>NC_092145.1:66540104-67987604 GCF_043159975.1 Macaca nemestrina
CAGGCAAAGCCTCTGTAATTAATTGCATATGGTTGGGCCTGAAAAATTATACATAGTTTTTTAGCCAGGAGCTGGCCTTATATAATTTATGTAAGACGTCTAGCAGAGCAATCGTAGTGACCTTTCGATAAAGGGTAGCTATTATTCTTTTAGCTATTAAGTTCTGTTCATTTCACTCAGCCATAGTAGGAATCTTCCATAAACCTTTTGCTCTATTTTTTTGTCCCTTTGGTGGAAGGTTTTCCTTATGTACCTGAACAAGAGGAATTTAGTTCTTTAATTATTTTTCTTATCCTACAGTTTAGATCTAAAGGTAGTAGAACTGCTTCATTTTGTCAGACTTCTTGCTGTGAATAAAATGATATTTCACTGATGAATGCAGAGAAATAGAGTAAGAGTTAAGAGATAGAATAAGAATTAAAGCAGCATCAACCCATCAGTCTCCTTATGGATACTTACAACATATAGAGTAAATATCTGAAGACACTTAAATAACTTTAAGACAAGTATAGCCAAGTGTAGTATTTATCTGATGAATACAGAAAAATGTAGCTAGTAATTTGGAGGCAGAGGTTGATTAAAAGCAATCTCACCTTCCCTTCCCTATATTCTATGAGCTCATTTATGATTTTACTAATATATGTCTGTATGGTTGTAGCAAATATCTTTCTATTACAAAAATATTATACAAGTAGCAGGCTGCAATTACAATTTTGGCATGCTAATTTCAGAAGCATAAGATAATTATCTTAAAATCAACTATTTTATGATTAATTTAAATGTAATTAAACATCATTATGATCACAGTTTTCACAGGGGTCATTTCAAAGTTAACATCATAAGCCACATTAGTTTGAAAATAAAAAGGAAACAAGGAAGCTGGTTTGTAGGCTAGGTTTTCTCTCTATACTCTCTTTAATGAATTTTTTCAGCTGAATTATTGCTTCACTCTGATCTCATTTACTTTTTAAGTACTCTTTCCTTTAATGCATTTCATGGCATATTGCATAATATTTAAATGATTTTACTATTGTTATTGTTTACTATTGTTGAACAAGTTTTGTATTATTAAACATCTGGAAGCAAGTAAAATGGAACAACTATTAATTTTGAGCTCATTTTTTCTAAGCATTTGTGCATTCATATTTTAAATGTTTAAAATTTGAATAACATGTTAAACAAATATACATTTAATACAATTTAGATTCAAATTATTTTAATTTCTTCTACTGCTAGATGCATGTGCAAGTTAAAATAAATGAGATAAAAGTGCTTAAGTCCAAAAGTGACCCTAGAAGAGTCTTTTGAAGGTCTCCCCAAACATCATGATACAATAGTTTCTTTTTACATACCTCTTCTTTTGGTTTAAATATAGAGACTTTTTAAAACTTATCTCTTTCAGAATGTAATGGTTATATCCACTTTTCCCCTGAAAGAAATCACCAGCTCAGAAGGTAAAGGATTATCTTCCAATTAAAATGCTTTCCCTGAATTTTATTTTAATGTTGGCTTGCTATCACTTTGATGATTTAAGGTTCACGCTCTAATGGTCCATCAAAGCACAGTGAAACACATGTAAGGGCAAATACCAAAGATATATATTGATTTTTCTGTTGTCCCCATAGCATAAATATTTCAGCTTGATAAACTGATGAGAACTTTTCCAAAGTTAAGTAAATTGGTAGTTTTGAAGTAAAAATAAAATCATAATAAAGATATCAAATATATGTATTTTACTTTTCCTCCATAACAAATGCTTTGAAAAATATATTCGTGTTGTCTCACACACTTCTTTGAGTTTTCTTTATATTTTGTGATGATTAAAATTATGTAAATAGAGATGTGATGCCAGCAAAATGGTGCACTAGGAAACTTGCCAAGCAAATGCGTAATCAAGAAGTCACATTTCAATGATAGGAAATATCATGACATTTTTCTCCATGCTTGCCCTACGCACTCTTTGGTACAGTGTGGTGCCATCAGGCGGAAGTTGCCAAATCCCTGGTTTCCTATCAGGGACCTGAAGGAGCAGAGAAAAACTTATTTGCATCATTCTAACCTGGCTTTGGGTTGCCTGAGAGACTGATTTCTGTCTCAGAGCTCATAAAGAAAAAGGACCATAGCTGGGATCTCACACCACTGAAAGCCATAGAAGGCAATAGTGGACACTGAAGAATGTAAAAGCTGCGGCAGTGCTGTAGACCCCTGTGGCAAGAATTGATGGGTAGAAGAGTACAATAGAGTATGTAAGTTTCCTAGAAAAAACTGGGGTGAGACTCCTTGGGAATTTAAGACACTTAAAGACAGCAATTTCTATGGGAGGAATAAAATTAGTACACATATGAGCCCAGGTAAGACACATACCCAGAAAAGACCACAGAAGACTTTAAGCTTTCACTGCAGGCTGGTTCCAAGACTCAGAACTCACCTTCTTAATTAGCAAAAGTTTCACAACCAGTCTGCAAAGACTGGGAGAAGTTGTTTTTTAATCCACTAATTTTCAACAAAAATAGCACAAGATATTCAAAGAAACAGAAGAACATGGCCCATTAAAAAGAACAGAGAACATCTACAGAAACTCACCAAGAAACACAGCCATCAGAATTTTTAAAGAAATAATTTCAACTTTTGTTTTAGATTCAGGTCGTACGTATATGCAGGTTTGTCACATGGGATATTGCATGACGCTGAGGCTTGGGGTATGAATGATCTTGTTACAGGTAGTGAGCATAGTACTCAGTGGAGAGGGTTTCATCCCTCGATCCCCGCCCTCTCTCTCTCCCCTCTAGTTCCCCTCAGTGTCTATTTTCCCCACATGTATGCCCATGTGTACCAAACTTACTACATAAAATGTTAGAATACCCATCTTACATGTGTGCAAAGAGCGAAGGGAAAATACAATGAACTAAAAGAAGTTAGGACAACAATATATGAACAAAATAAGAATATCAACAAGTAGAAATTACGAAAAAGAACCATACAGAAAATTGCCATTAAAGAGGAATGGCATTCTGACACAAACTAGAACCTTGAAGACTTTCTGCTAAAATGAAATAAGCCAGTCACAGCAACAACAACAACAAAAAACAAATACCGTATGTTTCCACATTTATGAGGTGCACAGAGCCACCAAATTCATAGAGACAGACAGTAGAACGGTCGTTGCCAGGAGCTTCTGGGAGGAGAGAGAAAAGAGTTACTGTTTAAAGGGTAGAGAGCTTTAGTGTTAGAACACAAAAAAAATTTCTGGTGGTAATGGTTGTACAACAATGTGAATGTGTTTAACATCATTACATTATACACTTCAAAATGATTAAAATAATAAATTTTACCTTGTGCATATTCAATGTAAAAAAAAATTGAAAAATATCATATAAAATAAATTGGACTACAGTTAATTGTCGAATGAATGTGTCCTTGCCATTAAACTTTGAAAAGGCCAGAATCAAGAAAATAAGCATTTGCCATTTCCCATTCCTCTTTGTTTTTCACAGAATGACTGTGAACTTATAAAATAGCTGTCTCTTATGTGTTTGAGAAGCACACAAAACTGAGAATTAGGTGGCAAAAATAGGAACTCTGTTTTTTCTTAAGAGTGACCGTGGTATGGCCACAAAATGCCTCTGGACGTGACCCCTGATTCCATCGTGATTACACAGGATCAAAACCATCAGTATGACCATTTTTTCTCCTCAGACTACTTAAGTTCAAAATTTTCACTAAAACATTCTCTGTAAACGACTCTGTTTACTCTGATTATTGTAAATGTGGTTGTTAACAGAAGAAGTAATGCTGGTGTGGTTATATGATTTCAATGCGATGGAGCAAAGACGGGGCTGGAAGTAATGGACAGGAGCAACTCTACACATCTTGTATCACAGCATATTCTACTTTAATTCATACTTGAAATTGTACTGAATTTGAGGGGGCAAGTAAAAATCGTATTCCTATACAGATAAAGAATGACTATCTACATTCATCATGATCACCAATAGTGACTAAAAATAAGAAAACATCTAACCTGACAAGAGAAAGGAATAAAGTAAATGAGTAGCGAGAACATCTAGTCCTGGTTTCAGAATGTTCCTGAGGCCAAGTTATATGCCTATTACTTGATTCCACAAGATGAAGTATAATTAATTTCTCCTTATGCTTAAGTTAGTGCTCATGTATTTCTGTTACTTTTAACTAAAAAGCTATGTGCATATATATATGCATAAACTCTGGAAGTCTGGAAGCAGATATATATATATGTATATATGTGTGTGTATATATACATATATACATGTGTGTGTGTGTATATATATATATATATATATATATATAATCACTCCTTTCCTGCCTCATTCACCTATTCTCTCACTGCCTCAGCTAATTGCCCACCACAGAATATTATCTGCTTCCAGAGTTATTGCACTGACTCTTTCAAACTGCTCAGCTCTCACTGACTCCACTGGCTATCTCTTAAGGTCTTGCCCTTTTAGCAAGTATTACCTGGAAAATTACATAAGTCTCCACATTTGAACATTTAAAGATATTGTGCATGTAAAGTACTTAGAATTGTGCTTGGAATATAAGAAGTGCTTGATAAATAATATCTCTCATGTAAAACATAAAACACATATAATAGTTCTTCCAATTACCATAATTTTCCCCTGTGTAGTCACAGATTAATTTAGCCAATTCAACAATGACCAATTGGACACAGATAGCCAATAATCAATGTGGCATTTTATAAGCAGTGAGAATTAATTAAAGTAGTTGCTTACGGTTATTGACTAATAATAAATGATAATTTCATATTCATCAGACATATACACACATGTACACAACAACCAGACATTAATCTATGAAGAATATGAGAAAGAACTAAAATGTGAATGAGGTTATGCAACACAAAAAAGCAAGTAACTTGAAAAGAATGTCACTTTTTTCTTACAAACTTCGGAGCTGCCTAGGCTTTTATTAAACTGATACCATTTTACAATCCTTGGTAAAATGCATTTGCCATTGCTTTCTGCTTGCACAGAACCATAAGGTCCCTGAGAGGGGAGAGATTAGGACCTTCTCAGATCTTTCCTGGGCATGAGCACAATCCTGAGCGTATGCATTGCATACTAGCTATTCAGTAATATGCCAGATCTTCTCTAAGCCCTCAGTGGACATCTGATCAGCCTTCCCATCAAGATTTTTTCATCAGCTACTTGTTTGCTCAAATTGCTATTGCCACCTGTGTTCTCAATGTTAAATTATTGGTACTAATTTTTTTTTTTTTTTGACAAATGACACAGGAAAAAGACTGTTACCAGTGAGCAAGCTTTCATTTGGGTAATGTAAAGACAGTTTCTACAAGTGTGAGATTCCAGACCACTGACAGAAAGGTCAATTCATAAAAATTTAGGTATGAAGCTTTGGGGATACCTTAGACCCAATTAGTCTCCTCCAGTGGCCATTACGCTACATGTTTTTATGGTCATTTTGATAATAATGTTTTGAAAGTTGTTTGGTGTTTCCAGCCTTAGTAATGAAGTATTCTAATACCTTGATAATAGGCCTGTTGATACTCAACTCTACCATGGAGCTGGGGAGGGGCAGATGGGACAAGGGTACCTCAAATGCTGCAAAGCACTCTCTTCTTATCAAGATTTAGTCATTTTTGAATAAATATTTCTTATATTTTTGTACATCCTTAATTTAAATTATTCTAAAAAAGTTTATATTGACAACTTTTCCCCAATGCCCTCAATGTTCTTATGGTGAAGCAGATTTTCATGGCTCCTTATTCTACCATTTTGGAAATTCTCTCTCTATTCATTTTATATATCTACGTGTGTGTGTGTGTGCATGTGATATATATGTGTGTGTGTGTGAGTATATATATACACATGTATATATGTATATGTACATGTATATGTGTATATATATACACACACACATACATATATGAGAAAGTTATTGGGTTTTTATTTATATGTGCATTTATATATAAACTATGCAGTATATACACAGTATATATACTTAATTGACAATACTGTTGAATACAATGAAAAACTATGATTATTATTTTGGGAAGTGAAACAGCCAGATTGTGTGTCAAATGTAGTTTCCTGGTATTTTGTTGATGTAGTTTTAGCTCAAGATGCCAGACCAATCAGTTTAGTCTGTTACTATATTTGATTCCTTGTTACTCTCATCTGGCCTTACCCTATCTTAGGGTTCTTCCTCAAAAATAAATTGAACTTGTTCTTCCACAAAATGACTTAAATATATGGATTTGCCCTTAGCTATTTGACTTACATGATCTCAGAGAATATTGGTATGGGGTATTAGAATACTTCATTACTAAGGCTGGAAACACCAACCAACTTTCAAAACAGATTGTTCTGCCAGGCATTCACCATCATAGTTATTCATTCTACTTTTTGATATTTTAATGCTTCAGCCCAATCCACTTCACCATTTCTGTGTTTGCATTAATGTCTCACTAAACATTTAACCTTGAGGTTAGACTTCCCACTTCTGCTCAACTTTAACTTATATACCTGACTGTTTAATGTATTCTGAATCCCAATTAATTTTGTTCTAGCTTCTTGGTATAAATTGGCCTACAATTTTATGCTCTCTGTGAAACAAAGAACAAGACATTCTTATAGTTTCTAAGAAGTAATAGATCTTTCTCAGATATCAAAGATGACAGGGTATTTTTAAAATATCAAATATTCGTTTTAATTTTAAAATAGATTGTATTTTACAAAAAAAAGTTGTGAAGATAGCACAGAGAATTCCCAGATATCCCACAACAGGCTTCCTCTATTGTCAACATGTTAAATGATGTTGGTTTGTCACACTTAATGAGCCAATATGAACCTCTTTATTACTAAGAATGTCAGTTAATAAAAAATGATGTTTTTATTAACTAAAATACAAACGTTCTTCAGATTTTCTCAGTTTTTCCTTAATATTTATTTTCGGTTCTAGCACCTTATCCAGAATGTTATGTTACATTTATTTCTTACATATCCTTAGGCTCCTCTGTGCTATGACAGATTCTCAGACTTATTTGTAATAATTTTAACAATTTTGAAAATACCTGCTTAGATATTTTGTAGAACAATCCTCAATTTGAGTTTGTCTGATATATATATATTATATATTTATATATATATGATATATATATATATATGTATTTTTTTTTGCCGTGGTTAGACTGAAGTTATGAGTTGTGGGAAGGAAGACCACAGAGGTAAAGTGCCACTTTTGTCACATTTTATCAAGCATACATATCATCAATGTAACTTACCACTCTTTATGTTGATCTTAATCACCTGCCTGAGATAGCGTATGCCAGGTTTCTCCAGTAGAAAGTTACTTCTCCTCACCTTTCCATATTTACACACATTGGAAACAAGATACTTACTTAAAGGGTTGGGAAAATTAAAGCCCAACTCATTTACATTTGTTTATATTATTTATCATATCATATTATATTATTTGTAATTTTATATTATGTTATTTGTAATTTTAATCTTATTTATATTTTTTGTAATTTGGAATTTTTTATACAGGAGTTTTGTCAGGATGTTTTAAAACCATGTTTTAACTAACCTAGTCAGTGCAATTGTATTACCATTTAATGTAGTTCACATGATGTGCTTTTTCTGTTAGAGGCACTTTGAGATTATCTCATTTGCTACAAGACACAGTGCACACTGCTAAAACATCAAAAAACATAAAATATATACCAGTGTTCTGTATAAATGTGTTGGCAATGAATACATTTTTTAACAGAAAATGTTACGTTCTTGATCATCATGTATCATGTATCGTATGTAACCATGAGGTTGTGGTGCTGAAGTCTGAAACCACAAAATAAGTATTATTCTACCTATATTTCTGGTAGAATAATTAGTATTCTTTGTCAATGAAGGTGCCTTTGCAATTGAAGCTTTCTTTTAAAGCTTTATTCTGTTTTTGAAAAAAATAAGTTTTCTTTTACAGCATGTGGTTTTTAACTTCAGCACTTACATGAACACCATTGAGCACTGCAAACCAAATGCAATTTAGCCCAACATTTTGATAGTAGGTGTCGTTACATTAGAGGATGTAAATAAGAATCAGGAAGGCTCATCTATAACAATAATTACAAGTGTTAGAAATATTTGGAGTCAATTTTTCTTCCTATAATAATGGGGTGCACTAATTATCTGTATCACATTGCATAAAGGAAGCATATTTGATGCCTTTAGCAAGGAAATAGCTTTGTTGGCTTATAAATCAATAATATGAATGATTAAAGCAACAAGGAAAACAGCATTGTTTTTAGTGGCCGTATATTTCAAGTGTTACATTCTCCGTTAAGACCAAAGAAAAATAAATGAACACAACTTCTATGAGCAATTTAGGTTATATACAATAAAAATGTTTGTGCACAGCACACTTGATTGTAATGGGTTACTGTGGGATAAAGTAGGGTGTCCTACATGTGTTTAATGAGATAATCTGCCATGTAAGTTCTGTGGAAACTTTCTATTACATCTTTTCTCAGCATACTGTCTCCGTCTTCATTATTTCCTTTCTTTTTAAATTTTAGATTTTTTTTTTTTCATTTCAATACCTTATGGGATACAAGTGGTTTTTGGTTACATGAATGAATTGTATGGTGATAACGTCTGAGATTTTACTGCACCCATCAACTGAGTAGTGTACATTGTACCCAATATGAGGTTTTCAACCCTCACCCTCTCCTTTCTCCCCATATCTGAGTCTCCAAACTTCATTACACCACTCTGTGTCATTGGGTATGCATTGCTTACCTCCCACTTACAAGAGAGAACATAAAGTATTTGGTTTTCCACTCCTGATTACCTCACTAAGGATAATAGCCTTCAGTTCCATCCAAGTTACTGCAAAAGATATTATTTCATTCCTTTTAATGGCTAAATAGTATTCCATGGTGAATGTATGTGCGTGTGTGCGTGTGTGTGTGTGTGTGTATATATATATATATAAAATATTATATTTTCTTTATCTGCTCATCAGTCAATGGAAACTTAGGTTGGTTATATGTCTGCAATTGTGAATTTTGCTGCTATAAACATATGCATGCAGGTGTCTTTTTGATGTAATGACTTCTATTCCTTTGGGTAGAGACCCAGTAGTGAGATTGCTGGACTGAATGGTATATCTACTTTTTGTTCTTTAAGAACTCTCCTTATTGTTTTCCATAGAGGTTGTACTAATTTATATTCCCACAAGCAGTTTATAAGCATTCCCTTTTCACCACATCCACTCCAACATCTATTGTTTTTTGACTTTTTAAATAATGGCCATTCTGGCTAGGGTAAGGCAGTATCTCATTGTGGTTTTAATTTGCATTTCCCTGATGATTAGTGATGGTGAGCAATTTTTTTTTCTATATCCATTACCCATTTGTATGTATTTTTTTGAGAAATGTCTATTCATATCATTTGCCCACCTTCTCATGTGATTTTTTTGTCTGAGTCTTTTGTAGATTCTGGATATCAGTCCTTTTTCGGATGCGTAGTTTGCAAATAATTTATCCCATTATGTTGGTTGTCAGTTTACTCTGATGATTTTTCTTTTATTATGCAGAAACTTTTTAGTTAAATTAGGAAACGTTTATTCATTTTTGTTTTTGTTGCATTTGCTTTTGGGGTCTTCATCATAAACTCTATGCCTAGGCTGATGTCTAGAAGAATTTTTCCAAAGTTGTCTTCTAGAATTTATAGAGTTTCAGGACTTATATTTAAGTATTTAATCAGTCTTGTGGTAATTTTTTATAAAGTGAGAGATAATGATCCATTTTCATTCTTCTACATGTGGTTATCCAGTTTTCCCAGCACCATTTGTATAATAAGGTGTCATTTCCCCACTTTATGTTTTTCTATGCTGTATCTAAGATCAGTCGGTAGTACGTATGTGGGTTTATTTATGGGTTCTCTGTTGTGTGTTATTGGTCTATGTGTCTACTTTTATACCAGTAAAATGCTGGCTTGGTAATTCTAGCCTTGTAGTGTAATTTGAAATCAGGTTGTGTGATGCCTCCAAATTTGTTTTTTTGCTTAAGATTCATTTTGTTGGCCGGGCGCAGTGGCTCAAGCCTGTAATCCCAGCACTTTGGGAGGCCGAGACGGGTGGATCACGAGGTCAGGAGATCGAGACCATCCTGGCTAACACGGTGAAACCCCGTCTCTACTAAGAAATACAAAAAACTAGCCGGGGGAGGTGGCGGGCGCCTGTAGTCCCAGCTACTCGGGAGGCTGAGGCCGGAGAATGGCGTGAACCCGGGAGGCGGAGCTTGCAGTGAGCTGAGATCCGGCCACTGCACTCCAGCCTGGGCTACAGAGCGAGACTCCGTCTCAAAAAAAAAAAAAAAAACAAAAAAACAAAAACAAAACAAAAAAAAACCATTCATTTTGTTATTTGTGCCTTTTTTTGGATCCATTAGAATTTGGGGAATTTTTTTCTAATTCTGTGAAAAATGATGTCAGTGTTTTTTTGTTTTTTGTTTTTTTGTTTTTTGTTTTTTTTTTTTTTTTTTTAATTATACTTTAAGTTCTAGGGTAGATGTGCACAACGTGCAGGTTTGTTACATATGCATACATGTGCCATGTTGGTGTGCTGCACCCATCAACTCGTCAGCACCCATCAACTCGTCATTTACATCAAGTATAAGTCCCAATGCCATCGCTCCCCTCTACCCCCTCCCCACAATAGGCCCCAGTGTGTGATGTTCCCCTTCCTGTGTCCAAGTGATCTCATTGTTCAATTCCCACCTATGAGTGAGAACATGCGGTGTTTGGTTTTCTGTTCTTGCAATAGTTTGCTGAGAATGATGGTTTCCAGCTGCATCCATGTCCCTACAAAAGACACGAACTCATCCTTTCTTATGGCTGCATAGTATTCCATGGTGTATATGTGCCACATTTTCTTAATCCATTCTGTCACTGATGGACATTTGGGTTAATTCCAAGTCTTTGCTATTGTGAATAGTGCCGCAATAAACATACGTGTGTATGTGTCTTTATAGCAGCATGATTTATAATCCTTTGGGTATATACCCAGTAATGGGATGGCTGGATCATATGATATTTCTAGTTCTAGATCCTTGAGGAATCGCCATACTGTTTTCCACAATGGTTGAACTAGTTTACAATCCCACCAACAATGTAAAAGTGTTCCTATTTCTCCACATCCTCTCCAGCACCTGTTGTTTCCTGACTTTTTAATGATTGCCATTCTCACTGGTGTGAGATGGTATCTCATTGTGGTTTTGATTTGCATTTGTCTGATGGCCAGTGATGATGAGCATTTTTTCATGTGTCTGTTGGCTGTATGCATGTCTTCTTTTGAGAAATGTCTGTTTATATCCTTTGCCCACTTTTTGATGGGGTTGTTTGTTTTTTTCTTGTAAATTTGTTTGAGTTCTTTGTAGGTTCTGGATATTAGCCCTTTGTCAGATGAGTAGATTGCAAAAATTTTCTCCCATTCTGTAGGTTGCCTGTTCACTCTAATGGTAGTTTCTTTTGCTGTGCAGAAGCTCTTTAGTTTAATTAGATCCCATTCGTCAATTCTGGCTTTTGTTGCCATTGCTTTTGATGTTTTAGATATGAAGTCCTTGCCCATGCCTATGTCCTGAATGGTATTACCTATGTTTTCTTCTAGGGTTTTTATGGTATTAGGTCTAACATTTAAGTCTCTAATCCATCTTGAATTAATTTTCGTATAAGGAGTAAGGAAAGCATCCAGTTTCAGCTTTCTACTTATGGCTAGCCAATTTTCCCAGCACCATTTATTAAATAGGGAATCCTTTCCCCATTTCTTATTTTTGTCAGATTTGTCAAAGATCAGATTGTTGTAGATGTGTGGTATTATTTCTGAGGGCTCTGTTCTGTTCCATTGGTCTATATCTCTGTTTTGGCACCAGTACCATGCTGTTTTGGTTACTGTAGCCTCATAGTATAGTTTGAAGTCAGGTAATGTGATGCCTCCAGCTTTGTTCTTTTGACTTAGGATTGTCTTGGCAATGTGGGCTCTTTTTTGGTTCCATATGAACTATGTCAGTGTTTTAATAGGAATTATATAAATTGATTTTTGTAGTATAGTCATTTTCATGATATTGATTATTTCAATTAATAAGCATGAGATGTGTTTGTATTTGTTTGTGTCATCTATAATTTATTTCAGCAGTGTTTTGTAGTTCTCCTTGTAGAGATCTTTCACCTCCTTGGTTACAAATATTCCTAGGTTATTATTTATTTATTTTTTGCAGCTATTGTAACAAGGATTGAGTTATTGACTTGATTCTCACCCTGGTAGTTGGTGTGTAGTAGTACTACTGATTTGGGTACATTGATTTTGTATTCTAAGACTTTACTGAATTCATTTATCTAATCTAGGAATTTTTGGGGGGAATTTTTATGTGTTTCTAGGTATACAATTATCAGCAAACAGTGATAGTTTGATTCCCTCTTTTCCAATCTGGATGCCCTTTATTTCTTTCTCTTGTCTGATTGCTCTGGCTAGAACTTCCAGTACTATGTTGAATAGAAATGGTGAAAGTGGACATTCTTGTCTTGTTCCAGTTCACAAGAGGAATCCTTTTAACTTTACCCCATTCAATATCATGCTAGCTGTGAGTTTGTCATATGTGGCTTTTAATATTTTGAGGTGTGCCCCCTTTACGCCTATTTTGTTGATGGTACTTATCATAAAAAAGATGCTGGATTTTATCGAATGCTCTTTCTGCACCTATTGAGATGATCCTATGTTTTTTTGTTTATAATTCTGTTTATGTGAAGTATCATATTCATTGACTTATATATGTTAAACTACCCCTCCATCTCTGGGATGAAACCCACTTGATCAAGGTGTATTAGTTTTTTTGATGTGCTTTTGGATTCAGTTAGCTACTATTTTATTGAGAATTTTTGCTTCTATGTTCATTAGGATATTGGTCTGTAGTTGTCTTTTTTCATTATATCCTTTCCTGATTTTGATATCAGAGTGATACTGGCTTCATAGAATTAGTTGGGGAAGATTCCATCTTCCTCAATGTTTTGCAGTGGTTTTAGTAAGATTTGTACCAATTCTTCTTTAAATATCTGGTGGAGTTCAGCTGTGAATCCATCTGCCTGTGGGCTTTTTTTTGTGGTTGAAATTTTTTTCTCATTATTGATTTGATCTTGCTACTTGTTATTTGTCTGTTCAAGATTTGTATTTCTTCCTGATGCAATCTAGGAGGGTTGTATGCTTATAAGAATGTATTCATTTCTTCTAGATTTCCTAGTATGTGTGTATAGAGGTTTTCTTAGTAGACTCTAATAACCTTTTCCATTTCTGTGGTGTCAGTTGTAGCATCTCTATTTTTATTTCTAATTGAGCTTATTTGAATCTTCTCTCTTCTTGTTGCATCTAGCTGATGGTCTATTAATTGTGTTTAAGTTTTCCAAGAACAAACTTTTCATTTCATTAATTTTTCATATTTTGTTTTGATTTTATTTAGTTCTGTTCTGATTTTTGTATTTCTTTTATTCTGCTAGCTTTGGGTTTGGTTTGTTCGTGTTTCTCTTTCTATAAGGTGTGAAATTAAGTTGTCAATTTTTTATCTTTTGGGCTTTTTGGCATAGGCATTTAGCACTGTAAACTTTCCACTTAACACCACTATTGCTGTATCTCAAAGGAGATAACTTGTGTCACTATTATTCCTTTCAAAGAATCTTTTACTTTCTGTCCTGACTTCATTGTTAACACCAAAACCATTCGGGAATAGACATTTTAATTTTCATGTATTCGTATAATTTGGAAGCTTTTTTTTTGTTGTTTTTTTGTGGGGTTTTTTTTTTTGTTTTTTTTTAAGTTGATTTCTAGTTTTACTCCATTGTGGTCTGAGGAGATACTTTATATAATTTTGATAGTCTTAAATTTATTAAGTCTTGTTTTGTGGCTGACCATATGATTAGTCTTGGAAAATGTTGCATGTGCTGATGAGAAAAATGTATATTCTTCAATTCCTTAGAAGAATGTTCTGTAAATATGTTAGGCCCATTTAGTTTAAGTCCATTGTTTCTTTGTTGACCTTCTGCCTCAATAATCTGTCTAGTGCTGTCAATGGAGCATTGAAGTCCTCCACTATTATTGCATTGCTGTTGTCTCATTTCTTAAATCTAGTACTAATTATTTTTTAAATCTGGAGACTCCAGAATTAGGTGAATATATATTTAAGATTGCAATATCTTTATGTTAAATTGATCATCTTATTATTATATAATAACTTTCCTTGTCTTTTTCTACTGTTTTTGCTTTAAAGTCTGTTTTATCTGATATAAGAATGGCTACTCTTTCTCACTTTTGGTTTCCATTTGCCTGGAATATCATTTTTTGTTCCTTCACTTTGACTCTATAAGAATCTTTACATGTTACGTGAATCTCTTGGAGACAACAGGTACTTATTTTGAGATACTTTTGTCCACTCTGCCAGTCTATATCTTGAAATGTGAGGCACTATTACAGTTATCATATTGACTATTACCTAGATGCTTTATTTTCTTCATTGTGTTATTGATTTATAGGCTCTGTGAGCTTTGTGCATTCAAGAGGTTCTATGTATATCAACATTTTGTTTCAAAATTTAAAAGTCTTTTCAGCATTTATTGCAGGATTGTTCTGGTATTGACAAATTCTCTCAGGATTTGCTTGTCTGGAAATGACTTTTTTCTTCTTCATTGATGAAACTTAGTTTATCTAAATACAAAATTTCTGGCCGGTAGCTATTATGTTTATAGAGGCTAACGATAGAATGCCAATAACCTCTGGCTTCTAAGGTTTCTGCTAAGAAGTCTGTGTTTGTCTGATAGGTTTTTATTTGTAGGTTACCTGATGCTTTTGTCTCACTGCTCTTAGAATTCAGTTCTTCATCTTGATTTTAGGTAATCTGGTTACTATATGCCTTGATGATGTACTTTTCGCAATGAATTTCCCAGGAGTTCTTTGAGCCCCTCGTATTTGGATATCTAAACCTTTTGCAAGTCCAGGGAAGTTTTCCTCAATAATTCCCTTAAACAAGGTATTCTATTTTTTTTTTTTTTTTTTTTTTTTTTTTGCTTTCTCTTCTCCTTCAAAAACACTAATGGTTCTCAGGTTTGGCTATGTTATGTAATCCTATATTTCTTGGAAATTTTGTTCATTTCTTTTGATTCTTATTTTTTTATTTTTGTCGGATAGGGTTAGTTTGAAAACCTTGTCTTCAGGATCTGAAATTCCTTTTTTACCTTAGTCTAGTCTGTTGTTAAGATTGCATTGTGTAATGCCCAGAATAGGTCTTTCATTTCCAGAAAGTTCTGACTGGCTTTTTTTTTTTAAATATCAATCTCCTTAAAAATGTTTCATTCATATCCTGAACTGTTTTATAATTTCTTTATGTTGGTTTCTATCTTTCTCTTTTATCTCCTTGAGTAGATTAATCATCCACCTTTTGAATTCTTAATTTGCTATTTCAAAGATTTCATCTTGGTTTGGATCCATTGCTGGGGAACTAGTGTGATTTTCTGGGAGGTGTTATAGAACCCTGTTTTGTCATGTTACCTGAATTACTTTTCTCGTTTCTTCTCATTTTTGGCAGACTATTTCTTTTAATTATTCTTTTTTATAGTGTTTTTTATTTTTAATTTCTGTGAGTACATAGTAGGTATATATATTTATGGGATGCAGGAGATGTTTTGATACAGGTATGCAATGCATAATAATCATGGTATGGAAAATGGGGTATTTATCCCCTCAAGCATTTATCATTTGTATTATAAAGTGTATTTATGTGTTCTCATGCTGCTAAAAAAGATATACTCGAGACTGGGTAATTAATAAAGGAAAAGAGATTTAATGGACTCACAGTTCTACATGGCTGGGGAGGCCTCACAATCATGGCAGAAGATGAAGGAGGAGCAAAGGCACGGCTTACACAGAGGCAGGCAAGAGAGCATGTGCAGGGGAACTGCCATTTATAAAGCCGTCAGATCTTGTAAAACTTATTCACTGACAAGAGAAGAGAATGGAACAAAACCACCCCCATGATTCAATTACCTCCAACCTGGTTTCTCCCACAACACATGCGGATTATGGGAGCTAAAATTCAAGATGAAATTTGGGTGGGGACACAGCTAAACCATATCATAAACAATCTAATTATACTATTAATTATTCTAAAATTTATAATGAAATTCATGTTGACTACAGTCACCCTGTCACGCTGTCAAAGAATAGTCCTTATTTATTTATTTTAACTATTTTTTTGTACCCATCAGCAATCCCCATCTCTCCCCAATTCCCCACTATGATTCTCAGCATCTGATAACCATCCTTCTACCCTCTGTCTTCCTGGGTTCAATTGTCTTGATTTTTAGGTCCCACAAATAAGTGAAAACCTGCTATGCTTTCCTTTCTGTGCCTTGCTTATTTCACTTAACCTAATAGTATCCAGTTCCCTCTACGTTGTTGTGAATGACTGAATTTCATTCTTTTTCATAGCTGAATAGTACTTCATTGTGTGTAAGTGCCACATTTTCTTTATCCATTCATCTGTTCATGGACACTTAGGTTGCTTCCAAATCCTGGGTCTTGTGAACAGAGCTGCAATGAACATGGAAGTGCGGATGTCTCTTCCAAATACTAATTTTCCTTCTTTTGGGTATATCCTCAGCAGTTGGATTGCTGGATCATATTTGTAGCCCTACATTTAGTTTTTGGAGGACCCTCTAAAGTGTTCTCCATAGAGGTTGCACTAATGTACATTGCTACAGTGTACAAGGGTTACCTATTTTCCATATCTTTGGCAGCATTTGTTATTGCCTATCTTTTGGATACAAGCCATTGTAACTGGAGCGAAATAATATCTCATTTTAGCTTTGATTTGAATTTATCTGCTGATTGATGATGTTATGCACCATTTCATATGTTTGTTTGCCCTTTGCATGTCTTCTTTTAAAAAATGTCAATTCAAATGGTCTGGAAATTTTTAAACCAGATTATTAGATTAATTCATATAAAGTTGTTTGAGCTTCTAATATATTCTGGTTATTAATTTCTTGTCATATGGTTAGGTTGAGAATATTTTATCTTCTATTGTGTGGGTTGTCTCTTCACTTTGTTGATTCTTTGCTTTGCTGTGCAGAAGATTTTTAACTTGATGGGATCTTATTTTTCCATTGCTGCTTTGGTTGCCTAAGCTTGTAGGTTATTATTCAAAAAATCTTTGTCCAGGCTAATGTTTTGGAGACTTTTCAAAAAAGTTTTTGCAGTAGTTTCATAGTTTTCAATATTAGTTTTAATGCTTTAATTGAATGTGATTTAATTTTTGTATATAGTGTGAGATAGGAGTCCAGTTTCATTCTTGTGCACATAAATATCCAGTTTTTCTGGCACCGTTTATTGAAGAGGCTATCTTCCCCTCAGTGTATTTTCTTGGCACCTTTGTCAAAAGTAAGTTCACTGTAAGGGTGTGGATTTGCTTTTGGGTTCTCTATTCTGTTCTATTGCTCTACGTGTCTCTTTTTATGCCAGTACCATGCTGTTTTGCTTACTATAGCTCTGTAGTATAATGTGAAGTCAGGTAATGTGATTCCTTCAGTTTTGTTCAATTTGCTTAAGATAGCTTTGGCTGTTCTAGGTCTTTTGTACTTCCGTGTAAATTTTAGGGTAGTGTTTTCTATTTCTGTGAAGAATGGCACTGGTATGTTAATAGGAATTGCTTTGAATCTGCAGCTTGCTCTGGGTAGTAGAGACATTTTAACAATATTGATTCTTACAATCCATGAACATGGAATATCTTTCCTTTTATGTTTCCTCTTCAAATACTTTCAACAGTGTTTCATAGTTTTCATTTTAGAGATCTTTCACTTCTTTGGTTAAGTCGATTTCTAGGTATTTGATCTTATTTATGGCTATTGTACATGAAATTAATTTTTTATTTATTCTTCAAATTGTTCACTGTTGTCATATGGAAATGCTACTGATTTTTGAATGTTGATATTGTATCTTGCAATTTTACTGAAAGTATTTGGCACTTCTAACTTTTTTTATGGAGTTTTTAGGTTTTTCAAAATACAAAATTATATCATCTGTAAACAAAAATAGTTTGACTTCTTTCTTTTCAGTTTGGATGTCCTTTATTTATTTCTGTTTTCTGATTGATCTACCTGGGACTTCCAGTATTAAGTTGAATAACAGTGGTGAAACTGGGCATCCTTGTCATACTTCAGATAATAGAGGAAAGATTTCAACCTCCCCTCCCATCCAGTGTGATACAAGCTGTGGGTCTGCTGTATACAGCTTTTACTATTTTGAGGTATGTCACTTCTATATCCAGTTTTTTGTGGTTTTTATTTTCAAGAAATATTGACTTTCATCAAATGCCTTTTCAACATCAATTGAAATGATCAAATGCCCTTCATTTGTTGAGATTATGTATTATATATTGATTTGCATATACTGAATCATCCTTGCATCCAGGGACAGATCCTAGTCTGTCATGAATTTTTTCTTTTATTTATTTATTTATTTATTGAGATGGAGTCTCACTGTGTCACCCAGTCTGGAGTGCAGTGGCGTGGTCTCGGCTCACTGCAACCTCTGACTCCTGGGTTCAAGTGATTCTCCCCCTGCTCAGCCTCCCAAGTAGCTGGGACTACAGGCACGTGCACCAGGCCCACTTAATTTTTGTATTTTTTTTGGTAGAGATGGTGTTTCACTATGTTGGCCAGGCTGGTCTCAAATTGCTGACCTCGTGATCTGCCCACCTCAGTCCACCGAAAGTGCGGGGATTACAGGTGTGAGCCACCGTGCCCGGCCTGTCCTGATGAATAATCTTTTGAATGTATTGTTGAATTCTATTTACTGGTATTTTTTGGAGGATTTTTCCATTAATATTCATCAGAAATATTGGCCTGTTATTTTCTCTTTTTTTTTTTTTTTTATGTGTCTCTTTCTGGTTTTGGCAACTGGGTAATAGTGGACTCATAGAATGAGTTTAGAAGTATTCTCTCTTCATCTATTTTTTGGAATGGTTTGTATAGGATTGGTACTAGTTCTTCTTTAAATATTTGTGGAATTCAGCAGTGATGCCATCAGGTCCTGGGCTTTTTTTTTTTTTTTTTTTTTAGAGACTTTTTGTTACAGTTTCAATCGTGTTACTTGTTATTGGTCTAGTCAGGTTTTAAATTTCTTCATGGTTCAATCTTAGAAGCTTGCATGTACCTAGTAATATGTACATTTCTTCTAAATCTTCCTACTTATTGGCATATAGTTGCTCATAGTGTACACCAATAATCCTTTGAATTTCTGTCATATCAGTTGTAATATTTTTTATCTGTGATTTTATTTATTTGGGTCTTCTCTCTTTTTTTAGTCTGGGTAAAGGTTCATCAGTTTTGTTTAACTCTTTAATTAAAAACAACAGTTTTTATTCTTCTGTTTTTCTTTATTTCAACTTCATTTAGTTCTGCTGTGATCTTTATTATTTCTTCTCTTCACTATTTTGGGTTTGGTTTGCTCTTGCTTTTTTAGTTCTTTAAGATGCATTGTTAGGTTGTCTAATTGAAGCTTACCCTCTTTTTTGATACAGGTACTTATAGCTATAAGATTCCCTCTTAGTACCGCTTTAGCTGCATCCCATATGTTTTGGTATGTTATGTTTTCATTGTCATTTGTTTCTAGAAATTTTTTCACTTCCTTCTTAATCTCTTCATTGGCCCTCTGGTCATTAAGGAGCATATTGTTTAATTTCCATGTATCTGTATAGTTTTGAGAATTCCTCTTGTTATTAATTTCTAGTTTCATTCCATTGTAGTCAGAGAAGATGCATGATACTATTCTAAGTTTTTTGAATGTTTGAAGTCTTATTTTGTGACCTAACATATGGTCTATCCTTGAGGACAATTCATGTGCTGAGGAAAAGAATGTGTATCCTGCAACCATTGGATGAAATGTTTTATAAATATCTATTAGATCCATTTGATCTACAACACAGATTAAGTTTGACGTTTCTTTGTGATTTTCTGTCTGGAAGATTTGTCTAATGCTTGAAGTGGAGTGTTATTCTCTGCAGCTATTATTGCATTGGAGTTTATCTCTCTTTGTAAATCTAACAACAATTTCTTTATATCTCTTGGTGCTTCAGTGTTGGGTGCATATATATTTAAAGTTGTTACATCCTTTCGCACAATTTATCCTTTATCATCATATAGTGACCTTATTTGTCTCTTGTTATAGTTTTTGTCATAAAATATATTTTTTCTGACAAAAGTATAACTATCCCTGCTCTTTTCTTGTTTCCATTGTCATGGAATATCTGTTTTTATCCCTTTGTTTTCAGTCTATGTGAATCTTTAAAGACCCACATGAATGGGTCTCTTTTTTTTCCCCATTTAGCAATCTTATGCCTTTTGATTGGAGAGGTTAGTCTATGATTGGAGAGGTTGGTCTATTTACATTAAATGTTAATATTGGTGAGTAAGAACTTACTTCTATCATTTTGGTACTTGTTTTCTGGGTGTTTTGTTTTCTTCTCTTCCTTCATTCTTTTTTTCCCATCTTTCTTTTAGTAAAGGTATTTCTGTCTGGTTATATGATTTAGTGTCTTGATTTTTACCTTTTTGTGTATGATTTTTGGTTTCAGTTTACCATGAAGTTTGCAAATAGTATATTATAATCCATTGTATTTAAACTGGTAACAATGTAACACTGTTTGCATAAACAAACACACAAAAACTAATGAAAACTCTATGCATTGATTTTATCTTGCTGCTTTTTTTTAACATTTTGTTGTTTCTATTTATATCTTATTGTGTTGTCTGTCTTTAAAAGTTATTTTAGTTATTATTCATTGATTGATTATTTAGTCATTCTATTTAAAGAGTAATTTACACACCACAATTACAATATTTTTTCTGTGTATGTACTATTACCAATGAGTTTTGAACTTTCAAATGATAACTTATTGCTCATTAATGTCCTTTTCTTTCTGCTTAAGGTATTCCCTTTAACATTTCCTTTAGGACAGGTCTGGCGTTGATGAATCTCTCAACTTTTGTTTCTCTGAGAAAGTATTTATCCTTTATGTTTGAAGGTTGTTTTCACTGAATATACTATTCTAGGTTAAAAGTTTTATTCCTTTAGCAGTTTAAATATGTCATACCACTCTCCTTTGGCCTATAAGATTTCCACTGAAAAGTCTGCTGCCAGATGTATTGAAGCTCCATTTTATTTTATTTGCTTTTTTGTTCCTGCTGTTTATAGGATCCTTTCTTCATTGAGAATTTGATTATTAAATGCCTTGAGGTAGTCTTTCAGTTAAATCTGCTTGGTGTTCTATACCCTCTTGTACTTGGATATTGATATCTTTCTCTTTGTTTGGGACATTCTCTGTTACTCTCCCTTTGAATATACGTTCTTTCCCTATCTCTTTCCATACTTCCTTTTCCCAGACAATAATTCTAAAGTTTCCCCTTTTGAGGCTGTTTTCTAGATCTTGCTGTCGTGCTTCATTTTCTCATATATATTTTTTGTTTTGCTTGTATTTTTAAGTAGCCTGTCTTCAAGCTCACTAATTAATTCTTCTGCTTAATCCTGCTATCAAAAGACTCTGGTGCATTCTTCAGTATGCCAATAGCATTTTTCAACTTCAGAATTTCTGTTTGATTCTTCTGATTATTTCAGTATCTTTATTAAATATATGTCCTAGAATTCTGAATTCCTTCTCTGTATTATCTTGAATTTTGGGGGATTTCGTGAAAATAGCTATCTTGAACTCTTTGTTGGAAAGGTCATATATTCACATACCTCTGTTTCTACAGGATTGGTCCCTGGTGTCTTATTTAGTTCATTTGGTGAGGTCATGTTTTCCTTGATGGTTTTGATACTTGTAGATGTTCATTGGTGTATTTATTGTAGTCTCCAAAGGCTGGGCTTGTTTGTAGTCATCCTTCTTGGGAAGGCTTTTCATATATTCAAGACAACTTGGATATTGTGATCTAAGCTGTATCTGCTTTAAAGTGGATACCAGGCCCCATAATGCTGTGGTTCTTGAAGATGCCTAGATGTACTACTTTCATAGTCTTGGATAAGATCTCAGAGAATTATCTGGATTAAAAAGCAGAGACTCTTGTCCTTTCTTCTTAGTTTCTCCAAAACCAATGAAGTAACTCTCTGGTTTGAATCACCTGGAGCTAGGTGTAGAGTGACACAAGCACCACTGTGACCACCACCTTCAGGACTACACTGGGTCAGACCCAAAGCCAGCACAGCACTAGGTCTTGCCCAAGGTCTGTCAAAACTCCCTGGTTACTGCCTATGTTTGTTCAAAGCCCTGGGGCTGTACAATCAGTAGATGGCAAAGCCAGCTGGTCCTATGTTTCTCCCTTCAGAGCAGCAAGCTCCTGCTGGTTCTGCAGGGGTCCAGAGATGCCATCCAGTAGCCAAGATCTAGAGTAAAAACTTTATAAATCTACCTGATGTTTTATTATACTTTAGTAGAGTTGGCACTCAAACCACAAGACATAGTACTTTCCACTTTTTCTACCATTTCTAAAGACAGAGGTGCCTCACCAGGTGGTCACCACCAATTCAATCCCATGGAGAATACTGCCAAACTACCACTAATATCCCCTCAAGGCCTAAAGGCTCTTTAGTGAGATTTTGTTGAATGCTGTCTGACCTGGGACTCACTCTTCAGAGCCCTGTGATCTTCTTTGGCCCAAGGCAGATCCAGAAATGCCATTCAAGAGCCCAGTCCTGGAATAAGGGAACAAAAGAGCCTAACTGATGCTCTACACTTTTGTGACTGAGCTGGTACATAAGGTGAAAGACAAAGTACCCTTTACTTTTTCCTCTCCTTTTCTCAGGCAGAAGGTGTCTTACCCCATAACCACTACAGCTGGGAGTGCGCTGGGTATCAACTGAAGTGAGCAAGTCTCAGAGTCTCGCCCAAGTCCCTTAATCTATTTCCTGTATATCACTGGTGATTATTCAGTTCCAAAGGGCTCCTCAGTTAGCAGATGATAAATCTTACCAGGACTTGGTCCTTCCCTTCAAGGCAGCAGCTTCTCTTTCCGTTGAGTGTGTCTAGAAATGTCATCTGGAAGCAAGGTCCTGAAAGTGGACTTCATGACACTGATTGATGCCCTGTCTTGCTGTGTTGAAGCTGATATCCAAGATGCAAGACAAAGTTTTCCCCACTCTTCCATTTCCTCTCCTCAAGCAGAAGGAAGGGTTCACTTTTGGAGCCACCCGCTGTGCAGCCTGGTGTTAGGAGATGGGTAATACCAGCACTTTCTGAGCTGCCCCGACTGATGTCTCATTAGATTGCATGTCCCTCAGTCCATTGTCTCTAGGACAAGTTCAGCATGGGGGCTTATGTGAGTGTTGCAGTCCTTGTGGCCTAGACTACCTTTCAAGTTTATTAGGGCCTCAGAGCACTTTAGCCTTCAGCGGTGAGGGTTGTGGGAACTCACGTTCCGACCATTGAGATAGGCAATTCCCATCTCGCTAGGTCTAGTCCAAATGCTCTCTCATTAGACAGGTGTCAGGTGAGTTTTGTCTGGTTTTTCCTTTCTGTTATAACAAGGGCATCACTGAGTTCATTGCTGCACAATTGCTGGCTCTTCCTCCCGCAGCGCACAGAAGTGTTCTCTGCACCATGCCGCTGCTGCTCGGGGATGAGGGCTGGCATCAGTGATTCAGGACTGATTTTCCTACCTCTTCAGGCTTTTTTTCAGGAATATAAAGATAAAATCAGCTACTGTGAGTACTCACATGCTTTTTTTTTTTATTTTTTATTTTTGTAGATAGTTGTTAAATTGGTGTCATTGTTGGGGAAACAATTGATAAAGACTTCTATTCTGCCATCTTGCGCCACACTTTTTTCTAATTTTTCTTAAACTTGTGTTTGATTTGACTAGGCTTTTTAGATTTTTTCCCTTAAGGGTATGACTTTAATGTTTAAGGTTTATTGTAGCATATTTGGCTTTCGCTGCTTTCAGATGCTGTATGAGTTTCTTGGTTATAGGGAGTCTTCTATGATGGCTTTCTTAGATGGTGGTTATAGTAGTGATGTGCTCAATGTGTGAGCAAGTTTACTACCTCCTGTAGGGTTAGAATAGCAGAGGTCTTATGAAGCTTATCTCATTCCCTACTGGTCTGCACTTATTTATTTATTTATTTATTTATTTATTTATTTATCCATTATTTTATTTACTGGATTCGATAATTCATGCTTCAGGCTAGTAGGGGAAATGTCCATGGGTAAAAACTGGCTGTGCCTAAAGAAGGTGGGTAAAGGCAATGCTCAATGGTGGGCAGAGGTCTCAGCCTTGACAGAGGCTGCTTGGGGAGTTCTCAGTGAAACACAATAAGGTTGTATCAGTGGGAATGGTGGCAGGTGTGAGAAAGCAAGCAAGAGGAGAGAAAACTGCTTTATAATACCATCAGATTTTTTGAGAACTCGCTCACTATCCCTCAAACAACATGGAGTAAAATGCTTCCATGATTCACTCACCTCCCACCTGGTCTGTCCCTCAACACATGGGGACACAGAGCCAAACCATATAATTTCACCCCTGGTCCCTCTAAAATCTCACATTCTCACATTTCAAAAAACAATTATGCCTTCCCAACGGTCCCCCAAAATCTTAACTAATTTCAGCGTGAACTCAAAAGCCCACAATCCAAAGTCTCATCTGAGACAAGGCAAGTCTCTTTCACCTATGAACCTGTAAAAATAAAAAACAAATTAGTTCCATCCAAGATACAATGTGGGTACAGGCATTGGGTAACTACACCTGTTTTAAATGGGAGAAATTGGCCAGGATAAAGGGGTACAGGCTCTATGCAAGTTCAAAATCCAGCAAGGAAGTCATTAAATCTTAAATCTCCAAAATAATAATATCCTTTGATTTTATGTCTCATATATCCCAGTCACACTGATGCAAGAGGTAGATTCCCATTGTCTTGGGCACCTCCCATCCCTGTGACTCTGCGGGGTAAAACACCCATGGCTGCTTTCATGTGCTAGCATTGAGAGTCAATGGCTTCTCCAACTCAACAGTGCAAGTGATTGATACTTGCACCCCATTCTGGGGTCTGAAGGACGATGGCCCTCTTCATAGCTCCACTAGTAAGTGCCCCACTGGGGACTCTGTGTGGGGGCTCCAACCCCACATTTTCCTTCTGCACTGCCCTAGCAGAGGTTTTCCATGAGGGCCCTGTTCCTGAAGCAGACTTCTGTTTGGACATCCAAGCATATCCATATGGCCTCTGAAATCTAGGCAGAGGTCCCCCAAACTTCAATTACTGACTTTTGTGCACCCACAGGCCCAACACAGTGTGAAAGCTGCCAATGATTGGGACTTGCACTCTCTAAAGCAATGGCCTGAACTGTATTTTGGCCCCTTTTAGCAATGGCTAGAAGACAGGGCACCAAGTTCCAAGACTGCACAAAGCATCAAGACCCTGAGCCCAGCTTATGAAACCATTTTTTTCTTCTAGGCCTCTGGGCCTGTGATGAGAGGGCCTCCCTTGAAAACCTCTGACATGCCCTGGAGACATTTTCTTTATTGTCTTCGTGATTAACATTCGGCTCCTCATTACTTATGCAAATTTCTGCAGCTGACTTGAATTTTTTCCCCAAAAAATGGGTTTCTCTTTTCTGTCACATCATCAAGCTGTAAATTTTTCAAACATTTAGGCTCTGCTTCCCTTTTAAGCATAAATCCCAATTTCAGATAATTTCTCTCAAGTTCAAAGTTCCACAGATCTCTAGGGCAGGGGCAAAATGCTGCTAGTCTCTTTACTAAAGCGTAGCAAGAATGACCTTTATTCCAGTTCCCAAAAAGTTTCTTATCTCCATTTGAGACCACCTTAGCCTGGACTTCATTGTCCATATCACTATCAGAATTTTGGTGAAAACCATTCAAGAAGTCTCTAGGAAGATTCAAAGTTTCCCAAATCTTCTGTCTTCTCTGAGCCCTCCAAACTGTTTTAACCTCTGCCTGTTACCCAGTTCCAAAGTTCCTTCCACATTTTCAAGTATCTTTATAGCAATACCCCACCCTCTGTGGTACCCATTTACTGTATTAGTCCATGTTTACACTGCTATAAAGACATATTAAAGACTGGGTAATTGATAAAGAAAAGAAGTTTAATTGACTTACAGTTCCACGTGGCTGGGAAGGCCTCAGGAAACTTGCAGTCATGGCAAAAAGGAAAGAGGTATGTCTTACATGGAAGCAGGTAAAAGAGAACGAGCAAAAGCAGAGGAAACTGCTTTACAAACCATCAGATCTCATGAGAATTCACTCATTATCACAAGAACAGCCTGAGGGAATATGCCTCCATGATGTAATCACCTTCCACTTGTCCCTCCCTCCACACCTGTGGATTATGGGGATTACAATTTGAGATAAGATTTGGGTGGGGATACAGAATCAAACCATATCAACTGCCGAGCCAAGATCTGTTGCCAGCACTTAATGGGAGAGGGGTTTACACTCTCAGAACACTGAGGAGGAGCATGATTGCAAACGTAAAGAAATACAGAGGAGCCTCATGTCTAAGTAAGAGCCTATCTACCAGCCATTATGCTTAAGCACTATCTACTGCATTGCAGCCTAAGCTGTAGCAACAAAACTACTTTGATAAAATAAACCCCTGTTAACAAAGGTCAAGAATTCACTCACAAATAAACATTTTAGGATGCCTCAGCTGTATGAAAATATCTAGAAAGGAGCCAATTGACTATACTGAGAATACACCACAGTTAAAGGAACATCAGTTCACATAGATGAGAAAGAACCTGTGTGAGAATTCTGGCAATTCTAAAAGCCAGCATGTCTTGTTACCTCAGAACAACTATATTAGCTCCCCAGCCATGGTTCTTATTGAGAATAAAATTGCTGCAATTACAGACATAGAATAATGAATCTTAATGGCAACGAAGATTAGCAAGATTTAAGAGAAAGTTGAAACGCAACTCAAGGAAGCTAAGGAATCCAATAAGAACATATAAGAGCTGGCAGATTAAAGAGCTATTTTAAGAAAATACCAAAATGATCATCTAGAGCTACAAACTCACTACGAGAATTTCATAACAAAATTGAAAATATTCATAGGAGGGGAGACAAAGCTGAGGAAAGAATCTCAGAGCTCAAAAACTGCTTTTTCACATTCATGCAGTCAGGCAAAAATAAAGGAATATGATTTTTAAAAATAAATGAAACATCTAAGAAATGTAGCATTATGTAAAGAGATCAAACTTAGAAGTCATTGACATCTCTGAAAGAGAGAGAAACAGAGAAAACAACTAGAAAATATATTTGAGCGTATTATTTACAAAAATTTCCTTAACCTCACTAAAGAGGGGGACATTTAATTTCAGGAAATTCAGAGAACCCCTGCCAGACCCTATGCAAGGTGACCATCCACAAGACACATAGTCATCAAATGCTCCAAGGTCCATGTGAAAGAAAAAGTATTAAAGGCGGCTAAGAGAAGGGGCAAGTTACATACAAAGGGAACCTATCGTGCTAACAGTAGACCTTTTAGCAGAAACCCTGCAAGCCAGAAGAGATTGGAGACTATATTCAGTATCTGCAAACAAAATAAATTCCAACCAGTAATTTAATATCCAGTAACACTAAGTTTCATAAGCAAAGGAGAAATAAAATCCATTATAGACAAGCAAATACTATGGAAATTCTTTACCAATAGACCTGTCTTATAAGAGGTCCTTGAGAGAACGCTAAACATGTAAATGAAAGACTATTACCTGCCACAACAAAAACACACTTAAGTAGAAAGATCACTGATACTACAAAGGCAATGCACAATCAATCCTACATAACAAGCAGCTAACAACATGACAGTAGGTTCAAAGCTGCACCTAACAATATTAACCTTGAATATAACTGAGCTAAATGCCCAACTTTAGAGTCACACAGTGGCATGTTGGAAAAAGAAGCAACACCCAACCTTATGCTGTCTTCAAGAGATCCACATCACATGCAATGACACCCATAGGTTCAAAGTTAAAGGATCAAAATAATTTATCAAGCATATGGAAAACAAAAAAGAGCTGGGTTTGCTATGCTTATTGCAGATGAAACAGACATTGTAATAACAAAGTTAAGAGGACAAAAAAGAACATTATATAATGATAAAGGGCTCAGTTGAAGAAGAGTTAACTATCTGAAATATGTATGTATCTGATACTGGAGCATCCACATTCATAAAACAAGTTCTTAGAGACCTATGAAGAAACTTAGATAACCATACAATGAGAGTGGGAGACTTCAACACCCATTCACTTAATTAGGTAGATCATTGAGGCAGAAAACTGAACAAGATTTCCAGGACCTAACTTAACACTTGACCACATGAATGTAACAGATACCTACAAAACACTCTACCCAACAAAAACAGAATATGCAATTTTCTCATCTGCATATGGCACATACTCTAAGTTTGAGCACATAGTTGAATAGGAAACAATTCTTCGTAAACTCAAAAAAAATCATACACACCACAATTTCAGACCACAGCACAATAAAAATGAAAATCAATGCCAAAAATCATTATACTGACCAGTATAATGGTCTCTGTCGGCAAATTTTCTCAACTTAGCATGCGTGAACGTTTTAACAATTATATTACCACATTCTACAAGTGGCTGTCTATACTCCACCAACAACCAAACATGGGGTCATCATTGCAGAAAAACAGTCAAAAGTGATTATGCCCTCAAATTCCATGTTTCCCACCTATTTTTGTGGACCATTTGTGCTGGTGTTTTATGGGATGCAGACACTGGCACAGTTAGGAGCACGAAAGATTTATTGGAGAGTGATGCAGAGAGAAACCATCAGACAATGATGCAGACCTGACAAAGTCCCTGCCAGCCCAACAAGGGGGTTTACAGCAAGTATCGTCATTAGAGAAGTCTGATATTGGGCAGAAATAGCTAGACTTTGTTCTTGCTTAGTCGTTGGCTGAGACCCTCTTCAACAAGAGCATGACCTTGGCCCAAAAGCTCAGGCTTTCTTCCACTGAAGCCTCTCACAGCTGGAGGCCATCAGCTAACCACACACTTCAAGGCAAGATGACCTTTTAAGGAGGGTCATCTGAACTCTGCATCTCAGTGTGTAACACAGATATTTATCAGTAAACTTGAAATCAGATAATAGTATGTCTGACGGTTCACTTAAATAAAATACTGCTGCATGATTTTAAAACATTGGGAAAGGAGAAAAGGAACTCTAATACTTCTCAAAGTTACTAAGTGACTATAATATATTCTTTCCAATGAATTGACACTTTAATTATGTGGATGATTTCTTCAGGAGCACAGTTGGAATCAGAAAGGCCATAATTACTCTTTCTATAATATTTCTGACTCTTAAAAGAATCGTATTGGACAACTTTATAATATGAGGTTTTTCTTTGTAATTGTCCTCCAACCTTTCTAAGAAATTTAGGAATGCCCATGTCTTGCACATATTGCACTGAAAAGTATTGGATCCTGTTTCATGATTGGTGGTGCATTTTACAAGGGCTCCTTAAAAGCTTCAAAACAGAAGCTAAAAATATACTATGCTCATTGACCTTTTGCCATATTATGTTGTTTAAAATCTCTTGTGCAATGAAATAATGATTTTTCTTCCACAAATTGGAGAGCACAACTTTCAATTTGAGACACAACAAAAATAACAGCAACAGAAGTTAGAGTGAGTTTCCAGAAACAAACTAATATGTCTAGAAATTCATTTCTTCCTTGATTTTCTAAAATATTGCTGGCCAATTTTCCAAAATGCTAGCTGCATTGATGTTCTTGACATGTTATGTAAACAACAGACATCTAGTCTTCCAGTCATATAGAACTACATTTACAATAAAATGTTTTATATTTATATACATTTATAGAATTGCAGCATTAAAATATGGCTCTAAGGCTATATTTGCAAAGAGTTACTGCAAAATACATCTAAGACTAACTCTTTGGAATCATCTGCTTAAAAATTACTTCCGCAAGCTGAGGGAGAGAAATGAAGTGTTCAGTCATGATAGTTGTTTTTAGTTCAGGAATTTGTATGACTGCCCTCTAAAATGTGCAGTACTATTCAGTAAACAAGTTCCTAGTTATCAAATCATCTTTGTGTAATGCTGGTAGCATAAATCTCCAAAGAATGATGGGAATGAGATAAAGGGTTAATTATATACTTGAAAGACTTAAGCTCAGAAACCGCCTTCATTCTCGTAGCCTTTGACCTTGATGATGAGGGTGTGCTGCCGAATCCAGGACCTATTATCACAGAACTAAACACAAATACACCTGGCCAAAGAATCAGAGAAACTGAGGAAAGATTCTGGGGCAAGTGACAGCAATTGCAGGCCCAGCTACTGCATCACATTAAGGGAGTGAGTGAGTCAGTGGATTAGTATCTGTGTGTGTTATAAAATGGCTGCTGTCTCTTTTCTGACCTTCAGTTCTCATCAGAGAAACTCCTCATACTTCTTCTTAACCAGAAACATTGCAACAAAATAGAATTATGGGAAATGTAAAGATCAATGGTTAAATCAGTTATCCTTTTCGTTGTGTAACTTCCTATTAACACTTAGCTGTACTATGAATTTAGAGAGAAAATCAACTTTGGCTATTTTAAAACTTTCTATAACCAAAGATTTTTCTGCTGCAAAGAACATTCAGAAGAAGCCACTGGTTGTCCTTTAAAATTTCACAAGCTATGTTACAGCATCATCCAGAAACCAAGGAAATTATGCTGGTGAAGCCATCACTTCAGAAACCAAAATAATCAAAAGCTGGCTGTTTAGAAACCTTGTCAGGGAAATGGGAAATCATGCAAGACATTAGTGATTATACCAATTATCTCTATTACTTGAAATAATGCATTCTGTCAAGAGCTAGAGCAATTGACCTTCTTCTTTAATTAAGCATATCTATCCACCAATGGACACATAGTATTGTATAAAGGCAGAAAATAACCAAAAAAATTAAAAGGCAGAGGAAAGTGTAGGGAAGCAAAATAATATTAATAATAATAATAATGATAATAATGTGATAGTGAATATTTACAAATTCATTAGACATATAATTTTAAGTGTTTATTTCAACATGAAAATGTTGCTAAGTAATTACAGGTTCAAAGTCAATGGTTAAACACGGAGATAAGGTGACTAACTAGATACTGACAGGAATAACTTCTTCCACTGAGAGACCAGACAGACCATCAAGAAGACAGGTACACTCCAAACAGATCTTCAGAAAGAAGGCATTGGCAGTGTAGGAGAGGAGGACACAGACCCTGGACTGAAAGGGAAGGAAGCTGAGTACCCTGAATGTGATTACTGTACAACAGGATGAATTCCTGACCCTGAGCAGCTCCAGGGGAAAAGGTAAGTAAAATAGTCTTGGGGTAACACATTCTTACCACAAACCTCCAGAATCCTAGCTGCAGGAGATGCCATGGCCCCCATGGACATTTGAGCTTGCATAAGTGACTGCCTAGAAAGTTGACAGAGGTGGAACTCCAACCTACATGAAGCACAGAGCGTTTGGCGTAGGAACAGCTGAAGAGGAGCATGGCCATGGGTGCCCATTCCCCAAGGCTCACCGTATCCCTCTAGATGGAGTTAGCCTTTGTTGGCTGATGAACCTAGACAGAGCAAGGCTATCTTGCCTATGAATTTAAGCCAATCTGATCTATGTGTCCCCCTTTCTGCTGGCCTATCACAAGTTCCATGCCTAGCTGCACCTACTTGCAGCATGGCCTCAGCTGCCTAGTCAAGGCACTTGCCAGGGACCACCACCATAGTTCTTTTGCTGGCAGACCCTGCCTAACAGTCAGAGAGCCTCTGTAGGTTGGCCCCCACAGGTGCCCTCCCCTAACTGCTTCACCAGCACACTTTCACCCACAATCTCTTTCCACCACTTCACAGACACATACTTACCCACAGCCTCCCCACACTGTTTTGCTGGTGCACACCGGCCTGGAGCCTCACTGTTTCATTGATGCACATCACCTGCAGCCTCACCCTGCTGCTTTGCTGGCACGCATACACATGTTGACTTTGCCTCCACCCCACTGCCACCCAGCCACTGGCACACACACATGTGAGGGACCCATTGGTGTCCTACTGGTGGCACACATACATAAGGGAACCCCTTCTGTGTTGCCATCTCCCACCAAAGTGTGTTGGCCTTCAGCACCCCCGCAACCAATTCCCATTAAAGTCTTATTGCCAGTGGACTGGGAACACCTTGGATCCTCCAGTGCAGACAGTGCTTAAACTTAGGGGGCCCAAGGAAAAAGCAGAAGCCTGGTCCTAGACCTACAGAGTTATAGCATGCAGCCCAGAAGTGTTAAGCTGAGCCTTGGTTGACTGAAATCACCCAAAAAGAAAGCCAAAAGTTTAAACCCAGCTCATACCACAGTAAAAGCATCAAGGACACAAAGCAAAAATCCCCAGCCAGAGAGCCAACTACAAACACTGAAAAAACAAACAAAAAATAAAAACCATGTCAACTCACCCAGATGAGGTAGAACTAGCACAAAAACTCTGGCAACTCTAAAAGCCAACATGTCTTCTTACATAAAAATAACCATACTAGATTCCCAGCAATGGTTCTTATTGATAATGAAATGGCTGAAATGACAGACATAGAATTCAGAATCTGGATGGCAATGAAAATCATCAAGATTCAGGAGAATGTTGAAAGCCAACCCAAAGAATCTAAGGAATCCAATAAAAAGAGATACAAGAGCTGAAAGACTAAAGAGACATTTTAAGAAAGAACCAAAACGAGCAACTGGAACTGAAAAGCTCACTACAAGAATTTCATAATGCAATTAGAAGTATTAACAGAAGGAGAGACCATGCTGAGGAAAGAAGCATTTGAAGAACCCCTGCAAAATATACAAGTTGAACATCCTCAAGACACATGGTCATCAGATTCTTTATGGTCAGTGTGAACAAAAAAAATTAAAAGCATCTAGAGAGAAGGGGCAGGTCACATACAAAGAGAACCTCCTCAAGGCTAAAAGTGAGACTTTCAGCAGAAACTCTACATTCAGAAGAGATTGGAAGCCTATATTCAGCATCCTTAAACAACAGAAATTTCAAATAAGAATTTCATATTTAGCCAAACTAAGTTTCAAAAGTGAAGGATAAATAAAACCCTTATCAGACAAGTAAATGCTAAGGGAATTAATTACCACCAGACTTGCCTTAAGGGAATGCTACACATGAAAACAAAAGACCGCTACCTGCCACTACAAAAACAGACAGTTAATTATGTAGCCCTCTGAAAATATAAAACAAGTATACAATGAAGTCTATATAACGACCAGGTAACAAAATGATGGCAAGGTGAAATCCTCCCACATTAAAATTAACCTTGAAAGTAATAAAGTTAAACACCACACATGAAAGGCACAGAGTGACAAGTTGGATGAAGAAGCAAGACCCAACTGTATGCTGTCTTCAAGAGACCCATGGCACAGACAATGACATGCATAGACCTGAAGTGAAGAGATAGAGAAAGACCTATCACGCAAATGGAAAACAATAAAGAGCAGGGATTGTTATTCTTCTTTCAGACAAAACAGACTTTAAACCAACAAAGATACAAAAGGATAAAGAAGCATATTACATGATAGCAAAGAACTCAATTCAATAGAAGACTTAACTGTCCTAAATATATATGTTCCCGATATTGGAGCACCTAGACCAATAAAACAAGTTCTTAGAGACCTACAAAGAGACTTAGATAACCACACAATAATAGTGGAAGATTTCAACAACCCACTGAGTTTTATGCATATCATCAAGGCAGAAAACTAATGACATTCAAGATCTAAACCGAACATTTGACCAAGTTGACCTAAAAAAATTTATAGAACACTCTCCCTAACAACAAGGGACTATACATTCTTCTCATCTGCACATGGCACATACTCTAAATTGACCACATGCTCAACCATAAAGCAATTGTCAACAAACTCAAGAAATCCGAACACATACCAACCACACTCCTGAAGCACAGAATACAAAAAAATGGAAATCAAGACCAGGAAGATCTCTCAAAATCATACATACAAGGAGACTGAACATGTGCTACTGAATGACTATTGTGTAAACAATGAAATTAAAGGAGAAATAAATTATTTGAAACTAATGAAAACAAAGTTACAACATACTAGAATCTCTGAGACACAGATAAAGCAGTGTTATAAGGAAAGTTTATAGCACCAAACACCACATCAAAAAGTTAGAAAGATCTCAAATTAACAATCTAATAGCACACCTACAGGAACTAGAAAAACAAGAGCAATCCAACCCCAAAGCTAGTGGAAGAAAATAAATAGCCAAAATTGTAGTTGTACTAAAAAGATGCAAAAATCCATGCAAAAGATCAATGAAACCAACAGTTGGTTTTTTAAAATAATAAAGATTGATAGACCACTAGATAGACTAATTTTTTAAAAAAGAAGAGATGATCCAAGTAAACACTAACAGAAATGACAAAGGTGACATTTCAGTTGACCCCACAGAAATATGAAACATACTCAGAAACTGTTATGAACCCCTCTATGCACAGTAACTAGAAAACCTGGAATAAATGGAAATATGTCTGAAAATATACAACCTCCCCAGATTGAATCAGGAAGAAATTGAATACCAGAACAGATAAATAATGAGTTCTGAAATTGAATCAGTAGTAAGAAACCTAACAACCAGAAAAAGCCTTGGATCAGATGGATTCACAGCTGAATTCTACCAGACATATGAAGATTGGTGTCAATCATCAGATTGGTACCAACCCTACTGAAACTATTCCAAAAAGTCATGGGGGTACTCTTTCATAACTCATTCTATTAGGTCAGCATCATTCTGATACTAAAACTGACAGAGGCACAACAAGAAAGGAAAACTTATGGCAATATGCCTGAGGAACATAGATGCAAACATTCTCAATAACGTACTAGCAAATTTAATCCAGCAACACATCAAAAAGTTGGTTCACCATGATTGAGTAGGCTTTATTCCTGGGATGCAAGATTGGTTCAACATATGCAAATCAACATACTTGATTTATCACATAAACAGAAATAAAAACAAAAACCACATGATCATCTAAATAGTCACAGAAAGGCTTTTGAAAAATTCAACATATTTTCATGTTAAAAACCCTCAAAAACTTAGGAATTGAAGGACTATACCTCAAAATAATAAGGGCCACCTATGGCAAACCCACAACCAACATCATACTGAACTTGATTTTCCAGAAATTAAGGATACCATTTTTACTGAAAATATTGGCTTTATGCTCAGGTTCTCTTGATTAACTTAGCCAATGATTTTTTTCCTGCCTAAACATGCAAGAAAAATGAAGCAAAAATTATAACACAAAAATCCCTGTGAATTTTCAAAAGCCAAATTGTATAACCCCTGCAATATTACTGCTTACAACCAGTTCCTTTCTGACCCAGTCAGATGTAAGAGGCCTCTAACTGGATCCAAGCCAATTAATTCCACGATCAAATCTGTTCCTGGCCCCAGTCCAATTTCTGTCACTACTCCAAACCCAGTTTAGATCAAAAATTTGCTCAAAGAAATCCTCGGAGCTCCGAAATCCGAGAGGGAGCTTACCGCGATCCCCAGCTGCTTTGAGACATCAATGGACACAAACGGGTCCTGCAGGTACCTTGTGAGTTCACTCAGCACTCCTGGAGGTTTCTAGTAGCTCCACTTCGGATCCTGCTTCTGACACCATCTGATAAAAGATAAACTTCAGCTGAATGAAATTTAAAAGAGTTTAATTGAACAATGAACAATTTCTGAATTGGGCTGCCCCCAGAATCACAGCAGATCCACAGGGGTGCCTTCTGGTCAGAACAAATTTATAGACAAAAAAGGTAAAGTGACATACAGGAATCAGAAGTGAGGTACAGAAACAGTGAGATTGCTTACAGGTCAGCGTTTGCCTTATTTGAAAGCAGTTCAAACATTCAGCAGTCTATGAGTGATTGAAGTATGGCTGCTGGGTTTGCAAACACTCAGCCATTGATATAGGTGCATATTATTAAGTTAGGTTTTCAATTTTGTCTGACTATTAAGCTAGGTTACATTTCATCCACAAGGACTCAAATATAGAAGTATGGAGTCCTCCTCAGGACATATTTAGTTTGCTTTAACACTGGAGGTCATTATCCTAAGCAAATTAACACAAGAACAGAAAACCGAATACTGCATGTTCTTGCTTATAAGTGGGAGCCAAATATTTAGTGCACATGAACACAAAGGGGAAACAATAGATTCTGGGGCTTACTTGATGATGGAGTGTGGGAGGAGGATGAAGATTGATAAACTATCTTTTGGGTACTATGCTTACTACTTGGGTGACAAAATCATTTGCACCAAACCTCAATAACGTACAATTTACACATGTATCAAACCTATGCATGTACCCCCGAAACTAAAATAAAAGTAGAAAAACAAGTCAGTGGTTTTTTATACTGACTTTTTGACCTCATACCCACATATTCATTATCTACAAACAAAATACAAGGAGTTTTTCTGAGCATTGCCCTGAACCAACCCCCTTCCACCACCCGCCAACATTTTTTAGGTAGAATAATACTTCACTGGAAGGCATTCAGATCCCTCAACAGTTTTAATGATTATTTGTGAAAAACACTTAGAGTAGTATGATAAATAATGTTGGTTTCAGCTTATGGATGTCTGAATATAGTACTTTGTCTATTCTAATTAGCTTCTGAAAAAGATTTAAAAGCCCTTTCTAAAAGAGCTAAAATTATATTAAAGTTGAGATTGCCTGGAGATCAAAATATTTCTTCAAATAATTAAACTCATCATCATTAAATTATATAAATATTATTTTCATTGTTCTGCATTGTTTTTATTCTTCACAACATCATCTAATTTGGATATATAATTAAAGAGAAGTACATTAGATACAACCTAGCTAGCTATGCCCTTCCAAAAGAAATAGTAAGTTGAGGCTATTCACTTTTGAAAAACTGATTAATGCATCTTTTCCTTGATATCACTTTTATTGTTTTTTGGTTTTCTATGTTCTTATCTGGAGCTGACACATGTAAAAATAAGTAACAAATAAAGATACCCTTTGCGGCCTTCTCTAAGTGTCAGATAATATGAGTCAACTATTCCAAAAATTACTAATATTGAACAATTTGTGTCATCTTTTGATTCAATATAATCTTTCTTTTCTCCATTACTTTTGAAAATTTTCCTGTTCCTTTTTATTCTAAGCGTGGGAGACATGTTAAGCCCATAAATGTACATTGCTTCTAAGTTGCAGTGCAAATGGAATTCAAGACAAAAAGTGTGATGGTAGAAAGCCATCAGGTATGCGCACTGAAAAGGAAGGCAACACAAATAGCCACTAAATGCAGCAATATTTAAACCAGCAATTCTCACAATTTTCTCAACTTGCTACTGGTAACATTCTTTTGTGAAACAAACACAGATATCTCCTTTAATAGACTTTGCTTTCCTTTACTTATGTCTGACAAACTTATAGTAATTAAAAACTGGACTGTGAGATTTTACTAGTCCTCCTAGGTTCTAATCTTGTCTCTGCCAATTTCTATTTATAATGTAATCATTCTGAACTTCTTAATCTTTATGTACTAAGAAGGCATGAAAATTATTTGAGACTCAAATGGATATATGTGAAAATGACTATAAACTGTAAAGTGATGTTTACATATAAAGTAATATTATAATAAAATAAAATGTAAAGAAGTTTCAAGGAGTGGAACCAACATACTTATGGCTCCTTAATTTTTTTAATTATGAAGTCTTCTATTTGAGAGTTAAAGGTCTAGTAGGAAAAACTGATTCACATTTATCCATTCATTCATGTATCAAAGTATTATAGAATAGAAAAAGATAAGATAAAACTGCTTCATGCCAGTGCATGGCAAATAATAAATGCTTTAAGAACACCTGTTGAATGAATGAACATAATTTCTAGTAGACGGAATTAATTTATTTCACAAATAGTAATTGAGTATCCATTTTGTTTTAGAATTGTGCCAGGTGCTGGGGACACAAAGATGACAAATATATACCTGATCCCTTATGCAGTGAAGTTTGCAGTCTTGTGGGAGATAAAGACATTAGTTACATAATCACATAAATAGATATAAAATTGCAATTGTGACAAATGTTATAAAATGAGGCACACAGTGCAGTGGCCACTGATAATAGGAAGACATAATCAGGCTAAGGATGTCAGGAAAGACTTTTTAATAAAAACAACACCTTAACCAAAACATGTTAGAGAAATATTAATCTGGTAAAAAATAAAAAGGGGAGGGTGCATATTCCAGGACAAAGGAGTAGCATGTGAAATGGCCAAGTGGTAAAGTGAAAATGGCATGATGCCTTGGCAAAAGGCTACAGCAGTGTCAAGATGTTTCTTCTAAAAGCATTAGCAAAATATTTCAGAGCTTTATCAGGAAAATAATGTTATATTTATGGCTTGAGAATATAAACTTGGTACAGTGTGCAGAATCCATTACAGAGTCCCTGATAGGGAAGGAAAGAATATTAGAAGGCTATAGGAGCAGTCTCAGCAAGAAATGATGCTAGCTATGACCGATGTGTTTTTAGAGGGAGACAGTAACAAATAGAGAGATTTGAAGTGCCCTTAGTAAGTAAAAACTAGACAAGTTAGTGGCAAGTTGGCTATGGGAAGTAAGGGAGAGGGAGGTGGTAGAGATTACCTGAATTGTACAACTGAGTGATGTCACTGTCATTTGTTGAGATAAGGAATACTGGAAGATAACTATATTTGAGGGTAAAACAATATTATAAACTTGGTTTTGGTTATGTTGAGTTTGATTGCTGCTTATGATGCTCAAGATGAGGTGCAAAATTATCACCTGAGTATAAAGGTCTAGAAATTACCTGGCTAATCTCTTTTAGAAATATAAATCTGCACGTCATATGCATTGAAGCTATGGATATAGGAAATGTCATCTTGGAAGAGAGAATAGGATGATTGGAGCACCTAGGACTGTACTTTGAAAAAGTATAACATTTAATAACTAGTTAGACAAGGTGACTGTGCAAAGAAGATGAGAATAATCATTCAGAAGATATGGAGAATGTCATGTCATTGTGGACTGCTGTAGAAGAGAGTTGTAAGAAGTAGAATTTGGTCAACAATATTAAATACTACCAAAGGATAAATAAGATGAGGACTGGAGGATGATAGTGGTAGACACTGGGAAATGGATGATGGAAGAGAACCAAATGAGACAAGTACAAAGATTATTATAGTATCATGTGCAGTTTGATATATGTAATAAGAGATAAAATACTATGAGAGTTTATAGAAGCAAAAATTAGTCTAGCTGGAAAGAATCAGTGAAGGCATCATGAAGGAATAAGCATTTGATTTGAATATAAAGAGATGTGAAAATAAATATGCAAAAAGTAATAACGTTGGAAAAAGAGAGTTCATCTGAAGACATTTATATTTATATGAGGCTGGAGCATAGAGAATTTGCACAGTAGTCACAGAGGTTAAGATTAGAAGAAAGTAGAATAAGTCGTCATACTGTGGAGGGCCTGCAATGAAAGGCTAGATAATTTACTTTTCATTTGGTAGGTATTACAGTACCATTTAAGCTTTTGGAAGAGAGAGATAATAAACTATAAAGAGAAGAGAACCTGGAAGTGGAAAGACCAGTTGGAGACTATTGCTTTAGTCCAAGGAAGATCAACTGAGGGTCAGAACTAGGATAGTGACAATGGATATAAAGAACAGGAGGCTGATGCAAAGGTACTGAGGAGAGAGAATGAGCAAAATTTAATTATTCATGTAATTATATTCAAAGGCAATAAAAAATTTATAAAAGGCATTGAAAACTCTTTCATTGGAAAGTAAGAAATAATTACTTGAAGGCTATTTGAAAATGTGTGTGGTCATCTCTATGCATTTGTTAAAAGCTTTTTTATCCTGTATTTCATTCCTGGTTGAAATCGCTAACCTGCTTTTCAAGCAATTTTCCACTTGGGTTGACTCAAGGCTGAAGTGGTCACTTTGCCCTGACCCCATTACATTGCTTTCTCATTCTCAAATCTTCCTCTGACCCTTACCTTTAATGAGAAAAGCCCTTTGCCACATTGCCAGCAACGGCTACAATTAGTCACTGTCACATCTGTCATGACTCTGCTTTATTGCAATCCTGATGCCCATGACTCTAACTAGAAGAGAAAAATGTGGAAGAATACTCCTATAAAGTAAACCCTGAGGAAGATGAGATTCAAAACTGCAATTAAGAGGTACTTTTTGCATCATGAGTCAAAGAAATTTGTTTTATTAAAAGGAGCATAAAGGGAAAGATAGGAAGATTTATGGTCATAGGAATTTTTAATAAACAGGGTCCCTGCATAAATAGATATAGTATTTGAAGTGAATAAAATATTATCTTCAAAAATTAGAAAAATTGTTGTTAGTGCAGTAACACCTCTAAGCCTGACAGGTCATCAACATAGTCTACATATTTATTAAATTTATTAAAACTTATTAAACACCTAACCACAAATGTTAATCAAAACCCTACCTGGATTATTTTTTCTATATGACTACAAATTATTATCTTGACCAATCTGCTTTGGAAAAAAATATAAACTCACAAACTATTAAGAGGCAGTGGAGATAATGCACCATGGCTTCTGAGAATATATGAGGTGATCTAGGTTGTGCGTCACTGAAAGACTCATATGTGAAGCTCTAAGCTATTTTATTAGGGTTTTCTTGAGGGAAAGGACTAACAGGATAATGTATATATGAAGAGGAGTTTATTAAGGAGTATTGACTCACACAACCACAAGGTGAAGTCCCACAATAGGCCATCTACAACCTGAGGAGCAAGGAAGTCAGTCCAAGTTCCAAAGCCTCAAAAGCAGGGAAGCCAACAGTGCAGCCTTCAGTCTGTGGCCAAAGGTCCAAGACCCCCTGGAAAATCACTGGTGTAAGTCAAAGAGTCCAAAAGCTGAAGAATGTGGAGTCTGATGTTCAAGGGCAAGAAGTATCCAGCACAGGAGAACCTTGAAGGTTAGAAGACTCAGCAATCTGCCCTTCCATCTTCTCCTGCCTTCTTTATTCCAGCCACACTGCCAACTAATTAGAAAATGCCTACTCAGATTGACAGTGGGTCTGCCTCTCCCAGGCCACTGAGTCAAATGTTAATCTCCTTTGGTAGCACCCTCACTGACACACCCAGGAACAATACTTTGCATCCTTCAACCCAATCCAGCTGACATTCAATATTAACTATCACAAGTCCACCCCTTGTCAACTTGAACCCACACACATCTGCTGAAATTATACATAATCTTCAAATAAAGACAATAATAAGGTCATAATTATGCCTAACATAATACAACTATCCTTCATACAACCGGAAACACACTAATCCTTAACCTAAATGTTGTTACATGAAGTTAACAACACTTAAATGCTGATATGAAGTCAATAAATCCTATGTCACATGATAAAGAAAAAAGAAATAAAATGAAGATATGTTCTTAAAAGCAAGCATATACATGCACAAACATGTTCTTAACAAAATAAAGAGGAAATATTAATGACAATTACAGTCTTCATTTCTGCAACTGGTCACATGGTTGTAGCTGATATTGATGACTATCTTCTTCTACTACTCATTCTGTTTTCCCTTCGCCTTCAGCAAGCACCTCAGTAGGTCGTGGTTTTTCACCTGGTGGAGTGAACCAAACTTTCATTCATGAAGGGTCTAGGCTATTTGTAGTCCTACCTGGATTGAGTTGTAGTTTCCCATTGACCTTAATCACAGGGCATGGTAATACTAAAAGATGCCCTAAGGGATCTCCTATATTCCACGGATAGTCTTCCTTGCCTCCATTGTGGAGTAGTAGACTGATTTCATCTTGATAGTCCTGGTCAGTCACCCCAGCAAACACTGTAACTCCCTTCTTAGCCTGTTGACTTAGAGGTAGGAGGAGCCCAAAGTTACCAGGTGGCAATCTTAACTTCCAGTTTAATGGAATCATTGTTGTGTCTCCTGGTGGCAGCATTCCTCTCTCTGGAACTAAGATCCCTAGGCCAGCCGAACTTAATATCGCAGGAAAAGGAAGCAAAAATTTCACTAGTGGGTCATAGGGGTGATTGTAAGAGGTGCCACTTCCACTTCCACCCCTTGATTCCTGGACGTGTGAATCCTAGCTATGGGAGAAACAGTACCAAATAATGGACGCTGATTCAGAGCACACGACTTTTGGAGGTATCTTTAGGAAAGGATGGAAGAAAGATTAACAACATAAATAGTCAGTAGTGTGGTCGGGTCCTTCCAAAGGGGACTCGGCCTCCCCTTCATTCAAGGGGTTCTGAGTCTATAAACTAGTTCCAGTGTGGACATTGATTGAGGGGTTATGATTCTCTATTTTTATAATTCAAATTAGTCTTTTGTCCACTCAACCTGGATTTTTTCTGCTTATACAAATTAGATAAGAATGCTGTAGGCTTCCTACTAATTTCACTTCTAGAAACACGGTGATTAATTAGCCCATGCCAGAGCTCTACACGAATCAGACTATTCTGATTGCTGCTTTTCCTCTACTGTTCATTATGGTAACTGTGCCCACCTTGGCTTTGATGGATAAGTGCCACCACTTGGCCCCTGCCACCTTCGGATCCAATTTTTCCCATTGCATTTAAGTTTTGTAATTTAGTGACTCTGATTCCTACTGTAACATGTGGCATACAGAGAAGAGCAATCACAGAGCTCTTCAAGGATGCAGGTGCTCTCCTAACAAGTCTATTTCACAAAGTATTGGTGAAGGATATGTCATCTGGACCCTACCAGCTGGGATGAGTAGGTCTAAAGTGCCTAAACCACTCTAGAATCCCAGGCTCCCTAAGTCTTTGGATCCCTTCCTCTACATTAAACCAAGGGAAACCAGGCATTTCCAATTGGCTTACAGTGGGCCATCTTTTGATCCCTATTTCAGCTAAACAAGCAAATACTCTGTTAGAACCATTTTTTAACTCCCCAAGATGCAATATTAAATGTAGAACCCCTACTTAGTGGGCTCATATCAACAAATTCAGCCTGATCCAACTTTCTGTTTCTTCCACCATTATCCCACATCCTTAATATTCATTCCCATGCTTGTTCTCCAGATTCCTGCTTACATAAATTAGAAAAGCACTTATTTTGGAGTGTAGCACACCTCCTTGTGTGTCACTCTGAACCTTACCTCTAGGGGTCTGCTGGGACTTTAGTCTAGTTATAGGTCTAGGAGGCAACAGGGATGTTGAGGGTATATCCTGAGGAGAATCAGTATTGTTTTTCCTGGCAACTCATTCAGGGGAGGCCATCACTGTTGCCTCAGGCAATACAGGGTTAATCTTTTCAGACAAAGGTGGAAAGGCTGAAGGCAGCATGGGTGGGGAGGGTGGTTGCCACCACTGGGGGTGGGGAGGGTGTTTCCTCTGGCAAAAAAGGCTCATTAGAGTTTACAAGCTCTGTCCTGGAGCGGTGGCTCATACCTGTAATCCCAGCACTTTGAGAGGCTGAGAAGGGTGGATCACCTGAGGTCAGGAGTTCGAGACCAGCCTGGCCAACATGGCAAAACCTCTTCTCTACTAAAACTACAAAAATTAGCCAGACATGGTGGCAGGTGCCAGTAATCCCAACTACTCAGGAGGGTGAGGCAGGGAGAATTGCTTGAACCTGGGAGGTGGCTGTTGCAGTGAGCCTAGATGGCACCACTGCACTCCAGCCTGGATGACAGAGCAAGATTCTGTCTGAAAAAAAAAAAAAAAAAAAAGGATTTACAAGCTTAGTGTCCCCAGCTTCATCAGGATCCGCCCACACATCTCCATTCCAAGTTGTAGTGTCCCATTCTTTTCCAATCAATGCCCTCACTTTAACATTAGACACCTGGTGAGACTGAGCGTGCGCAATTTGTTGCAGGTCAGCCATTCTTCATGATAAGAACTTTTGTCTGATTTTCTGCAATTTTAGCCCTTTGTCTGCAGGAGATAAGACTCTCACTCAGAGCAATCTTAGAAGACTTGAGGCTCAGTATGTGCTTCTGGAGCCAGTAGTTAGAATCCCTGAGCTCATCCTTTTCTTTTGTCACCTTGTCCAGCGAACTTAGCAGCAACCAACCAACTTCATTATATTCCTTGGTTCTCCACTTATGGTCAAAAGTATTATGTATAGAGTCACGAAACTCCTTGCCTTTCATAAGCAGTGAATCAGGACATCAAATGTATTTATTTTGTATAATTCTCTAAACAGTTCTCACTAAGGACTATCAGTGCTCTGCATACTATTAGAAGTAGAGTCCTTAGCATTTTCGGGTCTAATCATATTAAGCAGCCAACTCCAGAAACCCCAAAACCAACTAAAGAAATCCATCCTTAAAATTCTTTCCTCTAGAACCACTCTTGGTACCAAAATCTGTACTAGTCATGGTTCCCTGGAGGGAGAGAACTAATAGGATAGATGTATATATGAAAGAGAATTTATTAAGGAGTATTGACTCACACAATTACCAGGTGAAGTCCCACAATAGGCTGTCTGCAAGCTAAGGAGCAAGGAAGCCAGTGTGAGTTCCAAAGCCTCAAAAGTAGGGAAGCCAACAGTGTGGCCTTCAGTCTGTGGCTGAAGGCCTGAGAGCCCTTGGCAAACCACTACTGTACGTCCAAGAGTCCAAAACCTGAAGAACATGGAGTCTGATGTTCAGGGGCAGGAAGCATCCAGTACAGGAGAAAGATGAAGAAAGCCAGGTGACTCAGCAGGTCTGCTCTTTTATCTTTTCCTGCCTGTTTTATTCTAGCCACGCTGGCAGCTGATTAGATGGTGCCCACCCAGATTGAGGGTGTGTCTGCCTCTCTCAGCCCACTAAGTCAAAGGTTAATCTCCTTTGGCAACAAACTCACAGACACACCCAGGAATGATCATTTGCATCCTTCAATCCAATCAAGTTGACAATATTAACTATCACAGCTATCCTTCTAGAAGTCTCTACCTACCTTGTAGCCTTCATGTTATAAGGAAACACAGACCATTTGGAGAGGCCATATGTAGGTGCTCTAGTCAAAAGCCCTCACTGAGATTCTAGCTGACAGCATCAACTGCTGGTAATGTGAATAAGGTATCTTGAACATCTATCTCAGTCAAGCCTTGGGATGACTACAGCTTCAAGTTGACATCTACCTCAACGGCAGAATCAATCCCACATGATAATTGCTTAGGCAAACCCTTGTCAAGTTTCTGACACATAAAACTCGCAAGCAAAATAGAATGGTTTGTGTAAGCTACTTAGTTTTTTTTCCCCACAATTTGTTACCTAGTGATAATAATTGAAAACAAGCTAAGAAATCAACGGATAAGAGGCATGCTTTCCTGTCTTCCAGTACTACTTCCTCTACGGCCATGTGAGCAGAACAAGTGGAATAGAAAGAGAAAGAGATCTTCAGTTTACCCTCTCCTATTGGCTGGATGAAATATTCCTATAGAAGGAAGATCTACACCTCAGTCAAAAGTGTGCTTTAAAGGATGCGGCTTATGAGCTATTAAACTGATGGAAAAATGGGGTATACATATGCTAGTGCCTTCAGTAATCCAAACATGTGCTATCATCGAGTGTTTGCCGTGTGTTTAACGCTCTGATAGGCACTTTGGGAAATATAAATAAAGAATATAAAAGATGTATTTTTCTTCAAGGAGTTTACAAACTTCTCAGCACTATATATTTTTTGCCACTTGATTTAAGCAGTGCATTTGAAAGATGTTACAGTACTGGAATTCCATAATCACAATTTAGTTTAACATCCAAGCCTCTGCCCATGTCACCAAGTTCATAGCCTCTCACTCACTGTCTATTCCAGCGAAACTGGCCTTCTTGCCGTTCCTCAAACAAGACAAGTATTCTTTTTTTCTTTTCCTTTCAATCTAAATATCCTTCTTTCTCTAAGCTGCCTTGCCCTTAGTATAGACTTCTGTTTTATTACTAGCACACTATGTGCTAATTGTTTGAGTGTATGTGTGTCTTATCACTACAGTGGTGCTGTATATTACAATTTTATTTGATCCATTATCTTATGGCCACACAAAATGCCCAATACGTTAACAATGATTGTTTCTGGAACAGAAGTATTCATTCATACATTCCTCCAACCGTTATATACTAGGAATTAACTATGTGTCAGCATTATTTGGGGTGTTGAGAATACAATAATAAAGAAGATAGATACATTCCTTGTGCTCAGAGAGCTTACATTCTATTAGGAATACACACAATCACTTTCAAATCACTTTCAAATAGTAGTAAGTGCTAAGAAGACAATGGGATATGACGGCGAGGGATGGGAGGCAGCTTTAGATAGAGTAGTCAGAAAGCCATCTCTGAGGTGGCATTTGAGCAATGATAAAAATGATGATAGCCATCAATGCTAACATTTGAGGGAAGTACATTCTCGGTAAAAGGAATAACAAGTATTAAGTGTTTTTTGAGGCACAACCAAAAAAAAGTTAGTTTGACCAAAGCAATGTATGCAAGGGGGAGTGAAAGGTAATAAAGTTGGAGAGAGAACAAAGCCTCAAATTAAGTAAGCCATTGTAGAAATTTAAAATTTTTCCTGAGTGGTATAGGAGGCCACTGGAGGGGTATTTAGCAGAGGAAAGAATCAATATAATTTTTACTTTATAACGATCACTGCACGCTGTGTGTGGAATGCCTTGCATTGGTGTGAGAGTGAAACAGGGAACAAATTGAGAAGCTATTTGCTATTGTACTGGTCTACGCTAAAGCAGATGTTACTTTACATGGATGAATGGATGAATAAGTAAATGAATGAATAAATAAACAAATTAACAATAAAATGAATAGATTAAAAAGAAGTTGATAAGTAAATTAATGAAGAAACAAATGAGAGAAAGAAAACAACGAAGGAGGAACAAGAGAAAAGAAGAGAAACACATAACTGATGATATGCAGTCCCTTTAAACTTGTTTGTCATTCTTAGTGATTCAAAACAAGCAAAACTCCCAATCACTGCCAGCTGCGGCTTTAGTTGATGCTTTAATGAAACATTGAATATAACAACAGCGCTGGAATAAAAACAGTTTCATGCACTTTCTTTTTGTCATTCGCTGGCATTTTCCCTAAACAATTCTGTCACTAAGAAATATGTTTATCATTTCTCTACAGTATAAAGCAATCCCAATAACACCATAATTATTAAAATAGAAAATTGTTATGCCATTTTAATGTTTTTTTGTTCAAAATTACCTGAAAAAATGTTTAAAAATTTTTTAAAAAGAACTTTAATACCTCATTTTTTTTTTTTTTGGACAGAGTTTTGCTATTGTTGCCCAGGCTGGAGTGCAATGGTGCAAATCTGGCTCACTGCAGCCTCCGCCTCCCGGGTTCAAGTGATTCTCCTGCCTCAGCCTCCCGAGTAGCTGAGATTATGGGCATGCGCCACCACGCCTGGCTAATTTTGTATTTTTAGTAGAGACGGGGTTTCTCTATGTTGGCCAGGCTGGTCTGGAACTCCCGACCTCAGGTGATCCGCCCGCCTCTGCCTTCCAAAGTGCTAGGATTACAGGCATGAGCCACCATGCCCAGTCTTAATACCACATCTTAATGTGTAGTTCTTTTTTACCCCTTCAACCCTTGGCTACAAAATCAAATTATATTCACAGATTCACAAATGTCTTTATGAATGCTCTAACCTTAAAGCACATCATGAAAAACATGCATAGAAAACTTGAATTTAGTTTTAACCAAGAGGGAATGTATAGTAATATGTACCATTTGTCTGTCTTACAGTTTTCAATACAGTTAGCATAGATTTCCCTGTCAAAGGAAATTGTTTTTGGTCCATCAGCCAGGAATGTGTAAAGGGAACTGGCTATCATTTGTGCATCTGCTATGTTCAGTGTCTCTAAGGTGCAGTTTATTTGGCAGGACATCTTCTAAAAACAGCATGGTGCTCATCGTGGCTGCCAACCCGAGGAACCTAACTAACCCGAGGAACCTACTGAACACAAAGGGGTTTCTAATCTCCTTATTTTGCTCCTATGTAAATTAATTAGTAAACATTTGGCTTTCATAAAGCCAAGAAAAAGAATTATACAGTGTCAAAGTAGAATTAATTACTATTTGACTTTTTTAAGGCTCATTTTGAAAAACAAAAGAAAAGGAGAATAAACCAAAAACAAATAAAATGGCTCTCTATAGAAACAAGGTATTGTGAATAGTAAATGTAAAAGATAAGGCAAAGAGCAAGACATTCCTGAACATAATTGTTTTGTTTTCTGAACTATGCATGCGTTACATTTGATCAAAAAACAGATTTGCATAAAAAGCCATAAACATTCTAAAATTGAAAAAATTAAAAATAAGGTAATTTAACTCTATACCAAATCAGTAACATTATCATACAGACAAAATTACTTCATCAGGCTTTTGAACACAATACACTGAGTATACATTGTTAACACTACTTTTACACTTAATTCACTATTTTCATGTTTATATAGATATGGTAAATTTGAATCTATTTTATGTATGATATAGAAGAAACAAATGTGGTGTTTTTAAAACATGGTCATAATTACTTTGCTATTCCTCTCTTCAAGAAATGAAGTTTAATTCCCTTCCCCATGAGTGTGGGCTGGATTTAGTGGCTTGCTTCTAATAAATGGAATTTGGTGGATGTGAACAGAGTGCCATTTCTGAGACTTGGTCTTAAAAGGCATTGTGGCTCCTCATTGTTCTTTCTCTTCAATCACTCTTTAAGGGTGCATAAGCAAAACATGTCATGGCTTAGGAATAATTACGCAGAGGTCAATTTGGTAAGAAAATGAGGATTTATGCCAGCAGCCAGTGAGAAACTGAGGTCTGAGACTCATCTTGGAGGTATATACTCTAGCCCCGGTGCCCAGTTAAGCCTTCAGCCCTAGCCAACAATTTGCAACCTCCTGAGAGATTCTGAACCACAAATGCCCAGCTAAGCTGCTCTTAAATTTCTGATCCGTAGAAGCAATGTGCCCTAAGTGTTTGTTGCCTAAAGCTGCTAAGTTTTGGTGTAATTTATTATGTGGCAATCAGTAACTAATTTGTAAATAATTAAAATATATATTCATACACCTATACATAGATATAATAAGAGATGCTATGGTTTGAATGTTTGCTCCCCCTCCAAAATTTATGTGGAAACTTAATCCACAGTGGAACAGTTTAAAGAGGTGGAGCCTTTAGCAGGTGATTGGATGATAAGAACTTCACCCTTGTAAATAAGGTTCAGGTCTTTATGAAATAAGTTTTACACAGTGTTCTGCCCTTTTGCCCTTCCTTCCCTTTTTCCAAGTGAGAATACAGTTTGCACCCTATGGGGAATGCAACGACAAGGCTCCGTCTTGAAAGCAGAGATTGGGCTCTCACCAGATATCAAACCTGCCAGCCCCTTGATTTTTGACTTTCTAGCCTCCTGAAATGTGAAAAAATAGATTCCTTTTGTTTATAAGCTAGTCAGTTTCATGTATTTTGTTATAGCAACACAAAAAGACTAAGGCAGAAATTGGGACCAGAAGTGGAATGTTGCTGTAACAAATATCTGTAAACGTGAAAACATCTATGGAACTGGGTAATTGGTAAAGGCTGGAACAGTTTTGAAGCGCATGCTGAAAAAAGCCTAGATGGCATGAATGAATCATTGAGGTCAATTCTGGTGAAGGCTCAGAAGAAGAAAGTTGTAGAAGGAGCCTCTGTCTTCTTAGAGATTATCTAAGTGACCGTGATCAGAGCGCTGACAGAAATATGGGCACTAAAGTCCCTTTTGATGAGGTCTTACATGGGAGTGAGAAATATCTTATTAGAAACTGGAAGGAAGGCCATACTTGTTACAAGGTGGCAAAGAACTCAGCTGAAGTATGTCCATGTCCTAGTGCTTTGTGGAAGGCAGAATTTAAGAGTGATAAACTGGGATATTTGGCAGAAGAAATCTCTAAGCAAAGTGTTCAGAGTCCCGCATGGCTCCTCTTGACTGTTTATAGTAAAATATGAGAAGAGAGGAGTAAATTAAAGATGGAAATTACATTCAAAAAGAAAGCAGAACTTAAAGATTTAAAAACATTCTTAGCCTGGACATGTAAAAAAAGTATAAAATAAAAATATATATCTGGGAGACTATACCAAGGGTATGGCCAAGTGAATATTTGATAAGGAGATAAATGTGAATACAAGGAAGTGAGATGTTATTCCTCAAGACAATGGAAGAATGTATTAGTTCATTCTCATGCTACTAATAAAGACATATCTAAGACTGGGTAATTTAAAAAAGAAGAAGAGGTTTAATGGAGTCACAGTTCCACATGGTTGAGGAGGCCTCACATTCATGGTGGAAAGTGAAGGAGGAACAAAGGCACATCTTACATGGTGGCAGGCAAGAGAGTGTGTGCAGGGGAACTGCCCTTTACAAAACCATCAGATCTTGTGAGACTTACACTGTCATGAGAACAGCACAGGAAAAACCCATCCCCATGATTCAATTACTTCTAACTGGGTCCCTCCAACAATAAGTGGGGATTATGGGAGCTATAATTCAAGAGGAGATTTGGGTGGGGACACAGCCAAAACATATCAAATAATGACCCAGAAGGCCATTTTTGGTGCCACCATTCACATCACAGGCTCAGAGTACCAGGACACTGAGGGCAGAACAGTTTTAAGAAAAATGCGCAGGGTGACCATGAAACCTTGAGGCTCACTCTTAAACACGGCCTCAAGTCTCTGCTCCCTGCATTGCAGTGCAGTGATTTTTAGCCACCCCAACTGTGGCCAAAGTGGGCCCATGTACAGCTCAGTCTGTTGCTCTAAAAGGCACAAGCCATAAACCATGGCAGCTTCCATGTGTTGCTAAATCTGAAGGTGCACAGAGCTGTGGAGGCATGGCTACTCCCTCTGAATTTCAAAGGATGCCTCCAAGAGCCTTGGGGCTCAGACAGAGAAATGCTGCAAAAGTAGGGCCATCACAGAGAATCCTCGGTGGGGCAATGCCTAGTGGACTCACAGCTTAGGAACCATCCCCAAGATCCATAGAACTGTAGATCCACCAGTATGCAACTCCAGCCTGGGAGAATTACAGGACATGGGCAGTAAGTCATGAGAGCTGCATAGCCCTCACTGAGCAAAGCCACGGGTGTGGGGTCCTCTGAAGCCCTGGGGACCCAACCACTGCCACAGTGCATCTGGAAGGTGAGCCTGGGAGTCAGAAATAATTATTTTAAAGCCTCTAGATTTGAAATCGTTTGTCTTACCAGGTTTTGGACTTACTTGGAACCTATTATTCCTTTCTTTGTTCCTATTGCTTCCTTTTAGAATGGAAATGGCTGTCCTATGCTTGTCCCAACATTGTATTTCAGAAGCACATAACCTCTTTGATTTCATATGCTCACAGCTGGAGAGTAATTTTCCTTAGAATGAATGACACATTGAGTCTCACTCATATTTGAATGGATAATAATTAGATGAGACTTTGGATTTATACTTTAAAATTTATGTTAAAACAAGTTAAGAATCTTAAGGCTATTGAGATGGAATAAATATGTTTTGTATATGAGAAAAACATGCATTTGGGTAGGGGCATAGGGACAGAATACTATCATTTGAATATTTCGTTACCTTCCAAAATTTATGTTGAAACTTAATTCTCAATGCAACAATATTAAGAGATAGGGCTTTTAAAAGGTGGTTAAGTTATGAGGGCTCCCCCTTGTGAATGGGATTAACACTGTATTGTATCTTTGTTAGTGGTGCTCATTTTTATTGCTTTGTTAAGGTAAATTAAGAGAAAAGCCCCCAAAATTCAAATTGAATTGAAAATATTAATATAAAGTCATTATTAGTGTTTGAATTTGAATTGCACAAAAAGCTTTATTTGAAAGATGGGGACAACCAAATGGCTTATCTCTAAGTTCCTAGAGGCATCGGCATCAGGCTCACGGCAACTGGGTGTCCTGTGGACAGGAGATACCCAAGGTTGGGGACCCCAAGCCAGAAGTCAGATCACACAATCTGCTGCATTGGGACAGGGCATCTGGGCCAGGGGCCACAGTGCCTGTCAGAGCCTGGGTTTTACCCATGACATTGAGACAGTGGGTGGTGAGCTAAGGCTACTGGTGGCTCTAGGTGCTGAATTTCATCCACAGACACAAACAAAGCCAAGGGTTATTTACAACCAACACTGGACATGTTTAAATACACTGAAAGATCTAAAAAAAATCAAGTGATGATGGTCCACTAGCAGTGAGCTCAGCTAGCACCTAGCATATTTCTAAATATTATTTCTCACTCAAAAGAAGAGGGCTTGTAACAACAGTAAATTCTTCCATATTCTAAAATATCTAATCATGGCAGTAGCCAAGAAAGTACTCGAAGACTAAAAGTGTTAAGTCAAAATGACAAAGAAACTGTCTTAAACGGACTCCAAATTTGAAAAAAGAAAGCATCAGAAAGAATAGTTATTATTTTTGCCTTTAAAATACTAAATAAAGATTCATAATTTCATAATGATAGTCAATGACACAGAGAGATAATTTTGCCACCATTGAAGGTAACTATTAGATATCAATGTATTACTCTGAAATCCAGAAAGGGAAAATGCATTTACTCTGCCAAAGTTCTTCACCCGCTGATGAAGGAATACTCTTCACAGAAGAGGTAATTATTAAAGAAGAAAAGAAAATAGAGTTACAAAATCACCATTTTGCAACATTCAATGAAATAACTCATGTAATAATTATCAATAGATGCTAAAATGATTAATAAAATATTTGGGGAGAATGGGATATTCACATAATCCCAAATTATCAATTCTCAGATTATTTGCTAATTGTCAATAAAAAGCATATCTTAACAGTGGAGACCCTGGCAGTCATTACCTTAGCAAGGGAATAAAAATGAGCATCACTAATAAAGATACAATAGTGTTGTGTGGCTGTATTGTTATGTGATGAAATGCTGAGTATACCACATCACATATAAATTATTCTCACCAAAACTATTTAACTTAAATCTAACAAAGTATTTCTTCTCAATTTTCAGGAAATCCTGGGGATAAACAAGTTAAACAATACCACATGACCCAAAATAACTGAACATATTGTATTAGTCTGGGTCCATTCAAAAGACAGAGACTATGCAGTAAATCTAGATTGTAAATTTAATGTAAATAATTGTTGAGCTATTAATGGAAAATCATTTTAAAGATATCTCTAAGAAATCTCTAAGAGATACTCTAGAGATACTCTAGATTTGAGGGAGAGTACCCAAAAAAGGACATCCCTGGAAGCGAGGGTGTCCTTCTCAAGCCTGGCATTGAGATCTTGTGGGGAAGCTGTAGTTGTAGCTTTCTGCTAGTGGAGAAGGAAGAAGCTGGTCTACAGTTAATAGGCAAGAAGGAAATAACTCCACAGGTGAAGGGGAATGGGGGTTAGTGGGCTGGATCACAGAGGGAGTTGAGCAATTGCTCAGAGTCTAAGGCCTAGAGTGTGCAACGTCTTCAGAGAAAGGGCAGTGACAAGGTTGTCATCAGGCCTGAGGCAGGGCTATGAAGTTGCTGAGGAACTGTACACACTGGGAATGTGAATGGGGCAGGGAACCATCAGATGTTTTCAAATATGTCTTCACATCTTTGAACAACCATGCAGCAGGAGTAATAAAAAAAACAACCAAAATGCAGCACACTTGAAAAGAGAGAAGCCACCTTCTACCTGTCATATCCCTCCAACATCCTCTATTGACGATGCTGAAAATCAGGTTCATTGTAAAAGAAAATGCTATCTAGTTCATTATCTCAGAGTAGATACTAAAGTTGGATTTGGATTTGAAAGTCAATGAACCCGTAACTGGCACATACACGAATCCAGAATGAGAAACATACTACAACTGGCCTGGCCTTTTCAATGTGTCACTGTCATAGTAATAATAAAAGGCAAGATGAGAGGGCTATTATAAATTGAAAATAGAATAAAATGACATAACAAACAATTTCATAAATGAACCTACATTGGATTCTGATTTAAAAAGTAGAATTACAGAAAACAGTTGGGGAAATTTCAGTAATATCACAGAGCTAAATAATATCATGAAATTGCTACTTTCTTTATGTGTCATAATGGTGTTGTATGTAGTTAGGAAAATGTCTGTGTTAAATTATTTAGAATTGAAGTGTCATGGCTATTGTAATTTAGTTTTAAATGACTCAGCAAAATATAAATGTGGCATGTGTTTGCTGTATATGTTGATAGATAAAGCAAACATTGCAAAGTCTTAGCAATTATGGAAACTAGGTGGTAAACACCTATTGTTCCTTGTACAGCTTTTTTCAAATTTTTGATATGTTTGAAAATTTTAAAAATATAATGTTGGAAAAATAAAAGATAACATAGTATTTTCAAATGATGTAGTGTTTGCAACTGACATTTTTGCAGAGAGCTGGCCCCTCACAATATCCCCCTCACCCCTTTCTCTAGGAATGCTTCTTAAATATACAGTGCTAGGACCCAGCCAAAGCTGGGAATGTGGAATTTTGCATTAACAAGTACAGAGAATGTGGATCACTCCACTCAGTCATATTATTCACAGAGCCCTCTGTCTCCCAAACAAGTTCAAGACTTCCTGCTGCTGGTCTCCAGAGCTTCCCCGATTCCTACCTCTTAAAAACTCTTGGTCGAGGAGGATCTAGAACTAGAAATATCATTTTACCCAGCCATCCCATTACTGGGTATATACCCAAAGGATTATAAATCATGCTGCTATAAAGACACATGCACACGTATGTTTATTGTAGCACTATTCACAATAGCAAAGACTTGGAATCAACCCAAATGGCCATCAGTGACAGACTGGATTAAGAAAATGTGGCACATATACACCATGGAATACTATGCAGCCATAAAAAAGGATGAGTTCATGTCCTTTGTAGGGACATGGATGCAGCTGGAAACCATCATTTTGAGCAAACTATTGCAAGAACAGAAAACCAAACACCGCATGTTCTCACTCATAGGTGGGAATTGAACAATGAGATCACTTGGACACAGGAAGGGGAACATCACACACTGGGGCCTATTGTGGTGAGGGAGGAGGGATAGCATTAGGAGATATACCTAATGTAAATGACGAGTTAATGGGTACAGCACACCAACATGGCACATGTATGCATATGTAACAAACCTGCACGTTGTGCACATGTACCCTAGAACTTAAAGTATAATAATAATAATAATAATAAAAGTCTTGGTTGGTTACCTTTACCTTGGATTCTCCCAAGCATTTTGAAATGTCCGCCAAAATGCTTTCATTAAATTCTCTTTTACATTTGCTAGACTAAGTAAAGTCCATTTTTACTACTGGATGCCACAAAAAAATACAGTAATATGGAACAGTTTAGTAGAATAAAGCCAAGGTTTTCCACCTAGTAAAAAATAGATACATATCATGGCTGAAGAACATATTTGTGGTTTTTGTAGAAAAAAATAATGTTTTACTAATTTATAAATTTATGTCTGCTTCTTTTTTCTCTTAGGCGTTAAAACTTGAGTTCTTCTGCAACATTCAGTCCTTAGTGCTTATCAATAAAATGTAACATTTGCAAACAAAGCACAAGTCTCTTTTAAGTCTTAAAATTGTAACTCTTCCTATACACAAAATCTTTAATCATCTAAAATGTAAAAAAGCCTGATGTGTACACTTGCTAATTAGTTTTCTGCTACAAATATCAGCTTCAGTTTAATCTTTAGCTATAATATATGTCTCTATTTACATTTTGATGTCCTCTCATCTGTATGTATAGGTGTGACTGAAAAGACAAATGTCAGAATAATAATCTTTTTCACACATTGTATATACAAAGACAGCCCTTGGGAATCATGTCTGCAGTTATTGAAAGAGCCTGCTTTGCTTTTTCCTTTATGTGTGAAATTCTTGTTTGGTCTGAAATCCTTACTAACAAAAATATATTCCATTCTTTAAAGTCACACTCCAGATAGAGTTCAGTGGTTCATTTATTTTACAGATGCATATGGTTACACTTCGTTGCTCAAACTATATGCATGTATTTTTTACAGAAGGTTGCTGGGATTAAAAAAAAAAAAGTTGGAGGCAAAGAGAACTGGTTTCAAACCTCAGTTGTGCTATCTACTGTGTGACCTTGGAAAATTCACACCTGCTCTGCCTTTGCTGTTTCCTTATGTGTACAACAGGAAAAGCAATGCATTCTTCTCAGGGTTGCAGGGTTGCCATGAAGTTTAATAGAACGTATGTAAAGCACCTGACCCAGAGGTTATATGTATGTTGCTATATATATATGATCCTGTGTAGCAGTATCTGTTAACTTGTTTTACAACTCCAATGCACCCAAGGGTTATACATAGTAATAATGCTCCAAAACAGCAGTGATTTACATTTGAATTGGATATACTGTCTTTCCTAGACAGGTTTATCATGATCATGAAGATTGCATAGTTTGAAAAAAGCCTAATTCTGATATTTTTCCTCCCTTCTTCACTCTGAACAACTTTGGAAGATACTGACAATAATAATAGCTAACATACACACAGTAATGCCAATGTTTAGGAACCTCTTCTAAGTATATTACATAGCTTATTTAATTCTCTCAATAACTCTTTGAGGTAGGTGGACTTTGTTTATTTTAATTTTACATAAAAGGAATGTGGCCAGGTGCAGTGGCTCACACCTGTAATCCCAGCACTTTGGGAGGCTGAGGTGGGTGGATCACGAGGTCAGGAGATCAAGACCATCCTGGCTAACATGGTGAAACCCCATCTCTTCTAAAAACACAAAAAATTAGCCGGGCGTGGTGGCGGGCACCTGTAGTCCCAGTTACTGGGGAGGCTGAGGCAGGAGAATGGCGTGAACCCAGTGTCAGGCCTCTAAGCCCAAGCTAAGCCATCATATCCCCAGTGACTTGCGCGTATACATCCAGATGGCCTGATGCAACTGAAGATCCACAGAAATGAAAATAGCCTTAACTGATGACATTCCACCATTGTGATTTGTTTCTGCCCCACCCTAACTGATCAATGTTCTTTATAATCTCCCCCACCCTTAAGAAGTTTCTTTCTAATTCTCCCCACCATTGAGAATGTACTTTGTGAGATCCACCCCCTGCCCCCAAAACATTGCTCTTAACTCCACCGCCTATCCCAAAACCTATAAGAACTCATGATAATCCCACCACCTTTGCTGACTCCCTTTTCGGAATCACCCCGCCTGCACCCAGGTGAAATAAACAGCCATGTTGCTCACACAAAGCCTGTTTGGTGGTCTCTTCACACGGACGCGTGAAACACCCAGGAGGCGGAGCTTGCAGTGAGCCAAGATTGCGCCACCACTGCACTCCAACCTGGGTGACAGAGTGAGACTCTTGTCTCAAAAAAAAAAAAAAAAAAAAAAAAAAGAGGAGTGTAAGGCTCAGAGATGTAACTACTGTACAGACAAAGCTTGTAAAAGACAGAACCAAAATTTAAATCCAGGCATGGATCCAGAATCCATGCTGTAAGTTGCTTTATTAAACCAAATGAAATTTGTATAGACTGAAAAATATAATGTGACATTATAGGCTGTTTCTGTTCCTGTATGTGTTTAATAATAACTAAGTTATAAGCCTCTGAAAGTACAGGTTAATAATAGAAGTCTGTTCTCAATTATAACACCAGCTTGAGTTTAGAGCAGAGTACTGAAATAATACTGAAACTCATCACTTATCCAATTCTTTCTTTCCCTATTTATGTTTAGGGAGCCATAAGTAGAAAATAGCAATCACCCTCCCACATCCTGTAAATTATAACCAGATTGTTTTATTGCTTATAACATCAGCATTAACAAGCTTCCCTTGGACTTTTTAGCCTTATGTTAATAGTTTCATAGGGAAGGCTTAAGATAAGATAATAGAAAAAAAGGCACAAACTTGAGCAGCTATCTTCTTCTGGCAATGGGCACTGTCGGGCTAACCTCAATACGTGAAGCAGAGTACCAGTGAAAAGGTCTTTGCCCCGAGCTTAGAAAGAGGTAGGAATAGTGTGCTCTCCTTAGACTCTCATATCAGAATTTGTCTCCAATGCTTTATGATAAAGAAACCAGCAAACGTAAAATGGAATTGTTCCCTCGGATGGTACAGAGATTTTTGATCCAGATTAGGTGGGGAGCTGTGGGACACAGATTGTTCATCATTTTTCAAAAGGACATTTCACTTACAGCCTAAGAAGTGTTAATGAAGCATTCACACTTCTACCAAGTGAAAAAGCAATAGAAAAACAGCTCTTTCAATCTCTCTTCAGAAATGCTCAGCAGTAACACACAGACTGCTCCCATGCAATCTTCACACAGAAGTAGCATTAAAAGATGAAAGAAAAAGTGGGCTCTCAAAATAGAAAAAAAAAAAAAAATATATATATATATATATATATATAAAGAAAAACACCCACATACCCACACATTCCCCTTACACACACACACACACACATACACACACACACACACACGTTTTGTTTCTTCTCAATCTTGCTTCTGGTGCATTAATGAATACATCATGAATGCAGAATTTCTGGAAGATACCTCCTTCAAGAAAGGCATTTTCCAGCATCTTTGCATGAAATGAATCCATACCACAAAGAAAACAATTAGAGATCAGGCATTCACTTCTCTGTAAACTGTTGTTGATGGAATTGTATGAATGAACAACAAAACCTGTTTTATCAGGCAACTTTCACTAGCTCATATCACCAGTATCAAAGACTTTATATCACAGCATATGCTCCCTTTTTGCATTTATTAGAGGTATTTATGCTGTCTATAAATTATTCATACAAACTGTTACAAGTCACTAAGAGGCAGGAGAGAGAGGACAAGCTGCCAAATATTACATTGTCTTGAAAGAGGCCATTTTAAGCAATCATCCTTAAGCATTTTTTGAAATAAGATATTTAGGACTTATTCAAGACATGTGAGACAAATCCTCTGACAAATTGTGAAGCTTATTCTTATTATTGTCCACTCCTCTGCTTAATCTTTTCATACTCCTTTAGTGGAAAGTCTTCAGGACCTTTATTTTTGGTACTACATGCATAGTAAGAAGGTAGAACAAGAAAAGGAAGGGCATTTTCTACCTTGCAAGAAAACATACAGGCTCATGTATCTGAATAGCTTCCAGATTTTCTGCTTAATATTTGTTATCCTCCCAAAATGACACAGATGGTGGAAATCTCAGGCAGCAGAGCTGTTGGATGGGGGCAGAAGGTCAGACAAATATTCCATCGTTTAAGGAGTGTGGCCCTATATACCTGTCTCTGCAGGGCCTGCCTTATTACAGATTAAAATGTTATGGATATTGCACAACCTCAATAATCTAATTGACCATCACTTCCTCGTTACTCTCGTCAGCAAGGACCATTTATTGTTGTTGTTGTTGTTGTTGTTTTTCTAAAAAGATACGCAAAGCTCACTCTTCAGGGAAAAAGAGAGTTGGGAAACATGGAGGCAAGAGTTGACAATTCTGCTGTCACATCATCTTAATACCATTTTGTTTTACGTATTCTACAGTGAACCTGTTGTCTAGACCACAATAAACAAGTATTTTTAAATGATGCACTGGTTTCAAGTTACACAGATTTGATGAAAGGCTCCTGGATAAAACTATCTGCATCACTTAGAATTTCTCTCTAGGGCGATTGCTGCTCAAGTATGTGATGGAATCAATGTGATACGGGTCGGATCAGCTCTCAGGCACTTTACTGGAATTCTTCATACTTGTATTTAATGTACTTTTAAAAATGTTCGTTTTAATCCCATGTATATGTAGTTGGAGTGGAAAATGCACAGATCTTCATTTTATAGTTTATAATGGACACACTTTTTCTCCACAACTCTCAGATGCAAGAAATGTCCCATCTCTACACATTTTCCTAAATCAAATTCTATATCCTCCTCTATGCTCCAACTTGTTAGAGCACAAAGATGACCGATACCAGTGATGATTTGACTCTTCCCTAAGGCTAGAGTCTTAGAGTGACAAGAAAATGTATATAAGCTTCCTACGACTTTCATTCCACTTTGATAGACACTGAAATGCTCATTATTTAAGTCCTTTCGGTTTATTTTGGAAAACCACTGCTTACCCTCCCTCCATGTTTCTGTGGGACATGGGAAACTTTGTCAAGTCTCCTAGGTGATGTTATCTGTGAGGAACTTGTCACAAATAACCCAAAATACATATCCCTACCCTAGTTTCAACTAAAATAGTCCCTCACTATTCACTGCCTCAGGGCAAAGCAATTAAACTACCTCGACTTTCAACAGTAGCCTCTCTTCCTTCACCCTGGATTAGCCTCCACCATAGAATCAAACCCTGGATCTTCTTGATACTCTAAACTCCTGTTTTGGACGCTAAAAAACATACACTGTTAAGCACTTCATGAAGCAACCACACAAGATTCAAACTTGCCTACTGTCTTTTTTTTTTTTTTTTTTTTTTTTTTTTTGAGATGGAGTTCGCTCTGTCCCCCAGGCTGGAGTGCAGTGGCGCGATCTCGGCTCACTGTAAGCTGCGCCTCCCGGGTTCATGCCATTCTCCTGCCTCAGCTTCCCAAGTAGCTGGGGCTACAGGTGCCCGCCACCACGCGCAGCTAAGTTTGGGTATTTTTCGTAGAGACGGGGTTTCACTGTGTTAGCCAGGATGGTGTCGATCTCCTGACCTCGTGATCCGCCCACCTCGGCCTCCAAAAATGCTGGGATTACAGGCGTGAGCCACCGCGCCCGGCCCAAACTTGCCTACTTTTACAGGACAGAAGAAAAAAAAAAAATCTCTCTCATTCTTTGAAGTCTCCTGAAGCAAAAAGAACAAAATGAAAAAAAAAAAAAAAAAAAAAAAAATCAACAAATAATCCTGACCTAAATATTTGGTGAGTGTGCAGTCAGTGATTAATGAAGTCAAGTCTGTAGGTTCTATCTTTAGCTGGGCTAATTAGCATTACTGTATTTTAGACACAGATTGTACCTAAAACTGTAAATATTTTGCAAATCTGTGCATCTAGTCACAAGGATTACTGATGGTAGATGTTTCAGCACAAATGTCTAACTCGTGAGAAGCATGATGTAAAGTTATATGCATCTTTTTATTTTAAGTACCACTTAGAATACAGTATGTGTTTCATAGACGTTTGTTCAATTGAACTAAGCTGAATTGAATTAAAATTGATCATCATTAAATGAAAGTAGGCTGAGCAACAGTCACTTTTAGTCCCTTTACCTAATGTAGATAATATTACAGAGTTAGAAATATAGTTTAACAGCAAAATAAGAAGCTGGTAGCAAAACCTATGTACAAATATTTAAAAAATATTCTGGATTGGCAAAACTTTTCTAAAGCAAACAAGAACTATCTTAAGTTATTTCACTCCTGGAAAAACTCATTTTAAAGATAAATGAGCATTTTCATGTTTGGGAGATGTTGACTTAAACCATGATGCTTGAAACTTGAGGCTTGAATGAAGAGTTCATGTTTTGATCGAGAATTAGAACTAGAGATGGGTATTCACTTAATTGGAGAGGGCATCTACCAACCCAGTAGGATTTTTAAAATCACACTCATCTTCATGACCTCAACATTATTAGAATGCCTTTAACAAAGATCAAATATTTCTTTCCACAGTCAGAGTCATTGACTTAATTTCTAATGCACCGGCAAAAGGGAGTAGAGTAATAATTTCACAGTATTTGTCTTAGTCTGGTTGGGCTGCCACAACAAAATACCATAGACTGTGTAATTTAAACAACAGAATTTTATTTTCTCACAGTTCTGGAGACTGGAAGTCCAAGGCCAGGGTGCCAGAATGGTCATCTTCTTGTGAGGGCTCTTTTTCTAACTTATAGAATGTTTCCTTCTTACTAAATTCTCACAGGGCAGGAGGAAATAATCCGCTCGTGTTTCTTCTTATAAGGTCACCAATCCCATCATGAGGGCCCCACCTCCTAAAGGCCCCATCTCCAAATATCACCACATTGCCAGTTACGACTTCAACATATAAATTTTGGAGGAACAAAAACACTCAGTCTATGATACCCTTTTCTGAAAACAGCCTTTGATATTATGGTATAGAAAAAGCAAATCAAGAACCTGTGGCTGGGAAAAGAGAGTACACTATAGCGAAAGAGAAAATGATCAGAAAAGAAGATTAATGGAACAAAAACAAAACCAATCTACTTCAAAAGTGTGTGGTCAACCCAAATATTTTAAAAATGTGGCTGGGCGTGGTGGTTCACGTCTGTAATTCCAGCACTTTCGGAGGCTGAAGCGGGCAGATCACCCGAGGTCGGGAGTTCGAGACCAGCCTGACTAACATGGAGAAACCCCATCTCTACTAAAAATACAAAATTAGCTGGGCGTGTTGGAGCATGCCTGTAATCCCAGCTACTCGGGAGGCTGAAGCAGGAGAATCCCTTGAACCCGGGAGGCAGAGTTTGCGGTGAGCCAACATCGTTCCATTGCACTCCACCCCGGGCAAAAAGAGTCAAACTCCATCTCAAAAAAAAAAAAAAAAAAAAAAAAAAGCTACATTTGTCAGGATTATTGTTCCAAATTATTATATAAGTATTAATAACATACCTTGAGCTTTCTTTTTTTTTTTTTTTTTTTTTTTTGAGACAGAGTCTTGCTCTGTCGCCCAGGCTGGGGTGCAGTGGCCGGATCTCAGCTCACTGCAAGCTCCGCCTCCCGGGTTTAGACCATTCTCCTGCCTCAGCCTCCCGAGTAGCTGGGACTACAGGCGCCCGCCACCTCACCCGGCTAGTTTTTTGTATTTTTTAGTAGAGACGGGGTTTCACCGTGTTAGCCAGGATGGTCTCGATCTCCTGACCTCGTGATCCGCCCGTCTCGGCCTCCCAAAGTGCTGGGATTACAGGCTTGAGCCACCGCGCCCGGCCATACCTTGAGCTTTCTATCTTACTATATAAACTAACCATATTCCATTTAAAAAGTCCAATATGACATATTCCAAAATGATACAGAATATTGACATAATTTCTACAGTATTCCAAAATAGTCAGTTATTTTGATTACAATATTGTCTTGTTTGAGACTTTTTACATGGTAGTTTTCCACCCACCCCTTGCCATGCCAGAATTTTGTCCTGTTCATGTTTGTATCATGCATAGATAGTATAATATTTGGCGAACACTAGATATTTTAAAAATAATTGTAGGGATGAAAAATAAAAACCGAAATGTCTGTTGTTACTGTTAAAAATCCTAATTTGTTTTTGCAACAGGATAACAATTTTGGTTTTCTGTTTTTACATAGCAAAATACCATTGGTTACTTACTTCTCTAATCTTTCTTGCTATATCTTAATTCAAAATTATCTATCAAAATTATTTCAAAGTAAAGAGATAGTGAGGCATTATTTTAAAGATACAATAAAATTGATAAATTTAGCCTCTGCTGCCGTATTGTTGGTAATAAGTGAATGATACAGTAATATTTAAATGAGTAGTCTATCAAAAAAAATTCGAATTGAGAAAAGTGATTTTTTTCCATTCGTCACAACTATACATTGCTCTGAGGGGACATAGTATTATTCAAAGAAAGTGTAACACTTGGAAAAAGCATTGTGGACTCAGCTTTGGACACAGTCCAGAAATATTTTTAAGTGTCATGATTTTCATTAAGCTTTGCTTATGGATGCCACATGTATTAGTATATTTTTTTAAAGGAGTTTATTCCCAGCTGTGTTTTCTTCACAGAGCCTGTATTTAAGCTTTTCTTTTAAATCTGCTTTTAAAATTGAGAGAAACCTTCATAATTTCATAATTTCTCCAATTTCCAATTCTGAATCAAATCATTACTGGATATTTATGTTGGAAACTTAATTATTAATCTTATATCAAAAATCACACAAAGAGGGAGAGGTGTTTGAAGAAATGATTTGTTTTATTATGTGCCTTTATTCTGAGTAAAATTTTCTTTCTTGCAATATGGCCACAAAATAAATCTATTTAAGTTTCCTGTCAACACATGAAAATAAAATTTATTTTCATAACTAATACCCCTTGGTGACTTTCAATGCCATTGTTATGCTTTTTTTTTTTTTGGCCTATTGTGGAAGTTATTTAATGAAGCAAATTTAGAACTATATGAAGTCATGATGAACCTTGAAGTTACTCTCTTCACAAGTTATGAAGGGGAGGGTGTATTGAGAACTATTCAGCTACTCTCTAGCTTTTCAGTGAAACAACTTCGCAAATTTTATGACTACTCTCTAACTTTCTCAGGTCTCTACTAAAATAGAATGTTCTCTGATGTTTACCAATATGCAGTTATTCTACTTCCATAAATACACAGTGTGTGAAAAACACCAGCATTTTCTTTGACTTATCTATGAAGGTCTTCTTCCCTATTTATGGTTAGTTGTGTTGTGTCAACCATGCATTATGGACTCTAACCAAGAGAAGTATGGCCAAATCGAATCCAGGGTAATCTGATGTAGCCACACACACATTTTAAACATTTGCAAAATTAGTCTGTTTTTTAAATAATAAAAATATATTTGGAAATGTCTGTAAGAAAGGACATCTTACATATTGAAAGGCAGGCTCTGGAAACCTTACCCGTATTATTTTCAATATATTTTTCTGCCTTTATTTTGGAGCCACCATCTTTATAGACATCAATATCATTATTGGAAAGACAAGAAAGCTTTCAAAGACAGTCATCTTATTGTCCTATGAAGACATTACCCTCTAATATATTTCAAATTTAAATCAAATATTGTGAATGTTCTGATTCTTTTGGACTTAATTTGTTTATGCCTCCTTTCTACTTACTTGTTCTCCTCAACTCTGTTATTGAAACAAGTGCAACACTGATCTTTTCTTTCCTTCACATGCTTGTTCTTTCATGTCCCATAAATATGACCATTATGAGCACCTATTATTGTTTAGGAAAACAGCCTATCTGCTATACCTGTGAAGCTTTTCAAAGCCTGCTTTTTCATGGCTTATGATATATAATAGCATGCCAGTTAATGAGATGATGAACATGTATTTGAGAATGGATATTTTAAAAAATCCACAGATTTCAGTAAAACACGCTTGCTTTTTTATGTAAAAGTTATATAAAACTTTAAGATAAGTACAACATTTGAAAATCAGAATGTTAAATAGGCAGTATTCATGAATATTTACAGCTCTTAATTTTATCATGTTACATATTTGAAAACAAAACAAGAATATTTTTGTTGATGTACTTTTCATTTATATAAATTCATTGAAGTTTTAGAAAATGATCCCAAACTTAAAGTTCAGCAAAGTCTAGTCAGCAAAGTTCAAAAGGTTTAAATAGAAAAGGATTTTTAAATTAAAATGATATTATTACCTTGTTTTGTGATGAATAACAGTGCTACTAATGAAACAATAAACAAGAATTCTGACTATCTGTGTGCCAGTACTACTAACATTTCATTAAGAATCACATTAAAGAATAGTCAAAAGTTTGAAGTATTTAAACCATGTAAATAATAGCATTTTTATAACCATAAAATATCAGAGCCAGGAAGGAATTTAGAGGTAAAGAAGTCTAAATGAGTGCATTGCCAAGGTCACCAAGATGATGTGTTTAAATCAGAGCCAAAACAGAATAGTGGCAATGAGGAGAAAAGAGAAATTACATATAGTCCCTATTGCCATCCAGGCCCGGTAATGGATCTTTGTATACATTTTCTCACGTAATCCTTCTGACAGCCTGGTGAGCTAAGTAGTGTTATTATCTCTATTATACCACTGAGGTAGCTAAGATTTTGTTAGTAACTCATCCATTGTTGACACAGTAAATTTTGTTGAACCAAGGCAGTCTGACTCCAAAGTTCTTCCTTTTTCCACTGTGCCATTCTGCCTCTAGTATTTTTTTTTTTCTGACTTCCAGTTTAATGTTCCTTTCTTATATTATTTTTCTGATATTGTTGTTGTTTTATGAGAAACAAGACCAGCTAAAAGTGTAAAAATACTGGAAACCCTGCCTTGTCATGGCATCCTATAATATCTATTATAAGATACCTACACTCCTTCATGTGAAATTTCAAGCATATATAGCAATTATATGAAGATGAGAAATGTTACAACCTTAAAGAAGAATGATAATAATACGCACAACCATTGGGCCTTTCTTACTTTCTATAGGAGTTGAGTTTAAGATTAAGAAAGAATTAATAATCCAATGGAAATAATATTGAACCTTGGGTTAGGAAGGACAGGAAGAATTGCGCTTCTAGCACAGTGATCACCTTGAGTGCGGCCTCCTATAAAGTTTTACTCCTGTTATTCTTCTCTGAATCTTTGAATTAGAAAATTTTAAAAGTGAGGAAGTTAGACTGTGTCAGAGATTTCCTCAAATCCTCGTAAGCAATGCCGAGGAAATGAAAAAGAGCACAGACCTGGCTGGGCCCCAGGTTCTCCATCTCCTCTGAAGAAGCTGCAGCAGCTCCACTTTCTTTGGTTATACACATAGGATTTCTGTTTAATATTTGATTTGATATAAATATATTTCCACCAAAACCAATAAAAATGAAACCTATTGATTATTTTTAAAGTCTCCTACAGTTTCATATCGTATCTGTGGTTTCATCAGATTTATAATAAAAACTGTTTAAATCTGACAGAAAACAAAAATCTGTTTAAGTGAGAACACCTAGACTATGTTTTCTTTTTCCTCCTACCGACACATTTTCCCGAAAACACAGCAGTATTTTTCTAGATTCAACTAGTATAACATTTTCTATTTAGCAAGTAATTATCAAAGTTTCTATGATCTGTCAGTGTGGGTGTAAAGCAGGAAGGGCAGAAAGGAAACTAGAAAATATATACAATTCTTTTTGAAATAGTAAGAATGTAAAAAATTGTCTCCTTTAAGACTAGCTGAGAGTCAGAAATTTTAATTAAATGGATTCGAACGTGTAAGAATATGCTTCAGACTAACAGGAGAAAGTGTGGTTGTGTGATTTCTCTTGCAATAATGCTTTATCTTTAATTTATTTTTAACCATAAATGTTGGCACTACTCCATTTTTATTAGAAGAATCATACTGCCATCTAGTGGTAACCTTGATGATTTTTTTTTTTTTTTTTTTTTTTTTTTTTTTTTTTTTGCGTTGAAATAAGATGGTTATTTAAACCTGGGAACTCTGTAATAAATTGAAGAAAATTCTCAAAAGCAATATAAAAGTTTCCAAGCATTTATGTCAGAGAAATTGTAAAACCTTTAAACTGTCATTATGTATCAAAGAACATCAGCTGTATTTTCAATTCCTTTTCTTTTTAGTTACCTAGAATATTTAAAACCGATTTGTACCCTGGTAATATGTAGTTGATAACTGATTTTGATAACCTTGAAGATAAATGTCACTACCAGTTGGTTCATCCTCAGTGTGTTGGAAAGAACTTACAGGAACAACCAGAGAGTCTATCTAGAAAAACTTGTTTGATGTCATTGAGAAGCTTCCCAGGGACCTTCTGTTTCCATATGTAACTCAAAGATATAGACCTTCAGAAACCATCTTGCTTAATTTCCTTGAGAAGAAACTTAAAGCATGGATAATATGAGAATAGGTCACCACTCTTATAATTTGGACATGTTTTGGTTACCCTTAGCAACCCATTGTACTTCTATCTTAGACATATTAACACTGGAATAATCACACAATTTGTTATTTCTGTTTTAATAAATGGTAGAATTACACTAGAACACAATGTAAAATATACCAGGATCCAATCATAATCTCCAAAACATAACCCGAAAATGTAAACATGATTATGCCTGTGAAACCTTACTTTTCTCCTTCCTTATTCTTTCTCTGGTATCTTATTTATTTCTATGACTTCAACTGTAATATTTATAAAGAAGATGATTCGTGATACATGATCATCTTGGGATATTTGTTTAATCCTCATTGCCTAGTAAGATTTTGAAAGTATAAGTTCTATTCTATTAATTTTTATATAATCCGTAGTGTCACGCATGCAGGATCATCTCAATAAATGCTTGTGGAATGATATTGGAAAGGAAGCAATAATTCTTCAGATATGACTGTGCATGTGAGGGAGTGGAAAATGCCAATGTACAAGTAGGATTACGTCACTAATCTCAGTGCATCAATTCGTATAAAACTAAGACACAAAGGAACACACAAGTATCAAAGGCACTACTTTGACAATGGGCAAACCATTGTTAGTAAGCTTTTTTTTTTTTTTTTTTTTTTTGAGACAGAGTCTCGCTCTGTCACCCAGGCTGGAGTGTAATGGCATGATCTCGGCTCACTGCAACTTCTGCCTCCCAGGTTCAAGTAATTCTCCTGCCCCAGACTCCTAAGTAGCTGGGATTATAGGCACGCACCACCATGCCCAGCCAATTTTTGTGTTTTTAGTAGAGACGGGGTTTCACCATGTTGGTCAGGCTGGTCTCGAACTCCTGACCTCGTGATCCACCAGCCTCGGCCTCCCAAAGTGTTGAGATTACAGGTGTGAGCCACGGAGCCCGACCCATTTCTAGTAGTGTTACCAATATCTAGGCATTGACTAAACATAGCAATCCCTTTGCCTCAAACTTGTTATTTTCCAGTCTACTAGAAGTAGAGATACAATTGGAAACAATTACTTTAAAATGACTTTGCTAAATGAATTGTTGAACGCAGCAGTAAATCTATAACAACTAAGAGCAGAATACATGCTTGTTACATTACCCACAGACTATGTCAGTGTTCTGGCTATGTTTATCTACATCCACATTCAATTAAAATGTGATACGGGTCTCTAAAAGAGCTGGAGTTTTTATTAAAATACAAAAATCTATTATGAATGTCACAGTCACTTTACATTTCTCAAAACTCTTATGGTGATTACAAGGTAAGTTTTTATTTGCCGGTTTGTATGAATGAAATACTACTCTGGCAAATGTTTTATCTTCAATCAGATATGGCTCACAGATAGAAGGTAACAGACTCATTGGCCCTGTTAGCTAGCATTCTAATCTATAGTAGTCAATTGTAATAAGTAAAATTAATTGCTCAGTTCAGATGCCATAATTTCTCTGATAGAAATGCTTTCAAGTCCTCTCCTGGGGAGAAAGTGAAAAAGACAGACAGCAAACCAATAAAATTCCACAGCCAATCACTTTGCAAAACTCAGGTTTAAGTTCCACACTTTGTATCCATTAACGAAGAGATGAAGTGAACATCACAAGGGGAGCTGAAATTTGTGTTTTTACAGGCTTCAGCAAAGTTAGTATGAAATTTGTCTTCATGAACATCCAAGAATAAGGACATGACCATTAATGTGGAACAGGAAATTTAGCCATCAAGAAACCTGGACAAGAAATGTACTATCAGGTCTGAACTTTCAAACATGGTAATTGTTTGAACAAATTACTAAGAGAAATTATGTCCATCTCTTCCTTGAGACATTTTAAATGCGGTATCTTTAAGAACGATGCTTAATCTTATGTCTACTGTCTGGGACAATTTAAGAGAATGATGCTCAGAAACAGGAAACACACTAAATTAAGCCTGGAGCGTCTTTTCAGACGTCTCTTTTACAGTTTACAATATAGTAAAATTTCAATTAACCAGAATGTTTGAAGAAAAGAAAACCCTAAGAATGTCAATGTTATTTGGTGTGAAAACTATAAAGGAAAAATTCCTTAAACTAGAGTCCAGTGTGATAAATTTCGTGTTAGTTATCTGATTCTACTCCCCAGCCACATGAATATAATAATGTTTTTCTTTGATTCAGACTTTGTAAATCTCAGCGTCATCAACATGTCCATCAATTCTTAATATCCAGATTAGGAAAATGACCAAATTAAAGAGATATAGTCGTTGAGCACAGCAAACAGAATTTTTAAATGGATTTCATGTTGCAAATAGGCAAAAGGTCAAGGATAACACAGCTGGGGCTGAACAACTGGCAGGAAAGACTTGCTACTTACCGAAATGGGGAAAACTGAGAGAACTTCGTTAGGGTGAACATATCAGGAGCCCGGTTTACAGTGTGTTCATTTTGAGATGGCCTATTTTCCATTGAGAGGAGATGATGGATAGGCAGCCAGAGTTATGAGTCTGAACTTAAGGTAAGATGCAGATTTGTGCTATAAATCAGTGCTCCCCAAGCTTTTTGGCACCAGGGACCGGTTTCGTGGAATACAATTTGATTCCACGGAGGGGGTAGGGGTATAATTTCGCTGATTCAAGCGCATTACATTCATCATAAGATTTTCATAAGGAACGCACCACCTAGATCCCTCACAAGCTCAGGTCACAATAGGGTTCACGCTCCTATGAGGATCTAATGCCACTGATCTGACAGGAGGTTGAGCTCAGCTTAGCTTGGTTGTCTGCCGCTCACCTCCTGCTGTGCCGCCAGTCCAGTCTGTGGCCCAAGGGTTGGGCACCCCTACTATAAATTACCAACCATCCTATGATCCTTATCTATAATACAATCTAAGTTATCATATCCTACAACACTGGGTCCAAATGAAACCATCAAAAACCTGTTCTCCCCATAAATGATTTTTCCTTACGGTTTACTGTTTACACATAAAAATGTATGCATAATGTATGAAATAATCAATATAGAAATACCCACAGTCTGCATTATCTCATGTAATAATCCAAACAAACCCTAGATCAGAGATTTTTTTTTTTCATTCTACTTGATAGATAAGGAAATTGAGATGTAGAGGGTGAGGTAGCTTTGCAAATATCACACAGGTGGTAAATTAAGTACTGGTCTACCTGCCTTTAGATCCCCAAATTTTAACCACAACATAATTATGCCTCCTTTGATGATTTTGTTTGACTCCTTTATTTGTGTTATTTTGTTTTTCCTCAGCAGCTGCAGACACACACACACACACACATACACACACACACATACACCCCTCTTATTAATAAGTGCATTGGAAGATTACCAGATTACCAGCACTTTCATAGGGGTCAGGTGCTTTTATATTGACACTTGTGGCTTCTTCAATCCAATTTTTCTTTTTCCCTCTCAATGTATTAATTTTGTGTTGGTATATCAGTTGAGAAAAATATTTGTTACACACACACACACACATATATATATAAAATCAATATTCTGATATCAAACCATTACAGCAGTAATGATAATTGACGGAATGTTAGGTAGAAAAGAAACTCCAATTAATATTTTGGCATAAAGCTTGCTACAATTCTCTTGTTATTCAGATTGGTTTTTGGTGCTAGCACTTTTGAATGCTGCATGTATACTTTCAAGAAATAATTTAATATGTTCTTCAGCTATGTTTTTACTTAGAAGAACAATGAAAACAAAGACAAAAATACGCATTCTGGTTGATATTTTTTCACAAATAATATGTTTTCACTAGGTTGAGCCACAAATTTTTTTCTTCAATTTCTATTTGTACTCAATGAGGACCAACTTATAAGCCCATCTATACTATATTTATTTTAATTGATTTTCTATGTCATCTTTTTTAAAGCCACCAGTACTTGAAGTTTCCAAATCATATTCAAAACTTGCCTGAGTAAGATGTTATGAATGATTATCCTGTTTTACAGCTGAAGAGCCTGAGATTCAGAGAAAATAGGTGGTTCTCCCCAAATTGCTATTTTTGCGGGCATTAGAGCTAAATGTGGGCTTGATGTTCTGGGTCAATTTATTTCAAACTTTAATATACATAAGAATCACCTACAAATCTGACTGACATGCAGATTTGGATTCATCAGGTCTGAAATGGGGTCTAAAACTGTATTTCCAACATGCTGCCTACTGGCAATTATGCTACTGGTCTGAAAGCTACATCTTGAGTAGCAAGGGGCTAAATTAAACTTGCTCATAGTGGAATTCAGGAGACGCATATAGCCTATTTGTGTAGATTGGTCACTGTGCTAGTCCATTCTCACATTGTTATAAAGAAATACCTGAGACTGGGTAATTTATAAAGAAAATAGGTTTACTTGGCTCCCAGATCTGCAGGCCGTACAGAAAGCATAGTGGCTTCATCTTCTGCGGAGACCTCAGGAAGCTTCCAATTATGGTGGAAGGCAAAGCGGGAGTGAGATGTCTCATGTAGTGGGAACAGGAGGTAGAGAGAGAGAATGGGGCGGTGCTATATACTTTCAAATGATCAAAAGTCACAAGAAGTCACTCACTATCCTGAGGACAGTCCCAAGGGGGTGGTGCTAAACCATTCATGAGAAATCACCCTTATGATCCAATCACCTCCCACCAGACCCCCAACTCCAACATTAGGGATTACAATTCGACATGAGATTTGGGCACGGACACAGATTCAAACCATATCAATCATTTGTTCACTTACCTTCAATGGACACTTTCTATGTTAGGAATTTTGTAGAAGATAAATGAGAACTGTCTTCAAAGAACCCACAGTGGAATTGAGAAGGTAAACTCCTCTACAAACAAGTACAATATAAATATAATGTATACACATATGCATATAAGGTAATTTTGAAGAGCAGGCAGGATTTCTTTCTTTTTTTAATGACAAAAACAACACTTGTAAAAAATTCAAAAAAAAAAAAAAGAAAAAAGATATATGATATAATATAAATCATAAGATATCCCCCTCTCACTATCATTCTCACTCTGTAGCAGTAACTACTTTTAATGGCTCAATTTGTGTCCTTCCAGACTTAGAAAAGGAGCATAGAGATACAGCAATTTACAAAAAACAGCATCATACTCTACATATTGTTTAGGGTTTTTTTAATTCAATGAACATTCTACTTTAATGCGTATATGTGTGTGCCTGTGTGTGTGTATATATACATATACAGGCACACACATATATATATATATAATTTATTTTAATGGCTACATCATTTTCCCAATGATGATATACCATAATTTGCTTAATTCTCCCCCTACTGATATACCTTTAGCTTGCCTCAAGATTTTTCTTATTACAAATAGTGCTTCAGGGAATATATTTGTTCATATGCCCTTGTACATTTTCTGTATGATAGAAACCCAGACAGTTTGGTTTACTTTGGATAGGTAATGCAAAGATAGCCACCAAGAAGATGGTATCAATTTAGACTCTCTTTAACTGTATGTAATATTATCCTTTGCACCACTGAATTGCTAATACCGCATCGCATTATTCATTTTTAATATTTTCAATTTGTAGCATATTAAAAATATACAAACATAAAAATATAAATAAGTATATAATAAGCACAGTAGTTCAATATGTATTTAAATAAACTAGCTAAATGTTTATTTATATATTTATATGATATTGTATACTATACATGTTGGTATAATTTTGTTGTTTGTTTGAGACAGGATCTTATTCTGTCACCCATGCTGAAGCGCAGTGGCCTGATCATGGCTCACTGCAGCCTCAGCATCCTGGGCTCAAGTGATCCTCCCATCTCAGCCTCCTGAGTACTGGCACTACAAGTATGTGCCACCATGCTTGGCACATTTGTTAATTTTTTGAAGAAATGACATCTCGCTTTTCTGACCAAGCTGGCCTGAAACTCCTGAGCTCAAGTGATCTCCCCAACTCGGCCTCCCAAAGTGCTAGCATTAGAGGTATGGGCCACCGTGTGTAGTCACATATTTTTATTTCTATTTATATATTTATTATTGGCATGAGTTAAAATTAACTTTTCTATTACCAAATTATACACTTATTTTTCAATTTGTCTTCTACTTAGAAATATGATTTTTAACGTAATTGTTTTTATACCAGCCAAATATAAATTCCATCTGAGATCTGTATCCTGTCGTATGACAAGAACGTTTACCACCAAATGGTCATATCTAGAAAGTCTCTGGAGTCAAATTACTAGGCAATAACCAAGACCTACAGAAGTTTTGAGAAGATTGTCATTTCTTTCACTTTTTGTTCCCTGATTACAAGAGCCTCACTGAGAGTGGGCAGTAGTCAAAGAGGCTGACTAAATATAGACCTGGATAGGGTAGAGGGAAGAGATGGGTTAGTGAATCTTGGGCAAGGGATAGAAGATCAGATTTAGTTTCTGAGACACAAGTGCTAAGGACCATGTTAGACATAAAATAAGAATCAGTTGCCTTCCCGCACTGATTTAGCCCGGATGTATGTTCAGGGCATAATTATGAACAGCAGTAGGTGTTAGAGACTTTGCCCACAGGTATACTCGTATATCCATTGGCTTCACAATTCTAACAAAAATATATAAAATCTCTATCTGACACTGCTTATAAATCACCCAACATTTATTTTTTACCTCTTTTAGCTGATTAAAACCTACCACTTCAAAATTTTCTTCAGGAACGGTTCATTTAAAAGGTTAGGTTTTTAAGGTCATACTTCTACTCCAAGAAAATGAGGCAGTAATGGAATGCATCATTTTCTTTCTTCAGAGAGAAACTGTGCAGATGCTCCATTTTAAGCAGGTCATAATTTTATGTGGAAAATGATTGATCTGTGAGTACAGCTAATTATTGTGATTTCATTTTATCTCATTAGAGTTCTAGTTAGCCAATTGGTTTGTTTATATTGCCCTCTGTATTCCTTGTTATACAGAAAAAAAAAAAATCTAGTTTATGCTCTTATTTTGGTGCTTGCATGGACATAAGGATTATATAAATAGCATTGCATTTAACATGATTGCCATTTTTGTTTCGTGCAGTCCATGTCTAAGATTCCTAGGCAAGAAAGGGGTAAATTTTCCTCATTACTCAAAAGGCTTTACTTACTGAATTTCAATTATGCCTTCACAAATCTCTTTTAACATCAAGGGTAGATATTGAAAACATATCCTGCATTCCACATTTGCGGTTTTGTTATATAAGTTTATTCATGTACGTCTATCATTTACTTTTATTGACTTTTTGTTATCTGCTTGCTGAGGCCATGAAAACTCTCACTAGTGACAGCCTATAGGAGAAACTCACTGGTGCAGTTTTTCTTCTAAAAGTGTTTGCATTTTGTTCTGTAACTGTAGTAACTCTTTCCTGCCTACTGTCTGATGGCTGCTGTGCTAAAGACTGGTTACCCAACTGCTACTCTAGGATTCAGGGGCAAGTTTACAGGACTCTAAATTCCGTGTTCTGAAGGCCTCCATTCTACGATATAATTTCTCTAGTAGGATAGTGATATGATGTAAGGGAGTTCTGGGTAATTACACTGGGCTCACAGCAATATTCAAAATGGATAGGTGAATGCATGCCCCAAGTAAAGGAGTTGGGAAACTATTGCCCAGTTACTGGGGGCACAGGTTGAATGATAAAATAGTAATAATAATAATAAATATATTTAAAGCTAAGGGACTTACGGAAGGATGCCATTTAATCACTATTTAACTACCACAACAACCCTGTGAAGTAAACACAACTTGTTTCTGTTTTACAGATGGAAAAAAAAAAAAAAAAAAAAACAGAAGTTCTGATAACTGAAGTAATTTTCCCAACTAGATAAGTGGTGCAGCCCAGATTCAAAGCTCAGACCCTGGAGCCCAGACTCCTTACATCTCTAATACTATGTCTCCTCCTAAAAATAGAAGGGAAAAAGAAAAATCGCAGGCATACATGCCTTTTCTTTTCTCTCCCATGTGAACTGTCAAGTGTTTCTGATTTTCTAACTATTTAACTAAAACCTAGAAAATCAAGCCTAAAAACAATTTTAATTACAAATGTAGCGGATCAGCACAACACCCCACGTGTGCAACCTGAGGATCACGACTCATTCATTCTGCCCTTTGTTTTCCACATCTATAAAATGGAAACAATAACAGTATTCCACCTCATACAGTTGTTATCAGATTAAAGATTAAATGATATAATGGATATAAATTAAACAGAATAGTGCCTGGCTATGGTGAGGGCTCAAAAACTGTTAGCAGTTATTACTATGAAATATCTGTGATTTGGTAATAATATGAAGGAGTTACGAAGTTTCTGTAATTGACATGAATTACTTGTCCAAAAAAAAATCTGCAGTGTTGTAAGAGCTATGGAAAGTAGAGACTAATGGAAATGCTGAATAGCAAATAAACTCAATATGCTATTTAATTCTTTTTGCTTAAATCACTTAACAAAATCACAGCATCCAAGGGACCAGTCAGAAATCAATGTGATGTTCTGTTCCATAAACACATTTTCTAAGTTTCCTGTGAAGTCCCCAAATTATCTTCTTACCACTCAGAGCTTCTATATAAGAGGTGTCTATTTTACATGTCTGGACAGACCACTTCCTAAAAATACTGGCAGAATCCTGGTGAACACGTTCCAAAGTCTTATGACCATCTATTCTGCAGTCCAGCACTAAATAAACTTTGAGCTCCCTAAAAACTTTTCAACTTGCTATAACTAAATTTAAAAAAACAAAAAAACAAAAAAAACAAATTTACTTTGAAAAAATGTATTATTTGTGACCAACCTCTGCATTTTTAAGGTTTTTTAGGGAATTCTGTTCCTAAACAATAAAGTTGTCAATTATTGCTGCTGTCCTTTTGTAAAATAAATGTGTAGCAATTGGCACTGATTTTCAAATAAAAATCTAATAGCTCGTCTTTTTCTAATTAATGAAGCAATGTATCCTAGCAAGTCAGTGTTCAAATACTGTACTAACAAGAATTGGAACGGGAATGACCTTTGATCATTTTTAACTTCTCTGTGTCTAGAGTAACTGCTCTTAATTAAGATTATCCTTATTCTTCTAGTCGTAAACATAAGCTAGAATTTACCACATCTTATTATCATAGTTTCCTCCAACAGCTGTGGCAACGTATATCGAATGATAAGTATAGATTAAAAATATTAGGACTTGATTATCTGGAGACAAAGGCAAAAGGAAATATGATTAAAATTTATGGACTCATGAAAAATAATAATGTTGTCAAACATATTTACTAAGTCCTGGTATGTTAATAAATTTGAAATATCTGTAGAAATTAAGAAAGATCCCATTTCTTGAGACAGAAAAAGAAAAAAGTTACTTATATATGTACACTCTCTCTATATATATACACACTCACATGTGTATACACACACACACACACATACACACACTACAATGTAGATTGCCAAAGAATTTTAGCTTCTATAACTGATCTAATCCATAGTCTTTATTCTACTGTGTAGTAGAAAAGACAGAGTTTGGTGGAAAATGATAATTTCTGCCAAACAAAGGCATCCATGTCTATTCCAATTTCATTATAAGTAACACATATAGAGCTATAGTTTTTAACATGTACCAGGTAGTATTATAAATGCTTTACATGTATAATTCATTTAATTTTCATAGTAATCTTATGAGACAGGTATTATTACAACTCCTTTTATACTCAAATAAACTGAGGGAAAGAGCATTTAAGTGATTTTCCCATGTGCATACATGAACATGAAGAACTGGCTTTTTTAGGTTACTCTTTACGATAAATGTTGACACTTTCAGAATTGTGTCCTTCTTGCAGTGCCAGCATCTGTGTGTTGATGAAAGTTTACAAGTCCTCATGGTGATGGAGGAGGGGGTACATGTGTGTACACCCTATCTTCTAGGTCTTCACAGATTTCTGATGTAATACAATTCAATTAATTGACTTAATTTTCTCTCTGGGCATCAAAATGCCATCAGCTGCTGATATGCATAAATAATAAATCTCGAGATTTGTTCTGTTACTATTCACAGGCAGGTTTGTTTTAGGCACTGGTGATATGTCACTGATGTTGCAATCATGGGCACTGATAATGACATTGGGTATCCAGCTCCATACCCTCCCCACAGAGTCTCAATATCAGAGAGTCTACAGAAGCATGTCTACTGCCCCACTTCACCACAAGTAAGATATTCACCTCAAAGCCTTCTTATGGGGCAAGGTTGTCCTACCAAGTCACTTCTTTTTTTTTTTTTTTTTTTTTTTTTTTTTTTTTTTTTGAGACGGAGTCTCGTTCTGTCGCCCAGGCTGGAGTGAAGTGGCCAGATCTCGGCTCACTGCAAGCTCTGCCTCCCGGGTTTACGCCATTCTCCTGCCTCAGCCTCCCGAGTAGCTGGGACTACAGGCGCCCACCACCTCGCCCGGCTAGTTTTTTTGTATTTTTTAGTAGAGACGGGGTTTCACCGTGTTAGCCAGGATGGTCTCGATCTCCTGACCTCGTGATCCGCCCGCCTCGGCCTCCCAAAGTGCTGGGATTACAGGCTTGAGCCACCGCGCCCGGCCCCAAGTTACTTCTTAAAGGGAGTAAAGAAGGTAAGGAGGCTGGAATCTCTGTGCGACTCTTCTTCTAGAGCCAAATGTAGGCCCATGGGAAGCATAGAAATCCCTGCCATGCCAAACTTGTCTGTATGGAGAAATCAGGAGGATCTTCTCTCACTTATCCCTAGCTTTCTGTACTATCCAAGATTTTCCTTTAGGAACTAGAGTTGGCATCAATTAGTTTCTCTCTCCGACTGTGATGACCTTCTTAAAAATCTTATTTTCTTTCTTCCCACTGCTGCATTTAATCTTTTTCTTGCCATTGGTAATGATGATGGAAAAATAATGGGCTACTGAAAAGAGAAGTACAATAGGAGTTCTTTCAAAAAATATTATCCTTATAAAGTTTGTGTATAGATTTAACTGTTAATATTGTACATAATATTCAATTTTTAATATTTGTTACTACATCAAAGTGTGGGATTGGATTTAGAGAAGGAAGAGGAGACTATTTACTTCACTTTATAAATCTCTATGTAATTTCACTTGATACAACAAGCATATGCTCCTTTAGTAACTTTTTAAATGGTAAATTAAGAAAGAAACCAAAGGTAGAGAATAATTAAGTGGTCAAACAAACAAAAATATTACTTAAAATGGCAGGTAGCAAACTTTCAGAATGCTCAGGAAGGGAAATAAAGAAATAAAACACAGATTTATGAAAAAGAAAATTATTTTTATGTAATCATGGGTAAACATATCGGTTATGGGATAGGTAATATAAAATATTAAATAACTAAATAACAAATATAATGGTAAAATTGTGGAACTTCTTTTGGTGCTTTTGCCAGAGATAACCTTTTGGAATAAAAGGACTATCCTATGAATTTGAATAAAATTGTTTAGTTTCATAAATGAATATTCAATCTCTCATTCAGAAAATTCCAGGTGCCATTTGTGAAATTTACCTTCAGATGTTGATTGACAATATGAAGTGTCCAGAAGATATAGTACAAAAGGTAGCTGAGATAGAGCAGGCATTTATATAGATTCAAAATCAGAAAGCGTAGCATTTTGGCAGCAATGTGGAAAAAGTGTTTCAAGTGGGAGACAGTGATAAAATATGTCAAATACTCCTGATATTCCAAGAGTTTTCTTAGATTAAAATATCTGGTGCTGAAGACTTCATTTCTGAAAATAAAGCACAGTATCTTCAAGCAAAAGATATCAAATAGAGCACCTTGGACTGAAACCCCAAAGGGAAACAATCATGAACCTCTATCTGCTTGTCTTGGAGGCTGATACCAACTTGATAAAATATAATAGTCAGAGCCACAGCAGGGCTGATATGATGGAGTTTTCTAAATACAGAATTATGTCATCTGCAAACAGAGACAATTTGACTCCCTCTCTTCCTATTTGAGTACTTTTATTTCTTTCTCTTGCCTGATTGCCCTGGATAGAACTTCCAATAGAATGTTGAATAGGAATGGTGAGAGAGGGCATCCTTGTCCTGTGCTCATTTTCAAAGGGAATGCTTCCAGCTTTTGCCCATTCAGTATGATATTGGCTGTGGATTTGTCATAAATAGCTCTTATTATTTTGAGATATGTTCCAGTATGTAGCTACCACATATACGTGAGAACACGTGGTATTTGGTTTTCTGTTTCTGCATTAGTTCACTTAGGATAATGGCCTCCAACACCATTAATGTTGCCGCAAAGGACATAATCTCATTCCCTTTTGACTATATAGTATTCAATGGTATATATTTACCACATTTTTTAAAATCCAGGCTACCATTGATGGACATTTGAGATGATTCTATTTCTTTGCTTTTGTGATTAGTGCTGCAATGAACATATGCATGCAGGTGCCTTTATGATAGAATGATTCTTATTCCTTTGGGTACATATCCAGTAATGGGATAGTTGGGTCAAATGGTAGTTCTGTTTTTAGGTATTTGAGAAATCACCACACTGTCTTCCAAAAGGTTTGAACTAATTTACACTCCCATCAACAGTGTATAAGCATTCCCTTTTCTCCCCAACTTCTCTAGCTTCTGTTATTTTTTGACTTTTTAATACTAGCCTTCCTCACTGATGTGAGATGGTATGTCATGACTTTGATTTGCATTTCTCTAATGATTAGAGATGTTAAGCATTTTTTTTTCATATAGTTTCTGTTCACATGTATGTCTTCTTTTAAAAAGTGACTACTAATGTCTTTACTCACCTTTTTAATGGGCTTGTTTTTTTCTTGTTAATTTGTTCAAGTTTCTTATAGAGTTTGAATATCAGACTTTGTCAGATCCATAGTTTGCAAATAGTTTCTCCCATACTGTAGATTGTCTATTTACTCAGTTGATAGTTTATTTTGTTGGGCAGAAGCTCTTAAGTTTAACTGGATTCCATCTGTCAATTTTTGCTTTTCTTACAATTGCTTTTGGGGTCTTTGTTATGAAATATTTGCCAGGTTATATGTCCAGATAGAATTTTCTAGGTCTTCTTCTAGATTTTCTATAGTTTAAAGTTTTACATTTAAGTCTTAAACAGATCTCGAGTTGATTTTTGTATACACTGAAAGGAAGGGCTCCAGTTTCAGTCTTCTGCATGGGATAAACCAGTTATCCCAGCACCATTTATTGAATAAGAATTATTATCCCCATTGCTTGCTTTTGTTGACTTTGTCAAAGATCAGATGACTTTAGGTATGCAGCAATATTTCTGGGCTCCCTTTTCTGTTCCGTTGGTCTATGTGCCTGTTTCTGTGCCAATACCATGCTTTTTTTTTTTTTTTTTTTTTTTTTAATTACTGTAGTCTTAGCCTTGTAGTGTAGTTTGAAGTTGGGTAACGAGATGCCTCTAGCTTTATTTTGCTTAGGATTGCCTTGGCTATTTGGGCCCTTTTTTGGTTCCATATGAATTCTAAAATAGTTTTCCTAATTCTGCGAAGAATGTCATTGTTAGTTTGATAGGAATAGCATTGAATCTGTAGATTGCTTTTGGAAATGTGGCCATTTTAACAATATTGATTCTTGCTATCCATAAGTATGGAATATTTTTCCATTTGTTTGCATCATCTCTGATTTTTTTTATCTTATAGAGATCTCTTCTTATAGAGATCTTTCACCTCTCTGGTTGTCTGTATTCATAGATATTTTATTCTTTCTGTGGCTATTATGAATGGTATTGTATTCTTGATTTGGCTGTCAACTTGGACGTTATTGGTGTATAGAAATATTACTGATTATTTTACATTGATTTTGTATCCTGAAACTTTGCTAAGGTTATTTATCAAATCAAGGAGTTTTTAGGCAGAGACTATGGGATTTTCTAGGTGTAGAACCATGTCATCTGAAAACATGCATAGTTTGACTTCCTGTCTTCCTATTTGCATGCCTTTTGTTTCTTTGTTTTGCCTGGTTGCTCTAGCAAGGACATCCAGTACTCTGTTGAATAGGAGTGGTGAGAGTGAACATTCTTGTCTTGTTTGAGTCTCAAGGTGAATGCTTCCAGCTTTTGTCCATTCAGTATGAATGTGGATGTGTCATAGATGGTTCATATTATTTTGAGGTATGTTCCTTCAATGCCTAGTTTGTTGAGGGCTTTAACATGAACGGATATTGAATTTTATTGAACGTATTTTCTGTGACTACTGAGATGCTCATGTAGATTTTGTTTTAAGGTCTGTTTTGTGATGAAATACATTTATTGATTTGCATATGTTTAATTCATCTTCCATCCGAGGGATAAAGCCTAATTTATTGTGGTGAATTAGCTTTTGTATGTTCTGCTGGATTTGGTTGGCTAGTATTTTGTTGAGGATATTTGCAGATATGTTCGTCAGGGATATTGGCCTGATATTTTCTTTTTTTTTTTTTTTTTTTTTGCTCTCTCTCGGCCGGGTTTTGGTATCATAATGATGCTGACCTCATAGAATGATGTAAGGAGGAGTCCCTCTTCAATGTTTTGGAATAGTTTCAGTAGGAATGTGCCAGCTCCTATTTATATATCTGATAGAATTCAGCTATGAGTCCATCTAGTCCTAGGCTTTTTCTGGTTGTTAGGTTTTTTATTACTTATTCAATTTTGGAACTAATTATCATTCTGTACAAGGATTCCATTTCCTCTGGTTTATTCTTTGGAGGTTGTGTGTTTCCGGGTATTTATCCATTTCTTCTATGTTTTTTCAATTTATCTGATAAAGGTATTCATATTAGTCTCAGGGTTTTTTGTCTCACTATGAGGTCATTAGTATTGTCCCGTTTGTCATTTCTGATAGTGTTTATCTGGATCTTCTCTCTTTATTAGTCTAGCTAGTAACTACCACTTTTGAAGGTATCTTGAGTCAGTAGTGTGGAGACACAATCTCCAAGCAGACTACACAGTTGAGTCATTCTGAATAGATATTAGGAAGCAGATTGGGCACAAGATGGGGAGGAGTCAGGAAAATGTCTGGAATCTAAGTAAAATCTGATAATACCTTCTTAAATTCTTTTCCTATCTGCTGTCTGAAGTGTTTACTTAAAATGGCTTCCTAAAAAGAAGATATTACAGCCAGATTTTGAAAGATGAGTAAGAGCTCACAATGTAAAAACAGTGGTTTCACAAAGGGAAGATACGATCTTCATTTATCCCCATCTTTGTCACCCAAGGGGGTACTGACTGGCCCATTCTGAGCCACCAAAAATCTTAAACCAAACTCCATCACACATGACTCTTTCCTTTATTTTACTTCTCTGCCAACAGTGCTTCATCCCTAAGGCAAGACTGCTGTATTTCCTGTGCCAACTAGAATGTACATACTAGCGTACTGGGCCTGTATCTGTTTTACTCACCACTATATCCTCAATGCCTAGATTACTGTCCTAATAAATACTGGCTAGTTTTTGAATGAATAAATAAATGAATGAATCAATATATTCACATATTCTATTGCAGCTTTTAACACTGCCACAAAAACATTTCTTCATTTCCCTCACTTGAAATTAATGGTTTGTTTTATTCACAATATGACTAAGATTCATGAGACATGTCTCCTGCCTGTGATTCATGAGACAAGAAAGGTGACAGAAGAGTAATCAACAGAATTGTTGGCAAACTTGGTAAATGCTTTTAAAAAATAAGCAATGACTTTGAAATACCAAGTCACTGTTCAAAAGCTGAAATTAGATAACCAAATCTGTCGGGGCAGAATGAAGATCAGTGTATCTGTAGATGAGACCTACAGTATCACAGATAAAATGCAGGATGATTCAGCAGCACTCTGTAGGTTACCATTCATCATTGTTATAGCATCTGAGAGGTTTAAATGTGATTAATTTCTACTATTTTAGCTGTTTTAAGTCATATATCATATTTTGTACATCAGACAACTCATTTTTGAGTTGAGTTTATAGCAAGAGAAAAAAAAGCCAAAAACACAACCACACAACAAAAACATCTCTGATACAGCCTAGGTCCTATTTTATTTTATTTTTTTTAAATAACTCAGTGCTAGGTACTATTTTTTCCTGATTCTTAATATTTGTATATTTTAAATATGTGTCATTGTTTTCAAAAGCTGATTAAATATTAATAACAGAAATACAATTAAGGCACAATTTGGTACCCTTTTAGTGATTTTTTTAAGCTTTAATTTAATAAGAATTGACAATTCACATTTATTTACTTCTTTCACAGTAATTTTTTTTGGGGACTCATGTGATGGGCAAAAGGCAATGAAAGGAGAAGTGAAGCCTTGATCCTACCTGCAATGCACTTTATTTTCTCAGCATTCTATGGAATCTCAGGTTTTAGACGTGTCTTCCTCTGCAAAATGAGGGGTTTGTATTAAATTATCTCTAAATTCCTTTCTAGCTCTAATATTCTGCGGCCTAAGCCCCGCTCTGAAGTCTTTTGCTTTCTTTTGTCTAGGACACCTATCATTAGTTCTGAGGTGAAAGTTGCCGTTTAACTTGTATCATTTTACCCTTTGAAAGTCCAAATCATATACTTTTAGAAGAGAAAACATGCTGGCTTTTATCAGGAAAGAAGCACAAAAATCGCTTTCACAGGTTACATGCCAGTTTGAGAAAAAAAAAAGGAACGCTAGTGAAAACACGGTAAATGATTTAAAAAATTAAAATGTATATATTTTTTTCTGTCTGGAAAGTCCAATATTGAATATCAGGTATTAGCGAAGTAAATATCACTTTATAAAGTGCCTACACACTATATCTTCAAATTAAAATACACTTTTGGGAAATGGTAAGAGGTACTTTTTTTTTTTTTTTTTTTTTTTTTAGACGGAATTTTGCTCTGTTGCCCGAGCTGGAGTGCAGTGGTGCGATCTTGGCTCACTGCAAACTCCGCCTCCCGGTGCTCTCCATAAGCACCCTTTGAAAGTCCTTAGCCTCCTGAATAGCTGGGACTACAGGCGCCCGCCACCACGCCCGGCTAATTTTTTGTGTTTTTAGTAGAGACGAGGTTTCACCGTGTTAGCCAGGGTGGTCTGGATCTCCTGACCACATGATCCACCCACCTCGGCCTCCCAGAGTGCTGGGATTACAGACGTGAGCCACCGTGCCCTTCCCAAGGGGGACTTTTTGCCCCTTTCCCTGCAAGATTCAATAATAAAAACAGACTTATGGTATTTTATGATAAACAATACTCAGCTACCTCAGCAGCAACACTCTCAGCCCTTCAGTTGGACTTTCTACATGAAAAAACTATTAGCTACTTCTGATGAAGCCAGGTCCATTATAGTGTCAAGTACTGTATTCTAATTCTCAAAAAGACTAAAAAGGTCTCCATGTTATACAACATGCAGGCGGAGGGAAAAGCAACAAAGGAGAAGAAGAGAAAAGTGGAGGGGAATGGGGTCAGAGAGAGAAGAGAGACAGAGAAATTTGTACTTGAATGTTTCTGTTTCTTTTGCGAAGTAGCAGGAGAGATCCTATGGCAAAAGAGGGGGAGATAGAGATGGAAGACTTAAGGGATTTTGAGGAGAGTTGTAAAGGATACTGGTGACCTCTTAGAAGATTAGGTGAGGCATTAACTAGGGACTTGTTTCAGTCCTTAGACATACTTGGAATACATAAAATTGAAAGAGGTGATAAATGTGTTGTTTAATTTAACTGTGGTAATTGCTACATAACGTATACATATATCAAATCATCACATTGCATACCTTGAATAGATACAGTTTTTATTTGTTAATTAAATATTTTAAAATAAAACAAATAATCAACAGTTAAAAATGTCTCAGATTCCTTGACATAAAATGCCTAGAATTTAAAAGAGGTAGGCCGGACGCGGTGGCTCAAGCCTGTAATCCCAGCACTTTGGGAGGCCGAGATGGGCGGATCACGAGGTCAGGAGATCCAGACCATCCTGGCTAACACGGTGAAACCCCATCTCTACTAAGAAATACAAAAAATAGCCGGGCGAGGTGGCAGCGCCTGTAGTCCCAGCTACTCGGGAGGCTGAGGCCGGAGAATGGCGTGAACCCGGGAGGCGGAGCTTGCAGTGAGCTGAGATCCGGCCACTGCACTCCAGCCTGGGCTACAGAGCGAGACTCCGTCTCAAAAAAAAAAAAAAAGAGGTAGTAAAGGCAAAAACATATGAAAGAATTAAATACAGGTAGTAAAACATTGAGTGCTATAAGTCATATTATATGACTTAATTTCTCTAATAATTCAAATATATTATCTAATTCCAGTTTGAAAACCTGCAGTGAAATGTAGATTAATTTAAACCAGTCTTGTGCCCTTTCATTCAGTGACAGATTCTACATCTGTTTCTTCCAGTAGATTCCATGTTGAAAAGCAGCTGGTCACAAAATCTTCTTCCTTGACTGTTTGTGTCATCACTTCAAAATAAACAACAAAAAAGAAAGCAGTACTTAATAATTGCACAGCGAGGGTTGTTATGGTGTTTTCTGCTATGAGAGTAGGACTCTGATTTTGATCTTTCTTTATACCCCGTGGAGCTAAACCAAGCCTACAATTCCCATTAACTTCCAAAAGAGCCCATACTCAGATGTGCTTAACAGGGGTTTTGAACAAGAAAATAAAACAAACAAACAAACAAAAAAGAAATAAAAAAGGAGTCTTCTTATTACAAAAAAGATAATTTTGACTTTGTGCATTATCTGTTCTTGTTGGTCTCAGAGATTATTGGCATTATCATTTTGTGCTACACTTGTACATTTTGATCTATATAACAGAAACAGTGAAGAATAGATAGAGTAGAAACACATTAGCATCGGTGTTAGTGCAGATGTCTTATAAAACTATCAAAACTGAATGGTCCCTATCAGCAAATAGGTTTGTGACAGTGGCAATGAATCAATTGTAATCAGTTTTTTTTTCCCCCTGGGTGGTGAAGCATATTTGAACAACAGATTTCTTATCTTCTTTTATACCTAAAACATTTGAGTTCTGTTTATAGACAGCTTCATATCGAAATGGAAGCTATCTGTTGGAATAACCAATGGAAAACAAAGGATTGCTCATATCATTGAGAAAGATGTGTCAAAGCTGGTCTACATTAATACTGAGTACAGAATCAGATAACATGTTTGTTATCTTTCATATTACCTACCTCTCCTGGACTTCTGATAACAAGCAAAGGTGAATTTTGTTCATCTTAGGAAAAATCAATTGAAGGAAATGATGGCTATTCTTGTAATTCAAGTGATATATTATGATGGCTTCAACTAAAGTGGTACAGGAAGACTGAGATGATTAGATGGATAAAGGATATACTTGGGAATTAGAACTGACATGACTTTGTTATGAATGCAGTATAAGATAAGAAATAAAAAGACCAGTGAAGGATGATTTACATGGCATCCTAAGGCTATTTAAATATTAAATAATGTATGTAAAGTGCTTAGTAAAATGAAAGTGCAAATAAAATTAGCTATTATTGTTAAAACTTCAAAAAGGAGTTCCCACTGGATCACTATAACATTAGTCATGAAGCAAATGAATGTTTTCGTCCTCTTCTCATGGGGATACTACTATCCTCTTGGCAGTTTATCTCAGATTGTGTAATGACATCCAGAAAGTAACACAATGAGTTTTCAATTTCCATTTACCCCATTGGAGTTACGCATTTAGAAGCAAATCAACCAATGCAAGAAGACTTCAGAAACAGAATACTTCAAATAACTCATACCATATAAAAGTGATTTGTATTACTAATTTACATGAGTTTTCAAAACCTTTCTGCTGAAGTCTCTTATGGGAGACAAGGAAACGTATAAATGTAACTGGTTAAGCAAAGAAGCTACATGTGCAGTCTGTAATGTGGTAGAATAACTACTGAATTTATATTATTTGTTATTACCCTTCCAACTTAATGATAAGTAGCTACATTACAATTTTGCCCTAGACTCTTATTCATTGTCATATAACACTATACAGAATATAAGTTTCCCATAAGCATTAGAAATCTATCTTGAATACTTAATTGACAAGATAAGGTCAATTTGCAGGATATAGAAGAAGCATAGAAGTTCACATAGCCAGGAGAAGATGTGCCACCCTTTTCTGGTGGTATTTAACAATGATTTTTTAAAACTGACCTACTTATCTACAGTTTTTACAAGCCAGGGCTAGCTTAAAATTAAGAATGACAACAAATAATTCTGGAGGCCAAAGTCAAAATAAATTTTGTGATAGAATGTGTTATTGATCGCAAAATAAAGTTTTGTCAAGGGAGTTTATGATTGCTCTTCCTGGTCACTGTTGTGTTGTTTTTTGATTTTTTTGTTTGAGAACATAAGCACCCTTTGAAATTATAGTATATTAATCAGTGTTCTGCAGAGGGACAGAACTAATAGGATATATGTATATATAAAATAAAATTTATTAGGGAGACTTGGCTCACATGATTAGCTGGCAAAGTCCCACAATCTGGGGAAGAAAGAAGCCAGTAGTGGCTCAGTCTGAGTCTGAAACCCTCAAAACCAGGGAAGCCCAAAGTGCAGCTTTTATTCTGTGGCAAAACCAGGGAAGCTGACAGTGCATCCTTCAGTCTGCAGCCAAAGGCCCAAGAAGCCTTGGAAAGCCACTGATGCAATTCCCAAAGTCCAAGGGCCAAAGAACCTGGAGTCTTATGCCCAAGGGCAGGAGGAGCAGAAGGAAGCATCAAGCACAGGAAAAAGAAGGAAGTCCAAAAACTCAGCAAGGAAGGTTATCTCATCTTCTGCCTGCTTTGTTCTAGCAATGCTAGCAGCCGATTGGATGGTGTCCACTCACATTGAGGGTGGGTCTTCCTATCCCAGTCTACTGGCTCAAATGTCAATCTTGTCTGGTAACGCCCTCACAGACACACCCAGAAACAATACTTTACTAGCCATCTAGGCAACTTCCAATTCAGTCAAGTTGACACTTAATATTATTCATCACAAATAGTACCAAAAATAATAACAATATTAGGAATGACAATATTCAACTTTCCCTGAAGGATATCCATATAATAGACACTGATCTAAGATGCTTTCATGTATTATATCATTTAGTATTTTAATAAAACTGAATTAGGTACCATGATTAACCCCATTTTACAAATGAGGATACTGAAACAGAGAGAGCTTTAAGAACTTGACCAAAATCACACAGCTTATAAATAGTGGAGCCAGAATTTGCAGCCATACAATATGCCTCCAGAGGCCATGCTTTTAATAAGTATGTTATTGTGCCTTCCTTGAATATGGTGACAGTGTCAAACATTAGAGTGGGCATCATTTTCTAGGGGCATATAAGCCTAGAGAGCAATCATAGCTTTGGGTGGCAATCACAGTGTCACTCGTTACCAAATTCTCACTCAGTTGCATTCCTGGGATGGCAAAACCCCCAGAATCCTCCCTTTATACAGTTTCTACTATCACTTATACTGCCACTATTTCTGATGCTTATAGTGTTTTATTCATCTTCATTACTTTACTTGCTGCTGTCTGAACTGATGCTTCTGCCCCTGCCCCTTCATGTTGCCTATGTCCTCTTCTCCTATTCTCCTGCTATCACCTGAGTCCATCTCCAAGTTATCAGCTGATATTTTCCCAAATTGTGCAGCATCCATGTTGTCAATTTTTCCTTGAAAAGGATCTCAGCATTAGACATAATTTGGAAACAGTTAAAGGTATTTTTACTATAATAATTATTGGAGTCTTTAATTAAATGATTATGTGTTTTAAATCTACAAAATAGTGGGATCACATTAATTCTTCCCTAAAGCTTTTTAAACAATGGGATAGTTTGATTTTCTCAGAAAAAAATATTAATCTATCCTGATAAACAAGTTCTACAGAATACAGTTTGAGAAATATTGTATCTTTATAGCTATAAGCCTTACATTTAACTGGTATTTTTCAGCACTTACATGGAACAAAGAAAACTTTTTCGGAAGCCAGATGTGGCTGCATTCCATCTGTTAGCAACCTCTGCATTTGATCATTGGAGTACAGACTCTCATAATTACCTAACTTTCTCCTACTTCCCTAACAATGATTTGGCCACAGGGACTGTACCTCTTTTTGGCCCTCCATATGTATTCCGGTTCTTTCACATTTATGGCCACTAAGAAAAGGAAATTAGAAACAGTTTTCTAACAGTTAGGCAAGAGGACATTTAGGAACATCCAGTGGTTCCGTAAAAGGTGTTCTTACTTGCTGGACATCAACCAATGCTTTAAACCTAGGAATATTATCTTTTGTTTGCTCCTACTAATGAGTGAGTCCCCTGCTTTTCTGGAGACCCAGGGTGCTTTCTGATATAGTGCTTCAGGTGCTCCTTTGATATACCAGAGTCTCCAAGGTAGGTATGAAGATTAGATACCCGCGGTGATCTATGCTCAGTACCTGAAGGCATATAACAATATAATTATCTTCTATTCCACCCATCTCACACCTTGATTCAATGATGGAAGTAAGTAAAATAACAGGAAATGTTAACATTTATTGAAAATCTGCCATGACCTAGGCCATTTTGTGGCCATATCTCACTTAACACTCATGAAAATCTTTGTTTGGTGATCCACTATTACAGCTGAGGAAAGTGAATCTTAAATAATTTAGGAATTTTATGATAAAAGGGTTATCACCGCTGACCCCACAAAAATACAAACAACAATTAGAGAATACTTCTATGCAAGTGAACTAGAAAATCTAGAGGAAATGGATAAATTCCTGGAAACATACACTCTCCCAAGACTGAACCAGGAAGAAGTTGAATCCCTGAATAGTCCAATAACAAGTTCTTACTGAGGCAGTAATAAATAGCCTACTGAACAAACAAGAAAAAAAAGCCAAGGACCAGATGGATTTACAGCTAATTTCTACTGGTGGTACAAAGAGGAACTGGTACCATTTCTTCTGAAACTATTCCAAACAACTGAAAAGGAGGGACTTCTCCCTAACTCATTTTATGAGGCTAACATCTTCCTGATACCAACACCTGGCAGAGATACAACAAAAAAAGAAAACTTCAGGCCAATATCTCTGATGCAAAAATTCTCAATAAAACACTGGTAAACTGAATCCAGCAGAACATTAAAAAGCTTATCCACCACGATCAAGTCAGCATCACCTCCGGGATGCAAGGTTGGTTCAACATATGCAAATCAATAAACATAATTTATCACATAAACAGAACTAAAGACAAAACCACGTGATTATTCAAGAGATTCAGCAAAGGTCTTCAATAAAAATCAACATCCCATTCATGTTACACACTCTCAATAAAGTAGGTATTGATGAAACATGCCTCAAAATAATAAGAACCATTTGTGGCAAACCCACAGCCAATATCATACTGAATGGGCAAAAGCTGGAAGCATTCCCCTTGAAAACTGGCACAAGACAAGGATGTCCTTTCTCACCACTCCTATTCAACATATTATTGGAAGTTCTGGCCAGGGAAATCAGGCAAGAGAAAGAAATAAAGGGTATTCAAATAAGAAGAGAGAACATCAAACTGTCTCTGTTTGCAGATGACATGATCCTATATCTAGAAAACCCCACTGTCTCAGCCCAGCTTTGTAAGCTGGTAAGAAACTTCAGCAGTCTCAGGATACAAAATCAATGTGCAAAAATCACAAGCATGCCTATACGCCCACAAAAGACAAGCCAAGAGTTAAATCATGAATGAACTCCCCTTCACAATCCCTATGAAGAGAATAAAATACCTAGCAATACAGCTAACAAAGCACATGAAGGACCTCTTCAAGGAGAAATACAAACCACTGCTCAAGGAAATCAGAGAGGACACAAACAAATGGAAAAACATTTCTTGCTCATGGATAGGAAGAATCAATATCATGAAAATGGCCATAATGCCCAAATTTATAGATTCAATGCTATTCCTTTCAAACTACCATTGACAGTCTTCAGAAAAATAGAAAAAAACTACTTTACAATTCATACAGAACCACAAAAGAGCTTGTATAGTCAATACAATCCTAAGCCAGAAGAGCAAAGCTGGAGGTATCATGCTACCTCACTTCAAACTACACTACAAGGCTACAGTAACCAAAACAGCATGGTACTGGTACTACAACAGACACATAGGCTAATGGAACAGAATAGAGATCTCAGAAATAAGACCACACATTTATAACCATCTGATCATTGACAAACATGACAAAAACAAGCAATGGAGAAAGATTCCCTATTTAATAAATGGTGCTGTGAAAATTGGCTAGCGGTATGCAGAAAGTTGAAACTAGACCCCTTCCTTACACCTTACAGAAAAATTAACTCAAGATGGATTAAATACTTAAATGTAAAACTTGAAACTATAAAAACCCTAGAAGAAAATTCAGGCAATACCGTTCAGGACATAGGCATGGACAAAGATTTCATGATGAAAATGTTAAAAGCAATTGCAAAAAAAGCAAAAATTGACAAATAGGATCTAATTAAACTAAAGTACTTCTGCACAGCAAAAGAAACTATCAATAATGTGAAGAGACATCCTACAGAATAGGATAAATTTTTTGCAATCTACCCATCTGAAAAAGGTCTAATATCCAGAATCTACAAGGAACTTTAACAAATTTACAAAAAATAAATAAATAAATAAATAGAAAATGGGCAAAGAACATGAACAGACACTTCTCAAAAGAGGACATTTATACAGCCAACAAACATAAGAATAAAAGCTCAACATCACTGATCATTAGAAAAATGCAAATCAAAACTACAATGAGATACCATCTCATGCCAGTTAGAATGGTGATTATTAAAATGTCAAGAAACAATGGATGCTGGTAAGGCTGTGAAGAAATAGGAATGCGTTTACACTTGATGGGAATGTAAATTGGTTCAACCATTGTGAAAGACAGTGTGGCAGTTTCTCAAAGACCTAGAACCAGAAATACCATTTGACCCAGCAATGCCATTACTGGGTATATACTCAATGGAATATAAGTCATTCTATGATAAAGATACGTGAAGACATATGTTCACTGTAGCACTATTCACAATAGCAAAGAAATGGAATCAACCCAAATGCTCATCAATGATAGACTAAAGAAAACATGATACATATACACCATGGAATACTATGCAGCCATAAAAAGGAATGAAATCGTGTCCTTTGTCAGGGTGTGGATGGAGCTGGAAGCCATTATCCTCAGCAAACTAATGCAGGAACAGAAAATCAAGCACTGCATGTTCTGACTTATAAGTGGGAGCCGAACAATGAGAACATGTGGACACAGGGAGGGGAACAACACATACTGGGGCTTGTTGGGGAGGGAAAGATGGAGGGAGAGCATCAGGAAAAATAGTTAACTCATGAAAGGCTTAATACCTAGGTGATGGGGTGGCAGGTGCAGCAAACCACCATGACACACATTTACCTATGTAACAAACCTGCATGTCCTGCACATATATCCCAGAACTTAAAATAAAATAAAATAACATTTTGGAAAAGAGAATTTAGGGATTTTGTTCAAAGTCACATATCTCCTATGTAACATAAGTAGTCTGTGCTTTTTCTATAATTAAATCATGTTTAATTAACATATTCAGCATTGTGTTAATACACAGTGCTTATTTTTTCCTGTTTATATTTTTAAAATTTTTATTAGTTTCAAATTTGCATTAGAATGAAAATCTTTTCCAGATTTAACTGAATATCATTGGAGTCAAAAGCAAACCTGAAAGGATACAACAGTAGAAATTCTGTTAATAAACAAACAACAACTGAGGTGTGAATAATTTAAAGAAAATTTCTAGTGAATTCTGGCGTGCAATTTCTGTCTTTACTATGGTCTAAATTTCAAATTAATGTTAAACCTACTAATGAAATAGCATTGTGAAAGCTTAATTTAGAGGATTCTAAGAACAGTTTGTCCAGTTTCTTTCTCTAAATTCTCCCTCTGATATTACCTATCAGATATTTCAACAAGAAAATAGAGTGCTGCTCTTTCAAACTGATATTAAGCATCATTCAAAGTAATGGTGACTTCTCTCAGATCATCCTGACATCAGCAAAGTATTAGTGTGTACATTGAAAAGGATTTCTTTTCCAGGCTCCAAGACACTTTCAAAATTTGAGAATGCTAACAAAGCAGACAATTTCGAAGGGCAGATACCAACTGCAGGCAATCTAAGGAGACTTATCATAGGCACACCTCTATGGATATAATTGATATTTTTCTGGAATATTGTCCCTAAAAGGCAGCTTTACCTAATTCTCAAGTTCATACAACATCTTTTGACTAGTGTCATTGTTTCTACAACAAAATGTATAGTATAAAACCATTAAGTTCTCTATTAAGGAACCTCACTGGTTTTGTGTCTGGTTAGGCCCAGGGCATTTGTGGTCTCCTTTCTTTGTTCCCATAGGCTGAAAGAATCCAATACACCTCCGTAACAGAAAAGTGTAGTGAAAAGCTTTGAATTTATACCATCTGAATCATGTCTCTGCCATTTATCAGCTATATGCTTTGGGACAAATTCCTTAACAACCGTCAACTTAGTTTCCTAAATGTAAAACAAAGATAATGCTTACTATGTTGTTTTATAATTAAGCAAAATAATGCTTATAAATGCCTAGCACAATACCTAACACACTAGGCGAGTATACAATCAATATTGGGTTTCAGCTACTTAGTCTTTTTCTAAGTGTTCTTCACTTTCCCCTCCTAGATGCCCCCACGGCTTCTACCCTAGAAAGTTCTACCACCATCCCTATCTTACCAAACTTCGGTTTTGCTGCCAGAGATTTCTCTCCTAAGATTCAAAATATCCTACCCTAAATAGTTTTTGGCACATTCATATTTCTTAGAAACCTTTTAGATCTTGGCCCTGAAAGGTCTACTCTTTCCCCTGGCCCATTTGTTCTTGTCCTCAGTTGATGGCCGGCCGCTTATTTCCCAGGTTATTTCTACCCATGAGTGAAGCTCAATTTCTTATTGTTATAAATTTAAGTGTGAGCTAAAACCCTTTGAAAGTCACATGGCTCCAATATCTAGTACATCTTTTATCTTTCCTAGGAGCCTGTTTTGTCAAATCATATTTCCTTTATACTGCCCTATTCAAATGTTTTTTTCTGGTTCAAAGAGCCATAATTTTATTTCTGAACTGAAAACCATTGCTAGTTTAAAGAGTCTTTAAACTAAAGAGCCATTTGCAGAGTCTAAATGGCTGCCATAGCTTGAGAAAAATACATGAGTTAACCTCTGTGGGTTTGTGTTATTGTTACCACCTTTTCCACAACCACTTAAATGACTCACTGAGGTATGCCATAAACCCCAAAAGAACTTTTATAATTATATTTTGTAACAAAAATATCTTAGGCATAAGGAAATATCAATGCACATGATATCTATCTATCAAGGTAAAAAATATAAAATTATAATTAGTCACATATCCACAGGTAAGAGTAAAACTACACACACATATTAGTTTAAACTAAAATAGCCATCTTCATCTCTCCTGTTTTTTTTTTTTTTGAAAGAAAAACAAACCAAAACACCTTATAAAGTTTAACAGTATCTGATTTTGGAATTGAGTTTTTAATTTAAATATGTTAGAGGATTGAGTGCCAGAAAGTACGATATGGTGTGCCACCCATGTGCTAAAATTTTCTCATTTCTTAACAGACACCACCCAAAATTAGAGAAGTGTTCGAATTAAAGAATGTTACAGCTATTAACACTCTTAATGATTACCTACCCATAAGCCTTGCTATACTAGGTGATTAATAATTTAATTAATTGATTTTTATTAAATTTATATTTATTTATTTTGAGACGGAGTTTCACTCTTGTTGCCCAGGCTGGAGTGCAATGGCACAATCTCGGCTCACTGCAACTTCTGCCTCCCGGGTTCAAGCGATTCTTCTACCTCAGCCTCCCCAAGTAGTTAGGATTATAGGTATGTACCACCATGCCCGGCTATTTTTTTTTTTTTTTTTTTGTATTTTTAGTAGAGATGGGGTCTCACCATCTTGGTCAGGATGATCGGTGATTAATAATTTTTAATCAAACTTAAATAAATAAAAATTGAATAATTTTCAAGATCATTCATGCAAGTTACGTAGTTAGTAACAAAGCTATGACTCCAACTCAGGGCTTTTTATCATAGTCCAGATTTTTAAAAGATATACCACATTTCCTATTTAGATAACTTTAACAAACAAAGGCAATCATTACTTGCATACAGTGCTACTCACTTTGTCCCAAATTTGATCTACTGACAAGCCAAGAAGTAATAATATAGTAAACAGACACTTCTAGAAATTGTCACGCAAATCTCTGACTCAATAAATAGATTAAACCAGGTGGCAATGGATAGGTTAGACTTTGAAAAGTACTAGTCAATGGACAAATGCACTTTAAATGTACATGCTTTATATCAAAAGCTTACCTTAAGGAAATAATATACAGGAAAATTTTCTGATGTAGGCTATCTATTCCTGTCTATACATTTTAAACCTTATTTTTAGAGCTAATTATTGCATCGGAAGACTATACAGCAAGATTACATAATGTGGCTCCCTCCTAAAGACCACATTTTTTTTCACTGAGTTGCCTTTTTATATCAATCTCCTGAAATTTCTCTGATTTCTAAAAGAAATAGGCATATAAAATGTTTTCATGCATTTTCTATAGTAGACAAGGCCTCCACCAACTTTCATACATACAAGGTCATAAATACATTTAATTTTTATTAGAGAAAGCTTTGCTTCTTCAGAGGTGCAGGATTAATAGTTCTCTAAAGAGAATTGCAACCTAAAGAGACGTACAATCAATTTCTCTCTTAAGCCTCCACCTTACTCCCACCGTCCATAATATCTCATGCTTCTAAAGGCTGAGACTCTGAAGTACTTTTTCTCTGATAATTACTTGCTACTGTTTCAATTATGTCTTCTACAAATTTGATAAAATCTCTTGCCCATTGTACTATGTCTCCCATACACTTTGTCCTTATAAATTAAAACATTTTGTTAATTTAAAAAATAAATTTAGTTCTTGCTTAGTAAAGCAGAAAAGAAAGATATATGAGCAAACTGCTATGTCCAATAAAATGTTATTCAATAACTTTATTTAATTTTTAAAATTAAATGATCACAATTTTTACTGTTTAATTTTAAAATAACATCATTGTGTTATATATGATTTTGTGTTAAGTCACTTTTGGAATAAAGTAAGTAATAAATATAGGCTTCTGAAATAAACACTACCACTTTCTTTACACTATTACTTGAGCAGATAAATGATAAAAATGTTTGTCACCTTTCAATGATAAAATCCTGATCTTCTGTACTTGAATATTGGGGAATCACATCTTATTAGTCAGGTGTCATTTTGTGTTGTCTAACCTTGGACTACTTTGTTAATCTCTCTGATCCTTAGTTTCCTCATCTACAACATGAGGATCATAATTACATAATAGTGCTGAACTCAAAGGGTTGCTGTAATAATTACATGTATACATTTATGCAAAGTACTTAACACCTGGCCCATCTCATAAAAATTGATTAACATTTGCTATTATTAAGAGAAAACTAAGTTGCAGAACATTATATAGAGCATGACCTTGTGGAGGTGATGAAAGTTTCCTGCTCACATCTTTCTTCAAGAGAACCCACTTTCGTGAGCACACTTGTCCTACATATGCCATATGTGAAACATTTAAATTTATTGTGGTGTTCATATGCTGAGGCCTTACTTCCTTTGAGATGCTGCCAAGCAATGACTAACAGGGTGGAGGGTTGCTAGATTTGGGCGGTTGATGACCCGGGGCTCTTGCAATAGGCAATTCTTTTTCTGGGATTCCCAATTAGTCTAACACATAAATTTTTAGAACTGTGTTACGTGGTTTGAGACTCTTCCTTCCCAATTGTTGCCCCTTCCCTTTTTTATGTCACAGGTGTCACACATGCTTCAGGCTAAAGGCTCTTCTTGCCTGCTCCTCCTTCCTCTCTCTTCATTTTTCGCAGGAGATTCCCCAATAAATCTCTTTTCCATATAATGGCATATTTACAGCTGTTTCTCAGAAGAGATCTAAACCAATACAGATTATTTTATACACACACACACACACATAAGTATATATACATATATATGGAAATTATACAAAAATTCTTGAAAGACAAAGAATAAATTGATCAATTGCCTATAAGGAGTATAAATGTAGGTTGAATACTTGGACATTTTCCAACTTTTGGTTTATATTCTACTCAAATTTTATTTGAAGGTTTAGTGTAAGCATGCATTAATTTTATATTTAAATGCAAATAAATTCATAAATAAACTAAATTCAATTAGAAACAACATGTTAAATGAAAAAAAATATTGAACACGGACTTAGAAACTCTGGATTTGGATATCTGCTCTGACATTTTTTAACTGAGCAAACTAAATTCTCAACCTTACTCTCTTCACCTGAAAAAATGAGAATAATGATTGTCATATGACATTGTGTCTAATATAAAATGTAGGTTATCCATGCCAATGACACCCACTGTCAAAATATCCACTTCTCACTATTTAAGTTCAAGATCAACCTTGTACAGAAAACAAATGCATGAATGCCTATATAGCATAATGTAAGATTTTGAGGGGCCTTATCTACCCAATGATAACACCTTTCTCTGTTTTCTGTAATTTGAACCGTGCCAGGGAAGAGGGTCTTGAATCCTGTTATTATAGATATATTATATGGTGTTCAGTGCTCTATCATCTCTATACACAAAATTAGCACTTGAATGACCAAATTTCACTATGAGTTTTGTTGATGGCAGTGAGATGCAGAGAACCTTGTTTCCATAGATTGATAGTCGCCCCATTTGCAGAAGCTTGTTTTGTTTCTTATAACCAGAATGCTTTTTGCAACATTGATATTTTTGTTATTAACTCTTACTTAGTAATAAAGTAATTATTGTAAATTATCCAGGCATCACAGGTGCATGCCCAACTAGAGACTCCATTTGTATTGGCCCAAACGAAGCATCTGATGAAATAAAATGGTGATTTCAATGACTGGTTAAAAAAAAAATGTTGAACAAATAAAATGTTTTTCAAAGTTAAATTATTACTTTTAAATTCAACAATTAGATTACCTAATTTATCTAACAACCCCACTGCCATGGAAAACAAAATTAGTCCAAAAACCCTTAAAATAAGTATGTTGAAAAATAGTATAATAAATGAATCCTTTACCTCTACATGTAACAATAATTTTAAGAAAAAACTTTTTAAAAAGTTTAAAAATAAAGCATTCTTTGACATTTATAGCCATGCTTCTAAATTATAGTTAAGTGTCTCTTTTGTCACTTGCCATTCATTCTTCAGTCTCTCTGGACCCCTCATCTCAGTGAATAATACTACCATCTACTGGTTACCAATACTGGAAATGTTGAGCTATTGTTTTGCCCTTATACTCTAATACCATACATTCACTTGGATTTCTGATATACATATCTAACTTAATATACAAAAACTAAATCATTTATCATCCATCCTCTTAACCCGATCTGCTCATAGCTTTCTCCATCTCATTTATTGGCAATCCCATTTTTCAAGCTTCTCTGGCCAAAAGCACCGACCTTATTGTTTACTCCTCTTTTTATATCTTTGATAGAATCCATCAATGAAATCTTGTGTATGTTCCTTCATAATTTATGCAGAATTTCATCATATACACATCACATGGCCACTTTCATAACCGTTCTTTACCAGAATTATTTTCATTGTTTCCTAACTGGACTTTCTACTTTCACTTTTGTTCCTTTACAATTTATTCCCAACTAAACCGGAATGAACCTTTTGAAAGAACCATGGAATATTTCTCTGCTCAAAGCCCTCCATTGATTCCTCAATTCCACCAGAATGAAAGCCAAAGTCCTTATGATCCTTTACCAAGGTCCTACACAATGTGATCCCCATTTTCTCTTTAACATTATATTCCAGTTCTGTATTCTCTCACTACACTCCAGCCAAACTGGCTTTATTTCTTGAACATGCCTGGCAGTCTCTAACTCAGCATATTTACACTATCAATCACCTATACCTGGAAAGCTCTTCTTCCAGATATCTACCTTCTTCTTTCTTTCTCTTCACCTTTTCAGTGAGGCCCAATCCTTACTAACCACACTATTATCGCTGTAACTCTCATTCTTTTAGCATTCTCTATTTTTTGCAGCTCTTCTCACCTTCTAGTATACTAGAAAATATCTGACAATGAAGCAGTATGTTTACTTCTTGCAAGATTTAAACTGATTATGGCACCCAAGAGACACCAACAACTAAGACATGGGGTTAACTATGTAACTCAGAGTCAGTTTCATGATATTTGTTCTATTTTCAGAAAAATCTAGAAAAAGTGGTATCAACAAAAAGGGTCAAACTCTAAAATATTTAAAGAGATTTATCTTGAACCAAATGTAAGTGACTATGGCCCATGACACAGCCTTCAAGAGATCCTGAGAACATGTCCCCAAGGTGGTTGGAGTGCATCTTGGTTTTATACAGTTTAGGGAGACATGAGACATCAATCAAAAACATTTAAGATATATACTGGTTCGTTCCAGAAAGGCGGGACCAGTTGAAATGGGGACTTCCAGGTTATAGGCAGATTTAAAATTTTTCTAATTGGCAATTGGTTGAAAGAGTTATCAGTTACTGTGGGTAGTAGTCAAACACGAACAAGGCAGGAGAGGGCTCCCACACCCCACCAGGAAAGTCAGGCGACTATCAGGTGATGGTCAAGCAGTTGTCATGCTGCCTCTCTAAAATAATAATAGGTTGCAGCCAGTGCCAGGGAAAAGTAGTCTCCCTACGGATAGAAAACATCTGAAACAGGTTCTCAGCAGCTTTTTGATAAGATCTTATGAGTTGGGCAAATTGGCTCAAGCATGTGCATTAAGAGGCAAAATGGCAGAGTACGACCTTCCAGGGAAATTTTGCAGGTAAAGGGAAGAACGCCTCAAGTGAGCATGTGTACAACTCCAGTAAATACACTGCGTGTGCTTGCCTCCCAAGTGCTAGCAGCCCACTGTGCATGCAGGCAGCCTGCCTCAAGGGAAGAATCAATGGAGAAGTAACCCAAGACCCCGGAAGTACATCAACATAAAAAACCCCAAGTCAAAAGGTCAACCCTGCACTTGTTCTTCAAGTTGACTGCTTGTGCATCTTCCAAGTATACTTTCTTTTCTTTCATTCCTGCTCTAAATATTTTTAATAAATGTTAATTCCTGCTCTAAAACTTGCTCCAGTCTCTCCTTCTGCCTTATGCCCCTTAGTCAAATTCTTTCTTTTGAAGAGGCAAGAATTGAGGTTGCCACAGACCCATATGGATTCATCATCACTAACAAATAGAAAAGAATATCTGGGTTGTGATAAAAGGTTATAGAGACCAAAGCTTTACCATGCAGATAAAGTCTCCAGATAGCAGGGTTCTGAGATAAGAGATTGCAAATGTTTTTTATGAGACTTACAGTCTGTGTTGATGTTAATGCCAGGAGAGGTATAATGAGGCATATCCAACCTCCACTTTCTGTTATGGCCTGAGCCAGTATTTCAGGTTAAAAATTAGAGTGCCCTGGCCTAGGAGGAAGTGCATTCAGATGGCTAGAGGCCTTAGAATTTTACTTTTGGTTTACACGGTCTCTCAGAACAGAAACTTGAATATCAATAGGCAGACATACTGTCATTTTAGAAGATGCTAAGAGCCAGAAATTAAGTGGCCTCAGGAAGAGAATACAAGCTTCAGTTGACTGAGAAGTTTCAAAAATTAATGCCACATTTCAGACTGTGCTAGTCCTGATGTACAGACTTAAATTTAGGCAAGGCAAGGACAGAAAATGGAAGAGTGTCTATTAGGTTGATAAGTAAGGAAGTAGAATTCCAATCGTTAGATCTGGTAACAAACTCAGAATAAAAATTGAGGTAAAGTATGTTCCTGAATAACAAACTGGAATCCTGGTTCTTGTATCTTGTTGGGAATCATTATCACCTGGGAAGCATGTTTTAAAAATCTAGGATCTCTGGGAATCATAAACTACAAAGTAAGAGACCCTTGAAATTTGTACTTTGGAAAGCTCCTTGAAATAATTCCAGTGGAGTCAATCCTCTGACCTGCTGCTAACTTCATTTTACTTGACTAACTACAAGATTTCTTTCAAGATTTCAGGCTTCCTCAAGATTCTGGGCCTGAAAAAAAGAATTGAGTAGGTTCTGCAACAGTGGGATATGAGATTTGAAGGTTAGATCAACACAATCTTTTTAAAAAGGCACAAAATGGCATTTCCCTTACACTGTAAAAACCATTAGGGGAAGTTTTATCTGTGTCTTTGCCACCCTTCATACAGTGTCCGTAACAGTGGCTGCTACATAGTAGATGCTTCATAAATTATGGAATTGGTTACATAAAATCAATGCCTACATGATAGGTTTCTTTAAAAGTCATTCTAAATATTTTGAAATTCAACTATTTTTTCTCACTTGCTCTGCAATGAAAGCAGTCTAAAACATCTATTCGATGTAGTTTTTAATATATACTAAAAACTTATAAAGTTTAAAAACGTTGTTTTACCTCTGAATAAAACCAGTACTGGCACTAGGAGCTAATATTTTGCCAATTTCCCCTGAGAAGAATTTGTTGCCCTTTTTTCGTGATGAATTAAATATCACTGTCTATTTTGACGATGGTGTCCACATTCAGCTCTTCTGGTAGTGAGGAAATTCATTCGTTTGCCTCTCTTGCAGTCAGTCGCTGTAGGTTGCTTCTGCTCTCCATTTATCTATGTTCTTTTTGAATGGGGAATATTTAAACCATCCAATTTTCAAGTAGGTTTGGAAACTGAAAAAGTAATGGTGCATACAAATACATTATGTATTAATGAGAAACTGTATTTAACTTACGATTATGTCATTTATATTCTTATCTGGCAACTAGCTGCTTCTTTGAGCTCTATAATTGCTGCTTCTCTAATAGTCTTACTCTATCTCCTTAAAGACAATCTAGTTCACACTAGTGGAAAGTGGTATAAATCACTGCAACTGTGGCTTTTGCAAATCTTTTATTAGGTTGAGATTTCCTTCTATGAGCTTTATCCCATGAATAATATTATTGTTTTGTAAAAGGAAAATAAATCTTGGGACCCCAAAATCACTAAGCTAAAGATAAAAGTCAAGCTGGAAACCACTTAGGACAAGCCTGCCTTGCATTCTATTCAAAGTCATCCTTTGTTCACTGAGATAAATGCATGTCTAAATGCCTCCTTTGGAAAGGCTAATGAGAAACTCAAAAAAATGCAACCATTTGTGTCTTATCTACCTGTGACCTGTAAGCCCCTTCCCTACTTAAGTTCTCCCCGTTTTGCTTCGAGTTGTCCAGCCTTTCTCGACCAAACCAATGTTCATCTTACATATATTGATTGATGTCTCATGTTTCCCTATAACGTATAAAACCAATCTGTGCCCTGACTGTCTTGGGCATATGTCCTTAGGACCTCCAAGGCTGGGCCATGGGCGCACATCCTTATATATGACAAAATAAACCTTCTAAATGGACTAAGACATGTCTCAGATTTTGGGGGTTCATATGTTGGTAACTATGAAGGGATTTTGAGTGGAGGGATCCCTGACCTTTCACAAATCTATCGGTGCTTGGTACTGTTACAGGTAGTTAGATAGGCACGAGCAGGGAAGAAGATGGCTCTCCCCTGACCCACTAGGAATGTCAAGTGACAGTTTGATGATTATCACACTGCTTCTCTAAAAATAGTACTTCAGCAGCCACAGGGAGAGATAGTCTCATGATGTTCACAGCTATTAACATTAAAAGTGCTCATTGAATGCAGATGCCAGGGAAAAGAAAGTTCCTGGGCATGTGCACTAGGAGACATAGTGGTGAGGTATGATGTTCCGGGTACACTCCACTGGAAAAAGGGAAGAAAGCCTCAGATGAGGGTGAGTACAACTCTTTAGACAAACTGCGTATGCTCAGTTCCCAAGGGTAAAAAGGGTGCTATGCATGAAGGAAGTCCACCCTAATGAAAGAGTCATGGGAAAGAGGTGAGCATATAAAGTCCTAGGATCAAGATCAAACGCTCCTTTTTGACTCTATTTTGATCTTCAGGTGCCCTCTTGGATCTCTTCTAAGTGACCTTTCCTTTCTTTCCTGTTCTAAAGCCTTTTGAAATGAACTTCCACTCCTGCTCTGAAACTTGCCTCGGTCTATTTTCCTGCTTTATGCCCCTCAGTCTAATTCTTTCTGTCCCTCAGTCTAACTCTTTCTTCTGAGGAGGCAAGGACCGAAGTTGCTGCAGACCCTCATGGATATACCGCTGGTAACTCAGGGTAACTTGGATCTCTTCCACTCGTAACAGAACCAGCCTGTGCTCTTTTTATGGCTCAAACAAATAGGACAATTTGCTGACACATGGAAGTCCCCCAGCCCCAACCCGCCTCTCAGAGAATCCCTGATGTCCCCAAATTTGGTCAAGATCTAAAGTGTATTTTGCTGTACAACTCCTCTTTTTTGGAGTTTTACTTGCTTCCAACAAAAAAGGCGTTTCCCTGTTTCCATAACAATGGAAAGCAGATAGCTTCTTTCTGGAGTTTGAGCTCACTTCAAACAAGGAAGGTGAGTTTGACTTTTTTCCTGCTTCTAGGATGTTAGGTCTTTAGCCTAAGACCCATCCCTAGGTAAGTAGATGAATTGGAGTTTTGTCTTGGCTAAAGTTAACATTAACAACAAACTGGTCTAAATTTCTCCTTACCATTAGAGCACTCAGTGATCATATTCTTGGGTTTTGTTGTTGTTGCTGCTGTTATTGTTTATTCTGGTCTTTCTCCTATCAGATTTAACCAACTCTACCTAACTTGGTCAAATCCGAATGAGAACTCCAAATTATGGGTAACAAGACCTCACTGAATTGGCTAAAATTCCTCACAGCTGCAAAAGAGGGGAAAAAGAAAACAACAAACAAAACCATTAACTTTGTTGCTGTGTTTGCTTCCCATCTTAAAAAAAAAATGTTGTTTCATTTGCTTTTCTTCTACCCTATACCTCTTTCTCCCTTTGCCATCTTCAGTACCAGGAAAAGTCTAGAGAAGGCTTCTAATGACTCAAACCCATTTAAAGAATTGAAAAACAATGTTGCCACTTACACCTTTTGGGGTGTTCTGTTTTGTGTGTGTGTGAAGGTTCAAGAGTCAGGGGCAGATTTTTCTTAGGTCCAAAGTTCTGATTTCCTGCACTGCATTACCTAACCTTTATGACTCTGGGGGTACCAGAGAATATGTTGTACTCTGAAAGGATTTGACCTTGGCATGTGTAATGGCAGATAAGAGCTACAAAATATAGGGGTGGGTGAGGACAGTTTACAGCAAGTGGTCTTGGCTATCTTTTTTCCTCCTAGAAAGTTGTTTTTTTAAGAATTCTAATTCCAGTTCAATAAAGGGTTTTCTCTATTTATTTTTCTCCCCAAATTAATTTCAATGTGGCTTGTCTGTGTGCATTTACATAAGGAGCTGACCTGTTGTCTTCATAGGTAAATGAAAGACTGAGTTTCCTCAGCTCCAAACAGAAAATGCATTTTACTCCTCCCAACTGAAAGACACCCCTGGGTGATCTGGAGCCTCATGGGAGTGTCTAGTGGCTTTACCCCCCATGATGTGCAATGGTCCTACGGGGAACCACCAACAGAATTAGTTTTAAAAAGGCTCATCCAGAAAGTGCGTATGGGAGCTGGCCAGTCCATGCTTTGTGCCTCCCTGGAGGTGCTTAGAGACAAAACACATAGAGGGTAGCAATGACTCAGTGGTAACATACTGTAGCCTCCCACTGGCAACCAGCACACACTTCAACCCAGTCCACAAAAACCCTGGATGACAACTCAGTTCCTTCTTTTAAGAAAATAAACAGTGGAAAAGAAATTATGTAATAATGAGGAGAAAACAAGGAGAATGACCTCCTTCGGGGCACTGTGTTAGTTTTATGGCACCTCTACTTGCTAAAGTTTGTGAAAAATAGAAATATTATGGTCTTTGTGCATATTAACATTAAGGAAAAAAAGCCCTAAGGTTAATGTGTAAGCTGTAGAGTTCCTAAATTCTCTTTTTCTCTATTTCTTTTTCTGCCTGCTTTAAATCTGCTGTTACTTTTCTACTGAGATAAAAACCACGGTTTGAACCCAACCTCTTTGTTTTGTTTTTGAAAGCCAGCAAATTTGTATTAATATTTCATGGCTAGAGTTCTGAAGCAAAAGTTACAGAATCTTTGTGTGTGAGTGTGTGTATGTTTGTGTGTGTGTATATTTAAAAGGCCTTTATGATAGATTTCTATTTTATGTTTAACTGGCAATTAAGCTGGTTTCGATTTCCCTCTAGCGCACCAGACTTTTTCTCTTTACTTTGAGATGTAAATTTTTGTTATCACATTTTCACCTAAGGGTTATTTTCTTCAATATAAAAATTTGTGGCTATTTAGCTGACAATTACCTAGGGTAATAAAACAGGTTATCATTTTGAAAGTGTAAAAAAAAAGGTCTTAGAACAGCCCAAGATGGCCGACTTTGATGACTGTGTGTCTGATGAGAAGGTAGGCATAGCTGCTAAATTCATCACTCATGCACCCCCAGAAGAATTTAGTGAAGTATTCAATGATATTCAGCTACTACTTAATAATGACAGTCTCCTCAGGGGAGGGGTAGCACATGCATTTGCCTCGTATAACATGGATCAATTCAAGCCTGTGAAGATAGAAGGATATGAAGATCAGGTCTTAATTACCGAGCACAGTAATCTGGGTAATAGCAGATTTTTAGATCAAGAAACAAAATTTCCTTTAAATTTGATCACTTATGGAAAGAAGCAGTGACCCCATCCAGAGGAATTAGATGGAGGTCTGAAATCTTGGAGAGAATCCTGTGATGGTGTTTTAAGAGCCAATGTGAAAGACCATTATTCCAACGGTTTCTGTATTGTCTATGCTAAAACTATTAATGGACAACAGACTATTACTGCACATATTGAAAGCCACTAGTTTCAGCCTAAAAACTTTTGGAATGGTCGTTGGAGATCAGAGTGGAAGTTCACCATCACACCACCTACAACCCAGGTGGTTGGAGTGCTTAAGATTCAGGTTCACTATTATGAAGTTGGCAGTGTTCAGTTGGTTAGTCATAAAGATGTACAGGATTCACTAACTGTTTCGAATGAAGCCCAAACTGCAAAGGAGTTTATTAAAATCATAGAGAATGCAGAAAATGAGTATCAGACAGCAATTGGTGAAAACTATCAAACAGTGTCAGATACCATGCTCAAGGCCTTGTGCTTGCAGCTTCCAGTTACCTGCACCAAAATCGACTGGAACAAGATAGTCAGCTACAAGATTGGCCAAGAAATGCAGAATGCTTAAAGGCTGAATGTAGGATTCTTCAGTATGTGGAAAGACAAAGATTCAATGTGTAGTCATATGATAAATAAGTGATTTATAAACAAGAGTGATATTTTGCTAGGGCTTTCAAAGTTAACTGGTTTTCTGGCCTCATGGAATACTGTTGAACCTATAGCACTGTCTTGATTCTTTTGTGTTCTCTGCCTTGTAGTTTTCTGTTATTGCTATATCTATGTGTAAACCTTTTTTTTTATTGTTGTTAATTCTGCCACATTTAATGTTGGTGAGAGAGAAATCTATCCTAATGACATTTTACTGTTTAAAACAGTTTCCTAGCCATGAAGCCCTGTACTGATTTAGACAAGGTATTATGGTCATTACTTTCTACCTCTATCCTTCCAACCACTTCTGGTACTTCACTGGTTTTTACTGATCCATCAACACCTAAAGAGGCTATGCTACAATCTATAGCTAAATGGACACATTCATCCTTCTCCTTCTGACTGCTTTGATCATCATTTATTGCATCTTATAACTGTAATTTTCCAAAGTTTGGATTGGAACTTTTCAGGTCTCTTTTGGAGGGCAAAGGAAGTGTCAGCTTCTCTGCAGAACTTGTTTTTAAATCCAAACACTTGAACCACATTCCCTGCACATGAACATGTTTGCTTTTATCCCTTCAAACATTGTCTCCTTCCCATCTTAGTACCATTGTAGTTATAGACGTCTGCATTTTTAGAAGCATTTTACCCATTTTTTTAAACATTCAGGAACTGCTGACATACTGTGGATATAGAGTATAAAACTTGAAAAATGCAGATGTTGAAGGAATACTAGGTATCTTGTGCTTTAATACTTTATGGCAGGATTGTACTATAAGCAAATGAATTAAACATCTATGTAAGTCATAAAAACTTAAAATGAACCAAAGTGAAAAGGATAACTTCTAGGCAGTGTCTTTCTGTTGTAACCTGTTATTTAAGGAAACACTAGTGTTTTCCTCTAAACAGGATGTAAAACTTATTTCAAATCACTCTTTCTCGGTTCTGCCTGCCAAGAAATCAAGTGTAACTGTGATAAAATAACATTTCTCAGGTATATTGGCAGGTATGTGTGTAATCTCAGAATACACAGGTGACATAGATATGATATGACAACTGGTAATAGTGGATTAATTTACATTGTTTATACGTCTGCAACCAGGCCTTAAGGGAAGATCAGATTTTTAAAAAACCAAGTAGTGTCTTCCTACCTATCTCCAGATACATGTCAAAAATAAAAGGTGTTTGTGCTTACATTTTGTTTCTGCTCAGTAATATAGTCAAGCAAAAGTTTGTTTCCAAACAGTTTGTTACTCATTGAGCTGTGTATGCATTTTTGTTTATTTCAAATGAAATGTATTTGTATTGTCATTCACACTATCCATCCATACCACACTATCTTCTGTATCAGGTAGTCTAATAGAAATATACCTGTTTTGTTCTAAAAAAAAGTCTTATGAATCTATAAGATGTACTTCCATCACCATTCCTAATATGTCTATGTATCTATGAGCTGTGTACATAATGTTTCACTATTAAAAATATACAAAACTCTAATTAATTGGCTTAAGAAAAATAAAAGCACTTAAATCAAATACTTTATCAGAAAAAAAGACTAGTCAAATGCTTGTTCCCATTTATGTGAATTAAGTAAAATTTTTAATAAATAAGTTAGCTTTAAAATCATTGGTAAAGTAATATTAGAAATGTTTTAAGAATTTCCAGCATACATTTTTCTTTGAATTTATTGATCAAGCAATTTCACAGTTATCCCTGTCAAATACTATAAGATGTCAAAATTTGGCAGAAGGGTTACAAATCTATAAACCAAGCCCAGAATAGAATAATCTTTGCTTCTGTAATTTTTGATACATAAGATGTTAATATTGGTTTAATAAAAATTGCTAAATCTTAAATTATTTAGTTAATCTTAAGGTTCTTACTTAGGTAAACACCTAAAATTCACAGGCTATAAAATAGTTGACAGGGAAATAACTGCAGCCACCCAACAGGTTCACCTTACCCACTACCCAGAGCTGATTTATTAAGACAGGGGAATTGCAACAAAGAAAGTGTAATTCACATAGAGCCAGCTGTATGGAAGGCTGAAGTTTTGTTATTATTGAAATCAGTCTTCTCGAGAATTCAGAGATCAGAGTTTTAAGCACAATTTGGTGGTTAGTGAGCCAGTGAGTTGGGAGTTTTGATTGGCTGGGTTGAAGATGAAATCTTAGGGAGTAGAAGCTGTCCTCTGGGGCTGAGTTAGTTCCCAGGAGGGGGCCACAAGACTAGATGAGCCAGTGTATCAATCTGGGTGGTGCCAGCTGATCCAGAGAGTGCAGAGTCTACAAAATATCTGAAGCACTGATTTTAAATTTTACAATAGCAATGTTATCCCTAGTAGCAATTTGGGGAGATTTAGAATCTCACAGCCTCCAGTTGCATGAATCCTGAACCATAATTTCTAATCTTGTAGCTTTAGGCAGTTTAGTCTCAATTTGGGGAGATTTAGAATCTTGCAGCCTCCAGCTGCATGAATCATGAACCATAATTTCTAATCTTGTGGCTTTAGGCAGTTTAGTCTCCAGGTAGGACGGGGGTTTGTTTTGAGAAAGGACTGTTGTCACCCTTGTTTCAAAGGTAAACTATAAACTAGTTCCCATCAAAGTTAGTTCAGGCCGGGCACGGTGGCTCAAGCCTGTAATCCCAGCACTTTGGGAGGCTGAGACGGGCGGATCGCGAGGTCAGGAGATCGAGACCATCCTGGCTAACACGGTGAAACCCCGTCTCTACTAAAAAATACAAAAAACTAGCCGGGCGAGGTGGCGGGCGCCTGTAGTCCCAGCTACTCGGGAGGCTGAGGCAGGAGAATGGCGGGAACCCGGGAGGCGGAGCTTGCAGTGAGCTGAGATCCGGCCACTGCACTCCAGCCTGGGCGACAGAGCGAGACTCCATCTCAAAAAATAAAAATAAAAAAAAATAAAACAGAGTTAGTTCAGCCTCAGCTCAGGAATGAACAAGGATAGCTTGGAAGCTAGAAACAAGATGGAGTCAGTAGGTCAGATCTCTTTCACTGTCTCAGTTATAATTTTTCAGTGTGGTTTCATAATTCTAAATGATGATTATCATAGTTTTTATAAACTAAGTAAACTATTAAAACAAAACAATTAGGTAAATTTAATGGGATAAATACTTCTGGATACACTTGTCATAATTTAGAATCTAAAGTTATAATCTAAAGTTAAATTAAATAATGGATATGTTATTAATCGGGTATTTTTCAATAACAATATTGTAGAAAAACATTATTTCTAAAAGATAAATGTGTCCTTTTTAAAAGACGAATAATTTGTGTCTAATTCAAAGTTTATTTAAAGGTTATGTATAAAACAATGTAAAAGGAACTAGGAAATAGGAGGGATTTAAAGAATGTTATAGAAATAAAGAGGTATTTTTGGTAAGAAAGCTTAAACACCAATAATTTTATAAGGGAAAGAATCTTGTATGGTAAATTTGTCCTAGAATAAAATGACTGGTTTTTTAAAAAAGAAGGATGGTCAGGACAAACCAGAAAGTCCAATCATGTCATAAATGGTCTGTGTAAGTCATAACAGGAGGATTTATATTTAAAAAAACTTTCATTGATCAAGTTGCATATAATTAAATGAAAATTATAATGGTTTTTCTAGAGATTAAATTTTGATTTTAAAAAAACCTTAAACACTGAAGAATTCATTCAAACTACAAAATATTATTGGGATATTGCTTTACTCTTAAAATACAAGACATTATACTGCTTTTAATGGAAAATTCAACTTTTACTGTGTCTTGCTGTTTTTTAAGCTTTCTCTCACCTTTTGAAAGGACTATAATGAAATAATAACTCTATCAAGTCATTCAATTTGCATAAGTTTGTGTTTTTTCCCCTTTTGGGTTCTAACTGCCATGGCCTAATGCTAAAAAAAATAATAATAAGAAGAAATAAACATAAAAATAAAACTTATATCTTAAAAGGATTTTTTTTTCTAACATAATATTTCCCATATGGAACAGCAAAGTCTTTTCTTTTGCCTTGGGTAACTGGCCTGATAAGATACAGATCTTACGGTTTATCAAAATAATTCATATGTCATTATTACTAAGTTTGGTTTGCTTAAAAAAAACTGAGAGTATAAACAAATTTAATTAAGATTACATCTGTGTAACTTTCTGCATGTATTTTTAAAGTCCTGGTGTCATTAAGTTACAGGGCTTTGACTTCTTAGTCTAAGAAGGACACCAAGTCCTGCTAAATCTTAACACTGACAGCAGTCAGAGCCTCAAATTCAGATCTGATAGAAGACACTAATCAAAATAAATTGCATTCATGAGACACAGGGCCACAAAGTAAAGCTATTACACTCTTCAAGGCCAAGGGACTATCATAGAAGAGGTGGGCACATGAGATTGTAAGAGCTGATTTCGAGAGAAAAAATAACTTCAGTTTCTCTATAAATTAAACATTGATGTCAAAGGCATACTGATGCAGTACCAGAATATGGACCCCTGTGTCATATTAACAAGATTTTCTTGAAGAATTAACCAACCCCTTAATAAAGGCTATAAAGACCATATCTTATGGCCCATATGATTCAAATTTTATAGATTGTTTATAAAATTTTGAAAAACAAATTTAATTGGCTTTATGCTGTTTTTATTATGGCTTATTGTTTGGAAAACTAAGTCTCTTCTCTCAAAGAATAAAGGTTTGTGCCTTTTTTTAAAAAAAATCTTTGAGTTATTACTTTGGTAAAATGATTGACTTATTTAACAATTACCTGTGATCCTATTTTGTAATATCAAGTATTTTAAACCTTTGATATTTGACAAACTTTTCAAGATAAAATTATAAATTTTGGTTTTTTTCTGATCCAATTAATCCTTTAAGATATTAGGTTCCCTAAAGTTCAAAACTGACATATTTGACTTATTTGGTATAAAAATCATACAGGAAGCATTGTCAAACATGAAATAAGGTTTGACTTTCTTTGGGTTGTATTTGTACAAAATGTTATTGGTACATGGTCCAAAATTATGGAAAACTCTTATAATTCTGATATGACAGTGTACATTATAAGTAATAATTATAATTGTTATGTGAAAATATTTTGTGCCACAGAAGTAACAAACTTCCTTGTCAATTGCGTCTTTGACTGTGGCTGCTCCAAAACTTTTTGTCATCTGCAGATCATTGTCATCTTGTTTTGGTCTTATTTAGAAGGTAGTTTTATAATAAGTTATAAAACTCTAGAAGGTGTTCTTGAAGGCAGGGTTCTAATAACTTTTGAGATTGTGACATTGGAATAGAGGAACATCTTTCAGGACTCTCATGGAGAGCTGGAATGTTCATGAATATCAAGCAGGGCAGGAGTTACCTTCATAGACTGAACTCACAGAAGACTGAAATAACCTTTTTTGACTTTTTTGCTTAAAACATTGCTGTTCCTTTGTTTTGTTTATTTCAAGTCAAGAAAATGTTTCTTTTGAGCTATTTATAGCTTGTTGCAATTGAGTACAGTATACTACTATGAACAAAATTTAGAGCATATTTGTTTCTCTTTACCTGATTTCTTCAGAATTTGGAAAATATTTTTGAGTATTCTCAACTTATGGAAATGTAGATTTTTGCATAAGTGCAATAAGAATGTTTTCTTTAAACAATTTTTCCTTCTTTATTATCCTTTTCTTCCCATTTTTCTCCTGATTTTTCCTAATTTGAAATTATTGAAAATTAATCTGTGCTTTTTTAAAGCCCTGCAAACCAAAGCTAGACAACTTAAACTTCAGAAAAAAATAACAGCAACCTATTTACATACATAAGCCACTTTCTTCCCTGCCTACTGATGTATGAACTTTATAGTAAGAGGGCCTATATTAATTTTCCAAGATTGTTCTTTTGTTGTCATTTTTCTCCCTTCCTTTCCCTATTTTCCCATTGTAGGACATGAGACTTCACAACCTGCTAAAAATGAGCTTTCCTGATAAAGTGGGACCTATCCATTTAGGAATAAACCATCTTAGCCATGAGAGAGCAGCAAAACCTGAGACCAGAGACTCATTTTCTTCCAAAAGATTGTGTTAGTCCATTTTCACACTGCTATAAAGATAGTACCCGAGACTGGGTAATTTATAAACAAAAGAGCTTTAATTGACTCAGTTCCTCATTGCTTAGGAGGCCTCAGGAATCTTTCAATCATGGCGCAAAGCAAAGGGGAAGCGATCACCTTCTTCACAAGATGGTGAGAGAGAGCAGGGAAATTGCTACTTATAAAACCATTAGATCTTGTGAGAACTCACTGACTATCACAAGAACAGCATGGGAAAAACCGCCCTCATGATCCAATCACCTCCCACCAGGCCCTCCCTCAACATGTGGGGATGACAATTTGAGATGAGATTTGGGTGGGGACACAGAGCTAAAGCATATCAAACTCTCTGACAGATTTTACAAAGAAAAGAGGACAGATGTAAAGGGTAAATAAATTTTAGGACCCCCAAATCACTAAACTAAAGGGAAAAGTCAATCTGGGAACTGCTTAGGGCATTCCTGAATCTCATTCTATTCAAAGTCATCCCTCTGCTTACCGAAACAAATGTATATCTGACTGCCTCCTTTGGAAAGGCTAACTGAGTTGTCCCAGCTTTGCTTTGAGTTGTCCCGTCTTTCTGGATTGAACCAAAGTTTATCTTATATAGATTGATTGAAGGCTCTTGTCTCCCTAAAATGTATAAAACCAAGTTGTTCCCTGACTACCTTGGGTACATGTTATCAGGACCTCCTGAGGCTGTGTCGCAGGTGCATGTCCTTAATGTTGGCACAATAAACTTTCTAAATTGACTGAAAACTGTCTCAAAACTTGGCGGTTCACACTTTGAACAGGATGAACTGCTTCAATTGAATGTTTCACATTTTTTTAGGTCTGACAAGTTTAGGATTGAGAGTGTGACAGTCATCACCATGAAACTATGTTTCGCTAAATCTACCTCTATGTGGTTTTTAAAAACTTCAGCCTTCCTCAAACTTCTCCCAAAGAGTTCTGACAGTTCCCTAGAGGAGTTTCACGGATGCTAAGTCAAATAGTCCTCTTGGCAACTATATAGCACCTGATTTTCTTCTCTCCAGCATTGCTCTGATGTTTCAATCACTCTTGTTGCTATTTTTCAAATGTGGAACCTATTTTACTGATGCCAATTCCCACTAAAGTTATAAATGCTACTGTGATAGCATTATGTCAGTAGTATCAGTGTTACAGGCATTATAGCCAAAATACTTCCAGAACCCTATTTCTTTCCACTGTTCTTGCATTCTTTTTGTCCAGTGAGACCCTCATGGGATATTAAGCTGCTATAACAAGAGCCATATTAGGGAATCCATTGATATGTGAACGCAAGCCTGGTGAGAATTTCAGCAAGCACATTTCTTAACTTAAATTGCTGTCCTTATCCTATATATAATATGATGGACACTAACTGTAATGTCAGCATAGATTATTCCAGTTCCCATATATTACATTGCTTCTAAAGATGGTCACAGTAATTCTTCCCATCTCATATGGCTTTTTGCAATTTTATTTTGCCAGTCCTCCCACAAGGAGGTAGAGTCCATTTCTCCTCTCCTCGAATCTTAGCTATCCCATGACGTTTTTAGATCAATATTATGTGGCAGAAATGATACATTGTGACTTCAAGACCTAAGCCCTAAGATATCTGGCACCTTCCATTTGGAAGCCAGTTGCCAAGTAGAGAAGCTCGAGCTAATCTACAAAATGGTAAGAGGTCATATGTAACAGAAGGGTTTCCAGGAAGAACTAAAGTAACCCACCTACCTGACAGCCAGCTCCAAGGTTGTGGACATGTGAGACTATCTTGGGTACTCCAGCCCTCAGTCAAATTTCCTGTCCCTAAGCTGATACCATGTGATATCAGGAGATCGTCATCCCTGCTGAGCCCTGCTCCAATTTTTGATTCAAATAATTGTGAGCAATAAGACTGTTGTCATTTTAAGCTACCAAGTTTAGGTATAAATGGTGGGTAAATGAAACATCCCCTTTTCCTGGAAACAACCCTCAATAGGCAGAGAATAGTTCTCACTGGCCATGTGTATGTAAAATTGTCTTGACCTTTCTTTATAGTACATTGATCCCAGGGTAGAACCTTGACTCATAGTAAAACAATCAGACTATCCTCCTCAAGAAATCCATAAAATGAAGAGACATGGAGACAGGGAATACTTAGTCTTGTGACATTAATAGATCCCTTTTAAATAAACTTCTATTGCTTGTTTCTAAAAAGCAATGCTGGTTCTCACTCTTCCCAAGCCCTAGTTGTTTAACCATTTCCTCAATTCTGTAAGGTAGATGATTTTTTTCCAATAAATTATCATGTCTTTTTTAAAAAAAATTAAGCCAATAAAGTATAGGCAAAATTTACACATGGCAATTCAAATGTACCAAAATATATCATTTTATTATTTCTTAATTTTACCTTGATTTTGCTCTGAAATTCCATTTTATCTAAAAGAGCAAGATAAAAATACTTCAGCTAAATTCTGTTGATTCCAATAAGTTCACAACTCATTTATTTTACAGCAAAACAAGTCTTTGGGGGCTTCTAACTCCTCCAACTTCCCCTTTCCTTCATATTAGTTCTCCTTGGGTGGTATCTATATACATAGGGATGTATATGTTATATTTTGGCAGCAGGAAAAGGGCCTTTTGTCTGAGTTTGTTCTTCAGGTTTTTGACTACCTCCATTGTGTAACCCATACTTTTGTCCATTGGTTTCATTTCTGGCACCAGAAGAACATTATAATTTTAATGGGTAGATATCTTCTTTATATAATATATTTCTCCTCTCCTACTCTGTGATATGCAGAAAAAGTTATGCAACCTGAGTCAGCCAAACATAGCTTCTAATATATAAAAGCCAAGCTGTGGAAGAAATAAAATTTATTTTATTTCTTCAAGAAATCCTGGCTCCAAAAAAAAGTACTTATGTTTAATATTTCTTACTAAGGAGAAAAAAGAAAACTTTTTTTTTCAGCCAAGATGGCTGACTAAATGCAGCCAGGAAGAACATCTGTCAGCAAGAGACTGGGATGTCAGGAAGACTGGCTTACTCTGAGGAGATCTTCAGAGGGAAGGCATTGAGAGCAGAGGGAGGGAAGATCCCGATGCTAGGCTGAAACGGGAGGAAACTGGGAACCCTGCATGTAGCTACCAAGCCCTGAGACTCATTCCTGGTCCCCAGCAATGCCTGGGGAATGGATGAGTTAAATAGGTGAAGAGTGGCCCACTCTTACCACAGATCTGTGGAAGTCTGGCAGCAGGAGACTCCAGGAGCCCCACAGACACTTGAGCCAACTGAGAGCACTGCTTAGAGAGGTGGTAAGGAGCAGACTCCAGCCTGGTAAGAGCCTAGAGAGTTTTATGTGGGAATTTCTGCAGTGGAGCATGGCCAAGGATGCCCATCCCATAAGACTGGCCATGCTTTTCTAGGAGACTTTAGTCTTGGAAGGACTGTCAGACCCGGACAGAGTAGCGTGGTCTTGCCTGTGAGACATGGCCTGTCAAATCTGAGTGCTCTGCTCTCTGCTAGCTTCTCTCAGGACCTCTCAGCCTGGCTGCACCTGCTTGCAGAAAGCCTCAGTTGCCCCACCAGAGTACTTCCCAGAGGCCCTCATCATAGCTCTTTCACGAGAAGACTGCACCTGACTGTCAGAGAGTTCCAGTAGAGCAGGCCCCACTGAAGTGCACCAGTCCACCCACACCCTCTCTGCACTGCATTCTCCCTCACACTGCTTTGCCAGCACAGATGCACCCATGGCCACCCCTCTACCACTTTGCCAGCACATGTGCATGAGTGCACCCCACTGCCTCCTGCCTATGTGCAGGTACCTGGCTCTACTGCCATTGCCAGTGACAATGTGAACACAAATGTCAGTGGCCCCAACCCCCTGCACTGCCACCACTGCCAGTGTGAATGTACGAATGGATGCCAACAGCTCCATGCCCACCAGCACTCTGGTCCCCATATGATGTTGCCAGCACTGGTGCAAGCATGTGCAGAAACACAGCACCCCCACTTCCACTAGTACACTGATTCCAGTCAACATGTATACACCCTGCTGTGCTGCCACAGCTGCTGACACTCATAAGTGAGCACGGATCTCCCTGCCACAGTCCTAACAAAGCACTTTGGCCGGCAACACTCATCAGAGTATTGTTGTCAGTGGACTAAGAACACTTGGAACCCTCCAGTGCAACAGGTTTCTAACCTCAAGAAGCCAGAAAACAAAGCCAAGGGCCTGGTACCAGCCCCCAACAGTTAGTGCACATAGCCCAGGAGTGCTGAGTCGAGCCTTGGCCCCCTGAAATCTTCCAGAAATGAAGCCAGTTGACAGAATCAACCTTATACCACAATCAAACCTCCAAAGGCATCAAAGATAATAAAAGAAAAAAAAAAAGACTCGTGCAAAGGATAGCAGCTTCAAACATTGAAGAAATGTCAGCCTACACAGATGAGAAAGAACTAGCACAAGAACTCCGGCAACTCAAAAATCTATAGTTTCTACTCATGTCCAAATGATCACACTAGTTCCCTAGCCGTGTTTATTAGCCAGACTGAATTGGCTGAAAAGACAGAAATAGAATTCAGAATATAGATAGGAATGAAGATGATTGAGAATCAAGAGAAAGAAGAAAACCAATTCAAGGAATCTGAGGAATGCAATAAAATGATAGAGGAGATGAAAGACAAAATGACCATTTTAAGAAAGAAACTTTACTGACTGAGCTAAAAAGCTCATTTCAAGTATTTTCCAGTGCAATCTCAAGTATTAGCAGTAGAATCAACAAAGCTGAGGAAAGAATCTCAGAGTTCAAAGATCAGTTCTCCAGAATAACTCAGTCAGACAAAAATAAAGAAAAAATAATAAAGAAGAGTGAACAAAGCCTCCCAGAAATATGGGATTATGTAGAGACCAAATCTACGACTCATTGTCATCCCTGAAAGAGAAGGAGAGAATGCAAACAACTTGGAAAATATATTTGAGGATATTGTTGATGAAAATTTTCCCAACCTTGCTAGAGAGGCCAACATTCAAATTCAGAAAATGCAGAGAACACCTGTGTAATATACAAGGCAACCATCCCAGGACACTTAGTCTTCAGATTATCCAAAGTTGAGCTGAAAGAAAAATGCTAAAGGCAGTTAGAGAAAAGGGGAAGATAATATACAAACAGAACCCCATCAGGCTAGCAGTGGACCTTTCTGCAGAAACCCTACAAGCTAGAAGAGACTGTGGAGATATATTCAGCATTTTTAAAGAAAAGAAATTCCAACCAAGAATTTCGTATCCAGCCAATGTAAGCTTCATAAGTAAAGAAGAAATAATATTCTTTACAGAGAAGAAAATGTAATTAATTACCACCAGACATGTGTTACAAGAGATCTGGAAAAGAGTGCTAAATATGAAAAGGAAAGACCATTACCAGCTACTACAAAAACACATATAAGTACACAGGCCACTGACACTATAAAGCAACCACACAAGTAATCCAGTATAAGTAAGAGCTAACATCACAACGTCAGGATCAAATACACACTTATAAATATTACCCTTGAATGCATATTGGCTAAATGCCTTATTTGAAAGGCACAGAGTGGCAAGCTGAATAAAGAAGCAAGACCCAATGTCATGCTATCTTCAAGGGACCCATTTCACATCAATGACACCAATAGGCTCTAAACGATGGGATGGAGAAAAATCTGCCAAGCAAATTGAAATCAGAGAAAAGTAGGGCTTGCAATCCTAATTTCAGACAAAACAAACTTTAAGCCAACACATATAAAGAAAAGACAAAGAAGGGCAGTAAAAATGATGAAGGGTTCAATTGGAAAGAAGACCTACGTACACTAAATATATATGCACCCAACAGAGGAGCACTCAGATTCATAAAGCAAGTTCTTAGCAACCTATAAAGATACTTAGATAACTGTGCAATAATAAAGGGAGACCTCAACACCCCACTGATAGTGTTGGACAGGTCATTGAAGAAGAAAACTAACAAAGATATTTGGGACCTTAACATGACACTTGACTAAGCCTAACAGACATGTACAGAACTCTACATCAGAAAACAACAGAATATACATTCTTCTCATCTGCACAAGACACATACTCTAAAATCAGCCTCACAATTGGCCCACAAGCAATCCACGGCAAATTCAAAAAATTAAAGTCATAACAACCATACTCTCATGCCACAGCACAATAAAATTAGAAATCAGTATGAAGAAAATCACTGAAAACCATACAATATCATGAAAATTAAAGAATCTGCTCCTGAATGACTTTTGTGTAAACAATGAAATTAAGGCAGAAAGAAAAAAATTACTTGAAACTAATGAGAACCAAGATATTGCATACTAGAATCTCTGGGACACAGCTAAAGCATTGTTAAGAGAGAAATTTATAGCACTAAACACCCATATCCAAAAGTTATAAATGTCTCAAATTAATAACCTAATATCACACCTAGATGAAGCAGAGGAACAAGAAAAAACTAGCCCTAAAGCTAGCAGAAAACAGTAAGTAACCAAAAACAGAGTTGGACTGAAAGACATTGAGAGGCAAAAGAAAAATCATACAAAAAATCGACAAACCTAGTGGTTGGGTTGTGAAAGAATAAACATGATTGATAGAACACTAGGTAGATTAATAAAAAAAAATCTAAATAAACACAAAAGGGACATTACAACTGACCCTTCAGAGACACAGAAAACCCTCAGAGACTACTATGAATACCTCTACGCACACATACTAGACAATCTAGAAGAAATGCATGAATTTCTGAAAATATACAACCCCCAAAATTGAACCAGATAGAAGTAGAATCCCTGAACAGACAAATAATGAGTTCTGAAATTGAATTAGTAATAAAAAGCCTACCAACCAGAAAAAGTCCAGGGCCAGACAGATTCACAGCAAACTTTTACCATATTTATAAAAAAAGGGCTGGCATAATTTCTCCTGAAACTATTCCAAAAAATTAAGGAGAGACTCCTCCCTAACTCATTCTGTGAGGCAAGCATCATCCTGATACCAAAACCTGGCAGAGACACAACAGCAACAACAACAACAACAAAAACACTTTAGCCCAATATCTTTGATAAACATACATGCAAATATCCTCAACAAAATACTAGAAAGCCCAATTTGCCAGCACATCAAAAATATAACCCACCATGATCAAGTTGGCTAAATCCCTAGGATACAAGGGTGATTCAACATATGCAAATCAATAAGTGAGATTCATCACATAAATAGACCTAAAAAGAAAACCATATGATTATCTCAATAATCACAGAAAGGCTTTTGATAAAATTCAACATCCCTTCATGTTAAAAAACCTCAACAAACTAAGCATTGAAGGAACATACATGAAAATAATAAGAGCCATCTATGACAAACGCACCACCAACATCATACTGAATGGGCAAAAGCTAAAAGCATTTCCCTTAAGAAACTGAGCAAGATCAGGATACCCACTCTCACTAGTTCTATTCAACATAGTATTGGAAGTCCTAGCCAGAGCCAACAAGCAAGACAAAGAAATAAAAGGCGTCCAAATAGAAAGCTAGGAAGTCAAACTATCTCTGCTTCCAGACAATATACTGTTATATGTAAAAAAAACTCATAATCTCTGCCTGAAACCTCTTAGATCTGAAAAAACAACTTCAGCAATGTTTCTGGACACAAAACCAATGTACAAAATCAATAGCATTTCTATACACCAACAACGTCCAAGCTAGGAGCCAAATTAAGAATGTAGTCTCATTCAAAATAATCACAAAAAATGAAAATACCTAGGGATACAGTTAATCAGGGAGGTGAAAGATCTCTACCAGAATGATAAGACACTCCTCAAAAAAGTCAGAGGTGATTCAAACAAATGGAAAAACATTTTGTGCTCATGGATAGGAAGAATCAATGTTCTTAAGATGGCCACACTTCCCAAAACAATCTACAGATTCAATGATATTCCTATCAATCTGCCAATGACATTCTTCAGAGAATTAGAAAAAAATAATTTTTAAATTCATATGTAACCAAACATGAGCCCAAATAGCCAAGACAATTCTAAGGAAAAGGAACAAATCTGGAGGCATCACGTTACTCAACTTCAAACTACACTACCAGGCTACCATAACCAAAACAGCATGGTATTAGTACAAAAACAGACACATAGACCAATGGAATAGAATAGGGAGCCCCAAAATCGTGCTGCACATCTACAACCAACTGATCTTTTATAAACTTGACAAAAACAAGCAATGACGAAAGCAATAAATGGTGCTGGGATAGTCAGCAAGCCATATCCAGAGGACTGAAACTGGATCCCTCCATTACACCATATACAAAAATCAGCTCAAGACGGATTAAAGGCTTAAATGTAAAACATAAAACTGTAGAAACCCTGAAAGAAAACCTAGAAAATATCACTCCAGACATACAACCTGGCAAATATTTCATGACAAAAATGCCAAAAGCAATTGCAAAAAAAAAAAAAAAAATGATAAATGGGACCTAATTAAGAGATTCTGCACAGCAAAGGAAACTACCAACAGAGTAAACAGACAACATATGAAATAGGAGAGAATATTTGCAAACTATGGCTCTGACAGTGTGATATCCAGAAACTATAAGAAGCTGGAACAAATTAACAAGCAAAAACAAATGACCCCATTACAAAATGAGCAAAGTACATTAGCAGGGACTTTTCAAAAGAAGACAAACACACAGCCAACAAGAATATGAAAAATGGAAAAACAGAATAAAAATCATTCAATCATAAAGACACATGCATGCGTATGTTCATTGCAGCACTTTTCACAATAGCAAAGACATGGAATCAACTCAAATGCCCAGCAATGGTAGACTGGATAAAGAAAATGTGATACTATAGAATACTATGTAGCCAAAACCAGAAATGAGATCATATATTTTGCAGAAAAATTAATGGTGCTGGAGGCCATTATCCTAAGTGAACTAATGCAGAAACGAAAAACGAAATACTGCAGGTTCTCACTTATATGTGGGAGCTAAACCTTGAGTATACACGGACACAAACAAGGGAACAACAGACCCTGGGGCTTACTTGAGTGTGGAAGGTTGAAGGAGGGTGAGGATTAAAAAACTCTGTGTATTAATTGAGTGATGAAATAATGGGGACCATTCAATTTACCTATATAACGTACCTGCATGTGTACTTTGAACATAAAATAAAAGTTAAAAAATAAAAAAAATCTAAAAATGAAAATCTGTAAACAACATTTATGCACACTCATAAACCTCAAAACAGAAACAAAGACAAAAAACCAACCCTCTATTCTGAGACACCAAGGCAAATAAATGAACTAATAAATACACTCCTTTGTGTTCAAATATATTTTGTTATTGGTTCATTGGCTGTAGGTACCACAGGACAACTAGCAATTAGGCATTAGCAAAAATAAAAATGCTTTCATTAAATATCTCAACCATATTATTCTTATATTAACAAGATTACATTTCTGTTGTTTGCTATTCAAAAGTCCTTACCTATTTTTGACATCGTAAACTAGTAAAAATATATGTGCCTTACTATAAATACAGCATTTCTATTCAATGAAAGAGCAAGGCACCATTGACCTCACAAAATTCAAAATTTGCATTTAAACCTAGACTGGTTTAGACATGAAGCAAAACGAGTCTTTAGCAAAACCAGGCTTTCAGGGTGAGAACAGAATTTTTCTTTTCAAGGTAGACTTGAGGAAGAGAGATTCTGATTTAGACAGTCTAACTAATTAGATATTACAGGAACAGCATGTGAAGAAGCCCTATAATTTTAATTCTTAATTCAAAAGAGACTGACAACAATATATGTAACCAAAAGTTTGAGACAAAAAGGGAATAATTCAGTCAGATAACCTGGTACCAGTCAGAAATGTTATCGTCAACATTTCTGTTTACTATATATATCCAGATCCTGACTAATGGACTAAGCCTAACAGGACAAGATCTGTGGAAAATGTAAAGGAGACACAGGAGTCAGTCCTAAAACAGAAAACTAACACATTAGAAAGGGCTACTGATCAATTAAAACTAAGGTGAGATCACCACTATTAAAAATCTGACCAACATCTTGGGATGGGAAGAAGAATGATAAACAATAAAAAATACTCCACCTTGGAAATAAGTGAAAGCCTTGAGTTCGCCTCTAGCATGTTCAATATCTAGTAAGGGAAGCAGTGGGTAAAATGTGGAAGATACAGAGTAGAGAAGAAATATGATCATAACTCTGGTTTAAGAATGCTCATCTGGCATGTACTACAATAATTAATATAGGTTGAAGAGAATGGAGGTTTGGAGACCAGATTAAAGATCTTTATTCTAATAATTTCAGAACAGTTAATTCATAAAATATTGTTACATTTGTATTTATGCCTTTATTAAAATACTTTTATCAAGCCATGTTTGAAGGATAATTGTATGTATTCATTAACTAAGAATACCAAATTATTATATACAGTCACGTGCCATTTAATGATGTATTGGTCAATGATGAAATGCATATACGACAGTGGTCCTGTAAGATTATAATGGAGCTGAAAAATTCCTATGGCCTAGTGACCTTATAGCTGTCATAACATCATAGTAAAATGCGTTACTCAAGATTTGTGGTGATGCTGGTTTAAACAAGCCTACTGTGCTGCCAGTCATATACAAGTATAGCACATACAATTACATAGAGTACATAATACTTGATAATGATAATAAATGGCTATATTACTAGTTTATGTATTTACTCTATTTTTAATTGTTATTTTAGAGTGTTCTATTACACTTATAAAGAAGTGTTAACTGCAGAACAGCTTCAGACAGGTCCTTTAAGAGGTATTATAGAAGAAAGCATTGTTATCATAGGCGATGACAGCTCCATATGTGGAATTATCCCTGAAGACCATTTGGTGGGACAAAGTGTGGCAGTGGAAGACAGCGATATTGATAATCCTGACCCTGTTTAGGCCTGGAACATGTTTGCATTTGTGTCTTTTTTTAACAAGGAAGTTTAAACAGCAATAAAAAAAAAAAAAATTAAAATGGCAAAAAGCTTCGAGAATAAGGATAAAAATAAAATATTTTTACAGCTATGTCATGTGTTTGTGTTTTAATCTAAGTGTTATTAAAAAAGAGTCAAAAAGTTAAAAACATTAAAAAGTTTACGAAGTAAAAAAGTTACAGTAAGCTAAGGTTAATTTATTAATAAAGACAAATTTTTTAAATAAATGAAATGTAGCCTAAGCATGCAGTTTTTATAAAGTCTACAGTTGTTTATATCAATATCCTAGGCCTTCACATTCACTCACCACTTACTCACTGACTCATCCACAGCAACTTCCAGTCCTCCAAGCTCCATCCATAAGTGCGCTATACAGCTGTACCACTTTTTATCTTTCATACTGTATTTTTACTGAGTCTTTTCTGTGTTTAGATATGTTTAGATACACAAATACTTGCCATTATGTTACAATTGCCTGCAGTAATCAGTACAGTAATACACAATACAGGTTGTAGCCTTGGAACTATAGGTTATATGACATAACCTAGGTGTGCAGTATACTATTCTACTTAGGTTTGCTAAGTACACTCTACGATGTTCTCACAGCAACGAAATTGACTAATTACATATGTCTCAGGATGTATTCCTATCTTGAAGTGGTTTATAGCTGTAGTTTCCTAATATATCCATGTTTTTTGGATGAAATGCATGACACCAAGGTGGTGTAATGTTCATTTGCGTTCATTTTTTGTTCTAGTTATTGACACAGATTTCTGGCCATATTTGTCATTATTATAGTCATGGATAAATTGTTATCTGAGGTCACCTTTTCTGGATTAACCATAGCAAACTTTTATTGGTTTGCTAGGTCAGCTGTAATCAAGTAGTAGAGACTGGGTTGCTTAAACAACAGAAATTTATTTTCTCACAATTCTGGATCCCTATAAGTCCAAGATCAAGGTGTCGGTAGGATTGGTGCCTTCTCAGAGCTGTGAAAGAAGGATCAGATCCAGGCATTTCTTCTTGACTTGTAGATGGTCTTGTGCCTGTGTCTTCATTTTTTTTCCCCTCTGTGTGTGCCTATGTTCAAATTTCCTCTTCTTGTAAGAAAGAATCCAGTCTTATTTGATTAGGACTCAACATAATAATCTCATTTTAACTTAATTGCCTCTTTAAAGAATCTGTCTCCAAATACAGTCAAATTCTGAGGTACTGGAGATGGTTTCTCACATGTTTCTAATGACCTATTTTAGATCTTTCTGAGATTTAGTGGTGTAATATTATGATCATTTTAATCCTCATGCATATTGTAATATCATGCTATACATGAATACAAGTGAACATGGCAATATTGCCTGGTTATTTTCGAGCCTATAAGGAAATTAGTGTGTCTTAATTCCAAGATGCTTTTTTTCTAATTATTTTACATTCATTTAATTTAAACCTCTCTTTAAATAGCCATTTAACTGGTCTTCTCATCTCTAGTCTCTTCTTCTTTAATACGTCTCTACACTGCCAACAAAGGAAATGCCAACTCATTACTCTCCTCAAAAAAACCTTTCAATTATTCCTTATTGTATGCAAAGTAAAATCCAAAATTTTCCACTCAACTCAGTATCTGGAAACAGCTTATCTATCTAGCCATATTTTCCTAGTACATGCTGATACTTCAACCGTGCTATAACATACATGCTCTCTGTTTTCTGCATCCATGCTTTTACTTATGTTGAACTCTTTTTCTTCTTTCCAAATTCCATATGTTGAGGTTTTATGTACACCTTAAAGACCTATTCAAGTGTAATATCCTCTGTGAAGCCTTTCTTCATTCCTGTCTACATTTCCCTCCATGTTCACCTGTTACACTTTACTTGAACTACATTATAATCTTTATGATATTCTGCCTTGTATTAGTTGCTTAGTACTTACCTGCCTCTTCCATTTATTTGGAAGTCCCATGAATGAGAGGCGGGCAAAGCCTGTATTTTATTCAACTTTAACTCTATCAGAGAAACTTGCACCTAATAGTTATTTGATTAATTGAATTGAATTTAAGAATATGAAATGAAAAATGACAGATGACTAAATTAAAGTCAATTATATCAATATGTGAGAACTTCAGATTGGCTGGGTTTGATGATGAATGTCATATTGAGTTGAACTATTTATAGCTTTAGAATTTTTGTAAGTAGTGTCATATTTTCTCTTTTTTATGTAAACTAGGAACCCAAAATAATTATTCTTATTTCTCAGTACAGCTATCCAAATTCATTCTCAAGTATAAAAACTGAATTTCTAATAGAAGTTTCATTGTCGGGAAGTAATTGTGGCTACAGAATCTAGGTAAGTCAAAAAGAATGGCACTTTGGTAAATATGGGCCCCAAAGGCCTATCGGAGCAATTAGTATCTATATTAACATTAGCCCTAGCAGAAAGAGTTTTAAAATTATATCTTAACTGTTTTAATGAGTCTGTATTATAGAAACCCTGACGTATTTTATATCTCACATGGAAGAGTATAATTAGGCACGAACTGATGCGTCTGTGCCTGTTGTGAAACTAGAATTTATAACAGATGATTCCAAACCTGTCTTCTGGCTCATATTATGACTCAGAAACATTTGCAAGTGCTGTAACTAATATTTTAATATAATTGGTAACCAATCTGCACACCGTTTCCCTTTTCCTGATATACAAACAATTATGAGAGAATCCAGGTGCAATTCTTTTACAGCTCTTATAAAACACTATTGAGCAGCTAATGACCTTGACAAAATTATCTTCATTAGAGTCTTGAAGGCTAATCCACTCTGTCTTGGTGAGGGTATTCTGTAGTAAAATGAGTTTTTGGTAATCTGCACCCTGAAAATGCTTTGTTTTTTTGTGTGTGTGTACATTGCCCCTTAAATGCTTAAATGTTTTATCTTCCAAATCTTCAATTTCCCTGTGGTTCAGTAATTTAATTGATACAGTGTATTATTTATAATCTTTGTATAATATTTTCTTTCAATTTATCTTAGAGAATTAGAAATATTATTAAAATACACAATTATGATTTTTTTTCTGAAAACTCTTGTTATTAAAGTACAAATAATAACACAAAGTAAGTTCTTTAATATAAAACTATCTATCTATCCTAGACAAACATTCTTCCTTACCTTCTCAATGGCCTAATTTGAAAATAAATTGAAAAACTGGTGTGCAACAACAACAATAAAACACAATTTCCTACAAGCCAGATATACTTAATGAATGGAAGCCACTAGAATGCCTACCAAAAATGTCCACATGCAGCTTTGGATAACTGGGAGACTATGAGAATGTATAAATTCATTATCCTTTGAAAATATTTTCTTTAGGGATTTATAGTCATTAATGTCACCTTCTCTTTTATTGTAATAATGTCCAGAGGCACAGTACTGCATATTTTATTACTTACTATTACATAGGCTGGTTATTTGAAGAGTGTCTCATGATGAAAGCAAAGCAGGGCTTTGGGTCTTGTAGCTAAGAATGCTCCAAAGAGAGCAGTATGACTGACTCCTACATCGTATTGGCTCTTCCAACCTAGCATAGCACCTTTCAGAAAACGCACGTGGGTAAATGGGATCTCAGGTGCCTAAATAGTTCCAGCTTTAGAGCTCTTTACCTTACGCCTTACTACCTTGGTGACTGACCTTCCTAGCCTATCTCATAATTTTGCTTTCATGTTCAAATCATTTTATGACCTTGACTTTCTTCCTGTTTCTCTTTTATATCTTGCCTCTTCACGTTTCATATTTCTTAAAAATTCTATAAGCATCATACCTTACTATTGAACATGATTCCTAAGAAATCTTGTCCCAGAAGGCCATAAATTTTCAGAGAGCACTATCTAGAGAATTCAGTCATGCATTTGTTGCTGTTAAAATATTCAAGCTGCTTATTTTATAAGAATAATACAGTGCTAGCTTTAGGATTACTCAACAAGGCAGGTTTATTCTCATCAAATAGTACTCTTAAAGTGACCTTCTTCAGTGATCATTTTGCTCAAATACAATCAATTTACAGATCAAAAATTGAGCATCTAAAAGGAAAACAAAACAAAACAGAACAAAAGCCAACTACATAGCTAGAATTAGAGATGGAGCTAAACACAAAAGCTCTTGAGCCTAAATCTAGTACTCATCCTAGTGTGCTGTGCTCTAGTCCTTATTCTGCATCAATCACAAAGCTTCCACTCAATTCTAGTAGGTCTTTTGTCCACATAGCAAACTATTTCCCTTCTAGTTCTGTTGCAAATAGATATAGAACATACAAATGCAAAGAACATTTTAAGCTGATTCATCTGAAAGGTTTTTAAATTTGCCCTCACAATTTAAAGAGCCATTATTTTAGTCAGACAACAGCAGAGAACATTTCCAGTCACATGATGATAATACACATATTGTTGTTGTTGATAAAAATTACATGATAAAACTAGGAATGTTATTTAGGAAAAACGCTTCAATATTCTGAACCTCACTTTTCTTACGTATAAAATGGTGATATTAAAATTAATAAGAATAGCTAATAGTTTCATCAAACACAGACAAGCACTACTATCCCAGTGTGGACTCTCTTTGTGCATGAAATTTTATTTATTTATTTTTATTTTTATTTATTTATTTTTTAAGATGGAGTCTCACTCTGTCCCCCGGGCTGGAGTGCAATGGTGTGATATCGGCTCACCACAACCTCCGCCTCCCAAGTTCAAGCGATTTTCCTGCCTCAGCCTCCCAAGTAGCTAGGATTACAGGTGCCTGCCACCAAGCCCGGCTAATTTTTGTATTTTCCGTGGAGACAAGGTTTCACCATGTTGGTCAGGCTGGTCTCGAACTCCTGACCTCAGGTGATCCACCTGCCTCAACCTCCCAAAGTGCTGGGATTCCAGGCATGAGCCATGACACCCAGCAGGAATTTTACATTTAAGCTACCTCTTGATTATAAATATAAATAGCACTGAGATGTATAAATAAATTGGAAGTAGTCTTAGAATTTATTCTTATCCTAATAAAATATATTTTCATTCTTCTTTTTATGGTCTTGCAATAAGGCATTAGGGTTGCATTAATAATTTTTTAAAACTCTTCTTTACCCATTAGTTCCTACCTTCAATATCACAAAAGTTTTGACAAATCAGATTTAAAGTTATTGAGTTTTTACTATATCACCTCAAATAATAGTAATATCTGCAGGTAGAATAGGTCATACATGAGACAAAAGTGTTAAATACAACACATAATAATCCTGCAATGGTAGGGATTTGATGCCTTCAATAACCATTTGGAGTTAGTGCTCAGACATTCCAGGTACTGGATTCTTGATATTGTTCGGACTTCTTTGGGCCAAAATTCTTCAAAAGGGACACAAACCAACTGAACTAAGTGAAGTTGCAATTTACACAAATTATAAGAGCTACTTTCAAGTTATATGCAAATGTGTGTGTGTGTTTGTGAAGAACATGTATTGAAGGGTGCTAGAAAGAAAAAGGGAATCTTCTTTTCCTTTCCTGTCTAATTATCGTGTCTTCTTGAATCTCTGTAGAATATTAAAAAGCAGTGCCTAACTTTGCTGAATTTTGTGTTGTCCCACATGAAGTTATCTTTCTCTAAAGTTCCACTTCTATTCTTCTGTTGATACTTATCTCTTTAAACTTGTCTCCCTCCCTGAATTTTCAGAAAACACCATCTCCCTAAAATGTCACTTGTTATCAAGTACCAGGCTTTCTCTATTTTCTAGCAATTTTCAGATCTCCAGTCATTCACTGAGTTAGACAGTGTTACTTCACCTCTTACATTTTTCTCCTGGTCAACACAAGACAGCCTATTGTTGAAATTCAAGAGGTAGCTTAAATACAAAACTCCCTGCACAAAACACTGGACTTAGGACCTACTAACTTGGGGCGAGGTTGGGTTTTGGAGCGGGGGTGATATTGAGAGGTTCCAATTGCAGTCAGAAACTGATCCACTTATTGTGGGGCCTGAAACTTCCACAAAATGAAGGACTTATAAAAATTGAGCTCAAAATTATAAATACCAAATTAGGTACAAAAGTGAATACATTTTCAGCAAGAAAAAATGAAAATAAAAATTTAAAGCTGACAGATACCTCAAACTTCAAAAAAATCCAGAAACATAACTTTTTAAATGAATAACTCTCTGAAATACTTTTATAATACTTTTTCCCCCAACATGTATACTCTGTGATTGCCTCTTCACATGACAATGAATTTTAAGTCTAATTTTCTACACAGATATTAGGATGATAATTAAGTCTTTCCTCTTTGGTAAGTCATTTCAAAAATTTATTCACATTTAGAGACATTTTATCTCTTCTTCGTTAACTTGCTATTTTGAATAATTACAGATTCACAAAAAGTTGCCAAACTATTACAGATAGTTTCTATTTAATCTTCATTCAGCTCTCATCAAATGGTGACATCTTGCACAGCTTTAATATTCTATTGAATCCAGAAAATTGACATGGCTAAAATGTGTACACATTTTTGTTTCCATATATTACATGTATAGGGTCATGTAATAACTACCACGATCAAAGCATAGAGCTATTCTATCACCATAAGAATACTCCTTGCTTGTATGGCCACATCACCTTTCCCCTCCCCAAACCAAATCCTGGAAACCTCAAATCTGTTCTTCATCTCTATAATTTTGCCATTTTGAGGAATGTAAATAAACTTCTTTCAATAAATAATACTATTTAAATAAAACATCATGCTACATGTAACCCTTTGATAATAGGATTAAATAAAAATAATAATATTTTTATTTAAATATTATTTAAATAAGAAAATCATACTACATGTAACCCTTTTATTTACCCAGCATCATGCCCCTGAGATTCATTTAAGTTGTTGCAAGTACCAATAGTTTGCTCTTTATTATTGCTGAGTAATATTCCATGATATGGCTGTATCAAAGTTTGGTTTACTACTTACCTATTATATAACACTTTTTTTCCAGTTTAGGCTAATACAAATATGAACAATCATGTATAGCTCTCGATGTGGACTAAGTTTTCATTTATCTGGGATAAATGCCCAAGAAGGCAATTGTTAGGTCATATGGTAAATGTGTGTTTAGTTTTTTTAAAAAACTGATGAAACAGTTTTCAGGAGTGGTTGTACTATTTTACATTCCTAATAACAAGGTATCAGAGGGACATATGCTGCATCAGCAGCAGCATTTGGTATTGCCACTATTTTCTATTTTAACGGTCTAATAGGTGTGTAGTGATATGTCTTGTGGTTTTAATCTGCATTTCTATAACAACTCATGATATTACACGTTTCATCACTTATTTGCCATGTGCAGATACTCCTCTGTGAAATGTTTTTCATGTCTTTTGTCCATTTGTAGCTTTTATTGTTGAATGTATACTGTACCTTGAGTTATTTATAAATTTTAAATATAAAGATAGTTTGCAAATATTCTCCCAGTCTGTAGCTTGTCTTTTCTTCCTCTTAATAGAGGCTTTTGCAGATCAAAAGGTTTTACTTGTGATGAAGTCCAGTGTATCATTTTCAAAAATTATGCATCATTTTTTCTGGTGTCATGTTTAAATATTTTTTTGCTTAGCCCTATGTTCCAAAGATTTTATCCTGTGTTTACTTCTAATAGTTTTATATTTTGAAGTTTTATATTTAAGTCAATGATGCATTCTGGGTTAAGTTTTTAATTGACAGATTTAGTTTAAGGTCAATGATTGTCTATTGGTATGCACGTGCTTCATCACCATTTGTTGAAACGTCTGTCATTCCTCCATTGAATCACATTTGTGCCTATGCCAAAAATCAAACGACCATATACGTGTAGTTCTATTTCTCTTCTGTTTGGTTCCATTCTATGTGTCTGTCCCCTCTAAAAATAATAGTTACAAAAAGTTTTGTAATTAGGTAGACTGACTCCGCCCACTTTATTCTTCCTTTTCAAAATCGTTTCATCAATCCTAGTGTATTTTTCTCTCCATATGACTTTCCAAGTAATCTTATCCATAAGTACAGAGTATCTTTCTGGGGTGTCAATTGCATTATGTTAACCCTGTTTATCAATTTTACTGAGAACTGATATATTTACCAAGTTGAGTCTTCCAATCTATGAACATGGTTTATATGTCAATTTATCTATACCATCTTTGATATATTTCATCAGTGTATCATAGTTTTCAATATATAGGTCCTATACATGTTTTGTTAGATTTATAATTAAACATTTCATTTTTTCTCTGAGTGATTATTAATGGCATTGTATTTTTAATTTTGATTTTTCCTTGTATTCATTGCTAGTGTATAGAAAGACAATTCACTTTTTATGTTAATTTTATATCCAGGGATACCTCTTTTTAGTCATGTTTGATTTCAGATTTTCAAAGTCTAAAGTCCATATTTTATCACACAATACTATTCTCTGCAACCTTCAGAATGTAGTTAATGTGGCATTATAAGATTTTTTTTTATTATCTCCATGGCTTTGTCTAAGACTCCAGTACTAATTAATCAAGGATTTGTTTAAATTATTATACTTTAAGTTCTAGGGTACATATGCACAACGTGCAGGTTCGTTACATAGGTATACATGTGCCATGTTGGTTTGCTGCACCCATCAACTCATCATTTACATTAGGTATATCTCCTAATGCTATCCCTCCCCCAGCGTCCCACCCCCCGACAGACCCTGGTGTGTGATGTTCCCCTTCCTGTGTCCATGTGTTCTCATTGTTCAGCTCCCACCTATGAGTGAGAACATGTGGCGTTTTGTTTTCTGTCCTTGTGATAGTTTGCTGAGAATGATGGTTTCCAGCTGCATCCATGTCCCTACAAAGGACATGAACTCATCCTTTTTATGGCTGCATAATATTCCATGGTATATATGTGCCACATTTTCTTAATCCAGTCCATCATTGATGGACATTTGAATTGGCTCTAAGTCTTTGATATTGTGAATAGTGCCACAATATGCAAGTTGTAATGTTGGTACTGCCTTTATTTTAACCAGAAAGTGTAAACAAAAGTTTTTCAGTTGACAGCCAATCCACATGTTTCTACCTAAAATATTTCCTAAATATTTATTATTAAAGATCACTTGAAGCTGGGAGTTCAAGGCCAGTCTGGTCAATGTGGTGAAACCTTGCCTCTACTAAAACTACAAAAATTAGCTAGGCATGGTGACACATGTCTGTTATTCCATATACTTATACTTGGGAGGCTGAGGCACGAGAATCGCTTGAATCCAGGAGGTGGAGTTTGCAATTAGCCGAGATCACGTCAATGTACTCTAGCCTGGGCAACAGAGTAAGATTCTGTCTCAAAAAAAAAAAAAAAAAAAGTGCAAAGTCTTTAAATATATATTGTTAGTACTCAGCAAAATGAGCTTATTTCCTCTGTGTGTGTGTGTGTGTGTGTGTGTGTATAAAGATAATTAAATCTGGTTATTTATATTTAATTTTAAAAGTAAAGAGTAGCCAAGAGCTTGATTATTAGACAGATTTTCTGAAGGTTTTTTATTTTTAAAATATCTGATTCCCTTTGTTTATAAGATTTCTTTATAGGTACATAGTATCACATTTACATCACTGTGCTTGCTATACTGTTTTGCACAGACAGCGACTGAGTGTCGTTCAGTTGTATTAAATTACTTGTTATTTCTGGGCCTAGAAAATTACTAGTGTTTTAATCAGATTATGTGTGCCAAAGATCTGTTTCTTGTTTTTCTGTCCTAAAATCTGATTTCTATACCTTAAAACAAAAAAACAAACAAACAAACAAACAAAAACGGATAAACAATCTACCACATAGATTAGATTGTCATTTTTAAAAATGTGGCCGGGTGTGGTGGCTCATGCCTGTAATCCCAGCACTTTGGGAGGCCAAGGCAGGTGGATCATGAGGTCAAGAGTTTGAGACCAGCCTGGTCAATATGGTGAAACTGTGTCTCTACTAAAAATACAAAAATTAGCCAGGCGTGGTGGCTTACACCTGTAGTCTCAGCTACTCAGGAGGCTGAGACAGAAGAATTGTTTGAATCTGGGAGACTGAGGTTGCAGTGAGCTGAGATCATGCCACTGCACTCCAGCCTGGGCGACAGAGGGAAACTCTGCCTAAAAAAAAAAAAAAAAAAAAAGTGACAAATTCTAATTGATGAGTGTATCTTTCCTCTGCCATACCATTTCTTGAAATGTATAACTGATATAAATTTCTAAGTATCAACAGAAGGCTACGTTTTTTTGGTGGTGTTTTAATAGCCCATAAATATCTGACATTATAATTTTTGAAAATTAATGCAAAGAATAAATGTGAAAAGCATCTTTGACAAATGATAAAATTTACAAATAATGATAAACAGGGTTGGTCATTAGCAAAGTTATAAAGTGTGTTGATCATCTCTCTACCCTTTTTTCTCCATATGCTCACAGCCTGAACAGCCCTCTTGTTCTCCTGAATATATTGGCATCATCTTATATCACCTTTCCTTCACCCCACTTCATCAGGGCCCTAGTCTCTGTCATAAGGCAGTTTAGATACATTGATCAGGAAACTTGTAGGCAGATGCCCAAGTTTGAATTTTAGCTTATTTACTTACTGATTGAGTGGCCTTGGAAAACTACGGTTAAACAGTTCTGTGCCTGAATTTTAATATCTGTGAAATGGGTGAAACTTTGCTTATTTTACAAGGTTGCTGCAAGGATTGAATGAGTTATATTTCAGTAAAGCATTTATAAAGTGACTGGCACAGAGTAAACAATCAAAACATGTCATCACAGTAAGTGGAATGAGTTATTCCGGATATAATGACTCGTGCCACACTGGCAGCTGACAAAAAAGTAACCTCTTTCAAATAATCTAACTAAAGTGATTAGAATATTGACCAAAATGTTGTTTTATCTCACACACTTCTACTTCCTACCTTCCTCCATATCAATACAGTGTAACCTGCAGTTCAGCCAATACTAAGAAATTCAAGAACAAAAAGAAGCCAGTGGAAGAGAGAGTTTTGCTCAGAATAATTTTCTTTGGTAGACAGGAATGTTATTCTATATACTATTCTTTCTCTCTCTAGATACCATCTTAAACTCTTCCATTCAAGAAGCTTAAAGGCAAATCCTTTTCTATGCACAGGTTTGATTCATCTAGCTTTCATCAGGAATAAGTCGTTCTGATAGGGACTATTATATTGACATTATTGTGGTCAAGGTAAGTAAACAGACTATTATTGAAAAGGGTTGTAAATGGCAGGTTTTTACTTCTGCTTGCTGTAAGTTTTGAATAGACAACTCTACTAACTCCTCAATAACTCGAATTTCTAAAATGAAATTCATGATAATTTATACAGAGATTGTGTGGATATTAACTTATAAATTTTCTTTGTAAATGGTAAAAAAAACTAATTAATTTTGAATTATTTGTGGAGCATATTAATTATCTAAGTAATTAATAATCACATAGTGAACAAACGTTTTCAAAAGCTTAAGCATTTGTAATTCTAAAATTAATAATGATTCACCATAAGTTTATTATATATTAATTCAAGCATGTCTAGTTGGTGCCTATTTTTAGTAATATTTGTATTTATTCTTTAATTTGACTTCGTTATTGGGTATCTATTGTATCAGACACTATGCCAGGTACTGGGCACACAACATTGAGCAAAAATAGATATAGTACCCACCTTTAGGGATATCACATTCATTTTTAAAATACACTTATTTTAAAATTGTTTGCATATTTCACTTTTCTGTAATACCTCCTTGCCTTTCTTTCCCCTCTCATTTATCCAAATTAATGAGATCGGAATATTTTGATCCAGACTCCCTCTCTCCATGCATCCTTCCCTTGCTGAAGAGGTTTTAAAATATATTAAGAAAAGGGTATAAGCTACAGATTAATAAAATTATGTAACTATAGGATTTCCAAGTAAAATTAATCAAAATTTGTGTCCTCCGCCAGGCTTCACTCTCCTGCTCAATAGATTTCCACATAGCATCTGAGAGAATAGCACATTCTCTGCCTTAATGGGAGGCAAAAGCATAATAAGGAGACTAATTGGTGATCATAGAATCAGATCCAGGTTTTCAGTGCAATCACTGAAAATTTTTACTGATAGGGAACTCAGAGAGCCTGAAAGGGCCATCTTCTACACTGGGACAAAGACTCCTGATGATGAGACCATGGAGGCAGTATAGGTCAAAACCTTGGGCCAGGGAAATCTCAATCCCTGGCTCGTGCTTGAGGTACATGGACAAGTTTTGCCAATGAAGCTCTTTACTTTTCCTATGATAGAGGTGAGTGTCCACTTGTCTATGTTGCTGTTTGTTATTATTTATTGGAACACTGCCGTGATGCTGGAAGTAATTCAGTCATCTACTGACCATCAGATGAAACACAATGGCTAACGATGGGTAAACAGAAACATATAGGGTGACAGAATTAGTGAGAACATTGTAGAGTTACCATTCTAGCTCAGGGATGCTTAACTCCAGAATTCAAATGATCAAGAACAGTGTACCATAATGACTTTGAGCACAGACTCTGAAATCAGGCTGCCTGGTTTTAAAGCCTGGCTTTGCTGATTGTTATCTGCAGGATCCTGGGCAAGTTACTGAAACTCCCTGTTCCTGTTTCCTCTGTAAAATTAAGGAAAACAATGCACCTGCTTTCACATTATTGAGAATATTTGCTAAGTGAATTCATGTAAACCACACATAATAGTGTCTGGCACATAAGAAGTACTTAATAACTTTTAGCTATTATTCTCATTACATGGCAAACATAAACCAAAAATAAAATTCTAAGCCCCCAGCTGACTGAATGGAACCCCTCTTGGCCAAGGAGAACTCAACAAAACCTGAAAAACTTAGTTCAGGCCATAATGAGAAGGGGAAATCAGATATGACACATACCTCTCCCCTTTGGTGTTTAGACACAATAGACAGCACTGACATTAAAACAGTGCTCTTAAGACCGAGAAAACAGACTCTTTGTAGCAATAATTCTATGACCAAATTTCAACCTAACTGGTATAGCATCATATGACAGATAAGAGTCCCTGAAGGAAATCAAAATATTTACCCCCAAATATATTTCCTTGACATATGCTGAAATGGCCTTGCAAATCTGTTCCTTGTGGGAAAAAATTTGCATTCCGTACAGAATCTTCTTCCCTTGCTAGGCCTTTCCCAGCGACTCTGACATCTTTTAAGGTCTGATAAGGGCCATTCACCATCTTTTCTTCCTAGAGTCTGCTACATGGAGGCTTCATGTACCTGATAAAAACCTTAATTTCCACAACTCCCATATCTAAACTCAAGCATTTGTTTATGCTGAATTCAGCTCTTCAGGGAGAATTAAGAATCAGAAAATCTTTACATCCACCTATTTCCTGGAAGCCACCACTTCAAGATGTCCCAATTATCTGGGTGGAACCAATGTATAATTTAAATAAATTATTTACATTAAGGTATAACATATGTATACCTTACATATATTATTTATGTCTTTGCCTGCAACTTCTGTCTCCCTAGCATGTATAAAACCAAGGTGTAACTCATCACCTTAGGCACATGTTCTCAGGAACTCCTGAGGCTGTGTCATGGGCCGTGGTCCCTAACCACAGCAAAATAAACCTCTAAACCTAGCAGGGCAGTCATAGAGCTATAAATAATATCCTTTAACTCCATGTTACACATCCAGGCCACACTGATGCAAACGGTGGGCTCCCAAGGCCCTGGGAAGCTACAGTCCTGTTGTTCTTTAGGTACAGCCCTCATGGCTGCCTTTAAGGGCTGGCGTTGAGTGCTTGTGGCTTCTCTAGATGCACGGTGCAAGCTGTCAGTGAATCCACCATTCTGGGGCCTGGGGGACAGTGGACCTCTTCCCACAGCTCCACTAGGCCATGCCCTAGTGGAGACTCTGTGTGGAGGCTCTGAACCCCCATTTTCCCTCTGCACTGCCCTAGCAGAGGTTCTACACGAGGGCTCTGCCCCTGCAGCAGATTTCTGCCTGAACAATCACGCATTTCCATACATCCTCTGAATTCTAGGCAGAGGTTCCCAAACTTCAGTTTTTGCCTTCTGCATACCTGCAGGCCCAACACTGAGTGACAGCCACCAAGGCTTGGGGTTTTGACCCTCTGAAGCAATGGCCTGAAGTATACCTTGACCCCTTATAGCCATGGCTGAAGCTGAAGCAGCTAGGACACAGGGCACCATGTCTCAAGGCTGCACACAGAAGCAAGGCCCCGACCCACAAAACCATTTTTTTTTTCTTCTGCACCTCTAGGCCTGTGATGGGAAGATTGCAGCAAAGGTCTCTGAAATACCCTGGAGGCATTATATCCACTGACATGGCTAATAACATTCAGCTCTTATTTACTTATGCAAATTTCTGCAGCCTTGAATTCCTCCTCAGAAAATGGATTTTTCTTTTCTACTGCATACTGAGGCTGCAAATTTTCTAAACTTTTATGCTCTACTTCTCTTTTAAATTCTAGTTTCAGGTAATTTGTTTAAACAAATGAGCATAGGATTTTAGAAGCAACCAAGCCACATCTTGAATGCTTTGTTGCTTAGAAATTTCTTCCACTCGATACCCTAAATCATTTCTCTCAAGTTCAAAGTGCCACAGATCTCTAGAGCAGGGACACAATGCCACCAGTCTCTTTGCTAAAGCATAGCAAGATTGACCTTTACTCCAGTTCCCAATAAATTTTTCATCTCCGTCTGAGACCACCTTAGCCTGGACTTCACCATTCATATCACTAACAGCATTTTGGTCACAGCCATTCAACAAGTCTCCAGGAAGTTCCAAACTTTCCCTCATCTTCCTGTCTTCTTCTAGTCCCTCCAAACTGTTCCAACTTCTGCCCTTTACTCAGTTCCAAAGTCACTTCCACACCTTCAGGTGTCTTTATGGCAGTACCCGCCACTCTGTCAGTACTGATTCTCTGTATTAGTGAGTTCTCAAAGTGCTGTAAAGAACGACCTGAGACTGGACAATTTATAAATAAAAGATGTTTAATTGACTCACAGTTCCTGTACTGTACGGGGGGGCATGGTTGTGGAGCCTCAGGAAACTTACAATCATGGTGGAAGGCAGAGTAGAAGCAAGCACATCCTCATACGGTGGCAGTAGAGAGAAAGTAAAGGAGGAAGTGTTACATACTTTTAAAAAAACAGATGTCGTGATAACTCCCTCAGTCTCATGAGAAGAGAAAGGGGAAATTCTGCCCCCATGGTCAATGGCCTCCCACTAGATCCCTCCCGCATTGTTGGGAATTACAATTTGACATGAGATTCAGGTGGGGACACAGAGACAAACCATATCATACAAGAATGTCTATACCAGTTCTATTCACAAGGGATAGCCCCAAACTTGAAATAACTGTTGTTGCATTACATACAACCCTCCAGACTTAGTAGCTTATGACAACAAGCATTTATTTAGCTCACAGTTCTATAAGTCATCTGGGCAGTATTTTCTTGAAGAGAGGAGCCGGTAAATGGTACCATAACAAGTATACATCATGGTGTGCCAGCAGATTAGACTGAAAATTACTCATGACTTTGGCAATAAAGAAGTGTTTGGTGATCTTAAACATAAAATAATTTAGTATACATAAACTTACATGTTCTATAGACTCACTGTTAGAGTCAAAACTATATACAGTATTCCCTCTTTTCTCTGACATTATTAATAATAGAATGTTCTAGTAAACATATTCAGGTTAATGATTCCCATATATGATCTAGAACAGTGTCTGGCACAGATTACCTACTCAATAAATGTTTACCTACATAAGTTTGCCTATATTTATATAAATGGATTAAGATAAAAATATATCTTCTACTGCACTAAAGTGAACAGGTTGATGCAATTTGTTTTATTTTACCACTATTAGAGTCTGCCAGAAAGATGTTACTCTGTAAGCAAAGAATTTCATCATTTTGTTAGCATATCTAAGAAATGCTCCTCAGTATAAAATAATACATATGGTATTTCTTAATCCTATTATATTTTGTAGGAAGGGAAAGAAGAGGGTTCAGGAAAAGGTCATAATCCATTATGTGAACTAAATATTACACACTAGTTACTGAAAGCATAGATATATTTGCCCCAGTTATTATAATAATAACAGGACCAACTTCCTGGATGGAGGATTCTGAAAACATATTTTAAAATTTGGCTAATCTTTCATATCCATATCTTGAACTTTTTTAGTTAATGACATTTTGGAGATCTTTAGGTAATGACATATCTCTATGGACATAGCAAATAGTGCTAGTTGATGCAGTGCTGTATTGGTAATCTGCCCTATAGCAGAATCACCTCTACTAAGAGTGAGAGTTAAGGAAGGCAACCTAATAATTTCAAGGCAGGTACTGTAGCAAGGATGATTTACATCACACACGTACAATCACATGCACACATATACAATCATAAAAATTGAAACTAAAAATATCACTGTGTGGATATATCTTTCAATTGGCTAAAAGATTTTATATTTATCCCACCTTGCCTCCAACCACATTACTTTATGCTGTAGAAAAATAGCCACGTTAAGTACCATTAAGAGCTAAGGAGTAGCATCTAAATTTTAGTCCAGATTTAATATATAGTAATATTTGTCTTACTAAAAGTTCCATGCTTAATTTCTTCCCTTTAGAAAACCCATTCTGAATACCAACCACATTGACATTCTCAACTGAAGGAAATTTCATTATTTTCCATTATTAGACTTTGTCTTTAACCCAAGGGAAAAATTGGAAAGAAAACCAATGAAATGATATGAACTTCAAATATATGATGAGACATTAAAGATATAATTAAATCATGCACTTTGGCATTCATATACAATTTGTATTATTTATGTATAGAGGCACATTAGCAATACACAGGAGCTTGAGTACCTGACCATATATTCTAGTAAGGAATTCAGTACAAGGCAAAACCAGAAAAAATGTATTCACCTCATAATGAAGACCCTGAGGACACCATGATAGCCATCCTCCAAGGTATTTTGTGTTCACACAGTCTTTTGAGCACTTCAGAAGAAAGACATTTCATGTGAACTCTTTGTGATTCTTCCTCTAGTCTTGGGAAACTCCTCCCCAAGTCTATTCCTGTGTTATCTCCTGTAGAGGATGCTTGCTCATATAGATTGCTGCTTCTTCCAATTATTTTATTCCATACTCTGAGAGAAGATTTTTTTTAATAGCACAGCTAAATAGTGCTACTGATTGTTTTCCTCTTAAGCAAATTCAAGTGTAATTGTATTTATACCCAAAAGACTGGGGTGACGAGTAGGGGTAGGCACGGCTAGTATGAAGCAAATAAAGTTTTTTTTACCCACCCACTTCCCTCTAGTAATTTTCTTATGTTATTTGTCATCCCTGATCATTAAACTACACTAGCTTTTCTTTGATATTTTCTGGTTTACTTTTACCCTTAGAGATTAAGAAGCTTTTCAGCTACTTGGTAACCCAGTGCCCCATTCTCATGCAGACGATGTCTGGTTTCACCTTAGGGTCAACACCATTTGCTTCCAAACTTTCTAAAATAAGTTTTCTCCTCAATTTTCTTTTCAATCCTGTACTCTGAATGTATTTACCTGATAAAAATCGAGTACTAATATTAGGCCTTCTAAAGATATGCTGTCCAAAGCAGTGGTCCTAATGTATTGATTTTAGCTTTTACAGCAGTCTGATGTGAGAGATATTTGGAGGTAGGTAGGCACTTCAGAACCTCTCAAAACTCAGAATGCAGGCAGTCATTTATGATGAATATATGTAAAGTATCCTTGGGATTCAGTATCAAGTTTATTCGTGGAAACTTGTAGAACTCACTTCTTAGGACAGTTGAGATACTAATACAGGATTTCTTCCAAGTTGTAATCTAATGCATTCATTAATAAAAACATTAAATTAAAAGTCCTGGTTGGACCTTGGGTTCCATCACAGGGGATGTTCCATGTGAATGAGTGAGGAAATCCTGAGGCCTTATCTACCAGCAGAATTGGGTGAAGAGACACCAGAGGGAGGAATCTCAGTCCTCAAAGAAAATAGCCAGCGGGCATGTAGCTGTGGGGCAGAAGTGGAGTGTGCAAGGTAGCACCCTGAGTGGCCTCAGTTGCAGCAGTAACAGCAGCACAAACACAGTTCTGGCCAAGGAGGTGGCTTAAGCTGTTGGTAAAATGACACAACAGCTCTTTCTCCATAGTATGTGAGTTGACAAAACAAAGGACAGGGTTCCCATTACAATCTCCTTCAAGCTCCTTTCCCTTGCCACTCAGAGCTGATTTGTACAAAAACATGCTTTGCACTTGTACCTGGAGGAACTGGAGACAGTGGGTTCGAACTTTAGCAGTCATCTACCTGGTGTCCATAGTGGTTGTGGTTGCCTTATGAATGTGGGGACTACAGAAACTGGAGATTCAAATGCACACCAAAAGCTTGGTTTATCGCTGGAATTGTTTTTGCTGTTGACAATACCTATATTGCTACAGTTAGTGCATTATATGCAACCTAAACTACAAAAACCAATCATAAGGATTCTTTGGATGGTACCCATTTACAATTTAGATAATTGGATACTCCAGCATTGCAATATATGTGCATACCTGCAGAGAATTCTATAAAGCTTATGTCATTTACAACTTTATGAGATTCCTTACCAATTATCTAACTAACTATTATTGAAATCTGGTGCTAATTATTGAAGCTGAAGATCAGCTGAAACATTTTCCTCCTTTATGTTGCTGTCTATCATACTCTATGGTAGAAGTATTGCTGTTTAGGCAAACTAGGCATATTACAGTATACAGTTGTCAGACCATTCACCACCATCATTGTTTTAATCTGTGAACTGCTTGCTATATATGATTAGCTTTTCATATACTTAGACTTATTTAGTTATAATAAACAACATGTCACAATTGTTTGCCATGTATTGTCTTCTACTATTTTATAAAAATCTAAAGGAAGAACTGAGCCCAATCCAACATGTTGGCAAATTTCTTTGTGTAAAGCTGGTATTTTTTGTTTCTTTTTGGCAAGTAGTAATTATTGCTTTGATGGTAAAAGTTGGCATTATTTATGAAAAGCATGTATGGAAATGGCAAACTGTAGAAGCTGTGGTTCCGGGAATCCAGGACTTTATATCTGCATTGAGAGGTTCCTTGTTGCTATTGCCCATCACTACCCTTTCTCATTAACCATATCTCCAAGAAGCAGAACATGGCTCATGCTCTGATTCCTTTCTTGCCATGTGGGATGTTTCAGATATTAGTATTTTTGAACAAATAAGGCACATTGGATGGACAGTCAGGAGACATCATAGGAAAAATTTGTTTCCTGAGAATCACAATCAGAATGAGCATACAAGCTTATTATCATCATCATGGAGATGCAATTTCCACAGCCTCTTTTATGTTACTTTGACCCATGGATCACTATAAGGATTTGGACACACTGACACTCCCCAGACTACGGCTACTATGCCTAAAATATCTGATGAAATACTTAATAATACTATAGGAGAGAAAAAAATTCAGATAAATCTGTGGATTCCTGAACAGTGTGGAAATCAAATTGCAATTACGATATTGTATCATTACCTGATATTCCATGGCTCAGGATTTTGTGCTTGGGAAAAGCCATGAATAAAGGGAAATTTCAACACAAAAATAACTGAAAGCCAGGTACAACTACTGGAGATATATATATATATTTTTTTTTCATATATATATACACATATATATATTTTCATATATATATATAAAATCCTGTGTGTGTACATATATATACACATATATACACATACGTTTTGTACATCAAAGGTAATCTGTCTAAATTTCCTAGACCTAGACTTGATTTCTTAACATTAGAGTATCACATAATCAAATGACAGAAAAGAACATAACTAAATCTTCCTGATATTAGATTGCTTTATCAAGAGATGGACATTAAAAAATCAGTGCTTCCTACTACTGCTGCATGAATATAATGCTCTGGAATTAACAGGAAGCATAATGCAGAAATATAAATTAGTGGAACTTAATCATAATCGTGTGTCGTATAAGCTTACCTGATAATTATTTCCCAATTCCTCAACTCAATGTGTTTCAATGAAGGAAAATTCATCCATAAAAACCATTAAATTATATTTCTGTTTTGAAAACCACAGACCATTGAACTTGATATCTCTTTTGTCAGTATTATTGAACACATAACTAAAGATATGATCACTAAACACAATAGCTAATAGTATTGGGCCTTTATTCTTGACATATATTAGCTCATTTAATCTTCACGAACACTATATAGAGTAGGTTCTATTATTTTGTAGATGAAAATGATAAGGGAATAGAGGTTCCGAAAGGTTAGATAATTTTCTCAATATCACACGACTGGAAAACAGTGGAATGTGGATTGAACCCAAATCCCTATGACTCCACCATTTTTATGCATAGCCCCTACACTACACAGTTTCCATGTTTGTAATTAGTATGAATTCATTAAGTACCTATGCCACAAAAACACATATCATATGAACAAGCTCATTTACTTATCAAGTCATGTAACTATGTAAAAAAGATAAACACATTTATATCTGGACTTCAGCAACACATTCGACTGTTTTTTTGTGATAGTTCCATAAACAACAATAAGAAAATATTGATTTCTAAAACAACGAAAGAGGTGAATTTGTAATTACTGAAATGTTTTACCGGGAATATTTGAAGTAGTGTGTCCTTGGTTCTTTTCTCATGCACACATTTATCAGAGATTTTTATGCAAAGTATAAACTAGAAATCATAAGCCAATGTCACATGCCACATAGGCTGAATGTAACCTTCATATACTGTTACTTTGGCTTCCCCAATATTTTCAAATACTTTGAAATCAGTTCCTAAAGACAAAACATATCATTATTTTGAACCCATTTTCTATGACTGAGGAATTTATCACCTTAAGGCACTACTCACTCTCCCCCACAAAAGATGAAAATATCTTTTACACAACTGTCAGTGGAGGTGCAGTCATGTGACCCAGGCTCTAGCAAGCAGACATATCCATTTTATAGCCACTTAGAAGTTACTTATTTCACCTAATATAAGACAACATCAATTAAAAGGCACGCCAGTACTATCTGTTCCATTAAGAACATTTTTTAAATTCTTCCAATTAAACTCTGCTATTGATTATAATATGTGTTATGATTTCCTAGATATTAAAATGTGAAAAGTATGTGTCTTAAAATTAAGTGTAATTATACTACAAAATTAAGTAAATGAAGGTAATTATACTAAGAAATGAAGATTGGATAGCATCAAGCCTGATTAACTGAAAGTAGTAGTGGCAGTAGCTATATCATTTCCACAGGCAACTGTTTCAGTAATATGCCCAATATCTAGTATCAGTGATGTTACCTATGGAATTTACAGTGTTTAGCACTAATGATGGTGACAAATGGGATCTGCAAGGAGACAGTTCTGCTACATTATTTGAGACATTATATTTTGCTACATAATGTTTAATACAGGTTTTCCAGACTTCCTTAATATCCTGTAATCTGTTCAGTCTTATTTTTGTGATTACATATATGTAACATAAAATTCACCACTTCAACCATTTTTAATGCACAATTCAGTGGTTTTTGAATACTCAAAATGTTGTGCGAGCATCGTTACTATCTGTTTACAAGATGTTTTTATTACTCCAAACAGAAACTCAGTAAGCATTAAGCAACAATTTCCTGCTCCCTCTCTCCCTATTCCCTGGTTACGTGTAATCTGTATTCTTTATCACTGAATTTTCCTGTTCTAAATATTCCATATAAGTAAAATAATACACTATTTTTCCTTTAATATCTAGTTCATTTCATTTAGCATAATGTTTTCAAGGTGCAATTATGTTGCAGCCTCTATCAGAACTTCATTACTTTCTAGGCTAAACGGTGTTCTATTCTATAGATATACAACTTTTGTTTATCCATTCATCTGTTGATGGACACATGGGTTGTTTCTACCTTTTGGATGTCATGAAAAATGCTGTTATGAATGTTTTGTATACTTATCTCTTTGAATTCCTGTTTTCAAGTTTTTGGGGTATACGTTAGCATGGAATTTCTGGGTCATATATTAATTCTACATTTAATTTTGAGGAACTACCAAGCTCTTTTCCACAGAAACTCCAGCATTTTACATTCCTATCACCAGTGCTTGTGAGTTTCAATTTCTCCATATTTCCTGCAAAACTTGGCATTTTCAATTTGTTTGGTTACAGCCATGCTAGTAGGTGTGAAACGGTATTTTTGATATTTTGATTTGTACAGACATATCTTAGAAATATTGTGGGTTCAGTTCTGGACCACTGCAATAAAGTCAATATCACAAAAAAGTGAGTCATACAAAATATTTGGTTTCCCAGTGTATATAAAAGTTATGTTTACATGAATCTGTAGCTTATTAAATGTGCAGAAATCTTATGTCTAAAAAATGCATACCTTAATTTGAAAGCACTTTATTGCTAAAATATGATAACAATTATCTGAGCTTTCAGCAAGTCATGATCTTTTTGCCAGTGGAAGGTCTTGCCTAGATATTGATGGCTGCTTACTGCTCAGGGTGGTGGTTACTGAAGGTTGAGGTGTCTGTAGCAATTTTTAAAAATCAGACAACAACAAGATTTTCCGCATTGATTAACTCTTCCTTTAACAACATATTTCTCAGTAGCATGAGACACTGTTTGATAGAATTTTATCCACAGTGGAACTTGCTTCATAATTGGAGTCAATCCTCTCAAATCCTGCTGCTCCTTTATCAACTAAGTTTATGGAATACTCTAAAATCCTTTGTAATCATTTCGACAATGTTCATAGACTCTTCTCCAGGAGTAGATTCTATCTTAAGAAACCACTTTCTTTGCTTATCCGTAGGAAGCAAATCCTTGTTTGTTAAAGTTTTATGAGGAGAGTGCAGCAATTCAATTACATTTTCAGGCTCTGCTTCTAATTCTAGTTCTCTTGGTATTTCCACCACATCTGCTGTTACTTTTTTCCATTGAAATCTTGAACCCCTCAAAGTCATTCATGAGAGGTGGAATCAACTTCTTCAAAATTCCTATTAATGTTAATATTTTGACTTCCTCCCATGCATTACAAATGTTCTTAATCCCATTTTCAGAATTTTTTTCTGTTAACTTTGCTCAGATCCATCAGAAAAAGCACTATCTCTGGCAACTATAGCCTTATGAAATGTATTTCTTGAAAAGACTCGAAAGACAAAGTTACTTCTTAATTCATGGGCTGTAGAATGTATGCTGTGTTAGCAGGTGTGAATACAACTTAATCTCCTGTGCACCTCCATCAGAATTCTTAGGTAGCTAGGTGTTTTGTCATTACACAGTAACATTTTTAAAGAAATCTTTGTTTTTCTGAGCAGTGGGTCTCAATAACGGGGTTAAAATATTTAGGAAACGATGCTGTTAGTAGATGTGCTGTCATTCATGCTTCATTGTTCCATTGACAAAACATAGGCATACTTCTTAAAAGTCCTAGAATTTTTGGAAGAGCATATGAGCATTGGCTTCAACTTAACACCATCAGCTACATTAGCCCCTAACAAGGGAGTTAGCCTATGCTTTTAAACTTTGAAGCCAGCCATTGACTTCTCCTCTCTATGAAAGCCCTGGGTGGCATCACTGTTTTGTCTATATTGAAAACTTATTGATTAGTATAGACACTTTTATCAATTATTTCATCTAGGACTTCTGGATAACTTCCTGCAGCTTCTACATTAACATTTGCCGCTTTACCTTGCATTTTTATGTTATGGAGATGGAATCTATCCTTAAATCATATCAACCTATCTTCCCTAGCTCCAAATTTTTCTTCTGAAGTTTTCTCACCCCTCTCTGGCTTGATAGAAGTGAAAAGAGATAAGGCCTTGCTCTGGATTGGGTTTTGACTTAAGGAAAACTTAAGTGGCTGGTTTGATCTTTTAGCTAGACCACTCAAACTTTCTCCATATCAGCAATAATGCTACTTCACGTTCTTATCATTCACTAGGTAGCATTTTTAGTTTCCACTAGGAACCTTTTCTTTACATTCATAATTTGGCTAACTGTTGCAAAAGGCTTAGCTTTCAGCCTATCAGCTTTTGACATGCCTTCCTCACAAAGCTTAATCATTTTTAGCTTTTGATATAAAGTAAGAAATGTGTGCCTCTTCCCTTTACTTGAAAACTTAGAAGCCATTTTAGAGTTCTTAAATGGCCTAATTTCAATATTGCTGTGTCTCAGGAAATAGGCAGGTCTGAGGGGGAGAGATGGAAGAATGGCTGGTTGGTGGACCAATCAGAACACACAAAACATTTATTGATTAAGTTTGCCTCCTTTTATGAGCATAGATCATGATTCCCTAAAACAATTACAATAGTTACATCAAAGATCGCCGACTACACATCACCAGAATAGATATAATTATAATAATAAAGCTCGAAATGTGAGAATTACCAAAATGTGACACAGACACACAAAGTGAACACCTGCTGTTGGAAAAACGGTGCGGATCAAATTGTTCAGGGTTGCCACAAACTTTCAATTTGTAAAAATCACAATATCTGTAAAGATCAATGAAGTGAAGCCCAGTGAAAAATGATATGCCTTTATTTCCTTAATGGTTAAAGATACTGAACAACTTTGCATGCACTTACTTCCATATTCTTTACAGAAATGTCTATTTAACTCGTTTGGGCATTTTTTAATTAGGTTGCTTGCCTTTTTGTGGTTGACTTGTGTTTTAAAACATAATTTAGTTATTAAACAATTATCAGATATCCGATTTATAAATATTTTGCAAACATTTGTAAATATTTTTTCACAGTATGTGAGTTATCTTTCTACTCTTTTGATGGTATCTTTCAATGCACAAAAGTTGCTAATTTTGATGAAGGACAATGTATCTATTTTTGTTATTGCCTATGCTTTTGGTGTCATATTTAATAAACCAGTGTCAGTTCAAAGGTCTTGAAGATTTGTCTATAAGAGTTTATCTCTTTGGTTCTTAAATAAGGAGTTTTTATATATTTTCAGTTAATTTTGTATACAGACTAAGGGTCTAAATTTAGATTTTATAAATGTGAATGTAGTTTTCTCAGCAACATTCATGGAAGATATTTTTATTTGCCCTATTGAATGGTTTTGGTACCCTTGCCAAAAATCAATTGATAATGAATATAATAATTTACTTTTAGATTCTCAATTTTATTCCATTGGTCCATATGGCTATCATTATACCAGCTCAAAACTGTTTTGATTACCATAGCTTTGTAGTATATACTGAAATATGGAAATGTGAATATTCCAACTTTGTGACTCATATTCAGAATTATTTTGTCTATTCTGTGTGCCCTGAATTTTCATATGAATTCTAAGTCAGTGCAATAGTTAATTTTGTGTGTCAACTTGTGTAAACAACAGTAACCACATAGGTAATCAAACATTATTCTAGACATTTTTAAGGAATTTTAAATAATTTAATTTAATTTAATTTCTTTCTTCTTTTCTTCTTCTGCTATCTTTGGGGTTCATTTTCTCTTCTTGTTTTTTAAGTTCTTCTAGGCAAAGGACATGAACAAACACTTCTCAAAAGAAGCGATGCACACAGCCAATGAGTATATGAAAAAATGCTCAATATCACCAATCAGGGAAATGCAAATCAAAGCCACAATGGGATACCGTCTCAGTGGGACTGGAGGCCATAGTCCTAAATAAATCAACACAAGAACAGAAAACCAAATACCGCATATTCTCACTTATTAGTTAGAGATAAACATTGAGCATGCTATGGATGCAAAGAAGGGAGCAATAGACACTGGGGCCTGTTCAAGGGTAGAGAGTAGAAAGAGGATGACAATTGAAAAATTACCCATTGGATATTATGCTAATGACCTGGTTGACAAAATTATCTGCATACCAAACCGCTGCAAATGGCTATCTACTCATGTAACAAACTTGCATATGTATCCCTTGAACCTAAAATAAAAGTTGAGAAAAACTAACTAAATAAAAGTTTATGAAAATTTATCCTTAAGATTTTAAACTTCTTGATCTTAAATTCTGTCTTTTCATGCATTTTAAATTAATTTTTGTATATGGCTAAAGGTAAGGGGTTGTATTTACTTAAACCCAGTATAGTCCAAAAAAAGTGGTTATAAATTTGTGGTCTTAAGACCAGCAGCATCAGCATTACCTTGAAACTTGTTACAGATGCAAGTTCTTAGGCTCTACACCTATTAAACCAGACACTCTGAGTGTGGTTTCCAGCAATCTGTGCTTTAATAAATCCTCTAGGAGATTCTGATGCATGAAAAATTGGCCGGGTGTGGTTGCTCATGCCTGTAATCCCAGCACTTTGGGAGGCAGAGGCAGGTGACAAGGTCAGGAGTTCAAGACCAGCATGGACAGCATGCTGAAAAGCCATCTCTACTAAAAATACAAAAATTAGCTGGGCATGGTGGCATGCACCTGTAGTCCTAGCTGCTTGGTAGACTGAGGCACAAGAATAGCTTTAACCCAGGAGCCGGAAGTTGCAGTGAGCCGAGATCGCACCACTGCACTCCAGCCTGGGCGATAGAGTGAGACTCTGTCTCAAAAAAAAAAAAAAAAAAAAAAAAAATTAAAAACCATCTAAATGCATTCTGTTTTTTTGGCTTATTCATTTTCTACAAGAAAAAGCAAATAGCATTATTTCAATTTAGATTGTTGTTATTCTATACTCATTTCAGTGTAATTCACCTTTCAAGCAATTATGAGTTAAGTCTTTAACCAGAAACTGTAATGCAAACAATAGTAAATTCCACTTGCTAGGAGGATTTTGCACTACAAAGAAAAAAAAAATTATTACAGAGCATGAAAAATTAGATTAGAAAATATGAATACTGACCCCTTCCTATTCCACAATTATTTGCATATTTAATGAAATTTAGAAAAAAATTATTCATTGTCCTCAAAGTAGCAAGTGACATGACCTATATTTTTTAATAAACTGTAGAAATTAACGACGCTATATGTTGTCATTTTATTGCTTAGAGTTTTGAGTCTTAATATAACAGAAAGTTAGAAGACATGGTGTCACTAGACACCATGTCTTCCAAAAGATTAAAGGTAAACTGTGTAAGGCACATTTCTTTAACAATATTGTATTATGTTTTTTAAGATAATCTAGGAATTTTATCAATAGAAATCTTCATAGAAGGATTAAACACATGAAGGATTTTGAGATACCTTTTAACACAATTTCTGGTCCCTTTATTTATCTTGTAGATGAAATAATACATCTTTATATGGTTTCTAAAATAACAACATGCAAAGACACCAGTACAGATACAAAATTAACCACAGTTTTACCTTCCAAGACGCTATTTTTTTTTTTTTTAAACAGATTTACGTGTCAAGCTTTGGATAGGTATAGTAACTGATAGGTTAAAAGAGATTAAAAGTAAACTACTTATTCAGCCAATTGTGGGGTTTTTTGTTCAAAATTCAAATTTGTATTCAGTATCTACTTACCCTTAGAGCCATGACAGTTTTATCCATCTACCTCAAAAAACTAGAAAACAAGGCAATGTATATTAAACAATAATCATAAACATGGAATAACAAACAGCAAAAACAGCAATCTTTTATAGAACAGAAAAAAATAAGATAAGCCCTATTGTTGCCTCGGCTTAACGTTTGCAAACATCCACAATGTGGAGTGCACAGAGACAGAGGTTATGACTCCATTGACGAGGCAAAATTCACACTTCAGGGAGGCAAATATGGCTAAAATTCTTCCCCAAAAGCCTGAGAAATTGTAGATATACATCAGTAAAGCTCCAGAAATGCATACTGGGGTTTCTTTGAATCTGAGTCCTGGTTCAAAAGGGTGGGGAAAAGTATCAGAATACAGGAAATAACCACTGCAAAAGAGAAGGTGAAAAAACCTCTGGGACTCACACCGGTCTGAGAATAATTGTGTTTTTTCCAACTAGAATGGAGAAAATCTCCTAATATACTGTACTTCAAATAGAGTCCTCAAGAAGGATATTAACCTCAATAGTGAGAATAACCTAGACCTAAATTAAGGACTGTTCTGCATCTGCCATTACTAAACTATTTTGGTTTCTTTTTAAAGGCTGTTTTTTAAATTTCTTAATATTTATTTTTATTTCAGTAGTTTTTAGGGTACAGGTGGCTTTTGGTTAAATGGATAAGTTCTTTAGTGGTGATTTCTGAGGTTTTAGTGCACCTGTCACACCTGTCACCCGAGCAGTGTACACTGTACCCAATATGTGGTCTTTTATTCCTTCTGCCCCTCCTATGCTTCCCCCACCGAGCCCCTAAAGTCCATTATATAATTCTTATGCCTTTGCATTCTCATAGCTTAACTCCCATTTATAAGCGAGAACATATGATATTTGCTTTGCTTTTCAATTCCTGAGTTAGTTCACTTAGAATAATAGCCTCCAGGCCCATTTAAGTTGCTGCAAAAGGTATTAATTCTTTTTTTGTGACTGAGTAGTATTCCATGGTGTGTATACAAGACATTTTCTTTAAACACTTTGGTTGATGGGCACATAAGTTGGCTCCATATCCTTGCAATTGCAAACTGTGCTGTTGTAAACATGCCTGTGCATGCATCTTTTTCATATAATGACTCCTTTTTTTTTTTTTTGGATAGAAGCCCAGTAGTTGGATTGCTGGATGAAATGGCATTTCTACTTTTATTTATTCAAGGAATCTGCATACTGTTTCCCACAGTTGTACTAATTTACATTCCCATCAGCAGTGTAAAAGTGTAAAAGTGTTCCAATTTCACCACATCCAAGCCGACATCTATATATTTGTTTGACTTTTTAATTATGGCCATTCTTGCAGGAGTAATGTGGTATCCCATTGTGGCTTCAGTATGCATTTCCCTTATAATTTGTGATGTTAAGCATTTTTTCATATGCTTGTTGGCTGTTTGTATATCTTCTTTGATGGGCTTATTATCATTTTTTCTTGCTGATTTGTTTGAACTCCTTGTAAATTCTTGATATTAGTCCTTCGTTGTATGCATAGTTTGTGAATATTTTCTCCTAGTCAGTGGGTTGTCTGTTTACTCTGCTGATTATCTTTTTTGCTGTGCAGAAGCTTTTTAGTTTAATCAGGTGCAGTTTATTTATTTTTGTTTCTCTTGCATTTGTTTCTGCGGTCTTAGTCAAGAATTATTTGCCTAAGCCAATGTCTGGAAAAGTTTTCCTAATGTTATCTTCTAGAATTTTTATGGTTTATGTGTGCGCTCTCTCTCTCTCTCTCTCTCTCTCTCTCTCTCTCTATATATATATATATATATATATATATATATATATATATATATATAACTCTTTCTTTATCCATTCATCTATTGATGGACACTTAGGTTAATTCCATATCTTTGATATTGTGAATAGAGCTGCAACAAACATGAAGGTGCAGGTATGTCTTAACATACTAATTTTTTTTTTTAATACGCAGAAGTGGAATTGCTGGATCAGATAGTAGTTCTATTTTTAGTTAATTGAGAAATTTCCATACTGTTTTTTATAATGTCTGTGCCACTTCATGCATCTACCAGCAGTGTATAAGAGTCTTATTTTCGGCCGGGCGCGGTGGCTCAAGCCTGTAATCCCAGCACTTTGGGAGGCCAAGATGGGCGGATCACGAGGTCAGGAGATCGAGACCATCCTGGCTAACACGGTGAAACCCCGTCTCTACTAAAAAATACAAAAAACTAGCTGGGCGAGGTGGCGGGCGCCTGTAGTCCCAGCTACACGGGAGGCTGAGGCAGGAGAATGGCGTAAACCTGGGAGGCGGAGCTTGCAGTGAGCTGAGATCTGGCCACTGCACTCCAGCCCAGGAGACAGAGCAAGACTCCATCTCAAAAAAAAAAAAAAAAAAAAAAAAAAAAGAGTTTTATTTTCTCTGCATTCTTGCCAGCAACTTGTATTTTTTTGTCTTTGTGATTATAGCCATTTTAACTGGGTTAAGACAATATCTCATTGTGGTTTTTGATTTGTATTTTCCTAATAATTAGTAATGTTGAGCATTTTTTCACATACCTGTTTGCTATTTGTATGTCTTCTTTTGAGAAATGTCTATTCATGTCATTTGTTCATTTTTAATAGAATTATTTGGGCTTTCCTACTGTTATTTGTATAGTCTGGATATCAGTCCCTTGTCAGATGAATAGTTAGAAAATGTATTCTCCCATTCATCAGGTTGTCTCTTCTCTCTGTTGATTGTTTATTTTGCTGTGCAGAAGCTTTTAAGTCTAATATAGTTCTATACTATACTATGTAAATAGTGTAATATGTTTAGTTTTGGGGGTTTTGCCTGTGCTTTTGAGGTTTCAGCCGTCACATCACACTGCCTAACCAACGTCCTGGACTGTTTCTAGTGTATTTTCCTCTAGTATTCTTAATGTATCAGGTCTCATATTTAAGTATTTCATTCCTGTTCAGTTAATTTCCGTATAAGATGAGAGATAGGATCTGTAGGTACCCAATTTTCCCTGCATCATTTATTGAAGAGGATGTCCTTTTTTCAATATTTGTTCTTTTTGCCTTTGTAGAAACTCAGCTGGCTATAAACATTTGAATTTATTTTGGGGTTCTGTATACTGTTTAATTGGTCTATGTGTCTGTTTTTATACTAATACCATACTGTTTGGTTACTATAGCCTTGTAGTATATTTCAAAGTTAGGTAGTGTGATGACTCCATCTTTGTTCTTTTTACTCAGCATCGCTTTGGATATTCAGGCTCTTTTTTGGTTCTATATAAATTTTACAGATGTTTTTATTTCTGTGAGAAACATCATTGGAATCTTGATAGAGATTACGTTGTATCTACAGGTTGCTTTGGGTAGTATGGTCATGTTAACAATATTAATTCTTATGATCCATGAGCATAGGATGTCTTTCCATTTGTTTGTGTCCTCTTCAATTTCTTTCATCAGTTTTGTAGTTTTCCCTGTGGAGGTTGTTTACTTCCTTGGCTAAATATAGAGGTATTTTACTTCCTTGATTACATTTATTCTTATGTATTTTATTTATTTTTACTTATTGAAAATGTGTTTGCCTTTTTTGTTGTTGTTCAGCTACTTCATTATTGACATATAGAAATGCTACTGATTTTTTAGTGTTGATTTTGTATTTTGCAGACATATCTAAGAATTCTTTGGTGGATTCTTTAGTTTTTTTCCAAATATAAGATCGTGTCATCTGCAAAGAGGCACAATTTCATTTTCTATTTTCCAATTTGGATGCCTTTTACATATTTCTCTTCCCTGATTGGTTTGATTAGGACTTCCAATAATATATTAAATAGGAGTAGGAAAAGTAGGCATTCTTTTCTTCCAGTTTTTAGCAGAATGGATATAACTTTTACTCATTCACTATAATGTAAGCTGTGACTTTGTCATATATAACCTTTATTATGTTCATGTATTTTTTAAATAATAAGAGCTTTTATCATGATGGGATGTTGAGTTTTATCAAATGCTTTTTCTGTGTCAATTGTGATGATAATATTATTTTTGTCCTTAATTTGGTTCATGTGACACATTATATTAATTGATTTGCTTATGTTCAATCATCCAGGCACCCTTGAGATAAATCCCACTTGACCATGATGTATTATCTTTTGGATGAGCTGTTGGATTCAGTTTAGTAGTATTTTGATGAGGAATTTTGCATCTATGATCATGAGGGATTTTGTTCTGTAGTCTTCTTTATTGTTTTCTCCCCATCTGGTTTCTGTATCAGGGTAATGCTGACCTCATAGAATGAGTTAGGGAGAATTCTCTTCTCTTTAATGTTGTGGATTAGTTTGAGGGGAAATACTGTTACTTCATTATACTTTGGTAGAACTTAGCAGTGAAGCCATCTAGTCCCAGGCACTTTTTTGGTGAGAGACTTTTTATTACCAAGTCAGGTTTTATGTGTCCAGGAATTCATCCATTTCCTCTAGGTTTTCTAGTTTGTCAGCATATAGTTGTTCATAGTAGCCTCTAATGATCTTTTGTGTGTATGTGTGTGTGTGTGTGTGTGTGTGTGTGTGTGTGTGTATATATATATATATATATTTTTTTTTTTTTTTTTTTTTTTTTTTTTTGAGAAGGAGTCTCCCTTTGTCGTACAGGCTGGAGTGCAGTGGCATAATCTCGGCTCACTGCAAGCTCCAACTCCCAGGTTCACGCCATTCTTCTGCTTCTGCCTCCCAAGTAGTTGGGAAAACAGGCACCCGCCACCATGCCCGGCTAATTTTTCCTATTTTTAGTAGAGACGGGGTTTCACCGTGTTAGCCAGGATGGTCTCGATCTCCTGACCTCATGATCCACCGACCTTGGCCTCCCAAAGTGCTGGGATTACAGGCGTGAGCCACCACGCCTGGCCAATCTTTTGTATTTCTTATGTTATCAGTTATAATATCTCATTTCATTTCTAAATTTCTTTGACTCTTCTCTCTTTTTTTTTTTTTGATTTGTCTAGCTAGTGGTGAATCAATTTTGTCTTTTTTTGTTGTTCTTTGTAATTTTAGTATCTATTTTATTTAATTCTCCTTTGATTTTTATTATTTCTTTCATTTTACTTTTAGTTTGATTTGTTCTTGCTTTTCTGTTTCCTTTAAGTGAATCAATAGGTTGTTTATTTGAAATATTTCTACTTTTTCAATGAAATAATTTATAGTTATAAATCTCACCCTCAGTATTGCTTTTGCTGTATCAAAAATGTTTGCTATGTTGCCTTTTCATTTTCATTTGTTTCAAGACATTTTTAAATTTCTTCTTAATTTCTTCATTGACCCAGTGGTCATTCAGGAGCATGCTGTTTAATTTCTACGTATTTGTGCAGTTTCCAAAGTTCCTCTTGCTATTTATTTTTAGTTTTATTCCCTTGTGGTCTGAGAAAAAATATATACAACTGTGATTTTAAAAAAATTTGTAAAGACTTGGTTTTTGGTCTAACGTATGGTTTATTCTGAATAATGTTCTATGTGCTAATGACAACAATGTGTGTTCTGCAGCTGTTGGATATATGTCTGTCAGGTCTATTTGTTACAAAGTGAAGTTTAAATCCAATGTTTCTTCGATGACTTTCTGTCTAGATGATCTGTCTAGTGCTGAGAATGGGGTGTCAAAATCTCCAACTCTTATTGTATTGGACACTCTCTCTCCCTTTAGATATAATAATATTTGTTTTATATATCTGGGTGCTTCAGTGTTGGGTGTTTATATATTTAGTATTGTTGTATTCTCTTGGTGAAATGATCCCTTTATTTTATGACAATCTTCTTTGTCTCCTTTTCCTGGTTTTGGCTTAAAGTCTGTTCATCTCACATAACTATAGCTAATAATGCTTACTTTAATGTGCATTTGTGTGGAATATCTTTTTCTATTTCTTTCCTTTCAGTTTATATGTTTCTTGTGGACAGTATATAATAGTTAGGCCATTTTGTATCCTTTCAGGCTGTCTGTATTTTTTGAGTGGAAAAATTAATCTATTTACATTAAAGATTATTATTGATATATGAGGACTTACTCCTTTCATTTTGTTCATTGTTTTTTAGTTGTTTTGTGTATCATTGTTTTGTATATGCTTTCTCTTTTATTGTTTGTCATTTTGATTTGGTAGTTTTGGTTAGTATTAACATTTGAATCTTTTCTCTTTTTCATTTAGGTGTTTGTTCTACCAGTGAGTTTTATACTTTCATGTATTTTCATTTTTGTAGATACCTGTCATTTTTCTGCCAGGTTTAAAACTTCCTTAAGTAATTATCGTATGGCTGGTCTGGTGGTGATGCATTTCGCCAACTCTTGCTTGTCTGAGAAATAACTTATGTGTCCTTTTATGAAGCATAACCTTGCTGGGTATAGTATCTTTGATTGACAATTTTTCTTTTTTCCAGCACTTTTAATATGTCATCCCATTTGCTTCTGGTCTGTAAGGTTTCTACTGAGAAATCTGCTGTTGTTCTTATGAAGGTTTCCTTATAAGTGACTAGATGCTTTTCTCTTGGTGGTTTTACAATTATCTCCTTGTCTTTGACTTTTGGTAGTTTAGCTGTAATGCACCTTGGAGAAGACCGTTTTGGCTTGTATCTCTTTGAGGATCTCTAAGCATCCTTTATCTTTATGTCTAAATCTTTTGCTAGACATTGGAAGTTCTCATCTATTATTTCATTAAATAGATTTCCCATGCCTTTGGTCTTCTATTCAACTTCTGAAATAGCCAAAATTTGAAAATTTCATTGCTTTATTTTGTCTCATACGTCAAGTAGGCTTTTTAAATTATCTGTATCCTTTTTCTTTAATGTTTGAATGAGTTATTTCTAAAGGCTTGTCTTCAAGTTCTAAAATTATTTTTTCTGCTTGATACAGTCTATTGTTTTTAAGCTCTCAATTATATATATGTTTTTAATTCATTCATTTAATTCTTCAGTTCTGGGATTTATGTTTCATTCTTTTTTATGATATATATCTCTTTGTGAATTTCTCATTCATATCTTAAATTGATTTTACTGATTTATTTGTGTTGTTCATCTGTGTTTACTTGTATCTCATGCAGCTTCTGTAATATTATTTTGAATTCTTTTTTTAATTTCATACTTTTTTTCATTAGATTCTGTTGCTGAAGAATTATTGTGTTCATTTGGAGGTGACATTTCTTTTTGTTTGTTTTGTTTTGTTTTCCTACTGTGATATCTGTTCATCTGCTGTAAAAGTTATTTCTAGTTATTTGAAATGGCATATATAGGGAAAGACTTTTTTTTCTGAAAATGTGTCTATGGTGTTTGTTGAGTAAGGTACTTTAACACTGATTCTGGGTATATTCAGTGGTGTAGTATCCACATGAATTCTTCAGATATGAAAGAGCATCAGTGATGTCTACCTCTTTCTTGTTGATTTAGGCTGGAGTGGTTAGTGGAGGCTGTGGTGAGGCTTTGCTGTGGATGAGTCACCAGGGGCATCAGTCCTTGGGCCCCAATCATGGCAGCAGCAAGCTAACTGTGCCTGTTTTTGTGCCCCCAGGTGGCATACATGGACACCAGTAATAGTAGGTCTAGTCACACCAATTATTGGACCTCTAGGAAGCTTGCCTAGGTGATGCCAGTGACAACAGTAGGCTGGGTGGGTGGGCAAGTCTTCTGGCCCCTGGGTAGCATGTATAGCATGAAGATGGCATTTGCAGTGGTGGACAACCATCAGGCTACCAGGTGTCACATACTTGTGATATTGGTGCCTGCAATGGGCTTCATGGACCAGTACCCAAGCTTCCAGGTGGCATGTGTGGGTGGATGCTTATTGTTTTGGAAGCAACAGGTAGGGTGGGCCCATCCTCAGGCTGCTGGGAGAAATGTACAGACGCCAGCAATGGTGAATGGAGCAGGGCAATTCTCAGGCTCTGGCATGGCATGTTTGGGCACTGGATATGGTGCCAGGCTGAATGGGCCTGTCTTCAGGACTCCTGGTCATGCCCACAGGAGAAGGATATGGTGACTAGGGCAGGTATATCCCCAGGCCCCAAGGTTTTGTTGGTTGGGTTGGGGCAGCAGCAGCAGTGGTGGGAAGGGAAATCTGTTTTCAGGATGCATGCACATGTGCAGCAGCCTTGCTGCTGGTGGAGGAGGTAGGGCTACTGTAAGTAGGAGTGGCCCAACCAAGTGGCTCTCAGGCTCTGGGAAGCATGAGCTTCAGTCCCAGAGGCAGGGGTTATGGCAGCAAGTGGGGAACATCTGTCCTCAGGGCATGTGCAGGTTTGTTACTGCTGCTGATTGGGCCAAAGGTGGGGCAAACTCATTGTCAGTGGCAGCAGTTTCAGTCAAGCTGCTCTCAGTCTCTAAGGAACTCACACTTTATGTTGGCACCAGCAGTAGGAATGGAAAGCCTGTCCTCAGGGTGTCTGCAGGTATGCAATGGCCCTACTGTTGATGGGAGGAGGGTTGCTCTCCGTGGCAGCAGTTTCAGGCAAATGGCTTTCAGGCTCTGAGGAGTGCATGCTTTGGCTCCTTTTGGCTCTTTTTGCCCCAGAGGGCGCAACTTCTCTGATACACCACGCTCTCCATTCCCTAGAATGTAGGACACAGAGTGGGCTAGAGTAGTGAGGACCCTGCAACACTACTAGGTTCAACCAGTTTTGTACCACTGCAGCCCTCAGGTAGATAAAGGGCAATATCAATGGAGCTCCAGGGTTGGGGAGGTATCATGGCTATTGGGCTTCAAAACAGAATGCAGTCTGATGGGTCATGCTTCAGTTTCTTGGGTTTCACTGAGTGTACGGGATGCAGCATGGGCACCCTTTCTGGAACAGTACTATTGTATGGATTCCAGGCAGCTCCTGATACTAGTCTCAAGTCCCATGAGGGTCTAGAAGCTTTCTCATGGCTAGGATTACAGGAGTCCATGGTGAGAATGTGGACCTCCGGGGATCTCTCACTTACCCTTTCCCTGCACTAGGAAACCTCTCCAGGTCGCCAGTGAATCTAGAATGGGCTGGATATCTTGCTTCCCTCTCCGTTCGTGCCTCAGGCATTTCTTGTCACTTCTATGCTGAATTCTAGTGTTACCCATTAGATGATCTATTCATAGTGTGATTATATACTTGCTATTTTGGTTTTCCTTTGTGGAGAATATGAGTGCTGGCTGCCTCAGCCATCATCTGTTACCTCATGCTTTGAGATAAAAACTTTCACAATTTATTTGAACTTTTCTTACCTTAAAATTAAATGTTAAATCCTATCTACAATATATGTCATACCTCACTTAATGAGGAATACATTGTACAGTCTTAGGTGATTTTGTCATTTTCATAAACATGATAGAATGTACTTACACAAACCTAGATGGCACAGCCTACCAAGCACCTATGCTGTATGGTACAGCCTATTGCTCCTAGGCTACAAACCTGTACAGCATATTACTGTTCTGAATATTGTAGGCGATTGTAACACAATGACAATTTTTTTTGTATCTAAACATATCTAATACAGAAAAGGTAACATTTTGCACTATGATGTTACTGTATTAGTCTATCTTCATGCTGCTGATAAAGACATAACAAAGACTGTGTAATTTATAAAGAAAAAGAGGTTTAATGGACTCACAGTTTCACGTGGCTGGGGAGCCCTCACAATCATGGTGGAAGGCAAAAGGCATGTCTTACCCCTTATAAAACCATCAGATCTCATTAGACTTATTCAATACCCCAAGAACAGTATGGGGGAAACAGCCCCCGTGATTCAATTATCTTCCACCAGATCCCTCCCACAACATGTGGGAATTATGGGAGCTATAATTCAAGATGAAATTTGGGTGGAGACACCGCCAAACTGTATCAGTTACCATGTAGGTCACTAGGCAATGGAAAACTTTCAGCTCCTTATAAACTTATGGGACCACAACCATTTATGTGGTCCATCATTCACTGAAATGTCATTATGTGGTACATGACCATATCCACAAAATGTATGCATAATCTTTTTCAGTGACTTACAATACCTTACTCTTTTGTTTCATCATTATTTTTATTATAAAACTAATGCATGGATAAATTTTTTTGTAAAGTATTTTAACAATACACATGTATCAAAAGCAAAATATGACAGTCTTTCTTATCACCACTCTCCAATCTCATTCCTACTCCTGTAGGAAACTACTACCAATAATTTGTAGGCTTTTTTTGCAGTTTGCTTTATATGCGTTTTCACAGTTTGATTTCACATACTAGAAAAACCTCAAATACGTATGATTTAAACATGATAAAAGTTTATTACTCCATCTTGTAAATTACATCCACAGGTATATTGTTCAGAGTAGTTATGGTAGCTGTACAGTCACAAGGAACACAGAATTTGTTCCCACCACTATCCAATCACATTGTTTCTATTTTCAAGGTCACCCTATGGTCTATGATGACTGCTGGTGCCCCAGTCATTATGTGGACATTAAAGACGAAATGATTGGAGAAGAAAAAATCAAAGAGGTTGCACTAATCATCTGTTTTCCTTTTAAAGAGGCTCCTGAATGTCCTTTCCAAAAATTCTCCTTGCACATTTTTTACCAGAATTAAATTTCATGGCCACATTGGCAGCAGGCAAAGGTGAGAAATGTCTTTTAGCTGGAAATATTGCCCCCTTTAATATTATTAGTGTTCTGTTAGTAAAGAAGAAGGAGTAAATGTATGTTAGATAGGCAAAAAGAAGTACCTGCCCATGTATATAAAGGAAAATATACACAGGTGAATTTTTCATAAAGAAATTAACACTATCGATATTGACTTGAAAGTTACATATTTCATTTGGCAAAATGTTTTTAGAAATATCTCCATATGGATACGTAAAACTGCTTCCCTTATTCACAAATACTTATTGGACCAATATTTATGTGACAGGAAATAATCAAGGCAATCTATTACAGTTTTCAGTCTTTACTTACTACAATTGTAAATATATTTAAATATATTTAAAGTATAAAACATACTTCCCAATTACCTTCCAAAAAGACTTCATTAATTTTTACTTTAACCAACGATGAAACTCATTACTTTTAAAAGGCAAGCATTTTTAAAATAATTTCAACTTTTATTTTAGATTCAGGGAGTATATGTGCAGGTTTGTTACCTGGGAATATTGCATGATGTTGATGTTTGGGGTATGGTTGATTCCATCACCCAGGCACTGATCATAGTATTCAATAGTTAGGTTTTCAACCCTTGACCCTTCCCTCCTCCCCTCTCTCTTCTAGTAGTCTCCATTGTCTATTGTTATCATCTTTATGTCATCACTATCCATTGTTTAGTTCTCATTTATAAGAAAGAGCATGCTGTATTTGGTTTTCTGCTCCTGCATTAGTTATCTTAGGGTAATGGCCTCTAGTTCCATCCATGTTGCTGCAAAGGACATGATTGTATTATTTTCATGGCTGTGTAGTATTCCATGGTTTATATGTACCATATTTTCTTTATCCAATCCACCATTGATAGGCACCTAGGTAGATTCCATGTCTTTGCTATTGTGAATAGTGCTGCAATGAACATATTAGTACATGTGTCCTTCAGGTAGAATAATTTATTTCCTTTTGGATATATGCCCAGTAATGGGATTGCTAGTTGAACAGTAGTTCTGTTTTAAGTTCTTTCAGAAATTGCCAAATTACTTTCCAAAGGGGGTGAACTAATTTACATTCCCGTCAACAAATATGTGTGTTCTCTTTTCTTTGCACCTCACCAGCATCTGTTGTAAGGCAATCATTTTCATTAAAAAAGTAAAATAAACGAATTGTCAAATTTCAAATAGAATGAAATAACTTAATAACTAAGATGATCTCCATCTCTTCCAAGATATCTAAGTCTCCAAGCCTCTTCCCCAGAGTCAACCACAGTTACTAGTCTCTCGTGTATCAGTCCAGAACATTTTATGCCTTAAAAGCATATGTTGGTAGAGTTATACTCTATTGTTTAATTCAAGTAAAGACATACAAATCTGGCTTTTGTTTTGTTTTCTCCTCTTTGACTTTGTCACTTACCTGTGTATATTAAAATAATCCATCACCATATTCATTTTCATCACTCTTTTTATTTTTGCAACTGTAAAATTTACCCATCTATGGATAAAATTAAAATTAATAGTTACTTCCGATGTTTAGATTGTTTTCCTGTGTTTACAAACTTTGCTGCAATGAACGTTTGTGTGTATCTTTGTACATACATTTGTATATATTTATATATGTATATTTACGTACATGTGCAAGTTTTGTAGATGTAGAATTGTTGAGATAAAGGATATCTTCATTTTACATTTTAATAGATATTGCAAAATTACTCTGTATGGAGGTAGTGCAATTTAAGTTCCTGTTAACTTTGTTTAAAAGTGCCTGTTCCCTCACTGTCTCATCAACACACTGATTTTACTCAAATCTTTGTTTTGCTTTTTGTTAAGAACATAGGTGGAAAATTGTATCTTGCTAGTATTTTAATATGCATTATGACTCTCATTGAGCATAATTGTTCGTAATTAAATACCTTTTTATTATGTTCTCTGTGACATGCCTGTTCCCATAGTATCTCATTGTGATTTCGATTTGCATTTTTCTAATGATCAGTGGTGTTTAACTTTTCTTCACATGTTTGTTGGCTGCATAAATGTCTTATTTTGAAAAGTGTCTGTTCATCTTCTTTGCCCACTTTTTCACATTGTTGTTTGTTTTTTCTTGTAAATTTCTTTAAGTTCCTTGTAGATTCTGGATATTAGACCTTTGTCAGATAGATAGATTGTGAAATTGTTCTCCCATTCTGTAGGATGTCTGTTCACAGTAATGATAGTTTCTTTTGCTGTGTTGAAGTTCATTAGTTTAATTAAAACCCATTTGTCAATTTTTGCTTTTTTTTTTTTTTTTTTTTTTTTTTTTTTTTTTGAGACGGAGTCTCACTCTGCCGCCCAGGCTGGAGTGCAGTGGCCGGATCTCAGCTCACTGCAAGCTCCGCCTCCTGGGTTCACGCCATTCTCCTGCCTCAGCCTCCCAAGTAGCTGGGATTACAGGCGCCCGCCACCTCGCCTGGCTAGTTTTTTGTATTTTTTAGTAGAGACGGGGTTTCACCGTGTCAGCCAGGATGGTCTCTATCTCCTGACCTCGTGATCCGCCCGTCTCGGCCTCCCAAAGTGCTGGGATTACAGGCTTGAGCCACCGCGCCCGGCCTCAATTTTTGCTTTAAATGCAATTGCTTTTGACGTTTTCATCATGAAATCTTTTTCCATGCCTATATCCTGAATGGTATTGCCTAGATTTTCTTCTAGGGTTTTTACAGTTTTGGGTTTTACATTTAAGTCTTTAATTCATCTTGAGTTAATTTTTGTATATGGTATAAGGAAGGGGTCCAGTTCCAGTTTTCTGTATATGGATAGCCAGTTTTCCCAGCACCACTTATTAAATAGGGAATCCTTTCCCCATTGCTTTTTTTTGTCAGGTTTGTGGAAGATAAGATGTTGTAGATTTGTGATCTTATTTCTGAGATCTCTATTCTGTTCCATAGGTTCGACTATTTTTTACCATGAGAAAATATGGATTGATATTGTCAGATCTTCCTGTTTTTCAGCAACATTCAGAAATCAAGATTTTTATGTAACACTTCTTGATTTTGTAATGTCTTAATTTTGCCAAAAGACTACATTAATTTAACAAATATATTCATAGGCAAGATGTACCTCATAGGCTACACCTTTCCAGCTTCTAAACTATCTTTGACTTTTAACCCCTTTTAAATGAAAATTATATACTTCTATGTTTATGATGATAATAATAGCAATAATTCATTGCCAAAGCAGAGCACTCACTGTTTATCAGACACTGTGCTAAGCACTTTACATATTTTGTCACATTTAGTCATTTTAAAATAATCTATGAGGTAGATATTATTGTTATCCTCATTTTACAAATGAGTGAGCTGAGGATTAGAGCGGTAGAACAACTTGTTCATAAGAGTAGAATTAGTATTTACACCCATAACTGTCTGAAATCAAGTCATTACTCTTAACCACTTACCATGAATGAAATTTTACACTGACAGCCATGGGTGTAAACACTAATAGTAAAATGCAGAGATAAAATCACCCCTTTTTTTAAACATAATTTTTGTATCCTTTATCTTCTTGGACTAAGTTGCAATTTTAAAAATAATGACTGTAAAACGTCTAACACCATGCCTGCTCTATAAATATCATGTATTATGTGTCTTTTTTGCAATACATACATAATTTTTGTTATATTTGACTATTTTTGAAAGGATAGTTTCATAACTTTATCTGTAGGAAAACACATTGTGTTTATTAAACATAAAATAAATTATCTAAGAACCAAATAAATTGTCGGAGAAACAAATAAATGTTTACTCTTTCATTTATACATAAAATTTGTAATAATTAGTGAAAAACAAATCCGGGACTCTAAATATTGTCAAATGCTTGTGCTGCCAAAAAATGAGTTTTGCACATTTTAACACTAAACTTTTATTTTGTTCTTTTTCTCTATTATCTAAATTTAGCAAGTCCCTTGACAACTTGTTGCAGAATTCATTGGGAGGCATAGAAAGATAAGGAAAGACCCAATTGTGAATTGAATCCAATGCTTCCTCATCTAAAGGCAACAATTGTCATCGTCTCATATTGTTAAGATTTATTTTCTGACAGAAGACTTTTGCTCTCCCCAAACTGACTCAAAAATATTCCAGAGCTATGTCTTTACTGTGATTGACATTGGTAAGAAGAAAAGCATCTTTCTTTATGCTCTCACCAACAATGGAATTTTCTCACAACATTTGGAATTTTTGCATTGTGCTTTAGGTTACCTGAACTACTGACTGGCGTTTTCCATCTTCCCATAATCTACATTGCTGAAGCGAAGATTTATGTTTATCTGAGCTCTCAGAGATTTAAGCCTTTCATTGCTTTATCAATTTTTTCTGAAATATATTGCCATCAAAATGTCTTATATTTAATAGAATGTAACCATATACTTATAGAATTGTTCTGCAGCAAGATACAAAAGCTATTTTTATATTTAGAAAGAAACATCAAATTCTAAACATTAATAGTACACTTCTCTGAAAATTGATTATATACAATTCCATGAATTCAAAATTTAAACAGTACTGTCTGGTTCATGGTAAAATATAGTCTATCACAAATAATACATGAAGCAATATATCATAAAACAGCAACATGCCAGGATATTTTCTTTACTCTTTTTACTTTCTTTTAATAAGTGGTAATGAAAAGGTGCTGATTTCATGGCAAGTAGTGGAAGCTGTCATAGACTTGATACAATCTTTGGAACTTCAGATAACTGTTACTATTTTATTCAAGAAGGCTAAATTTGCAATACCATAATACTTAAGGACACTTGAAGAAAAATAACTCCTATGGAATTTAGTTATAATTATAATTCCACTTAATGATTATTAATCTTTTGATCTATTCACTAAATGCCCATTTTATGATAAACACAGTGTTAAGCAAACTAAAGCTAATATGGTACAGGTTTGCTTCCAGAAAAGTCATTGTCTGGTATTGAGGGACAGACATGTAAAAATCATAACCTCAATGAAATTCATAGGTATAATTGTAGAAGAAAGAAAAGAGCATGGTGTTGGGGACTAGGTGGGGAAAAGATCAGAAAAGGCTCCAAAGAGACTAAATTTAAGAAGAGTGTCGATAGTTCAAAGTGTTTTCATTGCATTCAAGGGAGTCATCAGGAGTAAATGCAAAGGAGTGAGGAAGGGAGCCTGGTTTGCTCAAAAAACTGCGTCCTGAAAGGTTAGAACTTAAGTGCATTGAAAAGAATCAATGTCAGACCTTGGAGGACACCAAAGATGATATGAAGGAGTTTGATATGTATGCTATGAGAAATGTGTTGTAAGCAGAGTATAGGTCTATGTTCTAGGGCAAAAAAAAAAAAAAAATTCTATGTAAATTTCGAAGTGAACACAATTAGCTTTGTTATCTGGGAAACATTACTTGATATTTTTATTCTCAGTTTTCTCAGGAGTAAAATGAAAATTATAATAAGAAAAACTAACTCTTACGAACTGTTTACTACATGCCAGGTACCATGGGTCTCCTCATGGATAAAATCTACATCATAGATTGAATGTGTTAACAACAAACATGCAAATATTAAGATAGTACACTGCACAGAACCAAGTTGGAACTTAATAATGATTAGTCCCTACCACCCTATGACTTAAAGAATTGCACTTCCAATCTCTCCACAATACTATAGATGCAGTTTTAAATTATTTCAAACTTTTCCTTTAATCTAGTTGAATAAAGCTGGCAACTAGCACATCTAATTGAATAAAAGATGTAGCTGAAAATTTGAATGTTTTCCAGAGGAAAAAAAAACCCCTAATATCCTGAGCCAAATGTATGATAATAAGAAGAGCAGAAAAGTTGGAACTTGAAAATAATATTGCGTCAAGTGTCACATCTTTGGAAATAGTCACTAGCCTGGAGTCAAAGTTTCTCTGCATTAGTAGTAAAGAATGCTGATTCTATTCATCTTATTGCCTGTCTACTTCTCAGTATATTTAGGGGGTAGCTAATCATTTTTTGCCACTTTGCCAACGGGGTTCTAATACCTACGATTTGATGCTGAATGCAGCTTCAGAGTTTCACAAAGCACGTAATCCAACACTTTAGTAAAATAATCACTGAAACACATTAGATTTCATTCTCCTACCATTGCCTCCCAAGGATGATAAAAATAGGTTTCATCAGGAGAGATTTCCTGCTTCTCTAAAAAGAGAAGCAATTAAGAGAAGCTAAAATCACTTGATCTTCTTCAAAAATGAGTATTTATGTGGGGTGAGGGAGAGGCACATTGCATTGACTATAAAGTAGGTAAAAATTAAATACCTGCAAAACTGAGTTATGTGAAAAATGTGTTACTTTAGCTTAATAAGTGCAAAAATCTATTACTTACATATTCAACTCAAATAACTAACAATATGCCTTCTATGCTCCCTTGAATCTGAAAACAACAAAACGCATGTATTTTGTGTTTCTTAATCCAGCACTCTATTTATACTAGCCAATTAAAATATAACCCCTTGTTTTTATTTCTTAAATAATGCGTTGTTTTGAGGGATTTAAAATCAATATCTGGAGCCAATGTATCTGCATCTTTCTGTTTATTACTACTACTCAGCTGGTGGAAGATTGATTTTCCTATTAATTTTGTCATTTTTTTAGGATATTAGGTTTTTACCTAAGTAAGTAATACTAGGGTATGAGTTACAGTGAGAAAGGGTAAAAATAAAGAAAAATACCCCAACTTTAGTAAGTACAAGTATAGCTCTAAAAAGACATCATTATAAGATTGACAGAAAGATACCATCAGATACAACAAAAGAATACATGGACGTCTGTGTGTGTGTGTGTGTGCGTGTGCTTTAGCTAAATTCTATACTTTATTGAGGTTTCCATTTGTGTTGTCCTGATGGTTTTTTTTTTTTTTTTTTTTTTTTTTTTTTTTTTTTTTTTTTGATACCAGCATTCTGCTACGGTCTGAATGTCTGAAATGTCTGTGTCCCTTTCAAAATAATATAACAAAACCTGATCATAAATGTGATATGAGGGGGTATGGTTTTTGGGAGATAATTGGGCCATGAGAAGAGAGCCATCATGAATGTGATTAACACTTTTATAAAATAGGCCCAAGGGAGCTCATTCACCACTTCCATCATGTAAGAATTTGGTAAGAAGGCACCATCTATGAATTAGGAAGAAGGCCCTCACCAGGCACTAAATTTGCAGACACCTTGATCTTGGACTTTCCAGCATCCACAGCTGTGAAAAATAAATTTTTGCAGATTCTAAGCCACTCAGTCTATAAATATTTTGTTATAGCAGTCCAAAGAGACAAAGGCACATCCCACCAAAGATGCTACATGACAAGGTCATGTGTTTTAGGCTCTTCTTTGCTGTGATGGCTTCTTAGAACTTCATTTTGATGACTTAGACATTTTTGAAGAGTGCTTTGTAGACTGACTCACACTGAGATTTGTCTGATATTTTTCTTAGGTTTAGAGTGCATGAGTTTTGGGAGAAATGCAACAGAGATAACAGGCCATTCTCATGACATCACATGGTACACGCTATCAACATGACTTCTCACTATTGATGTTAACTTTGATCACCTATTTGTCTGAGATAGTTTTGTGAGGGATCTCCACTGTAAATCCGTGCTTTCTGTCCTTTTCCCACTCTCTACTTTTTGAACTAAAGTCACTATCCACAGTGAACACATGAGGAGTGGGAAATTATGCTCTGCCTCCTTTAAGGTGGATTATCTATATAAGTTATTTGCAATTCTGCACATATTTAGTTATTTTCCATTTATTTGTTTATGGAAATATATATATGTAACATGGACTTATAGATATTTATTTTAGGCTTTGAGTTGTCCTCCAACACTTCTTTGTTTATTTTGTTGCTCTAATTGTTCTAGCTTTGGTTCTTGGGGGCTTTTTAAATTGGCTCCTATTTCCCTTTGGCATACTCTCATTTTTGTGATTCTTAGGTACTTCTTTACTTTCTAGCACTGCAAGATGCTCCAAGTTCATCTTGTATACTCCTTGTCGCAGCAATGGTAGGCAGCCATTTCTCCAGGGAGCCTTGGTTACGCTTTACTAAAGGATGATATTAGACATCAACATTAGGGCACTGCATAGGTTTGTTGTTCCTGTGTGTCATTGCTTCTATGCCTTCTCAGAGAAAAGAACAATGAAATTTATGTGTGTATACCAACACATGTATATACACAACTCAAAAAATATTCAGTCACGTATTTATTTATTTATTTATTTATTTATTTATTTATTTATTTATCTATTGAGACAGAGTCTCACTCAGTTGCCCAGGCTACAGGGCAATGGCGTGATCTTGGCTCACTCCAACCTCTGCCTCCCGGGTTCAAGCGATTCTCTTGCCTCAGCCTTCCGAGTAGCTGGGAGTACAGGTGCGTGCCACCACGCCAGGCTAATTTTTGTATTTTTAGTAGAGATGGGGCTTCACCGTGTTAGCCAGGATGGTCTCTATCTCCTAATCTCATAAGCTGCCTGCCTGGGCCTCCCAAAGCAAAAAAATATTTATATATGTATACATCTGTGTCATATCAGGCTAAACCATGAGTTCATACTGGTCTCTCTAACTCTAATTCATTGTCACATGTGTTATTCTAGCCTTCTCCATTTGATTATTTATAACCTGTCTCTTTAATGATTAGAAATTTGAGTCCCATGATTTGCCATACATTTACTTAATTTTTCAATTGCAATATACATGTATTGTGCTTTCAGAATCATTAACCCATATGCTACACGAAGATAGCTTACAGACAGACATGCTCTCGGTTTTGACAATTATAAATAAACCTCCTATAAACACCTGTGTAGTTTTGTGTGGACATAAGTGTAAAAAATAGTTGGTTGCATAAATAAGACTGTTATTGCTACATTATAAGGTAAGACAATGCTTAACTTTGTAAGAAACTGCCAAAGTATATTTATTGTTTTGCATTTTCACCAGCAATGAATGAGCATTTCTCTTGTTCCACATTATCACCAGGAATGAGTATTATAAGTTTTGTTTGTTTGTTTGTTTTTTAGCCATTCTAATAGGTATGTAGTGGTATCCTTTGTTGTTTTAATTTTTATTTCCCTAATGTCAAAAAATGTTGAGCCTTTTTTTTTTTTTTTTTTTTTTTTTTTTTTTTTTTTTTTTGAGACGGAGTCTTGCTCTGCCGCCCAGGCTGGAGTGCAGTGGCCGGATCTCAGCTCACTGCAAGCTCCGCCTCCCGGGTTCACGCCATTCTCCTGCCTCAGCCTCCCGAGTAGCTGGGACTACAGGCGCCCGCCACCTCGCCCGGCTAGTTTTTTGTATATTTTAGTAGAGACGGTGTTTCACCATGTTAGCCAGGATGGTCTCTATCTCCTGACCTCGTGATCCGCCCGTCTCGGCCTCCCAAAGTGCTGGGATTACAGGCTTGAGCCACCGCGCCCGGCCGAGCCATTTTTAAAAACAGTTTATTTCAATCTGCACATCCTCTTTCATGAGGTGTCTGTTAGGATCTTTTGCTCGTTCTTTAATTGGTTTGTTTGTTTTCGTATTGGCCAATTTTAAGAGTTTTAAAAATATGGTTTTGATACAAGTCCTTTATCAGATATGTGATTTGTAGATATTTTTCCTTGGTTTGTAGCTTATCTATTCATTCTCTTAAAATTGTATTTCACAGAGAAAACATTTTAATTTTAATAAAATTCAATTTACAATATTTTATATCATGAATTGTATTTTTGATGTGTCAAAATATATTGGTTACCAAACCCAAAGTAAGTTAGTTTTTTCTCCTATGTTTCCTTTTACAATTTCATAGTGTTTCCTCTTACAATAATCCATTTAAAGTTAATTCTTGGTTTAAAGCATAAGGTTTGTGTCTGTGTACTTTTTTGCATATGAACATCCAATTATTCCAGCACCATTTATTAAAAACGCTATCCTTTCTCCATTGAATTGTCTTACCTCTTTGACAAGATCAGTTGGCTGTATTTGTGTAGATCTATTTCTTGGCTCCCTATTTTGTTCTGTTGATCTATTCATCTGTTCTTTTACTTATACCACACTGTCTTGATTATCGTGGTTTGATAGTAAGTCTTGAAGTTAGGTGTATCCGCCTTCCAATTTTGTTCCTTTACATTATATTAATATTAAGTATTTTGGATCTTTTGCCTTTCTATATAAACTTTAGGATATGTTTATTGATATCTACAAAATCGCTTGCTAATATTTTGGTGGAAATTTCATTTAATCTAAATGTTATGTTTAAAAAAATACACCATAATATTGAGTCTTTCAATCCAGGAACCAAGAATATTTCCCCATTTATTTAGACTTTTTATCAGAGTTTTGTAGTTTTCTACATATAGAGCCTATACATATTTTAATATATTTACATTTAAGTATTTCATTTTGGGGCAGAGTATTGTAAATGGTATTATGTTTTTAATTTCAAAATCAAACTGTTAATTGCTGGTATACAGAAAAGCATGCATACAACTTCAGTAAACACACTGTGTATACACTCCTCCCAACTGCTGGCAGGCCACTGTGCATGCAGACGGCCCACCCAAAGGGAAGAATCAAGGCAGAAAGGATACAAGATTGCAGAAATATGCCAGCAAATAAACCCTACATCAAATGTCAAAATGCATACGTGTCTTTCAAGTTGCCTGCTTGGCCCTCTTGTAAGTGTACTTTCTTTCCTGATCTAAAGCTTTTTAATGAACTTTAACTCCTGCTGTAAAACCTATCTTGGTCTCTCCTTCTGCTTTAACGCCTCTCAATAGAATTCTTTCTTCTGAGTAGGCAAGAATTGAGGTTATTGCAGACCCATAAAGATTTGCTGCCGGTAAAAACGTGAAGGAAACAAATCTGCTGCCAACAAAGTCCCACAATTTTGTCTGAGGTAATCTTTATTCCTGTTTTGAAGGATAATTTCATGGGCTGTAGGATTCTAGGTTGGTGGATTTTTTTTCTTTCAATATGTTACAAATTTTAATCCACTCTCTCTATGTTGTCTGGTTTCTGATGTGAAATCATTGCAATTCTTATACTTGTTCTTTTATAGATAAGAATTTTGTTTTGTTTTTGTTTTGTTTTAATCATGCTTCCTTTATAATTTTCTGTTTGTCTTTGATTTTTTTCCGTTTTAACATGTTATGCCAACAACATTTCCATATGTTTGTTTTTACAATTTATTCTGCTTAGCACTTTCTGAGTTTCATGAATCTGTGATTTAGTGATTATCATGGATTTTGGAAAATTATCAGCCATTAATTTTTCAAATAACTCTTCTGCTAAGTTCTCTCTTTTCCTTCTGTTATTCCAGTTACATATTTTGATATTGTCTTACAGTCCTTAGTTGTTCCACTTTATTTCTTTTGTGCTTAATTTGATAGCTTTCTATTTGCCTATATTCAAGCTCACTAATTCTTTTCTCAGCCATGTTCAGTGTACAGATGAAGCTATCAAATGTATTTTTATTTTTGCTACCATGATTCTAATTTTAAAAAGATCTTTGCAAAAATCATAACAGTAAGAAAATTACAACAGTGAAATAGATCTGATCTAATCAACTTCATCTTGCCTTTAATGTCCAAACCACCCTTGGTCATTCCTGAGCATGGGCCAAGCTAACTTTGGGAGAAATTTAATTTATATTTTAAATGACAATAGCCCTTCTCTAAAACTAAACCGCTTCTGTAAAACCTGGTTAGGAAGAACACGGGCCTGAGTTAGTAGTTAAACGATTCCTAGCCATTATTCAGGAGGTCACAAAATTTGAAACTTCCCCAATTACTCCTGTAAATAACAACATCATTGTGAAACATAAGATAGGCTTTTTAAGATGTGTTTTCAGGTCTTGCATTTCTGATGATTAGACGGCCCCACCCAGACCAGCAGCTCCTCTGTGGACCTCACTCTGAAGCCCATTCAGTGCACAAGAACGGTTTTCCACAACCCTATGATTGAATTACCAACCAAACAGCAGCACATACACCCTAGCTCCCGGTCTGCCAAATTATCTTTTAAAACCCTAGCCTTGGCCGGGCGCGGTGGCTCAAGCCTGTAATCCCTGCACTTTGGGAGGCCGAGACGGGCGGATCACGAGGTCAGGAGATCGAGACCATCCTGGCGAACACGGTGAAACCCCGTCTCTACTAAAAAAATACAAAAAACTAGCCGGGCGAGGTGGCGGGCGCCTATAGTCCCAGCTACTCGGGAGGCTGAGGCAGGAGAATGGCGGGAACCCGGGAGGCGGAGCTTGCAGTGAGCTGAGATCCGGCCACCGCACTCCAGCCTGGGTGACAGAGCAAGACTCCGTCTCAAAAAAAAAAAAAAAAAAAAAAAAAAAAAAAAACCCTAGCCTCCAAGTTTTGAGGGAGGATTATTTGAGTAATAATAAAAGTCTAACCTCTCAGTCAGATCTACATGTGTTAAGCTCTTTCTCTATTGCAATTCCTTTGTCTTAATAAATCGGCTCTATCTGGGCAGTGCAAAAGAAGAACCAATTAGGTGTTTACAGTTTCTATGCTTTTGACATGCATCTTAATTTCTTATTGCAATCTGGACACGTACTGAGTAATAATGTCAGAGGCATCCTAACTAGAGTGACTCCATCTTGAATAAAGGCTGGATAAAGCCCAACCTGTTGGGTAACATTCCTAGGATGTTAGAAATAAGATGATTATGGTTGAGGGAACAAGTAAATAATGCTAACTAACTAAGGACCCAAAACTTATCAAAATGTCTCAATATTTTAAGAACAAAGGCATTCTTAGTTTAAGAATACATTTTTCTTTAAAGACAATAGTATACTCATAAATTCTTGCTGAAATTGATACTACTCAGGAAAACAACAATACTAGTAGTCTGTCACAAGCTGATGACAAGATTTTATAATACAGTACACCATTCTCAGCCTTAATATCCTACATAACGAGGCATTATGTTTAAGATAGGTGAGTTCCTCCTCGTGCTTTCTGAGGACATTCTACTCTGTAATAGCGTAGTTTCTAATAAATGTTTTAACGTTACTATACTCAGTGATTTGTCCTGAATTCTTTCCCATGTGAGATCCAAGAACCCACTCTTGAGATCTGAGAGTAGATCCCTTTTCTGGCAACAATACAAACTGAGGTAAATATACCTTTAGTGTAAAGATGTATTTTAATCTGGTTAGGATTTTGGCTGTGTTTACCGTTTGTTGTTGCCATGTGTAACAGAGGCTTCAAAGACCTTGTCTTTTTCTCTCGTTTTTTGTGTGTTTGTTGTTGTTGTTGTTGTTGTTGTTTGTTTGTTTTAGGGAGGGTCTGCTAATAATGCCTTTTAAAATGCTGTCTTTGTCTTGCAGTTGTTTTTAGCTGTAATGAAGTTATTATTATTGGAGGTTTGTTAGTATGGTTGTATGGTGTGGGAGAGCAGAACATTCTGTAGTATTTTGATTAAGTACCATCTTTTCTGAGTCTGTATCCCAAAATTGTGACTTTTACGTGTCTCTATTTCTCTTTCAGTGGTAGCACTTTTTTTCCCCAATCTATTTCCTTAAAGACTGTCCTCTGTTAGGTACTGTTTTGGTTTGTTTGTTTGTTTGTTTCTCCCTCAGGTGAGCCAGGAAAAATGGAGGTGGCTGGAATGAGGAGAATTCCCTTCCCCAACTGAGGTACGGTTTCTGAACTGTGTTCTGGCAAAGTCTTTCCCCTTGAGAGTTGGCTTTTTTTATGAAGAGTGCTCTGGGTGTGTTTCACAATGGTTATTTTCCCCTTCCCCGTACGAGGATGTTCAGAATGTCTCAGCTCCTGAGACAAATTTGTGAGATTCCTGGTGGGAATATTCAAGAAAGCATAGAATTTTCCCACCCTCCCATCCTCACCACTTGGACTGCAGCCCCCAGGATTTTCTCACTTACACTCAGCCTTCATCCATTCATCAACATTGCTATTCAAGTATTCCTACCCATTTATGGCTTCAGTGGCTTCAGTTATAGGCAAACATCTCATACTTGTCTTCCTGGATTCACTTGTCTCTCCATATTTCAGAGTTGTAGTGTGTCCTGTGATTTCAGGTATCTGACAAGTCCAATAAAAGTAGACGCTTTTCAGTTGGCCCAGCTCTTTTATGTTGAAAGAATATGAATTACAATTTTCAAGCTCTTTACACATTGGATCCAAATTCTTAGGGTTTTTGTGTATACACACACACACACATGCACACACAGGTTACAAACACTTGTAAAGTTCATTTAACAAGAAATGATGTAAAATAGTATTCCCAGGCAGAAGTAGGAGTTTTCTTGTAATTCAGAAGTTCCAAAAGAGTTTGTATTTACTTTAAAGAGTTAAAATTCCACCAGTCTTAATATGGTTGCAATATCAAATTTCCTGGAGATGTTTATTTTTGTATTATTTCCTTCTCATTTCCCAGTTCTTTCAGGGCCTCTGGTAACACAGATGTAGCCCTTGAAGCTCTAAATACAAGTCACTAGCTCTTTGCTTTTACTAATAGCATAGGGCAATAATGCAGCTTTCCTCATGATAATTACATTATTTGGCCTAATCAGTCCAGAAAATGGTACTATCTCCAACATATTTTTCAACATTTACCATGAGACTGGTTGAACAGAAGGGCAATATTCAAACGTCCCATAATTTATAAGAGTAGGTGTTCAAGGTGTACAGTAGGCCTATTTATACAATGCATAATTAATATTTTTATACTGGGTCCCAACCTTTAATGATTCAAGCTAGCATATATTCATATCTATACATAGGTAGTAGTATATATCTAGAGAGTATGTTAATGTATGATTAAACTAAATTTGAAGAATAAAATTATTCTAGTTTTAGAAGTTTCAGTAGCAGTTTGGACTTAATAATAATCGTGTGTGTGTGTGTGTGTGTGTGTGTGTGTGTGTATTACCTTGGAATTTCTGACTTGGGAAGTGTGGTTTCAGGAATTTGTATTTTTAATAAGGATCCCCTAGGTAATTCCTATAGTTGAAAAACTTTGGGAAATCTTGAGCTAAGCAATTGCCACAAATGAATCCAAGTAGCCTCAGAAGTACATCAGCTAAAATAATTCAAAGGGAGAAAGAGAAAAAAAACCTATTTAGATCTTGCTCATCAGTTAGGTCTCTATCACTATATTGCATCCTTAGGAGTCTGATTTTAATGCATAAAGCATTGAGATCTGTACAGAAAAATAAAACTTTGCCTTAGGCAACCTTCTATCTTTTTGCAATATCAGCTTCTGGAGTCTACATTGATCCTAGGTGGGAGAATTTCACATGTGGTCCCAACCTGTGTAGGAGGAACAACATAAATGTAAGAACACAGGGATAAATAAAAACATTTGGAGAGATTATTTACAATATAGCTCTCTGATCTTTATCCCCAGAAATTTGGATGAATTAGGTACTAGTTGGGGTAAAAATCTCTGCATTAATCTATTACAAAGCAGAACCCAAGCTGATACATTGTGGTTTATCTTGGTGTCACTTGCATTCATCTGGGGCTGACTTTTCTTCCAGCTGCGTCAACTTAGATCAACTCCCTTGCCTTGAAGTCTTCTTAAAGACTTGTGGGTAGGAGATGGCAGTGATAATTAAAAGAGAAGTTTAAACTTATGGGACACAAACTGCTTTCTTCAGTCTATTAAATAATGAGAGGTGAAGGAATTATGACAAAGAAGACACGAAGACAGCCATATTCCAGACCTTTCTGAAGCAAGATAAAATCTTTATCTACTAGAGGAAGCAAGCTTAAAGTGCTCTTAATCAGTTTGCAATTCTGGTGTTTGATGATCTCTATGTGAACTCATTCAGAGGAAAATAATTTGTAGATGCTGCACAAGATTTAAAAATGATGACTTCCTGTTGAATTAACAGTTTAGAAAAAGGCTTTATGATTATTTTTGTAGTTAGCACAGCACACTGGAATAAAGCTAACATAGAAAACAGGGGTAATCACCTTCAAATGCAAAAGATAGAGTTATGAGAGGTAGAAGGAAGAGCAAATTAAATAACAGCTAATGAAACCTTAAGTCTTCCAAATACGCTTAAAATCCTAAGTTACAATATGGAAATAGATAATACTAATTGTATATTTGAAACCACACAGATTTAAGTAGTTTTAGGAAAAAATACTCATCTCTACTTGTTTTTCAAACCATTAATATTTTATATCTTTCTGATTTACCAAAGACAAGTAATTTACATGGTTAAACCCCTTCTTCTTCCCTTCTTCTTTCCTTCTATCTTATCTTCCTTCTTTATTTCTTTTTTACTTTCCTTTGCCTTTTCATATAAATATTGACAAGGCATTTAATGTGTAACGAGCACTGAGAGGGCAAGCAAAAATATTTCTTGAATAAATAAATTAACTTACTGTGAAAGAGAATTAGGTCCTGTCCAAGGGAGAAAGATGAGTCAAATCATCTGACAGTATTACAAGATTATTACATAAGATATGCACATATAATACTGATATAAAGTCAATTAAGAGATATCTTTAAATAACATAGATAAAGTTTTATACAATTATATAGATAGGAGTGATTACTCGCAGCTCCCAAGCCTGGAAAGTCTTCAAGAATGAGGTACTATTTGGAGTGAGTCTTAGAGAAAAATAAAAGATATTAATAGGTGGGAAATGTGTAGTATGGACTGCTCAGATTCCTTTCTTGTTCCTAAATTGCCTGTGCTCTGAGAAGTATAAGAACTTGAAGAAGGGGTTCAATATCTGAGACTAGCTTCCACTCTCACTTAGTTGCATCCTAGACAAGTGACAGAGTCAGGTGCACCACAGCACCTTCTCAGACAGACCCAGCCAGTTACATCAGAAGAAACTTTCTATAAAAGCCTGCAACTCAGGATAGGCCTCTAACAACTGCAGAAGGTTTGCATCCTCCAAATTTATTCCCCCTACCTCCTAAGTATTTCACCTACTGTCAGTGCCAAAACTGTGCTCTTCCTCTACTCTTCACGCCCTCAAGTGCACATACTCATGTATGAATTTTCAAAGTCTGAACATAACATGAAAATCAAACTTGGCTTTAAAAACTTCCTCATCCATTATAGTACATTTATAAGTGACCAGTCAGCAGGCCACTATCCCATAAAAATTTACACAAGCTGATACTGAGGAAGCAAACTCTGGGCCTACTACATTGCAATCTAATAAGCAACTTCTCTTTTCCTAAATTCTTCCACCCTGTGATGGGGAATCATGCACTAAATTTGAGGAGCTAAATGGGTCTCATATTTGCATAGGCTAAATTAGGATTTTGCCAAGTCCTTTGTCTTAAGCATATAAGTATCTTCCTTAATGGGTATAGGTGTCTTCCTCCATGTCATTAATGTAGATATGCACATATGACTTCTAACATTTTCCCATTTTGTCACCTTTGCACACGTTCCTGTCTCTAAAATTGTTTTGGCTCCCAATTGTCCTCCTCAAACTTGTTGCTGTGTACTTGGCATTAACTGCACTAAATCGGTCACAAACTGCTTTCAGCTACTTTGTTGCGTGTTTATCTAGATATAGTCTTTATAGACACCTCAATTTAAGGACTAGCATAGGTGCAAAATCTCAGAAAACTTCTATAACACCTCAGTTCTTTCATCCCACTTCACCAAATACCACCCAGTAACCCACTGGAGCTAGCAAGATCATTAAATCCTCTATCTTGATGTTAATTTTTATCCCTCCCTTTTGTCTAGACCTTCTCTTCTCATGATTTTGTTTGACAGAAAAACCTAGATTATTTTGAGCTAAAGAAATAGATTTCAAAATAATATATGTTTTATAAGATGTTTGCCAATTCCTATGACCAAAAGTCTTAAATGTCCCCCTTACTGTCAATATCCTCCTCCTACCCATTACTTATTACACATGTTACTTTTTCTCCAGTCTTCTGTCTCTGTCCTAACTTCGGCTGTAAAATCAACATCTTCTAACATGGCAAATGTTTAGAATTTGCTGCTATAAATCACTCAGAGACCAAATGTCACTTACTTCCTTCTCCAAAGGAATCAGTTGAAAGTCACATTCAAATACTGCATCCACCTCAAATCCATTTGGGAAATGCCCAGTACTTTCCATTGGATCAAGATGATGTTTCTCATGTTTTATTGGCTTATGAATTAAACAGCCAGACTATCTGACCCAATGTCCACCTAATATACAATGATGGAGCAGAGGTAGAATAATGACAATAAAATTACCTAAAGGAGAATATGAATTTTGGTGAACAGCTAGTAGTCTCTAACAAATATTTTTTTCTAAGCTGTTAGATACTTTAACACCTCTATTAACTATAATAGTTAGTTAAATAATAAGATATGCTATTTTATTATTACAATGTTTCTGAAATTGAAATACATTTTTAATGTAATGTATCACTATGTCTCTGCCCTTTCTCTGTCTACTAGAAGAGTAAATGTTAAATTGTTGATATAAAGAAATATGATAATAAATTTTAAAACCTAGCCTCCTTTGAACCGAGAGTCTCTTCAAAAGTATTAAGATTTTCTTGTTGAATTAACATTGAAATGTGTATAGATATAGAAAAATCAACAATGTCAACATCTCATGAGAGTCTATGCAGTTTGATTAATATTTCCCTAGTGTATCAGTCGGAATATGTTAGATTTTTCTGCAATTTCAAACAATCTTTCAAATTTTAGTACTTTATAGAAAGCAAATATTTATTTCCAAATGTTTTCTGAATATTCTGCTCCAAAATCTCTAACTCTGGGACTCAGGCTGACAAAGATACCGCTTTCTTGACTTCTTGAACACTAATGGTTTCCATACCATAGAGAAAGAGATTTTCACCCTTCTAGAAAATGTTCTGGTCTGGAAGTGATAAATATTTTAGAATTCAAATGATTTTTTTCATGTCACGGGAGAAAAGAAAACTTGTCTGATAAATTGCTTAACAAAATTTTCAATAGAATAGTATATATTATTATGGGCTCACTTCTAACTTTTCCATCAAGGAATAGCCTCTCTCTCTGTTCTCCTTATATTTAGCCTTCCAAGCTAAATGAATGACTTCCTATGACTATCTCCTATAGAAGTACTCCCATTTACTGTAGGACAATTTCTTCTTACTTCCATGACTCAAGAAAATGCACATCTTTAATTTGGTAAGAACTTGAAAAGGAGCCCTCCAGAGTGTTTCATTATCACTGGTCAATACAAATAATTATAAAGGTTTCCACACAAAGGATCTCTGCCTTTGTAGCTTGGCAGGGTCTTCTACAAACACGGGAAGCTTGGAAATTGAACCAGGTCTCTCTATTGCTTGTAATTTCGGCTCTCAGGTCAGTTTTGAATTAAACTGAATGTCTAGTATCCATATTCTTATCAAATTTGAGGAGCCAAAGTGATTATAGATTAATGATTATTCTTGATTTATCATGGAATCTGCCTACCATTAACAGGGATATTGTAATTATAGGATCACATACTTAAGCTGAAAGTCTCTTTAACCCAATCATTTTATTTATTTATTTATTTTACTTTTTTGAGACAGAATCTCGATATGTATCCCAGGCTGGAGTGCAGTGGCACAATCTCAGCTCACTGCAACCTCCGCCTCCTGGGTTCAAGCGATTCTCTTGCCTCAGCCTCCCGAGTAGTTGGAATTTACAAGTGCCTGCCACCACGCCCAGTTAATTTATGTATTTTCAGTAGAGACAGGATTTCCCCATGTTGGCCAGGCTAGTCTTGAACTCCTGACCTTAAGCAATCCACCCGCTTCAGGCTTCCAAAGTGCTGGGATTACAAGTGTGAGCCACCGCCCCCAGGTATTCCTTTCAGTTTATAAGTAAGAATACTGAGATGCAATTGTGTAATGTTAGCAAAAGTACTGACTTTGGAATGTCAAACATCTCCATATTTTATTTGTTGACTGCTTGGAGAGACTTTAACTTGATGAGGACTTTCATATTTGAAAACATTAAATGTTTCTCTAAAATATGTTAAGTAGGCAGGAACACCAGATGCTAATACTCATTTGTGTGGGTCTTTTGAATTCTAATAGTTGTAAACTGCATTGATTTAGAATGGTGTTAGCCCAGAATAGTTTGAAATCAGTGAAACACTGCAAGGTTTCATTGTAATAATCTCTATATCATTTTAATTGTAGAGAATATGCTGTAACAGAGGGCTATTTACTGGTTTGTAAGATTCCACAACACAATTTGGGGCTAACTTAGAATTTGGATCAGTACTAACTTGTAACATTATTTTTTGTGCCATGGTCTCCTTTTGCAGGCTAGTGAAGGCTATGAAACTCGTTTCAAAATAATAGTTTTAAAGGAATATAATAATTATGGGGAAATTTAAATATAATATGAAGACAAAATGAAGCATTATATTGATATAGTTATTAAAACATTTCAAAACACACAATGAAGTAATGTATTACTTGCATAGTAATATTTATCAACATATTACAACTGTCAAATGCTCATCATCACTGGCCATAAGATAAATGCAAATCAAAACCACAATGAGATACCATCTCACACCAGTTAGAATGGCGATCATTAAAAAGTCAGGAAACAACAGGTGCTGGAGAGGATGTGGAGAAATAGGAACACTTTTACACTGTTGGTGGGACTGTAAACTAGTTCAACCATTGTGTAAGACAGCGTGGCGATTCCTTGAGGATCTAGAACTAGAAATAACATTCGACCCAGCCATCCCATTACTGGGTATATACCCAAAGGATTATAAATCATGCTGCTATAAAGACACATGCACACGTATGTCTATCGTGGCACTATTCACAATAGTAAAGACTTGGAACCAACCCAAAAGTCCATCAATGATAGACTGGATTAAGAAAATGTGGTACATATACACCATGGAATACTATGCAGTCATAAAAAGGATGAGTTCATGTCCTTTGTAGGGACATGGATGAAGCTGGAAACCATCATTCTCAGCCAACTATTCCAAGGACAGAAAACCAAACACTGCATGTTCTCACTCATAGGTGGGAATTGAACAATGAGATCACTTGGACACAGGGTGGGGAACACCATACAGCAGGGCCTGTCGTGGGGTAGGGGGAGGGGGGAGGGATAGCAACAGGAGAAATACCTAATGCAAATGACGAGTTGATGGGTGCGGCAAACCAACATGACACATGTATACCTATGTAACAAACCTGCATGTTATGTACATGTACCCTAGAACTTAAAGTATAATAAAAAATAAAATAAAATAAATGTAGTAGAAAGAAAGAAAAAAAACCCATCATTTAAAAATATAAATATAATTGATATTTTGATATAGCTGCAACATCTAGACAACAATTTATGAATACATGCCATTTCTGTTGATTACACAGATGATAATACTACTGTGTCTTGTTGCTTACATTTATAATTGAAGGAAACACTGTACTAAGTTTCAGTTAGAGGCTAGTGAAAATAAAGATGTAAACATTTCCCAATCCAAGTACATGAACAGACTGAATTATATCCATAGACCTGTGGACCTCAAGTTAAAAGCATTATTTAAACTAATGTAATAGGAGATATAGAGTTCAAAGAATCTATATTTAAAAAGTAATTTAGTATAAAATGTTTAGATTTTATATCCCATTTGATTTGAATAAGGTAAGTGCATTCTACTTGCTATTATTAATATTAATATAGTTTCAAATTGTATAGATATATTTACTCAATCCTACCATAAAACCTTCTATTGAAATCTGTATTATTCCTCCAATGGCCTCTGAACTCAATTATAACTAGAGAAGTATCTCTAACGTTTTAAATAAATCATACAGAGAAAAATTCATTTATTTTAGAGAATAAAATACATTGCATTTAATACAACATTAAGGTTTATTTCTTCAAGCAGAGTTATTTATCAGTGTCATGAAATATACTGATTTATGACAAACTAATAGTAAAACAACAGCAAAAAAAAAAAAAAAGAAAAAGAAATTACATGTCCTGTTAACTTGTTTAGCATATTCAGGTATGCTAACCTGTGCTATATACATGCTTTAATAAATTTGTTTCTATAATTTTTACATGTACAATAATTACTATTGTGTTCTAAATAATTCATTTTCCCTTCCTCATATAATACTTAGTAAAAGCATTCTCCCAATTTTTGAAATTTAAATAATGAGTCATTATATGCTCAGTGTAAAGCCTTCACTGAAATGTATTTGAATAACTTTCTTCCTAGATATAAAAATATTCTTAATCTCAGATGATAGAGATCAGTTCTGAAAACTATCAAGGTATCAAGTGCTTTCCTTCCTTCATTTATTCCCAGAAACAGCAAGTAAAGTCATCTCTAGAAAATATAAAGAAAAAGAGCATTTTAAAAGAGAAAACTAAGTCATAGGGATGGACAAAAGCACAATGATCATGAATCTTAAGTTTTACATTTTCATGTATAAACTATTGTGTAGCTTTCTGATAGTGTCAACTATAGCCTATATCAGGAATCAGCAAAATATGGCCCTCAGGGCAAATCCAGACTCTTTTTGGTAGCCCATGAGCTAAGAATGATAGTCACCTTTTTAAATGGTTGAAAAAAATAAAAATAATGTTTCATGACATATGAAAATCATATAAAATTCTAGTTTCAGATCGTATACATGAAATTTTATTTATTCGTGCTCATTTGTTTTTGTATTGTCTACAGCTGCTTTTATGTTACAGAGGCAGAGTTATGTAGATTTAACAGACACTCAATAGTTGTTAAAGCTGAAAATATTTGCTATATTTACTATTTTTATAATAAAAAAGCCAAACTGTTCTATATGAGGAAAAGTTTACTGCTTAATAATGACATTTTCTGTTAAATATTTCTTATTTAAATATCACAGCTGATGTTTCACAGGCCATCTTTCTTTGTCACTCCCAATGTTGACCATGGAGGTCTCAGGGCATTCATTTCACAAATACTTATTGAGTGGTACCTCCCAAGTGTGAGGCATTGCATCAGGTGAGAGAATACAGAGGGTAGCAAAAATAACCTGTGTATGAATTGACTTTATTGTAGTCCTAGAATTCTCCTTAGTGGTTTTACTCTTGCTTGGGTTTCCTTATAAAATGTTACCTTAGACATTTAAAATACATCTCTCCTTGCATCCTTTTCTTCCTATGGCTCTTTCACATTGCCTATGTAAGAATAGAAATGAAAGCAAATGACACATTGAGAAGCACATTTCTTATGTTCTGACAAAACTATATTTTTTGGATCAAGTTTATCTACCCATATTCTCTATAACCTTTGAGTGAGTGTTTAAACAAGGTACCAGTCTTTCATGCAAATAGACCTATACTGCTTCCACCCTTTAAACATGTCTATGAATTTCTAAATTCAGGAAGTACTCATCTGAAGCCATGCAGCACTGTTACATTAAAAACATTACGTCTCTTGAAAATTTCAGAATGTTACTTACACTAAGGAGGTTTGTTTGTGAATAAATAACTTACTACTACATAATACTTTCTTGCTACAATGGTATGAAAATTGTGTCTAACAGGATATTACAGTGGTTTGAGTGCCCCCTCCAAGACTCATGTTGAAATTTAATTGCCATCATGATGATAATAAGAGATTGGACCCTCAATAGGTGATTAGGTAATAAAGGTGCTCCCCTCATTAGTGGATTAATGCTCTTATTACAGCAGTGAGCTCTTAATGAAAGGATGAAGTTTGGCCCTGATTTTCTCTCAGTCTCATGAGTTTGCTTACACTTCTGCCTCCCACCATGGGATAACACAGCATGAGGGCCCTCATTGATGCTGGCGCCGTGCCTTTGACCTCTCGGCCTCAAGAACCATAAGTCAAATAATCTTCTGTTCTTTATAAATTACCTATTCTGAGTTTTTAGCATGAAGGGGTATTGAATTTTATCAAAGGTCTTTTCTGCATCTATTGAGATATTCACGTGGTTTTTGTCATTGTTTCTGTTTATGTGATGGATTACATTTATCGATTTGCATAATCAAACGTTGAACCAGCCTTGCATCCCATGGATGAAGCCGACTTGATCGTGGTGGATAAGGCTTTTGATGTGCTGCCAGATTCGTTTTCCCAGCATTTTATTGAGGATTTTCGCATCGATATTCATCAGGGATATTGACCTGAAATTTTCTTTTTTTGTTGTGTCTCTGCCAGGTTTTGGTATCAGGATGATGCTGGCCTCATAAAATGAGTTAAGGAGGAGTCCCTCTTTTTCTATTGAATGGAATAGTTTCAGAAGGAATGGTACTAGCTCCTATTTGTACTTCTGGTAGAATTTGAGTGTGAATCCGTCTGGTTCTGGGCTTTTTTTGGTGGGTAGGCTATTAATTACTGTCTTAATTTCAGAACTTGTTATTGGTCCATTCAGGGATTCAATTTCTTCCTGGTTTAAGCTTGGGAGGGTGTATGTGTCCACGAATTTATCCATTTCTTCTAGAGTTTCTAGTTTATTTGTGTAGAGATGCTTATAGTAGTCTCTGATGATAGTTTGTATTTCTGTGGGATCAGTGGTGATATCCCCTTTATCATTTTTTATTGTGTCTATTTGATTCTTCTCTCTTTGCTTCTTTATTAGTTTTGCTAGTGGACTATTTATTTTGTTGATCTTTTCAAAAAACCAGCTCCTGGATTCACTGATTTTTTGAAGGATTTGTGTGTGCGTCTGTGTGTGTGTGTGTGTGTGTGTGTGTGTGTGTGTGTGTATCTCCTTTAGTTCTGCTCTGATCTTAGTTATTTCTTGTCTTCTGCTAGATTTTGAATTTGTTTGTTCTTCCTTCTCTAATTCTTTTCTTTGTGATGTTAGAGTGTTGATTTTAAATCTTTCCTGCTTTCTCCTGTTGGCATTTAGTGCTATACATTTTCCTCTACACACTGCTTTAGCTGTGTCCCAGAGATTCTGCTGTCTTGTGTCTTTGTTCTCATTGGTTTCAAAGAACTTATTTATTTCTGCCTTAATTTTGTTATTTACCCAGTAGTCATTCAGGAGCATGTTGTTCAGTTTCCATGTAATTGTGCGGTTTTGAGTGAATTTCTTAATCTTGAGTTCTACTTTGATTGCACTGTGGTCTGAGAGACTGTTACGATTTCCATTTTTTCACATTTGCTGAGGAGTGTTTTACATCCAATTATGTGGTCAATTTTAGAATAAGTGCAATGAGGTGCCAAGAACAATGTATATTCTGTTGATTTGGGGTGCGGAGTTCTGTAGATGTCTATTAGGTCCACTTGGTTCAGAGCTGAGTTCAAGTCTTGAATATCCTTGCTAATTTTCTGTTTCATTGATCTTTCTAATACTTACAGTGGGGTGTTAAAGTCTCTGACTATTATTGTGTGGGAGTCTAAGTCTCTTTATAGCTCTCTAAGAACTTGCTTTATGAATCTGGGTGCTCCTGTATTGGTTGCATACATGTTTAGAATGGTTAGCTCTTCTAGTTGCATTGATCCCTTTACCATTATGTAATGCCCTTCTTTGTCTTTTTTTTAATCTTTGTTGGTTTAAAGTCTGTTTTATCAGAGACTAGGACTGCAACCCCTGCTTTTTTATTTTTTTATTTTTTTTGCTTTCCATTTGCTTGGTAAATATTCCTCTATCCCTTAGCAAAAAGAACAAAGCTGGAGGAATCATGCCAGCTGACTTCAAACTATGTTACATGGCTATGAGAACCAAAACAGCATGGTACTGGTACCAAAACAGATATATAGACCAAAGGAACAGAACAGAGGCCTCAGAAATAACAACACACATCTACAACCATCTGTTCTTTGACCAACCTGACACACACAAGCAATGGGGAAAGGATTCCCTACTTAATAAATGGTGTTGGGAAAACTGGCTAGCCATATGCAGAAAACAAAAACAGAACCCCTTCCTTGCACCTTATACAAAAATTCAAGATAGCCGAAAGACTTAAATATAAGACCTAAAGCAATAAAAATCCTAGAAGAAAATCTATGCAATACCATTCAGGACATAGGCATGGGCAAACACTTCATGACTACACCAAAAGCAATGGTAACAAAAGTCAAAATTGACAAATGGGATCAAATTAAACTAAAGAGCTTCTGCACAGCAAAAGAAACTCTCATCAGAATTAAAAGGTAACCTACAGAATGGGAGAAAAATTTTTGCAATCTCTCCATTTGACAAAGGGCTAATATCCAGAATCTACAAAGAACAACAGATACTGGAGAAGATAGGGAGAAATAGGAACGTTTTTACACTGTTGGTGGGAGTGCAAATTAGTTCAACCATTGTGGAAGACAGTGTGGAAATTCCTCAAGGATCTAGAACCAGAAATGCCATTTGATCCAGCAATCCCATTACTGGATATATACCCAAAGGATTATAAATCATTCTACTATAAAGACACATGCACACACATGTTTATTGCAGCACTGTTCACAACAGCAAAGACTGGGAACCAACCCAAATGCCCATCAATGATAGACTGAATAAAGAAAATGTGGCACATATACACCATGGAATACTATGCAGCCATAAAAAAAGAATGAGTTGATGTCCTTTGCAGGGACATAGATGAACCCGGAAACCATCATTCTCAGCAAACTAACACAAGAACAGTAAAACAAATACCACATGTTCTCACTCATAAGTGGGAGTTGAACCATGAGACACATGGACACAGGGAGGGGAACATCATACACTGGGGCCTGTCATGGGTTGCTGGGCTAGGGAAGGGATAGCATTAGGAGAAATATCTAATGTACATGATGGGTTGATGGGTGCAGCAAATCACCATGGCACATGTATACCTATGTAACAAACCTGCACATTCTTCACATGTATCCCAGAACTTAAAGTATATTTAAAAAAATAAGTAAATTACCTATTCTGTGGTATTCATTTATAGCATTAGAAAACGGAAGAAGGAAGAAAATTGGTATCAAAGAGTGGGGCTGTTGCTATAAGAAATACCTGCAAACATGGAAGCAGTTTTGGAACCAGGTGATGGGCAGAAGCTGGAAAAATTTGGAAGTACAGGCTAGTAAAACCCTGTATTGCAGTGAATGGGGCAAAAGGGACAATTTTGGTGAGGACTCAGAAGAGGAGAGCTGTAGGGAAAGTCTGAATCTTCTCAGTGATTATTTATGCAGTTGTAAACAGAATATTAGTAGAAATATGGACAGTAAAGGCCTTTCTGATGAGGTTTCAGATGAAAATAAAGAACATCATATTGGAAACTGGAGTAAAGTCTGTATTTGTTATACATTTGCAAAGAACTTGGAAGAATTGTGTAAACGTCTCAAGAGTTTATGGAATGCAAAACTTAAGAGTGATAAAATAGGATATCTGGCAGAAAAAAAAATCTAAGGAGCAAAACATTCAGGCTGCTCCGTGACTAATTTTAACTACATAGAGTGGGATGCAAGAGAAAAAAATGACTTAAATATTAAATTTATAATTAAAAGAAAAGCAAAATGAAAAGATTTTGAAAATTTTCTGACTGGCCATGTGAAACGTCAAGAGGCCTGTTTAGGAGCGCAAACTAAATATCTGGCTAATTAACCATTTGGTAACGAGATTATTTTGAATAGTACAAATCCAAAGTCTCTTTATTAGAACAATGGGAGAAAGAATCCAAAGGAATTTCAGAGATCTGCCAGGCTGCCCCTCTCATCACACGCTCAGAGCTCTAAGAGGGCAGGTTGGATTCCAAGGACAGGTCTTCCATGGTCTCACTGCCCAGAGCTAACTTGGGTCTCCAGTCCTTGCATTCCAGCAAATAACTCCTTGGCTGCTTCAGTGATTATACCAGTCGGCTCAGGTTCAGCTCAATCCTCTGCTTCAGAATGTACAAGCAGTAAGCTTTGGCAGTGTCCATATGAAGCTAATTTTGCAGAAATGGAGAATGCAAGAGTTAAGGGGGCTTCTTCCACCTAGATTTGAAGGCCCACAGATGGCCTGAGGACCCAGGAAGAAAATTACCAAAGAGTGGAGCCACCACATAGAGGCCCTACTGGGGAAATGCTAAGCAAAAAAGCGAGGTTGGAGCTGCCCAGAGAATCCACACTAGGGCAATGCTTAGTGGAATGATGGGTGTGAGACCACGTCAGAGACCTAAGAACTGCACAGCCACCAGATTGCAACTCCAACCTGTGAGAACTGATGTACAGGCTGAGCCCAGTTTCATCACAGGGGAGGGGTTTCCTGAGGCCTTGGAGGTCAACCACTACAACAGTGTTTCCAGGATGTGAGATGTGAATTCAAATGGGTTTTTTCTCTAACTTTAAAACTTAATGTTGTTTGTCCTTTTGGGTTTGGGACTTATTTGGGACAAGTTATCTGTCTTTTCTTGCCTATTTCTCTGTTTTGGAATATGAATGTCTACTCTATGCATGCCCCACCATTATATTTTGAAAGTAGATAACTTAGTTTGATTTCACAGGCTTACAGCTGGAGGGAATTTTTCTCAGAATAAATCATGACTTAGTCTCACTCATTCTGGTTTATTTATTTAATTTTTTGAGACCAGATTTTACTCTATGGCCCAGGCTGGAGTGAAGTGGTGCTATCACAGCTCCCTGAAGTCTTGAACTCCTGGGCTCAAGTGATTCTCCTACCTCAGCCTCCCAAGTAGCTGGGACCACAGATGTGTACCATGTCTGGCTATTTTTAAAAAAAAATATTTTTGTACAAATGAGGTCTCCCTGCGTTGCTAGACTGGTCTCAAACTTCTGAGATTAAGTAATCCTTCCACCATGGCCTCCAAAATTGCTGAAATTGCAGGCATGAGCCACCATGCCTGGCCCGATAACTGATTTAAATGAGACTTTATATACTTTGGACCTTTGAGTTCATAATGGACTGAATTAAGATTTGGGAGCTATTGGGATGAAATGAATGTATTTTGTGTATGAGTTTTGAGTAGCTAGGATCAGAATTACATCATTTGAACAGTGACTCTCAAACTTACGTTGAAATTTACTTGGCATTGTGTTGCTTTTAAGAGGTGGGATTTTTAAGGGGTGATTAAGTCATGGGGGTCTGCCCTCATGAATGGTTTAATGCAGTTATCAGTGTAATGGTCTCTTGATGTAAGGATAAAGTTAGTAATTCTTTCTGTCTTATCCAGTTGCTTGCCTTTCCACCTTTGCCATGGGATAATGCAACATGAAGTCCCTCGCCAATGCTAGTGCCATGCTCTTGGACTTCCAGGTCTCCAGAACTACTAGCCAAGTAAGTTTCTGATTATTATTAATTACCCAGCCTGGTATTCTGTTATGGCAGCAGAAAACAGATGAAGAAAGGTATATTAAAGTCATATACAAATGTAAATATTAATAATCTAAGTACTCTCACATTTATTTACTCATCTAAGAAATATCTATTGAACACTGTCATAATTAAAGCTATGCTCTTCCATTTTGTCTCCCCAAATCACTAAACTATCAAGGCTTAATGTAAACGTTGCTAGACAATCAAAAACCTAGTTATGTCCAGCCTTCTAACATGCCCTGGTTAGGGATATGGAATTTTTTTGTTTTCCAAATATATTCTAAACCTCACGCATTTCAAAATCATATTTAATATTTGTCTATAACTAATATAGTATAGAATATTTGTGCTATAAATACATATTGTTTCATGCTATCAATAACAATTAAAACATTTTATTTTGCAAGTCAGTAAAATAATCATTATCTTTGTAATTTAAAGAAAGGTTGATGAAAGTTGCTCACACAAATGCATTTATCTTATAAGAGTGTTTGGTACATAGCAGATAATCTATAAATTTTTTAAATGAACATTTACAATTTTTACTCAAATTTAAATGTATGTTAATTAATAATGTATATTTCTCTTAGGGTTGCAGAGACAATTCATAATTAAAATAAGTTTTTCTACACCAAAATTATATCAATGATAGCAAACTAAAATCTGATTTTTGGAAATTTTTTTTTAAATTTATTTATTATTATTACACTTTAAGTTGTAGGGTACATGTGCATAACGTGCAGGTTTGTTACATATGTATACTTGTGCCATGTTGGTGTGCTGCACCCATCAACTCGTCATTTACATCAGGTATAACTCCCAATGCAATCCCTCCCCCCTCCCCCCTCCCCATGATAGGCCCCGGTGTGTGATGTTCCCCTTCCTGAGTCCAAGTGATCTCATTGTTCAGTTCCCACCTATGAGTGAGAACATGCGGTGTTTGGTTTTCTGTTCTTGTGATAGTTTGCTAAGAATGATGGTTTCCAGCTGCATCCATGTCCCTACAAAGGACACAAACTCATCCTTTTTGATGGCTGCATAGTATTCCATGGTGTATATGTGCCACATTTTCTTAATCCAATCTGTCACTGATGGACATTTGGGTTGATTCCAAGTCTTTGCTATTGTGAATAGTGCTGCAATAAACATACGTGTGCATGTGTCTTTATAGCAGCATAATTTATAATCCTTTGGGTATATACCCAGTAATGGGATGGCTGGGTCATATGGTACATCTAGTTCTAGATCCTTGAGGAATCGCCATACTGTTTTCCATAATGGTTGAACTAGTTTACAATCCCACCAACAGTGTAAAAGTGTTCCTATTTCTCCACATCCTCTCCAGCACCTGTTGTTTCCTGACTTTTTAATGATCGCCATTCTAACTGGTGTGAGATGGTATCTCATTGTGGTTTTGATTTGCATTTCTCTGATGGCCAGTGATGATGAGCATTTTTTCATGTGTCTGTTGGCTGTATGAATGTCTTCTTTTGAGAAGTGTCTGTTCATATCCTTTGCCCACTTTTTGATGGGGTTGTTTTTTTCTTGTAAATTTGTTTGAGTTCTTTGTAGGTTCTGGATATTAGCCCTTTGTCAGATGAGTAGATTGCAAAAATTTTCTCCCATTCTGTAGGTTGCCTGTTCACTCTGATGGTAGTTTCTTTTGCTGTGCAGAAGCTCTTTAGTTTAATGACATCCCATTTGTCAATTTTGGCTTTTGCTGCCGTTGCTTTTGGTGTTTTAGACATGAAGTCTTTGCCCATGCCTATGTCCTGAATGGTACTACCTAGGTTTTCCTCTAGGATTTTTATGGTATTAGGTCTAACATTTAAGTCTCTAATCCACCTTGAATTAATTTTCGTATAAGGAGTAAGGAAAGGATCCAGTTTCAGCTTTCTACTTATGGCTAGCCAATTTTCCCAGCACCATTTATTAAATAGGGAATCCTTTCCCCATTTCTTGTTTCTCTCAGGTTTGTCAAAGATCAGATGGATGTAGATGTGTAGTATTATTTCTGAGGACTCTGTTCTGTTCCATTGGTCTATATCTCTGTTTTGGTACCAGTACCATGCTGTTTTGGTTACTGTAGCCTTGTAGTATAGTTTGAAGTCAGGTAGCGTGATGCCTCCAGCTTTGTTCTTTTGACTTAGGATTGTCTTGGAGATGCGGGCTCTTTTTTGGTTCCATATGAACTTTAAAGCAGTTTTTTCCAATTCTGTGAAGAAACTCATTGGTAGCTTGATGGGGATGGCATTGAATCTATAAATTACCAACAGACTAATAGAGAGCCAAATCAGGAATGAACTTCCATTCACAATTGCTTCAAAGAGAATAAAATACCTAGGAATCCAACTTACAAGGGATGTAAAGGACCTCTTCAAGGAGAACTACAAACCACTGCTCAGTGAAATAAAAGAGGACACAAACAAATGGAAGAACATACCATGCTCATGGATAGGAAGAATCAATATCGATTTTTGGAAATATTAAATGATAAATGTGTATCAGTTTGCATTTTATAAATGGTGTCTATTTGTATTGATTGAATATAAAGTTACCATCTCATATGAAGCCACCCAAAGAGAAAAATATAAATTTGTTTTGGTTTTACTTAGTATCCTTGTATACTGTACTCTAGTTTTTTCTTTCAGTGATAAAATGCCATTCAGCTCTAACTGTCTAATTGCCTAACTACTTATCAAACAACAGTTATATACTTTATCCCTAATCTGCATTTATTTAGTAAAATGGATTGATTTCCCTGTGTCATCATTTACTGTAGTCTAAATTATCCTAAATATTGGCAATAAAACTTAAAATCCTGCCAGAAAAAGCAAATTAGTCTTTTACGTTTTTCTTTAGAACAATTTACCTTTATAGGTATAGAAAAATCACTCTACATTACATATACTAGGAGAGAAGAGAGTAAGGACACTGAAGCCTCAGACAGAATAACATGGCCAAAAAACAGGGGCATCCCAAACCTTTTGTTACTCCTTACCTTAATAATGTAGAATCAGTGTCAAAAAGAATTAATTGAATTAGTGAACAGTCTAAAGAACTCTCAAATCTTAGGGGACAAAAGGTTGCTTCTAGAAAGGTCTTAAAACTCTATTAAAAACAGTTGAATAGCAGTCACTGCAGTAACAGACACTGCTATTCATAATAATTATGAAAACTCAGAATTGCTCCGGAAAGCAATTGGTATAACTAGAAAGCTTCAGTAGATTTATGTCATTTCCCATGGAAAAAGTCACAGGATTTTCTTCCTTGGTTTTAAATATTAACATTTTTAAAGAAGTTTGTGGGGTTGGGTAATAATCCATAACTGTAGTAATAAAGGCAGTGTAGCTCTTTGTCTGGGGAATCCTTGAAGGCCAAAAACAAGTAATGCAAGCAGCAGTGGTATACCAAACATAAACACTGAGGCAATATACTACAGTAAAAAGTATACTGTGGCTAAGAATCAGAATACCTGAAGTGTCTTTCCAGCTCTGATGTATATGAGTCACTTTTCCGGGCCACTGTGAACTCAGCTGTACCAAGAACATTAAATGACAAGCTCTACTCAAGCATGCATAAGTGTTCAATATATATTTGTCAAATTAATGAAAATGAATGTTTTCCCTCTTCACTAAAGACAATATACAATATTATTTTAAAATATAGTGATACATAAGCATGGTGATATTATTGTTAATCTGTACTCTTCAATCAACTGCCAATAGTTGTATACAACTGGGTGGGTACCTGTGCTAGCTGGGTTCTCCAGAAGTAAAATGCTGAGCCAGAGTTAGGGGTGCAAATGGTTGATTAGAGAGTAATACCTGTCAAAAGAAAAAAAAAAAAAAAAAGAGAGAGAAGAAACAGAACTGAGCAATGGGAGCCATCAGATCAGGATGTAGATCAAAGTCTCTGGCTGCCCAACAGAGAGATCTGTATCAAAGACTGCATTATAGATAAATTCTGTTGGAAAGATATAATGGACCATCATCTTGTCTTGGAGCTTCTCCAAACAGATTAGAACCTTGCCTACTACTTCATTGTTAAGTCACTTGCCATATTAGCCCAGAGAAGAGTGAAATCTTAGATTGACAGCTGTGGAAGAACCAGAAAAAAAAAAAAAAAAAAAACAATATCTGGAAGCTGTCAGCTACTATGCTTCCTGAAACTAAGCAAGTAGTTTTTTAAAAAAGAAAGAGTGAAGCAGACATCTCTGCATCTGCCAAGTACGTAACCTGCCTGTGTCTTAGTGCTTTCATCTATAAAACAGAAAGATAGCCAGATTACCAACTATGCCTTGCATAGAAGAGATATTTGATATTTGTGTGAGACTAAGAGTGGTTATATTAGTCAGGGTTCCTAGAGAAACAAAACCAATATACATATAAATAATTTATAACAGCAATACTATAAAGTGGGGATCATGTATAGGTGTAGAATTTTTACATGCTATTAAAATTAAGTTATCAGCTTAAAACAGAATGCTGGCTGGGCGCGGTGGCTCACGCCTATAACCCCAGCACTTTGGGAGGCCGAGGCGGGCGGATGACAAGGTCAGGAGATCGAGACCATCGTGGCTAACACGGTGAAACCCTATCTCTACTAAAAATACAAAAAATTAACCGGGCATGGTGGTGCGTGCCTGTAGTCCCAGCTACTTGGAGGCTGAGGCAGGAGAATGGCGTGAACCCGGGAGGCGGAGTTTGCAGTGAGCCCAGATCGTACCACTGCACTCCAGCCTGGGTGACAAAGCGAGACTCCGTCTCAAAAAAAAAAAAAAAAAAAAAAAAAAAAAAAAAAAAAAAAAAAACCAGAATGCTATAACCTTCAGCTATGTGATATATTGCAATAGCAACCATAAAGGAAATATCTATAGGGCACACATAAAAGAAAATGTTTGAAGGGAATCAAAGCATGCTACTCTAAAAAAAAAGGGCAACGAAACACAAAAAAACATTAAGAGAAAAATTGAGGAACAAAAAGACACAAGACATGCAGAAAACAATCAACAAAATGGCAATAGTAAGTCCTTCCCTATCAGTAAATACTTTAAATGTAAATGGATTAAAGTCTCTAATTGGAGATATAGATTAGCTGAATGGATAATAGAACATTATTCAACTATATGATGTCTACCATAAATTTACTTTAGATTTAAGAACACGTATACATCATTAAAAGTAAAATGATGAAAAAAATATTCCATGCAACTTAAAACAATGGTGGCTAGGCTAATACCAGACAAAGTACTCTTCAAGTCTTCAAGTCAAAAACTTACACAGGAGACAAAGGACATTATATAAGGATAAAATCTTCATCAAGAAGATATAACAATCATATATATATATATATATATATATATATATTCATCAGATGGTAGAGCTCCGAAATACACAAATGATACTTTCACAGAATTGAAGATAGAAATAACAGTATTCCAATAATACTAGGAAACATTGATTCACCATTTTCCAGAATGCACAGAACTACCAGACAGAAGACCGACAAAGAAAGAGAGCACATGAACATCACCACAGACCAGTTGGACCTGAAAAACGTACATAGAAAACTCCACCCAACAACAGCAAAATATACATTATTCTCAAGTGTACATGGAACATTTTCCATGACAAACCACACAGTAGGCCACAAAACAAGTCTCAAAAAGAAGAGAAGATTGAAATTATACAAAGTATCTTTTCTGATCACAATGGAGGAAGACTGGACATCAATAGCAAAAAGAAAATTGGAAGATCAGCAAATATGTGGCAATTAAACAACACACTCTTAACCAATCGATCAAGAAGTCATCACAGGGCAAACTAGAAAATACTTTGGGACAAATGAAAAAAAAAAAAATCACACACAGCATATGTGCATTTTTAGAATGCAGCAAATGTAGTGCTAAAAGTGAAGGCTATAGCTATAAAAGTGTACATTTAAAAAGAAGAAAGATCTCTAATTAACAACCCAACTTTATACTTTAAGAAACTAGAAAAAAAAAATAGATCTAAAGCCACCAGAAGGAAATAATAGAGATTAGAACAGAGATATATGAAGATTAGATCAGAGATTGATGTAATACTAAGAAATGCCCTAAAGGATCCCCTATATTCAAAGCATACTCTTTCTTGCCTTAACTGTAAAGTAACAGTCTAATTTCCCCTTAGTAATCAGGCTCAATCAAGCCAGCCAGTATTGCAACTGCCTTCATTGTCTTTTGATTCAGAACATTGAAGAGCCCAAAGTGAATGCAGAGAAGTCTTAACTTCCCGTTCATTGTTGTATCTCCTTCTGGAAGCATTTGTCCTTTTGGACCAAAGATTTCTAGGTTAGCAGAGTATGAGGTTTCAGAGACAGAGGAAAGAAAAAATCCTAATGGATTATTAAGGGTAATAGTGAGTAGCACAACTTTCATTTTCACCCCTTGATTCCTGGACCAATTAATTCTGCCTACAGGAGAAACAGTATCATATATTTGATGCTTATTTATAACATATACAGCCTCCTGTACAATCTTCCCCCAGTCTTACAAGGTACTAGTACATAGCTGGCAATGCAACTAAATTTTCAAAAGGCCATTCCACTCTTTTATCAAACCAGATGCTTTAAGATGATGTAACGTAGTCTTTCAGGGATGATCTAGAAAGGAGAGGTAATGCTACAACTGTCCATTTTCAGTTGGATCTGAATACCATGCAAAAAGCATCAGTAAACCAGGCCTGAGTTTTCTCTTCCTCTGAAAACTAATTGAGGATAACTTATACAGTCACAGGAGCTAGCTGGGAGACAGAAAATAATGTAACAAGAATGAGGACCATGGGAATTTGGGTCAGTTCTTCATGTAAATTACTTGTGCCCTCACATCCTGCTTCAGACCAATTTTTATATGTCACTCTCATTTTATGATGGAATATTGTTGTGCTTTTAGAAATTTATGGTTTAATGGGTCAGACAACACCAAATTCACGACAGGCAGCTCAGGTTCCATGATCTCTTGTTAGCCTATGGTTAAGCATTCAGTCCCTATTCAGGTCCAGTAGCAAGTCAAAGAGCAGTTTATCAAAAGAAGAGTAATTTTCACAGAAGATGCCATAGATATTTTTCAAAATTTTAAAGATCTGTGCTTTATGTTTAGGTGCCTACCAAAAGTCCAAAAGGCATCTTTATCTGCAACCGAGACTTCAAACACCATTGAGTATACTGTCTCAAGTGGCCCTAGTGGCCGAACAGCTTGAACAATGGCCTGTACTTCTTGCGGAGACTTCACTTGTTCTGGGTCTCATTGAAAACTAGAAGCTTTTTGAGTCATATGATAAAGGAATAAAGTAGTACACCAAGTGAAAAATATGTTGCCTTCAAAATCCATGCCCACCTTGCCTTTAGGATTTGAGCACTGCCACTTAGCCCTTGCCATCCCAGAATACAATTATTCTCATGGAATTTAGGTTACCCAATTAAGTGGCAGCAGTTCCCACTGTAATGTGTGCCTTATGTAGAAGAGCGACCACAGAGGTCTTAAAGGATGTTGGGCCTTCCACCACAAATTTATTTCTCACAGTCATGGTAAAAGGTGTATTCTCACAGGGTGAATGCACAGTTCTTATCCCACACCCTTAATACCCATTCTCATATACATTCAGAGGATTTCAGTCTGAATAAATTGGAAAAATATTTTAGTTATTTTGAAACTTAGTACACATCTTCATGGGTCATACTTTGTACATCATCTTCAGTGGTTTGCTGAAACTTCAGTCTAGTTGTAAGTATAGAAGTACAAAGGGTTAGGGGTGGCCATGAGGACAATTAGTGTCTTGCTCGGTAACTACCTCTGGGAGACCATTATAGTTTCCTCAGGGTAAATAGGGTTAATCACCTCCAAGGGTTTAGAATGGCTGTTTCCTCTCGAAAAAAGACTCATTAGAATTTAGTAGTTCAATATTGCTAGGTTCACAAGCATCTTACCATATATCTGCCTCCCATTTTTCAGGATTCCACTGCTTCCCAATCAATGCCCTCATTTTAATTTGTATAATTGAGTCACTCACTGAATGAAACTCTGTGTTTATTTCAAACAATTTTAGCTTTATGGCTGTGGAAAAAAGGGTTTCTTTCAGAGCAGAGATAGAAATGTCTAGGCCACTTATGTAGCACGCAAGATGGGAATTTTAATACATAAGCTTACCATTTTTTAACCTTTCTATAAAGCAAAATGAAGAGCAGACAATTTCATTATATTAATTATGCCAGAAAAGTTCTATGGTAATTAAATACATGGCCAACCAGAACTTTGCCTCTTTTAAGTATTTCATTAAGAGTATCCGTTAGTGATACTTTGTATATCTCTATTGCCACATCATATCATGGAATATTAGCAATCTCTAAATTTGGAAATATAGTCATTAGTGTTTTAAATCAAATAAGTATAGAGAACCAATTCCAGAAACCACAAAACAACGTCATAAAACTCATTAAGATTCTGTTGTGCTAAATCTATAAGGAACTTAAATAATTCAACAGTCCAAAAATCAAATAACTGCATTAAAAAGTTGGCAAAAGATATGAACAGACAGTTCTCAAAAGAAAAATACAAGCAGCCAACAAATATGAAAAAAAGTCCAAAATTGCTAATCATCAGAGAAATGCAAATCAAAATTAAAATGAGATACCACCTAACACTATTCAGAATAGCTATCATTAAAAAGTCAAAAACAAGAGATCCTACCAAGGCTACAGAGAAAAGGGAATGCCTATAAGATGTTGGTAGGAATGTAAATTAGTCCAGCCACTGTAGAAGGCAGTCTGAAGATTTTTCAAAGAACTTAAAATAGAATTACCATTTGACTCAGCAATCCAAGTACTGGATATATATCCAAAAGAAAATAAATAATTCTACCAAATCTTCACAATAGAAAAGACATGGAATCAACCTAGGTGCTGATCAATGGTGGACTGAATAAACAAAATATTGTACATATACACCATGGAATATTATGCATCCACAAAAGAAACCCCAAATCATGTCCTTTGTATCAACATGGATGCAGCTAAAGGCCATTATCTTAAGCAAATTAACACAGAAACAGAAAAAAAAATATTGCATGTTCTCACTTATAAGCGGGAGCTAAATACTGGATACTGATGACATAAACATGGCATCAATAGACACTGGGGACTAATAGAGGAGGGATGGAGGGAGGGGAACAACAGTTGAAAAGCGAACTGTTGGATACTATGCTTGCTATCTGGGTGAAGGGATCATTCATGTCCCAAACCTCAACATCACACAATATACACATGTAACAAACCTGCACATGTATCCCCTGAAACTAGAATAAAAGGTTGAAGCTGTTTTTTAAAAAGATTGTGTTCTTCTACAACCACTCTTAGTACAAAAGTAAGTATTAGTTATGTTTTCCCCTAAAAACAGAACCAATGGAATTTATAGAAATTGGCTTTTGTATTGTGAGGACTGGAAAGTCCAAAATCTGCAAGACAGACCATCATTGGAAATTCGGGCAAGAACTGATGTTTCAGTCTTGAGTACATAGGCTAGAAATTCAGGTATAATCTGTAATTGCAGCCTTGATACAGAATTTATTCCTCTTCAGGTGATTACAGTCTTTTCTCTTAAGGTCTTCAATTGTTTAAATGAGGCTCACCTACATTGAAGTTAATCTCCTTTATGTTAATTATATCTGCAAAATATCTTCACAGAAACATCTAGACTAGTACAGGCAGACTTTGTTTTATTTCACTGTGCTTTATGGCACTTCACAGATACTACATTTTTCACAAATGGAAGGTTTGTGACAAATCTGCATAGAGAAAGTCTATTGATGCCATTTGTCCAATACCACGTGGTCACTCTGTGTCTCTGTGTCACATTTTGATAATCGTTGCAATATTTTAACTTTTGTGTTATTATTATAAATGTTATGGTAACTTGTGATTAGTGATTTTTGATGTTACTATAATTGTTTTGGGCACCGCAAATTATGCCCATATAAAATGGCAAACTTAGTAGGTCAATGTTGTGTATGTTCTGACTTCCCCACTGACAATCTATTTTCTTATTTATTTCCCTATTCTCAGGCCTACTTATTCTCTGAGACACACAATTTGAAATTATCTAACAATCCAATTAAAAATTGGCAAAAGATCTGAGTATATATTTCTCAAAGAAGACATGCATATTTTTTTTTCACAATGGCCAATAGAGTAGCGGCATCATTAGCCTTCCTCTCCCACTTGGAAGGATAAAATGGGGTGTAGAGATTCACACTGTGATCTTTTCTCAAGAAGTAATGCAAGAACTAATCAGGAAAACCAAAGGAATCTACAAACCCTCTGAAGGAAGCAGGAGGCTGCAGTCTACACTGCTGACTGGAACTCAGCTTGCTTCTACCAGTGGAACACTGTGGGAGTGGATCTGCCTCACCAACTGTATGGAACTGTGTGGGGCTTACTACCACCTGGTACTCCTCACTCTCTGTGCAAACTCTTCTGTGTAGCAGAGACAGCAACACTCGTCTCTGGAACATCAATCCAGTAGCCTGAGACCTACTCCCATCCCCCAACACTCACAGAAGCTGCTGTTTTGCAGGCGAAGACTAAGAGTGCAAAGACATCTACCCACCGTAATAGGTTAACACAAAGACAGAATCTCTTGGGAGCTGCATGGCCCTGCCCATTGCCTACAATACCGGAATACCTTCTCTGGGCAACATAAGGCAAGCAAAAAATTTCACTAATACTACTGTAGCTGGTGCTTTTTTGCAAGTGCCACCTCCTGGCTGGAAGCCAATGAACACTGTCTATTATAGCATTTCCTGGTAGAACAAACTGTGCCAAGGAAGGAGAATATCACCACACCATCTCAGCTATTACCTCTGTCTGCACCACTCTGGTTAACCAAGAGGTTCTGATCCTGTCCAGGTGACCAGTTCAGTACTACCATAACCAGCATTCAAGTAAGCCAACAATTTCCAAGACATTTCCAAGAAATTTCACAAAGTTTATGTCACTCCTCTGACACCCCCATTATATATGGTGCTGCTGCCCACCTCTGGGAAACTTGAGGACAGGTCACATCACTGGATCCCTTGCAAAAATCCCCCAACACCAGCCTGGAGTATGGCAACTTCACTGGGAGGCTAGACCCAGAGGAACAACAATACTCACAGTAGTCTAGCTATTGGGGATTCCCCTCTTAGGAAAAGGGGTCATCTACCACATTAAGGGAACACCCTGTGGGACAAAAGAATACAGATTTCACACCTTGAGCACCAGCTCCTTCCACTGGTGGAAAGCTTCTTTCAGCAGAGGCACAACTGCAGTGCTGGGCTCAGCAGGGAAAGTCTTCAGCTCTGTCCCAACAGTCAGACAGTGCTGGTGCACATGAAGGGTCTTGGAGAAGAGGGAGACATTTTTCCCTTGTCTATTACCATAGGCACAGTTGGGGCTTCTCCCATGGGAGCTTGGTATGGGTGCAACTATAGACAATCTTTCTGAAACACGCCAGGGTGACTGTATCTCCACAGCAGGAGCATCTTCTAAGTTCAGGCTTACATGAGAGACAAGGTCCAACTCCCTCTCTACTTGAAACATCAACGTTCTTACGTACGAAAGGAATAGCCAGAGCATGGGGACAGGAGTGTCTGAGAGGTAGATAACTTTTCTGCTACCCTGGCAGCAGAGCTGAGGTGGCTCCAACCCTTTCCCCAGTAAGACCTTAGTTTAAGATCACTTAAACTAAGTCTCACTGAGACCTCCTCCAGCTACCCCTGTCAAGGCTGGGATTTCATTTACCCACCTGCTTTAGCCACAATCAGTTCCTACCTCAGGACACTTCCCCTACTAGACTAAAGTCGGAACCATCAAACCAGTAAATAAAATACTGGGGTTAAACAAATAAGTAAAATATTTTATGCCATGTGGGAATGAGATAGATTTTAAGAGACCTCTACCATTCCAGCCTCATAGGAGATAGTGAACTAGCTCTCACACCAAGCACATAGCTACTACAAACAGTATGTAAGAAAGCTATCATACAATGACTCTCAATAACCAAGGAACTCTTACAGATTTTTCACCCCTTAAAGCACCAAGAACTAAATTAGGCTATAATTAACTACAAGTATTAAAGTCTTATCCTTAAGGGGAAAAAGAAAATTTTAAAACAAACAAACAAACAAACAAAGAAAAACACAGTCAAATCAAGCATAAATTCAAGAGTAATTACAAGAGATAGTCTACCCAAATGAGAAGAAACCTGAAAAATAACTCAGGTAATATGACAAAACAGGGTGCTATTATATCCTCAAAAGATCACACCAGCTCTTCAGTAATGGCCCAAAACCAAGACAAAAACTTTGAAATACCAGATAAGAAATTTAGAAAGATGATTTTTTTTTTTTTTTGAGACGGAGTCTCGCTCTGTCGCCCAGGCTGGAGTGCAGTGGCCAGATCTCAGCTCACTGCAAGCTCCACCTCCTCGGGTTCACACTATTCTCCTGCCTCAGCCTCCCAAGTAGCTGGGACTACAGGTGCCCGCCACCTCGCCCGGCTAGTTTGTTTTTTTTGTATTTTTTAGTAGAGACGGGGTTTCACCAGGTTAGCTAGGATGGTCTCGATCTCCTGACCTCGTGATCCGCCCGTCTTGGCCTCCCAAAGTGCTGGGATTACAGGCTTGAGCCACCGCGCTCGGCTAGAAAGATGATTATTAAGTTACTCAAGTTGATATCAGAGAAAGGTGAACACCATCATAAAGAAATTTTAAAAGCAGTTCAGGATATGAATGAAACATTTTCTAGAGAGAGAGATATCATCAAGAAAAACCAACCAGAACATCTGGGAATGAAAGACACCTGAGTGAATTACAAAATGCAGTGGAAAGTTTGAACAATAGACTATAATAAGTATAAGAAAGAATTTCAGAGCTCAAAAACAAGGCTCAGGGATTAACTCAATGAAACAAATATTTCAAAAAGGAAGAATCAAAATAAATGAATAAAGTCACCAAGAAATACAGGATTATGTAAAATGGCAAAATCTAAGAATATTTGGCATTCCTCAGAGAGAAGAGAAAATAATAAGTTTGAAAAAATTATTTGAGGAAATATTTAAGAAAAACTTCCCTGGTCTGGCTAGAGATCTAGATCTCCAAATCCAAGAAGCTCAAAGAACACGTGGGAAATTAATTGCAAAAGATCTTGACCAAGGCACATAGTCACCAGGCTATCTAAAGTCAAAACAAAAGAAAGAATTATAAGAGCAGTAAGACAAAAGTGTCAGGTAACCTACAAAGAAAAAAAACTATCAGACTAACAGCAGACTACTTAGCAGAAACCTTATAAGCCAGAAGGCATTGGGGTCCTATCTATAACCTCCTTAAATAGTCAACTGTCAGCAAAAAATTTTGTATCCCAGAAAACTAAGTTACATAGATGAAGGAGAAAAGAAGTAGTTTTAAGACAAACAATTGCTAAGGAATTTGTCGTTGCCAAATCAGCACTACAAGAAATGCTAAAAGGAGTTTTAAACACTGAAACACAAGCCAACTATGCACCAAATAGAATCTCTTGAAATCTTAAAACTCACAAAGTCTATAAAATAATAATACAATGAAAAAAAAATCTGGGTAACTATTAACATAATAAAGAGAACAGTACCACACTTCTCAATAGTATCATCGAATGTAAGTAGCCTAAATACTCCACTTAAAAGATACAGAATAGGCCAAGCATGGAGGCTGACACCTATAATCCCAGCACTTTGGGAGGCCAAGGCAGGTGGATCACCTGAGGTCAGGAGTTCGAGACCAGCCTGACCAACATGGTGGAACCCTGTCTCTACTAAAAATACAAGATTAGCTGAGTGTGGTGGCACATGACTGTAATCCCAGCTACTTGGGAGGCTGAGGCAGGAGAATTGCTTGAACCCAGGAGGCAGAAGTTGCAGTGAGCTGAGATCTCACCACTGCACTCCAGCCTGGGCAAAAAGAGTGAAACTCCGTCTCAAAAAAAAAAAAAAAAAGGATACAAAATAGGCTGGGCACAGTGGCTCATGTCTGTAATCTCAAGATTTGGGAGGCCAAGCTGGGTGGATCACCTGAGGTCAGTAGTTCGTGACCAGCCTGACCAACATGGTGAAACCCCGTCTCTACTAAAAATACAAAAACTAGCTGGGTGTGGTGGTGGGCACCTGTAATCCCAGCTACTCAGGAGGCTGAGGCAGGAGAATTGTTTGAACCCAGGAGATGGAGGTTGCAGTGAGCCAAGGTCATGCCATTGCACTCCAGCCTGGGTGACAGAGCAAGACTGTCTCAAAAAAAAAAAAACCAAAAGATACAAAATAGAAGAATGTATAAAGAAATCACAAACCAAATACCTGCTGTATTCAAGAGACTCACCTGAAATGGAAGTAGTCATATAAACTCAATGTCAAAGGGTGGAAAAAGATATTCCATACAAATGGAAGCCAAGAAGCAAGCAGAAGTAGTTATTCTCATGTGAGACAAAACAGACTTTAAAGCAACAACAGTAAAAAAAAAAAAAAAAAAAAAAAAAAGACAAAGATAATCATTATATAACGATAAAAATATCAATCAAATAAGAAAATATTACAATCCTAAATTTCAATATACCAAACACTAGAGCTCCCAGATACGTAAAACAATGACTACAAGACCTAAGAAATGAGATAGAGAGCTAAACAATAATAGTGGGAGACTTTAATACAGCAATGACAGCACTAGACAAATCTTCAAGACAGATAGTCAAAACAAACAATGGACTTAAGTGACACACTAGAACAAATGAATATAGTCACCAGGCTATCTATAGTCAAAATGATATAAAAAATAACAAAATAATAAATATTTACAGAACATTCTACCCACTATCTGCATAATATACATTCTAATCAGCATATGGAATATTCTTCTAGATAGACTGTATGATAGGCCACAAAACAAGTCTCAATAAATTTAAAAAATCAAAATCATATTAAGTATTTTCTCAGATCACAGTGGAATAAAACTAGAAATAACTCTAAAGGGATCCCTCAAAACTATACAAATACATGGAAATTAAATAAATCTGATCCTGAATGATTTCTGGGTTAACAATAAAATCAAGATGGAAATTTCAAAATTCTTTGAATTGAATGATAATAGCATAACAAGTTATCAAAACTTCCAAGGTACAGCAAAAGTAGTGGTATGAGAAAAGTTTATAGCACTAAATGCCTACATCAAAAAGTCTGAAAGAGCACAAATTGACAAGCTAATGTCACTGTTCAAGGAAATGGAAAAAAACAAAAAAACAAAAAAAAACAACAACAAAAAAAACAACAACAACAACAAAAAAAAAACAAGAACAAACTAAACCTAAAGCTAGAAAAAGAAAAAAAATAAGGATAAGAGCAGAACTAAATGAAATTAAAACAAGCAAAAAAATATGAGAGATCAGTGAAACCAAAAGCTAGTTTATAGAATAAATAAATAAAATTAATAGATCATGATCCAGATTATTCAAGAAAAGAAGAGAGAAGGTCTCAATAAGCTCAATTACAAATGAAACTGGAGACATTACATCCTACACCACAAAAATACAAAAGGTCGGGAGTTATAACTGATGTAAATGACAAGTTGATGGGTGCAGCACACCAACATGGCACAAGTATACATATGTAACAAACCTGCACGTTATGCACATGTACCCTACAACTTAAAGTATAATAATAATAAATAAATTTAAAAAAATACAAAAGGTCATTTTAGACTACAATATACACTTCTATGCACACAAACTAGAATACCTAGAGTAAATGGACAAATTCCTATAAACATACAAACATCCTACATTACATAAGGAAGAAATAGAAACCTTGAACAGACCAATAACAAGCAGCAAAATTGAATCAGTAACTTAAAAATTGCAGACAAAGGAAAAGCCCAGGACCACATGGATTCACAGATGAGCTCTACCAGATACTCAAAGAAGGACTGGCCCCAATCCTACTGACACTACTCCAACAGATTGAGAAAATAAAGAATCCACCCTAAATCATTCTATGAAGCTTGTCTCATCCTGATACCAAAACCAGGAAAGGACTCAACAGGAAAAGAAAACTACAGACCAATTTTCCTGATGAACATAGATGCAAAAATCTTCAACAAAATACTAGCAAACCAAATCCAACAGCACATCAAAAAGGTAATTTATTATGATCAAGTGGGTTTCATCCCAGGATACAGGAAAGTTTTAACATATGCAAGTCAATGAATGTAACATATTACATAAAAATTAAAAACAAAACTATGTGATCATCTCAATAGATGCAGCAAAAGCATTTGACAAAATCTAGCAACTGTGTATAATAAAAATGCCCTACAAACTAGGCATAGAAGGAACTTGCCTCATAATAAAAATCCTGTATGGCAAACCCACAGCAAACATCATACTGAATGGGGAAATGTTCAAAGTATTCCCTATGATAACTGGAACAAGACAAGGATGCCCACTTTCACCACTATTGTACAACATAGTTCTGGACATACTAGCCAGAACAATTAGGCAAGAGAAAGAAATAAAGGCCATCCAGATTGGAAAAGAGGAAGTCAAACTCTCACTTTTTTAAAGATAATATGATTGTTTTCCTAGAAAATCCTAGACTCGTCCAAAAGACTCTTGTATTTGATAAGTGAATTTAGTAAAGTCTTGTGTTACAAAATCAATATACATAAATCAGTTGCACTGCTATAGACCAACAATGGCCAAGCTGGGAATCAAATGAAGAACTCAATGCCTTTTACAATATCTGCAAATAAATAAAATATTTAGGAATATACTTAATCAATGAGGTGAAATCTCTCTACAAGGAGAACTACACATAGTGCTGAAAGAAATCATAGATGACACAAACAAATGGAAACACATCCCATGCTCTTGGATGGGAAGAATTGATATTGTGAAAATGACCGTACTGCTTAAACCAGTCAACATATTCAATGGAATTCCCACCAGAATGCCAAATTTAAAAGATTCTGCACAGCAAAAAATTAATCAGCAGAGTAAACAGACAACCCACAGGATGGAGAAAATATTTGCCAACTACGCATCTGACAAAGGGCCAGTATCCAGGAGCTACTAGGAACTCAAACAAAATAGTAAGAACATAAATAGATATTTCTCAAACGAAGATATACAAATGGCTAACAAACATATGAAAAAATGTTCAACATCACTAATCATCAGTGAAATGCAAATTAAATCCACAATGGGATACCACCTTACTCCTGCAGGAATGGCCATCATTCAAAAGTGAAAAAACAATAGATGTTTTTATGGATATGGGGAAAATTGAATGCTTAAATGCTGCTGGTGGGAATGTAAATTAGTAAAACCTCTATGGAGAACAGCAGAGATATTCTTTAAATAGCCAGCACTAGATCTACCATTTGATACAGCAATCCCACTACAGGGTATCTACCTAAAGGAAAAGATTATTATTTCAAAAATACACCTGCACACATATATTTATAGCAGCAAAATTCACAATTCCAAAGATATGGAACAAGCCTAACTGCCCATTGACTAATGAGTAGATAAAGAAAGAAAATGTGGTATATATACACTATGGAATAATACTCAGCCATAAAAAATGAAATAATGTATTTTGCAGCAACTTGAATGAAACTGGAGACAATTTTTTCAAGTGAAGTAACTCAGGAATGGAATACCAAATACCATATGTTCTCACTTATTAGTGAGAGCTAAGCTATGAGTACATAAAGGCATACAGAGTGATATAATGGCCTTTAGAGACTCAGAAAGGGGAGGTTGGGAGAATGGTTAGGGATAAAAATAATACACATTAGGTACAATGTACACTGCTTGAGCAATTGGTGCACTAAAATCTCAGAGTTCACCGCTATATAATTTATCCATGGAACAACAACAACAACAACAACAAACTCTTGTTCCCCAAAAGCTATTGAAATAGAAATTAAAATTTTAAAATCCCCAAAAGAAGACATACAAATATCAAACAGGTATATAAAAAGATGTTCAGTATAACTGATAATCAGTGAAATGAAAATAAAAACTACAACAAGATATCATTTCATTCCACTTAGAATTGCTTTTATCCAAAAGTCAGGCAATAACAAATGCTGGAAGGATGTAGGGAAAAGGGAACTCTTGTACATTGTTGGTTAGAGTGTAAATTAGTACAACTGGAAAACAGTTTGCAGGTTCCTCGAAAAACTAAAATTAGGCCAGTTAATAACCCTACAACGACCTCCACGTGTTCAAGTAAAAGGATGAGTCACACATATTTCACAATAAATTCAAAACTAGAATGACTAAGTTAGTGAGGAAGAAGTGTCAAAAGCTGAGATAGGCTCAATCCAGGCATTTTGCACCAAATGGTCAAGTTTTAATGCAAAGGAAAATTATTGAAAGAAATTAAAAGTGCTACCTTAGTGAACACATGATTGATAAAAAAGCAAAACAGCCTTATTACTGATATGGAGGAAGTTTTAGTAGTCTAGATCAAAGATCAAAGCAGCCATAACATTTCCTTAAACCAAAGCCTAGTCCAGAGCAGGGCCCTAGCTCTCTTCAATTCCACGAAGACTAACAAAGGTATAAAAGCTACAAAAGAAAAATTTGAATATAGCAAAGGTTAGTTCATGAGGTCTAAGGAAATAAGCCACCTTCATAACGTCAAAGTGCAAGGTGAAGTAGCAAGCACAGATGTAGTAACTGCAGCAAGTAATCCAGACGATCTCTCTAGCTGAGATAATTGATGAAGATGACTATACTAAACAACAGATTTTTTTTTTTTTTTTTTTTTTTTTGAGACGGAGTCTGGCTCTGCCACCAGGCTGGAGTGCAGTGGCACGATCTCGGCTCACTGCATGCTCCACCCACGGGTTCAAGTGATTCTCCTGCCTCAGTCTCCCGAGTAGCTGGGATTGCAGGCACACGCCACCACGCCCAGATAATTTTTGTATTTTTAGTAGAGATGGGGTTTCACCATGTTGGCCAGAATGGTCTCAATCTCCTGACCTCATGATCCACTCACCTCAGCCTCCCGGAGTGATGGGATTACAGGCGTGAGCCACCGTGCCCGGCCAACAACAGATGTTCATTGTAGATGAAACAGCCTTATATTGGAAGAAGCTGTTATTTATAACTTCCATAGCAAAATAGGAGAAGTCAATGCCTGGGTTTAAAGCTTCAAAGGATTAAGTTAACTCTCTCATTAGGAGCTAATGTATAATAGCTGGTGACTTTAAGATGAAGCCAATGCTCACTTACCATTCCAAGAATCTGCTAATTCTACACTGTCTGTGCTCTATAAATGGAACAACAAAGCTTAGATGGCAACACACACGTTTATAGCCTGTTTTACTTAATATTTTAAGTTTGCTTTTGTGACCTACTGCTCAGAAAAGACATTTGTTTTCAAAATATCAATGCTCTTTGACAACACACATGGTTGCCCAGGAGGTGTAAAAGATTAATATTTTTTTATGCTTGCTAACACAACATCCATTCAGCAGCCCAAGGAAGAATGAGAATTTTGACTTTCAGGTCTCATTGCTTAAGAAACATATTTTGTAAGCCTATAGCTGCCATAAATAGTCATTTATTTGATGGATCTGGACAAAGTAAATTAAAAACTTTTTTGAAAGGATTCGTTATTCTAGATGCGATTAAGAATATCTGTGATTCCATGAGATGATGTGAAAATATCAACATTAATAGGAGTTTGGAAGAAGTTGGTTCTCATCCTCTTGGATGACTTTTAGTGAATCAAGACTTTAGTAGAGGAAGTCATTAAGATGTGGTGGAAGTAGCAGGAGAGGTAGAATTAGAAATTGAGCCTTAAGATGTGACTGAATTGCTTTAATTTCACAACAAAACTTGAACGAATGAGGAATTGCTTCTTGTATGTATGACGAAAGAAAATGGTTTTTGAGATGGAGTCTACTCTGGTGAAGTTGCCATGAACATTGTTGAAATAACAAGAAAGAATTTAGAATATTACATCAACTTAGATGATAAAGCAGCAGCAGGGTTTGAGAGGATTGAGTTCAATTTGGAAAGTTCTACCATGGACAAAATAGTGTCAAACAGCATCTCATGCTACAGAGAAATATTTCATGAAAGAAAGAGTCCATTGATGCAGAAAACTTCGTTTTTGTCTTATTTTTAAGAATTACTATAGACACTCCAACCTTCAGCACCCATCACTCTGATTAGTCAGCAGCCATCAACATTGAGGAAAGACCCTCAGTCAGTAAAGGGATTATGACTCGCTGAAGCTTAGATGATTATTATCATTTTAGCAGTGAAGTACTCTTAAATTAAGGTATGTATATTGTTTTATAGACATAGTGCTACTATACAGTTAATAGCCTATAGGTGTAAACATAACTGTTATATGCACTGGGAAATCGAATTATTCATGTGACTCTCTTTCTTGTGAGATTCACTTTATTGCATTGGTACAGAACTTGACCAAGAATATCTCTAAGGTATGCCTGTATTTGACCCAAAAACTGGATACTCTGACATAGCCAAGTTGACACGTGAAATTAATCAACACAGTGATATTTACCGTGTTATCTTGTGTGCTATTTTTGATGATCTATGGAGCTCTTTGACAAGATAATTATTCTATAGATAACTTAATGGAAAATACTGGAGTCTGGAATCAGACAAATTGTGATAATAATCTATTTCCTATATATATGCCTTTAGTGAGTTCCTTATCCTCTCTGAGCCTCATTTTTCTTTCGTTTGACAAATGAGGATATGACAGCACTAACCACATATAATTTTTATGACAACTTCATGAAATAATACATTGCACGTTGTAAATGCTTTATGAGTTTAGATATAATTCTATATTGGCAGATACTAGTCCCTGATCACCAAAATCTATTATTTTCTAGGAAGCCAATGTTTCTTTAGGAGGATGACATGGCAAGCTAATATTTACCAGACTCCCTTAGGATACGTTCTGTCCTGTGATTAATTTTCACCAATTGAATGGAAATGGAAATGGTCTATTGGGCCAAGGCCTTTAAGTGAGTATTCCTTTTCTATGCTCTTTTTCCTTTTTCTAACTGATGCAGACAACAATGAGACCTTGGAAGGGGGAGACAATTCTCCATGAGTCTGATATTCTGCATGTCTTGTGAATGAGCACTGATTGGCTTTTGTTCCGAACCATCTTTTCAAGGATGTCTGTATACTTAATAAGGTTAGGCAATATAGATTTCTCCTAGAGTTGAGAGCAGACACGCTCACTACCCAGAGAAAGATTGTATCTCTCTCCTTAGTAAAATTAGGCAAGCTAACACCACTATACAAGATTTTCCTAATCTCAGGCTTTCTCTCCTGCAACTCAACTCACTGTATGTGCAGGCATCAACTGCCCTTCTTTGTGCCACCTTGTAAAATATGGTGCTCAGGAAATCAGTGAAAAAATGCTGGTACTTTGGTTACTGCTATGGCTACTTTTTTTTTTTTTTTTTTCTGACCTAAGAGTCTTGCATCCTCTACCAGCATTCATGAAACTATAGTAGGCTAACTTGTTAGCTTGCAAGTCAGGTAAAATTTCAGACCTGGGTGGGAGGAGGGAGAGGATCAGAAAAAAAAAATACTTATCAGGTACTGTGCGTATTACCTGGGTGATGAAATAATCTGTATACCAAGTCCCCATGATACGAGTTTACCTATATAAAAAACCTGCACATGTACCTCTGAAAATAAAATAAAAGGGGAAAAAATAAGCTCAGACTCATCACAGTACTTTACATTTAGGGAATGGATAGAGCTAAAAGATGGAAGGAACATTGATCCTTGAATCAACACATACAGGAGATATGCCTGATTACCAGGAAAACCCATCTGATATGAGTGAGAAATAAGCTTACATTGTGTTTTAGCCATTGTGATTTTGGGGAATTATTTGGTATAATACTTAGCCTATTCTAAGTGCCACACCATTTAATTTTTTTTTAAATTCTAGACATTTCTCACTGTTGTCCATTCTTTCCAGTGCTCTAGTACTTAATTTTATTATTTGAGGTCATCACATCAGTTGTGTATAGACCTCATCTGATATGGGCTATGAGGGAAATCTCTCAATAATGCATATGAGTGAGAAAAAATACAGTCACCAATATTATTGAGTTTTTTTCTACTTAAAAATAATTATTAATTTTGGATAGTGGAACCATTTGTGTAGATAGAACTAGAATTAAAAATAAAATATTACAGTTAAAATTCTTTTAGAGACCATTTAGTGAATACCACTAATTTTAGAAAGGGAGAGGCAATGTTTTTCACAAAGGTACTAGTTAATATTATAGTAAGATTATAATTCATGACTAATAACTCCTAGCTTACTGTTCTTTCTATAATATTCTCTAGTACCAGTGACCTGTGGTATGGGATTTCACCACTACTAACCAAGTAGAGTCATTTGTAACATTTTCACTCTCACTTGTGTAAAATTCCCATGCCCCAAATATGACAGTAAACTATTATTAGTAGTAATTTAAAATATATCTGCCTAGATATTTGTGAAACTATATACTTCGGTATTAAAAAAATCTACAGTTTATGAATAGACACAGAAGTATAATATGGTCTTTGCCATTAAGAATCTTATATTCTAGCTGAATAGACTTTGATAAATACGTCAAATTTGAATGATACTAGAGAGTATGTGATTAAAAGCTAAATTATGCTGTTAAAAATTACAAACGATCTATGGATGACTGGAGTGGTCAGGGAAGCCTTCAGTGAAGGAGAACTTAAAATAGACCTTGAAGGACAGGAATTCTTTTATGTGAGCACAGAAAAGTGCAGGTATTTTCGTTGAGAGATAACACACAAAATGAGGTTAAAGTCATGGAGAAAAAAGCATGGGATTTTCTTGGTATAATAGAAAAAAAATTTCATTTTGCTAACAGAGTAAGGCACATAGTTCACTCTTAAAAATGAGATAAGATACTATCTTCTGTAATAATGTTACCATTTCTCCCTCAATCCTCATTTCACCCCCATCTTTCTTTTCTTCTTTTTCTCTCTTCCTATCTCTTGTTCTGCATGCCCACCTCTATTTAATATTGATTTTGTAATTTCTCGCATACTAAAATAAAATTTTTAAAATTTCTTCTTCATCTCAAATACCTCTGATCCCTTTTACAATATAACACCTACAAAGAGGAATCTGATCTCTCTAAATCCTGTCTTCCCATTATTCCTTAAAGATACTCTATTTAGATTTTATTCTCATGATTCTACGAAAAAAAAAATTGTAAAAATCATCAATGACCTCCACATTGCAAAATCCAGTGCTCAAGGCTTCTTCTTGATGAATTAAGCAGCAGATGACCCAGCATATAACTCCCTACACATTGAAGCACTTTATTTGACTTCAAGGACACTACTCTCCTGGTTTCTCCCCTCCTACTTCATTGGTTGCTTCTTTTCAGTTTGCAATTAGTTTTTCCTCATCTTCCCTACATCTGCAAACTGAGGGCCTACAACATTTAGTTCTTCTAGGTCTTGTCTTTTCTATCTCTGCTCATTTCCCTGAAGACTTTATCAATGTTAATGGCTTTAAGTATCATCCACATGCTGAAAACTTAAAAATTTATTTTTCCAGCCCACACTTCTCTCCCAAACTCCAGACCAATATATCCAGCTGCCTACCCCACATGGATTTTTAATAGCAATTTCCAACTTAGCACGTCAATAAACTGATTATCTGATCTTTTCCCTTACTCCTGTCTTCTACAAAGTTATTCACATTTAATTAATAAATCTATTGTTTCAGTTCCTCATTTATAACTCCTCTTTTGCTCATAAGCTTCATTCAAACAATTAGAAAAATGTTTTGACTTTGCCTAAAAATGCATCCAGAAACTCATTATTTTTGACCAACTCCACTGCTAACACCCTAATACAAGCCACTACTATCTCTCACCTAGATCATTGCAACAGTCTCTTAACTGGTCTCTGTGTTTTCACTTGCCTTCTTACAGTCTATTTGCAAACAAGCAGGCAATGAACTTGTTAAAATAAGCACCAAATAATATTGCCCCTCTTATCAAAGCTCTCTCTTGGTTTGACAGCACCAGCCACTTTCTGTTTTTCAAACACAGAAAGCATGCTTCTGCCTCAGCATCTTTGACAGTGTTATTCATCTGCCTGGAATGTTCTTCCTTCATACATCTGTATCGTTGGTGTCCTCATTGCCTTCAGCTCTTGGGTGAAATTCCACTTTCTTAGTGAAATGCTCCCTTAAAATAACCCTATTTAAAATGGCAAATCCCTCTCTTCAGTACTCTTAATACCATTTTGCTTTTTAATTTTCCCCATAGTCTCTATCACCCTGTGACATGTTATGTTTTATCTATGTATTTTATTATTTTATATCTTCCTTCATTATAATGTAAGATTTATAAAGGCAGTATTTTTTATATTTTGTGTATTGCAATACCCTCAGTACCTAAAACAGTACCTGATACAGATAGATCCTCAATAAATATTTGATGAATAAATACATGAATGAATGAATATCCCTGTCTCTTTTATCTTTGATCTACAGTAGTGCATGAGAAAACCCTTAAAATTATTTTCCAGACAAATACATTTTCTAAATTAGTTATTTACTTTGTAATACACTTAGTATGACTTCGGAGGTTATCATTTTTTATTGTAGAAAGCACTTTACACAATAAATGATAATGAATACTATAGTTATTTTCTCCTCTAACCCTGACCCCTGAAGCAGCTGCACTGTCTGGAATTTTACCTGAGGTTCTTTGTCTCATGGCCATGGAAATTAAGGATGTAGACATACAAAGGGCAAGGTAAGAGTAGAAGGTTAATTGGAGAAAGGAAAAGAACAGCTCTTTGTCACAGAGAGGAGTTCCGAATTGGTTGCCATGCTGCAGTGAAATGTGAGGGTTTTTATAAATGAGCTAGTGGGGAGTGGATATCTTATTTACATAGGGCACAGAAAAGCAGTTAGGACCAGGTGTGCCATTTGCACAGAGCAGAATCTCTGGCAACCCCCACCTGACTCCTTTATTATACAGGTGGGCCCTTTGCTTGGACTACTCCACATTGTTGATCTCCTTCCACCGTGCATATGCAAAAAAGGGAAGGGGGAGTTTTTGTGCCAGATTCCAGGTACCTCCATGCAGCTTCAGGCATCCTCCCCGCCCCATGCAAGCTTCCAACGTCCCTATCTTAGTGTGCCCCAAAATGGAAAAGGAATGTGCCCATTAACGCCCACTGTTTTTATTGGGGCCCATCGTATGCATGTAAAGTTTGGTGATTACCTAGGAAACTCTCCCTCTGTGCCAGAGTCGCTTATTTATGCTTTGCCACCTGATCTTCCAGGCTGCTCTTTATAAGAGAAGTGATTTCTTTGAACTCCGTGTGGTTAGAAAGTAAGTAATTTTTGAGCTGCTTTTAGTTAGGAGGAAAGTTTTTGCTGAGGAGTCTTTCACCCCATCTACCTAAGTAATTTATTCATATCTCCTGTATCACCCCCACTTCATGCTCCTCACATGGCTTTTTTTCTGATTAGTTTAATCTTGAAGTAAAAGATGGGACAGAGTAATGTTCTGTTTCATAGCCTATATGTTACACCTGCATAACAAAGTTCACTCTCATAGGACATTTTTTCATCAAATCTAGAGATAAATTAACACTAACAAATAAAGTACTTAACACTGTTGTAGCAAAAACATATTTTAGATGGCTTCTGCTTACAAAATCATCCTTGAAGATAATTTGGTAATATTAAAGAATAAATATTATTGAGAAATACCAATTTTGAATGAATGCTGTATTACATTTTTATTAATCGTATATCAACTGTAGCATCAATTGATAGGGCCAGGGGCTTAACTTTTCTAATTTAAAAGGTAACCATATTTGCTGTATCTTATGGCTGTCAGTTTTTATAATTTAACTAAACTATTACCACAGTGTTTCATTTTAGTAGTGTTTCTATTTGAAAATGAATTATTTTACTTAGAACAATGAAAGGAATGAGTAATTTCTAAGTCTGAAAAGTGGATGCAAAGTTACCTGAACAAAGAGCATTACGGCCATAGGTATATGATGTACAGTCTTTGGTGGATAATTTTGGCTTACTTCTGGGAATCTCTCTATACCCCTTAGTAGTCACCTACTTCAGGGTGAGGGAATTATTTTGGTGAGTAGTGAGTAAGCTCCTTACTTTATGGGAAAGCGTATTTTAAGTTGTTATATTCCATTGGCCTCTAAGAGTGATAAATATTTTTTCTTACATGCATCTCTTAATACATGGAGCTAAAATAGGTATCCATTAATTGTAATTGCTATATCAAAAATAATTATTACAAAAATGTTAATTATTTTTGTAATTGAGCTTTTATTACTTTTCAAGCACTGTGCCAAACACTTTACAAATAATATCACATTTAATAGTACATTTTACACGTGTAAAAATAGAAGGTTAAGAGATTACATTTTCCAAGGTCCTGGCTAGCAAAGTCTGACTGTAGAGTTTGAATGAGTAATCACTACACAATACTGCTTAATAACAATAGGAATAAAAGTGCCCTTTTTCTCTTTCAGAGAGTCTCAAAAGAAGTTTAAATATCATTCAGTAGATGCAATCTATGAATTGGCTAGTGTAAAAATTATTTGTATTCAATGAATAGACTTTTCTTAGGGTAATTACTATTCATTGCATCTTGGGGTTATTTTCTCTGGAGTGTTTGTTTTAATGCAACTCATGTTGCTTTCTATTGGTTGTTTATTCATTTTCCAGATTAAAGTGAAACTGATTATTATGTAAATATTCAAATGCCCAAAATACTAATGAGTAAATCAGACAGTCTTATTAATGGTTTTCTACTACAGATGATTTATTTTTAGGCAGCATAAGTGCATTACAAGACTGAGGTTGAATTTGAAACTTATTTTTTACATTTTTTTAGATTTTTATTTCAATGGTTTTTGAGGTACAGATGGTTTTTTTTACACAGATGAATTCTTTAGTGGTGCTTTCTGAAATTTTGCTGCACCTGTCACTCGAGCAGTGTACACTGTACCCAATATGTAGTCTTTTATCCCTCACTGCACTCCCACCCTTCCCCCTCGAGTCACCAAAGTTCATAATATAATTCTTACACATTTCCATTCTCATAGCTTAGCTCCCACTTAAAAGTAAGAACACACAATATTTGAATTTTCATTTCTGAGTTACTTCACTTAGAATAATGGCCTCCAGCTCCAGTGAAGTTGCTGCAAAAGACATTATTTTATTCCTTTTTATGGCTGAGTAGTATTCCATGGTGTATATATACCACATTTTCTTTATCCACTCATTGAATGATGAGCCCTTAGGTTGATTTTATATCTTTGCAACTGTGAATTGTGATCCTACAAATACTGTGTGAATGTGTCTTTTTTACATAATGACTTATTTTCCTTGAGGTAGGTACCTAGTAGTGGGATTGCTGAATCAAATGGTAGTTTTACTTTAAGTTTTAAAGAATTAAATCTTCATACCATTTTCCGTAGTGGTTGTACCAATTTACATTCCCACCAGCAGTGTAAAAGTGTTACCTTTTCACCACATCCATGACAATGTATATTATGTTTTTACTTTTTAATTAGGGCCATTCTTGCAGAAGTAAAGGGGTATCTCCTTGTGGTTTTATTTTGCATTTCCCTGATAATTAGTGATGTTGAGCATTTTTTCATGTGTTTGTCTGCTGTTTGTATATTTTCTTTGGAGAATTGTCTCTTCATGTCCTCTACCCACTTTTTGACTGGATTATTTGTTTTATCCTTGCTGGTTTGCTTGAGTTCCTTGTAGATTCTGGATATTAGTACTTTGTTGGATGCATAGTTTGTGAATATTTTTTCACTCTATGAGATGACTGTTTACTCTGCTAATTATTAATTTTACTGTGCAGAGGCATTTTAGTTCACTTAAGTCCCATTTATCTATCTTTGTTTTTGTTGCATTTGCTTTTGGGTTGCTAGCCATGAATCTTTGCCTAAGTCAATGCCAAGAAGAGTTTTTCCAATGTTATCTTCTAGAATATTTATGGTTTCAGGTAGTAAATTTAATCATTTGATCCATCTTGTGCTGATTTTTGTATAAGGTGAGAGATGAGAATACAGTTTTATTCTTCTACATGTGGCTTCCCAGTTTTCCCAGCATTATTTATTGAACAGGGTGTCCTTCCCCCAATTTATGTTTTTGTATGCCTTGTCAAAGGTCAGTTGGCTGTAAGTATTTTGCTTTATTTCTGTGTTCTCTATTCTGTTCCATTGTTCTATGTGCTTATTTTTATACCAATACCATGCTGTTTCATAAATATAGCACTGTAGTATAACTTGAAGTCAGGTAATGCCTGCAGATTTGTTCTTTTTGCTTAGTATTGCTTTGGCATTGCAGACTCTTTTTTGGTTCCAGATGAATTTTTAATTTTTTTTCTAGTTCTGTAAAGAATGTGATGGTATTTTGATAGGAATTGCATTGAATCTATAGATTGCATTGGGCAGTATGGTCATTTTCACAATATTGATTCTACCCAAAAATGAGCATGGCATGTGTTTCCATTTGTGTCAGCTATGATTTCTTTCAGCAGGATTTTGAAGATTTTCTTGTAGAGATCTTTCATCTCCTTGGTGAAATATTCCTAAATATATGTTTTGAAACTGTTATAAAAGTGATTGAGTTATTGATTTCTCAGTTTGGTCATTGTTGTTGTATAGCAATGCTATTAATTTGTGTACATTGATTTTGTATCCTGAAACTTTGCTGAATTCATCTATCAGTTCTAGGAGTGTTTTGGATGAGTCTTTAGGGTTTTCTAGGTGTACAATCATACCATTGGTGAACAGTGACAGTTTGACTTCCTTTTTTTTCCAATTTGAATGCCATTTATTTATTTATTGATTTGCCTGTCTGATTCCTCTGACCAAAAAGTCCAGTACTCTGTTGAGCAGAAGTGCTAAAAGTGGGCATCTTTGTATTGTTCCAGATCTCAGGGGAAATGTGTCAACATTTTCCTATTCAATATGATGTTGGCTGTGGGTTTGTCATATATGACTTTTATCACTTTGCAGTAAGTCTCTTCTTTGCCTATTTTGTTTAACGTTTTTATCATAAAAGGATGCTGGATTTTGTCAAATGAATTTTCTGTATCTATTGAGATGATCATATGCTTTTTAATTATATTTATTTGATGTATCACATTTAATGACTTGCATATGTTAAACCATCCCTGCATATCTGGTATGAAACTCATTTAATCATGATGTGTTATCTTTATGATATGTATGCTGTTGCATTTGGTTAGCTCGTATTTTGTTGAGGATTTTTGCATCTATGTTCATCAGGAATATTGGTCTGTAGTTTTCTTTCTTTGTTATTTCCTTCCCTGATTTTCATATTAGGGTGATACTGGCTTCATAGAATGATTTAGGGAGAATTTTCTTTTTCTCAATCTTTTAGAATATTTTCAGTAGGAATAATATAAATTTTTCTCTGAATGTCTGAAGAATTCAGCTGTGAATCTATTTCTGGGCTTTTCTTTTATGTTTGCAATTGTTTTATTACTGATTTAATCTCACTGCTTGTTATTGGTCTGTTTAGGTTTTATATTGCTTCCTGATTTAAAAAGGATAATTGTACATTTCCAGGAATTTATTCATCTCCACTAGATTTCTAGTTTGTTAGCATAAAGTTGTTCATAGTAGCCTTGAATAATTTTGTGTATTTCTGTGGTAATGGGTGTAATATCCTCCATTTCATTTCTAATTGAGCTTATTTGGAACTTCTCTCTCATTTTCTTGGTTAATTTGGATAATGGTCTATCAATTTTGTTTATAGTTTACAAGAACTAGCTTTTTGTTTCATTTAATTTTTGTATTGCATTTTTTGTTTCAATTCCATTTAGTTCTGCTCTGATCTTTGTTATTTGTTTTCTTCTCCTGGGTTTGGATTTAGTTTGTTCTTTTTTCTCTAGGTCCTTGAGGTGTGACATTAGGTTGTCTATTTGTGCTATTTCAGTCTTTTTGATGCAGTCATTTAATGCTATGAACATTCATCTTAGTGCCACTACTGTTGTATCCCAGTAGTTTTGATAAGTTTTGTCACTATTATCATTTAATTTAAAGAAGTTTTCAATTTCTATCTTGATTTCATTGTTAATCCCAAAGTCAGTATAGAGCAGACTATTTAATTTCCACATATTTGTATAATTTTGAGGGTTCCTTTTGGAGGTGATTTCCAATTTTATTCTACTATGGTCTGAGAAGATAGTCAATATGATTTTTATTTTCTTAAATTTATTGAGACTTGTTTTGTGGCCTATCATATGGTCTACCTTGGGCAATGTTCAATGTTCTGCTGAGAATAATGTATATTCTGCAGTTTGGGGGAAGAATGTTCTGTAAATATCTGTTAAGTCCATTTGTTCTAAGGTTTGGTTTAAGTCCGTTTTCTCTTTGTTGACTTTCTGTCTTGAAGGTCTGTCTAGTGCTGTCAATGGAGTATTGAAATCACCTACTATTACTGTGTTGCCCTCTATCTCATTTCTAAGTTCCAAAATAATCTCCTTTGACTCCATGTTCTATATCCAGCAATTGTTTTTTAAAATTTGGGTGTTGCAGTGTTAGGTGCCTATAAATTCAGAATTGTACTTTATTCCTGTTGGACTAATCCTTTTATTATTATACAGTGTCCTCCCTTGTCTTTTTTCACTTTTGCTGCTTTAATGTCTGTTTTGTCTGATGTAAGAATAGCTACTCCTGCTCCCTTTTGGTTTCAGTGTGTTTGCAATATCATTTTTAGCTCCTTTACCTTCAGTTCCTGTGAGTACTTACGTGTTACGTGAGTCTCTTGAAGACAACATATATCTGATTGGTAGTTTTTTATCCATTCTGCCATTCTGTATCTACCAGTAAAGTATTTAGGACATTTACATTGTATGTTAATATTGAGATGTGAGGTACTATAAAACATTATTAGTGAATAAAGTGAAATAAGTACTGTGTTCCTTTGTTGGTTGCTTAAACATTATGCCTCTCTGATTTGATTACCCAAAAAAGAAAATGCAAAGTTCTATTTTGATCACAAGTTTTCTTAGTATATTTTTTCACAAATAAGGATAGTCTAATATTTCTGTAACTCCCATAAACTATTTTAAGCACAAGTTCTTGGGAGTTATGTTTACCTCCTTAGATTTTTTTGTCTCCTCAGCTCACCCTAAATTTTCAACCTTTCTGTGCTTGTATGTTATGAACTACCAATGAATGGTAGACAAGATCTTATTTGAAAAAAAAAAAAAACTATAGGCATTTAATGTTTAAACTACCATAAGTAATTGTAGTCAAAACTTATTTGTGTTTACTTGAAATATTTGAAAAAATAACACAAATATTTTATAAGCTCATATTGGCTTTTTACTTAAGTTTCTTGTGTTAGTTCTTGCACTAGTACAAATAAATACCAGAAACTGGGTAATGTATAAAGAAAAGAGTTAACTGAATCGCAGTTCTGCAGGCTGTAAAGAAAGCATGGCTGGGGAGGCCTCAGGAAACTTTCAAATATGACAGAAGTGGAAGCAGGCATGTCTTACCTGCCCAGAGCAGGAGAAAGAGAGAGAAGTGGGACGTGCTGCACACTTTTAAGCAAGCAGATCTCATGAGAACTCACTATCATAGTAACAGCAAGAAGGAAATATACCCTCATGATCAAATCAACTCCTACCAAGCCCGTCCTCTAACATTGAAGATTACAATTCAACATGATATTTGGGTGGGAACACAAATGGAAACCATATCATTCCAACCCTGGATCCTCCTAAGTCTCACATCCTTCTCCCATTACAAAATACAATCATTCATTTTCAACAATTCCCCAAGTCTTAACTCATTTCAGCATTAACTCAAAAATCCACATCCAAAGTCCCATCTGAGGCAGACAAGTTTCTTCCCCCTATGAGCTTGTAAAATAAGTTAGTTACTTCCATGATACAATGAGAGTACAGGCATTGAGTAAATACTCCTGTTCCAATAGGGAGAATTTGGCCAAAAGAAAGGGGCTACATGCCCCATGCAAGACCAAAACCCAGCAGGATAGTTATTAAATCTGAAAGCTCCAAAATAATCTTTTGACTCCATGTCTCATATCCAGGCCACACTAATGCAAAGCTGGCTTTCCAAGGCCTTGAACATCTCTGTTCCTGTGGCTCTGCAGGACTTAGCCTCCACAGCTGATCTCAAGGGCTTGTGTTGAGTGCATGTGGCTTTCCCAGGCACACAGTGCAAGCTACCGGTGACTGTACTATTCCATGTCCTGGAGGATAATGACATTCTTCTTATAGCTCCACCAGGCAGTGCCCCAATGTGGACTCTATGTGGGAGCTACAACCCCACATTTCCCTTCCACACTGCCCTAGTAGAGGTTGTCCATGAGGGCTTGACCTCTGCAGCAGACTTATGCTTTGACATCCAGGCTTTTACCCACATTTTCTGAAATTTAGGCAGAGGCTCCCATGCCTCAACTCTTGTACTCTGTGCACCCGCAGACTTAACACCACCTGGAAAGGTGTATAGCTTTCACCCTCTGAAGCAGAAGCCTGAGTACCTGGGACATTTTGAGCCATGGCTGGGACTGGAGCAGTTGCATGCAGGAGGCAGTGTCCTGAGCCTGTGCAGGGCAATGGGGCCCTGGGCCTGGCCCATAAAACTATTCTTTTTTCCTAGGACTCCAGGTGTATAATAGGAGGGACTACTGTGAAGGTCTCTGAAATACTTTCAGAACATTTTTTCATTGTCTTGGCTGTTAGTACTTGCTGTTCTTTTATAGGTTGGTGCATAAGTAATTGCAGCATCTGCCATTGAAAGTAATGGCAAAAAACACAATTACTTGTGTACCAACCTAGTAGTTATGTCAATTTTCTAAAGCAGTCTTGAATTCCTTCCTTGAAAATAGGTTTTTCTTTTCTGCTACATGGCAAGGCTGCAAATTGTCCAGACTTTAATGCTCTACTTCCCTTTCTTTTAGAAGTTTCAGTTTTACATTATTTCTTTGTTCATGAATGTGAGCATAGGCTGCTAGAAACAGACAGACCACATTTTGACAGCTTTGTTTTCTAGAAATTTCTTCCACCAGATACCCTAAATAATCACACTCAAGTTCAAATTTTCATAGATTTCTAGGACAGGGTCACCATGCCTCTGACCTTTTTCCTAATGCATAGGAAAAGTGACCTTTACTCCAGTTCCCAATAAGTTCTTTATCCCCAACTGAGACCTTCTCAGACTGGATTTCATTGTCCATATCACTGTCAGCATTTTGGCCACAACAGTTTTAAGAAGTCTCTAGGAAGTTTCAAACTTTGCCACATCTTTCTGTCTTCTTCTGAGCCCTCCACACTCTTCCATCCAGCCTCTGCCAGTTACCCAGCTCCAAAGTTACTTCCACATTTTCAGGTATCTTTATAGCAATGCCCCATTTCTGGTACCAATTTGCTGTATTACTTCTGTCTGGCACTACTATAAAGAAATACCTGAAACTGGGTAATTTATAAATAAAAGAGGTTTAATTGGCTCATGGTTCTGCAGGCTGTACAGGAAGCCTGGCTGGGGAGGCCTCAGAAAACTTTCAATTATAGTGGAAGTGGAAGCAGGCACATCTTACATGGCTAGAGCAAGAGAAAAAGAGAGAATGGAAAGGTGCTACACACTTTTAAATAACAAGATCTCACGATAACTCACTATCATGAGAATATCAAGGGAGAAATCTGCCCCCATGATCAAATTACCTCCCATCAGGCCCCTTCTCCAACACTGGGGATTACAATTCAACATGAGAGTTGGTCATGGGCACAAATCTAAACCATGTCATCTCTGTTAGTGAAACTAGGCCGCATAAAACTTAGAAACTAGGCCTCATAAAAAAATAACTTAAAAAAATTAACACCAGGTGGCTCTGGATAAGGTCCCACCCTGCCTCAATAAGGTCCCACCCTGATAGGGTCCCACCCTGCCAATTCCGGGAAACAACCTCATGGGGTCCCACCCTGCCAATTCCGGGGGTCCCACCCTGCCTCGAAGTTCCCGGAATCAACAACTCCAGGAAAAAACCTCATAAGGTCCTGCTCTAACCAATTAGAACAAGACACCTTGCTCAGGCCATAGACCCAATTACCACGCGCCTAAAGCTTTGTTTGAATTTCGTGCCCTAAGCTGTGTTTGAACTTGTGTTTGCCTATATAAACAGCCTGTAACAAGCAGTCGGGGTCCCAGGGCCAACTTAGAGCTTGGGACCCTAGCGCGCTAGTAATAAATAACTCTCTGCTGTGAATCTCGTGTTGGTGATCCTTCGCGGCGACCCCTGCCCAGGAAGGAATCAACAGTTCGGTTCCAACATTTGGTGCATTGGCCGGGAAGTGGGGTCGTCCGAGGACCCCCGACCCATCCGGCGGAGACCCATCTGGCCCGGGCCACGGACTGCTGACTGAACGGACCCACCAGGTACTTTCGTTTTGTTCTGTCTGTCTTGCTGGCCAACTCTGAACTCTGGGGAGTACTCCTTCTGAATTAAGTGGGGAAGGGGGACAGACGTGTCCGGCACCTTCCCACTTACGCCCCGGGGGACGCCCTGGCAGTAGTCTGGGAGAAGGCTGACGACTCAGCCAGCCTCCTCAAATCTTTAGGCAGGTCGCCCCTGCCGTCTGAATATTTTGTGATCTTGTGGCGCCACTCTCTGGCCGTGCGGCTTCTCCTTACTTGTCTGGTCTTTGTTTTTGTTACTTTCGTTTTGTCCTTGTTATACGTGGACGAAATAGGACAGACGTTGACGACTCCTTTGTCTCTGACCCTGACTCACTTCCCTGATGTTCAGGCTCGAGCCCACAACCTCTCCATAGAAGTCCGTAAGGGACGATGGCGAAAATTCTGCTCGTCCGAGTGGCCTACCCTCCATGTTGGGTGGCCCTGGGACGGAACATTTGACCTCCCAATTATCTTACAGGTTAAAGCAACAGTGATGGATCCTGGGCCACACGGACACCCAGACCAGGTGGCCTACATAATTACTTGGGAGGATCTGGTCCGAAACCCTCCCTCTTGGGTGAAACCCTTCCTCCATTCCCCTTCCCCATCCCAATCTACCCTCCTTGCCTTAGAAGCCCCAAAGAATCGGAATCCGGACCCGCATAAGCCAGTCCTCCCAGATGAACCCCAGAGGGACCTCCTCCTTCTTGATCCCCTGCCTCCTCCACCTCAAAACCCCCTTCTGGGACCTCCACCTTACGCTTCACCCTTGCCCCCTGTCTTGTCCCCAGCTCTTTCCTCTACCGCCTCGGCCCCTACCCTTTCTCCAACTTCTCCCTCGGCCCCTCCCTCCACCCCGTCTCCTTCTCCAGCCCCGCCCAAACTCACCCCTCAGATGCCGCCACTGACACCTCCTCGTCTCCGCTTGCGGCGGACTGAGGACCCAGATGGCCCTTCCACTTGGCAATCCTCCCATTTTTCCCCTCCGTACCGTCAATCGCACGGTCCAGTACTGGCCCTTCTCTGCCTCTGACCTCTACAACTAGAAAACCCATAACCCTTCCTTTTCCCAAGACCCCCAGGCCCTAACCTCGTTAATAAAATCCATTCTCCTCACTCACCAGCCCACTTAGGATGATTGCCAGCAACTCTTGCAGGTCCTCCTAACCACTGAAGAAAGGCAGCAAGTCCTCCTGGAGGCCCGGAAAAATGTGCCAGGACCAGGAGGCCTCCCAACCCAACTTCCCAATAAAATAGACGAGGGATTTCCCCTCACCCGCCCAGACTGGGACTATGAAACGGCACCAGGTAGGGAGAGTCTCCGAATCTATTGCCAGGCTCTGTTGGCGGGTCTCAAAGGGGCAGGAAAGCGCCCCACAAATTTGGCCAAGGTAAGGACCATAACTCAGGAAAGGGATAAAAGCCCGGCAGCCTTCATGGAAAGGCTTCTGGAAGGGTTCCAAATATATACCCCATTAGACCCAGAGGCCCTAGAACATAAGGCTACCGTAGCTATGGCATTCATAGACCAAGCTGCATTAAATATCAAAGGAAAACTCCAAAGACTAGATGGAATCCAAACCTATGGATTACAAGAATTGGTTAAGGAGGCAGAAAAAGTGTATAATAAGAGAGAAACCCCTGAGGAAAGGGAAGCCAGGTTAGCGAAGGAACAGATAGAGCGAGAGGATCGTAAGAACCGAGTGAAGGATAAGCATTTAACAAAAATCCTGGCGGCAGTTGTGAGAGAGAAAGGACCAGGGAGAGAGGGAGAGAAGCAGAGGCGGCCGGCTGGCCCCCGTGTCTTCGCATCATGGCAGCCACCGCTATGCTGGTCAAGGACTCTGCTAAGTTAACCCTTGGGCAGCCACTAACTGTTATTACCCCACATGCTCTAGAGGCCATAGTGCGGCAGCCCCCGGACCGGTGGATAACCAACGCACGCCTAACCCACTACCAGGCCCTCCTACTGGACACGGACCACGTCCAGTTTGGCCCTCCAGTCACCCTAAACCCTGCTACGCTGCTGCCGGTACCAGAAGACCAACCAAGCCCACACGATTGTCGGCAAGTACTGGCTGAGACCCATGGAACACGGGAAGACCTTAAAGACCAAGAACTCCCAGACGCGGATCACACCTGGTACACAGACGGCAGCAGTTACCTTGACTCAGGTACCCGGAGGGCGGGAGCGGCGGTAGTAAATGGCCACAACACCATTTAGGCACAATCACTACCTCCTGGCACGTCTGCACAGAAGGCTGAGTTAATAGCACTAACCAAGGCCCTAGAGCTGTCCAAGGGAAAGAAAGCTAGCATTTATACTGATAGCCGGTATGCCTTTGCAACGGCTCATACTCATGGAAGTATCTATGAAAGAAGAGGTCTCCTAACCTCAGAAGGAAAGGAAATCAAGAACAAAGTTGAAATAATTGCCTTATTAAAAGCCCTTTTTCTTCCTCAAGAAATGGCTATAATTCACTGCCCCGGGCATTAGAAAGGACAGGATCCAGTCGCAGTAGGACGAAACTAGCCACATAACTATTGAACATACTTATACCCCAGAAGACCAGGAAGAAGCAAAAGCCATAGGGGCTATAGAAAACAAAGACACTAAAAACTGGGAAAAAGGAGGAAAAATAGTCCTTCCCCAAAAGGAAGCCCTGGCAATGATCCAGCAGATGCATGCCTGGACACACTTGAGTAGTCGAAAAGCTAAAATTACTGATTGAAAAAACTGACTTTCTAATCCCAAAGGCAAGTACCCTCGTAGAACAAGTGACATCTGCCTGTAAGGTCTGTCAGCAGGTAAACGCTGGGGCTACCCGAGTGCCAGAAAGGAAACGAACTCGTGGTAATCGCCCAGGAGTCTATTAGGAAATAGACTTCACTGAAGTAAAACCTCTCTATGCTGGATATAAGTACTTACTAGTGTTTATAGATATCTTTTCAGGATGGGTAGAAGCCTACCCCACCCGGCAAGAAACGGCACACATAGTAGCCAAGAAAATTCTGGAAGAAATCTTTCCTAGATTCAGACTTCCCAAGGTAATTAGGTCAGATAACGGGCCGGCCTCCGTTTCTCAGGTAAGTCAGGGGCTCGCCAGGATATTAAGGATTAATTGGAAATTACATTGTGCCTATAGACCCCAGAGCTCAGGACAGGTAAAAAGAATGAATAGAACAATAAAAGAGACCCTTACTAAATTAACCTTAGAGACTGGTTTAAAAGATTGGAGACGCCTCCTATCCTTAGCTCTGTTAAAGGCCCGAAATACGCCTAACCGTTTTGGGCTCACTCCATATGAAATCCTCTACGGAGGACCTCCCCCTTTGTCAACCTTGCTTAACTCCTTCTCCCCCTCCGATCCTAAAACTGACCTACAGGCTCGGCTAAAAGGACTCCAAGCAGTACAGACCCAAATCTAGGCCCCCTTGGCAGAACTGTACCAACCAGGACATCCACAGACCAGTCACCCCTTCCAGGTAGGAGACTCTGTCTACGTTAGACGGCACCATACTCAAGGACTAAAGCCTCGGTGGAAAGGACCCTACATTGTTCTCCTGACCACGCCCACAGCCATAAAGGTTGACGGAATCTCCACTTAGATCCACGCATCCCACGCCAAGGCTGCTCCATAGACGTCCGGACCAACACCACTTGAGACATGGAAACTCCGACGCTCCGCGGACCCGCTCAAGATAAGACTCTCTCGTATCTAACTCCTTGCTTATTGTTTGCCCTTCTTCCCTGCGCTGTCTCTAGTGTAGTTTTTGATGCTAACCCCCACCGGCCATTTAGCCTGACCTGACAGATAATTAATTTTAATAATCAAGAGGTCTTAAATAAGACCTCCGAGAATGCTCCTATAAAGACTTGGTTTCCAGACCTCTATTTCAACCAAAAAAATATATATATATATAGCAGAAAAAATAAAAGACACAGGCCCCCGGTTTACTGGTCCCACAGGAGTCCTATTAGGAACTCCTCAGGATAGACAAGAATGGAAAGGACAGGCTAGAAAGGTGTCCATCAGCCGGAATGGGTTTTATGCCTGTCCCGGATTCAGGACAGGACAAATGAAAAAAAACTTGTAAAGATCTGACTCACTTGTATTGCAAAAGCTGGTCCTGTGTGACTACTAATAATAGAGAGTAGAAATAGGCCACAAAACCTTAGTATATAACCATGTCCTTTGTCCAGCCCTGTACCACAACCCGATATTCGGAAAATTGCAACCTGGTTCGCATCAAGTTTGAAGATGCGGCAAAATCTGATAACAGATAAATAACAACAAGGTTAATATAAGGTCTCTATTTATACCAGCACAACCCGCCTAAAATTCCCCTCCAAATCAGACTATTAGTCAATCCAGACACTGCCCCTGTTGCAGTAAGGCCAAACCAGGTTTTATTAGAAGCTAGGAAGCCCCCGGTTTCCATATCGGAGAAGCCCCAACTAAAAGCTCCTCAAAGCACTTCCCCACCCTTAATCTCCCTCACCCTCGCCGACATGTTAGGAATTAGGGTAGCGGCTGGAGTTGAGACCAGGACAGCAGCCCTAGTGCATGGTAACCATCATCTGCAACAACTTAAAGTAGCCATAGATAAAGACCTTAGAGCCATAGAACAATCTATCACAAAACTTGAAGAGTCCTTGACTTCTCTGTCTGAAGTTGTATTACAAAACCGACGAGGACTAGAAATTGTCTTTCTGAAAGAGGGCGGGCTCTGTGCAGCCCTAAAAGAGCAATGTTGTTTTTATGCAGATCATTCAAAAATAGTTAAAGATTCTATGGCAAAACTAAGAAAAAGATTAGACAAAAACAAAAAAAAAAAAAAAGAGAGAGAAAATCTCAACAAAGTTAGTTTAAAAATTAGTACAACCAATCCCCTTGGCTTAGCACCCTAATCTCCACCATCTTAGGACCCCTCATCCTGCTCACGCTCATCCTGACTTTCAGGCCATGCATACTCAACCGCTTACTCACCCTTATTAAAAATAGAATAAACATAGTACATGCTATGGTTCTGACCCAACAATACCAGACCCTCAGGACTGAAGAAGAGGCTCAAGATTGAGCCTCTGACACAAAAAGAGGAGGGAATGAAACTAGGCCGCATAAAACTTAGAAACTAGGCCTCATAAAAAAATAACTTAAAAAAATTAACACCAGGTGGCTCTGGATAAGGTCCCACCCTGCCTCAATAAGGTCCCACCCTGATAGGGTCCCACCCTGCCAATTCCGGGAAACAACCTCATGGGGTCCCACCCTGCCAATTCCGGGGGTCCCACCCTGCCTCGAAGTTCCCGGAATCAACAACTCCAGGAAAAAACCTCATAAGGTCCTGCTCTAACCAATTAGAACAAGACACCTTGCTCAGGCCATAGACAGACCCAATTACCACGCGCCTAAAGCTTTGTTTGAATTTCGTGCCCTAAGCTGTGTTTGAACTTGTGTTTGCCTATATAAACAGCCTGTAACAAGCAGTCGGGGTCCCAAGGCCAACTTAGAGCTTGGGACCCTAGCGCGCTAGTAATAAATAACTCTCTGCTGTGAATCTCGTGTTGGTGATCCTTCGCGGCGACCCCTGCCCAGGAAGGAATCGACAGTTCGCTTCCAACATTAGCAAACTAGAAGTAATTAATTGCTCACTTTCAAAAACATTGAAAACTACTCACCCTAGAGACTAGTAGGTTATTAAGTGCATATTTTTTTGGAAGGCAGTTGCTACAGAGGCTATAAGGAACAAAGATTTTTCACCTATAAAGTATACAGTACACTAACTCCAAAGTGATTTAAAATTGACACAAAAAGCTTGATTCACGATTAGCAAGAGGTCAAATAAACCTTCATTTGAAGCTCTAGGCACACATAATGTCCATGTATTGTCAAGAAAGCAATTCCTAAATGTAGGAAAAAAACAGTAAACTCTGATATGACTTTGATATTTTTAGTTCAGAGAAATAGCTTAATTAAAATTAGGTTGTAGCTTATTTCATAGTTGTGATCAGAAAAGTGCAAGTCTTGTGAGAAAAGAAGTAAACAATAAAAGCATCCTCAGTGCTAAATTATTGTACTTTGTTTTAAAATGCAAGCATATGTCACTAATCAGCAACTTGATTATGTAGTTGACTTTATACGCTACATAGTAAGGAAATGAGATTTACCTGATGATGTTTTTCTTCTTTTTGGTCCTTGTTAATTTCTAGGTCAGACATTTTTAAGGTCTCCCCCAACAGAGGAAACATGGCAGATGATATGATAATTTGGACTGAGAAAAGCTTTGATTCAGCTCCAACACTTACTAACAACTTGAGAAACTTATTTAAATTCTCATCTGTATCCTCATCTGTAAAATGGTGGTAATAATGGTACCTACTAGATTGGGCTGTTATGGGTATTGAGTGAAATAATATATGCACTGTACTTGACTCCATAACTGGCATATGGTAAATGTTAAGTTTTCATCTTCCTTCAGTTGATGTAGAGGGCCAGTAGAACTGGAAAAACTTAGAAACCATCTTTGGATGTTAACAGAAAGTTGTCCACTTTGTGGTCGTTTTTATTCCCTAGTATATTATGTATTGGCCAACCATAATTGAGTGGCTAACATGATATAGTAGACCAATTCAAGCAACATTTCTCTGAAATGTATTAGTGAAGTGCTCTGTTTCAGGTAATAGTGTTAAATCCCTTCACGTTAACATATCAGTCCCTGATGTTGAGGGATGGCTTCCTGGAACTAAACCCTGGAGCCTCATTACTGCAAGCAGACTGCAAGTAGGGGAGAATGGTGGAAACTTAGTCATGAAATTCTCCCTCATCTCCTGCCTTCAGAGATGTGCTTTCCCATGTGATACATTTTCTCTTGGATCATAATACCAATAATGTGGTATGATGGAGAATGATTTTATGTCTGGAGCTAAATGCATACACAAAGGAAATGGCAGTTTTACCCATAACCTTAGGGCTGTTACAGATTTGTAAGGCAAACAGATGAAGCAACTTTCTTCTCATTTAATTCACTCACTTCCCAATTGCAGGTCTGAATTTCTTTCTCAGTAAAATGTGGGGCTAGAATTGATAGTCTCTAAGATTTTTGTTGGCTCCATTTTTCGTATTAATCTTTACACTGAGAAATTTTTTAAAAAGACGTTTTACAATGAAGGGGTCCTGCCTCTCCACATCCGTGGATATTTCTCAAAAGGTAGAGACGAGAGACTGAGAAAAGAAATAAGACACAGAGACAAAGTATAGAGGAAGAAAAGTGGGCCCAGGGGACCGGCGCTCAGCGTATGGAGGACCTGCACCGGCACCAGTCTCTGAGTTCCCTCAGTATTTATTGATCACTATCTACCATCTCTGCGAGGGGGATATGGCAGGACTATAGGATAATGGTGGGGAGAGGGTCCGCAGGAAAACATGTGAGCAAAGGACTCTGTGTCATAAATAAGTTTAAGGAAAGGTGCTGTACTTCGATGTGCACATAGGCCAGATTTATGTTTGACTTTACACAAACATTCCAGTGCAGTAAAAAGAGCAGTATTGCCGCCAGCATGTCTCACCTCCAGCCATAAGGTGGTTTTCTCCTATCTCAGTAAATTGAATGTACTATCGGGTTTTACATTGAGACATTCCATTCCCAGGGACGAGCAGGAGACAAATACCTTCCTCCTATCTCAACTGCAAAGAGTCCTTCCTCTTTCACTAATCCTCCTCAGCACAGACCCTTTACGGGTGTCGGGTTGGGAGACGGTCAGGTCTTTCCCTTCCCATGACGCCATATCTCAGGCTGTCTCAGTGGGGAGAAACCTTGAACAATACCCAGGCTTTCTTGGGCAGAGGTCCCTGCAGCCTTCCGCAGTGCATTGTGTCTCTGGGTACTCGAGACTGGAGAATAGCAGCGACTTTTACCAAGCATACTGCCTGCAAACACATTTTTAACAAAGCACATCCTGCACAGACCTAAATCCATTAAACCTTGAGTCAATACAGCACATGTTTCTGCGAGTACAGGGTTGGGGCTAGGGTTACAGATTAACAGCATCTCAAGGAGACAAATTTTTCTTAGTACAGATCAAAATGGAGTTTCTTATGTCTTCCTTTTTCTACACAGACACAGTAACAGTCTGATCTCTTTCTTTCCCCCACATTGCATTTGTGATTACTGGGTGCTTGACAGATTCCAAAAGGACCATTGTGGGGCTTGTTAGATTAGTGACATACACTCAGGCACTAGAGGCAGACACTACTTTGAACTCTAGCTTTGCCACTTATTAGTCACGTGTTATTTGGCTTGTCCTTTAGTTTTTTGGTTATTGTTTCAATTCTGTAAAATCTAACTCTGAGAGACCTTCAGGAGTTAAAATAAAAATCATTTTACATAGCACTTGATGAATAACATTAATAAAATTATTAACTATGATGGTATTATTATTGGAGCAAAAGAGAGTCAGTCATGCAAGTTTCATAATAATAGTATTGCTTTGGCAAATAAAGCAGAGGAACAGTTTAAATAGAGTAGCCGTATGTCATTTACATAATTTTCCGTCAAGTCCCCCAAGTCTATGGAGAGATTACTAAGTAGAAATGAAAAGAATAACTTACACACAAATATCTATGAGCAAAACACAGTGCCAAATGGGGACCATAGTAATAAAGAAAAGATGAAAGAGAAGAATTTTTTTTTTTCCTTTTCATCACAGAACATAACATGACGTCAATGACCTGAGGGGTTTTGTGTACCTATAGCACCATCACTACCAGTGGTTTGGAGACACTCTGGTCGCAATAGCATCCAGACACCTTCTTGGTGCCTTGTTGTATTTAAGAGGGACTTTGTCCACAAATACTACCTCTACTTTGGGTTCTTATAACAAGCACCCCATTCGATGTTTATTTTTTTTAATGTCGTCTGTACAAGAGACACTGTTAATTAATGCCTGACTCTCAAACTCAACCTTGACATAGATCATCAAAATAAGCAAATGAAGGCATCTGTTGCCTTGAGAAGCAAAATGGCAAACTCCAGATGGCACCTGTGAGGGCTACTCATTAACTCATGAGGGCTCTCCTCTAGGAAGTTCACAAAAATAGATGTGGGAAGGAGACTTGAAGGGAAATGGAAAGTTCTGAGTGGATGAGACAGGGCACAGGCAGAGCCAGAGCGTGTCTGGACTATTATTACGACTTTAGTTAGTTTGTTGTTATTTTTTTTAACTTGCAGGAAGAGATGGAATGACAAATATTGACTGTGTTATAAGCTTGGTAGTGAGTTAGAAATCATCAGCGCTTTGTATATCTGTACTTTTAACTAGAATTCAAAACTCTCTGTAAATCTTAGCAAAGGCCTTCTATTTCCAGACTGTTTACATTATTCACAACTAGGTATTTATTTTTGTGGAAGATTTATCAAAATCTTTCTCCTCTTAACTCCCATAATCATCTCCATCTTGTAGGAACTTATTAAAGATAAGCAGATTGCTGAACGTTGCCAAAAGAAAATAAAACATCCTCCCTAAATGTAGCAATTAAGTAAATTATTAATTGTTTGATGCCATCATCTTGAAAACATACATATGGCATCTGGGGAGAAAAGCTATCACACTAACTAAAAAGCTTTAAATGGTTGATTTAATCACAAGTAAACTTGTGTGTAACTGCACATTATTAATTTTATTGGCATGTAACACTTTCTCCAAAGGGCATATTTTATTCAGTATTTAAAAATAAGTGATGCGGATCTTTTTCATATCTATGCAGTATAAATCATAAGTAAAAGGAGAACAACTTTCTTAAATATAAAAAGCAATATTTTGCCAGTTTGTTTTGCTACTCCCTTTTTCCTTTGTTAAAAACATTTCAAAATAGCAATAACGACATCTGCTGGTCAGTTCATTGAGTCTGGAAATAAATGGAGATCTGTCTCTAGAGAAGTGCCAAAAATGAAATGAAACAAATGGATAATTGGAAAGGTGTTCACATTATATTTGTTAAAATTTGTGAAATCTAAAACTCACTCATTAAGATTTTAGGCTTAAATGGGATATTTGATATGTAATACAATTCTTAAGTAAATTAACCTTCCACAATCCCAGAGTCTTTATTATCATAAGCAGTTTTGGGTTTGTTGACATTCTGTGAGCTATTGACAAGAAATGTCCATCTGTACTAATTCCGGTAATGCCTGGCAACCTTAGTGCTATGTTAGTGACTTAATGTATAGATATATTACACTGGAAAAATGTGTTAGCTTAAATCTTTTTTATTTTTATTTTTTGAAGTTATGTCAATTTGAGGGATCCTAATACCTTTAAAAATTGAGCTATACTCAGGCAATTCCCATGATTACCGGGAAGGACATTTTTGTGTGAACCACAAGCTATAAGGAGAGATTACATTATGGCATTGATTTGGTTATGCCTTTATTTCAAATTTTTTTAAATGTCCATGAAGGTGAAAAAAAATAAGGACAAGTCAGAATGCCGATAATGTTTGAATTTTTGAAATATATTTTTCCTATTTTTTATTTTTGTTCTAGCTTTTCAAAATATAATTTTGTATTAGTCCATTCTCATATTGCTATAGATACATACCTGAGACTGAGTAATTTATAAATTAGGTTTAATTGGTTCATGGTTCTGCAGGCTATACAGGAGGCACAACAGCTTCTGCTCAGCTTCTGAGAAAGCCTCAGGAAACTTAGAATCATGGCGGAATGTGAAGGGGGAGCAGGAGCAAGAGAAAAGGTAGAAGGAGGTGCTACACACATTTTTTTTTTTTTTTTTTTTTTTTTGAGACAGGGTTTCACTCTTGTTGCCCAGGCTGGAGTGCAATGGCATGATCTCGGCTCACCACAATCTCTGCCTCCCAGGTTCAAGCAATTCTCCTGCCTCAGCCTCCCTGGTAGCTGGGATTATAGGTATGTGCCACCATGCCCAGCTAATTTTGTATTTTTTGTAGAGACGGGGTTTCTCCATGTTGGTCAGGCTGGTCTCGAACTCCCAACCTCAGGTGATCCACCCACCTCGGCCTCCCAAAGTGCTGGGATTACAGGCGTGAGCCACCGCACCTGGCGTTACACACTTTTAACCAGTTCTCATGATAACTCACTCACATACTATCACAAGAACAGCACCAAGGGGATGGAGGATGGTGCTAAACCATTCATGAAGGACTACACGCATGATCCAGTCACGTCTCACCAGGCCCCACCTCCAACATTGGGGATTACAATTTGACATGAGAATTGGGCGGGGACACAGATCCAAACCACATCAACTTCAAATGTGTCTTGGCCACTGAACATAGAGGGGAATCAAGATGCTCTAATATTTGTAGAGTGGCAGAAATGATCTCTGAAATGAATGTAACCTCCACTTAGTTTGATTTTAAGACCTTCTTATTTCCAGCACCCAGAAGTGTATCCAACAATAGAATATTCTGGGGGGGGGGGGGGATGGAGCTCTAATTGAAATAGAATTCTCATGTAGTGTAAAAACAAACAAACAAACAAAAAACTAGAGATGCTCTCAGAGAGGAGGAATTTGGGGACAGAAAGTCTCCATTGGTACCTCAACAGAATAAGAAATCTTAGGTTTTTCCACTCTGGATCTTTAAAGAAAAATAAGAGCACAACGTCATTAGGAGTCATCCCTGCACACACACCACACCATATAAAGCTTAGTATACTCCTAAAAGTATGCTCCATAGACCACAAAGACCAAAATCACTTGAAAAGCATGTAAAAATGAAGCCCCCTGGGCCCCACCTCAGACCTACTACATTAGGTGCTGGAGATACAGCAGTGAACAAAAAATAAAAATATCCTTGCCCTCATAAAACTTATAGTCCAGTGGTTCTTAATCAATAAACTAGAAATTGCATTAGCATAGAAGAGGCAGATTGCAAAGCAGTAACTAAGATGATTTAGTCAAATGAAAGATTGAAAGGGCTGTTTTACCACAGGAAAGATGATATGGTGGTCTGGAATTGGGTGGGAAGGATAAACTGATGACAAGCATTTTTTACTCAGAATTGCTGTAAAGAAAAAATACAGGGAAAATTACGAAGAAAATAAAACACTGCAAGGAATGAAAAAGGAGAAAGAATAAAGGGAGAAAAATTTTAAAAACAATGGGTTAAGTTTGTGTTTGAGAGAGCACAGGAGTGGGGAAGATGCATGCAACTTTTCCAGATAAAGAAGAAAATAACAAAATAGGCAATGCTGATTAGAACCTAAAGTTGAAGTGTGATAAAAGCATACTAAAAGTGTAAAGGAGAATAATTACAGGTCATAGCAACAGCAACAGTTAAAAGAGATTTGGGAATACATGCGGAGAGTTAGGAGGAAATATTGAAGGAGGGAATGCAAAACCTGTAATCACAAGGACACCAAGGCAAAGAATTGAGGCTGATGCTAGTGGAATAAGTGGGAGTACACATGGATAAAAAAGGAAATAGTCACAACTGATAACTGGAAAAATGTTTTTCATTTGACGTTTTTCTAGAAGTATCCTCTTTACTTTCCCATCATACTGTTACTTGTCTTGTATTGTGTCCAACAATAATGAATAGAAGTTGGAATCCTTCTTCAGAAAAGGAAAGAAAAATACCTTGAACTTCAGCAAGATGAATTATCACTGCATCTTTATTATATTCTCTACTATGAATACTTTTTTAAAAATGCAAATGGTGCTCCTGAGGACAGCAGGACTTATAATGCTCCGAAGTGTTCGAAGGTTTAGTGTTTACCTAACAATGCCGGCTTGGTTAGTTCTCCATCCTCACCCTCTTTACAAACAATTCTATTTTCTTGTAACGATACATCTCCCTTAAATAAGCTTCCTATAAACTCTCTAGTGTCTCCTTCAAGAGTCTGTAATTTTAATAAACATTTTAGTAGAATGTTTTGCACTTCAGAAAATCCAAGCCATGAATTTTTAAAAGTAGACTCCACGTTGTAAAGATAGTTCAGAAATACAGAAAAATTTAGAGATTAAAGTAACAAACAAAGAAATATCTATGACCTATAATTAACTAAAAGTTACCATTTAATTATTTTTGGTTTCCGAGTTTATGCCCACTTGTGAATATAAACGAAGCAAAATCATAGTTAACCTGGAGTCCTTTTTTCCCTTCCCCAGGCCCAATCCCATCCATCCCACTTTCACCATCTCTGCTTTAGAGGAAATTAATAAAATAAATTTGTTGTGTCTTTGTAGTTCATTTTAATCTTCTTAAAAAATATTATGTGTATGCATATATACACATTAACAATGTATGATGTTACTTAGCATCTTTTATTTATTTTTTTTTAACTTTATTTTATTCACTTTCTGTGGTAAGAACACTTAACATGAGATCTACACTCTTAACAAAGTTTTAAGTGTACAATACATTATTGTTGCTTTAGGTATAATATTGTACAGCAGAATGCAAGAGTTTACTCATTTTTGTATAACCGAAACTTTATGCCAATTTATTAGTAATATTTTATTTCCCTCTCCCTGCAGCTAGTGGCAATCATCGCTTCACTCCTTGATATTATAAATTTGACTATTTTGTTTTATTTATTTATTTACATCTTTTATTTCAATAGCTTTTGGGGTACAAGTGGTTTTTGGTTGCATGGATACGTTCTATAGTGTTGAATTCTGAGATTTTAATGCACCGTGCACCTGTCACCCTAATGTTATACACTGTATGTAGTTTTTTGTCCCTCAGCCTCCTCCCACCCTCCCCCTTATGAGTTCCTAAAGGCCATCATATCCTTTGCATCCTCATAGCTTAGCTCCCCCTTACAACTGAGAAAATAAGATCTTTTGTTTTATATTTCGGAGTTACCTCATTTAAAATAAAATCATCCAGTTCCATTCAAATTGCTGCAAAAGGCATGATTTTGTTCATGTTTATGAATGGCTGAGTAGTATTTCATGCTGCATATACCGCATTAAAAAAATACACTCATTGGTTGATGGGCACTTCAGTTGGTTTCATATTTTTGCAATTGTGAATTGTGCTTCTATAAACATGTGTGCATGTGTCTTTTTCATACAATGACTTATTTTGTGTGTGGGGGGAGTGGGTAGATACACAGTAGTTGGCTTGCTGAATCAAATGGTAGATCTAGTTTTAGTTTCTTAGGAATCTCCATACTGTTGTCCATAGAGGTTGTACTAATTTACATTCCCACCATCAGTGTACAAGTATTCTCTTTTCACTATATCCATACAAACATCTAGAGAGTTTTTTTAATTTTTTTTTTTTTTTTTTTTTTTTGAGACGGAGTCTCGCTCTGCCGCCCAGGCTGGAGTGCAGTGGCCAGATCTCGGCTCACTCAAGCTCCACATCCCGGGTTCACGCCATTCTCCTGCCTCAGCCTCCCGAGTAGCTGGGACTACAGGCGCCAGCCACCTCGCCCGGCTAGTTTTTTGTATTTTTTAGTAGAGACGGGGTTTCACCGTGTCAGCCAGGATGGTCTCGATCTCCTGACCTCATGATCCGCCCGTCTCGGCCTCCCAAAGTGCTGGGATTACAGGCTTGAGCCACCGCGCCCGGCCCTAATGTTTTAATAAGTTTCATTCTTGTGGGATTAAGGTGGTATCTAATTATGGTTTTAATTTGCATTTCCCTAATGATTAATGATGTTGAGCATTTTTTCATTGGACATTTGTAAATCTTCTTTTGAGAAATATCTACTCATGTCCTTTACACAGTTTTTGATGAAATTATTCATTTTTTTCTTGCTGATTTGTTTGAGTTCCTTGTAGATTCTGGATACTGGTCTTTCCAGATGCATAGCTTGAAAATATATTCTCCCATTCTGTTGGTTGTTTGCTTACTCTACTGATTATTTCTTTTGTTGTGCAGAAGCTTTTTAGTTTAATTAGGTACTATTTACTTATTTTTGTTTTGGAGGCATTTGATTTTGGGGTCTTAGTTGTGAATTCTGTGCCTAGGCTAGTGTCCAAAAGAGATTTTCCAATGCTGTCTTCTAGAATTTTTATGGTTTCAGGTTTTAGATTTAAGTCTTTGATCCATCTTGAGTTGATTTTTGTATAAGGTGAGAAATGATAACCCAGTTTCATTCTTCTACATGTGGTTTGGAAGTTTTCCCAGCACCATTTAGTGAATAGGGTATCCTTTTTCCAATTTATGTTTTAGTATGTTTTGTCAAGGATCAGTTAGCTATGGGTATCTGGCTTTATTCCTGGGTTCTCTATTCAGTTCCATTTTTATATGTGCCTACATTTATACCAATAGCATGCTGTTTTGGTAACTATAGCTTTGTGGTGTAACCCAAAATTCAATAATGTGGTGCCTCCAGATTTGTTATTTTTGCTTACAATTACTTTAGCTATTCAGGCTCTTTTTGGGTACAATATAAATTTTAGGATTCTTTTTTCTAATTCTGTGAAAAATGATATTGGTATTATAATGGAAACTGCATTGAATCAGTTGATTACTTTGAGAAGTATGATCATTTTCACACTATTGATTCTTCCTATCCATGAGCATGGGATGTGTTTTCATTTTTGTGTGTCATCTATGATTTATTTCAGTAGTGTTTGTCATTCTCTTTCTAGCGATATTTCATATTCCTAGTTGTTTTCTTTGCAGCTGTTGTAAAAGGGACTGAGTTCCTGATTTGATTCTCAGTTTGTTCATTGAATGGTGCATATTAGTGCAACTGATTTGCATACATTGATTTTGTAATGTGAGACTTTACTTAATTTGTTTATCAAATATAAGAGTCTTTTGAAGGAGTCTTTAGGATTTCCTAGGTATATAATTATATCATCTTCAAACAATAATAGTTTGACTTCCTTTTTTCCAATCTGGATGTATTTTAGCTCTTTCTTTTATTTAATTGCTCTGGTTAGTACTTCCAGAACTATGTTGAATAGGAATGGTGAAAGTGGGCATCCTTGTCTTGTTCCAGTTCTCAGGGGGAATACTTTTGGCATTTCCCTATTCAGTATGATGTTGGCTGTGAGTTTATCATACATGGTTTATTTATTTTGAGGCAGGTTCCTTCAGCTGATGGATTCATCTGTGAATCTACCTGGTCCTGGGCTTTATTTTGTTGGCAATTTACTTTATATTATTGATTCAATCTTGGTGCTCGCTATTGGTTTGTTTGGGGTTTCTATTTGTTTCTGATTTAGTCTAGGAGGGTTTTATATTTCCAATAATTTGTTCATTTTCTCTAGGTTTTCTAGTTTATGCACACAAAGGTGTTGATAGTAGTCTAAAGTAAGCTTTTGTATTTATATGGTGTCAGTTGTAATGTCTCCAATTTCGTTTCCAATTGAGCTTATTTAGATCTTCTCTCTTCTTTTCTTGGTTAATCTAGCCAATGGTCTATCAATTTTGTTTATATTTTCAATGACCCACCTTCTTGTTCTGTTTCTCTTTTGTATATTTTTTGTTTTAATTTAATTTCATTCTGCTCTGATTTTTTGTTATTTCTTTTCTTCTGCTAGCTTTAGGTTTAGCTTGCTTTTTTTTTTCTCTAGTGACATTAGGTTGTCAATTTGTGCTCTTCTGAATTTTTTGACGTAAGTATTCAGTACTGTAAATTTTTCTCTTAGCACTGTTTTTGTTGTATCTCTGAACTTGTAGTAACTTCTGTCACAATTATTGTTTGTTTCATAGAATTTTAAAATTTTCATCTTGATTTCACTGTCAGCCCAAAAATCATTTAGGAGCAGATCATTTAATTTCCATATATTTTTATAGTTTTGAAGATTCCCTTAGGAGTTAATTTATAATTTTATTTCACTGTGGTCTGAGAAGATACTTGATATGGTTTTGATTTTCTTAAATGTATTGATACTTGTTTTGTGATTTATCATATGGTTTACCTTGGAGAAATGTTCCACGTGTTGATGAGAAGAATATATATTTTGCAAGTGGTTACGTAGAATGTTCTGTCATTATCCGTTCAGTTCATTTGTTCTAGAGTATAGTTTAATTTCATTGTTTGGTAACTTTCTGTCTTGATTATCTGTCTAGTGCTTTCACTGGTGTACTGAGGTCCCCTACTATTACTGTATTGCTGTCTATCTCACTTCTTTGGTTGAGTAGCAACTGTTTTATAAATCTGGTAGCTCCAGTGTTAGGTGTATATAAATTTTAAATTTAATATATTCTTGTTGGATTTATACTTGTATTATTATATAATGACCTTATTTGTCTTTTTTAAGTTGTTGTTGCTCTAAAGCCTGTTCCATCTGATACAATAATTATATCAGACTCCTGATATAAATTTAATAAAAACTCTTGCTCACTTTTGATTTTCACTTGCATACTTAACCCCAAACTCCTGCTTGCTTTTGGTTTTGATTTGCATGGAATATCTTTTTTGAAACTTTTACGTTGAGTTTATAGGAATCCTTCTGTGTTTGGTGAGTCTTTTGAAAACAGCACATATTTGGTTTTTGAGTTTTTATTTATTCTACCATTCTATATCTTTTAAGTGGAGCATTTAAGCCATTTACACTCATTGTTAATGTTGAGTTGTAAGCCACTATTCTGTTTTTTTATGTTTACTGTTGCCTTAATATTTTGTTGTTGTTGTTGTTGTTGCACTACTGTTTTGTAGTCCTTGTGAGTTTTACACCATTAAGATGTTCTATTTTACTGCATATTGAGCTTTTCTTTCAATAATTGAAACTTTTTTTTAGCATTTCTTTTAGTTCTGGTTTTGCAGTGTCAAATTCTCTTACCATTTGATTCTCTGAAAATGGCTTTATTTCTCCTTCATTTATAAAACTTAGTTTTGCTGTATGCGAAATTCTTGGCCGAAAGTTATTCTGCTTAAGGATGCTGAATGTGGGACCCCAATCCTCTCTGTCATGTAGGGTTTCTGCTGAGAAGTCTGCTGATAGTCTGACAGGTTTTCTTTTGTAAGTTACTTGATGCTTTTGTTTTATTGCTCTTAGAATTCTTTTCTTCATGTTGACTTTAGATAACCTGATGACTATGTGCCTTTGTGATTATCTTCTGCAATGAATTTCCCAGAAGTTAATTGAGGTTCTTCTTCCTTTTTTTTTTTTTTTTTTTTTTTTTTTTTGATATCTGAGGCCAGAGAAGTTTTTTTTCAATTATTCCCCCAAATAAGTATTCCAAACTTTTCACCTTCTCTTCTCCCTTAGGAGGACCACTTATTCATAGGATTGGTCATTTTACATAATTCCATTTTTTTGAGACTTTGTCCATTTCTTTTTATTATTTTCTCTTTATTTTCCTCTGACTAGGTTAATTTGAGAGCCTCATCTTTGAGCCCTGAAATTCTTTCTTCCACTTATTCTAGTCTATTTATTTTGATTATTATACTTAAGTTCTAGGGTACATGTGCACAACATGCAGGTTTGTTACATAGGTATACATGTACCATGTTGATGTGCTGCACCCATTAACTTGTCATTTACATTAGGTATATCTCCTAATGCTATCCCTCTCCTGTCCCCCAACCCCATGATAGGACCTGGTGTGTGATGTTCCCCTTCCTGTGTCCAAGTGTTCTCATTGTTCAATTCCTACCTATGAGTGAAAACATGCGGTGTTTGGTTTTCTGTTCTTGTGATAGTTTGCTGAGAATGATGGTTTCCAGTTGCATCCATGTCCCTACAAAGGACACAAACTCATCCTATTTTATGGCTGCACAGTACTCCATGGTGTATATGTGCCACATTGTCTTAATCCAGTCTGTCACTGATGGACATTTGGGTTGGTTCCAAGTCTTTCCTATTGTGAATAGTGCTGCAATAAGCATACGGGTACATGTGTCTTTATAGCAGCATGATTTATAATCCTTTGGGTATATACCCAGTAATCCGATGGCTAGGTCAAATGATATTTCTAGTTCTAGAACCTTGAGGAATCGCCACACTGTCTTCCACAATGGTCGAACTAGTTTACAGTTCCACCAACAGTGTAAAAGTGTTCCTGTTTCTCCACATCCTCTCCAGCACCTGTTGTTTCCTGACTTTTTAATGATTGCCATTCTAACTGGTGTGAGATGGTATCTCATTGTGGTTTTGATTTTCATTTCTCTGATGGTGAGTGATGATGAGCATTTTTCATGTGTCTGTTGGTTGTATAAATGTCTTCTTTTGAGAAGTGTCTGTTCATATCGTTTGCCCACTTTTTGATGGGGTTGTTTGTTTTTTTCTTGTAAATTTGTTTGAGTTCTTCATAGATTCTGGATATTAGCCCTTTGTCAGATGAGTAGATTGCAAAAATTTTCTCCCATTCTGTAGGTTGCCTGTTCACTCTGATGGTACTTTCTTTTGCTGTGCAGAAGCGCTTTAGTTTAATGAGATCCCATTTGTCAATTTTGGCTTTTGTTGCCATTGCTTTTGGTGTTTTAGACATGAAGTCCTTGCCCATACCTATGTCCTGAATGGTATTGCCTAGGTTTTCTTCTAGGGTTTTTATGGTTTTAGGTCTAACATTTAAGTCTCTAATCCATCTTGAATTAATTTTTATATAAGGTGTAAAGAAGGGATCCAATTTCAGCTTTCTACATATGGCTAGCTAGTTTTCCCAGCACCATTTATTAAATACGGAATCCTTTCCCCATTTCTTGTTTTTCTCAGTTTGTCAAAGATCAGATGGTTGTAGATGTGTGGTATTATTTCTGAGGGCTCTGTTCTGTTCCATTGGTCTATATCTCTGTTTTGGTACCAGTACCATGCTGTTTTGGTTACTGTAGCCTTATAGTATAGCTTGAAGTCAGGTAGCGTGATGCCTCCAGCTTTGTTCTTTTGACTTAGGATTGTCTTGGCAATGCAGGCTCTTTTTTGGTTCCATATGAACTTTAAAGTAATTTTTTCCAATTCTGTGAACAAAATCATTGGTAGCTTGATGGGTATGGCATTGAATCTATAAATTACCTTGAGCAGTATGGCCATTTTCACAATATTGATTCTTCCTATCCATGAGCATGGTATGTTCTTCCATTTGTTTGTCTCCTCTTTTATTTCACTGAGCAGTGGTTTTTAGTAATCCTTGAAGAGGTCCTTCACATTCCTTGTAAGTTGGATTCCTAGGTATTTTATTATCTTTGAAGCAATTGTGAATGGGAGTTCACTTATGATTTGGCTCTCTGTTTGTCTGTTATTGGTGTATAAGAATGCTTGTGATTTTTGCAAATCAACTTTGTATCCTGAGACTTTGCCGAAGTTGCTTATCAGCTTAAGGAGATTTTGGGCTGAGATGATGGGGTTTTCTAAATATACAATCATGTCATCTGCGAACAGGAATAATTTGACTTCTTCTTTTCCTAATTGAATACCCTTTATTTCTTTCTTCTGCCTGATTTCCCTGGCCAGAACTTCCAACACTATGTTGAATAGGAATGATGAGAGAGGGCATCTCCGTCTTCTTCCAGTTTTCAAAGGGAATGCTTCCTGTTTTTGCCCATTCAGTATGATATTGGCTGTGGGCTTGTCATAAATAGCTGTTATTATTCTGAGAAACGTTCCATCAATACCGAATTTATTGAGAGTTTTTAGCATGAAGGGCTGTTGAATTTTGTCAAAGACCTTTTCTGCATCTATTGAGATAATCATGTGGTTTTTGTCTTTGGTTCTCTTTATATGCTGGATTACGTTTATTGATTTGCGTATGTTGAACCAGCCTTGCATCCCAGGGATAAAGCCCACTTGATCATGGTGGATAAGCTTTTTGATGTGCTGCTGGATTCGGTTTGCCAGTATTTTATTGAGGATTTTTGCATCGATGTTCATCAGGGATATTGGTCTAAAATTCTCTTTTCTTGTTGTATCTCTGTCAGGCTTCGGTATCAGGATGATGCTGGCCTCATAAAATGAGTTAGGGAGGATTCCCTCTTTTTCTATTGATTGGAATAGTTTCATAAGAAATGGTACCAACTCCTCCTTGTACCTCTGGTAGAATTCGGCTCTGAATCCGTCTGGTCCTGGACTTTCTTTGGTTAGTAGGCTATTAATTATTGCCTCAATATCAGAGTCTGTTATTGGTCTATTCAGGGATTCAACTTCTTCCTTGTTTAGTCTTGAGAGAGTGTATGTGTCCAGGAATTTACTCATTTCTTCTAGGTTTTGTAGTTTATTTGTGTAGAGGTTTTTATAGTATTCTCTGATGGAAGTTTGTATCTCTGTGGGGTCAGTGGTGATATCCCCTTCATCATTTTTTACTGTGTCTATTTGATTCCTCTCTCTTTTCTTCTTTATTATTCTTGTTAATGGTCTATCAATTTTGTTGATCTTTTCAAAAAAACAGCTCCTGGATTCATTGATTTTTGGAAGGATTTTTTGTGTCTCTATCTCCTTCAGTTCTGCTCTGATCCTAGTTTTTTTTTTTTGCCTTCTGCTAGCTTTTGAAAGTGTTTGCTCTTGCTCCTCTAGTTCTTTTAACTGTGATGTTAGGGTGTCAATTTTAGATCTTTCCTGCTTTCTCTTATGGGTGTTTAGTTCTATAAATTTCCCTCTACACACCGCTTTAAATGTGTCCCAGAGATTCTGATATGTTGTATTTTTGTTCTCATTGGTTTCAAAGAACATCTTTATTTCTGCCTTCATTTCGTTATGTACCCAGTAGTCATTCAGGAGCAGGTTGTTCAGTTTCCATGTAGTTGAGCGGTTTTGAGTGAGTTTCTTAATCCTAAGTTCTAGTTTGATTGCACTGTTGTGTGAAAGACAGTTTGTTATACTTTTTTTTTTTTTTTTTTTTTTTTACATTTGCTGAAGAGTGCTTTACTTCCAACTATGTGGTCAATTTTGGAATAAGTGTAATGTGGTGCTGAGAAGAATGTATATTCTGTTGATTTGGGGAGTAGAGTTCTGTAGATGTCTATTAGGTTTGCTTGGTACAGAGCTGAGTTCAATTCCTGGATATCCTTGTTAACTTTCCACCTCATGGATCTGCCTTATGTTGACAGTGGGGTGTTAAAGTCTCCCATTATTTTTGTGCAGGAGTCTAAGTCTCTTTGTAAGTCTCTAAGGTCTTGCTTTATGAATCTGAGTGCTCTCGTGTTGGGTGCATTTACATTTACGATAGTTAGCTCTTCTTGTTGAATTGATCCCTTTACCATTATGTAATGGCCTTCTTTGTCTCTTTTGATCTTTGTTGGTTTAAAGTCTGTTTTATCAGAGACTAGGATTGTAACCTCTGCCTTTGTTTGTTTTCCATTTGCTTGGTAGATCTTCCTCCATCCCTTTATTTTGAGCATATGTGTGTCTCTGCATCTGAGATGTGTCTCCTGAATACAGCACACTGATGGGTCTTGACTCTTTATCCAATTTGCCCATCTGTGTCTTTTAATTGGAGCATTTAGCCCAATTACATTTAAGGTTAATATTGTTATGTGTGAATTTGATCCTGTCATTATGACGTTAGCTGGTTATTTTGCTCATTAGTTGATGCAGTTTCTTCCTAGCATCGATGGTCTTTACATTTTGGCATGTTTTTGCAGTGGCTGGTACTGGATGTTCCTTTCCATATTTAGTGCTTCCTTCAGGAGCTCTTGTAGGGCAGGCCTGGTGGTGACAAAATCTCTGAGCATTTGTTTGTATGTAAAGGATTTTATTTCTCCTTTGCTTATGAATCTTAGCTTAGCTAGATATGAAATTCTGGATTGAAAATTCTTTTCTTTAAGAATGTTGAATATTGGCCCCCACTCTCTTCTGGCTTGTGGAGTTTCTGCTGAGCAATCCATTGTTAGTCTGATGGGCTTCCCTTTGTGGGTAACCTGACCTTTCTCTCTGGCTGCCCTTAACATTTTTTCCTTCATTTCAACTTTGGTGAATGTGACAATTATGTGTCTTGGAGTTGGTTTCTCGAGTATCTTTGTGGCATTCTCTGTATTTCCTGAATTTGAATGTTGGCCTGCCTTGTTAGATTGGGGAATTTATCCTGGATAATATCCTGCAGAGTGTTTTCCAGATCAGGCAGCAACGTTTGCTGTTCAGCAATATTCACTCTTCTGCAGCCTCCGCTGCTGATACCCAGGCAAACAGGGTCTGGAGTGGACCTCCAGCAAACTCCAACAGACCTGCAGCTGAGGGTCTTGACTGTTAGAAGGAAAACTAACAAACAGAAAGGACGTCCATACCAAACCCCATCTGTACGTCACCATCATCAAAGACCAAAGGTAGATAAAACCACAAAGATGGGGAAAAAACAGAGCAGAAAAGCTGAAAATTGTAAAAATCAGAGTGCCTCTCCCCCTCCAAAAGAATGAAGCTCTTCACCAGCAACAGAATGAAGCTGGATGGAGAATGACTTTGACGAGTTGAGAGAAGGCTACAGATGATCAAACTTCTGTGAGCTAAAGGAGGAAGTTCGAACCCATCACAAAGAAGCTAAAAACCTTGAAAAAAGATTAGATGAGTGGCTAACTAGAATAACCAATGTAGAGAAGTCCTTAAATGACCTGACAGAGCTGAAAACCACAGCACAAGAACTACGTGACAAATGCACAAGCTTCAGTAGCTGATTCCATCAACTGGAAGAAAGGGTATCAGTGATTGAAGATCAAATGAATGAAATGAAGCAAAAAGAGAAGTTTAGAGAAAAAAGAGTAAAAAGAAACGAACAAAGCCTCCAAGAAACATGGGACTATGTGAAAAGACCAAATCTACATCTGACTGGTGTACCTGAAAGTGACAGGGAGAATGGAACCAAGTTGGAAAACACTCTAGTCTATTTTTAAAACTTCCCACTGCATTTTGTAATTCACTAATAGTATCTTTTATTTTTAGAAGATCTGGTTGTTTTTTCCTGTCTTTCCAGAAATTTTTTCATATATATCCTAAACTACTTTGTAAATTTCTTTATATTGGTTTTCACCTTTCTCTGATATCTCCTCGAGTAGCTTAATAATAAACTTTTTGAATTCTTTATCTGGTATTTCAAAGATTTCATCTTGGTTTGAATTAATTGCTGGGATACTAGTGTGGTTTTTTTAGGGCATTATCAAATCCTGTTTTGTCATATTACCAGAATTACTTTTCTGGTTCCTTCTAATTTGAGTAGACTATTTCTTCTAATAATTCTTCAATTTATTTTTTATTTCACTTTGGTTTGTTTTTCATTTTTTTCCACGTAAAGCTATGACTTTAATATTTAAAGTCTATTATAGCCTATTTTTTTTCTTGTTGCTTCCAGGGATAAAGACTCTATATACATTCCTTAATTATAGAGAGTCTTTGTGTGATGACTTTCTCAGATGTTGGTTGTGGTAGTAATAAACTTGGTATGTGAACAAACTTACTGTCTTCTATTGCTACTACAACTAGAGATGCTATAATGAACTCTTTCAGCTGGCCTCCAGCCAGGAGGTGGTACTGCAAAAGATCACCAGCTGTGATAGTGGCAGTGGAATTTGTGTTTGGTCTATGTTGTCCAGAGGAGGTACTCTGGTTTCTCAGGTTATGGGTGGGGCCACAAAGCTCCCAACAGTTTCTGTCTTTTGTGTTAAATTACCAGCATGGGTGGAGAGGCAGAGACAGGTAGGGGCTGAGTCAGGTGGGTCAGCACTCTGTCTCTCCATGTGCGGAGCAATCTGCAGCCCCTGTAGGGTATGAGGGGTGGTTCTCAGGCTAGGAGGGTAATATTCCAGAAGGCACTATAAATGCCTATGCTGCACAGAAGAGTTCGCATAGGGAGTGTGGATTAGCAGGGGGCAGTAAGCCTCACCCAGATCCCACGCAGTTGGCAAGGCAGATCTCACTCCCGCAGTGCTTCGCTAGCAGCAGCAAGCTAAGTTGCAGGTAGCCTGTGCTCAGAACTCACACCTAGCCAGTCATTAAGCTTTCCTTGAAGAAATAACAACTAGGACTTTTAGGCCATGTCCTTCCTCATTTTCTTGCTAAGCTAGGCACCCAGCTCTTGAACTTGTGACTATGACACACTTCACACTCATCCATGGGTTTCTGGCTAAGGAAGTTTATTGCCCGTTGAGTTTACATCATGAAATTCACTTGGGAGCTTCTTTCAATCTGTTCTCACTGCCTGAGCTAGTTGGTTCACTTTTGTGTGGTGCCTCCAATTTATAATCTTGGAATAAAAAAAAAATGAGTATTTTAGATACCTCATATAAATTGAATTATGCAATGTTTGGATTTCTGTGTCTGGCTTATTTTACTTAACAAAATCTCAAAATTTATCCAGAGTGTTACATATTACAAAATTGTCTTTTTAAAAGACTGGATGACTTTAAATGATATTCCAATGTATGTGTGTGCCACATTTTCTTAATCTAGTCATCTCTTCATGAACACATAGGTTTTTATCCATATCTTGTTTTTTTGTGAATAGTGCTACAATGAACACTAAAGTTTAAATGTCTCTTTGCCATCCTGATTTCAATTCTTTGGATAAATACTCACAAGTGGGATAGCTGAATCACATGATTGTTTTATTTTAAAATTTTTGGGGAGCATCCATGCTGTTTTCTACAACAGCTGCACCATTTTGTACTTCTGCCAACAATGTGAAAGGGTTTCAATTACTTGATATCCTCTTGAACACTTGTTGTCATTTGTTTTTGGATAATAATCATTCTCACAGGTGTGAAGCAATATTATGTGGTAATTTTGATATGCATTTCTCTGATGATTAGTAATATTGAGCATGTTTGCATATAGCTCTTGACCATTTTTAGGTCTTCTTTGGAGAAATGTCTATTCAATTCCTTAACTCATTTTTAAATTGAGTTATTATTATTTTTTGAACTATTGCATCATAGGAGTTCCTTATATACATTTGAGATTAACTTCTTTTCCGATATATCTTTTGGAAACATTTTCTCCCATTCCATAGGTTGCTTTTCACTTTGTTAATGGTTTATTTTGCTGTGCAGAACCTTTTTAGTTTAATGTAGTCCCACTTGTTTATTTTTGTTTTTAATATATGTGATTTTGGTCTTGTATTAAAGAATCATTGCCAATACCTATGTCATAAAGCTTCCCCCCTATATATTTTTTTAAATATTTAGAATTTGGGTCTTACATTTTTGTCTTTCATTCCTTTTTAATTGATTTTGTGATTGGTGTAATTTCATTTCTTCCCAACAGTTTGGCAGTCAGCAGATTGTTGCAGAAGTGAGGGGAGAAAAGAAGCACTCCCATCTCCCATTTCTGTAGGGCTTTAAGTTCTTTGGGGATTAATCTCTACCAGACTCTTGCCATTTTCCTTTTCTGCACCCCATTTCTTTTCATTGGCATTTCTTCCCATGGACACTTCAACATTGAGCTGAGGTCCTAGCTCCCTTCCCTCTGTTTTCCACTCAGAACTTGTCCATTACCAGTAAGTTTGATCTTATTTCTGAGGAGAACTGGAATTCAATGTTCCTAGTCAGCCATCTTGAGAATATCCAGAAGTCCATAAGAATTTAAGGACTGATTTTCTATTCCTGTAAATAATGTCATTGAGATATTAACAGATTTCACTGATTCTGTGTATTGCCTCCAGTAGTATGGAAATGTTAGTAGTATGTATTCTAATCTATAAGCAAAACATGTCTTTCCAATTATCTGTATCTCCTTTAATTTATCTCATTAGTATTTTACAGTTTTCAGTGTACAGATCTTTTATATTTTCACTTAAGTTTATTCCTAGGTTTTTTTTTTTTTTGGTGTTATTATAAATGGAATATTTTCTAATTTCCTCTCCAGATAGCTCATTGTTAATGTATAGAAATACAACTGATTGGCCGGGAGCGGTGGCTCAAGCCTGTAATCCCAGCACTTTGGGAGGCCGAGATGGGCGGATCACGAGGTCAGGAGATCGAGACCATCCTGGCTAACACGGTGAAACCCCGTCTCTACTAAAAAAATACAAAAAATTAGCCGGGCGAGGTGGCGGGCGCCTGTGGTCCCAGCTACTTGGGAGGCTGAGGCGGGAGAATGGCGTGAACCCAGGAGGCGGAGCTTGCAGTGAGCTGAGATCCGGCCACTGCACTCCAGCCTGGGCGACAGAGCGAGACTCCGTCTCAAAAAAAAAAGAAATGCAACTGATTTTTCTATGTTAATTTTGTATTCTGAAATTTACTATACTTGTTTACAACTTCTAACAATTTTTGGGCAGCATCTTTAGAGTTTTCTATATGTGAAACCATGTCATCTGAAAACCAGAATTATTTTACATCTGTCTTTCCAATTTAGACTTATTTTATTTCATTCACTCACATAATGGCTCTGGCTAGAACTACCAATACTATATTGAAGAGAAGTGGTGCAAGTGGGCAATCTTGACTTGCTCTAATCTCAGAGGTAAAGCTTGAGTATGATGCTTGCTCTGTGTGTGTGTGTGTGTGTGTGTGTGTGTGTGTGTGTGTGTGTGTGTGTGTTTTGCATATGATCTTTAACATTTGAGGTAATTTTCTTCAGTTCCTGGTTTGTTGCAAATTTTTACCCTGAAAGTGTTTGAAGTTTGTTGAATGTCTTTTCTGCATCTGTTGGGACAATCATATGCTTTTAATCATTTATTACTTTAATGTGTATCACATTATTTGATTTTCATATTTTAAACCATCCTTGCATCACAGGGATAAGTGCCAGTTGGTCATGGTGTATGATCCTTTCAATTTAGTATTGAATTTGGTTCATTAGTATTTTATTGAAAATTATTACACCTGTATTTACCGAGGATATTGGCCTGTAGGTTTTTTTGTTTGTTTGTTTGTTTGTTTGTTTTTTGTTTTTTGTTTTTTTTCCTTGTGGTGTTTTTGTCTGGCTTTGGTTGTAGGGTAATGTTGGCCTTATAAAATCGCTTTGAAAATGGTCCCCTCTCTTTTATTTTTTGAGATAGTTTGAGAAGTATTAATTTGCATTATTCTTTTTATATCTGTGTCATCAGTTGTAATGTTTTTTTTTTATTTTTGATTTTATTCAATTGCATCTTTTTTTTCTTTTTTCTTTCTTAATCTATGTAAGGATTTGCCAATTTTGCTTATGTTTTCAAAAACTCATTAGTTTTGTTGATTTTTTTCTGCTTTTTTTCTATTTTGTTTATTTCTGCTCTAATGTTTGTAACTTTCTTCTGCCAACTTTGGGCTTCCTGTTTTTTTGTTTTCAGTTCCTTGAAATGTGATAGGCTATTTTTTTTTTATCTTTATTTTTTTTAATGTAGGTCTTTATCACTCTCAACTTTCTTCTAATACTCCTCTTACTAGATCCCATAAGTTATGATGCATTCTGTTCCCATTTCCATTTGTCTTGAGATACTTTTAAATTTCCTTTTTGTCACAATGTTTGCTTAAGAATGTGTTAATTTCCACATTTTTTTTTTCATTTTCCAGCTTTCCTTTTGGTATTGATTTCTAGTTTCATTCCATTTTGGTCAGAAAAGACACATAGTATGATTTCAATCTTCTTGAATTTTTAAGACCTGTTTTGTGACCTCCCATGATCTCTATCCTGAAGAAAGTTCTGTGTGTGCTTGAGAAGCATGTGTATTCTTTTGTTGGGTGAATGCTCTTTATATGTCTGTTAGTTCCATTTGATCTAGAGTGTTATTTAAGTCTGCTGTTTCCTTATTGATCATATCTCTCCATATTATGTCCTTTTTGAAAATGGGATATTGATGTCTTCTACTATTATTCTATTGCTGCATTTTAAAATAACTTCCATCTTATTTGAAATTCTTGCTTTGTTCATACATTGTTCTCTTGATCCCAGTAAACATATATATGAAAGTTATTTTTAAATCTCTGTCAGATAAATTATGCAACCTTTTTTCTTTAAGTTTGGTTCCTGGAGTTTTTCTTCTTCTTTTGTTTGGAACACTTTTACTTGATTCTTTATTTTCCTTGACTCTCTGTGTTGGTATCTGAGCATTAGACAAAGTAAGTACATCTCCTAGTTTTCACATAATGGTCTCATACAGGAGAAGATTTCCACCAAAATTTCTACCCAGATGCTATGGGAGCATCTACCAACTCTTTATCTGCCTGGAAAGAAGCACACAGGTGTGGTTTTGTTCACTGACCCTGTGCTAAGCTGTAGAAGAAGGAACTATGGCATCTACTAGCCTAAATTACAATCTCCTTTCTCCCTAGGTGGTTATAATAAGCTGGACCCATCAGAGTTTCAAGACTGGTGAGACTTACACCAATTATTCCTCAGGGGGAAACTGAGGGCGGGATGTCTCTTTCTTACTCTATGCTGGGTGAGGGGCTGGGGTTGTTAATGGCATTTACCAGCCAAAGCCACTGCCTACATTTCACCCTGGGTGCCTCAACTATGATGGAGTCTTAGAGCTCCAAGTTTCGAGGCAGAAGCCAGTCCTTTGAGGACCCTTTTCATAAAAGTTGGGGCACTGGAAGGGCAAACCAACACCTTCTCTATTTTGGGTGAAACTAAGAGCTAGGGTTCTCCTCCCAATTCTATGGTGCTGTTCTGGGATAGGGATTCTAGCAAGAGAGTGTTTTGTATCTTTTTACTAGTTTCAGTGAATCTGGTTTTGCATTCTCCTCAAGTATAAGAGCCTTTCAATTAATTTTTGATTTTGCACACAAACAAAATTGTATGTGAATGGTTGTTGAATCACTGTGTTTGTTCAGGAAAGGAGGGGTCCAGTGTTCCCTACTCTGTCATATTGCTGAAGTCATCCTTGCTATTATACATTTTTGAAATCTTTGCAAATACTATCACATTGTGTGTACCTTTCTGCACCTTGCTCTTTCCTATCAGCATTATGTTTTCTAGATCTATTTATAATAATAACTTAAATGAAATTCATCCATTACCACTCACCCAATTCCGTTTTGGTATGTAATAAGGGAATAAATTTCAATATTCTGTATTAGTCCTTTTTCATGCTGCTGATAAAGACATACTGGAGACTGGGAAGGAAAGAGGTTTAATTGGACTTACAGTTTCGCATGGCTGGAGAGGTCTCAGAATCATGGTGGAAGGCAAAAGGCGCTTCTTACATGGCAATGGCAAGAGAAAAATAAAGAAGATGCAAAAGCAGAAACCCCTGATAAAACCATCAGATCCCGTGAAACTTATTCACTACCATGAGAACAGTATGGGGAAACTGCCCCCAGGATTCAAATTATCTCCAACCAGGTCCCTCCCACAACACGTGGGAATTATGGGAGTATAATTCAAGATGAGATATGGGTGGTGACACAGAGCCAAATCACATCATTCTGTCCCTGGCCCTTCCAAATCTCATGTCCTCACATTTCAAAACCAATCATGCTTTCCTGACAGTCCCACAAAGTCATAACTCATTTTAGCATTAACCCAAAAGTCTACAGGCCAAAGTTTCATCTGAGACAAGGCAAGGCCCTTTCCACCTATAAGTCTGTAAAATCAAAAGGAAGCTAGTTACTTCCTTGATACAATGGGGGTACAGGTATTGGGTAAATCCAGCTATTCCAAATTGGAGAAATTAGCCAAAACAAAGGGGTTACATGGCCCATGCAAGTCCGAAATTCAGTGGGGCAGTCAAATTTTAAAGCTCCAAAATGATCTCCTTTGACTCCATATCTCGCATCCAGGTCACACTGATGCAAGAGGGAGGTTCCCATAGTCTTGGACAGCTGTGCCCCTGTGACTTTGCAGGGTATACCCCCACTCCTGGTTGCTTTCATGGGCTGACATTGAGCATCTGTGGCTTTTCCAGGCACACAGTGCAAGCTGTCAGTGGATCTACCAATCTGGGGTCTGGAAGACAGTGGCCCTGTTCTGACAGCTCCACTAAGGAGTGCCCCAGCAGGGACTCTGTGTGAGGACTCTGACCCCACCTTTCCCTTCCACACTGCTGTAGCCTAACAGAGGTTCTCCATGAGGGCCCCGCCACTGCAGCAAACTTGCCTGGGCAACCAGGTATTTCCATATATTTTCTGAAATCTAGGTGGAGGTTCCCAAACCTCAATTCTTGACTTCTGTGCACCTGCAGGCTCAACACCATGTGGAAACTGCCAAGGTTTGGGGCTTTCACTCTCTGAAACCATGGGCCGAGCCGTACCTTGGTCTCTTTTAGCAATGGACGGAGCAGCTGGGATGCAGGGCACCAAGTCCCTAGGCTGAACACAGCATGGGCACCCTGGGCCTGGCCCATGAAACCATTTTTTCCTCCTAGACTCCTGGGTCTGTGATGGGAGGATCTGCCGTGAAGACCTCTGACATGTCCTGGAGACATTTTTCCCATTGCTTGGAGATTAATATTTAGCTGCTTGTTACGCAAATTTCTGCAGCCAGCTTGAAATTCTCCTCCAAAAAAAAAAAAAATGGGTTTTTCTTTTCTACTGCATTGTCAGGCTGCAAATTTTATGAGCTTTTATGATCAGATTTGCTTTTAAAATGGAATTCTTTTAATAGCACCCAAGTCACCTCTTGAATGCATTGTTGCTTAGAAATTTCTTCCACCAGATACCCTAAATCATCTCTCTCAAGTTCTAACTTCCACAAATCTCTAGGGCAGGGGCAAAATGCCACCAGTCTCTGTTAAAACATAACAAGAGTCACCTTTGCTCCAGTCCCCAACAAGTTCCTCAGCTCCATTTGAGACCACCTCAGCCTGAACCTTACTGTTCATATCACTATCAGCATTTTGATCAAAGTCATTCAACAAGTCTCTAGGAGGTTCTAAACTTTCTCATATTTTCCTATCTTCTTCTGAACCCTCCAACCTGTTCCAATCTCTGCCTGATACCCGGTTCCAAAGTCGCATCCACATGTTTTGGTAACTTTTCAGCAACGCCACACTCTACTGGTACCAATTTATTTGTTTGTTTTCATGCTGCTGATAAAGACATACCTGAGACTGGGAAGAAAAGAGGTTTAATTGGCCTTACATTTCCATGTTGCTGGGGAGGCCTCAGAATCATGGCAGAAAGAGAATGGCACTTCTTACATGGCAGGAGCAAGAGGAAAATGAGGAAGATGCAAAAGCAGAAACCCTTGATAAAACCATCAGATCTGGTGAGATTTACTCACTACTATAAGAACAGTATGGGGGAAATCACTCCCATGATTCAAATTATCTCCTACCAGGTCCGTTTCACAGCATGTGGGAATTATGGGAGTACAATTCAAGGTGAGATTTGGGTGGAGACACAGAGCCAAACCACATCATTTCACTGCATACCATTTATCTCTCAGTTCTTATTTGTTTAATGAAACAACATAGAATTAGTCATTGATTTCAAGTATATGGAGATAGTTTCACATTTTCTCAGGTTTTAGGACCAAATGCAATTGCATCTTCCAAAATATTATCTTCTCCAACTTTAACCAGAAACTATTACAATCACCTTAATTTTTAGTAGGTTCATTTTTTCCCAGTAAATTATGGCAGCATTTACAGAAAAGTTCACCAACTAGGAGGAAGTTATGTTCTTAGTTCCTTTCTTAGGTTTATGTGCTTGAGAAAGCTCTCTTGAAACATGACGAGAGCAGAGGGCAAAGTGAGCCCAAGTAATTTGCTACTTAAGGCAGAGAGCAGAAGCTTGAACTTCTATGGCATATGAGACAAGCAATTTCAGAGAAAAGCTGTATGTCTTTAAAAAATATGTGTGTGTGTTTGTGTATCTGTATCTATCCATAATATACACACATGCATACACAGTGGAGGGTGAGCATGCAGACAGTTGATTTGGTGTAATGGTATATGCATATATAAAGAGTTTCAAGGCCAGGCGCAGTGGCTCATGCCTGCAATTCTATCACTTTGGGAGGCCGAGGCAGGCGGATTAACTGAGGTCAGGAGTTCCAGACCAGCCTGGGCAACATGGTAAAACCCTGTCTCTACTAAAAACTACAAAAAATTAGCCATGCGTGGTGGTGCATGCCTATAGTGCCAGCTACTGGAGAGGCTGAGGCAGGAGAATCACTTGAACCCAGGAGATGGAAATTGCAGTGAGCCGAGATTGCGCCAGTGCACTCCAGCCTGGGCAACAGAGTGAGACTCCGTCTCAAAAAAAAAAAAAAAAAGAGTTCCAAGCTTCAGTTTGAGAACTACAAATAGATTTTAGCATCAGAAATTCTAATAAATTAAGTGAAAACCCACCATGCTAATTTGTTATAACTCTCAAAATCAAAAGTTTAATATTATCTTTGATTTTTACTAATGAATTCTTCTAGGTTTCAAATTTATAAACAAAGTGAAAAACTGACTTCTAATTTACAAGTTACAAAAATGAAAACACTACTATTACTACATTTTAAGTAAAAGGTTCTTTTCCGTGTGTAGACAGTGAAAAGATAATAAATCTCAGGACCCCAAATCACTAAGCCAAAGAGAAAAGTCAAGCTGGGAACTTCATAGGGCAAACCTGCCTCCCATTCTATTTGTAAATAAGATAGCTACAAAGATTTAAAAAAAAAAAAAAAAAAAAAAAGCCTCATACTTCCCTCACAATTTGCCCGGAAGACAATTTTTTGTGGATAAACAACAGACAGAATGCAAAGTCATCTCTCTCTTCATATGAGACAAATGCATATCTGATTGCTTCCTTTGCCCTATTGTTTTACTAAGCCAGAATAAGGCGTTAAGTGACTAGTCATGTAAATTGTGTATTCACTGAAAGTCTAATCAAAAACTCAAAAGATTATCTCCATCAACTGCTCTTTATAAAGCACCTACTCTGGGTCAGGGACTGGATGGAATGAACACTGGGGACACAGCTGTGAATAGATGAAAGAGTTTGTCTTATGATCTGTTTTTAATCACTAAGTTTCTACTTTCAAATACAAGGATGCTATACTCCATTAAAAATAATTTGTGCTTATGTTTTCACTTCAAAATAATACAGCCTAGATTGTCAGACTCTATCATTGTATGAATCAGAAGATCCCACAAGTGATTGATGAGATAACCAAGAGATTTAGGATTAAACCCCTATCAAACTGTTTTGAAACTTATAATCCATGAAAATTAACTATTTAGGAAGTGCAAGACATTTCACGACCTTTGAATTTTTTGAAATACTACATTATTTATCTTTTACAATAGAAAGGAACCTCAGAAAGGAAAATACATTACTTTCACCCCCAGCCTTTTATTTTGTACTCAGGAATAAAGTCCTCTATAAGTGAACTCAAAAACAAACAAACAAACAAACAAAAACCTCAAAAGAATGTAACCGTTTGTCTTTTATGTACCTGTGACATGGAAGCCTCCTCCCCATTTCCAGTTGTCCTACCTTTCTGGACCAAACCAATGTATATCTTACATATACTGATTGATGTCTCATGTCTCCTTAAAATGTATAAAACCAAGCTGTGCCCAGACCACCTTGGACACATGTCCTCAGGATCTCTTGAGGCTGTGTCACAAATGTATCCTTAACCTTGGCAAAATAAACTTTCTAAATTGATTGACGTTTGCCTCAGATATTCTTTGCTTTAAAAGACTCATGTATCTAATATATAAATATCTGAAAAACTATGTTTGTTAAAACACAATGATTTCTGGTTATACCTACGAAATAATTTCAAACGGTCATTTTGAGAAAAATGACCATACTCATTTTCAGAGAATATGTCAAACTGTACATACTGCTTGGTTCCTGCACATAGAAATGTAAAAACTTCAAAAATCCACTCACTCTTTCCCTTGTTCCTTAGAGAAACTATAGTTTTAAATGATAGCAAATGCCTGCAATATTAATATATTTAAGACTTTGGTTTGAAGTTAATTTTCTTTTCAAAATAAGCAAATAAGTAAATGACACATTTAATTTTTGTTAAATATCAAATAAACATATCAGCAACTCTGAAAAATTGTTTGTCATTGAGCAATTCTATTTTAATTGAGCATACATAAAATCAATTGGCTGAAAAAACTGCTAATATTGGTTAAACAACTTTAAAGCTTATCTTATTACATTCCAGGAGAATAAAGGCACACCAATTTCAAGGTTTTACACATAGTTCTAAGACCATGATGTAGAGACTTTATATCTGACTGTGCCTCCCCTTCAAGAGGAAAAAACACAGAGAGTTTAGGACAATATTACCTTTGGGGATCATTTTCATTTGGCACTTACAACAGTAAGAAAACCTAATCGAGAATGTTTCAGAAAACAAAGATTTCTCATAATGGGATAAGTACTTATGAAGGATACCATAGAAAATGTTTTATGTGTTTGTTTTCAATCAAATTTCCTTTTTTTTTTTTGGTCGTGCAAAGAATTACTTGACTATTTCACTGAGTAAGTAAGTGGAGAAGAAACTGGTTTCCATTTTCCTAAGAGTTTGGTTCTAGATAATTTTTTTGAACTCTTTTGAGTTCATTGATATTACACTCCAATAGTATCGCTCAACTTAGCACTGATTGTGATGTCTACACGCATCTTTCTCTATATGAATCTTCCAATAAGATCATAGCTATTGACTTAAACTTTATCTGGCTTTCCCCACTAAGGGTAGTAATTACTCCCGTAGTGTGTGATTAAGCGTTTTTTGTTTAAACCACATACAAGGGGAATTAGGATGTGAGTTGAGATGCAGCTCCTTTCTAAGGTTTTCTCACCCTACATTTTCATAAATAAAGGGAAAATTCAAGTGACCTTTTTCAAAATAAATAAAATCAGTTTCACTTGATTTAATTTCCAAAACCAAAGCCAAAGGAGACAATCCTTTGCCACTGAGAAAACGTATAATACTCTACCTTCAATATCAGTTTATTTCAAAAAAGTACCACTTGTCCTTGCCTCTAGGTTTGAAATTTCTGTTTCTATCTAAAATGATTTAAAGGCCATAAGATCCAAGGGATTAGAGTAAGTGTATGATGGGCCAGACACAAAAGTTCATTGGTAATGTCTAGTTATACAGACATAGGAAAAGGTAACTTTCGGAAACTTGATTAAAAACTATCAAAAATATATATGGGTGTGTGGCAGACAGTCTTGGGTGATCCTCATGATCCTCACTGCCTGATATTTATACTCTGGTATAATTTGCTCCACTTCAGTGTGGGCATCATCAGTGGCTTTTTTTTTTTTTTTCAACCAATCGAATATGGTAAAGGTGGGATAGTGTGTACTCTATTTTGCATACATAATTATTTTTATAAAATAGCAGTGTCTGACTTGTGGAAAAATTCACTCTCTTGCTAAATTTGAAGAAACAAGCTGCTGTATTGAGTATTGCACTGAGAGAGCCACATACCAAGGAACTATGGTTGACTTCTGGCTGACAGTCCACAAAGAACTGAGGTCCTCATTCTGGCAAACTGCAAGAAACCGAATGCAGCCAATAACCATGTGAGCTTAGAAGCAGATTTTTTCCCAGTCCCACCTCAGATGAGAATCCGGTCCTGGGCAATACCTTGATTCATCCTCGCAGAGTACCCAGTTATGTCACACTCAGAATCCTGACTCACAGAAATTATGAGATAATAAATGTATGTTACTTTAAACCACTAAATTTGTGGTGATACTGTTATGCAGCATTAGAAAAAACAATACAAGGCACAACATTGGATGAAGCATAACATTTTAAAGTGAGGTTTTTTTTCCCCCATCTCTACTAAAAATAGAAAAAAAATTAGCCGGGTGTGATGGTGCGCACTTGTGGTCCCAGCTACTAGGGACGCTGAGGCAGGAAAATTGCTTGAACTCGGGAGGCAGAAGTTGCAGTGAGCTGAGATTGCGCCACTGCACTTCAGCCTGGGTGACAGAACTAGAATCCATCTCTAAATAAATAAATAAATAAATAAATAAATAAATAAATAAATACAAAGCCAGGAAAGAAATAAAAGACCTTTAAGATATATACCATGTTTCTAGTTGGGGAAAATATGCTGGAGTATTCTTCTGAATACAAATATAATGATGCCTTTAACATACCTATACTGACTTATATATGCTAACTACTCAATAAATGATACTTTGGCAGTGACTGTCAATAGTAAGAGGAGTTGTGATCGCTTCTAAGTAACAATGCCTCTTTCAAAACTGTCACTTTCTACACAATCCAACAATGTTAAATTCATTTTTTCCTAAAAGACTGCATTCATGTGTTTTAAATATATTTGTAAGCCTTCTCGATTACAATAAAAAAATGAGCTATTCAAAAATGACTTATATAGTAATCGAATTCTAACATATGGCACAGACCTAGGGAAACTTCTTTTGTGACTGAATATTCTAATAGTGATAGTCAGCCATAGAGCTTGAAATTTTTAGTGCATTTCTCCCTCTTGGGACAAGCTGCTTACATTTAAACCTATGTTTTATGATTAGCTTTGAACCTTGGGGGCAGTTACTTATCCTTATAGCTCAGTTTTCTTATGTGTAAAATGGGGATAATAATATTAGCTTTGCTGTGAAAATTAAATGAGTTCATTCATGTGAAGACGATTGAACAATGCCTAACAAAACCTATATATTGCGTAATAAATGTTAGCTATTATTACAAAAATTAATAGCCCCAATGTAGAAACAACCTAAATGCCCATTTGCAGATGAAAGGAAAAAGAAAATGTGTTACATATATACAACCTTAGATTATTCAGCCTTCCAAAAGAGGGAGATCCTACCATATGTGACATGGGTGAACATGGAGAATAAGCCACACACAAAAGGATAAATACTGCACAATTCCGTTTGTGTGAGGTATCTAAAATAATCAGAGATGATTTCGTTCTCATAGAAGCAGAGAGTGGAATGGTGTTTGCCAGGGTTGGTGGTGGTAGGGGGAAGCACGAAATGGGAAGTTGCTGTTCAATTGGTGATACTATGTGCCTCTGTGTTGACACCAAATCTTATCTGGAATTGTAATCCCCACGTGTCAAGGGAGGAACCTGTAAATCCCACACGTTGAGTGAGGGAAGTGATCAAATTATGGGGACGGTTTCCCCCATGCTGTTGTCATGATAGTGAGTGAATTCTCACAAAATCTGATAGTTTTATACATGGTAGAGTCCCTGCGCTTCCACGTGCTCTCTCTTTCGCCTGCCACCATGTAAGATGTGTCTGCTTCCCTTTCTGCCATGATTGTAAGTTTCTTAAGGCCTTCCCAGCCATGTGGAACTCTGAGTCAATTAAACCTCTTTTCTTTATAAATTACCTAGTCGTGGGTAATATCTATAGCAGTGTAAAAACAGACTACTGAAAGTTGACAACGTGCTAGCAGCCCTCGCTCACTCGCTCTGGGGCCTCCTCAACCTCGGCTTCCGCTCTGCTCTGGCCACACTTCAGAAGCCCTTCAGCCAGCCACTGCACTGTGGGGGCCCCTCTTTGGGGCTGGCAGAGGCAGAGTCGGCTCCGTCTGCTCCCAGGGAAGTGTGGAGGGAGAGGTGCCGGTGGAGCCGGGGCTGTTGCGCACGAGAGGCGAGGGTGGGCGCGGACTACAGGTGGGCTTGGGACCCACACTTGGCGCCCCGGACAGGCGCCTGCTGGGCTTGATAGGGGGATGAGCTCCCTCTGGGCTGCTGGAGTGCCCTGGCTAGGTGCCGCAAAGTCCCCTGGCAAGTGCCATTGAAAGGTGAAGCCAGCTGGGCTTCTGGGACCGGTGGGGACTTGGAGAACTTTTGTGTCTGGCTAAAGGATTGTAAAGGCACCAATCAACACTCTTGTCAAAAACGCACTAGTCAGTGCTCTGTAAAACAGACCAATCAGCTCTCTGTAAAATGGACCAATCATTAGGATGTGGGTGGGGCCAGATAAGGGAATAAAAGCGGGCCACCTCAGCCAGCAGCTCAATCCACTGGGGTAGCCTTCCGCTGTGTGGAAGCTTTGTTGTTTTGCTCTTTTGCTCTGCAGCTTCACTCCTGAAGCCAGCGAGACCACAAACCCACCAGAAGGAAGAAACTCCAAACACATCCGAACATCAGAAGGAACAAACTCCGGACACACCACCACAGTAACACTCACCGCAAGGGTCTGCCGCTTCATTCTTGAAGTCAGAGAGACCAAGAACCCACCAATTCTGGACACACTACTACAATTGGTATAAAGTTTCAGTTATGAAAGATGGGTAAGTTCTAGCTATCTGCTGTGCAACATTGTGTTTATAGGTAACAATATTTTATTGTGCACTTTAAGTGGATACATCTCATTTAAAGGTTCTTACCACAGTATTTTTTTAAAAGCAAGATCTATGCATGAATTCAAAATTTAGAATGAAAAGGAGCCACAAAGAATCAGTAAAAAGTGTACTCCCTTTTCCGAACCACTTTCTTTCGTTCCTCAGAGGCAACTTCTTTTAGCTTTTACATGTGCTCTAGTAGGATAAACTGTGCATAGCCACACAAGGTCCTACACAGCAGAGAACACCTCTCATTTTTTACCTGTGTGCCGAAAAGTCAACGTGCCCTTTCTACCTGGAAACTCATGTTCTTTAGCTCTGAAAAATGTTTAAAATTAATTCTGTTAACTTTTTTCTCCTCGCAATTTCTTTCTTTCTGGAATTCTTTTTCAAATGTTAAATCTCCTGGACTGCCCTCTTTTCCTGTTAACTTTCTGGAATATTTTACCTACCTTATATTTCAAATATTCTATTAATTTTTGAAAAAATATTATTTTTTATTTCTAACAGCTTGCTTTTTCAAAATGTTTATTATATCTTCCTGTTCTTGATTTATAGTTGTAACATCGTTTTTATATCTCCAAATATATTGGTTGCTTTTCCTTAAGTTTTCTTCTTTCTGTATAGTCTGTCTTCTCTGAACTGCTTTTTTTTCCTATTTACTGTCTTGTGTCTTTTATGTAAGAAAGTGGATATTTAAATATCGTTGTTTTGGAACTGAGTCGGAAAGTGGTATAAAGTGTGTTCTCAGAATTTTACATTTATGTTCACTTACTCCAATGTTTTTGCCATGGCTCCAGCCATCTAAGCCTGACATCCCACAAATCCATAGATTTTTTATTTTCATTTCCCCAGAAAACAAACATCTAATCTTATGTTTTGATGGGGAAAGGGAAGACTCTGAGTGGAGTGAAGTGCAGAAGATTTAAATATGATCATCAAACAACCTTCACCTTATCTTTCTTTCAACTTCTCTGCCAGTTCCTGAACTTACTGGGGATTTTTTTTTTTTCTGGTATAAATCAGATTATTATTTGCTTTCCTCACAGCCAGCTTGGCATTTGGCTTTCTTAGGTCTGGTAAATCTCTTCTCTCTCCTTTCCTCTTAGCTTATTTTCCAGCTTCTAAAATTGTGTTGGCTTTGGCTTATCTCCTGCAATCCTTATCCTTGTGAATGTATCTTCTTAAATTATCCCTTTAGTGTAAATTTTAGTTGAGCTTCCTAAGGAAGCTTTATTAGAGGTATATATTTCTTTGGACTTTTTCCTCAGTTACATCTCAAACATGGAGCTGTTTATAGTTATCATCCAGATTAGTACCTCATCTCTAAGAAATACCTGACTCTGCTAGTTACATTCTTTCCGAGAAAACACTCTTTACTTTGCTCTCAAACTTTTCTTCTTCTCCTATACCCCTGTCACAGCTCTTCCTTGCTCTCACATGACATATTTTCTTTATCTGATCTTTAAATAATGAAGTTCCAAAGTGATGAGTCTTAGTCATTCTTTTCTTGTCACTGTAATTCCTCTCCATATAGTTTTTCTGAAAATTAGGTCCTCTGATCATCTGCATTACAAATACTCATAACAAAATGCATATTATGAAGTCCCACTCCAGACCTAATGAATTAGAATATCTACAAGTGAGAGATAAAATATGCATTTACAAATTTTTTTAAATAATATCACCCTCACAATTTTTTGATTTAAGAAATTTAAGAAAATTTAAGAGCCATTTCCAGAAAGAAAAATATTTATTATTCATGACTATAATAGCTACACAAGTTATACCAAGTTAGTCCTAATTGTCATACTTGAAAACAGCAATAAATGCTTAGTGTCCCTCAGAATTTAGGAGTGGTTTGGCTTTGTGGGTCTGACTTTGTTTTCTCATGAGATTGTGTTGCAGAACAGCCCTCTATGTGTCTCTCACTTTTGCACATATATTTCTAATAATGCTTGTAGCCAACAGGCTTAGAAGATAAAGAGTGTCTACATACAGAACTAAGGGCAAACTTGCTTAAAAACCATAATAATAATAATCATACATACGTACCTCAAAAACAAAGGGAAGGTTACATTAACTTTGGAAGTTTTCAGCTGTGGTGCATGTTTAGCATTGATCTGGACAACGTAACATCAACCCTGTGAGACAAAGGGGTCAAGACGCAAGCATGAAGCTTTTGCTGCCTGCTGTGATATAAGTGAAAAAGTTCTTTGTCTCTCATTCTTGGGCGATATATCTTCCACCAGGATCTATGAAACTGTGGCTGACTGACTTGTTATCTTAGAAGTAGGGTAAAATTCCAAACTCTTCACAGTTCTTGAAAGGTAACAGTTAGATATGAACAGGGACTATATTAATCTAAAGGTTTGACTGAAGTTGAAGGATCCACTTCCAGGGCTCACTCACCCTGTTGGCATGTTATTAATGCCTGTTGATGTCTCAGTTCATCTACATCATGACCCTTCCACTAATAGAGTGTTCTTATGGAATGGAGGCTGACTTTTTCCAGAGATAGTAATTTAAAAGAGCAAAGTAGAAGTAGCAATTCTCTTCATGACCTAAGTCTCTAAGAAGACTCGTGTTCTTATAATATGTCAGACACACAAACCGGGTCTGATTTATTGTGGAAGACCACACAAGGATGTGAATTGTAGAAGGTGGAAAACACTGGAGGCCATCTTAGAGGCTGGATACCACAATCACAATATCTTTAATTACCAGTTACGTACAGGCTGGCTTACAAAGTTACAGCTCCATCCTAGACTTCTTAGAGATCCAGCTTTACATATTCAATTACCTACTATTTCTGACCATTTGGAAGCTTGAAAAGTGGCACAACCACAACATGAACAAACTGAAGTCTAGACTTCTTTCTTTTTCACAAACCTAACAGATTATTTTCCAGTATTAAATATATTAGTGAATATTACAACTACCAATCTGGTTGAAGAACCTAAAAATTCAGGAATCATCATTAAAATAGTCTACTACTTCATACATAATCTACCACTGATCCTTCAGTTCCTAAATATCTCTTAAATATTCATCCACCTCTTTCGAACTCCACCACCACTGCAGTGGTGGGGCTCCCATTACTTATTTGAGTTACTGCAATAGCTTCGTAATTGGTTCCCCCGCATCATCCCTCAGCCTCCCATATTGAATCATTTATGCACATAGCAAAGATATCTGTTTTACAATGTAAGTAAGACCATATCAATCTCCTGCTTAAACTTCTTCAAAAGCTTGAGAATCCTTGGAGCCCATCTTGCAGGACTCGAGAATCAAATATGATCTGCTTATTATGAAAGGTTTTGGCATCATCTTGGTCCTGACTTTCTAGCTCCATTATACTCCCCATAAACTCCATCGATACCACTTGAGTATACATTTCAGTCCGTCAGAGGAACATGTTTTCAAATAATTTATGGGCATTGGATATGACTTAGAGTGTCTTCTTTTTTTTCTGCCACTTACCTGTTTTCATTAATTTTTTTATATCTTAGCTTAAACATTACTTCCACAAAAAAGAAGGACCACTTTTAGACTATACAGAGGTTTTGTCTAAATTAAAGGCACCCTGTTTGCAAGAATACAGCATCATGAACACAAAGCTCGGTAATTGAGAGCACTTTTGGGGAAAGAAAATAGTTCTTTTCCTCTGGGCACAGGAAGCCAGCATATACAGTAGTAAATGCATAACCCTACACAGTGCCTCCACAGGGAAGACTTTCCTGACCCCCGACACCTTCCAGACTAGATAAGGTCATTTTATTTTTAGCTCTCATCACTCACTACACTTCTATTTTATGACACTCAGCACAATGTACGTTTACGTATGAATCTTTGTGATTGTGCTACTAATGTCTATCACTTCCGCTAGGAAGTAAGCACTAAAAGGAAGAAATTATTTTTCTTTTGGTCATGAATGCATTCCAAGAGCCAAACAATGCTGGGATCAGAGAGGATGCTTAATAAATACATATTTAGTTAATGTGAATGCATGCGCACACACATATGAATGTGTATATATATTTATGTATGTGTGTGTATATATATGTATATAACCTAAACAGTATTTAAAGATAAGAATAGTAAATACAAAAACTGATAACTAAACTTTAACAAGAAAAAGTATGCAGAGCCTATTTTAACATAGAGTGACAGTTTACTAGGATGATAATAAAAGATTATTTATAACAGTCTTTTTTTCCACGTTTCAGGCCTATAAAATTCTTTAACCATTACTCTGATACCTGTCACTCCAGGTTTATCAGAAATTGGGCAGGGGTTTAGGTGCCATTTGTACTTTGATATTTTCTCTTGGCCTAACTAGGATGTGTGTCTCCTGATTAACTTAAATAGATCTTCTTTTGATCCTAATAAACTTGTCTTGTGTTACCTATGTTCTAACATTATTCTCATTACCTTTCGTTTGCCACATCTTTCTTAACTCTTCACCCTCTGTGACATCTTTACTTTTTTAACTATGCACAGTATTAAATGTTCATAATCACTCTGTCTTACATATAATATGTATAGCAATTAGCCATGTGACCTTCAGTGAGTCATTTCACATTATTGGAGCTCCTCAGCTTATGTGGTAAGTTACAGAATTGAACTCAGTGCTGCCTAAGATATATTAGAGCTCTAAATTTCTGTGCTAAGACTGCTTAGGGATTCCATTTTTTGCCTGCTTCAATCTTCATCATTTCATTACAAGAACACAGCATAGGACATAAAAAATTTATCCTTAAAAGAGTTAAGAACACTTTTAGAAAAGAGACAATGCTAAACAATATGAAACTGCAAGTTAACAGACACAGCAAGATCCAGGAGTTAGAGAACACCATGTACCCAAGAACTGACAAATGACTTTCTGGAAGAGGAGGGACATAATGAGGGCTGAATGCCGAAGGAGCTCTAAGACTTGAGTATGTCAATCTTAAAACTTTGGGTGGCATTTGAAGTGGAATAAAAAAGTCAAGGTCTCAAAATGAAAAATGTTTGCATTCAGTGTACAATGAGGTTAATAAAAAGGAAATGGGAAATAATCGTCAGGGGGAGCCAGGTTATAGAAGACCTTGCTGACTCAGTGAAGGGTTTTTAACATTGTCCTGCATACACTGGGATACTTTTGAGATTTTATTTAAGGGCATAATTAGTGCTCATATGATGAAGGTAGTGTTTTAGAAAAATAAATGTGGAAACTGTGTAGGACAGGCTAAAGGGGAGGGACATTGAGGGCTATGAAAACATAACTCATATATATTATAAAAACAGACTGATTAATAGATAAGTAACTTTTATGTAAAAATCAACCTACCCAAAATATAAAAAGTAAATATTATTTAAGACAATTTTATAAATGTCTTATAAGAAACTACAGAGGTAAAATTACTTATAATTATGAAAATCATAATATAAAGCAAAAAGGAAGTAATCATAAGGTACATGCTAAATATTTAGGTTTTGAGAACCTGATGGATTGCAAGACAATTAAAGACACCACAGCGTACTTCTAATTAAGTAGGAGTTTCTTTGTCCTTATTGATGGCCCGAATCAATAGCACTAATGGTTTTACATGCCCTGGACTTGCCCTGTATATTCAAACATGTCAACTCTAACTAAAAATAATCAGAGTTTACCCATGTACTTACTATGCTCATTCTATCACTTATATAGTCAATGTCTACTTGTGTGCTTTAATGAAAGTCAAATGTTGCATAAAAGTTATTAATATTTATTTGTTATTACCAAACCAAAAATCTGAACGTATAAGCCTACAAATATTTTTTTGAATTACAAAACAGTTATAATAAAGATAAATTTATTTTAGCTAAGCATATAATGAATTGCTATGTTGAAAATGATACAATTATATAAAATTGTGACTGTCTCCCAAATCCTAAATTATGTGTCTAATAATCTGGTGTTTTTCTAAAAATAAAAAATCTGTTCTATGAAAAGAGCTAAAATTCTCAACTGGGGAAGAGAAGAAAAGTGGATTATATAAAGGGTACATGCAGGAAAATTATAAAGGCTGCATTTGTTATAGTTGAGCCTTTAAGGGATCCATTTATTTGTTACAAATAAAATTGCTGAGGGACAGCTGAGGCTAGGCACCATGCTGAATTCTAACAGTAAACAGACGTGAGCTTACATTCACATAGCTTACCGCTTAATGGGAGATATTTTCAAAATTTACAATAACAAGAAAAAAGCAGAGCTTATGACACATTTTGTTTTAAAAAGTGTATTTTTTGTTACATATGATAATTATGTAACAAAATATAATAATTTGTTACAGAAGATAGGGCTCTGTATTAGTCTTCCTTTGTTATGGCAATAACAACCCCAAATCTCACTGGCTTATAATAACTCTAATTTATTTTTCACATTGAATGGCAGTTACAGATCACCCACTGGGCTCAGCATAGCTCAGTTCCATTTTCCTGCTCATTCTAGTATCCACATTTAATGTGTAACCACTACCTCAACATGCTGCTTTTCTTTTTTTTCTTTTGGCACAAGGAACAAACTCAAAGAGGGCAAAGCTACAAAGCTAAACCATATAAACTCACTTAAAACTTCTGATTGGTCAAGGTATATGTTGTATTCCCTTTGACCAATCAACTCACATGGTCAAACCCAAAAGCAATACATTGAGGAAGTATATGCCCCTTGCAGGAAACCATAGTAATGGTGGAGCAGTCATCAGTAATTATCAGCAAATAATACAACTTAACATTGGCCTATTTGAGATATGTTGGTCAGCAAAGACATCTCTTTGGATGAATCTTCCGATCTGATACCTGAAAGATAAGAGGAATCTAGCAATGTTGAGATTTAGAGTAAAATAATTTTAGATAGAAGAAATAGCAACCATGAAATTTCCATTCTGAGAAATTGCTTGGAGAATTCTAAGAAATATTTGAAGTCACTGTGGTTTTACCATAGAGAGTAAGGTTGAGAATAGAAAAAGATGAGAATTAAAATAGAGAAAATGCCAATTCATACAGGACATTATAGGACAAGTTAAAGGGATTGGTATTATATAATAGGTGTAATAAAAGAATAGCTTTTCAAAAAGAAATAAAAATGTAAAAAGATGCAAAAGTCTAGTAGTATATGATGTATTTTGGAATATGATAAATGGTGTGGTATAACTAGAAGATAGTATTTGTGAGGATAAGTGTGGCTTAGAGTGAAGGACTGTGAAAATAGTAAAGCAATTTATAGGTAAGATATGATTCCATGGTATAAACAACAAAGGTGACTGGAGGTTTCTAATGAGAGCAATAAGTTGTAGCCCTAAAAGTTTCAAGTTTGAACATGTTATCAGTAATCTTTTTCTCCAGAACAAAAAAAAAGTTACTGACTAAAATGATCCCTTGTTTACCACAAAATTTTGTGTGTTGGTAACTTGAAACGGGCTCAGCTGGGAAGCTTTTCAGGTATTGGTTAGACTCACTCTTGTGCCTGTGATCAGTTGCTAGTAATCTATATGGAATTGATTCTGAGGATTAGCAATTTTGGCAGTGTCAACAAACACAAAATATCTGATCATTTAACCTGTTATATCAGGTTTATTTGCATGATGCCTTGACAGAGTACAAAGAGTAGAAGAGCAATCAAGTGCACAACCTCCTCAGACCTTGTCTCACAACTAACAATATGTCCTTATTTGTCACTTTCTATTGGACAAAGTAAATTACAAGCAAAAAGCCCATATTCAAGCAGGGGATAAATAGGTTCCATCTTTTGATGGGAGGAGCTGCAAAGTCACATTGAGAAGGGACATATATACAGGGTGTTATAAAGCATCATAGCATTTTTTTTTTTTTTTTTTTTTTTTTTTTTTTTTTTTTTTTGCAATCTATAACAGATTGCTTACCAAAATAAGAAAGAATGACCAGGAAAGAGATTTGAGAGGTAAGATGACACATTTAGTTTGATATACATCTGTAATACCTGGGTAGAGTTGAAGATGCTTGTGAGACAATTGGGCCCTGCGTTCTAAAGTTAAGAGAGTTATAAGCTAGAGATATTTGGGAACCACTTGTTAACAAACAAAAATTCAAATTATAAAAGTTTATGGGATTCCCTAGAAAAAAACATGAACATATGGGAGAACTGAAGAAAATTTGGAAAACAGAAAATTTTTTAAATAGACATAAAAATAGAAAGGAACAAATTATTAGGGAGGTAAGAGGAGAAGAGAAAGAGGAGGAGGCTCAAAGTCCAAAAGAATGCAAAACTTGTAAAAAGATGAATCAAAAAGATTGGTGATTTCTGCTTGCTGTCATAGTGGAGTGGTTTACTACAGGCCAATCTTCTCACCAAAGACAACCAGAAAATATGAACAAAATGTGTTTTAAAAATTTAGTTTAAAAGCATCACAGGGCTCCAGGGCAACAAAGATATTATGGGGAAGCAAAATTTTAGAGAAAGAAGAAGAGAAAGAGAGTTGGGCTTCATGAGCTTGAACAAAGTGAGTGTCAGGGTGTATAGAAGCTGAGTAGAGATGAATATAGAAGATGGCATACCTACAAATTTTGGGAAAACAAAAAATGGTGTTAAGGGACTTCCAGGAAGGAAGAATCCTGATAAACAGCCCAGGTTTTTAATTGAATTTCTTGAGAGGCTACTCCTGAAGTGTAAGAGGGAACCAGAAATGACCAACTCTTACAAAGACTTACAATCAATTTAACTTATGTTTGAATGAAGTTAATTTGTTAAGTTTATTTGTAACTTTTTGCAAGTAGCAAAAGCATATTCTCTTTGGAGAAGCATAAAATTAGAGACTCAAATTAGCTCTTCAATGTATCACACAGAAGAATTGAATCAATCAAAAATTTATAAGCATAATTAAAGACAGGACCAAAAGACTGAGAACCAAGTAAAAAACAGATCATAGCAACACAATCCCAAAAGATACAGACATCATAGTTGTTAGACATCAACTTTATAATTAATGTGATTAATATGTTTAAGATTAGATCTTTGTTGGATGCAAATATTTTCTCCCATTCTGGAGGGTGTCTCTTTACTCTGTTGATAGTATCTTTTGCTGTGTAGAAGCTCTTTTATTTAGTTAGGTTCCCATTTGCCAATTTTTGTTTCTGTTGCAAGCTTTTAGACTCCGTCATAACATTTTTGTCCCTTCCTATGTCCAGAATTGTATGTCCTAGGTTATGTTTCAGGGTCTTTATAGTTTGGGTTTCACATATAAGTCTTTAATCCATTTTGCATTGATTTTTATATATGGTGTAAGAAAGGGGTCTAGTTTCAATCTTCTGCATATAACTAGTCACTATGCTAGCATCATTTATTGAATAGGCAGTGATGTCCTTATTGCTTTTTTTTGGTCAACTTTATCCAAGATCAGATAGATGTAGGTGTGTGGCATTATTTATTGGGTGTCTCTTCTGCTCCCTTGTTCTATGTGTCCATCTTAGTACCTGTGCCATGCTGTTTTTCTTACTATAGCCTCATAATATGGTTTGAAGTTGGGTAGTGTGATGCCTCCAGCTTTGTTCTGTTTGCTTAGGGTTTCCTTGAATATTCAAGTTCTTTTTTGTTTCCATATGAAGTTTAGAACAGTTTTGGGGTTTTTTTGGTTTTTTTTTTTTGTTTTTTTTTTTTGTTTTTCCTGGTAATCCTTTGAAGAATGTCATTAGTAATTTGGTAGGAATAGCATTGAATCTGGAAATTGCTTTGGGAACTATGGTCATTTTAACAATATTAATATTTCCTATCCATGAGCAGGAAATGATTTTCCATTTGTTTGTGTCTCTCTGATATCTTTCAACATCGTTTTGTAATTCTCATTGTAGAGATCTTTAACCTCTCTGGTTAGCTGTATTCCTAGGTATTTTATTGCTTTTGTGGCTACTGTGAGTGGAGCTGCATTTTGATGTTGCTTTCAGCTTTGATTTGTTTTTAATGATACTAATGTTTGTACATCATTATTGTATCCTGAAACTTTGCTGAAGATTTTTATTATCAGATCAAGAATCTTTTGGGCACAGGCCATGGGGCTTTCTAGGTATAGAATCATATGATCTTGCAGACAGGGATAGTTTGATGTTCTCTGTTCATATTTGGGTGCCTTTTATTTCTTTTCCTTCCTTGATTACTCTGGCCAGGATTTCTAGAAATATGCTAAATAGGAGTGGTGAAAAAAGACATCCTAGTTTTGTTCCAGTTTTCAAGAGGATTTCTTCCTGATTTTGGCCATTTAGTGTGCTTTTGGCTGTGGGTTTGTCATAAATGGCCCTTATTATTTTGAAGTATGTTCCCTCACTGCCTAGTTTTTTGAAGGTCTTAACATGAAGGGATGTATCTATTGAGATGATCATGTGGCTTTTGTTTTTAGTTCTGCTTGTAGCAAATAATATTTATCAATTTGCATATGTTGAACAAATTTCGCATCAGAGGGTAAAGCCTACTTGATTATGATGGATTAGCTTTATGATATGCTGCTGAATTTGGTTTGGTAGTTTTTTGGGGGAATTTTTGCATGTATGTTCATCAAAGACAGTGGCTTGAAGTTTTCCTTTTTTGTTGTGTTTCTGTGAGGTTTTGGTATCAGGATTATGCTGGCCTCATGCAATGAATTAAGGAGGTGTCTTTCTCCTCAAATTTTTGGAATAGTTTTGGTAGAAATGGTACCAGCTCTTCTTTATGCAATTGGTAGAGTTCAGCTATGAAATCATTTCGTCCTGAGTTTTTTTCTTGTTGGTAGGCATTTTATTCCTTATTCAATTTTAGAGCTCATTACTAGACTGTTTAGGGATTCCATTTCTTTCCTGCTTCAATCTTGGGAGGTTTTATGTTTACAGGAATTTATTGATTTCTTCTATATTGTCTAGCATGTGTGCATAGAAGGTTTCACAGTAGTCTCTGAGAGTTTTCTGTATTTCTGTAGGGTCAATAATAATGTGTCCTTTGTCTTCTTTGATTGTGTTTATTTGTATGTTGTCTCTTAAAACCAACCTAGCTAGTGGTCTATCTATCTTATTAATTCCTTCAAATAACCAACTCCCAGATTCATTGATCTTTTATACAGTTTTCCGCATCTCAATTTCCTTCAGTTAAGCTGTGATTTGGGCTATTTCTTGTCTCCTGCTAGCTTTGAAGTTTGTTTGCTCTTGTTTCTCTAGTTTCTTTGGGGGTTATGTTAGGTTGTTAATTTTAGGTGCTTCTGAGTTTTTCATGTGGGCATTTAGTGTTATAAACTTCGCTCTTAACATTGCTTTAGCTGTGCCCCAAAGATACTAGTATGTTGTATTTTTGTTCTCATTAGTTTCAAAAGATTTTTAAATATCTGCCTTAATTTCATTGTTTATTTTATTTCACTGGAGTCTGAGGGCGTGGGTGGTATAATTTCAGTTTTCTTCGAATTTGCTGAGCATCGTTTAATGTCTGATTGTGTGGTTAATTTTAGAGTAGTGCCATGTGCAGATGAGAAGAATGTAAATTGTGTTATTTTTGAGTTGAGAGTTATGTTGATATCTATTAGGTCCATTTGGTCAAGTGTCAAGTTCAGGTGCTAAGCATCTTTGTTAGTTTTCTGCCTTGATGAGCTCTCTACTATTGTCGGTGGGGTGTTGTAATCTCCCACTAATATTGCGTGGAAATGTAGGTCTCTTCAACAATATCTAAGGACTTGCTCTGTGAGTCTGGGTGCTCCTGTGTTGGCTGCATATATAGTCAGGATAGTTAGGTCTTCTTTTTGAATCAAAACCTTTACCTTTATGTAATGCTTTTCCTTGTTTTTTAAATATTTGTTGGTTTAAAGTCTATTTTGTCTGAAATTCGAATAGCAATCCCTGTTAGGTTTTTTTGTTTGTTTATTTGTTTTTCAGTTTACATTTGCATGGTAGACTTTTCTTCATCCCTTTAGTTTGAGCCTATTGGTGTCACTGCATCTGAGATGTGTTTCTTGAAGACAGCCTTCCGTTGTGTCCTGCTTCTTTATCCAACATGCCAACCCATGCCTTTTGATTTGGGTATTTAGCCCATTTTCATTTAAGGTTAATATTGACAAGTGTGAATTTGAACTTAGAATTGTGTTGTTAGTTGACTATTATGCAGACTTGTTTGTATGGTTGCTATATAGTGTCAATAGTCTGTACAATTAAATCTGTTTGTGTAGTGGCTGGTAACTTTCTTTCCGTTCCATATGTAATGCTCCTTTCAGGACATCTTGTAAGGCTAGTCTGCTGGTTACAAATTCCCTTTGTATTTGTTTGTGTGAAAAAACTTCATATCTTCTGTTACGAATTTTACTTTGTAAAAAAAAAATTTTACAAAATTTTTGTTTGGAAATTCCTTTCTTTGATTACGCTGAATATAGGACGCCAATCTCTTCTGGCTTGTAGTTTTTCTGCTGAGAGATCTGATGTTTGCCTGATGAAGTTTCCTTCGTAGTTGTCTGCCCCTACTCTCTAGCTATGTTTAACATTTTTTCTTTCATTTCAACTTTGAAGAATCAGATGACTATGTATCTTAGGAATGGTCTTATGCAGGGTTTTTCTGCATTTCTTGAATTTTAAAATTGACCTTTTTAGTGAGGTTAGAAAAATTTTCATGGATTATATTCGGAAATACGTTTTCCATGTTGCTTGCTTTCTCTCCCTCTCTTTTAGGTACATCACTGAGTCATAAATTTGGTCTCTTTACATAATCCCATATTCTTTGAAGGTTTTCTTTATTTTTTTTTCTCTTTTCTTTATTTTTGTTTGACTGTATTTATTTGGAGAACCAGTCTTTGAGCTCTGAATTTTTTTTCCTCATGTTGGTTTATTCTGCTATTAATACTGATGTTGGAATTATGAAATTACATCCCATTCATATTCCATTATGAATAATGGCTATTTCATCTTTCAGCTCCTGTTTTATTTTATTGTAATTCTTTTATTTCCTGGATTGGGTTTTATCTTTCTCCTGAAACTTGATGATGTTCATTTCTGTCTGTATTCTGAATTGTATTGCTGTCATTTCAGCCCAGTTAAGAATACTTGCTGGGGAATTACTGCAGTCATTTGGAGGAAAGAAAACAGTTTGACATTTTGAGTTTCCAGAGTTATTTCATTGGTTCTTTCTCCTCTGTGTGGGCTAATCTTCTTTTAACCATGGTGTAATTTGAGTATAGCCAGTTGATTTATTTTCTGGATGTTTTCAGGGGGCCAAGACTTTGTTCAGGGTATTTATTTGTAGCTGGGTTCTTGTCCTTTGTTTCACAGGAAAATGATTTGGTGAAGTGATTTTCAGTGTTGAATTTTGGGCTGTGATCCTGTAGATGGCACTTGAGTGTAATGGTCAGTAGTTAGGCTCTTGCTCGACCGGGTGTCTCCTCTGTATTTCCTTTGGATTGCACCTGTGCTCTCTCAATGCTCTGAAAGTGTGAATCCTGTCCCACTGTAACTGTCCCATGGGTTGACCTTGCCTGCTGCCTAAACAGAGCCGATTTATCAAGACAGGGGAATTGCAATAGACAAAGAGTAATTCACACGGAGCCAGCTGTGCTGGAGAAAAGAATTTTATTATTTATCAAATCAGTCTTTTCGAACATTTGGGGATCAGGGATTTTAAGGACAACTTGGTGGGTACAGGGAAGCCAGTGAGCTGGCAGTGGTGACTGGTCAGGTCAGAGTTGAAATCATAGGGAGTCAAAGCTGTCTTTTTGTGCTAGGTCAGTTCCTGGATGGGAAGCCATAAGATCAGATGAGTTAGTTTATCATTCTGGGTGGTGCCAGTTGATCCATCAAGTGCAGGGTCTGCAAAATATCTTAAGCACTTATCTTAGCAGCAGTTTAGGGAGCGTCAGAATCTTGTAGCCTCCAGCTACGTGACTGCTAAACCGTAATTCTTAATCTTGTGGCAAATTTGTTAGTCCTACAAAGACAGTCTAGTCCCCAGGTAAAAAGGGGATTTGCCTTGGGAAAGGCCCGTTATCATCTTTGTTTTAAGCTATAAACATTAAACTAAATTTCTCCCAAAGTTAGTTCAGCCTATGTCCAGGAAGAAACAAGGACAGCTTGGAGGTTAGAAGAAAGATGAAGTTGGTGAGGTCAGATCTCTTTCACTGTCTCAGTTACAATTTCACAGTGACAGTTTCACCACTCTGGTGCTTGGGTGCAGATCTCAGCTTGGCATGGGAGAGCTGCACACCACAGCCCTGGGGAGACCTCCGGCTTTATATTCCTTCTCCAGCTTGAAGGCATCATGGAAAAAAACTTTGGCAATGGGCCTTTCACTTGTCTCTTGAGGCTGCACCCCAGAGAAATGCAGAGCTGCTACCTGTTGATATGATTGGCTATCAGTTTGGGTAGCTACACTGTGGGCCCATGCCAGGGGGCCTTGCCTGGTGATGAGGAGGGAAACAGGGGCTCTCAGAGAAAGCAGACTGGTGTCTTCTCACGAGGGCAGCTGCAGCTTGCTGGAGTTCGTCAAAGCTTTCCTGCTCCCTTGGGAACTCTGTCCCAGGGAAGTTCAGAGTTGCTCCCAGCCTGAGAACCCAGGCAGGGATGGGGTGACCTCATTTGCACCCCAGGCCAGTGGGCCTTATCCTGTGAGGTGCAATGGAAGTGAGGCCTGGAGTCCATTACTATTCAGCCCTGTGGATTTTGCCCCTTTCCTGGAGGTATGTGAGGGAGCCTGACTTCCCCCATTGCTGGAGCTGCAGCCACTTGTTCTGGGGTGCCTGGGCATCTAGAATTCCCGGACTCTGCATGTGTCTGAGCAATGGCTCTGCTCAGATTCCACATAGCTGTCTGGGTCAGTCTGGACGCCATGGTGGAGGGGGTGAGTCACAAAATATCTCCAGAGCTCAGAATTGAAAGGTCCATAGCAGAAGTGTGGGTTCCCAGAGACTCCTGCTCGCACAGTGTTTCCCAATAGTGAGGGGCATTCCCTGGCTCTGTGCCTCTCCCAGGTGGGCGGTTGTCCTGTCTGGCTTTCCCCCGTTCTCCAGGGGTCACGTTGTTTCCTTGATAAATCCTAGTGTGTCCACCTGGACACAGTTCCTGTTGAAGAGCTAGTGTTTACTTGCCACTCTTTCTTCTCCTCATGAGAGTGTTACATACTAGCAGCTTCACTCTTTCACAAAAAGTCCAAAAAATTGGATCAATCTAAATAATCACTTCCTCTATTGATACACTAGGACTACTGTGCACTGTAGAGGAGAATCACAAAATTGTGAATTGAGGTAACAAGATATTTGTAATCTCTCTTCATCTGATATTTCTTTTTTGTTGTTGTTGTTGGTGTTTTTGAGAGGGAGTCTCGATTTATTACCCAGGCTGGAGTGCAGTGGCATGATCTTGGCTCACTGCAACCTCCACCTACCCAGTTCAAGATTCTCCCACCTCAGCCTCCCAAGTAGCTGGGATTACAGGTGCCCGCCACCACACCCAGCTGATTTTGTAGTTTTACTAGAGATGGGGTTTCATCATGTTGGCCAGGCTGGTCTTGAACTCTCGACCTCAGGTGATCCACCTGCCTTAGCCTCCCAAAGTGCTGGGTTTACAGGCATGAGCCACTGTGCCCAGCCATCTGAGATTTCAATATCACTCAGAAATTCTTGGATGAGTCCCTGCTTAGCATCTTTGAATTCCTCTAACAGCTATTCCAAATTTTTACTTCTCACCTCAACCCTCCAATCTTGTATCATACCTCTAACTCACTAATTTAAGTTTTCTTCTAATTTATTGAGAAAACTGAGTCCATGGAGTGTGAACAAACCAAACCTCTTGGATTTATACCAACAACTTTTCTATATCTCTTGCTCACTTTTACATTTTCTCCTTCAGTTTCAGAGCAGGTGGCCCTTTTTCTTTACAAAGTAGCCACTAATTTTATTCCACATTGGACCTCAATTATCTCTCTCTTTGGCATACTCAACTTTGCCCTCTTGATTGGTTTATTCCTCAGAGATATAAGTATATTGCCATAAAACATCTTTCTCCAAAGTGTAGTTAAGAGTCTCTTCATCTGCCAGCCATTCTTCAAAACACCAATCAGTCTTCCACCACTACTTTGCTGAATATCCAGGGGCAAATATTAAGAGTAACCTCTTAATAGACTCTTATTAGCCCTTGTATAATCGGATGTAGATATTCAGACTTTGAGGTCCTTCTTCCATGTACTTCTGTACCAGAACTCCATTTTGGTTCTCCTCTCAATTCTCCAAATGTTTTATTCTCATGCTTATTTTCTATTGCCTCTCTCTGGGGAAAAACAAAATATCAATGCTAGCCAGGGTTATAGTCTCAGTTTTTACGTTATTTATATGGTCTCCCTAAACAATCTCATCTCTGTCCATGTCTTCAAATTTCATGGATATACAAATAGATGCCAAATATTTACGTCTGAGTCAGCCTACTATCCTGAGTCCCCAACTTTTACAACTGCCTGTTATATATTTCCACCTGGATGTGCTACTAGTACCCACAAACTCTCCCCTTTCTTTACTTCTACATCCAAAAAGTCAATAACTCTTATCTATTTTATATCTTCAAGGTCTCACAAATATTTTATAGCCATGCAATTTGAAGACATGGACAGAGATGAGATTGTTTAGGGAGACCATGCAAATAACCTAAAAACTGAGACTATAATCCTGGCTATTATTAAAATTGTGCTGTTCAGCAACAGAAAAGAATGAGAAAAAAAGGTGGTTAGGGAATTGAGAGGAGGACCAAATACTTGTGTGAGTGCCTTAGCTCTGACTCTTATTATATTTACCTGAAATTTTGAAACTGCCTCCTAACTGGTCTCCCTGAAGTTAATCTTGACTTACTTAATCTATTCTTTGTTATCATCAGAGTCGACCTTTCTAAGATACAAATATAACCATTATTCTCCTCCTCAAAGCATTTTCACTGATTACTATTTTTTATAGGACAAAATTCAAATTCTGTAGCAAAACATATAAGAATACTTGATGGTTCAAGTATCTGCTTATTTCTCCACACACAGTGGACCACCTAGTTACTTGTAACTTATATGTTTAACAATTATTTTGTTAATCATATGAGTTAGAAATGACCAGGCTATGCTGCATTAACAGCCAACTTCAAAATCTTAGTGGCTAATTACAACTAAGTTTAATTTTTGCTTATGTAGTATGTTAATGGCGGGTCATTTAATGATGAGTTAGTGGGTGCAGCACACCAACATGGCACATGTATACATAGGTAACAAACCTGCACGTTGTGCACATGTACCCTAGAACTTAAAGTATTATAATAAAAAAAAAAAAAGAAAAGAAACTCTGTTTTATGTCCCCTCACTCAAGAATCATCATCTGAAGAACTGTTAGCTATCATTGCAGAGGTATAAACAACATGGCAAATAATACTCTGGCTCTTAAAGTTTCCACCTACATGTGACACATCTCACTTAATTTCATGAATTATTGCCCAAAGTAAGTTACGTTGTCATGTTTAATATCAAAATAAGTTAGAAAGTACATTCCTGCAATGGGTCTCTAAGGAGGAATCCTAGAATACATGATCAAAGCCTCAGTGGAAACCTCACGGTAATGGCAAATACACACTAGTGGAAGCCACACACTCAATGGAAATCTCACAAGTTTTTCAACCTAGAATTTTCTTCTCCTTCTTTGTAAGGTACAGAAATTCAATTATCTCTCTTTTTTTCTTTTCAGAGATGGGTTTTTGCCATGTTAACAAGGTTGGTCTCAAACTCCTGGCCTCTGGCCAACTGCCTCCTCAGCCTCTCGAAGTGCTGGGATTAGAGGTATGAACCACCACACTGGGCCCCCAAAAATCTTTAAAGAATCATTTTACCTATTCTATAACATCTTTTTTTCTCACCAGTTTCTAGGACTTCCAATGTATTCTGTTCACATGTATTCTACGATATTCAAAGTAATTCAATGCACTTGATAGATTGCATTTCTGTCTTCTCCCTCAGAACCATAAGCCATGCACTATTTTGTTGTCTCTACCATTAAATGCCACACTGGGTGCAGAGTAGGTGCCCACTGTATTGCCAGATAAATATTGTATGGTAGAAAACTATTTAGAAATTATAATAATCTGTTTTCCTCCTAATGGATAAAATAAATATATTTGATCATAAAATTCAAATACCACTTTTCTAGGGGTTCAGAAAAAAAAAAATTGAAGGCATATTTTTTAAGAAAAGCTATCTTGTCCACAGACCAGATAGAGACAAGATACCAGGAGCTGGGAAAAAGGCAAGTGGAGGAAAGTACCAGGTAGGACTAGAGGGAAAGCTTCAGAGACCGTTTTTACAGAATCAAACATCTATCACACACAAAAATGAATGATATTAAAGCAGTTAACCTTCTCTTTGCCATCTGGTAAAGACCCTTATGATATTTTTAATAATATCAACTTCTATTTTAGGCTCAGGGGATACACATGCAGGTTTGCCACATGGGTATATTAAATGATGCTGAGGTTTGGGGTATGAGTGATACTGTCACCTAGGTGGTGAGCATAGTACACCATAGGTAGTTTTAGAAGCATTGCCTCAATTCCTCCCCACTCTAGTAGTCTGCAGTGTTTATTGTTGCCATTGTTATGTCCATGAGTACTCAATGTTTATTTTCCACTTATAAGTGAAAATGTGCAGTATTGTGTTATCTGTTCCTGTGTTAATTATTTAGGGTAATGGTTTCCAGCTACATCCATGTTTCTTCAGAGGAGCTCATTTTGTTCTTTTTTACAGCTGTGTAGTATTCATGGTGTATATGTGCCACATTTTCTTTATTCAATCCACCATTGATAGGTACATAGATTGATTCCATATCTTTGCAATTGTGAATAGTACTGAGATTAAAATACAAGTGTATGTGTCTTTTTGTTAGAATAATTTATTTCCTTTTGAATATATATCCAACAGTGAAATGTCTGAGTCAAATGGTAGTTTCATTTTAAGTTCTTTGAGAAATCTCATTCTGACTGGAAAATCATTATTCTATGCCAGCCAGAAAACGTCATCCATCAGTCATTAAGCTAAGATGATACTTAACTCTTGAATTTACTCAAATTCAATTTAACTCTTTTCTATATGGACAATTCCTGCTTCAGAAGAACACAAGTGTAGTAATGATGGGGGCATGTAATAGTTTGGATATTTGTTCCCCCAAATCTCATGTTGAAATTTGATCCCCAGTATTAAAAGTGGGGCCTAATGAGAGGTGTTTTTGTCATGGGGTCAGATCGTTTATGAAAGGCCTGGTGCTGTTGAAATGGTAATGAGTGACTTCTCACTCTACCAGTTTCCATGAGAGCTGGTTGTTAAAAAGAGCCTGGAAACTACCTTCCCTTTCTCTCTTGTCTGCTCCACTTTCACCATGTGATCTCTGCACACGCCAACTCCCACTGCCCTTTTACCATGCGTGAAAACAGCTTAAGTCAGTCAGCAGATGCAGATGCTAGCACAATGCTTCTTGTACAGCTTGCAGAACCATGAGCCAAAAAACTATTTTCTTTATAAACTGTCTAGTATCATATATTTTTTAATTTAACTTTTATTTTAAGTTTAGAGGTGTGCTGGTTTGTTATATAGGTAAACTTGTGTCATGGAGGTTTACTGAACATAGTATTCCATACTATGGAATACCCAGGTATTGAGCCTAGTATCCATTAGTTATTTTCCTGGTCTTCTCTTCCTTCCAACCCTCAACCTCTGATAGGTCCCAGTGTATGTTATTCTCTACATATAATGTGTTATCATTTATCTCCAACTTATAAGTGAGAATATGTGGTATTTGGTTTTCTGTTTCTATGTTAATTTGATAAGGATAATGGCCTCCAGCTCCACCCATGTTCCTGCAAAATTCATAATCTTATTCTTTTTCATGGCTGCATAGTATTCTTTGGTGTATATGTACCATATTTTATTTACCCAGTCTATTTTTGATGGGCATTTAGGTGGATTTCATGTCTCTGTTATTGTGACTAGAGCTGCAATGAACTTATGTGTGCATGTGTGTTTATAAAGAATGATTTATATTACTTTTGGTATATGCCCAGTAATGGGATTGCTGGGTTGAATGGTAATTCTGTTTTGGGTTATTTGAGGAATCACCGCACCATCTTTCACAATGGCTGAACTAATTTACACTCCCACCAACAGTGTATAAGTGTTCCTTTTTCTCTACAACCTCTCCAGCATCTGTTATTTTTTGATTTTAGAGTAATAGCTATTTTGACTGGTGCAAGATGATATCTCATTTTAGATTTGATTTGCATTTCTCTAATGATGAGTGATGTTGAGCTTTTTTTTCATATAATCGTTGGATGTATGTATGTCTTCATTTGAAAAGTGTCTGTTCATGTCCTTTGCCTACTGTTTAATGGAGTTGATTTTTTTCTTATAAATTTAAGTTCCTTTTAGATACTGTATATTAGATCTTTGCCAGATCTATAGTTTGCAACAATTTTCTCTCATTTTCTAGATTGTCTGTTCACTCTGTTGATAGCTTCCTTTTCTGTGCAGATGCTCTTTAATTAGACCCATTTTGTCAACTTTTGCTTTTGTTGCAATTGCTTCTGATGTCTTCATTATGAAACCACTGTCTATCCCTGTGTCCAGAATGGTATTTTCTAAGTTATCTTTCAGGGTTTTTATACTTTTTGATTTTACATTTAAGTCTTTAATCCATCTTAATTTCTGTATATGGCATAAGTAAGGCACCCAGTTTCAATCTTCTGCATATAGATATTCAGTTATCCTAGCATCGTTTATTGAATAGAAAATCCTTCTGCCATTGCTTGTTTTTGTCAAGGGTCAAATAGGTGCATGTTTGCAACCTTATTTCTGTTTTCTCTATTCTGTTCCTTTGGTCTGTGTGTCTGTTTTTGTACCAGTACCATGCTGTTTTGGTTACTGTATCTCTTTAGTATAGTTTGACAGCAAGTAGCATGATGCCTCTAGCATTACCTTGAATATTCAGGCTCTTTTTTGTTCCATATTAATTATAAAATAGTTTTTTTATTATATTGATATTTTCTCTCCATGAGCATGGAATGTTTTTCCATTTGTTTGTGTCATTTCTGATTTCTTTGAGCAGTGTTTTTTAGTTATCCTTATAGAAATCTTTCACCTCCCTTGTTAGCTATATTCCTAGTTATTTTACTTATTTATTTTTGTGGCAATTGGGAATGGGATTGCATTCCTGATTTTGCTCTTGGCTTGACTTGTGCTGGTGTATAGAAATGTTAGTGATTTCTGCACAATGGTCTTGTATCCTGAGGCATTGTTGTAGTTTTTTATCAGCTTCAGAAGCTTTTGGGTTGAGACTATGGTATTTTTTAGATATAGGATCATGTTGTCTGCAAACAGGAAGTGTTCATAATATTCTCTGATGGTTCTTTTTATTTCTGTTAGGTCAATGGTAATATCCCCCTTGTCATTTCTAGGTGTGTTTATTTGAATCTCCTCTCTTTTCTTCTTGATTAGTCTAGCTAACAGTCTATTTTGTTAATGTTTTTCAAAAAAATACAAGCTCCGGATTTGTTGGGTTTTTGAATGGCTTTTCATGTCTCTATCTCCTTCAGTTCAGGTCTGATTTTAGTAATTTCTTGTCTTCTGCTAGCTTAGGGATTTGTTTGCTTTAGATCCTCTAGTTCTTTTAGTTGTGATGTTAGCTTGTTAACTTGGAGTCTAACTTTTTGATGTGGGTATTTAGTGCTATAAATTTCCCTCTTAACTCTGCCTTAGTTGTGTCCTAGGTATTCTGATATGTTGTATTTTTGTTCTCATTTGTTTCAAAGAACTTCTCGATTTCTACCTTAATTTCATTATTTACCCAAGTTATTAATGATTAGGTCATTCAATTTCCAAGTAATTGCATGGTTTTTAGTGAATTTCTTAGTTTTGATTTCTAATTTGATTACACCATGGCTCAAGAGATTGTTTGCTGTAATTTCAGTTCTTTTGCATTTGCTGAGGAATGTTTCCAATTATGTGACCAATTTTAGAGTACGTGACATGTGGCAATAAAAATACATATTCTGTTGTTTTGGGGTTGAGAGTTCTGTAGATATCTATCAGGTCCATTTGATTCAGTGCTGGGTTCAGGTCTTGAATATCTTTGTTAATTTTCTATCTCAATGATCTGTCTAATATTGTCAGTGGGGTTTTAAAGTCTCTCACTATTATAGTGTGGGAGGCTAAGTCTCTTTGAAGGTCTCTAATAACTTGCTTTATAAATATTGGTGTTCCTGTGTTGGGTGCCTATATATTTAGGATAGTTAGATCTTCTCATTGAATTGAACCTGTTACCATTTTGTGATATTCTTCTTTGTCATTTTTATTAATTTGTGTTGGCTTAAAGTCTATTTCATCTGAAAAATATTATTGAAAGCCCTGATATTTTTTGTTTGTTTGCTTTTCATTTCTTTGGTAGATTTTTCCCCCCAGCCCCGCTTTATTTTGAGCCTATGTGTTTTATTGCATGTGAGATGTGTCTCTTGAAGACAGCATACCAATGGGTTTTGGTTTGTTATTCAGTTTGCCACTCTGCTTTTTTTTGTTATTAATTGGGAAATTTAGGTCATTTATATTCAAGGTTAGTATTAATATGTGTGGATTTCATCCTGTCATGATGTTAGCTGGTTATTTTGCCCACTTGTTTATGTGATTGCTTTATAGTGTGACTGGTCTGTGTACATAAGTGTGTTTTTGTAGTGGCTGGTAACAGTCTTTACTTTCTATATTTAATGTTTCCTTCAAAATCTCTTGTAAGGCCTGTCTGGTGGTTACAAATTTCCTCACCATTTGCTTGTCTTAAAAGGATGTTTTCTTTTACCTATGAAGCTTTGGCCATATATGAATGTCTGGGTCAGAATTTTTTTTTAAAGAATATTAAATATTGGCACCCATTTTTTCTGGCTTGCAAGATTTCTGGTGAGAGGTCTACTGTTAGTCTGATGGGCTTCCTTTTGTAGGTGACCTGACCTTTGTCTCTAGCTGCCTTTAACATTTTGTCTTTCATTTGGGCCTTATAGAATCTAATGATTATGTGTCTTGGGGATAGTCTTCTTGAGAATAATTCTTGAGAATTATGTTACTGGGGTTCTGTGCATTTGCTGGATTTGAATATTGGCCTCTGTAACTAGGTTGGGAAAGTTCTCCTGGACGATATTATAAAATATGTTTTCCAAGTTTAGTTCATTCTCCCCATCTTTTTCAGGGACACTGGTGAGTCATAGATTTGGTCTCTCTATGTAATCTCATATTTCTTGGAGGTTTTATTCATTCTTTTTATTCTTTTTCTCTATTTTTGTATGAGTGTCTTATTTCCAAAAGCCAGTCTTTAATTTCTGAGATTCTTTCCTCTGCTTAATCTATTTGGCTATTAATATTTGTGATTGTATTATAAAATTCTTGTAATGTGTTTTTCAGCTCTGTCAGATTGGTTACATTTTTTCTATACTAGCTTTTTTTTTCTGTCAGTTCCTGCATTGTTTTATCATGAATTTTAGCCTCCTTTGATTGGGTTGCAAAATACTTCTATAGCTCAGTGATCTTCGTTCCTATCCACATTCAGAATTCTATGTGTCATTTCTGCCATATCAGCCCTGTTCAGAACTTTTGACAGAAAGATGATGTGGTCATTTGAAGGAAAGAATGGACTCTGGGGTTTTCAATTGTCAGGGTTCTTGTGCTGATCTTTTTCATCTTGTGGACTTATCTGCCTTCAATCTTTGAGGCTGCTGACCTTTGGATTTTTTAATACTATTTAATGACCTTGAGTGTTTGTGTTATAAGATAGACTTAACTACATAGATTTATTTCTGGAAGATTTTATGGGGCCAGTGTTCAGCTCTCAATGCCTAGGCTGCATGCTTTAACTCTGAGAAACTTGTATTGGGCCCTGGCTTTGTTCTCTGGCCCCTCAATGTTAAGAATTCACTGCACTGGGGAGGCCAAGGCACTACCAGACCACTGGTTACTACTCTCCCCTGGATAATGTAAGCCAAAGCATTTTGTAGTGTGGTGACAGTGGGATCTGTCCTTGTAGTGGCAGCTGTGGCAGAGTGCTAGTGCATGCTGGCCTGCCTGTCTCCCTGCCAGCATTCACCACAATGGTGGATGCAAGGCAGTTTGGGGGGCAGGTGGGGAACTCTGCTAGTTACTGTGTGCATGGTCATGCTGAGATGGTGTTGGCTCAGGGGCAAGGCACCGGCAGGTGCAGGTATGAATGCCTTTTCTGCCCTGCAAGCAGGAGTGGACACTCAGGGCATGTGAGGGAGGAGATCTGCTGTCTCTATACAGTTAGTGGTGTGCTGGTAAGGGGCAGGACTGGCTGGCTCTGTGCCCACTGAGGCTCCATTCACAATGGTGGTCAGTGGGGGGAAGAGGATAGACTGCACTTCTGCATGTTCATGAGGCAAGAAAACCAAAACCCACCCCTGCCATTACGTTCCAGCAAAGCGATGTTGGGAGGTGCTATATGGTGGCCTGGGGAAAGCTGCAATATGGGGTGGGAAAGTACAGACTGGTGTGTGGCCATAGGGGCTGCCCCTCTGGAGCTCTTTACTGGTCAGCCACAATCCACCAATGTAGAAGCTATGGTGCAGACCTCCAGGGCAACTGTAACTGCCCTGCATGCAGGCATGGCCAGGCTGGGGTCCTGGGAAAGGCTGGAGATCAATGGGTGCTCAGGTCAGATTGGCCCCATCTGATGGGCAAGACCACTGTGCAGAGTTCAGGTCTGACAGTTCCCCTAGAGCTAAAGTCTCCTGGCAGCAAATTGAGCCTAGGAGGATAGCTGTATCTGGCCATGATCTGCTACAGATGCTCGAGCATCAAACCCTCTGGGCTCCACATCAGCTGGCTTGCTGCCCCTACCACTTCTCTAAGCAGCTCTCCTTGCCAACCTGTATGTCTGTGGTGGTCAAGGGGTCATCCCTTAATGGGGTTCCAGATGCCTGTGGCAATAGCAGTTTGCTCCCTGCCAGATCAACTCACCCGTTCCCCAGGAGCCTTTGAGGGCCAGGAACAATTCCTGGTGTCTGGTAGACCCATGCAAGGTTGTCAGCTTTCTCTATTTTCAGCCAAGCTTCTGTGTCTTTCCTCTGTCCAATCTCAGTGCCTTCCCTTTGCAGATTTGTTAGGAGCATACCAGTGGTCTCTGTCTCTTGGTAAGAGCTGTTCCACCTGGCTGTATCTAGTTGGCCATCTTGCCCTTCCCCCACAGGTATTTTTAATAACAACACAAATGGATTTTGACAAGATATTAAAGGAAATCCCTTGTACCTTTCCAAGTTTTTAGTGAAATTATCTAAAGATTCTGCAGTGGTCAGGATATTTATTTAATCCACCAAACCTTTGTCCTTCAATTTCATAAAAATGATGAATGAGTAAGTATTAATATCCATTCACTGTACATTAATATTTTAAATAGTTCTTTTTAAGTTTCCTATTAATTGAAGAAAATATCTATAAAATTGACTATCATTATTACAGCCCCTCTCTGAAGAACATTTTTCACCAAAAGTAGCAAATGGAAAGGAATTAGTGGATAATATATAATGATTACAGTATCTTCAAAAATGTTTGGTTCTTCCTAGTAGGTGTCCCTTGCTTCTGTTTACTTACTCTCATTCTGCTATACCGGAGAGTCATTAATGAATGGTTCTTTACTGCTCAGAGCTTTTTAGATATATAGACATGAACACTTTTCTGTGATGTCTTTGCTTTTTAGATAAAGAACATAATCTTTAGAGTTATGGTATCGCTGAATCTTTTATTAATAGCCTCACAATTCCCACAAGTGCATTTACTTTGTGATTCTGTCTGCTGTGGACTCAGACAAGATTGAGAACTCTGGTGTTTGCTATTTTCTTCTTTAGTTTTTTTTTTTTTTTTTTCTATTCATGGGAGCAAAAAAACCAAAACTGATTAATAGAGCATATGAAATGTATATGAATCTTACTGTCTCTAAATTGGGATTCTGCTCATGCCGACTATTATATTTCCCTCCTTCATCATCTTTTTGTTAATTCTGGCCATTCCTGTGTTCTCTCAAAGGAGACATCTAAGAATTGTACAGATTTTAAAACATCCAGGTAATAAAATTAGAGAAATTAATAATATAACTGTTGCTATTTTAAGTACCAATGATCTAAAGCTTTACATATCAGTGAATTACAGTTGAGCATATGACTAACTTCTTATATGGAGACATTTCAGATGCATCCCTTCAAAATATGACAATATGTATATGTGTGTATGTACTGTACATTTCTAATTCTCAGACAAAAGTCTGAGAATCTGAAAGTTTATGTTTAAAATGAAAATAGAATCAAGGTTTTTTAATTATTACATGCCAAACATGGACTGCTTTGGAAATATTGTTAATTACAGATATTGCACATATAGAGAGAGAGAGAGAATATATGGTCTTAACCAGTATTCACACATACACACACACACACACACACACACACACACTCAGTGTTTTTTATTAAAGGGTGGACTACTTGACCCTGTTAAGGGTGGAGACACTGATCTACATCCTCAGAAGTAAGTCAATTGAGTGAAATCTCAGAATAGTCAAAAAATATTAAGGAAACACAGAGTAAGTGCCGGCCTTTTCTGCAACTGTAGTCATAGGGACTCTAATGCATAAGCTCTTTGATTTTCTGGAAACCATAAGGGATTATCCTCTTCATAGGAAATTTTATCTCAGAACTTTGGGAAGGCTTCTAGGAGAAACTTCTGTAAACTGCCTTTTTTCAGGAGCAGAACACAATGTTTGTCTGGGGACATTTCAATCAATTTTATCTGAACCTCAAAAGGCACATGTAATCTGAAAACGGTAAAGAATCGTTGCCTCAAGAGAAGTAAGAAAGATTGTAGAACTATTGAGGTAAAACAATGATACACAAAGAAACAAATGTGCGTTGTGTGTCTGTGTTTGTGTGTGTGTACTTTGAAAAGGAGGGGCTCCCAGGGAAAGCAATCCTGCAGAAAGCTTGAAGAAACTTTGGATATTTGTTTAAAGAGAAACCCTGAGTTTCTCTCTAAGGACTAATCTCTGATTTTTATCTTGCCCAAATTCTTACCTAAGGGGCCTGGGGAGTCACACCCTACAAATCATAAAGTCTCATGGGCGGGGGGGGGGGGGGCGGTTTATTTAACTCTATATAATGTGACATGCTTTCCAACCTGGCTCTGGCATAACATCACATAAAGAATCAGAAAATAAATCAAAATATTTAAACCCCAAATATATTTCCTTGTCATATCTTTAAATTGCCTTGCAAGGTTGTCTCCTCTGAGAAAAAATCCACATTCTATAAAGAATCCCCTTCCCCCAACCTTTTTCTTCTTCTTTCAAGACCCAGGATATAATCAAGTAAGAGCCAGGCACTATTTTCAGTCTGATAAGAAACATTTTACAACCTGCTCTTTCTAAAGTCAGCTCTCTAAGAGCTTCCTCTGCTCAGTAAAACTTGGTCTCCACAACTCTGTATCTTAACCTAAACATTTCCTTTCTGTTGATCCCAGGTCTTTAGATAAACTCAACCAACTGTCAACCAGAACATTTTAAAATCTACCTGTAAGGTTCTCTGGACCTCCTGAGGGTTGTGTCATGGTCCATGGTCACTCATATTTGGCTCAGAATAAATCTTTTCAAATATTTTACAGAGTTTGACTCTTTTCATTGATGTCTACTTTTGAGATACCCAGCGTGACCCGAGTGATTTTAATTTTTTTCAAACCATATGATTTTCATAAAATATCCTTTACTCAATTTTCATTATTATTATCTTGCTTACACGTGATGGTCAGTTGGGCTCACCTTGAGAACCAGTTTATTTTAAAATCTACTTATGCTACTATATGCTCAGAAAATGATAAATTGATCTGTCAATTTAGCAGACAGACATGTTGGTGAGCTATCTAATAAAGATTGACAAAATAGTAAATGTATGTATTTCAATTTAATTAAACTTACTTAGAAATATATCTATCTTTCTTTCTTTTTACTTTTGTGTTGCCTTTATTATTTTTTTTAACTTTTAAGTTCTGGGGTACCTGTGCAGATTTGTTACGTAAGTTTGTTACATACATTTGTTACATGTGCAGGTTTGTTACATAAGTAAATGTGTTTCATGGGTTTTTTTGGGTATGGATTATATCATCACCCGGGTATTAAGCCTAGAATCCATTAGTTATGTTTTCTCATCCTCTCCCTCCTCCCACCCTCTACCCTTGGATAAGCCCCCATGTGTGTTGTTCCCCTCTATGTGTCCATGTGTTCTCATCATTTAGCTCCCACTTATGAGAACATGACATATTTGGTTTTCTGTTTCTATGTTAGTTTGCTGTGGAACATGGCCTCCACCTCTATCCACATCCCTGCAAAGGACATGATCTCATTATTTTCTATGGCCATATAGTATTCCACGGTGTATATGTACCACGTTTTCTTTATCCATTTTACCTTTAATGGGCATTCATGTTGATTCCATGTCTTTGCTATTGTGAATAGTGTTGCAATGAACATACACATCCATGTGTCTTTATAATAGAATAATTTATACTCTTTTGGGCATATACCCAGTAATGGGATTGATGGGTCAAATAGTATTTTTGTTTTTAAGTCTTTGAGGAATCACCCCACTGTCTTACAGAACAGTTGAACTAATTTACACTCCCACCAACAGTATACAAGTGTTGCTTTTTCTGGACAGCCTCACCAGCATCTGTTTTTTTGTTTTGTTTTGTTTTGTTTTTTGACTTTTTATAATAGCCATTCCGACTGGTGTGAGATGATATCTCATTGTGGTTTTTGATTTGCATTTCTCTAATGATCAGTGGTGTTGAACTTTTTTTTTTTTCATCTGATTGTTGACCACACGTATCTTCTTTTGCAAAGCGTCTGTTTATGTACTTTGCCCACTTTTTAATTGGGTTGTTCTTTCTTGTAAATTGGTTTAAATTCCTTATAGACACTGGATAGTAGACCTTTGTCAGATGCATAGTTTGCAAAAATTTTCTCCCATTCTTTAGGTTGTCTGTTCACTCTGTTGATAGTTGTTTTTTGTTTTGTTTTGTTTTTTCTGTGCAGAAGCTCTTAAGTTTAATTATATTTTCAATTATTGCTTTTGTTGCAATAGGTGTTGGCATCTTTGTCATGAAATCTTTGCCTGTGTCTATGTCCTGAATGTTATTGCCTGGGTTTTCTTTCAGGGTTTTAATAGTTTTTGGTTTTACATTTAAGTCCTTAATTCATCTGAGATTTTTTTTATATGATATAGGTAAGGGATCCAGCTTCAATTTTCTGCATATGGCTAGCTAGTTATCCCAGCGACATTTATTTAGTAGGGAATCCTTATGCCATTGCATATTTTGTCTGCTCTTTTGAAAATCACATGGCTGTAGGTGTTTGGCCTTAATTTTAGGCTCTCTGTTCTGTTTCATTAGTCCAACTGTGTGGAGGTTTTTTGTACCAGTACCATCTTGTTTTGGTTACTGTAACCCTGTAATATAGTTTGAAATTGGGCAGCATAATGCACTCAGCTTTGTTCTTTTGGCTTAGAATTGCCTTGGCTATTAGAGCTCTTTTTTGATTCGGTATGAATTTCAAAATAGTTTTCCCTAGTTCTGTGAAGAGTGTCAATGGTAGTTTAAAGGGAATAGCATCAAATTTATAAATTTCCCTGGGCAGTATGGTTATTTTAACAATATTGATTCTTCCTATCCATGAGTATGAAATGTCTTTCCATATGAAAAATACATATAATATATATTATTATATATAATAATTTATAATCTATATTGTATATTATATAATATATACTATATATAATGTGTTATATATAATATATATTATATATAGTATATGATATATATATATATATTTCCATTGTGAATGGGAGTTCATTCGTGATTTGGCTCTCAGCTTCACTTGTTGTATAGGAATGCTAAAGACTTTTGCTCATTGATTTTGTATCCTGAGACTTTGTTGAAGTTGCTTACCAGCTTAAGAAGATTTTCGGCTGTTTAGCTCTTTCTTTACATTACCCCAATGTGAGATATGGTGACAACTATTATTGCATAATTGTTTGAGTCAGCTGCTTCAATTCCAACTATTTTGCAATGTGAAGCATCCATTAATCAAAATCTTAACTATATATTGCAAATTTATTTTGGGTACATGTTATTTCTTGCAATTAACACATTGATAAAATGTAATTTTAAAGCTTAAATTGACCATGAAAAATCTACTTTTCTATTTTCTATACATCAAATATCAATGCCTTTTGGGCGGTGTGTTTGTGTGTCTATGTATATGATATATACACAAGTTTTATATATATATACACAATTTACATATATAAGGTATATTTTAAATACATATATACATATTTACATGTATATAAAATATACTTTATTTTCTCTCATAATATGGTACTAAATGATGTTAGAAATCCACTTTCAGAAAAAACAGCTTTTGACAAAATTTTATAGGAGTCAAATAAATGGTGGTTTTGGGCAACGGTTCCCAAATTTTGAAAATGTGCTATGTATTGCAATTATTCTTATATGGCATGTTGATAGAAAATTAATCATATTTATGTCTCTTGTCACTGTTCAGCTACAACAAATGACAGGTTTTCATGATGCCGAACCATCCAAGAAACTATTTCCTGTAAGCCTTGTCAGAAATTTGCGAAAATTAGATATGTTCTTGACTATAGTTCAGATATGGATTTCCAGCATTGTGTCATATATGCATAAACACTTTTCAACTATTTTTGCTCTTTGGAACTTTTAAAAGGTCAGAAGTAATCAGATCACCTAGCAGGTTACTATATGTCATAGTAATAGTCTTGAGACCTCATATATAGAAAATCATGCTCGATATTAACACTGACATTTGAACAAGGGGCTGATCACCTTGAGCACTGCAGCTTTATTACTTACTAAGTCACCTAATATCTTGAAATGCCTTTGGGTAACTTTTTCTGCCTTACTATTTGGGGGGAATTATTTAAGTGTTTGCAAATTATCTTTCCCCATTGGAGATAATGTAGTTTATAGTTTATTGTGTTTTAATATATTACCCATCAAAAATTCATCACATAACTTCACCGTTTTTAAAATATGCAACTAGAGTCCCAAACTGCTCTTGTTATTTTATTTTCCCCCACTTTATTGAGGTATGTCTGACAAATGAAAATTGTATGTATTAGCAAAATTGAAGTTTCATGTGATAACTTTTGGAAGAATGTTAAAGGATCTAGGTAAAACTCACGTAGGGAATAAATGAATTATCTATTTTTGGTTTTCATTAGAAACTGTGTGAAACTACAGAAAAAGCATGTAGAATAGATGCAGAATTTTAAATACTGGCATGCACTAATTAGTGAAGAGCATCTGCATATATATTCTTAAAAGCATATCCAGAATGGTTTGGGTGAAACACTGCCTGTTCATAATGAAAGATAGTACATTATCTTATGAAGTTCCTCCTGGATTATGCTTTACTTGCAATATTTAAAATATTTTTAGGAATAAACGAACACGACCATGAAGTAAGTCCATGAACGTGTAGTTTATCTGACATATAATGAAATTTATGATGAACAGTACAGAAGCACTAACTTGCAGACAATTAACTATAATTATCCTATAAAATATTAATTTATATGTTCCATGGTCCAATTCAGGTATGACAAATATTATTTATTTTCTACTTTTCACTTACAAGTGTGATGATTCATTTTTTTCTCTTCTACTTTCAGTGATTTTGTGTTTGATAGCCTGTATTTGCCTGTATATTTTATTATCCAACGGTCAGGTATGTTAATTGCTGTTAAGTGTAGGATTATTGAAATTTTAAGCTTGTATGTATTGTTATTTGTTACCTCAATATGAGTATTTCCCTTCAAGAAACTATTATATAATATGTATATGTTGCATACATTTTAAAATAATACATTTAAGAAAAGTTGAAGTGTTTTTTTTATTTTTACAATTTTATTTTAAGTTCTGGGATGATACATGTGCAGAAAGTGCATGTTTGTAACATAGGTAAACATGCTCCATGGTGGTTTGCTGCACCTAGGTATTAAGCCCCCCATTCATTAGCTGTGTTTTCTGATGGTCTCCCTCCCCTCGCCCCCACCAACAGGCCCCAGTATGTTGTGTTGTACCCGTCCCTGTGTCCGTGTGTTCTCATTTTTCACCTGCCACTTATGAGTGAGAACATGCAGTATTTGGTTTTCTGTTCCTGTGTTAGCTTGCTGAGAATGATGGCTTCCAGCTTCATTCATGTCCCTGCAGATGACATAATCTTATTCCTTTTTATAGCTGCATAGTATTCCATGGTATATATGAATCACATTTTCTTTATCCAGTCAATCATTGATGGGCATTTGGATTGGTTTCGTGTCTTTGCTATTGTGAATAGTGCTGCAATAAAAATACATGTGCATGTATCTTTATAATAGAATTATTTTATTTTCTTTTGGGTGTATACTCAGTAATGGGATTGCTGGGTCAAATGGTATTTCTGGTTCTAGATCATTGAGGAATCACCAAAATGGTTCACAATAATTGAACCATTTTATGTTCCCACCAACAGTATAAAAGCATTCTTATTTTTCTACAGCCTCATCAGCATTTGTTTTTTCTTGACTTTTTAATAATTGCCATTCTGACAGATGAAATGGTATCTCATTATGGTTTTGATTTGCATTTCTCTAATGATCGGTGATGTTGAGCTTTTTTTCATATGTTCGTTGGCCGCATAAATGTCTTCTTTTGAGAAGTGTCTATTCATGTCCTTTGCCCACTTTTTGATGAGGTTATTTTTTTCTTGTAAATTTGTTTAAGTTTCTTGTAAATTCTGGATATTAGACCTTTGTCAGATGGGTAGATTGCAAAAATTTTCTCCCATTCTCTAGGTTGTCTGTTTGCTCTGATGATAGTTTCTTTTGCTGTGCAGAAGCTCTTTAGTTTAACTAGATACTATTTGTCAATTTTTACTTTTGTTGCAATTGCTTTTGGCAATTTCATCATAAAGTCTTTGCCCATGCCTATGTCCTAAATGGCATTGCCTAGATTTGCAGTGTATTTTAAAGTCCTCCTTGGCAATATTGCCTTTTATCATTTTTCAAATTTAAAGCATACTAAAAATTGCTGTACTTTCAGTCTGTGTATCAGTCTGTTTTCATACTGCTGAGAAAGATATACCAGAGACTGGGCAATTTACAAAGAAAAAAAAGAAGTTTAATGAACTTACAGTTCCACATGGCTTGGGGGGCCCTCATAATCATGACAAAAGGCAAGAAGGAGCAAGTCACATCTTACATGGATGACAGCAGGTAAAGAGAGAGCTTGTGTAGGCACACTCTTGTTTTTAAAGCCCTCAGACCTTATGAGACTTACTCACTATCACAAGAACAGCATGGGAAAAACATGCCCCATGATTCAGTTACCTCCCACTGGGTTGCTCCCATGACACATGGACATTGTGGGAGTTACAGTTCAAGATGAGATTTGGATGGGGACACAGCCAAACCATATCAGTGTGCTAGAATTCAACAATGATGTAGACAAATATGGATACAAACACAAACACAAAGACAAATATATAAGTAAAATATTTACTGTAATGAAGGTTAAGACTCAATTGTAAATAAAAAATTAGCATAATTAAGACTCAGTTTAAAACTCCATTATGATTTCAGATGAATCCTTGATGTGAACCATGATATGGACATCAACTATATACCTTTTGGAAATGAAAAAGTTAAAACAGTTTTACTTAGTTGAGTACATTAAAGATCTTAATGGAAGCAGACTCTATCACTTAATATAACTGAAAATATGTAACTGAGATTGAAATTCTTTTATTGCTAGTTTGATCACCCATGAACCACAGCTACTTTTCCACTCTACATATCAGCCTTCGTCTATCAATTTATTCATCTATCCAGACACATACATATATGTATAATATGTATGTAGATATACAATCATATAACACATAATGATATTTCTGTCAATGACAGATCACATGTGCAATAATGATCCATTAGATTATAATGAAGCCGAAAAATTTCTGTTGCCTAGTGATGTCTTAGCCATTTTAGTGCAATGCACTAGTCACATGTTTGTGGTCATGCTGTTGTAAACAAACCTACTGTGCTGCCAGCAGTATAAAAGTATAGCACATACGATTATGTGTGGTGCATAATACTTGATAATGATAATAAACCACTATATTATTGGTTTATGTATTTACTATACCATAGTCTTTATTGTTATTTTAGAGTGTACTCTTGCCACTTATTTAAAAAGTTAACTATAAAACAGCCTCAAGCAGGTTCTCCATTAGGTATTCCAGAAGAAGGCGTTATTATCATGGGAGATGACAGCTCCGTGCATGTTGTTGCCTCTGAAGACTTTCCAGTGAGGCAAGATATGAAGGTAGAAGACAGTGATATTGATGATCCTGACCTTGTTTAGCCCTAGGATAACGTGTGTGTTTGTGTCTTAAATTTTATAGAAAAAAATGGATAGAATAAGGACATTAAAAAGAAAATATTTTTGTACAGCTGTACACTGTGCTTGTGTTTGAAATTAAGTGTTATTATAAAAGACTCAAAAAGTTAAACAACATTGAAAGCTTATAAAATAAAAAATTTAGAGTAAGGTAAAATTAATTTATTATTGAAGAAAAAAAAGAACTTTTTACAAAGCTAGTATAGCTTTAAATATCTACAGTACAGTCATGTCCTAGGCCTTCACATTTACTCACCACTCATTCACTGACTTTCCCACAGCAATTTCCTGTCCTGAAAGTTTTATTCCTAGATAAGTGCCTCATAAAGGTGTACCGTTTTATTAATCTTTTATACCATATTTTTTCTGTACCTCTTCTACATGTAGATATGTTCAGAATACACAAATACCATTGTGGTACAGTGCATACAGTGTTCAGTACAGTAACATTATGTATAGGTTTGTAGCCTAGGAGAAAGAGGCTATAGCATATAGCCTATTTATGCTATAAATAACATACTATGTAGTAGACTATACTATCTAGGTTGTATAAATATACACTATAATGTTTACACAATGATAAAACTGCCTAATGGTGCATTTCTCAGAATGCATCCCCATAGGTAAGAGATGTGTGACTAGGTAGATAGATAGATAAATAAATATAGATAGATAGATAGAGATCCATAATCATCACAAAAAATTATTAGCTAGGAAACAAATATAATCTTTATTTATAGATAGAAAACTGAATGTCAAGAGAAGCCACTTATTTCTGATAAAAGTGCTGAAGGCAGAGTATGTTAAAAATAGGTAAACTCAAGTGAGGTACCAACTAGCTACTGTATCTTATAGTATGAGTAAGTACTTTATCATCACTGGCCATCAGAGAAATGCAAGTTAAAACCACAATGAGATACCATCTCACACCCAGTTAGAATGGCGATCATTAAAAAGTCAGTAAACAACAGGTGCTAGAGAGGATGTGGAGAAATAGGAACACTTTTACACTGTTAGTGGGACTGTAAACTAGTTCAACTATTGTGGAAGACACTGTGGCGATTCCTCAAGGATCTAGAACTAGAAATACCATTTGACCCAGCCATCCCATTACTGAGTATATACCCAAAGGATTATAAATCATGCTGCTATAAAGACAGATGCACACGTATGTTTACTGCAGCACTATTCACAATAGCAAAGACTTGGAACCAACCCAAATGTCCATCAATGACAGACTGATTAAGAAAATATGGCACATATACAACATGGAATACTATGCAGCCATAAAAAAGGATGAGTTCGTGTCCTTTGTAGGGACATGGATGCAGCTGGAAACCATCATTCTCAGCAAACTATCTCAAGAACAGAAAACCAAATACTGCATGTTCTCACTCATAGGTGGGAATTGAACAATGAGATCACTTGGATACAGGAAGGGGAACATCACACACCGGGGCATGTTGTAGGGTAGGGGGAGGGGGAGGGATAGCATTAGGAGATATACCTAATGTAAATGACGAGCTAATGGGTGCAGCACACCAACATGGCACATGTATGCATATGTAACAAACCTGCACATTGTACACATGTACCCTAGAACTTAAAGTATAATAAAAAATTTAAAAATAAAATAAATAAATAAAAATAAATAAAATAAAATAAATCCTCCTGTTCTGCCACTTACATGAGGCAGATTTACATGTCATTCTACTTCATGTTGACCTCTTAAAGAGACTTATGCCCCTCTTTAGAGAGCTACCATGCAAACAATGCTGCATTACTTGAGAGTCTATGAAAGGAAAAAATCAAGCTATTTTATAAAGTGATGACATCTTAAGGGATAGGTGAGGTAAAAAGTAGTCCCATAGATAAATCTGATGTGGCAAGCAGGATAAAATTTTCAAAGACTGGCAATTGTGAAATCAGACTGCCTAATTAACATCCTTACTCAACCACTTAGTTGTGTTACCCTAGGAAATTGCCATCACCTCTGGGCCTCAGTTCTGTCATTGGTAACATTGGGATAATAATAATATGTACTCTGTGGGGTTGTTGTAAGAATTAAATTAGAAAAATCATGTTAAGCATTTAGCACAATGCTTTACCTTTAGCAAACATGTACTAAATGTTAGCTTTTATTATTATTACTATCAATCTTACTAAGCTCTATCAGAACATATTTGCACACCCATTATTTTGGCTGCTGTTGGTGAATCAAAATGTGAATTGCTGAAGGAGGTTCGATACATTTTTCTTACAGTGAGAGAGAGATTGCAATTGAAATGGAGTAGGAGTCCCTCTTAGGGGCCTGCCAGGTTGCTATCCCCTCTTCAAAGCATGTGAATAAAGAAAGATTTGCATCCCTTCATGGGAAATTCCATGCACCTAGCTAGTTTTGCAACCAGCAGCTGGTGAAGGGAATAAATAAACTGCTAAGCAAGAAGATAATAATAGCTTAAACAATAGTCACCCATAGAGAGATATGAGACATCAAGCAAATACATTTAGGATACAAATTGGTTTGGTCCAGAAAGGCAGGATAACTAAGCAGGTGGGTAGGCTTCCAGGTTATAGGTAGATTTAAAATTTTTTGAACTGACAATTGGTTAAAAAGAGTTATCAGTAGAAAGGAATGCCTTGCTTTTGATAAAAAGGTTGTGGAGACCAAAGTTTTATCATGCATATGAAGCCTCCAGTAGCAGGCTTTAGAGAGAATAGACTATCAATGTGGTTTGTTTGTCGTCGTTGCTTTTTGTTTTTTAAAAAAATCAGGCTTAAAGTCTGTGTTGATGTTAAACGCTGGTTGACTTTTCCTGAATTACAATAGGGAGGAGGGCATAATGAAGCATGTCCAACCCTCACTCCCCGTCATAGCCTGAACCAGTTTCTTAGGTTAACTCTGAAATGCCACTTGGCTGAAAAGAGGGGTCCATGCAGATGGTTGAGAGGCATTAGATTTTTATTTTTGGTTTACAAGTTCAACAAGGAAATAAAAAGTGGCTATATCCAAAAGTTGTTTTTTATTTATGGCTTTGCCAGATGTCCTTTCAGTAATAAGAAGATGTATTACATTTTCAAAACATTACTCTGTTAAATCAAGTTTAACCTAAATCTGCCTTCTTGCATATTTTAAGTTTAGACTAATGGTTTCTCTGTACAATGTGAACTGTAGCCTATAAAAGGAAAATCAATCTTGGGACTCCAAAATCTCTAAACTAAAGGGAAAAGTCAAGCTGGGAACTGCTTAGGGCAAACCTGCCTTTCATTCATTCTATTCAGTCATCCCTCTACTCACTGAGATAAATGCATATCTGATTGCCTCCTTTGGAAAGGCTTATCAGAACCTCAAAAGAATGCAGCTACTTGTTGCTTATCTGACTCTGGAAGACCCTCCCCATTTTGCCTTACTTTTGCTTCCAGTTGTCTCCCCTTTCCAGACTGAACCAATGTTTAGCTTATATATGTTGATTGATGTCTCATGTCTCCCCAAAATGTATAAAACCAAGCTGTGCTCGGACCACCCCGGGCACATGTCATTAGGATCTCTTGAGTCTATATCATGGGCGCACATCCTTAACTTTGGCAAAATGAAATTTCTAAATTTACTGAGACCCGTTTCAGATATTAAGGGTTCACAAATCTAAATAGAGTTGTAAATAGACTGTAGCCTACTCTTATGCCAATCACTGACTTTGGGCAGTCAAAGGTAGCCAACTTTTCAAACAGTGTTCAAATATGACAAATGCCAAGCTTAACCAATCTGGCTATTTCTGTACCTCACTTCTGTTTCCTGTACATCACTTTGATTTTTCTGTTCATAAATCTTTTTTCAGCACACGGCTGTGATGGAGATTCTGAGACTACTCTGGCTTAGGAGTCTCCCTAATTTACAGATTTTTCTTTGCTCAATTAAACTCTTAAATTTAAGTCAGCTAAAGTTTTTCTTTCAACAAATGATATCAGAAGTGGGATCTAAAGTAGAGCTTCTAACAGCCCCCCTGTGTGCTGAGTGACCAAGAAAGGTATACACTGGACCCATAGTGTCCACTGGTCTCTCAGAGCAAATGGGGAATGTGATAAATTCTCTCTCAGATTCTGAAGCTCCATAGATTTGTGTTTTGCACTCCCCGAGTTTCTTTGAGCAAACTTCTGATCCACACTGCGTCTGGAAGTCATAAAAGAAACTGGACTGAGTCCAGGATTGAATTGGATCCAATAATTAACTGGCTTACATCCAGTTGGAGGTTTGTTACATCTGACCGTGTCAGAAAGAAACCAGTAGTAAATGGCAATACTTCGGGGGTATAACATTTGGCTTTTGAAAATTCTCAGGGATTTTCATGTTCTACCCTCTTTTTTTTTTTTTTTTTTTCTTGTACACTTAGATAGGGAACAAAATAATGGTTAAGTTGACCAAGGGATCCTGAGAGCCAAAGCCAATATTTGAGGAGAAATTGGTTCCTTAATTTCTGAAGAGCTGAGTTTGAAAGGAGACGAGAAGTCTTATTCCTATTGAAGGTTTTTCTCAGTTGAAGGGTTTGTGGTCTCACGGGCTTCAAGGAATGAAGCTGTGGACTGCAGCAGCGAGGGTTACAGCTAGATTAGAGAAACACGCGGAAGAAATGAGAGGCTGAGTCTGCTTCCTGATCAAAGGGTTTTCTTGATTGAAGGGTTCGTGGTCTTAGGGGCTTGAAGGAATGAAGCCGCGGACCGCAGCGGCAAGTGTTACAGCTCAATTAGAGAAATGCGCGGACCCAAAGAGTGTGGCGCCAAGATTTATTAAAGCGAAAGCAAAAATAAAGCGAAATTGAAAGCAAAAGTAAAGCTTCCACGTAGTGGAAGGGGACCCGGAAGAACGGTTGCCCTTTTCTGGCTTGGGTGTCTTATGCTTATATCCCCTTGTGACTCGTCCCTTTTCCATTTTCTGTCCTATAGAATTAGCTTATTTTCTATCTGCTTGTGGGTTGGCGGGCCTGATTGGTTAAAAATATCAGGCTGCCATTAGCGCTTAAACTCCCTATATGATTGGTTGAAGTTTTAATCCCTTAGCTTTCAGCTGTGACTCATTTTGGCTTAGAGGAAAGTCCCCCTTGATTGGTTGAAGTGTCAATCCCTTAGCTCGCAGCTATGACTCATTTTGGCTTAGGGGAAAGTCCCCTTAGAGAAGTCCCTATTGACCCAGGAAGTCCAGCCAACTTAGCCACTTAGTCCCTCCCGTCCAGGTGATACATGCCTAAGTATTAGGCCACAGAAGCAGCAGTCTTACAGAAACGGTGAAATCTCACTAAAGACATGATAAGTTACAGTGGAACATTCCAAATATACAACATTGCACTTAAAAAGTGCATTTGAAAATTAGGGCTCCCAAATTAGTCTTATCTAGGAATGCCTATTGATATTCAGTAGCTTCTAAAATATTTTAATATTTTTATTTAAAGACTTTATGAAAGGCAAATACAAAGCTTAAGTGACTAATTGATAAGCAAAATTGAATTGGCTAACCGTTTTGGCTTAGTTACTACTCAGCTCTGAAGGTGGAAAGGAAGCTATGCTAGATAAGGTGTTTATAAAAGGTAAGCCCTCAGGTAAAATAGGCTTGCTTCTTTTTCAGATATATTCATGCTGACTCCAGGCATACAAAATGCTTTCTTGGCCCTATCCCTTATTGGACTCCACCCATTTCCCTGAATTCAGTAATTTTAGCTAAGAAGCAGTAACTAAGTTAAAAAGAACACCCTGTTGAACTAAAATACACCTTTCTAGAATTTAATTGGTTATCTTTAAACTCTTTTGTAAAAGAAATTTATATCTATAATAGAAATTTCCATTTTTAAGGATGTCTGCCTATACGTAGTAAAATTCTTACCATTCTTTTAAATTTATATAATAAGTCATATCTTTGTTTAAGATGCTTTTCTGCCCATCTGAAGTGAACTTTTATTTAAGAATTGTTTTTCTTTGGTTTGAGCAAAGGATGAAACAATATTTAAGCCCAAAATGTTAGCTCTGTGCTTATGAAATATAATTTCCTTTCCACCTAAGAGTTGTCCCTTTAGCATTGCAAATCTGTTGCTTAGTTAATAATTGCTCAGAACAATGAAACAGGTAATTGGAAGCCAGGTATAGGCTTCATAGCTCTGTCTTCTGTCCTGACAAACTCAGAAAGGCCCTGACCTTCGTAGTCCTCCTCGGCACCATGGCTACTTGGGACCTAGTATAACTTGAGGAGGACATTAGGGAGGTTACCTGTGCCATAGTTTCAAAATTCTTTTCAGAAATTTAAAATTGTAGAGTGATATTAAGTTAAATTAAGTAATGAATAATCATAAAATCTCTGAGTAATCTGTAAGTTAAAATACCAAAATATTAATTATTAAACATGGGTTTAAGACTATATACCTTGACATGGTCATTTTATATGGTAAAGAAAAGCTAAATATATTTAAATCTGTTAATAAATAATAATTTGAAAAACTATCCTTCCAAAAATTATAAAATTGTATTTATTTACAAATACTTAAAAGAGTTCAAAATTACTTTATAGGGTATTCACTAGAAATTATAGTTACTAAGAGTTAAAAATAAACACTAGATATGGGAGAAACAATTCTGTATACAGAGGTTTTAAGCAAAAACAAAATATGCATCTGATGAGGAACGTTATAAAGGCATAAAAATATATGTTAAATTTTTTTTTTCTGGTTTGAAGTTACATAAAGATTTCAAATTGAAGGGGAAAAAATAGTTAAAACAAGATGAATGGAAAAGTTGGGGAAAATGATGTCTTTAAGGGTGTTCATGAAAGGAAGGAAAGAACCCTAAGAAGCACTCTTGAATAAAGGTTTCTGATAACTTTAGAATCCTTTGGACTGGGTAAGGATTCCCAGAACTTTAATAAATAGACTGGTTTATGAACCTGCTAACCCAAGCAGAACAAAAATTAATTAAATACTAAGAAAATACTTTTCCAGATTTTCATGCTAAATCAGCCAGTACCGAAATTGTTTGGATATGCACTATGAATGAACTGCATGGTCTAAGACAAATTAACTATGATAACCCTTCAGTTATCAGTGCTATACACCTAAGTTAGAGAGACAACTGGTATTCAAGAGGACATAAGTCCAATGTTATGCATGGACACATGGAGAACTAGGATGGCTACCTTGTCCTTCCTGAATCCTTAAATATTTTGTTATTAAGAGTTCTGCATTCCATGACTTATTGTGAAAAATATAAAATAATCCAAGTGTTTTATATATATATAAATATGTGCCTATAAATACATATGTGTGAATATGTATATACATATATACACAGGTGTATATATGTATATACATATAGGCTTGCTTCTTTTTCAGATATATTCATGCTGACTCCAGGCATACAAAATGCTTTCTTGACCCTATCCCTTATTGGACTCCACCCATTTCCCTGAATTCAGCAATTTTAGCTAAGAAACAGTAACTAAGTTAAAAAGAACACCCTGTTGAACTAAAATACACCTTTCTAGAATTTAATTGGTTATCTTTAAACTCTTTTGTATATGTATATACATATATACACGTGTATATGTATGTATATATATACACACACATATACACACATGTATATATTCATGATTTGCAATAAATGAGGTGATGATTTGAAATATATATAATTGCTAAAATAGTTTATGACTAATGTTTGCTTTGTCAAACCCTCATTCCTGAAAAATCAATCAAAATTTCAGGTACATTCTGCTACTTGATGGATCATTTAAACATTAATAGAGGGATTTCATTCAATTGTCATTTAAATGCATATTTTCTGATTCTATAAAAGCTTTCCCATGCAAGAGGCTTGATGTTATAACACTAGCTCATTATGCCACAGTGTATTTTCACAGGTAAAGAAAGCTTTTCACGATTTACTGACTGAGGACAATTAACCCGTTCACAATCTAGAACCCGAAGACTGCATCTTCTGAGAACATCAGAGAAAGACTATCCTTGCCATTCACACTGCAGAAAAACTTCAGAATCTTGAACCTTGGGTTCACAATCTCACAACTCAGAAGGTTCCCTCCTCACTCTAGAACTGCACACTTATTGCAAACCTTTAGGTAAAGAGAACCAGGGAAGTTCCTCCCAGAAAAAGATTATATCCTTGAAGTGCACAGTTTTTGCTAAGATCATGGATCAAGACTTCTGTACTATGATGCAACTCTTATTTTTCCATTTTTTTTGCATCACTTATGCCTCTGTGAACAATAGAAGTAAAATGGGGGTCTGTTATGTGCACTCACGGGGTAAACTTTTACTTGTGAAACCTTTTACAGCCAGACTTACGTGTGCATAACCTTATGCTTTGACAGATGAAGATGAGAAATTGTAATGGTACCTATGTTGCCTCATAATCCGTCAGAAACAGAACATTGGTCTGCTACTCTTAACCTATGTCATGGGTTAAAAATAACATTGCCATGAGTTTTTCACTTTTCTAGAAGGGCATCATTTTTATGGTCCTTTTCTTCCATGGTTTGAAGTAAATAAGGCAAATGATTACAAATGTCTTTCTCATGATAAGCTCTACTGCAAATTCTACTGTAAAGACTGTGGTTACACAACAGACTTTAAATTATCTTGTGAAAGTTATGCTATAGAATTGCTCTAGATTAATTACTGGCTAAGCAGAGAAATATCTGTGCAGCTTCTGGCACTTCTTGTTTCCCATATAATAACACATCATACTGGATATTATAGATATTCAGTTGTAGGAAACTAACAAAGAAACTAACAAAGTTACTACTTTAACTTAATTAAAGTAAGTAAACTCTTTGTCTAGCCCAGTCTTTATTTGATTTCAGTTGGTTTGATTTACGGGGATCATGGTTAAGGAGCATACTCCAAACTCTTGGTATCGTTGTCCTGATAATCATAATAGTAGTCTCTCTGGTGCATGGTATTCTCTCAAAGTTTTAAGTGTTTTCATGAAGCCATCTCTAGAATGTCAAATTGTCTCTCTTCAACTGGAATGACAAGAGCTGAAAGAAATGTGTGATCATGAGTGCACCATAACCTGTAAATGATGTGCTGAGACAGGCAACCAAAAATGATGGTAACTGAGAGTGGCGCTAAGGCCCTAAGTTTTGGTCACGCTCTCACCTAAGTGAGAACCTGGCCAGAAGAGGGGAGTTTTGAAACAAATTATGGTAAGCTATTTTTTGGACTGAGCTAATGCACTAGGCCACAATAGACCAGACCAAACCAAAAGGCAGTAACTTGTGCTAAATGTGTCATAATCAAGCTAGGACTTTAAGGAAACATATAGATCCTAGAACAGATCAGGTTTTGTTTTTTTCTCCTGTAAACAGGACATTCCAGCATAAGGGGGTACCCTCTACTCTAACCTTTACGTAAAATAACGGGAAATCCTTCTTCTCACCTTACAAATCCCACTGTTCTGCTATTTCCCAGTGAGTTTAAAGACCAAATAAGTACATTTATGATATTGATAGTGATGTCAATGAATAAAATTTTGGTCAATCTTTCAAAATTGCTAGGATAACCAAGAGGGGGGATTGTTAAATCAAGTTTAGCCTAAAGATACCTTCTTACATATTTTAAGTTCAGCCTAAAAGGTTTCTCTGTTCATCATGAACTATAACCTAAATAGTGTTGTAAACATACTGTGGCCTACTCTTGTGCCAGTCACCAAATTTTGGTCAATCAAAGGTTGTCAACTGTTTAAACACTGTTCAAATAAGGTGAATACTGAGCTGTAACCAATCTGGTTAATTCTGTACCTCACTTTCACTTTCTGTATGTCACTCTCCTTTTCCTGTCCATAAATCTTCTTCCACCACATGGCTACACTAGTGTCTCTGAGCCTACTCTGGCTCGGCAGACTGCTTGACTCATGAATCATTCTTTGCTCCATGAAACACTTTTAATTTAATTTGGCTAAAGTTTTTCTTTTAAAAACTCTTACAGGCCGGGCGCGGTGGCTCACGCCTGTAATCCCAGCACTTTGGGAGGCCGAGGCGGGCGGATCACAAGGTCAGGAGATCGAGACCACGGTGAAACCCCGTCTCTACTAAAAAATACAAAAAATTAGCCGGGCGCGGTTGTGGGCGCCTGTAGTCCCAGCTACTCGGGAGGCTGAGGCAGGAGAATGGCGTGAACCCGGGAGGCGGAGCTTGCAGTGAGCCGAGATCGCGCCACTGCACTCCAGCCTGGGCGACAGAGTGAGACTCCGTCTCAAAAAAAAAAAAAAAAAAAAAAAAAAAAAAACTCTTACAAACTCTAGTTCAAAGTTCACTTTTGTCAGTATTTTTGATGCCACAGATTTGTTATCCTTCTTATCAGTTTTTCTTTATTTCTTTCTCTACAAACTCACTCCAAATCAAACATAAATTTCTATTTTCTCAAGCTCCATGCAAGCCACTAAAAAGTAGAAATTGTTTTTATAAAAGTAACAAAAAGATTGCTGATAAAACACTGTGGCCCTTAGCCATAGTATATAAATAACCTGATTTTTAGTGTTTTTGTCTTCTGGAGAGAATGCTAGAAACACTCAGATTCTCAGGAGCCTGGGAATAGTCTTGGAAGTGACATTAGACTTCAATAGTCTATGGAACACAAACAGATGTGGTGCAAATATTTAGACCTTGGCTCTGGGGGGCTATGAGTTTCTAAATACCTATTGGGGCGGAGTAGAAATGCACATAATTGGCCATGCCAAAAGTAGTAAGGTATTTATAATTTGGTGAAATTTGAGACTTAATGAGGAAGAGAGGAATAAAGAGAAAGCTTTTGTATTTAATATGGAAACCCAATGCCTGCAAGGACCAAGCTGGGAATCAAAATGTATGACACGGTCAGGTGGAAAGTATATAATCTCTCAGTGAGCAATTATGATCCATACAACTGTTTGTTAGCTTCAGAAAATATACACCCATTATTTTTAATCTACCAAATTCTCAAAAAAATCAGAACATCAGATTTTCTCTGTGTTAATATTTGAATACATAGTCCATATTTGCCATCCATTGTACTGTTTGTTTGTGCCTGGAGTGCTGATAAGAGAAATAAAAGATCTGAATTTATGCACAACGTTCAGTGTAGAAGAGAGTTCTCTGCACTCCCTGTGTTATCATTTCCAAGGTCAATGAGATAGAATCCTGACTAGAAGAATTATCCAAGGGCAAGCGATCTTAGACCAAGCTCAGAATTACCCAGTGGGCTCTCCACTATTGTTTCCAAAATGAGTGTTGCCTATATAACAACTAAGGTAACTTAGATGTTAGCTATAGTAGAATAAATACAGGTGAGAAAGTGTGATTATTGTATATGATTCTGTTTATTTTCATTTTGTTTATTCAGGATTTTTTTGTGAAAATGATTTGCAAACCAAAATTACTTCATATAGCCATTTTTTAAATTTTGATTCTCTTACTTATCAATATTTATCACAGAAGTTATTATATCTCCAGAGACTTTTCTAATTTCAGCAGTGCTCACCACTCTCTCTTCCCTTCTGTCTCTCTTTCATACTGGTTCCTGCCATTGCCTCTATTGTAGTGTATCATGACTTATATATTTGAATGACCATTCTACTGTGAACTTCTTAAGGGCACAAAGGCTGCATTTTAACCACTTTTTTTTTTTTTAATCAGTTCTTTACACTGTACCTGGCACATAGTAAAAAAATAGCCAGTATTTTTCAATTGCATAAAATATGTCATGTGGGCATTTATTTAGCCTGATGGTATTTAATTAAATTGTGTGTTTGGAGCCAGGTGTGATGGCTCACACTTGTAATCCCAGCTCTTTGGGAGGCTGAGACATGCAGATCATTTGAGTCCAGGAGTTCAAGACCAGCCTGGGCAACATGGTGAAACCCCATCTCTACAAAAAATACAAAAATTAGCAAGACATGACAGCACATGCCTGTAGTCCCAGCCACTTTGGAGGCTGAGGCAGAAAGATCACATGAGCCCAGGGAGGTTGAGGCACCAGTGAGCTGTGATCACACAACTGCACTCCAGCCTGTTAAACAGACCAAGACCTTGTCTCAGAAAACAAAAAAGAAAAGAAAAGGAAAAAAATGTGTGTTTGGAGGACATAATATGTGAAGTTTCCGGTTATAGTATGAAGTATTAACTTTGTCTATGTTTATATTCACTTTGTCAATCACCCAGTGACTCAACTTCCTACTTAGTAAAACTGTAAACTACTATAAAATACTCTAATTTTCTGAAAGTAGCAAGGTTTAGTTTCAAAAATATTGTATTGTGTCGAGAAACATAGGTTTGAATTCCACCTTTTCCTTAACTTGTTCTGAAACTTTAGGCAAATTGCCTTTTGTTGGCTGTTTTCTCATGGGTCAAATGGTAAAAATAATATTTCTTATACCTACTACATGGAGTTATGTGGGAAATAAATGCTGCCCAACACAAAATGGTGGGGAGTTTAATCATTGATGTAATATATACTTTGCATATAGTCCTAGTAAATCTATTTTTATTTTTATTTGACAACATATTTAAACAATTATTACACGTGGTGAATTAGAAGATTAATCATAAATCCAGATTTATATGTAACATGCAGAAAATCTTTTTTCCCAATAGAGTGTTGTCCAGTTTTTATTTTAATTTACTGGTTATAATACAATAAATGTAATATAATACAATTTCAAAAAAAAGACCTAATTTAGGAAGCAAATGACTGCAATTCACCTCACAAAACTAATATTATAGCACTTACCAGTAACGTAACAGAGAGTAGATTTGCAAAGCATGTTTTCCAGATTGATATATTAATGCATTCAATTATACAATTATTATACCATTATTAGCTAATTTTGATTACTCAGTTTTATACTTTGTTCAATATTTACTGTGTGTTTAATCTGAGAACTGGTCATTGACATATTTGTAAAGGCAGGGTTCAGAATACCCAGTGGTCAATAAAAGACCTTTCTCAGTAGAACTGCACTAACTACTCAAAACATCAGTAATGGAGTTTTGATTACTTTTCTTTTCACATATAGTATTTGGAAGTGCCAAATTCAGTTGATAATTAATGGTTTTAATTAAAGCAAAACAAAACACTTACTTTGGAGAAAATCTAAATGAACCAAGTCAAAAGGGATATAATAAAAGAAGAATGAAACTACTGTAAATAAAAAGGCAAATTCAGCTCAATATGCAGGGAATACATCAATGACGCAAAAAGTGCCTGCCACTTAAATGTTATGTGAAACAGAGATAATGTACTGGACTTGCTATCTGCTCTCCCTCTTTCTATTCTCTGAGTGATAATTAATAGTCACCAAGGTTATTTTTTAAAATGTCTATGAGCTGATTTTATAAGAAATTCCAAAACAGCATTGTAAGGATATACTAGAATAACTGGCTGCCACGTCAGAATTACCCGAGATATTTGTTAAAAATCTGATGCCTGGACCTTGTTCAAAGGATTCAGACTCAGTCAATTTAGGCAACTTGAATCTGTATATTAGTGATCATCTGTGTGCTCTGATTTAGGTGATCCAAGGATAAGCATAATGGCATGCTACTCAAGAAATGTCTCAAATATACAAGTCTTCCTGACTCTAGTATTTTTTCCCTATTTCAAAAAAGCACACATCATATTTTTCAGAAAAAGAAAAAACCTATTTCATCATGGTAATTACTTGCACATTCACAACAACTCTTACATTGTTTGCTGTACCATGCCAAAGCTATCAAGAACCTTAAATACCCAAGATCTTTCTACTTATGCTTAGTCTTGAACTTTCCTGCAGTACATATTTTGGCAGACCAAGCTCCCCTCTGTCTCTCACATATGGCATCCTGGTGTCTGCTTTTGTGTCTTTCCTCATTAGAATGCCTTATTTTACTTATTCTCATGTCTTTCTACAATCCTACCCCATTCATCAGGAAAACTGATTTGGCTATTATTGTACCCCCTGATGCTCCCTTTCTTTTGTCTTCTAGAATATTCATTCATGGCCAGTAGAGTTCAACATTTAATTTTTCAAATTATTTTGTTTCCTCAACTAGAGTATAGACCTATAGACTCCCTGAACAGAGTGCCATTCTATATAGTATTTCTTTGCATGTCCCACAGAATGGGAAACGTACTGAAATTATATATTGCTCCTTGACTTGATGAATTCACAATCTTGTTAGTTCATGGAAAGACATATTTTGCAGGTTAGTAAAAATGAGCAGCAGTGAGTTATTACCATACTTTGTTTTTATCTTTCTTCATGTCATATTTGTATAATATAAGCATAGCTAAGTAGTTTATAACATGGCTCAAATGCAAACTGCCTGTTATTATATAAATCCTGCCATTTACTAGCTAAATGCCTTTCATTGTGTTTCTTATATCTGGATGCATCAATTTCTTCATCTATAAATTTGACAAACTTTAGAATCTGTCTAAAAGAGTTATTGCAAGTGTTTAAATATATGAGTAAAGGTGCTTAGAAGAACGCTTTGTAGGCCGGGCATGATGGCTCACATCTGTAATCCCAGCACTTTGGGAGGCCGAGGCAGGCGGATCACGAGGTCAGGAGATCGAGACCATCCTGGCTAACACTGTGAAACCCCGTCTCTACTAGAAATACAAAAAATTGCTGGGCGTGGTGACACATGCCTGTAATCCCAGCTACTCAGGAGCCTGAGGTAGGAGAATCACTTGATCACGGGAGGAGGAGTTTGCACTGAGCGGAGATGGCTCCACTGCACTCCAGCCTGGAAACAGAGTGAGACTGTGTCTCAAAAAAAGGAGAGTGCTTTGTACATAGTAGATGCTGAATAAATGTAAGCCTTGCTACTAACTACTTCTGATAGTAATATTTTATGATCACAGTAGTCATAGGAATAGTAATAGGAAGACTGATGATGAAAACCTAAGCATTAGCAATTTTAATCTCCTCTCCATGTGTTTTTATTCCCTATCTCTACATTTTCTGTAACTGGAATGACTTTTTCAGAGTTCTTTTTACAGTGTCCCATGCCTACCAGTGAACTCCTAATTATTTGTCAAGTCTCAGCTCATATGTCTACTCTGTGGAAAGGAGACAGATTGATTGTTCCTTTCTCAGTGTTTTTAAAGCACTCTGAATGTTCATCTATCATAGCTCTTCTATGTTTGGAGCTGCGTGTTTGATTACTTGTTTGCATATCCCCCACTTCTGCCATCATGCGAATTCTTTGAGGAGAGGAAGTGGTTTTATTCATCTTTGTATCCCCATGGCCTAGCATAATATCTGACACAAGCTTAATCAATGTTGTCTCAATAAATGAATGAATTTTACAACTATTTAAATGCAAGTATTAATGTTGAAAGACGTTACCTTGTTTCTTCAGCACACAGACATTTTATCATCTATTCTTCCTTAGAAATTAAGAGTAATGGTGACCACGTCAAACCACACTACAAAAGAAAAGACCTAAGTTATTTGTAGGTTCCAATTGTTTAAAGGCATTTAAGTCATTTTGAAGATATTTTGAAAGATTAAGGAAAAAAAATGACTTAAGAAAGTGAAGAATAAAATGCAGATTCTTAAAACACAAAGGAATGTTCTCTATTTGACTAATATATAGATTTAATGAGCTAATTTTATTAAGAAAAAAACCTGTAATGAACACTTACAGTTACATATAAAATCTTCACTATGCACAGACAACGAAATGAAAGTTTCCAATTTAGAATGTCTATTCACATTTTCTCAAGGACCTGAGCATATATCTTTTCTAGCTCTTTTCATTTCTTTACTAGGTAATCTGCAGGACACTGTTCAAATAATAAAGCAAACTAGACCTGCTAATACCAATTATTGACATTATCACTTAAAATGCCAATGATCGTGGCTCAGGTATAAAAGGTAAATGTGGACTTTCTAAAAGGGACATAAGACTGTAGAGAACCATGAAGTTTTGATAGCTCTGAATGATTTCGAGGAAATTACTGCATGTACTTCCAGAGAATTTAAAAGTCACTTCAAGTCTATTCTATGTGAATTTCTACAGTTTAATGTTCTTTTTAAATTTCAAGTCCAAAGGAAATACACCTTTATTGAAATCAATAATTTTCAAATAGCTTTCATTCTCCAAAACGATCTAATCTAAATTCCCTTAAAAGTTTACATTTTTAAAAACCACATGCCAATAAAAAACTTTTGCAGCAAATTGACTTTGCTTATTTTTTCCCAACCTGACTGCAGTGTGAGTTTCAAAATTATGGTCTTGGAAATATTACTGGATTGCATTCTAAAATTTATCTCCAGTAGATAAATAATAATGACAGTTCAAGAGTTGTTGTTTCTTACAGCTAGAGAAAATAATTCACTCTGAAAAAAATTAACAATCTAAAAATTTGTGACTTTCAATTACTTATTCATAAATCCTCCAAATCAACAAAGGAAAGATTGGTCACTAAGTAGAAAAGCATGTCATTCATAATTTTTAATTTTTGTATGAAAATTAACTTAATTATTTTTCTACGGGGATTTTCAGAGAAAAGCAAAATATAAGACATAGGTTCTATGCTTCAAGAAATGTGTTACCAAAACACAATGAGCAATCTCACCTACTTCCAAAGTTTTGTCTATAGAACTCTACACAGAAAATTTACAAATGTTTTTTACCTCTCCAAACCTCACTTAGCACCAGCTTCATATATTATTTAGTGATCTTTCCCACTTGAATGCGTCAAAGACTTCAAGAATTAGCCAGAGTATAATTTAATTTAGTATCACCAAAAAGCAAATGGCATTTCCACTCATGTTCACTTTTTAGTCAATGGCAAACTCATCTACCGAATTCAGAAACCTTGGAGTCATCTTTAACTATTCCATATGTTTAGCTCTATACCACCTCATTTCCAATCTAATTGACCATATCCAATTCTACCTTTGGCATTTATTTTTAATCTGATGTCTTCCTCATGCCTACTGTCCCTGACTTTGTTCACAAAACTCAAGCAATAGACCTTAATTTTTTTTAAAGTTTGTTTTCTTCTGTTTGTTTTGTTTTGTTTTGTTTTGAGGCTGGGTGCAATGACTCAATGTCAGCACTCTCAGAGGTAGAAGTGGGAGAATCACTTGAGCTCAGGAGTTTGAGACAAACCTGGTCAATATAGTGAGGCACTATCTCTACAAAAATTAAAAATTGGCTGACTGTGGTGATGTGTGCTTATAGTTCTAGCTACTCGGAAAACTGAAGGGAGAGGATTGTTTTGATCCGAGAGGTTGGGTCTGCAGTAAGCTAGATTGTGCCACTATTCCCCAGCCTAGATGACAGAGTGAGACCCTGTCCCAAAAATAAATAAACAAATAAATAAATAAATACTATTTTGACATAATTTTAGACTTAAAGAAGAGTTTTAAGGGTAGCACAGAGTTCCTGTATATGCTTCACCCAGCTTCTCCTAATGTTAACACCTTATTTAACCATGGTACATTTGCCAAAACTAAGAAATTAACATCTGTACAATACATCTAACTAAACTACAGACTGAAGTAGATTTCATCAGATTTTTAAATAATTTTTATTTTCCATGATTCAATTCAGGATATCACATTGCATTTAATAATTGTGTTTGTTTAGTCTCCTCTTGACTGTGATAGTTTCTCAAACTCATTTTTCCATGATTTTAATATTCTTGAATAGTTCTGGTCACATATTTATAGAATGCCCCATAATTTGAGTTCATCTGATGGTTCCTCATGATTAGATGGGTGTTATGCATTATTGGAAAGAATGCCACAGAAGCGATATATGCTTCTAAGTGCCTAGTGTCAGGGAGTTATATTATAGTGACATGGCTTATAATTTAAGGTGTTAAACTTGATCATTGTTTAAGGTAGTGTTTGCCAAGTTTCTCCATTTTAAAGTTACTATTTTTCTTTTTGTATAACCTGTTCATTTGAATTGAGTCATGATGTCTGTCTTGCCCTCAAGGGAAGGGAAGCAATATCAACTGCATAAATAATTGTAAAAGATATTACAGATGTACATTAATATTATCCAGTAATTTCTGGTAATATTTTAGGGAAAATACTTGGAGGGTCTGCAAACATCTTGTTTCTCCTTAAAGTTTCTTCCACTAATTTTATAATTTATTTATGGAGCTTGCCCACAGAATTTATTGTTGCAGTTATCTAATGGTGATTTTCTATTTTCCTCTTTCATTCTACATTAACTTTTTGGAACTCTTTAATAAAAGTTTTCCTTGAATGGCCATGTATTTATTTATTGAATAAATTATTTATTTCAGTATGAACTCAGATATATTTATATTGTTCTTTGGATTAAAATCTAATACTATGGTTATCTATTATATTGCATAAATTGCTCTAGGCTTGATAATTAAGAACTCTTTAAATTGGTACCTTATAACTTTAACATACTTTATTCTTGCATTTTCTTTTTGCCTTAATTCCTTCCTTTCCTTCTTTATTTTGAGCACGTTATTAGTTTTTGTCAATATAAGATGCTCCAAGAATATCTTATATTTTCCCTGTCCCAACCCTTATAATCAACCATTTCTCCAAGGATCCTTGTATCCTTTTATTGGAGAACGGTATTAGAAACTAAGATAGGTGCACAAGATGTGCTTGTTGCTACTATAGTGTCATTCCTTCCAAAATAAGGCCATATATGAGAAGCCCATAGCTAATATTACACTTGAGTAAAAAATTGAAAGTCTTTGACTGGGGAGACATGTGACATATTGAGCCACCAGCTGGAGAAGCCAAGGGAGTGCTGGCTTTATACCTCCCATAGCCCCAGGCTGCACAGCACATGGCTCCAACAGTCCCCTTTCTTCTGCTTGAAGAGAGGAGAGGGAAGAGTGAGGAGGACTTTGTCTTGCGTCTTGGATACCAGCTCATCTGCAGCAGGATGGGGCACTGATCAGAATCATGAGGCCCTTGTTCCAGGGTCTAGCTCCAGGATGACATTTCTAAACACACCCAGAAAGGAGGCCACTGCCTTGAAGTAAAAGACCCAGTCCTGCCAACGTTCATCACCTGCTATCTGAAGAGCTCTAGGACCCTGAAAATCCAGCAGTGATACCCAGGTACTATATCAAGAACCTTGGTGAGCCTCTGAGACTTGCTGGCTTCAGGTGAGATCCAGCATATTACCAGCTGTGGTGACTATGGGGCAAAACTCCTCCTGCTTGAAAAAAGCGGAAGGAAAATTAAGAGGCTTTGTTTTGCACCACAGGTACCAACACTACTACAGGGTGGTAGAGAGCCAAGCTGGCTCCTGGGGTCCTCGATCCCAGGACTTGCTTTTTGGATAGCATGTCTGGACCTGCCCTGTTCCAGAGGGGAGCCTACTGCCCTGAAGTGTGACTCCAAGGACAGGCAGCATTCACCATAAGCTGACTTCAGAGACCAGGTGTCTTAAGTATACATCTATGGTAGTCTGGCAGTGTTCTTCATGGCCAGGGATGGCATTGGCTATGGGGCAAGGCTCCTCTGCCTTTGGAAAGAGGAGGGAAGTGTAAGAAGGACTGCATCTTGTGGTTTGAGTGCCAATTCAGCTGCAATACAATATAATACCAGGTAGACTTATGAGATTTTTTACTCCAGTCCCTGACACCCACACAGTGCTTCTGGACCTAGCAGAGACCTGGGAGACATTGCTGCCCTGAAAAGAAGGACATAGGCATGACAGGCATTGCCATCTGCTAATTGTAGAGCTCCAAGACCTTGAGAAAACATAGGCAGTAGTCAGGGAGAGGTTACAGCAGGCCGTGGGTGAGTCCCAGCCCTGTCCTTGCCTTGGTTAAGCTTATGGTAATCCACTGTCATTCTCCAAGCTCCATCTATCTTCTTCACAGGCCAAATGGAACTGTGGAACAGGGATGTGTTGGGAATCACAACCCCTGCACCTTTCAAGTCCTTGATAGTGGCACTGATCTCCACAATCCCTCCAGGGAAGTGATATTGTTCATGATTTACTATTTTTCTAGATAGAGGCAGCTCCAATGACTTCCATTTGGCCTTTGCCACCATAGCCCTCACCCTACCACTTAAGGAGCCAATGGTGGGGTTCCACCAGCTGCTAAGAATGTCTGTGTCAATTATGCATTCTCCCACTGAGGAAAGCATCACACAATGAGTCCAGGGACCCACTGGACGCACTGAAAGTTAAGACCTGAGCTAAAATACCCTGAGCTAAAACACCTGACCTCCATAAGCCCCTACTTTAACTGGAAGACCACCACAACGACACTTTGGGTCCCCTGGAATCAACATCATCTCAGAGTCAGTGTCCAGCAGTCCCCGAAATATCTGATCATTTCTCTCTCCCCAATTCACAGTTACCGTGGTAAAAGGCCAGAGGTGTCCCTGTGGAAAGGTTGGCAAATGATTAACAGCATAAATTGTCAGTAGTGTAGTGGGATCCTTCATCAAGGGGACCAGGCCTCCCCTTCATTCAAGGGGTGAACATGTTGCCTCCAAAATCCAAATAGGCCCACTAGGCATTGTGACTCTTTCTTGGTTATAGGAGGGGCCAAATGCAGCAACTTATCTTTCACCTTAGAAGAAATATGTTGACAGGCCTGACACCATTAGACCCCTAGACATTTTACTGAGGTAGAAGGTCCTTGAATTTTAGTCAGATTTATTTCCCATTCCCTGGCAGGCTAATATCTCAACAATAAGTCCAATGTGTTTGCTACTTCTTGCTCACTGAATCCAATCAGCATAATTTCATTAATGTAATGGACCAGTGTGATATCTTGTGGAAGCAAAAAAGTGATCAGGGTCTCTTCAAACAAGATTATGACACAAAGCCAGAGAGCTGATATACCCCTAAGGTAGGACAGTAAATTGAGAAAATGACCAAAAGGGGGAAATTGTTAAAGCAAACTAAATATGGCCTGAGAAGGACTCCGTATGTCTATATTAGAGTCCTTGTGGACAAACTGCAACCTAACTTAATAGGTAGACAAGATTGAAAGCCTAACTTAGGAGTATGTACCTGTAACAATAGCTGAGTCTTGGTCAATCCCAGCAGTGGGACTTTCACCATTCATACACTATTGAGTGTTTAAACCGTGTTCAAGTGAGGTGAACACCAATCTGTAACCAATCCTGCTGTTCTGTACCTCATTACTAATTTCTGTGTGTCATTTTCCTTTTTTTGTCTATAAATCTTTTTCCAACATATGGCTGCACTGGAGTCTCTGTGAATCTGCTGTGATTCTGGGAGCTGTTCTATTCACTAATCGTTCATTGCTCAATTAAACTCCTTTAAATTTAATTCTGCTTAATTTCTTGTTTTACCAAAGAGAAAAACATTATACTAAGTGAAGTAAGCCAGGGACAAAAAGACAAATACCACATATTCTCATTTATATTTGGAATGTAAAACAATTGATCTCATAGATAGAGCATAGAAAGTACAAAAGCGGTTACAGAGGGTGGGGAGTGGAAAAATGGAAAAATGTTGATCAAACTGTACAAAATCTCAGTAAGAGGTAATAAGTTTTTTGAGATCTATTGCACAACAAAATTAGTATTGTTACTAATTGTATACTATACATTTGAAAAGTGTCAAGAGGAAATTCCAAATGTTCTTATCACAAGCATAAGTAGAGGTGATAGATATGTTAATTAGCTTGATTTAGTTTTTTTGTATTGTACTCATAAATCATTACCTCATTTTCTATCCCATAAATATATACAATTATAAAGTGTCAATTTACAATAAAATAAAAAACAATTTTTATTGATTATTTTTATTGCTACCACTTATTTGATAAGACATTGTTTTCATACCTTCCTTTACTTCTTTAAGCATTATTTCCTTTAGTTCTTATATCAGATTTATAATGACTACTTTAAAGTCTTTTAACAATCTGACACCTGGCCCCTTTTGCAGACAGTTTCTTTTGCCTGCTTCCCCCCGCCTCCATTGGAATATATCACACTTTTCAGTCTCAGCCTGTCTCAAAATTTTTTGTTTAAAAAGAGACAATTTAGATAATATATTGTAGCAACATGAAAACTTATAACATTAAAGGGTCAATGTTGTCATGGTATTGTTGTTTGTTGGTTGGTTTTTCATTTATTTTTTTAATGATTTTGCTGAATTGATTGTGCGAATGTTTTTCCTGCAATACATAACCTCCTTTGTCCTGAATCAGATTTTTTTTTTTTTTTTCTAGTTTTGATCTTTTAGTCTGGCTAATGAGGGGTCACCTCTATGTCAGGTTAGTCATTTATTGGACACAAATTGTTCTTTAGCACTCTTAGCCAGTTACATTTTCATTCTCCACTGTTAGATATATGTATGTGGCTGCATTGTAGTTTTATGAGTTTATATGTTTCCGTATGTTCATCCAGAAACTAGATTAAATTTTCCCTCTTGTATTGTTCTTGTGATAGCATATTCTTAGAAATGAACACAGTCTTTTGTAATCATTGATATTTTTAGAGTAACTAGTCAGCCATGAGCAGAGCAGGAGAGGGCACCACCCCCCACCAGAAATGTCAGATGACCACTAGGTGATAGTCATTGTTCTTAAACTCTCTCTCTAAAATAAGAATTGGTCACAGTTGATGCCAGGGAAAGGCAGTTTCTGAATAGATAAAAAAAAGTCTGAAGCTGGTGATCAACAGCTTCCTGATAAGATCTTGGGAGTTGGGAAAATAGGCTCAGGCACGCACACTAAGAGGAAAAATGGTGGAGTTCGACTGATATATGACCTTCCTATAGGAACACTTAACTGGTAAGAAAAAAAACACCTAAAATGAGCGTGCACACAACTTCAGCAAACACGCTGTGCATACGACTCCTCTCAAGTGCTGGCTGGCCACCACACATGCAGAAAACCCACCCCAAGGAAAAATTGAGGGAGGAGAAATGCAAACTCTAAACCACATCAATGTGTAAAACCCCAGGTCACAGGCTGAACAGAGCACTTAGATCTTTCAAGTTGCCTGCTTGGCCCTCTTCCAAGTGTACTTCCCTTTTGTTCTCTAAAACTTTTTAATAAACTCTCACTCCTGCTCAAAACTTGCCTTGGTCTCTCACTCTGCCTTATGCCCCTCATGTGAATTATTTCCTTCGAGGAGGCAATAATCAAGTTGCTGTAGATCCATAGAAATTCGCTGCTGCTAACATACTTTGGTGCCTTGTGACTGGGATACATGGATACATTCCCTAATGGTAAGACACTTCTGCACCTCACCTTGTTTAGCTGGAAGTGTTCAACCCTCCATACACAGTTTTCTGCTCCTCTTTCACTGCCCTACTTACTAACAAACCCCAGAACTATTTATTTCAGCCACAGTGACTCTGGTTTTCCCAGCTGATCTCTCAGCTGACCCTGATGGGTGGTTTGCGGGGGTGGGAAGAAGCTCGGAGTCTGCACCATGTAGACCTGAGACACTAATGGCCCCCCTGGATAGGAAGGCTGGTGATAGTGGTAGCACTAAAGCCTAAAGTTGTGCAATGTCTGGGGTTTCCTCTGCTTTTTCATCTAAAATTGGCTCTTTTCCAAATCCCTGCACAATCTCCACTCCTGTTTTCTCTGTGTGTATTCTGAAATGGCCTTGTGCACCCACCAGACTCTACACCTCAGGAGCAAGTTTGCTTTTCTCTGCTTTCATCTTGCATGCCACACAACTTCCTTCTCTGCCTTAAACACACACTCACTGTTTGTTATTTGTGCACATGTGGCTCTTGCTTTGTTTGCCTGGAAGAGGACAGGCTCTCTTGTGGATATTCCATGAGATTTTTACTTGTTTTTACATGACCAGCTCAGATGACCTCTAAACTTTCCCCTCTCTGTTGGTTCACTGAAGGGACAGACACTAATCAGTCCCTGGTAATGTCTAAATACCCCACATCCTTTGGGAATGGGTGCCTGCTTAATATTTACCCAACCTCTCAATTCATCTTTTCCTCTCCTGGAAAATAGGATTTTTTGCCCTATTTCTCCTGGAAACACTACCTAAATCTTTAACCAATAACCTCAAACTGGACAGTCCCACCTCAAGGGTTTTAGAAATAACCCACACTTATTCAGACAAGCCCTAGAAAGCAATCTAACCAAGCAATCTCTGTAGGGGAATAACTTCTACAGTATGTAGATAATCTCTTTATCTTCTCATTCACAGGACTCACACAAAAACATGTAGTAAAAACTGTACTTTCAAACAGAAGGAAAATTACTTTTGTCTAATTAAAAGGGTATAAAGGTAAATCATTGTTTTCAGTAAGGCAGATTATAAAGAAAATATATTTTATATAAAAAATTTTGTATGATAAATACTTGTCCTAAAGTACAACGACTATTTTAAAAAGAGGGATGTTTAGGACAAGTCAGAAAGTCTAAGCACATTGTAGTTGGTCTATGTAAGTCATAAAACAATTGTGAAAGAAAATTTATTTTAAAATGTTATACAATTTTAAAGGTTATTAAGTCTACTGAATACTTTGAAGTCATAAATTCCTACTGTGACTCTTAATAACTGTACAACTTGCTGGCTTTAAAGCCACTAATTTTTAAGTAAGACCTGAGCACATATGGAGTTAGCCATGTCTCCTAGCTATGCTGGAAAGAGTCAGACTTTTACTGCATTTTGACATGTCTACTCATCTTAAAACATGAGGAGCCATCTCTATTTGTGGCCAATTCAACAATGTCTTCTACTAACTGAACTGAAACTTGTATGATAGGCTATGTATTGCCTAACATATTTATAGTAACTGGCAATCTCTCTTTTCTAGTATGAAACTACAGGCATTCTATTTTGCCAGGGTGAGGGGAGATAGCAAATTAATTGCCCTTCTCATGGGACTCTGCATTATAGCTGATGAAGGAAATATATTTGCTGGAATCACAAACCCTCCTTGACCTATAGCCTACTCTCAAATGAAATAGCCAATAACATTGACACTAGGGCTAAAACTTTAACAACCATGCAAGATCAAATTGACTCTTTAGCAGCTGTAGTTCTCCAAAATTGTCAAGAACTAGATATGTCCACAGCAGCACAGGGAGAAATTTGTTTAGCCTTAGATGAAATATGTTTCTTTTGGAAAAATACATTGGAAAAAGTACAAAACAACATCAGACAACTCCTAAATCACGTCTCCAGTTTATGGGAACAAGCCTCTCAGGGTTGGTTAAACTAAGAAGGAATCTGGGAATGGTTCTTCTGGGCTCTTCCTTTTTTATGGCCACTTGTTACTCTCTTACTTTTGTTCTTTTTGGTCCATGACTTCTAAATCGAATAACCTGATTTGTCTCCTTTTGTCTTTAGGCTACCCAATCCAGATCGTCCTCCATGAGGTATACTGTCTCTTCAATATTCAAGAGTCATCCCTCTACAAAGGACCCCTAGACTGCCCATCAGTAGAATACAACAGAGGCAAAATCATTCCCTTTTCTTTATTGGACCCAGCTGGATACCACTGTCACTAACCTACAGATCCAGCCTGCCCTGACTGCTACCAAAAGGCCAAGACCCACAGAACAACCACCACTGCCCCTCTGTCAGCAGGAAGCAGCTATAGAAGGCAGATCTTCATCCATTTTCCCAAAGAATTGGGTCTTGGACTCTTGAGAGGGAAATGTTAGAGTAGGTAGATAAACAAGAGCAGGGCAGAAGAGGGCTCCCACAGGAATGTCAGGGGACAATCACGTGATAGTCAAGTGGTTGTTAAACTGTCTTGCTAAAACAATAATTGGTCACAGCTGGTCCCAGGGAAAGGCAGTCTTCCAATAGATAGAAAATGCCTGAAACTGGTGATCAGCAGCTTCCCAGTAAGATCTCAGGAGTTGGGTGAGTAGGCTTGAACATTCAGAGTAAAAGGCAAAATGGCAGACTTTAACTAGTATATGACCTTCCTCTAGAAACGCTTGACTGGTAAGGGAAAATACACCTCAAATGAGCATGTGTACAACTTCAGTAAACACTGTGAGCATGCAGTCTCTCCCAAGGAGTGGCAGGTCACTGCACATGTAGACATCCTTTTCCAAGGAAAAATCAAGAAAGGAGAGACACAAACCCCAGAACCATGCCAATGTATAAAACCCCAAGTCAAAGGCTGAACAGGCAGTTGGATCTCTCAAGTTGCTCAGTTGTCCCTCTTCCAAGTGTACTTTACTTTCTTTCATTCTCTCTCTAAAACTTTTTAATAAACTCTCCTTCCTGCTCAAAACTTGCCTTGGTCTTTCTGCCTTATGGCCCTTGACTGAATTATTTCCTGTGAGGAGGCAAGAATCGAGTTGCTCAAGTCCCATATGGATTCACCAGGGCTAACAGTATGACTGGTACTATTTTTTTAAACCTGGCATTTTTGGTGTTATCCCTTAGTCAGAATAGCTCATTATTCAACCAGTATTTTGCCAGAGGTTGTATTTGAGCCCTTTTTGCCTGTGAGGTCTCCATCCCTGGTTTCACAGGTCTGTTTGTAACTTGAGTAACAATTTCCATTCTGTCTTATATCCTGCTTTCATTGTTCCTGAGCAGCTAAAGCTTTGTGTGTGCAAAATGCTGGACCAGGTGTTGACTACGGACCCCGTAGTACTGTTCTTGTGTGTCCGTTTTGTTGGTTCCCTCTGTTAAACTTCTTTTTTTTAATTATTATTATTATACTTTAAGTTCTAGGGTACATGTGCATAACATGCAGGTTTGTTACATATGTATACTTGTGCCATGTTGCTGTGCTGCACCCATCAACTCGTCAGCACCCATCACCTCGTCATTTACATCAGGTATAACTTCTGATCGTTCTTCTCTTTTCATTGTTGCTGCTTGCTTCATGGATTTAGAAGTTTTCCGTTAATTTATCTTCTTCAAGATCTCCCTCATGATCAACAATGTCCTTAGGTATGAAATTCTCCAAGCTGTGTTCCAAATAGAGCAAGTTGCCTCAGGAAGAGCTGGAGGGATTTTCATCTTTGAGGCCTTCATTTCTGACTTACTTCTACCCATGGCCATTACACAATAACTAAGTGTAGAGATAGTGGCTCACTTTTCTAAGAGTGAAACCCCTACTCTGTGAGTGGGTATGGTAGGGAAATCAGGAATAACAATTCTTGGTCTTCTCTCCTCTCTCTCCTTGGGTAGAGCCTCTACTCAATGGGAAACTTTGGGCAGGACTGTTATAGTTCCAGTAATCTCAGCGTGCTACACCTGGGAAAGACCTTCTATGTTACAAGTGACAGAAGAGACACCAGGACCTCTATGTCACATTTGACTGAAGTAGAATTCTGAAACACATGGTTGAGTTGGGGGGGGGGGGAGGGAAGCAGGCAGCCTTCTGATCCCTGCCACATCTTCTGGAGTAGAACTTCCATAACACAGATTTAAGCAGAAGAAGTTATGATAATCAAACACGTTACAGCTCAAAGGCCATAGACTCTCAATATTCTTACACAAATCAGTAGTTTTTTTTCTGAATTAATGTTTTCTCTCTTGCTATATGCCCTTAGGAAAATGCCAGAGATTTTAAAATTATTTTTAACATAATTGTATCCAGTTAAATAATTTCTTGTTGGGAGAAAAGTTTGACATGCTCTTCACTCCTTCATTTCAGAAGACAGTCTATCACTTTTTAGTTTGCTACTTACTTGTTCTGTTTCATGCAGGGATACAGAGAGATGGATGAACTAGATTATCATGCTGTCGTCTTCCCAGAATCTACACATACAACTTTTTCATAGATAAAAATATTGTGATTGAAATCCAAGTGAAAGAAACATTTGCCTTAATGAACAATTCTAATCAACTATCTAAGAATTTTTTTTATAAGAATAGATATAGCTTGAAACTGTATGACCATGAATACATTTGAATTCTTTTTAGGCCAAATAAATGTTTTATGTATGTCCTTTAACTGATGATGCTACTAGAATATATACAGAGAGAAAATATCACAAAGCTTTATTTCTTGTGCATTAAAAAGTTGGGATAAATAATGTTAAGAAAGAGTATATTATTTTAAAAGGATTGGTCTTTTTCATGTGAGAATTTATCTACAATAAATTGATAGAGTTCACACCAAGAAGACATACTGAGCTGCATTTTATAACGTTTAAAAATAAATATTAGTGTTATCTGACTTTATTTTCTATTGGTATTTTAGTTAATTCAATAGTGTACTTTATTCTCTTTACCAATAGTGTGGCGTTCTAGCAGTCGGTATAACAATAAAGTTTCAGTTTGGATCACAGTCCTCTTATATTTATGATTTTTGTAACAATATTATCTTAATTTCTATCTTGCTACAAACAACATTTGGTTTTAATATTTTCTAATGTTTTCTTTTCTAGACAATTCCAAATAACATGTCAGAACTGGAAATTCAATCCAAAATTGTTGCAAAAACAATAAAAACCCATCACAATAATATGCATCCTATTACGTGGACAAATTGATTCTAAATTCACTATAAGAAATGCTGTGAGTTTCTGAATGTGTAGTTAATCTGAGCAATAAATTATAAAAGCAATCTCAATTCCATCTGATTTTCTTGTGTATAATATGCAGTAAACTTTCTTGGTATTTATTAAAAGTGATTATAGGTACAAAATGGCTGTCATGTAGCTGCAAGAAATAGTTGATCTCAGCTTGATAAAAAGTTTTTAAGGTACTTAAAAATAACTTGTACTATCTCAGATTGTTATATCCTTCAAGATGATATATAAATTTGCATTTTTAGCTTTTACTATTTCTTATAAAAATTTGCACATAAAATTTAGTTTTGAAGGAAGTTTCAGATTCTCCATTGACCTACTGCACATTTTACAGAAAAAGCAGGACCTTATAAAATGGAACACTGATATTTTTCAGTATAATGTACATTTTATCTAATTTATTTTTATATATTGTAAATTATAGGTTAAATATAAACTATGGATGGACGTAAGTGTGCTTTTTCTACTGAACAAGTAAGCGTTGTGAACACAGTTTGTCAAACCTCTCTGTTTCAAAATTCTATAGCACAGTAATGTGTTTAAAGTCAAGATATTTGTTTGCAAATATACCTTGATCTAAAATAATTTCATTTAATTAATTTTATTTGGTTTCTTAAATGTCCACTTAACACATCTTAAAGAACTAGAAAACAAGATCAAACCAACCCAAAGCTAGCATAAGAAAAGAAATAATAAAGGTCAAAGAAGAAATAAATAAAATTGAAATAAAAAATCACAAAAGATTAATGAAAGAAAAAGCTATTTTTTAAAAAAGTTAAACACAGTTGCCAAACCTATAGCCAGACTAACTAAGGAAATTAGAGAAGAAACACATAAATAAAATTAGGGATGGAAAAGAGGACATTACAACTGATACTTTAGAAGTAAGAACAATTGTTAGTGGCTACTATGAGCAACTATATGCCAAAAAATGGAAAAATCTGGAGGAAGTGCAAAATTCCTACATAGATAAAACCTACCAAAATTGAACCAGGAAAAAATCCAAACCCTGAACAGACCAATAAGAAGTAACAATACTGAAGCTGTAATAAAAAGTTTCCAAGTAAAGAAAAGCCTAGGACCCAATGAACTCACTGCTGAATTCTACCAAACATTTAAAGAACTAATACCAATCCTACTTAATCCCTTCCAAAAAAATGAAGTATGATGGGATATTTCTAAACTCATGCTAAATGGCCATAATTACCCAGAGACCAAAATCAAACAACGACATGTCAAAAAAATATAAAAACTATAGGCCCATATCTCTGATGAATACTGATACAGATCCTCAACAAAATACTAGCAAACAGAATTCAACAGTGTATTCAAAATATAGTTCATCATGACCAAGCAGGATTTATCTTCGGATGCAAGAATGCTTCAACATATGCAAATCAATTAATATGATACATCATATCAAAAGAATAAAGGACAAACACCATATGATCACTTCAAATGATGCTGAAAAATCATCTGATAAAAGTCAAAGTCCCTTCATGATAAAACCCTGAAAAAATGGGTATAGAAGAAACATACCTGAACAAAATAAAAGCCATATGTGACAGACCTGCACATGGTATCATACTAAATGGGGAAAACCTGAAACCCTTTCCTCTAAGATTTAGAACATGACAAGAATACTAACAATTACCACTGTCACTCAGCAACTCAGCATAGTAACAGAAGTCCTAGATAGAACAAATAGACAAGAAAAAGAAATAAGGGACATCCACATTCAAATGGAAACAGTCAAATTATCTTTGTTTGTAGAGGATATAATCTTATATTTGGAAAAACCTAAAGACTTCAGCAAAAAAACTATTACAACTGATAAATTCAGTGAAGTTGAGGAAACAAGATCAACATACAAAATTTAGTAGCGTTTCTATATGCCAATAGTGAACAATCTGAAAAAGAAATTTAAAAAATAATTCCATTTACAGTAGCCACAAATAAAATTAAATACCTAGGAATTAACTAAAGAAGTGAAAGATCTCTACAATGAAAACTATTAGACACTGATGAAATAATTTAAAAGGACCTAAAGAAATGGAAACTCATTTTATGTTCATATAATGGAAGAATCAATATTGTTAAAATGTCTATACTACCCAAAGTTATCTACAGATTCAATGCAATCCCTACAAAAATATCAATGGCACTCCCCACAGAAACAGAAGAAACAATCCTGAAATTTATATGGAGCCACAAAGGATCAAGAATAGCCAAAGCTATCCTTAGTAAAAAAGAATAAAGGAGAAATCACATTACCTGACTTGAAATTATACTACAGAGCTACAGTAACCAAAACAGCACTATACTGACATTAAAACAGACACATAGACCAATGGAACAAAATAGAGAACCCAGAAACAAATCCATACATCAACAGTAGACTCATTTTAAACAAAAGTGCCAAGAACTTACATTGGAGAAAGGACTATCACTTCAATAAATGGTCCTGGGAAAACTGGATATACATATGCAGAAAAAAAGAACTTGACTTACATCTCTTGCCATATACGAAAACCAAATCAAAATGCATTAAGGACTTAAATGTAAGACCTCAAACTATGAAACTCCTACAAAAAGCCACCTTTCTAGGACATTGGTCTGGGTGGAAAATTATTGAGTAATACCCCACAAGCATAGCCAACCAAAGCAAACATGGACAAATGGGATCACATCAAGTTAAAAAGTATCTGCACAGCAAAGAAAACAATCAATAAAGTGAAGAGGCAACCCACAGAATAGGAAAATATTTGAAAACTACCTATCTGACCAGGAATTAACAACCAGAATATATAAGGAGCTCAAACAACTATATAGGAAAAAAAATCTCACGATCTGATTTATCAATGGGCAAAATATTTCAGTAGACATTTCTGAAAATGCAACATACAAATGGCAAACTGACATATGAAAAGGCACTCAAGATCATTGTTCATCAGAGAAATGCAAATCAAGACTACAATAAGAGAAACGATCTCATCCCAGTCAAAATGGCTTTTATTCAAAACACAGGCAATAACAAATGCTGGAGAGGATGTGGAGAAAAGAGAACCCTCATACGTTGTTGGTGGGAATGTAAATTTGTAAAACAACTATGACGAATAGTTTGAAGGTTCCTCCAAAAACTAAAAATAGAGCTACCATATCATCCAGCAGTTCCACTGCTTGATATATACCTAAAAATTGAAATCAGAATTGAAATCAGAAAAAATTCAAGAGATTTCTTCACTCCCATGTTTGTTGCAGCACTCTTCACAACAGCCAAGATTTAGAAAGAAAACTTGTGCCCTTCAACAGATAAGTGGATACAGAAAATGTGGTACTTATACACAATGTAGTACTACTCAGCCATAAAAAGAATGATGGCCAGGCATGGTGGCTCATGCCTGTAATCCCAGCACTTTGGGAGGCAGAGGCAGGAGGATCACTTGAGGTCAGGAGTTCAAGAACAGCCTGGCCAACATGGTGAAACTTTGTCTCAACTAAAAATACAAAATTTAGCTGCCCATGGTGGTGTGTACCTGTAATCCCAACTACTCGGAAGGCTGAGGCAGGAGAATCGCTGGAACCCAGCAGGTGAAGATTGCAGTGACCCGAGATCACTGAACTCTGGTTTGTGCAACAGAGAGAGACTCTGTTTCAAAACAAAGAATAAGATCTTGTCATGTACAGCAACATGGAGGGAACTGTAGGTAATGATGTTATGTGAAATAAGCCAGGCACAGAAAGACAAACATTACATGTTCTTACTTATTTGTGGGATGTAAAAATCAAAACAATTGAACACATGCAGATAGAGAGTAGAAGGATGGTTACCAGAGGCTGAGCTGTGTAGTGGAAACTGTAGAACAGGTGGGGATCGTTAATGGGTACAATAAATAGTTTGAAAGAGGGAATAATACGTAGTATTTGATAACACAACAGGGTGACTATATTCAAAAATAATTTATTTGTAAATTTTAAAATAGCTAAGTTAGTATAATTGGATTGTTTGTAACAAATAATAAATCCTTGAGAGAATGGATACCCCATTTTCTATGATGTGATTATTACACATTATATGCCTGTATCAGAATATCTCATGTATCCCATAAATACATACACCTACTATATACCTGCGATAGTTAATATTGAGTGTCAACTTGATTGGATTGAAGGATGCAAAGTATTGTTCCAGGGTGTGTCTGTGAGGGTGTTGTCAAAGAAGACTAATATTTGAGTCAGTGGACTGGGAAAGGCAGACCCACCCTGAATCTGGGTGGGCAGAATCTAATCAGCTGCCAGCACAGTCAGGATAAATGAGGGCAGGAGAACATGGCAAGACTAGACTGACTAAGTCTTCTGCCTTCATCTTTCTCCCATGCTGGATGCTTTCTGCCATTGAACATCAGACTCCAAGTTTTTCATCTTTTGGACTCTTAGACTTACACACCAGTGATTTGTCAGGGGCTCTTGGGCCACCAACTGAAGGTTGCACTATCGTCTTCCCTAATTTTGAGGTTTTGGGACCCACACTGGCTTCCTGGCTCCTCAGCTTGCATACAGGCTATTGTGGGTCTTCACCTTGTGATCATTTGAGTCAATTCTCCTAATAAACTCCCCTTCATATACACATCTATCCTTTTAGTACTGTCCTGCTAGAGAACCCTGACTAATAAAGTACCCACAAAAACTAAAACTAAAAAAATTATTCAAAAAATGACATTTTTCTAGGTATTTAACACCCACAGCGACACTGAGTTATTTTACTTAATCCCTCTATAGGAGTACTTATACCCATACCCTTGCCATTGTATCATGGTTGGCAGAGTACATTTTTCTGCCCTTTGGCTTTAGCTTTGGTCATGTGACATACATAGGACAATGGTGTATAAGTAAATATGAGTCAAGATAGGTTTGAAATGTGCACATAGGATTGTGTTTGATACCTTGCACATCTGCCATCACCATGGAAAGACGTACATTGGGCAGCCGTTGCCCTTTTAGCCTGACCCCTTTATTGAGACATGTAAAACATAACTGAACCAGAAACTGTAGCATGAATCCTATCCCACCAACTCACACACTCATGAGAAAGAAAAATAAACATTTGTATTTGTTAAGCCAGAGAGATCATGGTCATTTGTTACACGGCATCATGACAGCAATAGATGACTAACACACTCTATTCTCTTCCATTTTCTCCCTTCTGCTTTTCACAGATATTATTATCATTATTTCCTGTTACTATACCTGTAATGACAACACTTCAGCTTTCTTCAGGCCCACTACCCAATCTAAATGCAACAGCTAGTCATTCAACAAATATTCTTTGGCATTATCTATTTTCTTCTCCTTTGCCTTGGGTCATGCTTTGCCAGTTACCAAACATATATCGTTTATTAGAAGGTGTGACATAATATAGAGTTTTTATACCTTATTTCTTATCGAAAAGCTGAAAAAAACCCAAATTCTAAAAGACATATTGTTCCAAGAGTTTGCAGCAAGTTATTATAGATTTGTGTTTGCACACTTGTATGTGTGTATACTTGTCTTTAAGTATAAAAATAAAGTATAAAGATATAGAAAAAGAAGAGGTTAAAGGTTTGAAGGACATACAGAATACTCATAATACTTTCTTTTCTCTGGGGAAAGTAATCTGGATGTTCTTTGAAACCAGGATATATAATGTAACAATTATTCAGTTAAAACTTTAAAAATAATACATGGTTTAAAATCCTGAAGCAGATAGGAGCTTGTGGATTTAAGAATAGAACTAAATTTGTTCATCAGGGCAAAAGAAAGTGGGAAAGGAACGCTTCTTTCTCTAAAAGGAGAAGGAAAGTAGTAACATGCAGGTTGTTCTCCATCTATACACCCCATGCATTTTCAATTCTTCTCTGCTGTGTTCTGTGCCCTGGGAGGTTTCCCTTAATTGAGCTCTCCTACTGAATAACTTCTTATTAGGTTTGACCACTTGGAAGCACCGGCTATTAGGAAGAGTGGTAGAGAAGTAAGTATGAATACTTCTTTTTCATCCCTTCCCTACTTCAGTGCCACATTTAATAGTACTGGCTGCATTTCTTCAGGACTATAACTCTCAGGAGGCAGGTTCTTCTCCATGGTTCCAATTGTCAAAGTGCTCTGCTATGGTTATTTTTTTTTTTCATTTGTCTTATCAAGAAGAGGCATGGGAATAGATTCTGATGATATAATTAGACAGGAATGATAATGATGAGCTACTAAACTATTACTAAAGTTTACCTTTTTTTTTTTTCAGGAAAAATGTGAGGCATGGCCATATAAATAAAATGAGAAAAAGGTAACAGGATTGAGTATATTAGTCAGCTATTGCCAATGAACTAATTATTTTAATTCCTAATATCTAAAAAATAAGCAATTTATTAAAGAATCAAAACCCTACATGATCTGATCTCAACCTACTTTTCAACTACTCTTTAGCCTACTCTCCTACATTACCCAAATATTCTAGATGTTTTCAATACTCTATACATGTTTAAAATTTTCCAATTTTCTCCTTTTGCTCTTACTCTTCCTCTTGCAATAATTCCTTCTTTCTTTCTCCCCCTTTTCCTCACTAAATCCCTCTCCTGTTTCTGCATATTTAAATTCTACCAACACCTATATATCAATTTGTTAATTTTTTATTATGAAAATGTTCAAAATAGAAAAAAATTGTACAGTGAACACCCATATACCTACCTCTTAAATTCTACAATTAACCTTTAATTGTATTTCCTTTACAGCCTACAGTCCATCTATTCTTTCCTCTATCCATCCATGATTCCTCTTGTTTCTGAATCTTCTCAGTTAGTTGTTCATATCAGTTCATTTAATTGTAATCAGATCATGCGTATCATTTACTATAGTATGACACTATGGTTTACTGTTTTCAATCTTTCATTTGGATTGTCATGCAATTTTATATGTAACTCTCTCAGAGTTTTTGCCCCATGCCTTGCACTGTAATTACTATTGAACATTTGATACTTCTCCTACTACAATATGTTATTCTGTATACATCTTCTAATGCATTGATTTTCAATCAGTAAAGGTTTAATTATTCTATTTGACCAACTGAATGAATATGTGTGACAGTTTGGAATATATTGAATGCAACTGTAAACACCTGTTTGGCACCTTGTTTCTGTAGTACTCAAATCTTCTGAGCTGTGGTAACCTTAACTGAACCAGTCTGAAAATTTTGTCTCCTCAAAAAAATCTATGAGTAGTCCTATAGAGTATGAGACAGTTGCTTAACAGGTCAGTAGTATCAGTCATGATGCTGGACCTTCCCTGAGATTGGCATCTCATTTTCTCAGGCTCATACCATGTTGCCATTCTATCTAGATTTCCGCTCCTGATCTTTTGTATCCCCACTGCTGTGTCACCAGTATCAACCAGATCTTACCAGAGCATCCTTTCTTACTATCTGCCCATATCTCCTGTGATTATTTGCTGCTTAAATTTCTGTCAACTTACTACCCATGAGAGAGCAACGTGGATTTGTCCATTTAGTGATGGTGCGTATGTTCTCTTTGTCCTTTCTTCCCAAAGTTGGCCCTTACTTGTTGGAACTTTCAATTAACAACTGTCTTTTCCATTCTTTTAAAGAGCATAGCCCTTGGCCTTATTGTACTCATATGTCTCACTTTTATTTGACCTCAAATAAACCTAGACTTCTGATCTCAGCCCAAGCCCTCTTCCAACAGATAACTCCTTGAAAGGTGGTTGGCTACTACAGAAAAAACGTTTTCTGACCACAGTGATATGTAAATATAGACTAAATGATTTGCTTGATGTGGTGTTCTAGCATCAGATGGTAAAAGACAAGACCTAAAACAGACCATCTGCATTATAATCTTCTGAGACTGCTGTTAGAAGGCAGATGTTTTTATCATTTTGGAATATAATGTGGCAAGTTTTTCGTTAGTTAAATATATTCAAGTTAGTGAAATTTCCTTTGTTTACTTCCTTAATGTTAAAATGCTCTTTCTTTCTTTCTTTTTTACTTTTTTTTTTTTTTTTTTTTTTGAGACCAAGTTTCCCTCCTGTTGCCCAGACTAGAGTGCAGTGGTGTGATCTCTGCTCACTGCCCAGGTTCAAGCAATTCTCCTACCTTAACCCTCTAAGTAGCTGGGATTACAGCCACCCGCCACCATGCCCAGCTAATTTTTGTATTTTTAGTAGAGATGGGGTTTTACCATGTTCGCCAGGCTGGTCTCAAACTCCTGACCTCAGGTGATCCACCCACCTCGGCCTCCCAAGCTTCTGGGATTACAGGCGTGCGCCACCACACCCGGCCCTAAAATGCCTTTTCTTTCATGCACTAATAGTGATAATAGAGGTCAGTTGGTGTCTCTTTAACATTAGTCCCTCTGGAAAAAGTTGGTAACCCTTTAGCAAGGCAGATACCTGAGAATTTCCACAGACTTGTAGAATCAAAATATCTGGGAGTATGGCACAGGAATCTGCAATTTTAATAGTTCCAAGCTACTCTTACATTAAGTTTGAGAGGACACTTGCCTAAACCAATAATATAATATTATGAGAATAAAGATGGTAGGACTGAGGGGAAGCTGACTTCCCTGAAGCAAAAGGAGAGGATTAAAATGCATAGGGATATAAGTTACATCTTGATTTAATATTTGAGTAAAAGAAAGCTTTCAGATAAAAATAAAAATGAGTAAAAGCTGTATTGTATACTTGAAATTTGCTAAGATTGTAGATGTCAAATGGTCTCAACACCAAGAAAATGTAACTATGTGAAATGGTAGGTAGGTTAATTAACTTGATTGTGGTAATCATTTCACAATGTAAATGTATATAAAACATCAAGTTGTATATCTTAAATAGGTATAGTTTTAATTTATCAATTATAACTCAAAGCTTCCAGGGAAAAGCTTAAGAAGGAATGATTGCAAAATAGGTGGATGAAAAGTCACTGAAAGACTTTAAAGGAAAATTTTGTCATCAAAGCGTAGCCTTTAGTATGTAATTTGTTATAGCCAATTGTCTTCACTCTTCATATAATTACTTCCCATTCATTAATACAGATTATGTGCTATGTAATCTACTTAAATTCTATATAAGTCATTGATCTAATGTATAATATAGTTTTTTTTAAATATTGTCTTGACCCAGTTTTGAGGCCCTGGCTAGAGTTCTGTAAATGTCCTTTTTTTGAGATGTTCATGAAGTCCAGACCTCAGTTACTGCCCTTAGGGGACTGTCATGCTCCTGGCCACTATGCACCCTCTCCAATTATTTCAGAGCCAAGTAACAGACAACTATGGACAGCCCCTATGCCCTGAAGCCCATGGAATTATTCAAATTAGTCAATCTACAGGGAGCCTGCAAAATAGCTAACATCAACCAGCTTGCCATATGTGAGCTGCCTCCTATAACTGTAGCTTGCTGTTACCCTATCCCAATTCTGCCTTTCATCTATCCAAGAGTCAGTATATTATGTCTTGCTATTAAAGGAAATTTTTAATTGTGTAAAACATAAGGCCAACTCTAAGTCCTAATATTTAGATATGAATAGTCATTTATATACCACCACTCAGCTGGATAGTAGAAGCATCTATGTGTTTTGCATCTTATAATCAACAGTAAAGAGAGAATTCTTCTGAGAAAAATGTATGGTATCACCAGTAAACACGGTAACATCAGTGTTGTCAGTCACCATGGTGACATAGCTAGAATAACAAATATTTGGCTAACAGTGATGTAAAAGTAATCAGGGCTGACATTAATCACAGACAGAGTAAGTGCTCACTCAAATAGCACATTTTGAAGAGCACTAAAACATGCTTCTTCTTATTCAGAAATATCATTTTATCTCCTATGATGTCTGAAACTCATTATCAATCCATTGGCTTTAAAAAGTGTTAACTTCTTAAAATGTATTGAATACTTGCTATTTTTTAAGCTTAAAGTTATATACAAGAGAATAAGGAAAAAATAAGACATAGAATCCATCCTCAATGATTTCGCAGTCCAGTAGAGAATATAGAGACATAGATAATTAGTGTAGAGTTTGCTAAGTATAATGGTACAGAAAGGGAGTGGCTAGTGCCCTAGAGTAGAGGACTTTTTGAGGAGATAACAATTAAGCTAAAACCAGAAGTCTGAGTAGAAATTAAGAAATCAGCGTTGAGGCACTACTTTGGGCAGAAAAAAAAAAAAAAAAATAGCACATTAGAAAGTCCAAATTTGTCAGTCTTCTCCAGTAACTTACAACATCTTAATTTATTCCTCATATGAGAAAATATCTAAAAACATAGAATATCTTACTTTTTAACTCATATAAGAAGATATTAAAATACAAATAACTTAAAAATATTGTTTATTACTACAAAAAAGTGTAGAAATTTACTAAACTTAGACAGGTTGATCAACTAGATGGAACCTAGAAACAGTTTATTTTTTCTTGCAGAACTGCTTCAAATATACAAAAAAGATTTTTTAAAATGCAGAGCTATTTGTTAAATTGTCACAATTTTAGTAAAGATTCAGACTTTGATGAGTATATGAATCATGCTTAATTTTCTGTGGCTGACTTTGTATTGCAAACCTCAGGCTATATTAAAATAATCAAGAATTTGTCCTCTCAGTTTTACAGTTTCCTAAGGAACCAATTGACTTAAATGCCAACTTTTTGACACAAAGAAACAAGGTAATCTTGGAATTGCAGAAATGAATGTGTGAGTGAGTCCTGTATACATGTTGATATCTCTGAGCCTATGAGCAAACACTAGGCAATATTTCAGTCCACCTGGCTATGTGAAATAATTTTATTTATGAAACTGTGAAAATCAAAGCTTAGATCAACCCACAATCAGTTATGTTAACTTTGGATCTAAATTGAGAGGTAATCAGTGATGGTTAACTTTATGTGTCAACTTGACTGTGTTAAGGATATCCAGATAAGCGATGAAACCATTTCTGGATGTGTCCCTGAGGATGTTTCTGGAAGAGATTATCATTTGAAACAGTAGAGTAAGTAAAGAAGTGTGGGCAAGCATCATCCAATCCACTGAGAATCCAGATAGAACAAAATAATGATGGAAGGGTTAATTTTCTCTCTTTTCTGGAACCCGGTCATCCGTCTTCTCTCACCCTTAGATATCAGAGCTTCAGATTCAGAGCACTCCAGACTCCAGGACTTATACCGACTTCCCCCTTCACCTGGTTCTCATGCCTTTGGCTTCAGACTGAGAGTTACACCATTGGTTCCACTAGTTCTCAGGCTTTTGGGACTAAATTACACCACTGACTTTCCTGTTTCTCCAGCTTGCGGGTGGCATGTCTTGGTGCTTTTCAGCTCCCATAACTGTGGGAGTATATTCTCATTATATATACCTTTATCTATCTATCTATCTATCTATCTATCTATCTATCTATCTATCTATCTTTGTTCTATCTATATTTATCCTATTGGTTTTTTTTCTGTGGAAAACCCTGAACTAAATGTAGCCTCACTAAATACAACTCACTGCAATTGAGAATAGTTAATGCTAATATATTCCAGTATTCTCGTTGACTTGATCCAAATTTATCAATTAAAATAATATGAAACTTTATGCAAATAAAGTTGATAAATTTTATCTTTGGACTGATTCTATGTTTCTGCTAAAATGTATATAATCTTTATAGCAAGAAATATCTCACTACTTTTATCATTACAAAATATCTGTGCCTGGACACATAAGAATTTCTGATCTTCAGTCTAATTGCTGAAAAACTTGGATGCCCTGCTTTATTTCTTTTTTTTTTTTTCATTTTTCAAAAGTTGATTTTTTTCTATATTCTTCAGGTAAGTGAGAATAAGTACTTCTAGTCTTTTTTGACAGCAGCAAATTCAATTTATATAGCACCATATCTTTAAAAAAAAATCACTACTAGTGCACTGACATTTTCAGCATATTGCCAAACACCATTTGGAAATTGTGCCTGTTAACGTTACGCTGTTGGCAATTTTATAAAGGAGTCTAAAATGGAGATATTATGTGGGTCATTCGAATTATTTGGGGCTCAGAGTAAATGAATTTTTTCTAAATTTTTATTATGAAAAATTTCCAACCTACAAAAAAAAAAGATTAATATAATGAACCTTCAGGTACTCATCCCCTAGCTTAAAAATTAATCAACAAATGGCCAATTTTATTTAATCTCCTCACCCCTACACTACTCTATTTAGAAGCCAATCCAAGACATTGTATTTCACCTGTGAATATTTCAGTGTGTATCACTGAGGTAAAATTTCCCTTTTATAAATGTAACCACAGTATTCTTATACCTAACAAAATAATATTTTGTTAATATCTTGTAATAGCCCATTAATGTTCAAATTCCCGAATTGATTAGAAGCTGACTTCTTTATTCTCTTTGTTTTCATCTGGAACTAAACAAGGCCTATCTGTTGCATATAATGAATATAACTATGTATCTCTTCTTTTTGTTTCTTACATTTAATTTTAAGATACTTCAACTCTGCAGAAAAGAATCGGAGGAATAGTGCAGTAAACACTGATATATCCTTTATATTCAATAATTATTAATGTTGCACATTTGTCTTCTCTCCCTTTACATATCCTTTTTTTTTTTTTTTTTTTTTTTTTTACATTTTTGCTAACTCATTGGAAAATAGGTTTCATACATGGTAATGCTTCATCCCTAAACTCTTCAGTGTTTCTGATAAGAAGGGGGAAATGCTCCTATATGAGTCATGGGTGTATAAGGTAAGGCAAGCAGCCTAGTTTGCCCGCAATGCAGGAAGAAAGGCCATGAGATATGATTCGTACTTAGGTTTGCATTCCAGATTTCACATAAATCACTTACTATCTCAAACTCAGTTTTCTCATCTGTAAAAGTAGCGACAATAACACATCTTTCAGGAAGATTATGGTGAGGTTCAAATTAGACTGTGTAGGTAAATGTATCTAGCACATGGCCTGGCACTTGGAAGACCGTCTACATGTTGTTTTTAATATTCTCTGCTTCTCTCCTTTGCAAGTTAGCACTGCCAGATGGGGAAAGTTAATTGAAAAGGGACATTGAAAAGCAGGCTGGAAAGTTTGAATTTACTATGAGAAGTAATTGGAAAATGCTGTTGCTCTTTTATGAAGCAAGTCGTCTATTTATAGGTTCAATATCTGTAAGACATACAATACAGTGTGGAAAATCCTCATTAAACAATGTCACAAATACATAGGGAGTATAAATTGCAATAAATAATATTTTTAAATAATAGGGCTTTATAAAGAGAAAATAACAGGGTTAACCTAATTTAGAATGAAGGGTACAGAGAGTCTTTCTGAGGATGACACTTAAACTATGATATAAAGATAAGTAAGAGTTAGCAAGGCAAAGAAAGGAGGCAAAGAGCAGCCCAGGCAGAGGAAACATGTGTAATGGTCTCAGTGTGAGGCAGTGATTGGTATATTTTGAAGACTTGAATAAAGGACGGTGTCACCCAAATATAAAGAATGAGGCCGGGCGCAGTGGCTTACAGCTATAATCCCAGCACTTTGGGAGGCCGAGGAGGGCAGATCTCATGGTCAGGAGTTCAAAATCAGCATGGTCAGCATGGTGAAATCCTGTCTCCACTAAAAATACAAAAATTAGTCAGACATGGTGGGGTGCACCTGTAGTCCCAGCTACTGGGGAGGCTGAGGCAGGAGAATCGCTTGAACTTGGGAGGCAGAGGTTGTGGTGAGCCAAGATCCCACCACTGCACTCCAGCCTAGGTGACAGAGCAAGACTCCATCTCAAAAAAAAAAAAAAAAAAGAAAGAAAGAAAGAAAGAAAGAAAAAAAGAAAGAAAGAAAGAAAGAAAGAAAGAAAGAAAGAAAGAAAGAAAGAAAGAAAGAAAGAAAGAAAGAAAAAGAAAAAAGAATGAAAAAGGGAGTAGAAAATGGCAAGCCTGGAGAAGTAGGCTGACTGTCACATGGAGATTGAAGAGTTTTGAAGTGTTGATGTAGTCTAACTTGCTTTAAAAAAATATCACTTTGACTGCAGTGTTACAATGAGTTTTAAGACACTCAAGAATGAAAGAAAATAAGATCAATTAGGAGGCTATTGCTGTGGTCCAGGAAATTGATGATGGTAGGATGAACTACATGGTGGAGGGTTTGAGGTATATGTTGAAGATAATGCCTGTAGACTTGAAGACAAATTAAATGTGGATGGTAAATGAAAAGGATGGCTTACAGATGACGTACAGAATTTAGACAGGATGGGAGACACTAAGGAATAAATAGACTGGAGGAGAGTAATCAATAATTCTGTCTATACTGGACTGTTAATTTGAGATATTTGAGATATACAAGTGGAGATGTCAAAGCAACAGTCGCATACATGAATCTGGAAGTCAATGAGAGAGAATGATGCTGCTGCTCTTACTGTTGATGATTACAAAGATATAGTGAATTTTATGGAGTCTCACCTTATCGCACCTGAAAACTACTGTGACTCTTGCCATTTATAAAATAAGCATTAGTAGGCTTATTTAGCTCTAATGAGCCACAAAATTAAGGCATGGCATTTTGAAATTGTGTTTTAGTTGTCTTTCTAGAAACATCCAAGTGAGTATTTTACTTACTAATTTGTAAACACTCAGGTAATTTACAAAAGGTATTCTCTAAAACCTTGAAACAAGAATTACATGGAAATTGAAAACTTTTATACTGATGCCATTTCAGATTGATCTTGATTTTCTTTTGATGTACTTGTTAACGTCTCAGTTATTTCATCATCAGAGAGTAATACAGACTCACAAGCTCAGAGAAGACACACACCTACTCCTTAAGCTCTGCTATATATTTCACATGGAGATATGGAAAAAGTCACCCTCCAATGTTTAAGAGACTAGGCATAATCCTTAGCTCTTATAATCCACATTATGAAAGTGAAACTGTGGATCTTTATTCTCCTACTATAGCCATAGTACATACTCCTTAAAAATTACTGCTTTTTCATAGGAGAATGGGAGCAGCCTAAACCCACTGCTTCTTATGTATGCAGGGGGAAAAAACAGAAATTCTCCTAGAACTTGTAAACGAGACCTTGGTAGACCTGGGAGAAATTTAGTGAACTAAAAAGATAGGTACATCCCATGAGCACATAGCTTGGCAAGAAGTGTGTAGGCTGAATTTTTGTGCCTATTTGCCTCTTTAGCCTGGTAGTTTTGTTCAATGAACAACCTAAACAACTCAATGCAGTGACACTGTTTATAAACTGCTTAGGGATAAGAAAACAAGGCAGTGCAATGGAAAGTTCATTGACCTGAGAAACAGGAGGATGATGAGCACCGTCAACATGAGCAAGTCATTTCTGCTTTCTGTGTCTCAGTTTCTTTTTTATTTTTTTATTTGGTTTTAATCCAATATGTCAGATAATCAGCTTCTTTAATTGTAAAATATTTTAATAACAATAAAAAGTCTATTCCAAAGTTAGCATTTTCTGATCCCTCACATAAGTATGCTAGCTCCTATTACTCAGAAATGTATCCTTATGTTCACTTGACATAACCTAATGACCCTCTAGATTTCAGAGACATTTTTGTGTAGGAAATTTTTCTATGTATTTGCATATATTTTCTGAAGTGAACTGCTTGCTTATTTTAGTCCATTGAGAACTTAATTTTACAGTACACTAATTTTAAGAAATGTATTTCATGTAAAGGAGCCTGATCATTCTAATGACCCAATAGAGATGTTAATCAAATAGTTTTATATGATTCACTAATACCTTTTTCCCTTTAGTACAGCAGTTTTATTTCCAAGATTCTATTGTATAGATACACTAGCACTAAAATGCAAAAAACATATATATGTTATTAATTACAATATGTTATTACAAGACTGAAAAAATTAGAAAAAGAATAAATTTATATTGATAGCAATGGTTGAATCCATACTGGAAATACTACACAGCATTGAAAATGAGGTGAATCTACATGTTCTGATCTGGAAGCATCTCAAAATTGTAATCAAGTGAAAAATAAAAGGTACAGAAGTGTACATGATATACTTCCACCTACAGAAAAAACAGAATAAGGTAATACATAAAGTTATATAAAACATACATTTTATATGTTCCCAAAACATTTTAATTCAGTAATACATCTTAAAGTGTTTATTGTCCTAAAGACAATGATGCAGATCTAATTCAATGAGTGCTACTAGGCAATTACACTGCCACTTGTTTGAGAAAATTAAGACATTCATTAATTTATACCCCTCTTCATTATAGTACAACTTTCTCAGGTCTACCATAACCATGTCAATCCAGAAGCTCTTTGCTGTCTCAGGAAGAAACATTATAGTTAATGGAAGCTTACAAGTTTTGTTTGCTTTTTGTTTTACTATTCTTGACATTGCAAAACATTTAAAATATTCCATTATGTGTAATTCATGAATAGTAGGGAATCACATTTTCCTAAAGGTAGCACTAAATCTTCTGAAAAAATAGAAGAAATAGTTATATATTGATAGTGTTATAAAAATAGGTCTCTAACAACTTGCTTTATGAATCTGGGTACTCCTGTATTGGGTGCATATATATTTATGATAGTTAGCTCTTCTTGTTGGCGTTGATCCCTTTACCATTATGTAATGCCCTTCTTTGTCCTTTTTTATCTTTGTTGGTTTAAAGTCTGTTTTATCAGAGACTAGGATTGCAACCCCTGCTTTTTTTTAAATTTCCATTTGCTTGGTAAATATTCCTCCATCCCTTTATTTTGAGCCTGTATAGCCAAGACAATCCTAAGCAAAAAGAACAAAGCTGGAGGCATAATGCTAACTGACTTCAAACTATACTACAGGGCTACAGAAAACAAAAGAGCATTGTACTGATACAAAAACAGACACATAGACCAATGGAACAGAATAAAGAACCTGGAAATAATACCACACATCTACAACTATCTGATCTTTGACAAAACTGACAAAAACAAGGAAAATAATTCCCTATATAATATAAGGTGCTGGAATAACTGGCTAACCAAACACAGAAGATTAAAACTGGACCCCTTCATTACATCATATACAAAAATTAATTCAAGATGAATTGAAGACTTAAATATAAAACTCAAAACTGTAAAAACCCCGGAAGACAACTGAGGCAATACCATTCAGGAAATAGGCATGGGCAACGATTTCATGATGAAGATGCCAAAAGAAAATTGCAAAAAAAGCAAAAATTGACAAATAGGATCTATTTACACCAACAAATTTCTGCACAGCCAAAGAAACTATTAGCAGAGTAAACAGACAACCTACAGAATGAGAGAAAAATTTTGCAAACTATGCATCTGAAACAGGTCTAATATCCACCATCTATAAGAAACTTGCACCAATTTACAAGAGAAAAACAAACAACCCCATTAAAAATTGGGCAAAGAACACAAACAGACACTTTTCAAAAAAAGGCATACATGAGGCTGACAATCATATATATATATATATATAGCTCAACATTACTAATCATTAGAGAAATCCAAATCAAAACCACAATGAGATATCATCTTATGCCAGTCAGAATGGCGATTATTAAAAAGTCAAAAATTTAACAGATACTGGCGAGGTTGTGGAGAAAAAGCAATGCTCATACACTGTTGGTGAGAGTGTAAATTAGTTCAACCATTGTGGAAGATAGTGTGACTAGTCCTCAAAGACCTAAAGACAGAAATACTATTTGACCCAGCAATCCCATTACTGGGTCTATACCCAAAGGAGTATAAATTGTTCTGTGATAAAGACACATGAATGTGTATGTTCACTGCAGCACTATTCACGATAGCCAATAGAAGAAATCAATCTAAATGCCCACCAAAGGTAAACTGGATAAAGAAAAGGTGATACATATACACCATGGAATACTATGCAGCCATAGAAAATAAAGAGATCATGTTCTTTGCAGGGATGTGCATGGAGCTGGAGGCCATTATACTCAGCACACTAACACAGAAGCAGAAAACCAAATACTGCCTGTTCTTACATATAAGTGGGAGCTAAATGATGAGAACACATGGACACATGGGGGCCTTTCAGAGGGTGGATGGTGGGAGGAGGGAGAGAATCAGGAAAAATAACTAACAAATACTAGGGTTAACACATTTGTGATGAAATAATCTGTACAACCAACTCCCATGAAACACGTTTAGGTAGGTAACAAACACGCACATTGTGCACATGTACCCGTGAACTTAAAATAAAATAAAATAAACTTGTAAAAGTAGATACCATCACTTGAGGAAAGTTTGGAACTTTAAACTATAAGTTAGAGGAGAAAAAAATGAGCAAAATAATTGAATAGCAGTAGAAAGAAAAAGTCACAAGCTTGCATTCTCATAAAAGCCAAGAAATGAGAGTCTTATTAAGGAAGGTCATCCATTTTAAATTCAGAGAGATTCAGGAAATTTGAGGCAAACCATTAAGTGGCTCAGGATAATTAGCTTAAAGCAGTTTTTAAAAAGAAAATATTTTTCCTGAACAGCATAATAATGTCATGTCACTAACAATGTATCAGTTTGACATTCACACCAAAACAGTGTAATCAGAGGGAAAGTTCAAGGAAGTTGAATATTGAATACAAATAAAAACAGAGACATAATGATTTAGGTATATTGCCTTTTATAGAGTGAAAACCAGAATTTTTTTGTCATAAATTCAAATGAGGTTGAAAAATGTGGACATAAAGTGTTTAAATTTCTCTGTGAGCATCATTTTCTCAGAAGAGGAGGACTGTGATTTTATATGTGTTTATTTTTAATGTACATGTAATGCAATATTGCCATCTAGTGAAAAGTCAGCAACTGTGATCACATAAAGGATGTTTAGAAAGAAAAAAAAGGCTATGATTGTGTCATTCCCAGTCAAATTTATGTAATATTCTGTATGATATATTAATATATACTGCCTCAATTCATCACTCTTCTATTTATTTCAGTAAAATATTATTTTCCTTAAATGAGAACTCAACAAATAAAAATTTGATGTAGCTATACAGGAACCATTAATCACATAAAATGAAGCACTATTTTAAAAGGTAGATATTCTTGTAGACAGGCATCCTAGAATTCTGAATATGTAATTACATGAACATTGCAATAGTTTAAAATATCTTAAAGCGTATATTAGCAGAAGGCCAAGAGCTTAAACTATTTTACTTATATAGACTAAATATTTTACTTACATAGACTAAATATTGAGCTTTATCTTGAGCTTTATCAAAAACAGAATGAGCGTATATTTGTGTTTTACCTTAAACATACCTTTTACAATTATGACTAAAAGAAAACTCACAAAGTACCCCCCAAAAATCCCAACTTTTTTCTGTCTCTGTTTAGTATACGTATTAGTTCCTTCTCAAGCTGCTAATAATTACTCAAGACTGGGTAATTTATAAAGGAAAGATGTTTAATTGACTCACAGTTAAGCAGGGCTAAGGAGGCCCTCAGGAAACTTACAATCATGGCAGAAGGTGAAGCAAACACAACCTTCTTTTCTTGATGGCGGGAAGGATAAGTGCCAAGCAAAGGGAGGAGTCCCTTATAAAACCATCAGGCCTTCTGAGAACTCACTCGCTATCATGAGAACAGCATGGGGGTAACCGTTCACATGATTCAATTACCTCCTACCAGGTCTCTCCCATGACATGTGGGGATTATGGGATTACAATTCAAGATGAGATTTGGATGGGATACAAAGCCAAAGCATATCAATGTATACTCAGACATACTAACCATGCACTAAAATGCACTAGACAAGGAACACAGACATACTAGACAGGAGGCCACACTAGTTCTCTAGAGAAACCATTCTCTACTGCTGACCTAGAAATCTAGGTGACTTTTCAAAACCCATCCCACAAAACCAGATGGTGGAGATGCTTTCATATCTCAGCCTTGGTTCTACATAAAGGAGACGCATTAAAATCTTAACCATGAGCTAATCCTCATGTGGATTTGGAACTAGAATTCACTCTATTTGTTCATCACTTCAAGGAACATTTACACCAAAAATTTAATTTAAATAGGTCCCGAGTGGGCTGTGCTCCCAGGTATTACATCCACTATGTGGATGTAGTTAATGCAACTTCTCTTTGGTAAAACATGCCCCAAAGTGTCCACACTGATTTTAAAAAACAAGGTAAAACCAAATACAAGTAAAAATTTAAAAGCACAAGAGAAAATATGACAAGTTAAAAAAGAATTAGCAGAAATGAATTGCAGATTAAAATCATCAAAAACTGCAGATATAGGAATTATAGGATACAGAAGAGATTTACTGCTAGATGGAACTCATATATTAATACATATATATGTAAATACATATATGAATTTATATCAGCATATGTATTTAATATAAAATATTATATATATATTTTTCTCCACATTGCGTACTGAATAATAATTAGATTCAAATCATTTTATCTTTTCTCTCTACGCTAATACAGAAAGTAAATCCTAAAATAATTCACAGCAAAGACTTACCAAACGTAGCTTACAGGAAAAATTGGGTGCATGAATTTTGACAATTGACACCAAGTGAAGATTTTGCCTTTATTTTTTTAAATGAAGAGTCTACATTTGTAGAGGATCATGTCATAAGAAAAAAAAAAAAAAAAAAAAAACACGTAAAACAGTCCTACAAAACAATAAGTAAAAATCCCAATGAGAAAAACAAAGTACAGCTACATTTACACACAAAGAAATATGTGGCCAATAAACGTGATCAGCCTCCTTCATAATTAAATAAAAAAATTAAAGCAATGATGAGATACATTTCCCATTTTTCACACAGGCAAAAATTGAGATGCTTGAAAATATCTAATGTCAGCAAGGTTGGGGGGAAAATGTTATTATTTACTATTGATAGGTGTTTATATTGTTGCTAGCATTGTGTAGAAAAACTCTTCAATATCTACCAAAATGTTAAATCCATTGTACTATTTGCCCCAGTAATTTACTTTTTCTTGGGGATTATGCTATAGATATACCAGCACACATGCAGGAATATTTATCCATAAATGTTATTTATTGCATCTTTGTAATAGAAAAATGGAAACAAGTAAACATCTCATCAATAAAATACTAGCTATAAATTTTGAAACTTCCATACAATAGAATACTATTGAGAAATGACATAGAAATATATGAGCTGGTAGTTAAATATCTCTCCAAATTACATCAAGTGAAAAAATAAACAAAAAACCCTCTGTCCATGTGCATGTGCACACACACGCATATATGCATAGTACATGTATAATATGTATGGTGACATTTTTATGGACTTGATCTAATTTATGTGTATTTGCTATATCAATTTTTATAATATACGTGTTCTAATTTCATAGTAGTTTTAAAACTGATTGCTTTAAAACATTAACGAGATCAACGATACACAATGTAGCACTGATGGGAAATACCTGCTTCTGTTTAATGCTTCTGGGTTCTTTTCAAAACATCCCTGTATTTTATACATCACAGACCTGCAAGGCAATTTATTTCTACTTTGATTCTTAAAACACTATGAGTTAGAAAGAATCCCCAAGTTACGAATAATTTCTACAAGGTTTCAAGTATCTTCAATTACATAATCTATAGTTTTAAAATCACAAGAATCTAAAACCACTTATTGCTCTTTCTTCCTTCTAGCTTTAAAATTTTCATAGCCACTTTCTAGTTATAATTTAATAAATACATACAATTAATAATTCAAAAGTAAAAACAAAAGGAAAATAAATAATAAAGTAACTGAAAATACTAAAGTTTAAAATTGCAGCAGTGCATAATTGTTGTATCTGTCTAATGAGCAGTATTTTTCTTTAAATGATAAAATTATGTTTTCTACTATATAAAATTACATATATTGGCAATAATTTTCTCAAAAATTTATCAAAAATAAAAAACATAAATCTCATAAATTCTCAATAAATTTCTCATAAATTTTCTCAAATTCGAAAACAGTCGAATTTGTTTATATAACACATTCATGTGCAAACTCAGATTTTGTCAGATGCTGACCTCCATTGCAACAGACATTTTCCATTCAGAAAACCATTTATACAGTTAGCAAGCTGTCTTTCAGTAAAATGCAATCTTTAAATTAAACAGATGGTGATATCAAAGAAATTAATGAACACACACTTGTTTGCTTTCTGTACTAATTTGCATTTCTAAATTATTCAGGTTATGCTGCAATTAAGCGTTAATTGCTTTTAGATAAATGCATATCTGAAAATTAATGACACATTAAAATTAAACTGTCAAAGAAATGTCATGATCCCTATTGTTGCTGAGTCATTGCAACATTCTATTGAGATATTTTCAAGTGCACATAAGAATATAAATAATAATGATGCTGATTTATTACATCTTACAATGTGGCTTTATTGTACCATATAAAAACAAGCATGGCATCTTCACATACATAACTATTTAGCTGAAAAGCTAAAGTTTGCAAGGCTATTATTGCCTGAATATCTTTCATATATATGAAACTCCTTAGTCTAACATAATTATAATTCTTGAACAAACAATTGCAAATTATGGTGATTTTCAATATACAGTTAACCAAGTGAACGGACATTTTATTATAATGATTTGGTGGATAAAACAATTATTTGGTAAGATAGATTAGAATGGGGCTACAAGGGAAAAAAAAATCAAAAGAAATGAAGTGAATGTTCAGAAAGCATTCATCTGAATAGAAATCCATGAATGAGCCTGAGAGTGGAAACACAATAGAATACACGTAGTTGAAATAAGTTCAATAGACTGGTGAAGTGAGAATACCGCCGTGGGAGTCTATTTTCTTTTGACCAACAATATAGAAATTGTGGGGAGTCTATGATGCTTACTAATTGACATTTAAAAATTGACATACGGGCAACATACGGCAATAAATATCAATTTCAACCATTCTAACACTTCGTAGGGTTCACATTTTGCTAAAAGCAAGGCATCTAATCCATTCTAAGGATGCATTATTTACATGGAGTGAAATTCAAATATCTTAAGAGTACAAATGATCCTTCCTGACAGGCGTAAGCACACATGTAACCAACACTTGAATCAAGATATAAAACATTCCAGTCACCCCTGAAAGTTCTCTTTTATCTTTATTCAGTCAATTCTCATCCCCGACAGCAACCACAATTCTGATTTCCATAAATACACATTATTTAACCTGTTCTAGAACTTATTATTTATTTATTTTTTTATTTTACTTTAAGTTCTGGCATACATGTGCAGACGTGCAGGTTTGTTACATAGGTACACATGTGCCATGGTGGTTTGCTGCAGCTATCATCCCATCATCTAGGTTTTAAGCCCCGCATGCTTTAGGTATTTGTCCTACTGCTCTCCCTCCCCTTGTCCCCCACGGGGACAGGCCCTGGTGTGTGATGTTACCCTCCTTGTGTCCATCTGTTCTCAATGCAGGACTTCTTATCAATGGAATTTTCTTCTGGGTCTGGCTTCTTTCATTAAGCACAGATCTTGATGTGCCATGGTGATTTGCTGCACCTATCAACCCGTCATCTAGGTTTTAAGCTCTGCGTGCATTAGGTATTTGTCCTAATGCACTATAATATCACTGTAAAGCTACCCAGCATTAACCTTTTAAGTTAAAGACTGAGGGAGTCGGCCGGGCGCAGTGGCTCAAGCCTGTAATCCCAGCACTTTGGGAGGCCGAGACGGGCGGATCACAAGGTCAGGAGATCGAGACCACAGTGAAACCCCGTCTCTACTAAAAATACAAAAAATTAGCCGGGCGCGGTGGTGGGCGCCTGTAGTCCCAGCTACTCAGGAGGCTGAGGCAGGAGAATGGCGGGAACCCGGGAGGCGGAGCTTGCAGTGAGCCGAGATCGCGCCACTGCACTCCAGCCTGGGCAACAGCGTGAGACTCCGTCTCAAAAAAAAAAAAAAAAAAAAGACTGAGGGAGTCTTCACCTCTCTACAGTGAATCCCTCAACTAGATACAGGTATTGTCCTACTGCATGCAGGGCTTAAAACCTAGATGACGGGTTGATGGGTGCAGCAAACCACCATGGCACACGTATACCTATGTAACAAACCTCCATGTTCAGCACATGTATCCCAGAACTTGAAATAAAATAAATAAAAATAACAACAACAACAATGAAAAGAAAATCCATCCATGTTGCTGCATGCATAAATAGTTACTTTCTTAATTGCTGAGAAGCAGTCTATTGCATCATTGGCTTATAATGCTTTTTTAGCTTTTTATTTCAAAATAATTGTAAGTTTACATGAGAGTTATAAATACAGCATACAAAATTCCTGTATACTCTTTGCCCAGCTTCTGTTAACTTTAACAGAAGCGTACATAATCAGGGTAGATTTATCAAAACTAAGAATTTAGCATTGGTATGTTGCTATTAACTAAGCAGCAAACAATTCATATTATACTAGTTTTAAAAAATTTTACTAGTGCCCTCTCTTTGTTCAAAGATCTAATCCAGTGCCCCATTTTACACTTAGTTGACATGTCTCCTTAGCCTCCCCCAACGAGTGATACTTCCTCAGTCTTTCCATGTCTTTCATGACTATGACACTTTCGAAGAATAGTGGTTAAGTATTTAATACAGTGTTTCTCAATTTTGAACTTGTCTGATGTTGTCTTATGATTAGCCTGACATTATAGATTATTGGGAAGAAGAACAGAAATGGAATATCTCCTTTGCTGTCACATTATATCTGGTTTACCTATCAAAATTAATTATTATTTGTGAAGCTAAATTTGATACTTACTTTAGATGATGTTTACCTGAATCCTCCAATGTAAAATTACATTTTTTCCCTTTCTATACTTTATTAGAAGGGAGACACTAAGTCCAGTACATATTCAAGGAATGCGAATTAAGTTCCACCTCCTTTAGGGAGGAGTATCAGATATATTTAGAGTGTATGTTAAAACCACTACAGGAGTTAGTAAATATTTTGTGTTGAGGGGAGTATTTTGAGGCTATGCAAACAAAATGTTTCTCAAAGGTTTCCCTATTGATTGTATCATTCACCTGCGGATCTTGCCTGTGGCAATTATCACTGTGGTGTTCTAACGGTGCTTTCCTATTTCTCTCATTCTTTCTACATGTATTAGTCAGAATTATCGTACAAGGAATATCTGTCCATTTTCCCCATTTACTTAATTATTAAAACATTTATTAATTGCAGTATGGACTCATGGATATTTATTATTTGGGTTATATGCCAATAATATTGTTAATTACTGTATTTCTCACATTGTTTCAGTCTTGACAATTGGGAACTCTTTCAGGTTGGCTTTTGTATTATTTGGACATGCCCTTATCATTTAATTTTCAAGGCTTTTTTTTTATTGTTGGCCCAATAAGATTCTTCAAGTTGATCTTTTATTTCTCCTCTTCCAGTCCTGGAATCAGCCATTTCTCCAAGGGACCCTAGTTTCTTTTATTGGAAAATGGTATTTAGAATCAAAGATCTGAACAATGAATGTGCTGGTGACTACTAAGGTATGATTGCTCCCAGGAACTCAAAATATATATTTTAACACTATGCCACATATGCATGTGTATCAGTATTCATGTATCTAGCTATTTATGTATTTATGTTTATGTATGTGTATATATATGTGCATCTATATATAAATATATATATATATAAATTGATCAAAAATTTGCACTCTTATCAAAGACTAAAGACTGCCTTAAGATCAGGACAGGGCTTTAGTTATTTTGATAGGTTTAAATATTATCTACTTTATCAACTTTCAATATTTTGTAATATCAGTGCTCTTGTGCCCTGATATACCCTCTAAAAATACGTATCAGCTAGAACAGTATTATCAATCATTGTATTCAACAGAAATGCCCAGGAAGTTTATAAAATTGCAGATCATCTGGCCTCACCCTTAGAATTCTGAATCAGTAGATTTGAGGAGAGGTGCAAGTATCTGCACTTTAAATAAGCACCACTGAAAATGCCCAGTCCCTTCATATCTGCCTGTGGAAATCCCACTTGTCCTCCAAGGCCAGGTTTAAATTATGCTACTCGTGAAGGCATCCCTGATCCATAACAGCCACTCATGGATCATGTGATCTCTCCTGCCCGACACTGTGGGACTGGAGCCATATGGAGAGCCATTAGCAGTGGGAATCAGGGTATGTGGGAAGAGAGCTGGAATGGAGCTGCCGAGTAGAACACGGGCAGAGGCTAGACATTTGGCACTGAAGTCTTGCATTGAAACAGAACTTTAGAGCTCCTTTAGTTCAATGTACAAGGGCTAGAACTGGACGAATTATAAAATATCCAGTACAATGCATTTGAAAGGTAAGAAGACTGAATGCCAACGTGATGGCAACCATAACCAAGGAAAAGGAGGCCGTGTCACGTCAGGAAGCTAAGTTGAGAAGGATGGGGCAGGATGCAAGACCAAAGGGCTGGCAGTTGGATAATTGCTCTACAAATATTCAGAAGATAGAGGCAGTGAGTGACTGGTGGTAATAAACCTACTGAGGGGCTTTTCCTGGCTGAGAAGAGGAGAACAGGAAATAAGCAAACTAAACTTGTGAAGGTAGGAGATAGTTACATAAAAGAGGAGTGCGAGAAAGAGGTCACAGCAAGGAGAAGTGTGACACACAAGAGGATGTGCACCATGGGCCCAATGAGGAACTGAAAGAACTGGGACTTTGCCCAAGTTCAGTGATGATATCCATGCTGTTTGCCCTGTCCAGCCATCCTCATAGTATAATGTTCCTTGTACCTGCTTGTGAAAATGCATGTTTCCAGGCCCAGTCTACAGTGATTCGCTATGACTCACTAGGTTCTCTCTGACTTGGAGAGGGGCCCATGATTTTGCATTTGTTGAAGCACCTGGTTCACTTTCAGCCACACTTTGAAAAACACTGCCTCTAATTCTTAAGTCATCTTTTCTAGCTGGGGTGTTGTCCCATCCGAGTTTGAAAATTGAATCATCATGTTAAATGGAAATCTGAACACTCTACAAAATTTGATCAGTACTTTCAAAGCAGATGTTCATATAAATGTTAATTATATTTTTAGCCTCCATGACAAGTGGAGTTAAGCTGATAGTTTCTCTTATGACTGGGCCAACAGAGGAACAAAATATTTATATTTTTAATAAATTTGTCGACATTGCCTTTTAAAATATAATGTAAGCAAAGACATCAAAGAAATGTCAGCATCAGAGTTCTATTTAGTCAATGTATGAATCCCAACCATGTTTTGGAAGAAAGATTGGGTAATATGTTCTGGAAATAAATTTGTGGGGAAATGAAACAAGATAATCTATCAATTTAACAACTGCACACCTGTGGCATGGGTGGTGGTAGGGTATAGCAATATTGACAATATCCATTGTTGGGACTTTCTTTTTTTCCAGAAGTACTAGGTGATAAAAACATGCTTCCCAGAGCTTTTTAGTAAGAATAGCCTTATATAAGCAGGAGGGAGGTATTTTAAAACATCAGGGTGTTCAAATAGCTTGCAATGACACATGAGAGCGGTAGTGGCTTTGGGAAAAGATTAGTAATAAAATGGGGATTCAAATCCAAATTCATCTGACTTTAAATTCACACTTTAAATTAATTGTTCTCAAACTTGGAGGGTTTAAAAATCACCATGTGGCTTGTTCAACATACAGATGCTTAGGTTCTTCTCTTCCCACAATATCTGAATTTGTGGGTCTGAGTTGAGTCTCAACAATCAGTATTTTATAATAGTAGTCCAAAATTTCTGTTGTTGGAGTCCTGTGGACAATAACTTGAGAAAATATGGACCATAGGACTGTGCAAAATAGTATACAAAAATTGGAGTATAGATTATCAACAGCTGGCTCTGGTAATATTGTTGTTCTCTGTACCAGCTATTTATCATGACAGCTCTGTTCCAAAGACACATCTCAGGGCACCTTCACAGCTGCAGAATTAGAGTCTCTTGGGTAGGACCATCTGTCTCTATTATAAACAAAACTATCTATGTTATTCTGACCTGGAGGCAAGATTCAGAGAATACATTTTTAAAAACAAAGAAATTCACAGTGACACAGAATAGCAACTTTGCCTAATCTTAGAGAACATGGGAGAATATCTCAACAAAACAGCTTTGACTCCAGAGCTCTACCATTTAAGCATTTAAAATATTTCCCCTAATTCTGATGGAAACGCTTTAAGACTAAATTCATTACAATTGTACATAGATCTATTTTGCCAGTCTGAACACAATTGCTCTTACAACCCTGGATTAGATAGAATAATCATGCTTTGCTTGTAGATTTGATGGAAAGTTCAATAGGCTAGCATATATAAAGCACCTAATTTATGGGTTATACTGGCAACTTCATAGCAATTTTACAGTAAATGGTGATTCTTGTTACTTTCAATCTTTCAGAATATGATTATTCAATTGTAGTAATTACTGTAAATTATAATGGCAGTTTGTGGTATCTGCCTGGGGTCACTTTAATATTATGAAAATACAACCTTACAACATCTATTTAGATAGAAGCCTAATTTTTCCTTTACTCAAGACTCTTGAGAATCTCAGCATTCCCAAGAAGGCTACTAATGCAAAAATATAAAAAAGTTACTACTGAAAAAAGAAAAGGAAGGAAAACGTCACTAGGTGTTCTCTAAAAGGAACTATGCATTTTAACCTGGCTCCTCTTTGGAAATATGATTTTAATTCTCGAGTTTTAAGGCATAATATTTTTTTTAACCAGAGGATTCATTAAGCTCAATGCTATGTGGTGAGTTTGGTTGTTCTTCCTATTTCTTCTGAAGCGTCAGCAGTTTCAGGAGGGTTCTGAAGAAACCTACACTGGGAATCTAAAATGTTAAATGCCTAGAGTAAAAAAGAATATAACAAGCAAACAGAGTTGAGAAATTCTGGGAAATCACAGTTTCTAGTTTTTGAATGTTTCTCTTGCTCTAGTTAAGAATTAATTACAAGTACTGATTTTTTATTTTTGAGACAAAGTCTCGCTCTGTCGCCCAGGCTGGAGTGCAGTGGTGCAATCTCTGCTCATTGCAACCTCTGCCTCCTGGGTTCAAGCGATTCTCCTGCCTCAGCCTCCTGAGTAGCTGGGACTTACAGGTGCACCACCATGCCCGGATAATTTTGTATTTTTAGTAGAGATGGGGTTTCACCACGTTGGCCAGGCTGGTCTTGAACCCCTGATGATGTGATCCACCTGTCTTGGCCTCCCAAAGTGCTGATTCTTTTGACTTGGTATTGTCAGCTCATGGGTAAAGTAGGACAAGAAAGCAATGTCATATGGTGTCATAACAGAGAAATTTAGGAAAATAAAACAAGATTTGCAACAGGTGACTTAACATCAAAATTTGTCCATATCCCAAAGCTGGACTTTCAGATGTGTTTGGCAATAATCTATCATTTTTTTTCCTGTAAATACATTTGAGAGTTAGAACATAATAATAAAGCTATGAAATCGTCATCTTCAGGGCCAATCCCACCCCAAACAAATACCAAAGTAGACATTATCTTCATTACCTTCAGCAAGAGTATATTCACAGCAAAAACGGAAAGAAATGAATGATCATTTAGTTACAGCAGATGAGAGTTGTATACTGTGGCTAATAATGCAGAACAGGTAATTTGAGTTAATTTAAGTTAATAGAGAATGTATTTTAATATGGAGATGATTGAAAACCTTTTGAATCCTCTAAGGCTCATATGATTAGAAATATGCGATTTCCACCAAAGAAAGAAATGTATTTTATATTGGAATTTTGCAGTTCCTTTTTTATAATAGTTGTGTAAGTAGAAAAAAAAAGTATTACAGTTTTCTCACTTGGTTTCTGAAATTTTATAGAAGTTAAAAAATACAGCTTTGGTAAAATGGCTGTGTCTCTTCTACAATTTCTATGGAAGGTATAAATTTTCTTTGATTGATATCTTTAGATTACTTTTTAAAAAGGACCACTTTATCCTGCTTTCAACATGACAAAGAACAATTTTGGAGAAAGAACAGCACAATGAGGTATTTGGGAAATAGAGGACAGGAGTCCACAACACATTATGGCTTTCTATTAGCATTCCTCTCTCACAACTACATCAAGTTTAAGCTTATGATTAGAAGTTTGAATTATCTTCTTCTACTTTCATACACACTTAATTACTATGATTGTCTACTATCCAATTGGTTGCAGTCCCTCTTATGTAATGAAACTTTGTATTTAAAGAGCTGAACCCATTATTTTAGAAACATCAGAACTCTACACATGTCCTTGGCCTTACTGGGTATGAGGTACTATGAAGAACCACAGGAATAGAAGCTGACTAAATAAAAACGTAATTTCATAGAAAAACATATTTTATCTATCTTGTTTTGACAGAACTCAGGTTCTATGTTCAGTGAATCATTTACTTCTTTATCAAAAGTATGCAGGAGAAGAATTATTTTTATATTTTTTATGCAACATGTTTCACCTTGAGTTTCTCTTGTCTCCTTGTTTTTAGTTATACTGCAATTGCCATGCAAATAATAGTGAGTTATCTGACCTATGCTAAGTGAATAGACATATTCCCTATAACCATTTTAGAGTTGGAGATATAATACAAGAGATATTGATTTACTTTTCACATTTCATTACCATGCCAAACTGAAACATTGATTCAGGTAGCTATTCCTTGTATAGATGAATCCAAAATGCAGTATAATTAATCACAGAAAGTTGAGTTGGAACCAACATAATATTACCCAATTCAATGACAGGCAGGTTGATGCTGCTCTTCCCAGTGTATACTTATGTTTTGTTCAGGTTAGCTGTCATTTCTTAGTTCTTATTATCTAAATTACTCCTTTAAGCTTTCATAATCTACTACACCATAGATTAATGAGCTTTTAAATGATCTTTACTAGTAACTCCATTGATACTCCTTATGGTTTTTCAATAATGCATCTTATAGAAAGGTATGTCAATATAACCAGTATTATTAATTTACATATGCTCTTCACAATGAAACAGAAGTATTAGGTCTTAGAGATTTTAAATATTAATTACAGTACTAATCTTATCAGGGATATTTATATTTTAAAACCAAACGGAAGAGCTTTTATGGTACATCACATTCTGAAACTGCTAGGCCTACTTCTATTCTGAACTAGAAAACATTTTATGAAATAAATGTGACTTATGTAAAAGTATAATGCTCATGGTAGTGGCAGTTTCACCAGCAGATACTAAGACAATGACCCAAAAGGTAATGATTTGGTTCCTAACGTGATGGAGACATTAATGTATGTTTCTTTCCTCAGGATCTATTTGAACATTAAATATATATCTTATTTTGAAGGGTAATATAAGTGAGATATAATGACAGAATTATGTGTACATTACAATGCCCAGTGGAATTCTAGAAGTAACTTTTTACTTAGGAAAAAGAGTCAGTGAAACTGACAAGCTATTTAACAACCTATTAATATATGTAGATTTATAAGAAATGAAACCTATATGCCACTTAAGAAACTTTGTTCGTGAACTAGCAACAAGGATTTAGCAAAAGAAAGACTCCATGAAAAAACGTAAAAATCAATTTAATTTAAAAAGTGCTAATGCTACTTTTAAGTAATGTAAAAATAAAACCTATCAGTCGGAAAAAAGTTGGAAAGATGGAAGATAGGAGACAGGGCAACATACAACTCCCATTTGGATTTAACGTTACCAGAGCCAAAACGAATTTAGGGAGCCACACGATATATAAAAATAGAAGGAGCTGCAGGAAGAGTGTTGTTGGCACTTCCAGTCTCCAGCTCAAGCCCAGGGAAGCCATCCCTGACATATCTCACAGGGGCCCTTGGGGAAGGCAGACAGAGAAATTAGAAAGGGGTCACAGGGTAAAAAAAAAAAAGATTCCAGCTGATTTTTTAAAATTAATTTCTATCGGGCACAAACTTTTTGAGCAGAATCCAGAGGATGAACGGGAAATGCTCCAGATAGGAGCACAAGAGCCACCACTGACATTGTGGGCAGAAGGGGAGGAGTGAGGCCTGAAAGCCATGCTTGCTTTCTGATCAGGGAAGCTTATGGCCTGGTGCAAGGTCTGAGTTCTGCACGCAGTCTGCCTCGATCTAAACTCAGTACTGTTAGCAAGGAACTGTGGGAGCGAGGCCAACCTTGCTGCCCATCCTCCATTCCTCACAGTGGCCACAGAAAGCCCCACTCAAAGAGAGCCTGAGCTCAGACCAGCCTAACTTACCCCACTTCATGGTATTTCTCTACCCACCCTGGTAGCTTAACACAGAAGACATAAACTTTTGGGAGTTTATGGCCCCACCCATTACCTGATAAAGCAAAATACCTACCCTGGCCAACATAGGGCAAATTTATATCCCCCTAATACTACGGCAGCTCGTACTCTCTTGAAAATGCCACCTCCTGGCTAGAGGCCAAGCAACTCAGGCCATTACAGCAACTCATGACAGAATAACCCTACTCTCAGAAAGAACAAAAGAACAGCTAATACAACTGCCTGCAACATCCTGGCTACCCAGAGTTCCTGAGTCTGTCCAAGTGACAACTTCACTGCTAGAACCACCACCATTCAGTAAAGCCAGCACACTAAACATATCTAGAATCAGGGATTCTCACAGAATCTACTTCACTCCCCTGTCACCTCCATGAGAGGAGGTGCTGGTATGCACAGCTGGGAGACCTGAAGATAGATCACACCACAGAACTCATTACAGACATTTCCCAGCACCAACTCAGAGCCTAGTAGCCCCGCTAAGTCGCTAGACCCAGAAGAGCCATAATAATCACTGTAGTCTGGCTCTCAGGAAGCCCCATCCCTAGAGGAAGGTGGAGAGCATCACATCAAGAGATCATCCTTTGGGACAAAATAATCTGAACTGCAGACCTTGAGTTCCATAGCTCCCACTGTAAAAGTCTACCCAAATAAGAAGAAAGCAGAAAAGTTATTCTGGTAATATGACAAAACAGGTTTCTATTAAAACCCCAAAAGATTACACCAGCTCCCCAGCAATGGATTCAAAACGGGAAGAAACCTCTGAATTGCCAGATAAATAATTCAGAAGGTTGATTATCAAGCTACTCAATGAGATACCAGAGAAAGGGGAAAATCAATTAAAAGAAATTTTTAAAAATACAGGATATGGATGAAAAATTCTCCAGAGAAAGAGCTATTATAGAGAATAAACAATCACAACTTCTGGAAATGAGAAAGACACACTTTGAGAAATATAAAATGCACTGGAAAGTTTCAGCAATAGACTAGAACAAGTAGAAAAAAGAACTTCAAAGCTCAAAGACAAGGTTTTTGAGTTAACCCAATCAAAGACAAAAAAAGAATTTCAAAAAATAAAGTATTCAAGAAATTTAGGATTATGTTAAATGGCCAAACCTAAGAATATTTGGTATTCCTGAGAAAGAAATCTAAAAGTTTGGAAAACTTTTTTGAGGGAATAATTGAGGATATCTTCCCATGCCTCGCTAGAGATCTAGACATCAAAATACAAGAAGCTTAAAGAACATGTGGAAAATTCAGTGCAAAAAGATCAGCATCTAGGCACATAGTCGTCAGGTTATCTAAAGTCAAGGCAAAGGAAAGACTCTTAAGAGCTGTGAGACAAAGGCATCAAGTAACCTATAAAGGAAAACCTACCAGACTAACAGCAGATTTCTTAGCAGAAACCTTACATGCCAGGAGGGATTGAGATCCAGTCTTTACCTCCTTAAACGAAATAATTGTCAACCAAGAATTTTGTATCCAGCAAAACTAAGCTTCATAAATGAAGGAGAGTTAAAGTCTTTCAGACAAACAAATGCTGAAAGAATTCGCCCCTATCAAGCCCACACTACAAGCAATACTAAAAGGAATTCTAAATGTTGAAACAAACAAAACCTTGAAATACACCAAATTGAAACTCCTTAAAGCATAAATCCCACAGAGCCTATAAAACAATAACACAATTTTAAAAAAAAAAAAGTTATTTAGGCAACAACTCACATGATGAATAGAACAGTATGTCACATCTCAATACTAATATTGAAGGTAAATGACTTCAATATTCTGGTAATATGACAAAACAGGTTTCTATTAAAACCCCAAAAGATTACACCAGCTCCCCAGCAATGGATTCAAAACAGGAAGAAACCTCTGAATTGCCAGATAAATAATTCAGAAGGTTGATTATCAAGCTACTCAAAAGATACAACTTAAAAGATACAGAATAACAGAATGGATAAAAATCCACCAACAAAGTATCTGCTGTCTTGAAGAGACTCACCTAACACAGAAGGACTTACATAAACTTATTGTAAAGGAATGAAAAAAGATATGTCAGGAAAATGGAAACCAAAAGCAAGCAAGAGTAACTATTATTATATCAGGCAAAACCGATGTTAAAGCAACAACTGTAAAAAAAGACAAAGAGGGACATTATTTAATGATAAAAGGATTAGTCAAACAAGAAAATATCACAGTCCTAAATACACACGCACCTAACACTGGTACTCCCAAATTTATAAAGCAATTACTACTAGACCTATGAAATGATATAGATGATAACACAATAATAGTGGGTGACTTCAATATTCCACTGTAAGCACTAGACAGTTATTCAAGACCTAAAGTCAATATAAAACAATAGACTTAAACGACACACAAGAACAAATGGACTTAACAGATATTTACAGAACATTCCTACACAATAACAGCAGAATACATATTATTTTCATCAGCACATGGAGCATTCTCCAAGATAGAACATATGATAGGCCACAAATCAAGTGTCAATAAATTTAAGAAAATCAAAATTATATTAAGTATTCTCTCAGACCACAGTGGAATAAAACTGAAAATTAACTCCAAAAAGAACACTTAAAACTGTACAAATACATGAAAATTAAATAATCTGCTCTTGAATGCTCTTTGAGTCAACAATAAAATTAAAATAAAAATTAAAAAAATTCAACTGAATGATAACATTGACACAACTTATCAAAAACTCTGGGATGCAGCAAAAGCAGTGCTAAGAAGAATGTTCATAGCCTTGAATGCCTATATCAAAAAGTCTGTAAAAGCACAAATAGATGATACAAGGCCACACCTCAAAGATCCAGAGAAACAAGAACAAACCAAACCCAAACTCAGCAGAAGAAAAGAAATAACAAAGATCAGAGCAGAACTAAATGAAATTGAAACAAACAAATACAAAAGATGAATGAAACAAAAAGCTAGTTCTTGGTAAAGATGAACAAAATTGAATGACCATTGGTGAGATTAACCAAGAAAAGAGGAAAAACTATCCAACTAAGCTGAATTAGAAATGAAATGGGAGATATTACAACTGATATCACAGAAATACAAAAGATTATTCAAGGCTACTATGAACACCTTTACATGCACAAACTAGAAATATAGAGATGGTGTATAAATCCCTGGAAATATACAACTCTTCTGGATTAAATCAAGAGGAAATGGTAACTCTGAACAGACCAATAACAAGTAATGAGATTGAAACCATAATTTTAAAATTGTAAACAAAAAAAGTCCAGGACCAGATGGATTTATAGCTGAATTCTATCAAGCATTCAAATAATTGTACTGATCTTACTGAAAATATTTCAAAATATAGAGAAAGAGGAAATCCTCTCTAAATCATTCTATGAAGCTAGTATCAGCCTAATACCAAAACCAGCAAAAGACATAACCAAAGAAGAAACCTAGAGACCAAACAGCCCTGATGAACATAGATGCAAAAATCCTCAACTTAATAATAGCTAACCAAATCCAATAGCATATCAAAAAGATAATACACCATGATCAAGTGGGTTTCATACCTGGGATGCTTTAATGTACACAAGTTAATAAATGTGATATATCACACAAACAGAATTAAAAACAAAAATAATATTATCATCTCAATAGATGCAGAAAAATCCTTTGACAAAGTCCAGCATCCTTTATCATTAAAACCCTAAGTAAAATTCCCATAGAAGGGACATACTTCAAGGTAATAAAAGCCATCTATGACAAAGCAATAGCCAATTATACTAAATGGGGAAAAGTTAAAAGCATTCCCCCAAAGAACTGGAAAAAGACAATGATGCCTGCTTTCACCTCTTCTATTCAACATAGTACTGGAAGTCCTAACCAGAGCAATCAGACAAAGAGAAAGAAATAAGGGGCATCTAAATCAGCAAACAGGAAGTCAAATGTTTCTGTTCACTGATGACATGATTATATACCTAGAAAACCCTAAAGACTTATCAAAAAAGCTGCTGAATCTGATAAACAAATTCACTAAAGTCTCAGGATACAAAATCAATGTACACAAATCAGTAGCACTGCTATACACCAACAACCAAGCTGAGAATCAAATCAGGAACTCAGTCACCTTTACAACAGTTGTAAAAAAAAATAAAAATATATATATAATTAGAAAGATACCTAATCAAGGAGGTAAAAGATCTCTACAAGGAAAACTACAAAACACTGCTGAAATAAATCATAGATGACACAGAGAAAAATTGAAACATATGCCATGCTCATGGATGGGTAGACTCAATATTGTGAAAATGACCATACTGCCTGCCCAAAGCAGGCTGGAGTTTCAATGCAATTCCCATCAAAATATCATTATCATTCTCCACAGAACTAGAAAAATCAATCCTAAAATTCATATAGAACCAAAAAAGAGCCTTAATAGCCAAAGCAAGACTAATAAAAATCTGAAGGCATCACATTACTGGACTTCAGACTATACTACAAGGCTATAGTTAACAAAACAGCATTGTACTGGTATAAAAATAGGCATGTAAACCAATGGAACAAAGTAGAGAACCCAGAAATAAAGCCAAATACTTGCAGCTGACTGTAATAATTTTGTCCATGAAACAAAGTTTTGACTTGCTTTGGCTGTAACCTGTCACATGAGGTCAGGTATGAAATTCTCCACTTGTGGTATTATGTTGCACTCAAAAAGTTTAGGAGTTTGGAGCATTTTGGATTTCAGAGTTTTGGACTAGAGGCCCTCAACCTGCACTTATTACTTTCTTGCTTTTCTTTATAAGACTACAAAGTCTATAGTCTAAGACTACAGTCTTATCCCATAAGTGTTTATCCCTAAACAGTACAATTTAGTTTTACCTATTTTCATATTTCCTTTAAGTCTCAATCGTTAGGCTTCTATTTGCTTTTCTTTTTTCTCCTTGTAACTGAAGATACTGGATTATTTTTTTCTGTAATATCTTACAGCATAGATTTTGCAGATTGCATTCCCATAGTACACATGTTCCACTGTCAGGTATATTTCCTGTAGTTGATAATATAATAAGAATTGTTCATGTATGTTTCCTAATATAATGAGATCTTCGATAATAATCAATTGTCTTTATAAATCCTATTCATAAATTTGTAAGTCTGTAAAATAATAGGATTTGCATGCATTGCAGGAGATTGGGAGATTAACCTAGATCCCATAAGCCTGGACTAAGGAAGCATCAGTTATATTTTATGTTAGGAAAATGTTAACTTTTTTTCCATTAAAAGCTCCTTATGAAACTTTTGTATTCAGGGAGTATCACATGCCCACACACACATGGTCTCTGATATATGAAGAAAGAGAAAAGCCTGTGCAAATGACAGAAGCAGATGGCCTTGCTAAGCAATGTTCTACCTTCTCTATCTCAATTTCGCAATTAAAACCAACTTGAAGATACAACTGTTCATAAGTTAGACTTTCACACGTTAATATGGTGCTTTTTTATTTGAAGAAATTTTAACTCGGCATGTGTTTGTGTATGTGTGTGTGTGTATGTGTTTGTGTGTTTGGTTGCTGTTTTTTTCTTTTTTTATTAGTTAAATAAGATGACATAGAATAAATGTTTGAGTACTTATCCGAGACCTAGCTTAGAAACTTTATTAACAAAACCAGCTTTGTAGTCAGCTACACTTAGTCAGGAAGTGCCATTTGTCAAGTCACTTAGCCTCTCCTGGCTTGAGTTTTCTGTCTGCATTACGAAGAGAAAAGTGTCTAAATAATATATTAAAAATGTGCATAGCAGAATACCTCACTAATAATATGATTGCAATAAACAATTGTTCACTACAATAGTCATAGTAGTGTGCTGAATATTAGAAAAGATTTTAAAAAGATATCATAACCTACAGTATATCGAGCAAGATGAGACTTGGATACAAAATCTATATAAGATAGGATACAATAAAGTGGTAGTTGCCGAGAGCAGTTTTTACTATAGTGGTAAGATAAGAAGTTATTATTAGATAAAGAAAATAACGAGAATAGCAACATATAGCCCCTCAAAAGCTGCAGAAATTAAGACATTATTTAACTTGGGAGAAGCTAACAGAATGGAAAGTATATATATGTATAAAAGGAGCCATTAAAACAAGAGAAGAGATACAATCCAAGGACCATGAACTTTACGTTGCCCCCCATGCCCCAAACTAAAGCAACCATGCCATAAAAGGAAAATGTTCTAAGTCATTCAGCTGTGTTGAATTTTTGACAGAAATAAAAAAATAATTACCAAGTGTAAAGACCTGAAAATCTGAGCATATACTAACAATCAGAGCACCACAGGTCTTTAACTTCTGTGTTCAGAACTTAAAAATTGCCAACATGTTAAAGATTGGCTTTAATGGGCCAGGCTCAGTGGCTCAAGCATGTAATCCCAACACTTTGGGAGGCCGAGACGGGCGGGTCACGAGGTCAGGAGATCGAGATCATCCTGGCTAACCCGGTGAAACCCCGTCTCTACTAAAAAATACAAAAAACTAGCCGGGCGAGGTGGCAGGCGCCTGTAGTCCCAGCTACTTGGGAGGCTGAGGCAGGAGAATGGCGTGAACCCGGGAGGCGGAGCTTGCAGTGAGCTGAGATCTGGCCACTGCACTCCAGCCTGGCGACAGAGCGAGACTCCGTCTCAAAAAGAAAAAAAAAAAGAAAAGAAAAAGAAAAGATTGACTTTAACTCCCTTGTTTTATAATTGGCTTTATGAGCAATGCTTTTGTATCAAGCTATTAAGAACAACCTAAAGTGCTATTGTTATGCTTTACTGACTGTTACGCAAGATATCACTTGAGTGAAAAATCTGAAAATGGATATTTTGATATATGTAAGATGGCACACCTGGAAGCCACAGGCGCTCATTCCCCCACATAAATATTTTTAAAAACCTATAGACATTGAAACAACTTGATAGGAGCTCTGAAAACTACTAAAACATCTAGAGCAATGAAACAAAGCACAAATAAGAAGAAACCACATTCAAAATGGTTTTTGTGGCACTTTTACACTCCCTTTCCCCACACCGTCCCTGGCATGGTAGTCAGAAGAAAGCAGCCCATTTCCCAGTTTTCTTTCATGGAATGGAAGTAGCAAAGTGAAACCTGTTTACAACATTCTAACCTTTCTGTGGGCTACATGGAAGGTTTGTTTCTATCTCAACTGATTCAGAGCTCAGATGGAAAATGTTAGTATTCTTTGGATTTCAGTCTTATAGAACCAATGAAAGGCACTGGCAGGTGCTCCAGAACATGAGAACCACATGAAGACAGAAGACCCATTGACCTCTGGGGACAAGATTATAAGCAGAGGAATGAAATAGAACATCTAAGGTCTTAAGAAGAAGATGTAATTAAGCTCTTTGGGAAATTAAAACATTTTAAAGCAGACTTGTACACAGAAGAAATTGGCGGAAAAAAAAAAAAAGCACACATACAATCCCAGGGGAGATTGATGCCCAGAAAAGGCCTGCGAAGACCTTAAGCCTTTGCCCCAGACTCATCACAAGACTCAGGACCCGACTAATTAGTAAAGGCCTTCTCTATCACTCTGTAAAAAGTGTGAGAATTGGTGGTTTTTTTAATATATTCAGCTTTTCAAAGGAAATTGCAGGCATACAAAGAAAGAGAAAAATATACCCAAGAAAAGTAAAATAAATTTTCAAAACTGTCCCTGAATAAACACAGGCATGGGACACACTAGACAATGACTTGAAAACAATTATCTTAAATATGTTTAAAGAGCCAAATAAAAACACAAAGAACTAAAGAAAATCAGAAATATATATATATGTATAAACAAAATTACAACATCAATACAGAGATATAAATTATGAAAAAAAAGAAGCAGGAGGATGAAATGGGAGGATTACTTGAGACCAGGCGTTTGAGACTAGCATGGGCAACATAGCAAGACACTGTTTCTAGAAAAAAATTCTAAAATAAATAGCTGGGCATGCTGGTGTATGACTATAGTTCTAGCTGCATGGGAGGCTGAGGTAGGAGGATTACTTGTGCTAAGAAGTTCAAGTCTGCAGTAAGCTATGATTGTGCTACTGCACTCCAGCCTGGTTGACAAAGCAAGACTATCTCCAAAAATTAAAATTAAAAAAGAAAAAAAAAAGGAGAAATTTTAAAGCTGAAAACTAAAATGAATGAATTTTAAAATTTACTACAGCAGTTAAACAGCAGACTCAAATAGGCAGAAGAAAGAATCAGAAAAGTTAAAGACTAATTATATAAAATTATTGAGTCTAAAACAGAAGAGGAAGGTAACAGAGTCCAAAAGATTTACATGACACCATCAAGAAGATACAAATATGCATTATGAAATTCCCAGAAGGAGAAGAGGAAGATAACAGGGCAAATATTTTATTTGTATGTATAATGGCTAAATATTTCCCAAATTTCAAGAAAGACACCAATCTAAGAATCCAAGAGTATCAATAAACTGAAAATAGGATAAACACAGAAACCCACACTAAGATACATTATAATCAAACTGTCAGAAGACAGATTATTTTGAAAGCAGCAAGAAAAAAGTGATTGATCACATAATAGAAATACACAGTAAGGTTATTAGTAGATTTTTCACCTAAAATCATTCAGGCAAGAAAGTAATAGAATGATATATTTAAAGTACTGAAAGAAGAATAAAATGTCAACTAAGAATTCTATATCTACTTAAACTGTGATTCACATGCAAAGGAGAAATGAATACATTCCCAGATATACAAAAGCTAAGCGAGTTTATTATTATTAAGCTGTCCCTATAAGAATAGGCTAAAGGGATTCTGAGAGGCCAGCCCTCAAATGACTACATCTTTCCCTAGGGCTGACACCGCCCTTCTTGCCATTGGGTAAAGGAGAAAAGGAGAAGATTGGACATTATCATGGACCCCAAAGTCAAATACCACCTACAGATTTTGCTGAGGGCTTCTCTGGGACCAAAGCATGAGCAAACCATGTGCCTCAAAACTTCCTGTTTATGCTGCTCCCACTGAGAGTGACTCCATCCTCCCTGATGGCAGGCCTGCAGCACAGCTGTCACTGCCCCCACCTGAGCATTTCACCTGTGGACTGGGGACCACCCCACCACTACATATTACAGCCAACACCTGAGAACTCTACCAAGGGGTCTGAGGACAAGTCCATCAACTGATCTAATACCCGCAGAATGCAAGCATGCCATTCAGGGACCTGAGGATTGCTCAATCCAGTCCACTACACTTGGTATATAAGTACTCCTCTCAGGGTCTGAGATTGGGCCAAACAAACATGACAATACCAACACAGCTGGCTCCCAAATTCACATGCCACCTGTGATTTAAGGTCCTGGCTCACCCAACCCATCACCTCAATGAACACCATCTTGAACCATGTGGGTTACACTGGGTTGCCCCAACACTTTCACTTCCATTGCTGACATCATGCCTTCTGCCCAGAGATCTGAGAACTTGTCCACAGGCTTGGCCTACTGATACCACTGCCAGAAGCCCAGGAATAGGCCTGGACTCACTAATACCAGAGCCAGAATACTTTGCTCTGGGGCTTAAGGACAGTCATACTCATCCTACCACTGCCACAACTGCACTCCATAGACTGGCCCACCTGGCTTCCCAATCCCCAGTAAAACCTCTTCACAGCCTCCACTACTAACACACACTAAGCTCCCAAGAAAACTACAGATACAACTGATGCTGTTTACACCCCCCGCAAAAAAAGATGCAGAGACCACGCTGCTGTATACATCCAAAATGAAAGGCAAAGTGCCCTACCTAACCAACACTATACAAACATCTTCAGGAGAAAGTTCTCCTTTAAGAAAGCAAATTAAAAAAATTGAAAGGATCACTGTTGCACACATACAGAGAGGTCAGTATAAGAACACAGAAAACATTTAAAAAGCAAGGAAATATGACACCTCCCAAGGACCACAATAATTCCCCAGCAAAATATCAATAAAAAATAAATTCACAAAATCTTTCACAAAGAATTCAAAATATTGATTTTAAAGCTCAACAAAATACAAAAGAATTCTGAGAAATAATACAAAGAAAACAGAAAAACAATTGACTATATGAATGAGAAATTTACCAAAGAGAGAGATCATTTAAAAAATTGAAATTCTGCAACTGAAAATTGAATGAAAAATAGAATACCTTTGAAATAGTCAACAATTGAATATATCAAACAGAAGAAAGAATCTCAGAACTTGAGAAAAAATTTTGAAATTATGTAGTAAGATAAAAAAATAAATTTTAAAAATTTTTAAAGAAATGAGCAAAGACTTCATGACATTTGGGACAACATAAAGTAACTGAATATTCAAATTATTGATGTTCTCTAGGGTGAAAAAATAAAAGGCTTAGAAGACCTATTTAACAACATAATAGATGAAAAGTTCTCAAGTCTAGCAAAAGATTTATACATTCAGATATAGGATACACAAAGATACCCAAACTAATATAATGCAAAAATGATCTCCATGGCACATTATAGCCAAACTGCCTAAAGTCAAAGATAATGAGAGGATTCTAAAACCAGCAAAAGCAAAGCATCCATTTACCTATAAAGGAGCTCCCATTAGACTAACAGCTGAAACCTAACCAGTAAGGAAAGAATGGGATAACACATTCCAAGTGCTCAAAGAGAAAAATTGCCACTTAAGGATACTATATCCAGCAAAATTATCCTTCATAAATGAAGGAAAAATAAAGTCTTTCCAGGATAAGCAAATTCTGTGAGAATTCATCATCATTAGACTGTCTCTACAAGAAATTCTCAAGGGAGACCTGAACTTGGAAGTGAAAGGACAATTACCGTCGTAAGAACACACTCAATGTGTACAATTCACTGGTAAATCAAACAGGCAAATGAGGAGAAAAGACTCAAATGGAACCAGTACATTAAACCACCAAACCACAATAAAAAATAATCAGAGAAAAATTAAGAAACAAAGAATACAAAAACAACTAGAAAACAATTAATAACATGATAAAAACAAAGCCTTGAATATCAATAATAACCTTAAAAGCAAATGGAACAAATTCTCATCTTAAAAGATGTAGTCTCGTGAAACACATTTAAAAAAAAAGATTTTCTAAGTATATGCTGACTACAAGAAACATACCTTACCTATAAAGATAAATATAGACACAAAATAAAGGAATGGAAGCATATTTCACACAAATAAAAACCAAGAGCAAGCAGGAGTACCTACATTTATATCAGATAAAACAGACTTTAAGTCAAAATAGAAAAAAAAATTGAAGAAAATCATTATATAATAATAAAGTGGTTAATCTAGCAAGAGATTATACCAATTCTAAATACATATGCTACCAACACTGGAGCACCCATATAAGTAAAGCCAATATTACTAGATCTAAAGAGAAAGGTAGACTTCAAAACAAAACTAGAAGGATATTTTAACATCCTGCTCTCAGTATTAGACAGATGATCTAGACAGAATAAATATATACAGAGACATTAGACTTAAACTGGACTTCGGACCAAATAGACCTAACGAACATTTACAAAACATTTTATTCAATGACTAGAGAATATACATTTTTTTCACCAGCACATGCAACATTCTCCTGGATAGACTATATGTTAGGTAACAAAGTAAGTCTCAACAAATTTTTAAAAATTAAAATCATATCATGTATCTTCTCAGATTACAATAAAATAAAACTCAAAAGCAATACAAAGAGACACTTTAGAAAATATAGAAATACACTGAAATTAAACAACATGCTTCTGTGCAATCATTGGTTCAATGAATAAATTAAAATAAAAATAAAAATCATTCTTGAAACAAATGAAGATGGAAACACAACATAATAAAAACTGCTGAATACACCAAAAACAGTGCTAAAAGTAAAGTTTGTAGCCACAAATGACTACATCAAAAAAGCAGAAAAAGTTCAAATAAACAACCTAATGATGCACCTCAAGGAACTAAAGAAAAAAAAAAAGCAAACCAAATCCAAAATTAGTAGAAGAAAAAAAATAATGAAATTAAGAGCAGAATTAAAATATAAACTAAACAGATACAAAAATCACTAAAATAACAAATTAGTTATATGAAAACATAAAGTTGGTAAAACACTAACTAAACTTACCAAGAAAAGACAGAAGCCAAAAATCAATACATCAAAAGTGAAAGAAGAGACATTACAACTGATAAGACTGCAATACAAAAGATATCAGAGAATATTATGAAGAAATATGCTGACATACTGAAAAATCTAGAGGAAATTGGTAAATTCCGAGAAACATACAACATACCAAAATTAAATCAGGGGAAATAGAAAACATGAACAGACAATGAGTAGCAACCCTGAATTAATAATAAAAATAATCTCAACAAAGAAAAGCCCAGGACTGTATGAATTCATGGCTGAATTCCATAAAATGTATATAGAACTCATCCCAATTCTCCTGAATGTACACCAAAAAAACTGAAGAGGTGGAAGCTCTCCCTAAATTATTCTATAAGGCCAGCATTACTTTGATACCAAAAACAGATAAGAACACAACAAAAAATGAAAACTATAGGCCAATATCTTTGATTAACAAAAACATGAAAATCCCCAACAAAATACTATCAAACTAAATCCAGTAGCACATCAAAAAGATAAGAGACTATGACCCAGTGAGATTTACACCACTGATACAATGAAGATTCAACATACACAAATCAATAAACATTACATCAACAGAATTAACAAAAAACATATGATCATTTAAACATGCAGAAAAAAACGATTTTATAAAATTCAACATTCCTTCATAGTAAAACCCCTGAAAAAACTAGGAATAGAATAAATGTATATAATAAATATAAGTTAATATAGTAAAATTCATATGTGAATATCCCATAGCTAACGTACTGAATGAGGAAAAGTTAAAAGCCTTTTTTAAAGATCTGGAACAAGACGATGATGCTTGCTTTCAACACTCCTGTTCAACCTAGTAGTTGAAGTTCTATTTCCAGCAAGCAGACAAGGAAAATAAATAAAAAAAATCCAAGTTAGAAAAGAGGAAGTCAAATAGAACTTCTTTGCTGATTATACAATCTTACATCTAGAAAAAACTAAAGCCTCCATTAAAAGACTTCTAGATTTGATAGATAAATTTAGTAAAGTTGCAGGATGCAAAATCAACATACAAAAATCAGTAATGTTTCTGTATACCAATAATGAACTAGGTAAGAAAGAAATCAAGAACGCAATTCTATTTACAATAGCTACAAAAAAAGCATTGGGATAAATTTAACCAAGGGTGTGAAATATCTCTTCAAAGAAAACTGTAAAACATCGATGAAAGTAATTGAAGAGGACAATAACAAATGGTAAGACATCCCATACTCATGGATCAGCAAATTAATATTGTTAAAATGACCATAGTGCTCAAAGCAATTTGTAGATTAAGTGATACCCCCACCAAAATACGATTATTTTTCCAAAATAAGAAAAAGCAATTATAAAATTCTTATGAAACCCAAAAGAGGCCCAAATATTCAAAGCAAACTTGAGTAAAAAAGAACAAAGCTAGAGGCATCACACTGCCTGATTTTAAAATGTATGACAAGTCTTGAGTTTCCAAAACAACGTGGTATTGGCATAACAATAGACACAGGACGCAGAAATATATCCATGTATTTATGGCCAAATGATTTTCAAGAAAGGCACCAAGGACATGCGTTGGGAAAAAGACATGCCCTTCAATAAATGGTACTTGCAAAATTAGATACCTATATGCAGAAAAATAAAACTGGATTTCTATCTCCCTCCATATTGAAAACTCAACACAAGATGAATTAAGACTTCAATTTAAGACCGAACAATGTAGAATTACTACAAGAAAACTAGAAAACACGTTAGGGAATTGGTCTAGGCAAAGATTTTATGGCTAACACCTCAAAAACATAGGCAATAGAAACAAAAATAGGCAAATGGGATGATACTAAGCTAAAAAGCTTTTGCACAGTAAAGAAAACCATCGACAAAATAAATAAATAACCTCTTGAATGGGAGAAAATATTCAAAAATGATTTGTTCAAAAAGAGACTAATATCCAGAATATACCAGAAACTCAAACAATGCAATGGTTAAATAATAGTAATAATAATCCTATTGAAAAGAAGGCAAAGGGCATTAATAGATATTTTTCAAAATAAGGCTTACAAAAGGGCCAACTGTTATATGAAAAAATGCTTAATATTACTAAGCATCAGGGAAATGCTAATCAAAACCTGATATTATCTCACATTAAGAAATATTCAGAATGTATATTGTTAAAAAGACCAAAAAAAAAAAAAAAAAAGACAGACGCTGGCAATAATGCAAAGAAAGGGGAACTTTTATACTTTGCAGGGAATTTACATTAGTACAAACACTATAGAACAAAATTTGAAGATTTCTCACTAATTAAAAATAGAGACTGGGCATGGTGGCTCAAGCCTGTAGTCGCAGCAATTTGGGAGGCCAAGGAAGGTGGATCACCTGAGGTCAGGAGAGTGAGACCATACTGGACAACATGGTGAAACACAGTCTCTACTAAAAATACAAAAATTAGCCAAGTGTGGTGGTGGATGCCTGTTATCCCAGCTACTTGGGAGGCTGAGGCATGGGAATCACTTGAACCCAGGAAGCAGAGGTTTCAGTAAGCCAAGATCCTGCCATTGCACTTCAGCATGGATGACAGAGTGAGACTCTCTCTCAAAACATAAGTAAATAAACAAAATAAAAAACAACAACAACAAAAAACCAGAGTGAACACACAATTCAGCAACCCCAGTATTGGATATTTATATGAAGGAAAATAAATCTGTATCAAAGGGATACTTGCATTGACATGTTTATTGTAGCAGTATTCACAATATCCAATATAGGGTATCAAACAAAGTGTATATTAACAGATAAATGAATAAAGAAAACGTGGTATATATACACAATGAAATAGTATTTGGCTATAGAAAAAAATAAAAGCATATTATTTGCACCAATATAGATGGAACTGAAGGTAATGATGTTAAGGTAATATGCCAGGCACAGAAAGATAAATACCACATGTTCTCACTTATATATGGGAGTTTAAAAAGGTGATGTCATGGAGATAAAAAATAAAATAACAGATTCCAGAGGGTGAAAAGGGTGTGTGGGGATGAGGAGGGGATAAAGAGAGGCTGGTTAGTGGGTACAGATATACAGTAAAAATAAATAAGTTCCAATATTCAATAGCAGAGTAGGGTGACTATAGTTAGCAACGATATATTGTATATTTTAAAGTAGCTATTAGAGAGGACTTGAAATAATACCAACACATAGAAATGATAAATAACCAAGGTGATGATTACCCCAAATACTCTGACTTAATTATCACACATTCTATGCATGAAAAAAAATTCACATGTATCCTATATATAACATGAAGTTTCCAGTAAAAGTAAATAAATAAAAACAGTTGAAATACAATACCATGATAATTTTGGTTTGTAACACCATTTTTGAATTGTTTACAGGATTTAAAAAACAAAATACATAAATATAAGTATAAATCTATGTTAATAGGAACACAAAATGTGAAGAATTAATTTGCGAGCTAATAATATTAAGTGAGCTAATAATATTAAGTGAGCTAATCATATTAAGTGAGCTAATCATATTAAGTGAGCTAATCATATTAAGGCGGGTCAGAGCTGCAAAAGAAATAGACTTTTTGATTGAGATTGAAGTTAATTTGGTATCAATTTACCATCGAATGTCATAAATATACATATAAATAACATAAACAAGTATGTTATATGTAATCCCCATGGTAAGTGCAAAGAAAATATCTATAGAATATACACAAAAGAAGAGGAAAAGAGAGTCACATTCTTGCATTACTAAAAAGCAACTAAACACAAAGAAGGGCAGTAATGGAGAAAATGAGGAAAAAAACATCATAAAATGCACAGAAAACAGAAAAGAAAATGGCAAAAGTCAGTGCTTACCTGTAAGTAATTACTTATTTTATTTATCTTATCTCATTTTATTTTATTTTTTGAGATTGAGTCTCACTCCGTTGCCCCAGACTTGAGTGCAGTGGTGCGATCTCGGCTCACTGCAACCTCTGTCTCCCAGGTTCAAGTGATTCTCCTGCCTCAGCCTTCTGAGTAGCTGGAATTACAGGCTCCTGCCACCACACCCAGCTTTTTTTTTTTTGTATTTTTAGTAGAGATGGGGTTTCACCATGTTGGCCAGGCTAGTCTCGAACTCCTAATCTCAGGTGATCCACCCACCTCAGCCTCCCAAAGAAAGTGCTGGGATTACAGCACATGGCCAGTAATTACTTCTAATGCATAAGAATTAAATTCTCCAATAAAATAAATGAATTGGATGAATGGATACAAAAACAAGATCCTACTATACATTGTCTGAAAAACACTCACTTTCATTCTAAGTGAGTTTCATGCATAAGTTGAAAGTCAATGGGTAAAAAAAGCAGAAAGCAGTAGACCAAGAACAGCAACTTCCAACCCAGTTTATCTTTTAACAATGATACAGGGGCAAGGGACCTTGTAAGAAACCTTGTCATGAGACTGTCCAATCCCGGAATACTGGACCCATCTCTCAATAAATGTTAAAGTTTCCAAAATTTTAGTAAGTTGAGGAGAAAAGGGTTTTAAAAGTACTCACATTCTGTATTTCTATCTCCATAAAGTGAAAGCATTTTCCTCTTTAGGAAACAACATAGTTGTTTAATTTACTTTGGAAACACACTGTATTGGCAAAATGTTTTTGTTCAGGCTAAGCAGCATAATAAGAAAAAGTGAATCCTTCACATAAGTTAGGCTTTGAGAAAGCTGTTTTTAGGACTGAGAGGCAACCAAGCTACTTTCCTATGCACTAAGTTTTGGTCTGATAATCAAACCTTATCACTATAAAGATTTTTAGTGGTGCCAAAAGCTAAACCAGTAGAATGCCCACGTGGCTATAACCAAATAGTCTTTCCTACTTAGAAATGACCAGATTTCCAAATAGGAGACATTATGTACATATGATCAAAAACACTAGCAAACAAATTATCTATGTAACCCAGTGATTCTGTGATCTCTCAACCATATACCTTTAAAACTCACTGTCATTTCATAAGTGGTATGTTGATTTAAAAAGGGATTATTCAAATGTATGATTGGAAATTGTGCTATCTTCTGGCACCATAGTTGCATTATCAGAGAAAATAGCATGAAAAAGCTATTGATTATTTTTTACACGGAATGACAAAAAGCACCTTTGATAAGTAATTGGGGAGCAATAGAATGTAACAGGTTTTAAGTTCTTGTGCAAATGAAAGACAATAAAGAGGAAGCATGAAAACAAATTAAGCCATATATAGGTCAATCATCCTATTAGGACTCTTCAGGGAGCACATACCTAATTTGCATAATTGTATTTTTATAGCTGCCAGACTAGCTGCTGTGCTGATACATGTACTTGGTGAGTTTAAAAAACAAAAGGATTGTCTTTCTTATTCTAATGATTAATGACTAAGTGGGTAACAGTGTTAATGAGTAAGTGGGTAACTGTGTGTGTGTGTGTGTGTAACTTAAAAAATAACCAAATATATATATTTTTAAAATAACTACTATTATTATATGACAAGTCTCTTTAGGAATTAAGACATGGGCCGGGCGCGGTGGCTCAAGCCTGTAATCCCAGCACTTTGGGAGGCCAAGGCGGGCGGATCACAAGGTCAGGAGATCGAGACCACAGTGAAACCCCGTCTCTACTAAAAATACAAAAAATTAGCTGGGCGCGGTGGCGGGCGCCTGTGGTCCCAGCTACTCAGGAGGCTGAGGCAGGAGAATGGCGGGAACCTGGGAGGCGGAGCTTGCAGTGAGCCGAGATCGCGCCACTGCACTCCAGCCTGGGCAACAGCGTGAGACTCCGTCTCAAAAAAAAAAAAAAAGGAATTAAGACATGATTTACTAAACTTAAACATCCATTGAACATTGCATAATAATCTATCTCCCTAGTATTTATATAAGCTTGTCCAAAAATATCACCCATTATAAAACTTGGACTAAACTTCTCATCACTTATAAGACTAAACCATATTTTATTAGCTAACATATTAAATGTATTTGCTATTGATTCAAATTATATCAACTTCAGTCCAGGTTATGCCATGGTAGTCAGATATTAAAAATTGAAAATTTTACATATTTTCGATGAATTACTATGAGAATGCAAGATATCACTTGATAAATACAAATTATTGCAGAATAAACATTCATGGAGTTCATGAGAACAGGAAAGTTAAAAAGCTTTCTCCACCTCCTGGGTTCACGCCATTCTCCTGCCTCAGCCTCCTGAGTAGCTGGGACTACAGGCGCCCGCCACCATACCCGGCTAATTTTTTGTGTTTTTAGTGGAGATGGGGTTTCACCGTGTTAGCCAGGATGGTCTAGATCTCCTGACCTCGTGATCCGCCCGCCTCAGCCTCCCAAAGTGCTGGGATTACAGGCGTGAGCTACCGCGCCTGGCCAAAAGTGAGAAGGTTTTAAGTCTAATCAATGATCACCACAGACCTCCTAACGGTCCATTATTAGTGCTATTATTATAACTATTCTAGTATGTTCTTATTGTAGGACAAAAACAACAACAACAACAACAACTATTCCTAAATAAAAATTCCTCAAATTGATTCAAAAGTCATGAGCGTCATGATTTTCTGTGAAACTACTTGGTATATTTCTTGCCAGAATTCCATAATTTACAATTTACTTATTTGAGTGCAGTTATGCCTTAATGATCCATGTGAGTGGAGTTAAATTGTGCAGGCTTCCCATAGAGTAAATAATCTAAGAAGTGCATTTATTTATAATGTATTACAGACTGAGCTCATTTTATGCATTGAATATATTTCTATTATTTTTTTATAAATGAAATGATCACTTATTCACCAAGCCAGGACTTTCCTTCTGAATTCTATTATAATTTTGGAGCCGTGTCTCACAAAATAGAATATATAACACTAGGCCTGCCTACCTCACAGGATTGTTGAAAAATATAAAATGCTAAAAAGAAATGCTATAAACTGAAAGTTTGTGTTTCCGCAAAATTCATATGTTGAAATCCTAATACCGTATGTGATAGTATTATGAGATGGGGCCTTTGGGAGGTGTTTGGGTCCTAAGGGTGGATCCCTCATGAATAGAATTAGTGTTCTGATAGTAGAGGGTCCAGAGAGCTCATGAGTGCCTTCTGCCACGTGAGGGCACAACACAACGACAGCTGTCTGTCAAACAGGAAGTGGGCCCTCACCAGACACCGATTCTGTTAGCACTTTCATCTAGGACTTCTCAGCATTCAGAACTGCGAGAAATAAATTTCGGTTGTTTATAAGCCACACAGTCTATAGTGATTTGTTATAACAGCCTGAACAAAGACAAGACAAAATTACAAATGTTAATGATAAAATCAGGGATCAGGAAAATTCTGGCTCCATAGATTAACTTAGGAAGTGTTTTTTTTCTCTCCACATTCTTAAAAGAGTTTGAGAAGTGTTGGTTTTAACTTTTCTTTAAACATTTGATGGAACTCACTAGTTTAACTATCTGATCCTGGATTTTTATTTGTTGAGAAGTTTTTCAGCGTATGAAATGAAGTATTTCATTTCAAAATAATAAGGCTCTCAATATATCAATGATTAGTCACAATAACACTAGAAGTAGTGAAGTGATAAAGTGCTTGCATCCATAAATGGAATCACCATGAATATGACAGCTAGAAATGCAGACTGATGCAAGCATATTGTATTGACAACTCAAATATCACAAGTAGCATTTCTTTAAGTGATGTGATTCTCTAAATTAGTGAACAACTCTTGGTAAGAGTAAATACATAAACCATAGGAGTTTATTATCATTATCATTTATTATGTACTGCATACAATCAAATGTGCTGCACTTTTATACAATTGACAGTGCAATAAGTAATTGGTAATTTTCTAATTACCAATTAGAAAATCAGTTATGCATTCTAGCTGCAGCACTGTCTAATCTCCAGTGAAAACTGAATCAGCACGCCAATAGGAAATCTGGCCACTCCACAATGTTTAATCAGTGCTTTCAAAGCAGACATTTGGCCGGGCGCGGTGGCTCATACCTGTAGTCCCAGCACTTTGGGAGGCCAAGGCAGGCGGATGACCTGATATCGGGAGTTCGAGACCAGCCTGACCAACATAGAGAAACCCTGTCTCTACTAAAAATACAAAATTAGCTGGGTGTGGTGGCGCATGCTTGTAATCCCAGCTACTCCGGAGGCTGAGGCAAGAGAATCACTTGAACCCGGGAGGAGGAGGATGGGGTGAGCCGAGATCACGCCATTGCACTCCGGCCTGGGAAACAAGAGCGAAACTCCGTTTAAAAAAAAAAAAAAAAAAGCAGACATTTGTGTAAGTGTTAATTACATTTTTTGCCTCCTGTACTAGCCATTAAGCCTCATATCTGATGGCTTCTCTTATGACTAGGCCATCAGAGAGACAAAGAGCATCTCTTTCTCTAATTTATTTAGCTTCTTTTGGAAAGAGTGCAGGCAAAAGAATAAAAAAACACTTATGATGCATCCACAGATTCAAAGGAACCGGAATCCTCCAGATAGATCAATTGTTTTTTGGAGAGTACTTTTCCCTTTTGAATGAAAAGCAATTGTGTTGTTAAAAGAAAATGTATTCAAAACTATGACCAAGACTTTGAAGCTAAGCTAAGTTCATACATAAAATGAGCCACTTTTTATTGAATCAGCTCTGGGTCTGAATTTTATTTTAATCACCAAATTTAGGAAAATAAAAATAGAAGGTAATCAGTATAAATAAATCAACTATCAGCAATTCAGTATATGTGTGTGTGTGTGTATATTTATTTATAAAGATAAATCAACTATTCAGTATAGATATCTATACTGCTATGTTCAATATCGATTTATACTGTATAAATTCAATATAGATTCAGTCTATTCCATACAGATATCTATTCAGTATAGATATCTATATACTATACACGTATACAGATATGTATATTGAATAGTTGATTTATTTTTATACATATATATACATATACTGAATAGTTTATCTCTATAATTTGATATTTAAGAGATGTTTTTGTAGTCATATAGTTAAGGTAAATATTTTAGACATGTGTACCAATAGACTATATAGTGTTGTGTTTGATTTCAAGCGAAAATGAAAATGTTCTCAGATTCAATGCACAGGTTGCAGCTGCATTTTAAAAATCCAAATTATACTGTTATTTGTATACATATCAAGTCAGCTGGAAAGACTTTTGGTGTCAGGATCACATTAGGTCTCCCCAGCATCCAAGCTCAATTTGCAATTAGAAAATCACAACTTTCCAGTCTGTCTTTTCTTTTTTATTATTTATGCAGGGGCACACAAAATAAGTGTAGGACTCTGTCATCTATTTCTCTGGTCTCAGCTCCTAACATGACCCCAATCTTCACTCCCAACCAAAGTGTCTGTCAATTTAGCACTAATCAGCAGCACTTAATTCCGGCAAACTTTCAGAACTAGGAAAAGACCTTTGAAGTTCCCATTCTGCTGTATGTTAGTCAGATTTACTTTACCACAGAATTAAATGAGATTCCTGAAAGAAGTCTATTTGGAATTTTTTTCTTTTCTTTTCTCTGTGAATATTACCACATACTTTAAATACACGAACCATAGCCCCATTAAAAAATAATTGCACTGTAATATATTTTCTCAGCAATAACTCTTTAATAATACCTTATATAAATCAGATTGGGAATTTATATACCATTGGATCTGAACTTAAGATGCACTTAATTACTCTATTTGATAACAAATTGTTAAAGTGTGTATGTGTATGTACATGTGTAGAGAAAAGCATGAGAAGGAGACAAAATACACAAATGTCATTAAAAAACCCTTATTTTGTAAGCATTTATATGTGCAATTCCAATGCCTTTTTTTTTGGTTAAAAAATTAATTTGGGGCCAAGTGGGGTTACTTATGCCTATAACCTCAACACTTTGGGAGGCTGAGGTGGGAGAACTGCTTGAGATCAGCAGTTCAAGTCCAGCTTGGTCAACATAGTGACACATCATCCCTAGCAACAGCAACAAAAATTTAGCAATTAGCTGATCATGGTGGCACATGCCTGTAGGGAGACAAGAAGAGGGGATCTCTTGAGCCCAGGAACTCGAGGCTGCAGTGAGCTATGATCCTATTACTACACTCAAGCCTTGGTGATAGAATGAGATTCTGTCTCAAAAAAAAAAAAGAAAGAAAGAAAGAAAAAGAAAAAGGTGGGTGGGGGTGAAGCCATGCACATACATGGATAATGTACAACTGTTAAGATGAATGAGTAGAAAAGTAATGACACAAAAAGATATTTATAATATATTAAATGAACAGGGGTTAAAAAATAGGAAGCATATTATTGATATTACTGTATGATTTTTACTAAAATATGGGCATATAAGTAGATAAAAAATTTAACGAGAAGGAAATACATTAAATATTAATAGTTTTCTCTGGGTTATTTTTATTTTCTTTTCTGCTTCTCTACATTTTCCTCTAATATGAATAATTTTGTAGTAATAAGATATGAAAGTTATGTTAAAAACATGATTACATAAAAATGTAGGAGTATAGCGACAGAATAAAATTTTAAATTTCTTAACTTAAAAATAATCACCCTTTAAAATGTTGGAACAGTTCCAGCCAGGCGTTCTATTCTCTGCACTTTTTTCTTTATTGAGATCATACTTTCTTTTGAAGTTTTCTGAATGTCTTCTCTATTGCAGCTGGTCTAAGTTTATCACTGGCTTAGATTAAACTAGCATGTAATACGGTATCATCATGCTCAGAAAAACAGAGAACTACGTACACAGCTTCTGCAAGTAGAAGACAGTTTTTTGTTAGTGTTATGCCCAGACCGTTTATTCCCCGAAGAAGACCACCAGAGTCCAGAGTCAAAGCTAAGCAGCAAGGATCTTTATTACAGGTTCGAACCTGGAGCTCTCACTTGCTCGTGAAACGAGACGGGCAGGAGAGCTCCCCTACTGAGCTCCGAACAATGTTATATAGTCTAAGGAAAGTAGGCATAGAATCATTATACAAATTAGAGGTATGATTGGCTGGAGTTTGAACAAAGCGATTTGGCAAACTATGATTGGTTCCCGCCATTTCTGATATTTCAGTACAACCCTTGAGGCAGAAGAGCAGTTTTACACAAAGGCAGTTAATTATATTGCATCAGGTTGCACGACCAGTTTATGGCTATCTTGCTTAAACACACCTTGTGACCTGGCTATCTTACTTAAACATTCCTTGTGACCTGGCCTCAGAAAGAGAAACATGTACTTACAGAACTTACAAAACCTCTGGTACGTGCAAAGATTAGAGAGCAGAACAAGGGTGTAGCGGGTGGGGGGCGGGTACACATCTATCTTTGTGTCCTTTCATTTCTCCCTTCTCATAAGTAACTGGATGTCCAATCTTGGATTTCCAGAGTCTTATAATATAGCCTCACTTTCTGGGTGCAGGAGAGGCTGGTGATGGCTACGGAGGACCATTAGTTGGATGGTATCAAACCTTTCTCTGACAAATTGTAAAATTTTATTTACCACACAGGGGCCTATAGTGAATAGAAGTAGTAAAGACATTAGGGGGCCTAAAAGGGGTGCCAGAAGGGAAAACATTGAAGAGCTCCACCAATTGTTAGCGGCTGTAGTGAATTGTTGCTTTTTCATTTCTAAGCTTAGTTCGTGTAGGCGTTGGACTCTTTCCTCAACTAACCCTGACTCATTTATATAGAAACAGCATTCTTCTTTGAGGAACATACAGGTACCTCCTTTCTCAGCCGTGAGTAAGTCTAAGGCTCTGCGGTTTTGAAGGGTGACCTGTGCTAGGGAGGTGAGCTGCCGCTGAAGGGAGGCTAGGGAATAGGCGGAGTCTTCCATAGCAACAGAGAATTGTTGTAACAGCTTGTCGTTTTCTATCATGGAGTGTTGTAGGGCCCCTCCTGCTAACCCCGCTGCGACGACAGAGGTGGTTAAGGATATTCCGGCAATTAGTGGTAGAAAAACTGCTCGTCTATGTCGCGCAGTTTTAGTTGGGGCGGTCCCTGCCCAGCCTATGAACTCTGCCGGGGTTAGCAGTGTCAGTCGGGGAACTAGGGTAACAGGGATACACAACTGTCCGTCAGAGATGCTTTTGGACAGAGTTTTTAACAGAGTCATATTACACCAGAAGAACACACCAGGGGGAGCATATATGGGACTATTAGGGTATGTAGCCGATTGGTTGCAGAGGCTGTTGCTAAATGCCGAATAACAATAGGGGTATTTCTCTTGGTATGGGTCACGGTACAGGGCTACATCGGGTATCGTGACTATCGATGAGTTAAAACCTGTATAGTTTGTGGGAGGGGAGGATAGAGGAACAGCCGTTAATGGTGGTCTTCCTAGGGTTGCACACATAAAGCAAGAGGACAGGTCGCCTAAACCAGTGAGGTTGGCGAATGCTAGCCCTTCCCGTAATAGAGTTAGCCAGGAGAAGGGCTGCAAGTCTTGTGATAACTTGGTTTCTTGCCTGTGGATTTGTGTGTGGATTAAGGGTTGAATCTGGACTAGACTTCTCCACAGATATAAATGGCTACTGGGCCAGGTACTAGTTGATGAGTAATATACTCCCCCATGTTGTGGGGTTGTCCACCGAGAGTCCCATGGGTCTCTAATTATCCAAGTGTAAGTGACGGGAGACTCAGTTTTGTAAAAATACCACCCTTGTCGTTCTCTCCAGTATCGGACAGAGTGCGTCTTACAGTAGCTATATGGGCAACCTGCACTCTGGTGCCACCAATAATTTTTACAATTATATTCAGTTTGATCATATTCAAAACAGATCATGGGTGTTGCTGGTTGGGCAATCTGGAACCTAGTGAAATTGAGGTAAACTATAGTATTACACCCTGAGGGGGGGCAGTCTGCGCTAGCTAGCAGTTTACCCGCTTGGGGGGTTTCCCCGGGGTGAGTTTTGTTTTCATAGAGCCAGAACCTCCAGACATAGGGATTAGACGGCGCAGCAGTGAGGAGAGTCAGATGCATAAGGCATAAAAGCATAGGAAAGCTAGACATGGTTACGGCTATGGGGATGACGGCGCAGGGTTAGCTTTAAGGGATTGTTCTTAGCTTTGTCTACAGTCCATGTAACCGGTGCTCCAGACGGCCCGAGAAGGTCGGATGTTGGGTCCACTGGTTTGACGTGTGTGTAGTGGATCCACGAAGCGATGCCTTCTACTTTGAGAGCGGTGGGAGTAGTCAGGAGTACTTGCAGTGGTCCTTTCCACCTGGGTTGAAGAGTTTCTTGCCGGTGGCACTTGACTAGGACCCAGTCTCCCGGCTGGAACGGATGAGGCGTCGGCGGAGGTCCTGCCTCGTACAGTTCTCGTAGTCTGGGCCAAATTTCCTGGTGAATTTTCTGTAAGGCTTGTAAGGAGAACAGGAGCTCAGAGACATTTTCAGTTTCAGGTTTGAGTAAGTCATCTTTTAGACTGGGGACCAGGGGTGGGGGTCTGCCATACATGATTTCATATGGTGTGAGGCCTAGTCTGTAAGGGGTATTTCGGGCCCGGAACAGAGCGTAGGGGAGAAGTACTACCCAATTAGCGCCAGTCTCCATGGTCAATTTAGTTAAGGTCTCCTTCAGAGTCCGATTCATCCTTTCTACCTGTCCTGAGCTTTGGGGCCTATAAGCACAATGTAATTTCCAATTTGCCCCCAGAATGGAAGCCAAATCCTGACTTACCTTAGCAACAAAGGCTGGTCCATTGTCTGACCCTATTTGGACGGGAAAGCCATACCTGGGGAGGATTTCTTCCAAAATTTTCTTTGCTACAACCTGAGCAGTTTCTCTCTTAGTTGGGAACGCTTCTGTCCATCCTGAAAAAGTATCTACAAAGACAAGTAAGTACTGATACCCATATTTTCCAGGCTTTATCTCAGTAAAGTCTATTTCCCAATAGATACCAGGCCTAGTTCCTCTACACCTAATTCCTGTGGCGGTCTGGGTTTGGGGGCAAGCGTTGTTTAGTTGGCAGGCTTTGCAATTTGTTGTGACATCGCTGGCCAGTTCAGCTATGCGCCTGATTCTAAACTTGGCGTGCCTGATTAAGTCCATCATTCGCTGGGCACCCAGGTGGGTTGTCCGGTGGATGTGTTCCAACACCTGCCGTCCTAATTTTTCTGGTAGGATGGTTTGGTCATTTATATCAGTCCACCACCCATTTTTAACCTGTTTTAGGGGAAGCGTGTTCATCCATTCGCGATCCTGTTCGGTATAGTCGGGAAAACATGGCAAATTTCGCGGGCCAGGATCGGGGAGCTGGAGCGCGAGGAGCTGACTGGGAGCTTTTGCTATGCTCCTTGCGGTTTGGTCGGCTAAGAAGTTGCCTCGAGCAATTGGCGTAGTTGGTTTCTGATGCCCAGGGCAATGTACAATAGCCAATTTCTTTGGTTTCCACAAAGCAGTTAATAGAGCTAGGATCTCTTGCTTGTTTTTTATTTCTTTGCCTTCGGCTGTTAATAGTCCCCTTTCTCTGTAGATGGCCCCATGTATGTGCGCAGTAGCGAAAGCATAGCGGCTATCCGTGTATACTGTTAGTTTTTTCTCTGCCCCTAGGGTGAGGGCCTGTGTAAGGGCTATCAGTTCGGCTCTTTGGGCCGATGTCCCTGGAGGCAAGGGTTCCGCCCAGATTACCTCAGTCTCTGACGTTACAGCCGCTCCTGCATACCGCTGGCCTTGGTGGACATAGCTGCTGCCATCAGTGAACCAGGTGAGTTCTGTGTCGGGGAGCGGACGATCTTGCAGGTCCTCCCGCACCCCATGCACCTGAGCCAGTATCTCAGTGCACTCATGGGACGGGGCGTCCAAGTCTGGATTTGGCAGCAGTGAAGCAGGGTTTAAAGAGGTTGGGGGCAGAAAAGTTATTCTGAGGGGGTTTAACAGCAGTCCTTGATAGTGGGTGAGCCGGGCGTTACTCATCCATCGGTCCGGCGGCTGCCGGAGGACGCCTTCAATGGCATGCGGGGTTATAACGCGCAACTCTTGCCCCATGATAAGTTTATCAGCGTCTCGGACCATTAGGGCGGTCGCCGCGATTATCCGGAGGCAGGGTGGCCAGCCAGCAGCCACTGAATCTAATTTTTTTGACAAATAGGCAACTGGCCTCTGCCAGGGGCCTAGGTACTGTGTTAACACGGCTTTTGCAACACCCTTACTTTCATCCACGTATAAGTGGAAGGGTTTGGAGACATCAGGGAGCCCCAGCGCGGGGGCTGATAACAAGGCAGTTTTGATTTGCTGAAAGGCCAGCTCAGCCTCTTCCGTCCAATTGAAGGGCTGCCGTTCCTTTGTTGCCTGGTATAGGGGCTTGGCTAACTCAGCAAATCCGGGTATCCATAACCTACAGAACCCTGCCGACCCCAGGAATTCTCTCACTTGCCGTGTTGACTGGGGTCTAGGGATGCGTAGGACTGTTTCCTTTCGGGCTTTGGTTAGCCAGCGTTGCCCCCCTTTTAATAGGTACCCCAGATAAGTTACCTCCGACTTGCAGATCTGAGCCTTTGTTGCTGAGGCTCGGTAGCCTAGCTCCCCCAGAGTCTTCAGGAGGTCCTCAGTCCCTCGAACACAAGTTTCCGGGGACCTGGCCGCTATTAAGAGATCATCAACATATTGCAAAAGAGTTATTTCAGGGTGTTGCCGCCGGTACTCACCCAGATCTTCATGAAGGGCTTCATCGAACAGAGTTGGCGAGTTCTTGAACCCTTGTGGCAGTCTGGTCCATGTTAGCTGACCGTTGATGCCCCTCTCAGGATCCGTCCATTGAAATGCAAAGAGTTCTTGACTTTTGGGAGCCAGAGGAAGGCTGAAGAAAGCGTCTTTTAGATCAAGAACGGTATACCACTGTTTTTTGGGATGTAAGGCACTCAGAAGGGTGTATGGATTGGGCACAGTGGGATGTATGTCCATGACCCTTTTATTAACTTCTCTTAAATCCTGTACTGGCCTGTAGTCCGTACTGTTGGGTTTACGAACAGGTAACAGTGGAGTATTCCAGGATGAGTGGCAAGCCCGTAGGACTCCCTGGTCTAGGAGTCGGCGGATATGGGGCGTAATTCCTTCTCTTGCCTCCAGGGGCATAGGATATTGCCGAACCCGAACGGGGTCCGTCCCTGGCTTAACTTCCACAAATATGGCAGGTCGATGTTTAGCTAGCCCCAAGCCCCCAGTTTCTGCCCACGCTTCAGGGAAACGCTGGAGCCAAGAGTCAATTCCCTGATCGGGGGGCTTTTGCTCTTGATGGAGTCGGTACTCATCTTCTAAGGTGACAGTCAGGATAGATATTGGCCTGTTTTGGGAATCAGTTATCTTGGGCCCTTCTGGCTCAAAGTGGATTTGGGCCCCCATCTTTGTCAGCAAGTCCCTCCCTAGTAGAGGGCAGGGGCTCTCTGGGATGGCTAGGAAGGAATGGGAGACTTTTCCCGTTCCTAAGTCTACAGTCCTCTGGGTTGTCCAGGGGTATTTTTTGATGCCTGTGGCCCCGTGCACCCAGGATGTTTTCTTAGACATTTTTCCAATTGGTTTGGTTAGGACTGAGCGTTCCGCCCCAGTATCGACCAAGAAGCGAACTGGGGACCCCTCCACTTGCAAAGTTACCCTGGGTTCGGGGAGGGGGTCCGAACCCCGTCCTCCCTAGTCAGAGTCCTGGGTAACGAGTACGGAGGTAGGGTTAGCTGGTCTCCGTTTCTTTGGGCAGTCTTTAATCCAGTGGCCACGTTCCTTGCAATAAGCACACTGATCTTTTTCTAATCCTTGCCTAGGGCCTTGCTTTTTCTGCTTTCTGTTTTGGCCATTTCCTGCCTGGGGGAAAGCTGCTACTAAGACTTTGGTCATTTCTTTGGTTGCCTTGAACTGTTTTTCTTCTGGAGTATCCCTATTATTATAAACTCGCTGGGCCATCTGAAGGAGGTCCTGAATCTGCTTTCCCTCTAAACCTTCTAATTTCTGGAGTTTTCTTTTAATATCTGGTGTTGCCTGGTTTACAAAGGACATTACTACCGCTGCCTGATTTTCCGGTGCTTCCGGGTCCATAGGGGTAAACTGCCTGAAGGCTTCCATTAATCTCTCTAAATACACAGCGGGGCTTTCTGTCTTACCTTGTAACACAGAATATACTTTAGCCAAATTGGTGGGCTTGCGAGCTGCAGCCCGGAGACCCGCCATTAGAGTCTGGCGATAAATGAGCAGTCGTCCCCTACCTTCTGCCGTGTTGTAGTCCCATCTGGGCCGGGTCAAAGGGAAAGCCGCATTAATGAGGTCAGGATTTGCAGTTGGCTGGCCGTCATCTCCTGGAACCAGTTTTCTGGCCTCAACTTGGATTCTTTCCCGCTCCTCCGTTGTGAACAGGATTCGGAGGAGCTGTTGACAGTCATCCCAGGTCGGCTGGTGAGTAAACATGACACTGTCTAACAACGAGGTTAGATCTTTGGGATTATCTGAGAACCGAGCATTTTGGGACTTCCAATTGTATAAATCACTGGTGGAAAAAGGCCAATACATGAGACGGGAGAGCCCGGTATCATCGAGCGATCCTATTTCTCTGAGAGGCAGGGCTACAGTGGAGTCAGGGAGTCGGGAAGCTTGGTCCCGCTGTACGCGGCCTCGTGTTCGGCCGGCCGGCCCCCCCAGGTTACTTTCACTCTCGGCTGCTTCCGCTTCTCGGTTTCCCTCTACGGAAGCACCACCCTGGGGGACTGGGTCCTGCGGGATAAGGTGCTGATATGGTGGGGGAAATGTGGGTTCTAACGTTAGGGGGTCCTGGCTGTCCGGCAGCACAGGGGCCGAGGGAGCAGAGGGAGTCTTTTGTCTTGTAGGTCGCGTTACTAGGACTTTGCAGGGCTCAAGGATGAATGGAGTTATCCAGGGTGGTGGGTTTTCCACAAGATCCTGCCACACTAGAATATAAGGAATTTGATCAGGATGTCCTGACTGCCCTGGCAGGAAAATCTTAGTTTTTACCTTAGTAATAATAGAGAGACAGAAAGTTCCTTCAGAGGGCCACCCTACGCCGAAAGAGGGCCACTCCGAACGGCAGAAAGTAACTAGCTTTCCCTTCTTTAGTTCTACGCTTAAGTTACGCCCCCGAGCCTTCACATCCTTAAAATTGGTAACAAGGAGTGAGAGCGGCGTGCTCTGGTTGTTGCCCATCTTTGGACTGCTCCTACAAAGAGAAGGGGGGACGAAAATGAGTGTGAAGCAGAGGGGAGTATCCGACAGGTCCGGTCCTGGAGGGGGAAGAAAAGGTTTTATGTTTCGTTTTGGGCTTACACTTAACACTTAACAATAACGGACAGACAGTAATAACGATGAGCATTCGCGAGCGCGTGTCGGACTTCCGACCTGAGTCAGACGGGGCAACCAAGGATGGAGGCCCCCAGATGGGCACTGGGGAACGTCTCCCACCAGTCCCGAGTGGCTGTCTTCTAGCGCGTCCGCCAAGACCGTGCCACTTACAGAACAGACCAATACAGATTACAGATTACGGATTTCGCGAAATTTCAGGGAGACAGACAGAGACAAAGACAGAGACAGTGACAAAGCCGGCTTACCTACAGATTAAGATCCGTTGACTTGGGGGTCTGGTGGGCTTGGGGGAAATCCCGGACGAGCCCCCATTTGTTATGCCCAGACCGTTTATTCCCCGAAGAAGACCACCAGAGTCCAGAGTCAAAGCTAAGCAGCAAGGATCTTTATTACAGGTTCGAACCTGGAGCTCTCACTTGCTCGTGAAACGAGACGGGCAGGAGAGCTCCCCTACTGAGCTCCGAACAATGTTATATAGTCTAAGGAAAGTAGGCATAGAATCATTATACAAATTAGAGGTATGATTGGCTGGAGTTTGAACAAAGCGATTTGGCAAACTATGATTGGTTCCCGCCATTTCTGATATTTCAGTACAACCCTTGAGGCAGAAGAGCAGTTTTACACAAAGGCAGTTAATTATATTGCATCAGGTTGCACGACCAGTTTATGGCTATCTTGCTTAAACACACCTTGTGACCTGGCTATCTTACTTAAACATTCCTTGTGACCTGGCCTCAGAAAGAGAAACATGTACTTACAGAACTTACAAAACCTCTGGTACGTGCAAAGATTAGAGAGCAGAACAAGGGTGTAGCGGGTGGGGGGCGGGTACACATCTATCTTTGTGTCCTTTCATTAGGATACTCCCTCCCTCAAATTGTCCATTATCTTTCCTACCCCGTTCTATCCAATACGTGATACTTAGGTAGCCACTTTGCTTTCCGCCTTGTATAGAACAGTGCTTATTAGAGCTCTTTGGTAATAATTACTAGCTATTACTCAAATATTTCTGAGTTGACAGTATTGATCCACTCACTGCAACCTCCGCCTCCTGGGTTCAACCAATTCTCCTGTCTCAGCCTCCCAAGTAGCTGGGACTACAGGCACACGCTGCCACGCCGGCTAATTTCTTTTGTATTTTAGTAGAGATGGGGTTTCACCGTGTTGCCCAGGCTGGTCTTGAACGCCTGAGATCAGGCAATCCGCCCGACTTGGCCTCCCAAAGTGCTAGGATTACAGGCAGTGAGCCACCACCCCCGGCCCTAACCCTATTTTTAAACGGATGTGACTTGTAAGCTTTTCAATTTATGCTTAATTTTTTTTTCATTACTGATATTTCTTCATTTCATCACTCCTCACATTTTTGTCATACCTTGTAAAAGATTGGTACTTATTTTAAAAGGAATTGTCTATCACGGATCAGTGAAGACTGGCATTTATCTCATGCTTTCAAGAAGCTAGCATCTGTCCACTGGCCCTAAATGATTAGTTCTTTCTAATCCTGCAGTTAGGAGCGTACAATACTTCTCTCTCTCTCCCCTGACTTCTGTGGACACAACAGCTGTCTCTGTCACCTCTTCTCCTTTCTGTTGTTGGTCCATCACACGTGCTACTTGCTGCCTGCAATGTTATTCACCTCCCACTGCTTTTCACCTCTTTTATTCATACTGAGCTATTTGCTCTCGGCTAAATCTCAGTTCATCCCCAGGGAACCCATTCCTTACTCCTTATATACGTACTCCATAGGTTAAATTCTATTCTCTCACACAGTTTTATAGCACAATGATCTTCTTGGGATCTTCTGCAGGGCTAATTTGATATTAACTGTATGTATAACTTGCTTAATGTTCACTTTCCTCACTAGATCGTATACAACCTGGCAGCAGGGAACCATGTTTAACATAGGCTTTGACTCATCATGTAACCTCTCTTCCTCTCATTAGCATATCGTAGGAAATTAATATATTTGTTGAGTGCCCAGATGAATGAATAAAAAACTAACGAAAGCATGTAAAGCCTTCATATTATCATCAAGTGGTACTGGAAGACTCAAACTATAGAGAGTTAAAAACAGTGTGACAAAAGAACATTTACGTTGGGATATGTAGGTTCAAGCCTGGTTCTGCCTTCAACTCACCTTGTGATCTTGAGTGAAGCGGCTTTACCTTTTTAAATTTTTCCTATTTATAAAATGGTGTGGTTGTATCTAATGAACTTTAATGACTTTACCCTTCTAAGATTCTATGCTTCCATGAAAAATAGGAAGGGGAAAAAGGTGGAATAAGAATTGCGGTTCCAGAAAGGAAGGAGGGATAGTGAAAAATGACAAGTACATTCGATTGTGACAAAGCCCATGTAGATTTCATGTCCTGTAAACAGACTACTGTGGGGCAGAGATGATAGGTTTAAAAATTCCAAAAATTAAGCAGAATGACCCATATCAAAATATTTTGGGTATTCTCCACATGAATATCCATCCTCTACAAAAGACAGCAGTAAAATGAATGTCTTAGTCTCTCCTGAGATTAACACATCATTCAATAATGAGTTTGTTATTTAATAGCTGTATGTGCAGTTGAATCTAGAATGTTTAAACTCTAGATTCCATGATAATGGAGTAGGAATAATGTCTTTTGTGTGTGATTCCATTTTGTTTTTCTTTAGTTGAATTTTCCAAATACAAAATTACACATTTAAATATAAGCTGAAAAAATTCAATTGCAGATAATTCTAACACAAAATCAATATACCTTTTCTCTGTAATGGGGCCATACTGTTCTTTGATGTTAGAAAAATATATATTCATATAACCTTCCTCATTTTATTTACATCTGTGATAATCACTTCTTTCATGTATAAGGAACAACTAGCTAGCATTGCCAATATGTTGCAAGTAATTCTCTCTTCTCTTACAACTTTTGGCAAGCTATTTTAAGTGAAATGGCAGAGTCTGGCCCTGGACACTCATGTTTTTTCTATGAGATTTTTTCCTTTGTGCTTCTTTATCCCACTTTCAAAGTTTTACAGCATTGAATATTAAAGTAGCTATTATTTAATTACCAGTTTTACTCTGTTACCATGTCTGTTTCAACCTCACTTTCAATTAAAAGATGAATGAAACATTTTAATTTTTAATAAAAAGAGAAAATTATGCTTTTTTAGAAGCTGCTCAAGAACTTATTAAAGCTAGACTTGTTCCAGCAAGTTCAAATTACATATTTGTTCAATGTAAATAATTCCTAGGCTTTTTTAATGCACAGCATATAATGTGTATTATCTTCAACAACCAACCCTATTTACATGTTATTGGTGCTTCATAATATCAATGGGATTCATTTTAATAAGGGGTACTTTTAAAAGTTTTTAAGGCCTTAGTGTGACCAAACTATAGAATAACAAAATAATAAAAACTCATTTGAAGATATTTTGTGGGATTTCTCTGTAATAGACACAATTTATTGAGTGTTTACTATGTGCCCAGCACCATGCCAAATGCTTTACTTGCATTACCTTACTTCTCTTCATAACCACAAGTCTATAATTATTCTCATTTTACAAAGGAAAATCCCAGAAAATCAAGAGTAAATGACTCACAGAAGGCTACAAAGCTAGTAAACAACAATGCTTGGATTCCAATCTAGGTTCATCTCAAGCTCCCTTTAGCCATGATGCTTTGCCCACCCACTATCCAATTTTAGGCTAGATAATTGCTGAAGTCAGCCTTGGTCTTCAGTAAAGCAGGCTGTACTAGAGATTATTTAAAACTCTTTTTAATTGCCAAGAACGATCATCCACTTGAATAGAATTAACTTTCTATGGTTCTATAGAATATATAGAATCACTATTAGCATCCCTTTCAGTAAAACTTCTGGGTGATGATTTGCACTTCTGACTGGATTTAAATTAAAGATCAGCAAACCCCTTCATAGCATTATTTTTTACTTGTAGCTCACATTTCAAACATCATTATGACTTACCACTTTATAATCACTGTATTAAAAAATGTCAGATTGCCTTCAGTTAAGAACTGAACACGCAGATGAGCCTTGTCTCTATAGATTCGCCAAATGCATGTTACAGAATGGGCACAGAAAAGTAATCTACAGCATTAAAGAACATGTCAGGGACACAGTCTTAATTAAACTTAAATTAGGAAAGGCATTCTTTGTTTATTGCCAAAGAAACCAAGAAACATCAAATTATAAGTTTAATGGAAACTATCAGTACCTAATGAAACTTATTATAATGTTTAGTTAACTTGAGGTAGACTCTCAAATAAAATGAAAAGTAAATTTTTACTTAGCTATTACCCATGACATGTTTAAAAATGTTTATACGTATGATAATAGTATTTCAAACATTCAGATTCAGGGACTATTTAATGGCATTTCTATACATGTCTGATTCAAACAATGAATTTTAAAACACCAAGGAGGGAAGTCAGTATTGCCACTTTCTACAACACTACACAGGACAGAAATTTCCTTTAACCTTGGCAAAGCTAAGAAACCTGATGTGGGGCAGTCAAGAATACTATGTTGAAAGAGATTTCGGAGTTCTCATCCTCTCCTCCAATGCATTTATACTTCGGTTTCCTGCAAATGACTCAAACTCAGTATTTCTAAATGAAGATTCAGCAGTTTCCTTTGCAGTTCAGTTTTAGATAGTTTGAAAGATGCTGGATTACCTACTCAGAATCACTTGACATTGAAAAGCACGTGGAGGAAATATTGGGTATTAGCCACATGATAACACAGCAGAAATATATAGTGACAACCATTTATTCAACAGTCACTCTATATCTGGAGTTTTGCTTTGGAGACTCCTAGATAAGCAAGATTTGGCCCCTGTTCTGAAGGAGTTCACAATTAGTAGGACAGAAAGACAGGTTAATAAATAGTCACAATGTGACAGATGATATAAATACAGGTTTGTACAAATTCCTATGAGACCATCTGTAAACTGAGATCCGAATTTCCTTATTTTCAACTTCAATGTTCCTTCAAGGATTCAAGTCGGGCCCTGAGCCACAACTTACTTGTTTGGGTCTTGAGTGCTTCTTCGGTCCCCAGGGTCTGCACTACCTCCTAGCCCCAAGCCTTGGCTCTTGATCTATGGTGCACATTCCAAAACACAGTAATGAAAATAATGATTCTAACATAAAAAGGAAATGCTATTTAAAATAGCAATTTAAAAGTTCCTAGAAGTAAACTACATTTACAAAATACACAGAACCAAAACACTGAAGAAAATGTTAAAATATTATTGATTCTAGGCCGGGCGCGGTGGCTCAAGCCTGTAATCCCAGCACTTTGGGAGGCCGAGATGGGCGGATCACGAAGTCAGGAGATCGAGACCATCCTGGCTAACACGGTGAAACCCCGTCTCTACTAAAAAATACAAAAAAAAAAAACTAGCCGGGCGAGATGGCGAGCGCCTGTAGTTCCAGCTACTCGGGAGGCTGAGGCAGGAGAATGGCGTAAACCCAGGAGGCGGAGCTTGCAGTGAGCTGAGATCTGGCCACTGCACTCCAGCCTGGGCGACAGAGCGAGACTCTGTCTCAAAAAAAAAAAAAAAAAAAAAAAAAAAAAAAAAAATATTACTGATTCTGTCACTGTGGAAATACCAGACTGGCTCTTCAGGCGTGAGGAAGGTCAGCTGACCCAGACCCAACCCTGGGCTCTAAGGAAATTTACCGAGGTTGTCAGCTAAACTCTGAGGCTGAATCAAGTATCTCTGAGTTCTCTGAACAAGTTGAAAGCATACTAATCAGGATCACTGGTTTGAATTTACAGTAGATTTTAAATCTAGCTGTTAAAGAACTGAAACCATGAATCCATAAGCCAGTGATGCAGGCATAGTTGGAAAAGGTTACAAAACAGTACGTAGGCCATAAAAGAATAAAACGTCTAAATATGTGTATGTATACACCGCCCCCATCCCACACACACCCTAAAAAAACCCACACACACTGGGGATATCTTGCTGTGATCAGAGAACAAAGTGGCATTCAACCAACACTTCATAGGAAGAGTGAAAAAGGATGACACGTATTTATTTCTAAATCGAGGATCCTAAAACTTTCCACTATTGATATTCAAAGAGAAAAATTATAAGACCATGTACAGCCAGCCATCCTCCACTCTGCATTGTTCTGTCTGAGCCAGATTGTGCCGAGTATATCAAGCTCTATTGCCAAATTTATAATGATACTAGCATGGTAAATAGGGTCTTTCATTGTAAAATAGGACAATTCTGTAGAATAGCGTGTGACTTTGTAATTACGGAAAAGATTAATGGATGATTTTCTGGATGACTATATTCACAGACATTTAGATATTTAGTGAATTACTACCAGTTTGATTCAGCTCTGTCACATGCTTTGTTAGATAGCCAGTCAGCTCAAGAGCTCAAAGCGCAGGCTAGTATATGACACTTTTGTAAAAAAAGAAGCATAGGAAAGGACGTGTACAAAACTCAATGCTTCAGGAATTATTTGATAGTCATTCTTCAGTTTTGTGGAAAACTTCAGAAATAAATTTTATTTTTTACTAATTATATTAAAAACACAGAAGTAAATAAAAGAAGGCTTAATAAATAGAAAATAAATACTGTACCTAGTTTTTGGAGGAAGATTCAATAATATAAAGGATATAATTATCTGCATAATTCGATGTGCTCATTCATGTGGAGAAAATAAATATATAATAGGAAGAAAGAGTCCACAAAAGAAAATAATGGAGATGGAGAGTAATAGGAACTACTAGGTACTAAAGCATCTAATAAATCTAATGTATTAGAATATACTGGAATAGACACATTAATAGAAAGATCAACAGAATATAAAAAAAGAGACCAGTTATGTATCCAAATACATATAGAAATTAAAGCTGATAAGTTGACATTTCAGATAAAAGAGAGATGTATTATTTAGCACATAATTCCTTAAATAAATCAAAGATACATCTTAAAATAAATAGTTCCAGTGCTAGGAGAAAGCATAGGATTGGTTTTCCTAGAAATTCTAGAAGTGGAAAAGAATTGCCTCAGCCAAATACAAAATAGAAACCCAGAAGACATTAAACAATACATGTAGTTGACTACATAAAAATAAAAATAAAGTAATACACACAAACCATATCATAAACCAAGTCAAAATATAAAAGTCAAAATGGGGAAAATATTTGCAACACACATGACAGTCAAAAAATTGATTTTTAAAATATATAAATAGCTCCTAGTAATCAATAAGATAGCCTCTTCTGGGGATGCTGTCTGGAGGCATTCAGAATGGTCCAGCACTTGATAGACCATCACAGACCTTCCTACAATACAGCCTCTAACAAAACTAGGCTTTCCTAGACCAATGGTAATAGAATTGTTCATTTTTATACAGGAAGGTTGAGAAAGCACCAAAATCTGCCTGTGGCATGTGCCCAAGCCAACTTTGAAGGGTTCAATCTGTGAGTCCTAAAATTATTATGAGGTTATCTGAAATAAACAAATGAAAATGTCAGCAGGGCCCATGGTGGTTCTATGCATGCTAAATGTGTTTGTGACAGGATTAAATATGCTTCTTCTTTTTTTAATCAAGGAGCAGGAAATCATGGTAAGTGTTGAGGACTAAATTCTGACCTTTTCTCAAAATTTCTTTCTAAGGGGCCTGGAGAGAATCATGTCTGCAGACCATCAATCATGCTAAACAGGTCATTTCGACTCAGAAACTTTTGGCTTGATCTCACAACCTGACTCTGGCATAGCATCACATGATGATTAACAGGCTTCCTTATCTTAACTTAAGCATTCCTTTCTGCTTACTCCAGGTTTTTAGACAAAGCTTTTTTCCTTTAACCAATTGCAAATTTAGAAACCTCAGAACCCACCTATGACCTGTAAATCCCCACTTTAAGGTATCCTTCCTTTTTGGCCAAACCAATGTATAATCACCATGTATTGACTTTTGATTTTGCCTGTAACTCTGCTTCCCTAAAATAGACTTGCAGTCTGACTACCTCGGGAACACTTTATCAGTATTTCTTGAGATTGTTTTCCTTGGCTGCATTCACCTATGTTAGCTAAGAATAACTTTCAAAAATATTTTAGAGAGTTTAATTCTTCTCCATTGACAGTGTTAAAGGTACAAGCACAGAGTCAATAAACAACATTTAAAAATAAAGCTTTTTTGAGTAGTAAACATTTAACGACTTTCAAAAGATCAATAAGATAGAGACACAAAACTTAATAAGAAAACAGGAAAAGGCATAAATAAGCAGTTAGCAATAACTACAAAATAAAAAATTGCTATAAACATAAAAATATGTTCATTATCACTCATAATTTTAAAAATGAAAATAAGTTTTTGGAGGTATGATGATAAATTTTGTCAGGCAATATTTGAAAGAAATAAAAATTCTTATGCATTTTTATTGCTTGTCGACATTAATAAAAACTTTATGGTGGACAATTTGGGAATACTTATCAGAATATTAAATGCATGTGATTTGACCTAGTAATTACACTTTTAAAAATATATCTTACAGTTATATTCACAAATAGGCACAAGATATATGACCACTGATTTTCATTGCAGTATTGTCTATAACAGAAAACAAACATAATAGTACTTAAATTATTAATTAATATTAATTGAATTAATTAATATCAATCAAATTAACTATGCAATATTAATTATTAATTAAATAATATGGCATCCATATAATGGAATAACATACTTAACAAATATTTAAAGCACATCTGTTATGCACCAAGCACTATTTCAGAAACTAAAGACAAAACAGTGAACAAGACAGATGGAGTATCTGTTTTCATGAAGGTTACCTTCTATTTGGATGGTGAGAAAACAGACAAGTAAACAGATAAACAAACAAGATTATTCCAGATAGGCAAAAGTTGAAGAAAATTAAACAGGTGCTATGATGAACATGTGGCTACTTAATATTGCATGAACAGATGGAGGATCTCAGAAAAGGGAAAATTACACAGTAAACTAAATAAAGTGAGAACTCAAGCCTTGGGGAGTCAGGTGGAGGGAATCTGGGAGAAAGAACGTTTCATACAAAGTGCAGACACAACCAATATAAAGAACGATTAATGGATATAGAGATACTGATATTTAAAGAGATTCAAGACACCCTGTGAAGTGATAAAAGTAAAGTATGGAATAACGTGTATAGTATACTTCTGTGAGGATAGAAAACAGAAGAAAAAAATATGATTTTTCTAAGATGAAATCTGAAATGATTCAGAATAAACTGATAGCAATTGTTGCTTGTGGCGGAGAGAGAGCTGGGAGACTCAGAATCAAGAATGGGAAAGAGATTTCCTATTCCCTTTTATAATTTTTGAATGATTTGTTTTCTGTATGAATTACTTTAAAAATGATCTGTCTTACGCAGTGTTCTAAGATGCCCTCCACAAGATTCCTAGTTTTTTGTTATTCAAAGTAAACACTAATATAGTTACTATCATGAAGAGATTTTGAAGATATAATTAAAGTCGCAAATCAGTTGACTTTAAAATGTAAAGAATATCTGGTGGGCTTGACCTAATGAAATGAAATGTTTAAAAGCAAAAAGTTTTACCTTGCTGGTCAGAGAAAAGCAATCCAGAAATTCAAAACGTGAGAAAAATCCAAAGTCCTGTTGCTGGCTTGAAGATGCAAGGGTCCCCATAGCAAGGACTGAGAGCAGCACCTAGGAGCTGAAAGTAGCCCTTGCTCAACAACTAGTAAGAAAAAAGGAGCCTCAATCTTAGCACCATAAGAAACTAAATTCTGACCACACCCTGAATGAGTTTAAAAGAGGCCCCGAACCTCAGATGAGATAGCAGCCCCATCTCTCATCTTCCAACCATGCCATGCCCAGACTTCTGAGCTACAGAAAATATCAAATTCTAAATGCATATTGTTTGAATTCCCTTAACTTGTAGGAACTTGTTAAGCAATCATAGATACTTAATACACAAACAGACAAAATCGAAAAACTACAAGGAAATTCTAATTACTTGGGAATTCTAATTCAAAAAGTCTGGAATGAAGCCCAGGAATCTGCATTTTAAATAACCTCCACTGATGATTTTGATACATATAGGTTAATAGACCACAACTTCACTATGAGTAACCCACCATATTGAATTTCCTGAGTGTACACCAAGGCGAATTCTGAGTTTACCACAACTCTTTGGTTAATATGCTTGTTCTTGCCATTCTTTTTTCTTGCTTTTTGTTTTTTCTTATTTGAAGCGTGGTCCCACATCCAGTTAGGTGCCTTAGCCTTGCTGATTTTCTGTATATTCTATCTTCCACTAAGGTCTTTACATAATTTTTGGTCCATGTAGGTTATCAAAGTTCTATGCTGTAATTCTATATCTTTTGAAAACTCTTTTAGCATTTCATGTCTGTGCACTCTTTTAGACCTTAAACAGAATAGTATAAACTATTATTAAGTTTTGATGTGAATTTATTGCTAGTCAATGACACTGTCAGATCCTTAATAGCAAGGAATATATTCAGGCTTCATTTTATTTTTCTGTTGGGAGATATCAGCTTTCTATATACATAGCTCTACAATAACAAACGAATGAATAAAATGATTGGTTAGTATCAAAGGATTATCTGGGAAAATATTAAGTTTTTGAGTTTTAACTTTATTGTTGCATCTAGCACAGAGATGCTTACAATTTTCTAAGTATCTGGTACATTACAAGCACTCTACCAGACACTAGACAACAACAGGAGAAAAAGAGTACCCTTGAAGAATTATAGAGACTGTATGAAAGAAATAATATTTATATAATAAGTATATTAGACATACAAATCAGGTATTGAGGAAACACAGACAAAGGAACTACTAGCTATGAGAGAGTGAGAAGGCTTCCCAGAAAAAGTTACATTTAAGGTGAATTTTTAAAGATTAGTACAAGTTTTCCAGATACATAAGTATTTTTAATGTTTCTGTATAAATTTATTGAAGGGGTGGCCTGCCTCTCCACATCTGTGGGCATTTCTCGTTAGGTGGAACGAGAGACTTGAGAAAAGAAATGAGACACAGAGACAAGGTGTAGAGAAAGAAAAAGTGGGCCCAGGGGACCAGCGCTCAGCATACAGAGGACTCTGAGTTCCCTCAGTATTTATTGATCATTATCTTTATCATCTTAGAAAAGGGAAGTGGCAGGATAATAAGATCATCGTAGGGAGAAGGTCGGCAGTAAGACATATGAATAAAGATCTCTTGTGACATGAATAAGTTTAATGAAAAGTGCTGTGCTTGGATATGCATATGCAAACATCTCCATAAACCTTTTTAGTGCATAAAGAGCAGCATTGCTAGAACGTCCCACCTTCAGCCCTAAGGAGGTTTTCTCCCATCTCAGTAAATAGAGCATACAATCGGGTTTTACACCGAGATGTTCCATTGCCCAGGGACGGGCAGGAGACAGATGCTTTTCTCTATCTCAACAGCCAAGAGGCCTTCTTTGCTCTTACACTGGTCCTCCTCAGCACAGACCCTTCACGGGTGTCAGGCTGGGGGACGATCAGGTCTTTCCCTTCCCACAAGGCCATATTTCAGACTATCACATGGGGAGAAACCTTGGACAACACCTAGCTTTCCTAGGCAGAAGTCCCTGTGACCTTCCGCAGTGTACGTGTCCCTGGTTACTTGAGATTAAGAGAATGGTGACAACTTTTAACCAGCAAGCTGCCTTCAGGCACTTGTTTAACAAAGCACACCCTGCACAGCCCCAAATCCGTTAAACCTTGAGTCACCATAGCACATGTCTCTTGCAAGGACAGGGTTGGGGGTAGGGTTACAGATTAACAGCATCTCAAATACAGAACAAAATGGAGTCTCTTATGTCTACTTCTTTCTATATAGACACAGTAATAGTCTGATCTCTCTTTCTTTTCCCCACATTTATACTTTTGAATTAAACATTAGGAATCACATTAGATACACAAATGTCATTATACATTTTCAATTTCTTAGATATAGATGTGTTTCAGGATTCAGGATAATTCAGACTTTTAAAATGTTATAATGTACATATCACATATATTAACAATCTCATCCCCATCTGAAGCAGTACTCTATAATCAAATAGATTAACATTTCTGTCACAATATGTATAGATATTCATGTCTGGTGAAAAAATAAAGACAAGAAATAGTCATAAGTCAGTTCAGATCATGTTTTTCCACAGAGTAAATTTTGGCATCAGCCTAAAATAAAGTTGACTCTTCAGTGGTTTTTGGAATTGCAGATTCCATTGTAGAGCTATATATGGTTAAAACATTTTTCAGAAAGGTTTGGTTCCTTTAAACTAATCGTTGACTTAAAATAACTCTTTCAGAAGTGGCGGAGGAAAGAATTGAAACCAGATAAATGCAAACAACATCTGGACTCTAGATTAGGCTGACCAGGTAAATACCAGAATATAATACCTGAACTAGAATCATTGTCCTCTGCCTTTGGCAACCGACATTGCTGCATTTACTTAAATGGAAATTTTTAATCTGAAATAATAGTTCAATTGCAAATTTCTACACTGAATAAAATTTCCATTAACTTTTATGTGAATAAAGAAAGATTATAAAACCCTGACAGAGTGTAGGGCCTAAGGGCAAAATGTCACACTTAAGGACAAGACAGATCATTCATAATCTCAGGGTTACAGGAGTAAAATATTCTTTTGTCATAGAACATGATAATTGAGTAGTTTTGCTCCTGGCAAATTCTGGCAAACACTTTAGTAATCGTTCTTTCATAGATGTAAAGCTAAGGGAGTGCAGATAGAAGCATGCTCTCCAGTTGCCTGCCTGTAAGAGAACCAGGGATGCTAATATTTAAAAATTTTTGCATGATGGTAAGCAAGGTGTGGGAAGAGAGGATACACACACACACACACACACACACACACACACACATTACAATGCTCCAGAGGTTATCCTTCCTGTGCCACTCTTCCTCCACTTTCCCATGAAGCTAATCACTCTGTCTTTTTTGTTCCTGTGTATTTTTGTTTGGACATCAGTTAAGAGTGCTCATTACACTGTGCATTTATGTGTTTAAGTGAGCTCTCTAATACTAGACTGAACTCCAAGAGCGGGAATTGTGTTCTTTTCATTTATGTAGCTAACTGCCACAATGTCTGCAGGGCATTTCTACTTAACACAATGAATAAAGAAAACGGAAGTAAAAAAGGAGAGAAAGTCTGATATACATGGCTTTATCACTAATTTCAGTTTGAATTACTTTTGGCCCTGGGCATCTGGTGCACTGTCATGTATTCCTTCCCAAATAAAGGACATGAGCCTACTAACAAGCTCATTAGGTTCCACACCAGTGGGTATGTTCATTTACTGCACATGAGAAAGCAGCAGAGATCATTCAAACCCATGGAATGGGATTTCTTTCATTTCAAAGTGCCTCTCATAAGTTTTCCTTAGCCACAAAAGATCTGTTAGAGACCAGCAGACGTTTTTTTGCTTTCTCAAAATAGTCTTTTCTCAGGTTTTGTTTTACTCTGTTGTTTTTAATATTGATAAATACAGGTGGAAGTAGTTATTTCAGGAACATGAAATGTATAGTTATCACAAATCCATGATTTCATAAGTTTAAATTTCTGAGAAAATATTTTTCTTTCTGTCTGCCTCTATAAAGTGTATTTTATTTTAAAAAGCAGAGTTCCACCCAATAAAATTGGTATATTTTGAAACATTATGCAAGTTTTGATTTAGAGGAAAAAAGGGACATACAATTGAAACAGTTTTTTTTTTTTTTTTCTAATGCATGTATTATAATAGAAAGAGAGTTGAGGTGAAAGCTTTAATGATATGCATTGCTTTCCATCAAGTTCCAAAGTTCACTTGTCACTGGGATGTGCTTGTGCCAAATGTCCCTCTTCTAATTTCCAGTTAACTAAATCTTAACTTTTGGCCACCTGTATTTTTTGCAATGGTATCTGCAATGGAAGACTATTTCTAGCAATCACAACATTCACAGAATTATTTGGTGAGTAGTGGAGATAATGTGAAGAAAATACATAAATCATTGTTGATTGGACCCCAGTCACTAAAGGGTCATCTCACTAGTAAAACAGTTCTATAAATTTTGATTTTCAGGTTCATTCTCATTAAAGAAAATAATATCTAAAATACAAGTAAAATGGGATACAAGATTCTTCAACATTCTAGTCTATTCTACAAATTATCCTAATAAATTTCAGCTTTGAGACACTATTACTACTCTGCTGTGCTTATTAAAATGCATCTCTTACAAATTAAATAAATAAAAATAAATAATTTTACTTTCTCTACATCAACTACTTGTCTACATCAACTACTTTCTCTACATCAACTCCTTCCATATTCTAATGGCTTATGCACAAGTATAAATGTGAATATCAAATGTTAGCTGACAAAATCTAAATTGGTGAAGTCACAGCTTAAACAGACCCCAGTAAAAGTAAACAAATGTGCCACTACTGTTGGGTTTGGTGATAAAATAAGTAATAGACTGAAATTTATGTAAACTTATATTTTTGTAGTATCAAGATGCAACTTGAAGTGTTAATGATCTATGTCATTTTTCCTTGGATGAGTTTCTTAAGCTCCAGGCCCACTGGACAACTATACATGAACACCTTAAATTCAATATGTCCTTAATTGAATTCAGTACTTTCCACCTAAAATCTGCTCATTTGCCCCATTGTGATCCATATGAATGCCATCAACATCCATCCAGTAGCCTAAAACAGAAGACTGAAAGGTCTATCAAACTCTTCCTTTATTTTCATAAAAGTTCCACTCATCAAGTCAAGCATCGAGTCTTTTCAATATTTTCTTCTAAAAATCTCTGGAATAAGGACCCATTTTTCTAATTTGCACAACTATTCATTCAAACTTCTCTAAGTTGAGACAGCAGGAAAGTCTAAACTGTTTTTCTTTAAATAATGTACTTATTAATTTCAAATGCATATCATTCCTATAACTGGATAAACAGTATTACAAAGTTCAGACAATCAAGATATTTGCCTTAATGTTTAATTATTGTATCAGATATTTATTTGTAGTTTAGTACTTTTAAAGTGCTATACATTGAAAATAGGTGATTATTATTTTAATGGCATCCAGCCAAAAATATCTGATTCTTATTGATCTCATAGAATGAGATGTGGGTCCTCTAATATCTATAAAAATATGCATATATTTGTTTGTCCAGGAACTTCTACAATACAAGGAGTTATTCCTTTCTTCAAGGAGTAGCAAAGATATTCCTTGAAGAAAGTTGCATTTACTTTCCAAGAAAAGGAGAAAAGGGGTGGATGAGATAATTTAGAAGGTAAGGAGGAGTGGACAGAGGATGAAATTTCCCCACTTCATTTGCTGATTTGTGATTTCAAAATAAATTGTCTCAGTAATTTTTTTAAAAAATGAAATCATACCAACCACGCTCTTGGCCCAAAGTGGAATAAAAAAAGAAATCAATACTAGCAAGGTGTCTCAAAACCACATGATTACATGACAATTAAACAACTCGTTCCTGAATGACTTTTGAGTAAATGACAAAATTAAGGCAGTAATCAAAAAATTATTTGAGATAAAAGAAAACAGAGATGCAGCATAAAAAAATATCTAGGACACAGCAAAAGCAGTGTTAAGAAGAAAATGTATAGCATTAAACAACTACCTCAAAAAGTTAGAAAAATCTGAAATTAATGATCTAACATCACACATAGAGGAAGCAAAAAACCAAGAACAAACTAACCAAAGATCTAGAAGAAGAAAATATATATCTAAAATCAGAGCAGAAGTCAATGAAATTCAGATACAAAAATCTTGACAAAGAGTCAATGACACCAAAAGTTGATCCTCTAAAAGGGTGAACGCGATTGATAGACAGCTAGCTAAATTAATAAAGAAAAAGAGAAAGTCCAAATAAACACAATAAGAAATGATAAAGATGACATTACAACTGATCCTACAGAAACACAAAAGATCCTAAGGTAATAATATGAACTCCTCTATGTACACAAGCAAGAAAATCTAGAGGAAATAGATGAATTACTGGAAACACAAAATCTCCCGAAATTGAATCAGGAAGAAATTGAAACTCTAAGCACACCAATATCAAGTTCCAAAGATTAATCAGTAATAAAAACCATATCAACAAAATAAAGCCCTAGACCAGGTGGATTCACCGCCAAATTCTACCAGACATACAAAGAAGAGATGGTACGAATTATACTGAAACGATTCCAGCAAATTGAGGAAGAGAGACTCCTCCCTAGAACATTATATGAGGCCAGCATCATCCTGATCCAACACCTGGAAAAGATACAACATAAAAAGAAAGTCACAAAAGAATTCCCATTGAAAATAGATGTGAAATTCCTCAATAACATAATAGCAAATCAAATCCCATAGGATGTCAAAAAGTTAATTCACCATGATCAAGTAGGCTTCATTTCTGAGATGCAAGGGTGATTCATCATAACCAAATCAATACATGTGATTCACCTCATAAACAGAATTAAAAACAAAAACCATATTATCATCTCAATAGATACGGGAAAATCTTTTCATAAAATTCAATGTCCTTTCATGAAAAAAGCCCTCAGAAACTAGAAATTGAGGGAACATATCTCAAAATTATATGAGCCATCTATGACAAACATACAGCCAATATCATACTGAATGGGCAAAAAGTGAAAGCATTCCTCTTGAGAACAGAAAAAAAGACAAGAATGCCCACTATCACCAAAAAGCAGGAGTAACGATACTTATATCAGGAAAAAATAGACTTCGAGACAAAAACTACAAGAAGAGATAAAAACAGTCATTATATAATGATAAAGGGGTCAATTCAGCAAAAATATATAATAATTTTAAATATATATGCACCTGACACTGCAGCACCCAGATATATAAAGCAAATATCGTTGGATCAAAAGAGAAAGATAAGCCCCAATACAATAATAGCTAGAGTCATAAATACCCACTTTCAGCACTGGACAAACTTCCAAACAGAAAAGCAACAAGACTCATTGGACTTAATCTGCACTACAAATAAAATGGACCTAACAGACATTTAAGAACATTTCATCCAAAGGCTGCAGAATACATATTCTTCTCTGCGGGCTCAATTTAGAAATTAAGAAAACAATTGAAGAAATTTTTGCAACAAAGAATAATGAAAACACAACATATAAGAACCTATGAAATACAGTAATAGCAATACTAAGAGGGAAGTTTATAGCTATAAGTGCCTACATTTAAAAAAAAGAAAATACTCAAATAAACAACCTAACAATGCATTGTAAAGAACTTGAAAAGCAAGAGCAAGCCTAAACCAGAATTAGTAGAAGAAAAATAAAATAAAGATCAGAGCATAAATAATTGAAATGTAGAAAACAATACAAAAGACCCAGGAAACATGTTGCAGGAAGTCAGGGATCCTGGAGGGACTGGCTGAAACCGCAGCATAAATTGTGAACATAAATTGTGAAGATTTCATGGACATTTATTAGTTCCCCAAATTAATGCTTTTATAATTTCTTATGCCTGTATTTACTGTGAAACTAGGCCGCATAAAACTTAGAAACTAGGCCTCATAAAAAAAAAGAACTTAAAAAAAATTAACACCAGGTGGCTCTGGATAGGGTCCCACCCTGCCTCGATAAGGTCCCACCCTGATAGGGTCCCACCCTGCCAATTCCGGGAAACAACCTCATGAGGTCCCACCCTGCCAATTCCGGGGGTCCCACCCTGCCTCGAAGTTCCCGGAATCAACAACTCCAGGAAAAAAAACCTCATAAGGTCCTGCTCTAACCAATTAGAACAAGACACCTTGCTCAGGCCATAGACAGACCCAATTACCACGCGCCTAAAGCTTTGTTTGAATTTCGTGCCCTAAGCTGTGTTTGAACTTGTGTTTGCCTATATAAACAGCCTGTAACAAGCAGTTGGGGTCCCAGGGCCAACTTAGAGCTTGGGACCCTAGCGCGCTAGTAATAAATAACTCTCTGCTGTGAATCTCCTGTCGGTGATCCTTCGCGGCGACCCCTGCCCAGGAGGGAATCGACAGTTCGGTTCCAACAACTGCAATCTCTGAACATAAATTGTGACGATTTCATGGACACTTATCATTTCCCCAATCAATACCCTAGTGATTTCCTATGCCTGTCTTTAATCTCTGAATCTCCTCACAAGGAGGATGAATGTCACCTCAGGACCCTGTGATTGTGTCAACTGCACAAATTGTTTGTAGAGCACGTGTGTTTGAACAATATGAAATCTGGGCATCTTTAAAAAAAGAACAGGATAAACAGCGATATTCAGGGAACAAGAGAGGTAACTTTGAACTGGTCGCTGGTGAGCCCCATGGAACAGAGCTATATTTCTCCTCTTTCATAAGCAAATAGGAGAAATATCGCTGAATTCTTTTTCTCAGCAAGGAACATCCCTGAGAAAGAGAATGCGCCCTGAAGGTAGGCTTATAGACGGCCCCTTTAAGGCCTGCTGTCTTTTACGGTCAAAGCGGAAGGGATGGAATAAGGCCGGGTCTCCTGTAGCGCTCCCAGGCTTATTAGGACTAGGTAAATTCCCGCCGGATAAGTTTTGGTCAGACAGATTGTCTGCTCTCAAACCCTGTTTCCTGATAAGATGTTATCAATGACAATGCGTGCCCGAAACTTCATTAACAATTTTAATTTCACCTCATCTGGTGGTCCTGTGATCTTGCCCTGCCTCCATTTGCTTTGTGATATTTTATTACTTTGTGAAGTATGTGATCTCTGTGACCCACACTCTATTCCTACACTCTCTCCCCTTTTGAAAATCACTAATAAAAACTTGCTGGTTTTCCGGCTCCGGGAACATCACGGATCCTGCCGACATGTGATGTCTCCCCCGGACACACAGCTTTAAATTTCTCTCTCCTGTGCTCTTTCCCTTAATTTCTCAACCCAGCCGAGACACTTAGGAAATAGAAAAGAACCCACATTAAACATCGGGAGCGAGTTCTCCAGATATCTGCCGCCAACATGGTCTTTTTTCCTAAGTGCATGTGGGAACCTGATTCCCTTTGACAGGTGCGGTGAAATGACATCGGCTTGGTTCACAGATACGTGTGTTCGACTCCGTGATGACTGGTGAGCAGTCTGTGTATGGTCCGGGTTAACTATGGGACACACGGAGTATAAAAATTATACCTATCTCTTCTATATTAAACTCTGCTTAAAACAAACAATGATAGGAGTTCCCATGGAAAATATGGTCACTCCATTCAGGGCAGTGGAAAAATACTGTCCTTGGTTTCCTGAAAAAGTAACGGTATATGTAAAAGTATTGGATCTTGTTGCAGCATTCCAGGACCTGGTCTCCACAGGGAATTCTGTTCCTGTCACTGTTTGGAATGATCTGGCCTTGGTGCATGCCGTCCTAATAGCTCCTCAACCTTCCTCACACACATGGCCTTCATTATCTGATCAGCCTCTCCATTCAGCTACTCCTCTTCCACCTAACAATTCTGAAACGCCAATGCCTAACTCTGATAAATTTGGCTTAACGTTACCCCCTGGTAATCTTACTTCTTTTCACAAAGAGCTGGTACTCCAAGCTCCCCTGGCCACAACTCACACAGCCCAGGACCATAGATATGCTAATTCTTCCATCTTCAAACCTTTGCTGGGTTTACCTCTAGATGTCACCTAATGGCTCCAGGACCAAACTACAATTTACCTGTAATTCTGCAGGCCTTCCCCCATCCACTTCAGCCCCTCACCCTCCTGTTGTTTTGGTTCCTCAGCTGGTCACTTTGCCATCCCTTCAGCCTGCTTCTCTGTACCCTTCTTCACACATGAATGCCAGTAATCACCAGTATACTTCTGCTTCTTCTACTCCTTCAATTCCCCTTTCTCACACTCTCATTCCGGTCTGCATCGATATGCGCCACTCAATCTTACCTTTTTAAAAGAATTTAAGGATGTTTGTATTCAGTATGGTCCTACTTCTCCTTATGTTAAAATGGCATTGCAAACTTTTTGTACAGAGATCACTTTACTTCCTTTAGACTGGGACATTTTGGCAAAAGCTGATCTGACCCCATCTCAGCATTTACAGTTTGGTACTTGGTGGTCAGAAGAGGCTCGTTTGCAGGCTCAGCTAAATCGGACTAATGTATTCTAGTTACTTAGGCTCAGCTCACAGGTTCCAGTAGTTCCTCTGATACTTATGCCCAATTAGGCTTTAATACTCTTACCACAAAACAAGTAACAAATGTGTGTATGAGAGCTTGGGATAAATCACGCACCCCAGGCCAAGCGCCTGTTTCTTTTACTACTGTTAAACAAGCTCAATTGCTTTTACTACCTAATATCATTTTAAACAATGGAGATAAGACACGTGACCCTGGAATGGGCTCCAGCGGTGAAAAAAGCCGCTTCTTGGATTAATGTAATTTCTAAACAACGGCCCACCTACACCGTATACATTCAAGGGAATAAGGTGTGAGGGCCTAGTAGATACTGAGGCTGAAATTAATGTTCCACATAACTCTTATAGTGCTCCTAAAGAGCATATGATGGAAAACATGGAGTTTATTCCTGGACTCGGTCTCGGTCCAAAGCATGAAGGGATTACTAAACCTCTCCCAGTTACTTTAAAAAAAAAAAAAAAAAAAAAAAAAAAAAAAACAGGACTGTTTTAGTGGTGGCTGCTGCCACGCCTCCGGATCCTATCCCTTTACAATGAAAATCTGACACACCTGTCTGGGTTCAGCAGTGGCCGCTTTCCAAAGAAAATCTGTAGGCTTTAACTCAATTGGTTTCTGAACAGTTACAACTGGGAAATGTGGAACCCTCTCTTTCCCCCTGAAATTCTCCTGTGTTTCTAGTCATGGTAACTGCTTTAAGGGCCATTAACGCTGTAATTAAACCTATGGGGGTTTAACCTGGCATGGCTGCCCCTGCTTTAATACCTAAAAATTGGCCTCTCATAGTTATTGATCTTAAAGATTTTTTTCATATTGCTTTAAATAAATCGGATTGTCCAACCTGGCATGCCTGCCCCTGCTTTAATACCTAAAAATTGGCCTCTCATAGTTATTGATCTTAAAGATTGTTTTTTTCATATTGCTTTAAATAAATCGGATTGTGAGAAATTTGCTTTTACTGTACCATCTATCAATAATCAGGAGGCTGCAGCTCATTATCAATGGAAAGTACTTCCTCAGGGAGTGCTGACTAGCCCTACAATCTGCCAGCTTTATGTTGGACAAGTGCTTTCACCAGTTCGAGCCCAATTTCCCCAGGCCTGTATTCTTCATTATATTGATGATATTTTAATTGTTTCTCCCACTGATAAAGAATTAATTGACTGTTATCAAATGTTGAGTCGCTGTGTTACAGAAGCTGGGTTACGCATCACTCAGGATAAAATTCAACAGACCGCTCCTATTCAATATTTAGGAATGATGGCCAATAAACAATGCATTCAACCTCAAAAAGTTCAAATTAGGAGAGATTCTTTAAAAACTTTAAATTGGACAGGCTCGCTGTACAATACTTCAAATTTCTGGATTTGATCCCAATTTAATTATGGTTCCTTTAAATTGGCTCGAAGTTCAGGCTGCCTTTGAACATTCAGTACTGTGGCAAATTCACTGGGCTGATTTTATTGGCGTTATTGACAATCATTATCCAAAAAACCAATTGTTTGATTTTATAAAAATGACGTCTTGGGTGGTCTCTCGACTAACCACAGATCAGCCCATTCCTGAGGCCCTTACAGTGTTCACTGATGACTCCAGCAATGGTAATGCTGGCTATGTAGGTCCCACAGACAAGCTTATTTCTACTTCTTATACTTCTGCTCAAAAGGCAGAGTTAATTGCTGTGATTACTGCCTTACAGGATTTCCCCAAACCTTTAAATATTGTCTCTAATTCTACTTAACGTGGGAAAGAGGATGTGCTTGTGTTTCACCAGGAAATCATCAAAAGAAAACCACAGGCAAAAGACGTCCATGTCAGAGACTGCCCTCAGACGTGGTGAGATCTGTGCCAACGCCTTAGAAGCTGGCACACTGAATCACAATGGGTCTAATTCAATCCTCTGATGGCAATGGAGACTCATCTAACTAATCTCACTTCTAATTACCTTTCTTTTTCTCTTTAAAACCCTAAAAATCTCACCATTTCTATTAGCCTGAAAATAACATCCCTGTTTTTCTCTTCCTCCTTCAGCACTCAATCTCGCTTATAATGGGTTTTATTTAACGATTCTCCTCTTTATACTTTCTGTTTCACCAGTTTCCTCTCACACTGATTTACCTACTACACATAATTATTCTTATTGGGCTTATGTACCTTTTCCTCCACTTATTGGACCTCTCACCTGAATGGATGCTCCTGTGGGAATCTACACTAACAATAGTGTGTGGATACCTGGAGCTACAGATGACCATTGCCCTACTCAAGCAGGAGAAGAAGGCACTGCATTTAATGTTACCAAGGGTTATAAATACACCCCTCTGGGCCTCAGACATGCACCTGGTTGAATCCATCTAGAAACTCAAGTCTGGGCTGCTTATCTTCTGGATAAATCAACTACAGAGGAACCGGGACATTTGGTCTCTGGCCTCTCCCTTTCTCCTTTAAAACAAATAAAACAGGGAGTAATGGGAGATACTCCATACTTTCCATATAAACCTGCAGGAAAACTATGCCCTAAAAATTTTGAAGGCCCATCTAAAACTTTAATTTGGGAAGATTGTGTTAACTCACATGCAGTAGTATTAAAAAATGACTCATATGGTTTAGTAATAGACTGGGCACCAAAGGGCTATTTAAAAAACAATTGTTCCTCTGGCGGAAGGGAATGCCTGGACGCTACTTATTTTATTTCTTATCGGGAGAACAGAATCACCATTCTACTTTGCATAGGAGGTTCAGCTCATTCTTTCCCTTACACCACCACCCCCCCCCCCAAGCCCGGGCTCATATGATACTCCCCATTCTGAGCCCAGAACACTCAGAACTTTGAAAATTGGCTACTGCCATGTCTGGACTGCGAGTATGGGAAGCGGAAATTATTCTGTCTGTTGTCCTCACTACTGCTCCAGTATCTCAGTATCAATGTAGATCCAGACATTCTGCTTTACTTACCTCCAATCTGACTGTTCCCATACAGAGCTGTGTTAAGTCTGCTTACATGCTGTTATGGGAAATATAAAAATTTGGACGAACGATCAAACTGTCCAATGCATTGATTGTCATTTATACATTTGTATTAACTCCCATTTTGACTCAAGGAAAAGTGTAATGTTAGTTCTAGCTCAAGAAGGAATCTGGATTCCAGTAACTTTGCCCAGACCTTGGGAATCCTCTCCTTCAATATATTTAATTAATGCAGTGTTACAGCAAATTCTAAAAAGATCTAAGAGATTTGTTTTCACTTTCATCACTGTGATCATGGACCTAATTACAGTCACTGCACTGGTCACCGCTGCCGGAATGGCATTACATCAATCTATTCAGACAGCTCATTTTGTTAATAATTGGCAAGCCAATTCCACCGAAATGTGGAATTCTCAACAAGGCATTGATCAAAAATTGGCTAATCAAATTAGTGATTTAAGACCGTCTGTTATTTGGCTTGGAGATCGGGCAGTGAGTCTCAAACATCGCATGCAAATGCAGTGCGACTGGAATACCTCTGATTTCTGTATCACCCTGTATTCCTATAATGAGATTGATCATTCATGGGAAATGGCCAAAGGACACCTTCTGGGTAGGGAAGATAATTTATCATTGGACATAACTAAATTAAAGAAACACTTTTGAATCCTCTCAAGCTCACTTATCCATTCTGCCTGGAGCTGAGGCGGTAGATCAGGTGGCAGAAAATCTTTATGGATTGAACCCCATGACTTGGATCAAGTCTATTGGGGGCTCTACTATAGTAAATGTTGTAGTTATGTCTCTCTGTTTAATTGGCTTGTTTTCAGTGTGCTGGACCAGTCAAAGAATCCTGCATCAAAATCGAGAGAACGAACAAGCCTTCATCGCCATGGTATATTTATATAAAAAGAAAGGGAGAGATGTTGCGGGAAGTCAGGGACCCTGAATGGAGGGACTGGCTGAAGCCGCGGCAGCAGAACATAAATTGTGAAGATTTCACGGACACTTATTAGTTCTCCAAATTAATACTTTTATAATTTCTTATGCCTGTATTTATTGCAATCTCTGAACATAAATTGTGAAGATGGACACTTATCACTTTCCCAATCAATACCCTTGTGATTTCCTATGCCTGTCTTTACTTTAATCTCTTAATCCCGTCATCTTCGTAAACTGAGGAGGATGAATGTCGCCTCAGGACCCCGTGATTGTGTCAAGTGCACAAATTGTTTGTAGAGCACGTGTGTTTGAACAATATGAAATCTGGGCATCTTAAAAACAGAACAGGATAAACAGCGATGTTCAGGGAACAAGAGAGGTAAATTTGAACTGGCCGCCGGTGACACTGAATTATTTTTCTCAGCAAGGAACATTCCTGAGAAAGAGAATGCGCCCTGAAGGTAGGCTTATAGACGGCCTCTTTAACGGGTGCCATCTTTTATGGTCAAAGCCGAAGGGATGAAATAAGCCCAGGTCTCCTGTAGCGCTCCCAGGCTTATTAGGACAGGAAAATTCCCACCTAATAAATTTTGGTCAGACAGATTGTCTGCTCTCAAACCTTGTTTCCTGGTAAGATGTTATCAATGACAATGCGTGCGGAAACTTCATTAGCAATTTTAATTTCACCACATCTGGTGGTCCTGTGAACTTGCCCTGACTCCATTTGCTTTGTGATATTTTATTACTTTTTGAAGTATGTGATCTCTGTGACCCACACCCTATTCGTGCACTCCCTCCCCTTTTGAAAATCACTAATAAAAACTTGCTGGTTTTACGGCTGGGGAACAACACGGATCCTGCCAACATGTGATGTCTCCCCCGGACACCCAGCTTTAAATTTCTCTCTCCTGTGCTCTTTCCCTTAATTTCTCAACCCAGTCCAGACACTTAGGAAATAGAAAAGAACCCACGTTAAACATCAGGAGCGGGTTCTCCCGATAGAAACAAAAAGCTATTTTCTTGACAAGTCAAACAAAATTGATGAAACTTTAACCAGCCTAAGAAAAAAAGAGAAAACATTCAAATAAAAGAAATTATAGGTGAAAAAGGAGACATTTCAAATGATACTACAGAAATTCAAAGGATCATTAGTGACTATTGTGAGCAACTATATGTAAACAAATTGGAAAACCTAGAAGGAATTGACCAATTCCTAAACACATATAACCCATCAAGATTGAACCATGAAGAAATCCAAAACCTGAACAGATGAATAACAAGTAATGATATCGAAGCTATAGTAAAGGTTATCCCAGTAAAGAAAAGTCTGGAACCTGATGGCTTCACTGCTAAATTCTACCAAACATTTAAAGAAGAACTAATACCATTTCTACTCAAACTATTCCAAAAAATAGAGGAGGAGAGAGTACTTTCAAACTCATTCTATGAGGCCTGTATTAGCCAGACACCAAAACCAGACAAAGTCACATCAAAAAAGAAAATGACAGGTCAATATCTCTGATGAATATTGATGCAAAAATCCTCCAGAAAATACTATCAAACCAAACTTGACAGTACATTAAAAAGATAACTCATCACGACCAAATTGGATTTACCCTGAGATGTAAGGATGGTTCAAAATATGCAAATCAATCAATTTGATACATCGTATTAACAGAATGAAGGACAAAAGCAATACAATAATCACAAGGGATGCTGAAAAAGCGTTCAACAAAATTCAACATCATTTCATGATAAAAACTCTCAACAATTTAGTTATAGGAGTACCACAACAAAATAAAGGCCATATACAACAAACCAATAACTAACATGATACTCAATGCCAAAATGTTGAAAGACTTTTTTCTACAAGGTTTGGAACATGATAAGCATGCCCACTCCTGCCACTTCTATTGAATACAGTACAGGAAGTCTTAGCCAGAGCAATTAAGCAAGAGAAAGAAATGAAAGACATTCAAATTTAAAAGGAAAATATTAGATTTTCTCTATTTGTCAATGGCGTGATCTTATATATATAGCAAACCCCAGACACCATGAAAAACCTGTTAGAACTAATAAATAAATGCAATGATGTTGCAGTAAATAAAATTGATATTTGAAAGTCATTAGTGTTTCTATACACTGGTAATGAACTATTAAAAAAATCAAGAATACATTCCCATTTGTAATAGCTGCAAAAAACTCAAAATTGTTAGGAATGAACTTAGCCAATAATATGAAAGATATGTACACTGAAAATGATATAACACTGATTTAAAAATTAAAGAAAATACAAAAAAGAAAAGATATCTTTGTTTCATGAATTAGAAATATTAATATTGCTAAAATTTTCATACTATCCAAGTAATCTAAAAATTCAATGTGATCTCTATCAAAATTTCAATGACATTTTCCACAGTAATAAAAACAATCCTAATTTTCAAATAGAAAAATAATCCAACAATTTGAATGGAGCTACCAAAGACCCCAAATGATCAAAACAATCTTCAGTAGAAAAAAAAAAAAAAAACTAAGCTAGAGGCATCGTACCATGACAGTATTTAGAGATACTATCATATCTCTAAGTCTACTAAAAAGTTGTAGTAATCAAGAATATAATACTGACTTATAAATGAATACATAGCCCAATAGAATGGAATCCAGAAATAAACCCATGCCTTTATCAAGAACAGGTTTTTGACAAAGATGCCAAGAATAAATAATGAAGAGTCTTTTCAATAAATGCTGTTGGGAAAACTGGATATTCATATGCAGAAAAAGGAAATTAGGGAAATTAGTTCTTTATCTTACATCCTGTATAAAAGTCAACTCAAAGTGAATAAAATACTTAAAAAGAAGACCTGGAGGCCAGGCATAGTGGCGCATGCCTGTAATCCCAGCACTTTGGGAGGCCGAGGTGAGTGGATCACAAGGTCAGGAGATCCAGACCATCCTGGTTAACATGGTGAAACCCCCGTCTCTACTAAAAATACAAAAATTAGCTGGGTGTGGTGGCACGTGCCTGTAGTCCCAGCTACTCGGGACACTGAGGCAGGAGAATGGCATGCACCTGGGAGGCAGAGTTTGCAGTGAGCCGAGATCATGCCACTGCACTCCATCCAGCTTGGGTGACAGAGCAAGATTCTGTCTCAAAAAAAAAAAAAAAAAAAAAAAAAAAAAAAAAAAAAAAAAAAAAAAAAAGAAGACCTGGAACTATAAAAATATTAGAAGAAAATACTGCAGATAGCTCCATGACATTGGTCTGGTCAATTATATTATATTATATATATGTATTTTGAGACATAGTCTTATTCTGTTTTCCAGGCTGGAATGAAGTGGTGTGATCTCAGTCTCCACTCACAGCATCTTCCACCTCCTGGTCTCAATTGATCTTCCCACATTAGCCTCCTGACTAGAAGGGACTACAGGCACACACCACCATATTCAGCTAATTTTTAAATTTTTCATAGGAACAAGGTCTTTCTATGTTGCCCAGACTGATCTCAAACGTCTGGGTTCAAGTGATCTTCCTGCCTTGACCTCCCAAAGCACTGAGATTAAAAGTATGAGCCAGCATTAAATATATATATACATACACACACACACACACACACACACACACACACAAAATTCCCAAGACACAGGAAATAAAAATAAACAAATGGGATTACATCAAACTAAAAACATTCTTCGGAACAAAGAAAATTATTAACAGTGAAGAGACAAGCTACAGATTGTGAAAAAAAGAGTTTCAACCATAAACCTGAGAAAGGGTTAATATCTAAAATATATAAGGAATGCAAAAAACTCAATAGCAAAAAAAAAAAATTAAAATTAAAATTAAAAAACTAAGCAACTCTATTTTCTTTTCTTTTTTTAAAAAAAATTTATTTATTATTATTATACTTTAAGTTGTAGGGTACATGTGCATAACGTACAGGTTTGTTACATATGTATACTTGTGCCATGTTGGTGTGCTGCACCCATCAACTCGTCATTTACATCAGGTATAACTCCCAATGCAATCCCTCCCCCCTCCCCCCTCCCCATGATAGGCCCCGGTGTGTGATGTTCCCCTTCCTGAGTCCAAGTGATCTCATTGTTCAGTTCCCACCTATGAGTGAGAACATGCGGTGTTTGGTTTTCTGTTCCTGTGATAGTTTGCTAAGAATGATGGTTTCCAGCTGCATCCATGTCCCTACAAAGGACACAAACTTATCCTTTTTGATGGCTGCATAGTATTCCATGGTGTATATGTGCCACATTTTCTTAATCCAATCTGTCACTGATGGACATTTGGGTTGATTCCAAGTCTTTGCTATTGTGAATAGTGCCGCAATAAACATACGTGTGCATGTGTCTTTATAGCAGCATAATTTATAATCCTTTGGGTATATACCCAGTAATGGGATGGCTGGGTCATATGGTACATCTAGTTCTAGATCCTTGAGGAATCGCCATACTGTTTTCCATAATGGTTGAACTAGTTTACAATCCCACCAACAGTGTAAAAGTGTTCCTATTTCTCCACATCCTCTCCAGCACCTGTTGTTTCCTGACTTTTTAATGATCGCCATTCTAACTGGTGTGAGATGGTATCTCATTGTGGTTTTGATTTGCATTTCTCTGATGGCCAGTGATGATGAGCATTTTTTCATGTGTCTGTAGGCTGTATGCATGTCTTCTTTTGAGAAATGTCTGTTCATATCCTTTGCCCACTTTTTGATGGGGTTGTTTGTTTTTTTCTTGTAAATTTGTTTGAGTTCTTTGTAGGTTCTGGATATTAGCCCTTTGTCAGATGAGTAGATTGCAAAAATTTTCTCCCATTCTGTAGGTTGCCTGTTCACTCTGATGATAGTTTCTTTTGCTGTGCAGAAGCTCTTTAGTTTAATGACATCCCATTTGTCAATTTTGGCTTTTGTTGCCGTTGCTTTTGGTGTTTTAGACATGAAGTCTTTGCCCATGCCTATGTCCTGAATGGTACTACCTAGGTTTTCCTCTAGGATTTTTATGGTATTAGGTCTAACATTTAAGTCTCTAATCCATCTTGAATTAATTTTCATATAAGGAGTAAGGAAAGGATCCAGTTTCAGCTTTCTACTTATGGCTAGCCAATTTTCCCAGCACCATTTATTAAATAGGGAATCCTTTCCCCATTTCTTGTTTCTCTCAGGTTTGTCAAAGATCAGATGACTGTAGATGTGTGGTATTATTTCTGAGGACTCTGTTCCGTTCCATTGGTCTATATCTCTGTTTTGGTACCAGTACCATGCTGTTTTGGTTACTGTAGCCTTGTAGTATAGTTTGAAGTCAGGTAGCGTGATGCCTCCAGCTTTGCTCTTTTGACTTAGGATTGTCTTGGAGATGCGGGCTCTTTTTTGGTTCCATATGAACTTTAAAGCAGTTTTTTCCAATTCTGTGAAGAAACTCATTGGTAGCTTGATGGGGATGGCATTGAATCTATAAATTACCTTGGGCAGTATGGCCATTTTCACGATATTGATTCTTCCTATCCATGAGCATGGTATGTTCTTCCACTTGTTTGTGTCCTCTTTAATTTCACTGAGCAGTGGTTTGTAGTTCTCCTTGAAGAGGTCCTTTACATCCCTTGTAAGTTGGATTCCTAGGTATTTTATTCTCTTTGAAGCAATTGTGAATGGGAGTTCATTCCTGATTTGGCTCTCTGTTTGTCTGTTACTGGTGTATAAGAATGCTTGTGATTTTTGCATATTAATTTTGTATCCTGAGACTTTGCTGAAGTTGCTTATCAGCTTAAGGAGATTTTGGGCTGAGACAATGGGGTTTTCTAAATATACAATCATGTCATCTGCAAACAGGGATAATTTGACTTCTTTTCCTAACTGAATACCCTTGATTTCTTTCTCTTGCCTAATTTCCCTAGCCAGAACTTCCAACACTATGTTGAATAGGAGTGGTGAGAGAGGGCATCCCTGTCTTGTGCCAGTTTTCAAAGGGAATTTTTCCAGTTTTTGCCCATTCAGTATGATATTGGCTGTGGGTTTGTCATAAATAGCTGTTATTATTTTGAGGTACGTTCCATCAATACCGAATTTATTGAGCGTTTTTAGCATGAAGGGCTGTTGAATGTTGTCAAAAGCCTTTTCTGCATCTATTGAGATAATCATGTGGTTCTTGTCTTTGGTTCTGTTTATGTGCTGGATTATGTTTATTGATTTGCGAATGTTGAACTAGCCTTGCATCCCAGGGATGAAGCCCACTTGATCATGGTGGATAAGCTTTTTGATGTGTTGCTGAATCCGGTTTGCCAGTATTTTATTGAGGATTTTTGCATCGATGTTCATCAGGGATATTGGTCTAAAATTCTCTTTTTTTGTTGTGTCTCTGCCAGGCTTTGGTATCAGGATGATGTTGGCCTCATAAAATGAGTTAGGGAGGATTCCCTCTTTTTCTATTGATTGGAATAGTTTCAGAAGGAATGGTACCAACTCCTCCTTGTACCTCTGGTAGAATTCAGCTGTGAATCCATCTGGTCCTGGACTTTTTTTGGTTGGTAGGCTATTAATTATTGCCTCAATTTCAGAGCCTGCTATTGGTCTATTCAGGGATTCAACTTCTTCCTGGTTTAGTCTTGGAAGAGTATAAGTGTCCAGGAAATTATCCATTTCTTCTAGACTTTCCAGTTTATTTGCGTAGAGGTGTTTATAGTATTCTCTGATGGTAGTTTGTATTTCTGTGGGGTCAGTGGTGATATCCCCTTTATCATTTTTAATTGCATCGATTTGATTCCTCTCTCTTTTCTTCTTTATTAGTCTTGCTAGTGGTCTGTCAATTTTGTTGATCTTTTCAAAAAACCAACTCCTGGATTCATTGATTTTTTGGAGAGTTTTTTGTGTCTCTATCTCCTTCAGTTCTGCTCTGATCTTAGTTATTTCTTGCCTTCTGCTAGCTTTCGAATGTGTTTGCTCTTGCTTCTCTAGTTCTTTTAATTGCAATGTTAGAGTGTCAATTTTAGATCTTTCCTGCTTTCTCTTGTGGGCATTTAGTGCTATAAATTTCCCTCTACACACTGCTTTAAATGTGTCCCAGAGATTCTGGTATGTTGTATCTTTGTTCTCATTGGTTTCAAAGAACATCTTTATTTCTGCCTTCATTTCGTTATGTACCCAGTAGTCATTCAGGAGCAGGTTGTTCAGTTTCCATGTAGTTGAGTGGTTTTGATTGAGTTTCTTAGTCCTGAGTTCTAGTTTGATTGCACTGTGGTCTGAGAGACAGTTTGTTATAATTTCTGTTCTTGTACATTTGCTGAGGAGCGCTTTACTTCCAATTACGTGGTCGATTTTGGAGTAAGTACGATGTGGTGCTGAGAAGAATGTATATTCTGTTGATTTGGGGTGGAGAGTTCTATAGATATCTATTAGGTCTGCTTGCTGCAGAGATGAGTTCAATTCCTGGATATCCTTGTTAACTTTCTGTCTCGTTGATCTGTCTAATGTTGACAGTGGAGTGTTGAAGTCTCCCATTATTATTGTATGGGAGTCTAAGTCTCTTTGTAAGTCTCTAAGGACTTGCTTTATGAATCTGGGTGCTCCTGTATTGGGTGCATATATATTTAGGATAGTTAGCTCTTCCTGTTGAATTGATCCCTTTACCATTCTGGAATGGCCTTCTTTGTCTCTTTTGATCTTTGATGGTTTAAAGTCTGTTTTATCAGAGACTAGTATTGCAACCCCCGCTTTTTTTTGTTCTCCATTTGCTTGGTAAATCTTCCTCCGTCCCTTTATTTTGAGCCTATGTATGTCTCTGCGTGTGAGATGGGTCTCCTGAATACAGCAGACTGATGGGTCTTGACTCTTTATCCAGTTTGCCAGTCTGTGTCTTTTAATTGGAGCATTTAGTCCATTTACATTTAAGGTTAAGATTGTTATGTGTGAACTTGATCCTGCCATTATGATATTAACTGGTTATTCTGCTCGTTAGTTGATGCAGTTTCTTCCTAGCCTCGATGGTCTTTACATTTTGGCATGTTTTTGCAATGGCTGGTACCAGTTGTTCCTTTCCATGTTGAGTGCTTCCTTCAGGGTCTCTTGTAAGGCAGGCCTAGTGGTGACAAAATCTCTAAGCATTTGCTTATCTGTAAAGGATTTTATTTCTCCTTCACTTATGAAACTTAGTCTGGCTGGATATGAAATTCTGGGTTTAAAATTCTTTTCTTTAAGAATGTTGAATATTGGCTCCCACTCTCTTCTGGCTTGGAGAGTTTCTGCCGAGAGATCTGTTGTTAGTCTGATGGGCTTCCCTTTGTGGGTAACCCGACCTTTCTCTCTGGTTGCCCTTAAGATTTTTTCCTTCATTTCAACTTTGGTGAATCTGGCAATTATGTGTCTTGGAGTTGCTCTTCTCCGAGGAGTATCTTTGTGGCGTTCTCTGTATATCCTGGATTTGAATGTTGGCCTGCCCTACTAGGTTGGGGAAGTTCTCCTGGATGATATCCTGAAGAGTGTTTTCCAACTTGGTTCCATTTTCCCCCTCACTTTCAGGCACCCCAATCAGACGTAGATTTGGTCTTTTTACATAATCCCATACTTCTTGCAGGCTTTGTTCATTTCTTTTTGTTCTTTTTTCTTTTGGTTTCCCTTCTCGCTTCATTTCATTCATTTGATCCTCAATCGCAGATACTCTTTCTTCCAGTTGATCGAGTCGGTTACTGAAGCTTGTGCATTTGTCACGTATTTCTCGTGTCATGGTTTTCATCTCTTTCATTTCGTTTATGACCTTCTCTGCATTAATTACTCTAGCCATCAATTCTTCCACTTTTTTTTCAAGATTTTTAGTTTCTTTGCGCTGGGTACGTAATTCCTCCTTTAGCTCTGAGAAATTTGATGGACTGAAGCCTTCTTCTCTCATCTCGTCAAAGTCATTCTCTGTCCAGCTTTGATCCGTTGCTGGCGATGAGCTGCGCTCCTTTGCCGGGGGAGATGCGCTCTTATTTTTTGAATTTCCAGCTTTTCTGCCCTGCTTTTTCCCCATCTTTGTGGTTTTATCTGCCTCTGGTCTTTGATGATGGTGATGTACTGATGGGGTTTTGGTATAGGTGTCCTTCCTGTTTGATAGTTTTCCTTCTAACAGTCAGGACCCTCAGCTGTAGGTCTGTTGGAGATTGCTTGAGGTCCACTCCAGACCCTGTTTGCCTGGGTATCAGCAGCAGAGGCTGCAGAAGATAGAATATTTCTGAACAGCGAGTGTACCTGTCTGATTCTTACTTTGGAAGCTTCCTCTCAGGGGTGTACTCCACCCTGTGAGGTGTGGGATGTCAGACTGCCCCTAGTGGGGGATGTCTCCCAGTTAGGCTACTCAGTGGTCAGGGACCCATTTGAGCAGGGAGTCTGTCCCTTCTCAGATCGCAATCTCCGTGTTGGGAGATCCACTGCTCTCTTCAAAGCTGTCAGACAGAGTCGTTTGTGTCTGCAGAGGTTTCGGCTGCGTTTGTTATTGCCCTGTCCCCAGAGGTGGAGTCTACAGAGACAGGCAGGTTTCCTTGAGCTGCTGTGAGCTCCACCCAGTTCAAGCTTCCCAGCAGCTTTGTTTACCTACTTAAGCCTCAGTAATGGCAGGCGCCCCTCCCCCAGCCTCGCTGCTGCCTTGCCGGTAGATCACAGACTGCTGTGCTAGCAATGAGGGAGGCTCCGTGGGTGTGGGACCCTCTCGGCCAGGTGTGGGATATGATCTCCTGGTGTGCCTGCTTGCTTAAAGTGCAGTATTGGGGTGGGAGTTACCAGATTTTCCAGGTGTTGTGTGTCTCAGTTCTCCTGGCTAGGAAAAGGGATTCCCTTCCCCCTTGCGCTTCCCAGGTGAGGCAATGCCTCGCCCTGCTTCAGCTCTCGCTGGTCGGGCTGCAGCAGCTGACCAGCACCGATCGTCCGGCACTCCCCAGTGAGATGAACCCAGTACCTCAGTTGAAAATGCAGAAATCACCAGTCTTCTGTGTCGCTCGCTCTGGGAGTTGGAGACTGGAGCTGTTCCTATTCGGCCATCTTGCTCTGCCCTCCGCAACTCTATTTTCAAATGCACAAAATATGTAAACATTTCCAAAATAAAGATATGCAAATGGCAAACACGCATATGGAATAAATAGCTCAAATGCACAGAGATAGAGAATGAAAAAGTGATTTGGCCAGGCACGGTGGCTCAAGCCTGTAATCCCAGCACTTTGGGAGGCCGAGATGGGTGGATCACGAGGTCAGGAGATCGAGACCATCCTGGCTAACACAGTGAAACCCCGTCTCTACTAAAAAAATACAAAAAATTAGCCGGGCGAGGTGGCGGGCGCCTGTAGTCCCAGCTACTCGGAAGGCTGAAGCAGGGGAATGGCAGGAACCCGGGAGGTGGAGCTTGCAGTGAGCCGAGATCTGGCCACTGCACTCCAGCCTGAGCGACAGAGCGAGACTCCGTCTCAAAAAAAAAAAAAAAAAAAAAAAAGAAAAAGTGATTACCACAGGTTGATGGGATAGAGAAAATGAAGATACGTAGGTTAAAAGATACAAAATAGTAGATATCTAGGATGAACAAATTTGGAGACTTAATGTACAACAAGGGGACTAAAGCTAACAAAATTGTATTGTATTAGGGATTTTTGTTAAACAAGATTTTAGCTGCCCATGTCACAAAAAAGTAACTATGTTAGATGATAGATATGTTTATCTGCTTCACTATAGCAACAATTGTACTATATATATGTATTTAAGTATCTATATATATCCCATAACATCATGTTGTAAGCCTCAAATATACACAATACAATTTATTTTGAAAAATAAAATAATTAAAATGCAAGCCTTAGAATGGATGATATTGTCTTTCCCACTTTACCTTCCTGCTTCAAGCTAGTAAAGAAATCAGTAGTAGTTGCACATACACTTGACTTGAGGGGAAAGAAACGTTGTGATAGGCAGGTTTCACGTTAAAGTTGGAAAACTTGTATCCTCTTGAGATACTTTGACATTTCAGGGAAAATAAGTTCTTTGAGATAAGTCATGCGTCATAATTATCTCATTCATAGCTAACTGTCCCTGCTGGGTTCAGACCTTCAATTAATCAAGCAGCAGGGAAAAATTGATATGTTTGTTTCTCTCCATTCCAAGAAATATTGTAACAAAGTGGGCTTCAAACCAACCAATTTCAAGACAATTTAATACATTTCACCATGAAAAATCAGAAGAAAAGAAAACTTAGAAACACGATGCATTTTTAAAAGAACTTAAAGCCTATAATAAATGGTAGAGTTTCAAAGGTACTTTATCTCATCGGTTGAGCTCATCAAGACAATGCATGTTTTTATTAATTGAGGTCTTCTACTATCTGGTAATTTAAGAGTGTCTTTGTTTCTGGAAATATTTAGGGGGTAGGGAAGTTCCATTTCAGCATACAAAGGAATATTACAGTGACAGCTGCTTGGTTTCCCTACAATATTGTGAGTCATAGTATTTCTGCTATTTATTATTTAATTAAATGAGAAAACAAAGCTAATCATTTTATAATAATGAGAACAATAATATGTTGGTACAGAAAATAGAAAGAAAAACATTTTCTCCGTCATATACCAATAACTTAGAAGTATATTCTAGAGGAAAGACTATGGGCCCAGAGTGAATTCTATATGATCTCAAATCTACAATTTGCCTTTGTAGGCCAGGCATATATCCATCTGCTCTGTTATTTCATTTCAATATTTAAAGATGGGGATAAACAGACAGTTACTGTTTAATGTTTAATGAAACCAATCTCATAGAAATTAATATACTAGATATGATAACTTCCTCAAATAGGAAAAAAAGTTGTTCCCATAAATAAAAATAAAATAGTCATTTTGAATTAGATGAGAGAGAATGCATAGTCCTATTGGAAAATGGGATAATTAATACCTTTCCAATGTAATGAATCAGCAGAATGGTTCAAATGTATGTTGTCTCCTTAATTTGCTAGCTAGCCAACCTATCACACTATTTAAAAATAATAAGCAAAGCACGATTTCTTTTTTCTACCCCTTACACATTGCCAAAAGCTCCAACTTTCCACTACTTTCCATTTTCTCTATTTCTTAAGCAGAGCTGCTCCAGATATCCTAAGAAAGTGAAATGAATATTGAAGGGGGAATAGATGATTCTACAAATAGGTAATTCCCTGTGGGTCTTCATTGACAGGTCAAGGAAAAGACAATAGGCTTGTGACTGTTAATGCCTGCCTTCCTTCATTAATCTAATTTACCAAATTGGTCACTATCCTGTGGTGTATTTAGGATAAAGACTAAAATGATATAACAAAGAATCCAAAAAGACAGTGCTTTAAAGATAATAGACATTTGGGTCACCCTTACATACAGTTCATGAAGTAAGCAGTTTAAATAAACTAAACGTTTCTACTCATAGGGTCATTAAAAGATCTATGTTTATTTCCCTTTTTTGCAGCACCACTCTCTAGGGCATTACACCAGTCTGTAGTCAAGGCTAGGTTATGAACATATCTGTGTTCTAGTTTATGTGAAAAAAAGTCTGGAACAAATAATATTCTTTCAAAAAATAAGGTCAATGTTGTGCTTACCACTTTGTACACATTTTATTGCTGATAACTCAGTTATAGGGCCACACCTAGTTACAAGGAAATCTGTGTTATGTAGCCTTTACTTGCACAGCAAGATTAACCCTATTGCTATGAAAGAAGGGGGAAAGATATTTGGTCGGACAACCAACAGCTTTCTCTACATCTATGGGGGAGTGGGATATCTATATCAAGATGCAATTAGCAAATATGATAAGTTAGTTCATACTAATAAGAAAAGCTTGCCTCCTCCAATGTCTCACTTTATATCAAAACCCAGGATAATGGTAAGTAATACAATTAATAGGCTGTTTGAACAGTAGCCTTTAAAAGATAATACTTGAAGTCCTCCATTATTATCGTGTTGCTGTCTATCTCATTCCTTAGGTCTAGTAGTAATTGTTTTTACAAATTTGAGAACTCCAGCATTAGTTGCATATATATTTAGGATTCTGATATTCTCCTGTTGGACAAGGCTTTTATCATTATATAATGTCACTCTTTGTCTTGTTTAACTGCTGTTGCTTTAAAGTTTGTTTTGTCTGATACAAGAATAGCTACTCCTGCTTGCTTTTGGTGTCCATTTGCATGGAATGTCTTTTTCCATCCCTTCATCTTAAGTTTATGTGAGTGTTTGTGTGTTAGGTGAGTCCCTTGAAGGCAGCAGATACTTGGTTGGTGAATTCTTATCCATTGTGCAATTCTGTACATTTTAAGTGGAGCATTTAAGCCATTTACAGTCAATGTTAGTATTTAGATGTGAGGTACTATTCCATTCATTGTGCTATTTGTTGTCCGAATGCCTGTTTTGGTTTTGGTTTGGTTTGGTTTGCTTGTTCGTTTTTGCATGGGGATGGTTGTATTTTCGTTTTATAGGTCCTGAGAGATTTGTGCTATAAAGATGTTCTGTTTCAATGTGCTTCCAGGATTTGTTTCAAGATTTAGAGCTCCTTTTAGCAGTTCTCATAGTGCTGGCTTGGTAGTGGCAAATCTCTCAGCATTTGTTTGTCTGAAAAACACTGTATCTTTCCTTCATTTATGAAGATTGGTTTAACTGGATACAAAATTCCTGGCTCATAATTGTTTTGTTTAAGGAGGCTGAAAACATGGCCCCAATCCCTTCTTGTTTGTAGGGTTTCTGCTGAGAAATCTGCTGTTAATTTGATAGGTTTTCCTTTATAGGGTACCTGGTGGTTTTGCCTCACAGCTCTTATGATTCTTTCCTTTGTCATGACTTTAAATAACCTGATGACAGTGTGCCTAGATGATGATCTTTTTGTAATGAATTTCCCAAGTGTTCTTTGAGCTTCTTGTATTTGGATGTCAATGTCTCTAGCAAGGGTGGGGGTGTTTTCCTCAGTTGTTCTCCCAAATATGTTTTTCAGACTTTTAGATTTCTTTTCTTCCTCAGGAACACCAATTATTCTTAGGTTTTGTCATTTTACATAATCCCAAACTTCTAGGAGGATTTTATGCTTTTTAAAATTATTTTTTCTTTGTTTTTCTTGGACTGCATTAATTCAAAAACCTGGTCTTTGAGCTCTGAAGTTCTTTCTTCTGCTTGATTCTGTTGATGAGACTCTCCAACACATTATACACTTCTCTGAATGTGTCCTTTATTTTCTAAGTTGTGATTGTTTTTTATTTATACTATCTATTTCACTGAATATTTCTCCCCTCATATCTTTTATTATTATTATTATTTCTTTAGGTTGGACTTCACCTTTGTCTCATGCTTCCTTGATTAGCTTAATAAATGACCTTCTGTATTCTTTTTCAGGGAATTCAGGGATTTCTTCTTGGTTTGGATCCTTTGCTGGTGAGCTAGTGTGATTTCTTAGGGGTGTTACAAAATTTTGTTTTGTCATATGACCAGAATTGTTTTTCTGGTTCTTTCTCATTTGGGTAGGCTACATCAGAGGAAAAATCTGGGGCTCAAGGCTGCTTTTCAGATTCTTTTGTTCCAAGGGGTCCTCCCTTGATCTAATATTTTTGCTAGTGATGTGGCTCCCTGAATAGCTGAAGTGTAGTGATTGTTATTTCTCTTCTGGATTTAGCCACCCAGCAGGGCTATAAGGCTCCAGGCTGGTATTGGGGAATGTCTTCACAGAGCCCTGTGATATGAGCTGTCTTCAGGTCTCTCAACCATGGATACCAGCACCTGCTCTGGTGGAGGTGGCAGGGGAGTGAAATGGACTCAGTGAGGGTCCCTAGTTGTAGTTTTTTTTTTTTTTTTTTTGAGATGGAGTCTTGCTCTGTTGCCCAGGCTGGAGTGCAGTGGCACGATCTTGGCTCGCTGTAAACTCCACCTCCTGGGTTCACACCATTCTCCTGCCTCAACCTCCCAAGTAGCTGGGACTACAGGCACATGCCTGGTTAATTTTTCTGTATTTTTAGTAGAAACGGAGTTTCACTGTATTAGCCAGGATGGTCTCGATCTCCTGACCTCACAATCCTCCTGCCTTGGCCTCCCAAAGTGCTGGGATTACAGGTATGAACCACTGCACCCAGCCAGTTGTAGTTGTTTAATGCACTAGTTTTGTGCTGATTAAAGTCAACAAAGACACAATGGATTTAAGCTATACCTTAGAACAAATGGATTTAACAGATATTTACAAAACATTCTACCCAACAACCACAGAATATACATTCTATTCTTCAGCACATGAAACTTTCTCCAAAATAGACCATATGATAGGCCACAAAGCAAGTCTCAATAAATTTAAGAAAATGGAAATTATATCAAGTACTTTCTCAGACCACAGTGGAATAAAATTGGAAATAAACTCCAAAAGAAACCTTCAAAACCAAGCAAATATATGGAAATTAAATAACCTGCCCCTGAGTGATCATTGGATCAACAATGAAATCAGCATGGAAATAAAAAAAAATATTTGAACTAAATGATAACTTTGACACAACCTATCAAAACTTCTGGGGTACAGAAAAGGCAGTCATAAAAGGAAAGTTTATATCCTTAAATGCCTACATTAAACAGTCTGAAAGAGCAAAAATAGCCAATCTAAGGTCACACCTTAAGGAACTTGAGAAACAACAAACCAAACCAAACCAAAATCCAGCAAAAGAAAAGAAATAACCAAGATCAGAGCAGAACTAAATGAATTGAAACAAAAAATACAAAAGATAAATGAAATAAAAAGCTGGTTCTTTGGAAAGAAATAAAGTGCATAGACCATTAGAAAGATTAACCAAGAAAAGATAGAAGATCCAAATAAGCTCAATTAGAAACAAAACAAGAGATATTACAAGCGACACCACAGAAAAACAAAAGATCTTTCAAGGCTACTGTAAACACTTTTACATTCAAAAACTAGAAAACCTAGAGGAGATGCATAAATTCCTGGAAAAATATAACCTTCCTAGCTTAAACCTAGGAAGAATTACAAACCCTGAACAGACCAATAATAAGCAATGAGATTGAAATGGTAACAAAAAGTGACCACCAACAACAAAAAATGTCCAGGACCAGACAGATTCACAGCTGAATTCTATGAGACATTGAAAGAAGAATTGGTACCAATCCTATTGACACTATTTCAAAATATATAGAGAGGGGGAATCCTCTGTAAATTATTCTATGAAACCACTATCATGCTAATAACAAAACAAGGACATAAAATTTAAAAAAACCCTACACAGAAATATCCTTGATAAACATAGATGCAAAAATCCTTAACAAAATACTAGTTAACCAAATCTAACAACATATCAAAAAGATAGCCCATGATTAAGAGGGTTTCAGAGCAGGGATGCAGGAATAGTTTAATATTTGCAAGTCAATAAATGTTATACACCCCAAAACAGAATTAAAAACAGAAATCACATGATTATCTCAATTGTTGCAGAAAAAGCATTTAACAGAATCCAGCATCCATTTATAATTAAAACCATCAGCAAAACTGGCATAAATGAACATACCTCAATGTAATTAAAGCTATCTATGGCAAACCCACAGCCAGTGTAATACTGAATGGGGAGAAGTTGAAATCATTGCCTCCAAGAACCAGGACAAGACAAGGATGCTCACTCTCACTACTTTTATTCAACATAGTACTGGAATTCCTAGTCAAAGCAATCAGACAGGAGACAGAAATAAAGGGCATCCAAATTAGTAAAGAGAAAATCAAACTGTAGCTGTTTGCTGATGATATGATTTTATACCTAGAAAACCTTAAAAACTCCTCCAAAAAGCTCCTAGAACTCATAAATGAATTCAGCAATGTTTCTGGATACAAAATTAATGTACAAAAATTAGTAGCTCTGCTATACACCAACAGTGACCAAGCTGAGAATAAATCAATATCTCAACTCATTTTACAATAGCTTAAAAAAATACATAGGAATATATCTAACCAAGGAGGAAAAAGACCTCTACAAGGAATACTACAAAATGCTGTTGACAGAAATTATAGTTGACACACATGAAAGGAAACACATTCGATGCTCATGAATTGGTAGAATTGGTATTGTGAAAATGACCATACTGATAAAAGCAATCTACAAATTCAATACAATTCCTATCAAAATACCACCATCATTCTTCACATAACTAGGAAAAGCAATCCTAAAACTCACATGAAACCAAAAAAGAGCCTGCATAGGAAAATCAAGACTAAAAAAATGAACAAATCTGGAGGCATCACATTATCCGATTTCAAACTATACTATAGGGCCATAGTCACCAAAACAGTATGGTACTGGTATAAAAATAGGCACATAGACCAAAGAAACAGGGTAGAGAATCCTGAAATAAACCCAAATACTTACAGCCAACTGATTTTGACAAAGTAAACAAAAACATAAAGTCGGGAAAGACACCCTATTCAACAAATAGTGCTGGGATAATTGGCAAGCCACATGTAGGAGACTAAAACTAGATTCTAATCTCTCACCATATAAAAAAATCAACTCAAGATGGATCAAGGACTTAAATCTAAGGCCTGAAATAATAAAAATTTTAGAAGATAACATTGGAAAAACCCTTCTAGACATTGACTTAGGCAAAGACTATGACCAAGAACCAAAAGCAAATGCAACAAAAAAATGATAAATTGCTGGGACTTAAACTAAAGAGTTTCCACACAACAAAAGGAAAAGTTAGGAGAGTAAACAGACAACCCACAGCATGAGAGGAAATATTCACAATCTATACATCTGACAAAGGACTAATAACCAGAATCTACAAGGAACTCAAACAGATTAGCAAGAAAAAAAACAAAAGCAATACCATCAAAAAGCGGGCTAAGGATATGAATAGACACTTCTCAAAAGAAGATACACAAATGTCCAACAAACACATGAAAAAGTGCTCAACATCACTAATGATCAGGGAAATGCAAATTAAAACCACAATGCAATACCACATTACTCTTGCAAGAATGGCCAGAATCAAAAAAGTAAAAGTAATAAAAATAGATGTTGGCATGGATATGGTGAACAGATAACACATCTACACTGCTGGTGAGAATGAAAACTAGTATAATTACTATGGAAAATGGTGTGTAGATTCCTTAAAGAAATAAAAGTAGATCTACTGTTTGATTCAGCAATCCTGCTACTGGGTATCCACCCAGAGCAAAAGAAGTCATTATACAAAAGGGATACTTGCACATGCATGTTTATAGCAGCACAATTCACAATTGCAGAAATATGGAACTGGCCCAAATACCCATCAATCAATGAGTGGATAAAGAATATATATATAAGATATATATATAAGATATATATGTACATATATAATGGAATACTACTCAGCCATAAAAAGAAATTAAATTAATGGCATTTGCAGCAACATGGATTAAACCGGAGACTATTATTCTAAGTGAAGTAACTCAGGAATGGAAAACCAAACACCGCATATGCTCCTTCATAAGTGGGAGCTAAGCTATAAGGATGCAAAGGCATAAGAATGACACAATGGACTTTGGAGAATAGGGGGAAAGGAAGGGAGGGCAATGAGGGAGAAAAGACTACAAATTGGATTTAGTTTATACTGCTCAGGTGATGGGTACATCAAAATCACACAAATCACCAATAAAGAACTCAGTCATGTAACCAAATACTGCCTGTCTCCCAAAAACCTACAGAAATAGAAAACTTTTTTAGAAAGGCAGTACTTTTACTCTGGGGCATTACTCAAATGGTGATGTGGTAATAGAGATATGGGGTTCACAAAGATTTCGAGATAATTGGAAATTGATGGAAAGATGTGATGAGAACTAAGTAAGTTGGAGTTTCTGAGAAAATACAAACCATAGGCATAAGCAACAGTTGTTTGTTTACCAGTCAGGGTTCCATTTTATTTTTGCTAGTTCAGAGATTAATTGCCAAAAATATTCATGCATGAACAGCTTTTTTCAGCTACATGAAAAGAAGATGTTAGGATACTATTTCATGATATAATAACTCTAAGGATGGTAGCTGCCATACAGGTAAAACAAGATGCCATAGAAAAACTATTATTTGGCTTTGATATTATACAAAATACATGGAGCAATTAACCTGGAACCTTCAGTGACACAGACAAGTGCCAAGACAATCAGACTTCAAGTTTTTCACAAACTAATTTTACCCAATCTTCGACTTCTTTACTCATTTTTGGAACTTGTATATTCATGTTATAGAGATCAAAGTGCTCAGATTAATTTTAGTAATCTGCAAAGTTAGAAACTTATCTTAATATTTAAGCATTGAATGGAGCCTGTTTATTTGTATTCAGTTGGTCATGTGTCTTAGTATTAACTAAGTCTGAGAAATCCCAGGAGTGGAACTGCTGGATCAAACAGTATATCTACTTTTAGTTCTTTCAGGAATCTACATGCATTTTTCCATAGTGGTTGTACTAGTTTACACTCCCATCAGTAGTGTAGAAGTGTTCCCTTTTTGCCATATCCATGCCAATTACATGTATGAAAAACCTAACTCCATACATTAATATTCTCATTTTATCTTGCTAATTTTCTCTTGTTACATGTCAATAAGATAGCTTGGAGTCAGGTTTTGATAAAATCTTCCCTTACTTTATTTTGGTTAGTTTGGTTTGCGCTCATGATTCCTGAATAAGTAAATTGCCCTTCCTTCTCTGTAGTATAATTTGTAGGTTTCAGAATTAATATTAAAAAAGCAAATCCATGTATCTTGCTTAGCACAGAAAAAACAATGTATTAAAACTAAAACCAACTTTATTTATGCCTTTAAACCACTTTCTAATTCAAGTGTGGGAATTATAAAGCTGTCAATAGCCCAAAGAGTGCTTACGGTATTGAGGTTTGTAAATAGATTTTGTTACATTTTTTTGACTAGTGAAAATTACAACTAAGTCCCAGAGTATTCTGCTTTTGTCTGTACCCTCAGCAGCAAAGCCAGGGATCTGTTTTTAATTAAGATCCCTTTTCTTTCCTTTCTTTGTTTGAGGCACCTAGGTAAATTGAGATACTAGCAATTTTTAGAATTTAATTATTAATAAGAGTTGATTTTAAAACTTTAGGTTATGTTACCTGAGCATTAAATACTATAAATTGTATTGTGGCAAAAATTAGATGAGTGACTTTTAGACATTATTTTTTTAGTTAACCAATACAGTATAAACAAAATCTATTATTTGAAGCACTGAGAAAAAGTAATTTGTTTTGAGAGATTTCTAGGGCATTCTTCTATAATGAGCACCAAGATTTGATAGTATGGAATGAATGCTCACATTTTAAAACTTATACACAAAGAAAAAAAAATCATCTTTTTCCTGCTGCAATCTAAATGAAGTTGAATGTGATTAAAGGTGGAAGGCAGGTTTGTATCACTGCTTGCTGAGCTCAACTAGTTGATTTTCAATCTATTCAATGAATGAGTGAGAGATTTGCATCACAGATGTTGAGACTGCATACAGAATAATACAGGTCTATCATCTGCACAGTGCAAGAATTCTGGACCTTCACTGCTTGACACTTGATATTGTTTGACTCTGTATCCACACCCAAATCTCACCTTGAAGTACAATAATCCGCATGTGTCATGGGGGGACGCAGAGGGAGGTAATTGAATCATGAAGGCAGGTTTTTCTCATACCATTCTCATGATAGTGAATAAGTCTAACAAGATCTGATGGTTTTATAAAGGAGGGTTCTCCTATATATGCACTCTTGCCTGCTGCCATGTACATGGCTTTGCTCATCCTTCACTTTCCACCATGATTATGAGGCCTCCTCAACTATGTGAAAGTGTGAATCCATTAAACCTCTTTTTCTTTATAAATTACCCAGTCTCTGGTATGTCTTTATCAATAACATAAGTATGGACTAATATAGCAAATTAATACCAGGAGTGGGGTACTGCTATAAAGATACAAGAAAAAATAAAAATGATTTTGGGTAACAAGCAGTGGCTGAAAGAGTTTAGAGGGCTCAAAAGAAGAAAAAAAGTGGTTTCTCACTTTCGTTTAAAACTTCCTAAAGATATGTCAAACGGCTTTGATCAAAATAGTAATAGTGATATGGACAATAAAATCCAAGCTTAGGTGGTCTCAGATGAAGATGAATAACTTATTGGGAACTAGAACAAAGGTGACCCTTGTTGTACTTTAACAAAGAGACTGGCAACATTGTGCCCCTGCCCTAGAGGTCTGTGGAACTTTGAACTTGAGAGAGATGATTTAGGGTATCTGACAGAAGAAATTTTTAAACAGAAAAATGTTTGAGAGGAAACAACATAAAAGTTTAGAAGATTTACAGCCTAATGATACAATAAAAAAAGAAAATCCCATTTTCTGGAGAGAAATTCAAGCCTACTGCAGAAATTTACATAAATAACTAAGAGCCAAATATTAATCACTAGGACAATAGAAAAAATATCTCCAGGTATGTCAGAGACCTTCAAGGCAGCCCCTCCCATCACAGGCCCCAGAGACAGAGAAGGAAAAAATAATTTCATGGGCTGGGCCCAGGGCCCTCCTACTATGTACAGCCTGGGGACTTGATACTCTACATCCCAGCCACTCCAGCCTAGACTAAAAGGGGCCAAGGTACAGCTCAGGCCATTGCTTCAGATGGTATCAGCCCCAAGCCTTAACAACTTCCATAGCGTGTTGAGCCTGCGGGTGCACAGAAGTCAAAAATTGAGGTTTGGGATCCTCAGCCTAGATTTCAGAGGATGTAAAGAAACACCTAACACCTAGATATTCAAACAAAAGTTTACTGCAGAGATGAAACTTTCATGGAATACCTCTACTAGGAAAGTATAGAAGAGAAATGTGGGTTTGGAGCCCCCACACATAATCCCCACTAGAACACTGTCTAATAGAACTGTGAGAAGAGGACCACTGTCCTCCAGACACCAGAATGAAAGACCCTCCAAAAACTTACACCATATGCCTACAAAACCTACAGACACTCAACGCCAGCCCATGAAAAAAACTGAGAGGAAGACTGTACCCTATAATGCCACAGGGGCAGAACTGGCCAAGGCCATGGAAGCACAGCTCTTATATCAGTGTGACCCGGATGTGAGACATGCAATCAAAGAGATCACTGTAAAACTTCAAGGTTTAATAATTGCCCTATTAGATTTCAGACTTACATTGCTTAAATTAGCCAAACCTTTTTGCTTTGGCTAATTTCTCCCATTTGGAATGGCTATATTTATCCAATGCCTATACACCCATTGTATCTAGGAAGTAACTAACTTACTTTTAACTTTATAGATTCATCGATGGAAGAGACTTGCCTAGTCTCAAGTGAGACTTTGAACTGTAGATTTTTGAATTAATACTGAAATGAATTAAGACTTTGGGAGACAGTTGAGAAGACATTGTTAATTTTAAAATAAGAAGACATGGGATTTGGGAGGGGTTGGAGCAGAATAATATAGTTTGGCTCTGTGTCACCACCCAAATCCCACCTTGAATTATAATAATCTCTACATGTCATGGGAGGGACCTGGTGAGAGGTAATTGAATCATGGATGTGGGTTTTTCCCACACTGTTCTCATGATAGTAGATAAGTCTCATGAGATCTGATAATTTTATAAAGGGGAGTTCCCCTGCACATACTTTCCTATCACCATGTAAGACATACCTTTGTTTATCCTTCACTTCTGCCATGAGGCCTTCCCAATTATGTGAAACTGTGAGTCCATTAAACATTTTTTTAAATATAAATTACCCAATCTCAGGTATGTCTTTATTAACAACATGAGAATGGACTAATACAATACCACAGCAATAGTATTTGTAAATTGAGAATTTTACCGGGAATCTGAACTATTCTATAGTCATGTTTTAAGTAGAAGAATAGTTACTTTGTATGTTTAGCTACCTCCACAAGTAATATCATTCAAAGCAAAATGATAAAATGTAAACACCACTAAAGAATTTTAATTGACATTATCAATGTAAGTAATGTAAAACTTAGATAATCAGTATATAAAAACTTCTGTGTGTGTGTGTACAGTTCACAAAACTGACTACTTACTAACCGATTGGTTTTGTTCAGTTGCTATTATCATGTTCACTCCTGTATTCCAGCATAGTATAATATAATACTTGTCAAATAATGGAAATTGAATAAATATATTTGAATTAATTCAGTAAACATTTGTTAAGTGTAAATGTGTCAAATATCAAGCACAAATTAAAACTTGTCAAAATGCTATGGCCATTTTAGAATATTAAATCTTTAAATAGCCATATAGTTTGCATTATTTATTAAAGGTGGACCTGAAAGAAGTTAGTTTTCTATTGGGATCTCACAAGCACTCTTTCTAGATCTTCATGCTACCAGAATGCCCTACAGTTGCCTTTGATATTTTAATTTTGATTTAATTTTTTGGATAGGGAGACCGATATGGTTTAGCTGTGTTCTCACTCAAATCTCATCTTCAATTCCCATTCCCACCTGTTATGGGAGGGACCTGGTGGGAGGTAACCAGATCATAGGGGCAGGTCTTTCCCATGGTGTTCTCATGGTGTGGGTGGGTCTTATGAGATCTAATGGTATTATAAGGGGGAGTTTCCCTGCACAATCTCTTTTTCTTTGTCTGCTGCCATCCATGTAAGATGTGACTTACTTCTTGCCTTCTGCCATGATTGTGAGGCTTCCCAGCTGCATGTAACTGTAAGTCCATTAAATGTCTTTCTTTTATAAATTGCCCATTCTTGGGTATGTCTTTATTAGCAACATGAAAACGGACTAATACAGGGTCTAAATGTGAAATTGCCCTGCCATCTGGCAGGTGGCAAGCTTTTATATGTTAAGGTATTCAGGTTGGACAGGAGAACAAATAAGTAAAAAAAAAAATTAAAATGTGACATATGGAACAAGATAAATGTCTCATTATGTTTCCAAATGAAGGTTTTTTAAAGATATACAAATATACTTGAGTTTTCGGTTTGACCAAAAAAATCATAGTTTGGGGTTGTGCAAATCCTTACATAGAGATTCCAACAAAAGGGCTATAGGGAAAAATTTTAAATTAATTTAAAATAGACTGAAGGATTATTGGGTGTTAATCTAGTTTGGATATTTTTCTCCCCCAAATATCATGTTGAAATGTGATTCCCAAGGTTAGAAGTGGGGTTTAGTGGGAGGTGTTTGGGTTATGGGGCTGCATCCCTTATGAAGGGCCTGGTGATTTCCTCATGGCAATGAGTGAGTTCTTGCTCTATTAATTCCTGAAAGAACTGGTTATTTAAAAAGAACCTGGCACCTCTTCACCTCTCTCTTGCTCTTTATATTGCTGTGTGACACACTGGCTCCCTTTGACTTCCACTATGAATATAAACTTCCTAAGGCCCTTACCAGAATCAGATGCTGGTGCAGTGCTTTTTGTACAGTCTGCAAAACCATGAGCCAAATGAACCTCTTTTCTCTGTGTTACCCAGCCTTTGGTATTCTTTTATTATATTGCAACTCAGACTGATACAGTGTCTCCAGTAGAAAAAAAAAAAGCTGTTTTCTTGAACACACTTCTGCTGGATTATCTAATTTTATGGAAATTGTGGGAGGTTTTTTGTTTTATTTTGTTTTGCGTTCAACTATTTTACAACTTCTAATTTATAAAAACCCCAGTTTCTTGTCCTTTCATGTGACTTCTTTCTGTGTTTCGTTATTAATTAATAATTAAAATATAGCATTTCACATGCGTTCATTTTATATTTCTGTGAGGTTCATGGTTATGATCAATTATAATTCATCCCTTTAAAGTTTTGGATGTTCTACAGAGATACCCAATAAATTTTTCTGGCAGAGTGAGATACATGGCAGTGCTGTCAGAGAGTACCTCATTATGGGCTTAAGATCCTGCTCTTAAGATTGATTAGGCTGAACCACAGCATTGTGTCTACAGATAATTATTCATGCTACTAAGATAAGTCACTTCTGAGAACTCTATTTAATGCCCTGTGAGACTTTCCAGTGTGGCTAATGAGAACAGGTACTACTCCTTGTTTTGTTAGAGCACCAGGTACTTTTCCCTTTAAACATATTTGCTGCTTTTCTGCTATGCTACCCTCAGGTAGTTTATTTGTATACATGTACTGATCAGTACTCTGATGCATAATTATAGAGGTTATTTCCATGTTTGAGAAGTCCTCACTCTTTTAAGTTCTCTCCTCTCTTGTACTGTGTCCTACAAACCCTAGCTGCCTTGGTCTCCCTAGACTCTCAGCTTCATCTCCTCTACTGAGGGGTTCTGCTGAATTCTATCTGGGTTTCCCCTCTGCAATGGTTTGGATCTTAGTTCCCCCTCATTTTAAAATTTGATCCCCAGTGGTGAAGGTAACACCTAATAGGAGGTGTTTGAGTCATGATGATGGATCCCTCGTGAATGGGTTGGTGCCATCTTCTTGGTAATTAGTGAGTTCTCACTTTATTAGTTCCTATGAGAACTAATTATTAAAAAGAGCCTGGTACCTCCCCCTTTTTCTCTCTTGCTTCCTCTTTTACCATGTAATTTCTGCACATGCTGGATCCTCTTTGTCTTCCACCATGAGAGGAAGCAGCCTGTGGTCCTCATTAGGTGCAGATGCCCAATCTTTAACTTTTACGGACATTGAAACTGTTAGGTAAACCTATTTTCTTCATAAATTACATATCCTGAGATAATCCTTCATAGCAACACTAACTGGACTAAGGTACCCTCTATTTACAGCAGCCTAAAAAAACTCACAAGGCAATAAACCACTGAAATTGTAAGGCTCATTTTATTTCTTTTCTGTCTATGAGAGATCACTGTTCTCTTTACCTAATGTTTTGTCTCCTGAAAAACGTTTCATTTATTTTATCTGTTGATTGGTTGTCTGGAGAGTAAATTTTCTTTTTTATAAACATTTTCTTTTTTATAAACATTTAATAGCATTATCTGGCCCTTGGGGACAAAGAGAATGCTTTGGCGGAGTGCTTGTAGTGGCAGAGTATCCACAGCTGCAAGAATAAAAAGACCAAGTAAGGATATTGCTGGGTCAAATGGTATTTCTGGTTCTAGATGCTTAAGCAATCACCACACTGTCTTCCACAATGGGTGAACTAATTTACACTCCCATGAACAGCGTAAAAGCGTTCCTATTTCTCCACATCCTCTCCAGCATCTGTTGTTTCCTGACTTTTTAATGATCGCATTCTAACTGGTGTGAGATGGTATCTCATTGTGGCTTTGATTTGCATTTCTCTAATGACCAGTGATGATGAGCTCTTTTTATATGTTTGTTTGTTGCATAAATGTCTTGTTTTGAGAAGAGTCTGTTCATATCATTCACCCACTTTTTGATGGGGTTGTTTGTTTATTTCTCATGAATTTGTTTAAGTTCCTTGTAGATTCTGAATGTTAGCCCTTTGTCAGATGGATAGATAGCAAAAATTTTCTCTGATTCTATAGATTGTCTGCTCACTCTGATGACACTTTCTTTTGCTGTGCAGAAGCTCTTTAGTTTAATTAGATCCCATTTGTCAGTTTTGGCTTTTGTTGCTATTACTTTGGTGTTTTAGTCATGAAGTCCTTCCCCATGTCTATATCCTGAATGGTATTGCCTAGGTTTTCTTCTAGGGTTCTTATGGTTTCAGGTATTAACGTTTAAGTCTTTGATCCATCTTGAGTTAATTTTTGTATAAGGTGTAAGGAAGGGGTCCAGTTTCGGTTATGCATATGGCTGGCAAGTTTTCCCAACACCATTTATTAAATAGGGAATCCTTTCCTCATTGCTTGTCTTTGTCAGGTTTGTCAAAGATCAGAAGGTTGTAGACGTGTGGTGTTATTTCTGAGTAATCTGTTTGTTCCACTAGTCCATATATCTGTTTTGGTACCAGTACCATTCTGTTTTGGTTACTGTAGCCTTGTAGTACAGTTTGAAGTCAGGGAGCATGATGCCTCCAGCTTTGTTCTTTTTACTTAGGATTGTCTTGGCTATACGGGCTCTTTTTCAGTTCCATATGAAATTTAAAGTAGTTTTTTTCTAATTCTGTGAAGAAAGTCAATGATAGCTTGATGGGGATAGCATTGAATCTGTAAATTACTTTGGGCAGTATGGCCATTTTCACGATATTTATTCTTCCTATCCATGATCATGTAATGGCTTTCCATTTGCTTATGTCCTCTCTTATTTCCTTAAGCAGTGGTTTGTAGTTCTCCTTGAAAAGGTCCTTCACATCCCTTGTAAGTTGTATTCCGAGGTATTTTATTCTCTTTGTAGCAATTGTGAATGGGAATTCACTCATGATTTGGCTCTCTGTTTCTCTATTGTTGATGTATAGGAATGCTTGTGATTTTTGCACATTGGTTTTGTGTCCTGAGACTTCGCTGAAGTTGCTTACCAGCTTAAGGAGATTTTGGACTGAGACGATGGGGTTTTCTAAATATACAATCATGTCATCTGCAAACAGAGACAATTTGACTTCGTCTCTTCCTATTTGAATACGCTTTATTTCTTTCTCTTGGCTGAGTGCTCTGGCCAGAAATTCCAATACTATGTTGAATAGGATTGGTGAGAGAGGGAATCCTTGTGTTGTGCTGGTTTTCAGACGGAATGCTTCCAGCTTTTGCCCATTCAGTATGATATTGGCTGTGAGTTTGTCATAAATAGCTCTTATTATTTTGAGATACATTTCATCAATACCTTTTTTATTGAGAGTTTTTAGCATGAAGCGGTGTTGAATTTTATTGAAGGCCTTTTCTGCATTTATTGAGATAATCATGTGGTTTTTGTCATTGGTTCTGTTTATGTGATGGATTACATTTATTGATTTATGTATGTTGAACCAGGCTTGCTTCCCAGGGATTCAAGTCGACTTGTTTGTGGTAGATAAGTTTTTGATGTGCTGCTGGATTTGGTTTGCCAGTATTTTATTGAGAATTTTTGCCACAGTGTTCATCAGGGATATTAGCCTGAAATTTTCTTTTTTTGTTGTGTCTCTGCCAGGTTTTGGTATCAAGATGATGCTGGCCTCATAAAATGAGTTAGGAAGGAGTCCTTCTCTTTCTATTACTTGAAATAATTTCAGAAGGATTGGTACCAGCTCTTCTTTGAAACTCTGGTAGAATTTGGCTGTGAATCCATCTGATCCTGAGCTTTTTTTGTTGGTAGGCTATTAATTACTGCCTTAATTTCAGAACTTGTTATTGGTATATTTAGGGATTTGACTTCTTCCTGGTTTAGTCTTGGGAGGGTGTATGTGTCCAGGAATGTCTACATTTCTTCTATATTATCTAGTTTATTTGTGTAGAGGTGTTTGTAGTATTCTCTGATGGTAGTTTGTATTTGTGTGGGATCAGTGACGATATCACCTTTATCATTTTTTATTGTGTCTGTTTGATTCTTCTCTCTTTTCTTCTTTATTAGTCTGACTAGCAATCTATCTATTTTGTTAATCTTTTCAAAAAACCAGCTACTGGATTTATCGATTTTTTTGAAGGGTTTTTCATGTTGCTATCTCCTTCAGTTCTGCTCTGATCTTAGTTATTTCTTATCTTCTGCTAGCTTTTGGATTTGTTTGCTCTTGCTTTTCTAGTTCTTTTAATTGTGATATTAGTGTGTCAATTTTAGATCTTTCCCACTTTCTCCTGTGGGCATTTGGGGCTATAAATTTTACTCTATAGCTGTGTCCCAGAGATTCTGGTATGTTGTGTCCTTGTTCTCTTTGGTTTCAAAGAACTTATTTATTTCTGACTTCATTTCATTATTTACCCAGCAGTCATTCAGGAGCAGGTTGTTCAGTTTCCATGTAGTTGTGTGGTTTTCAGTGAGTTTCTTAATCCTGAGTTCTAATTTGATTACATTGTGGTCTGAGAGACAGTTGGTTATGATTTCCATTCTTTTGCATTTGCTGAGGAGTGTTTTACTTCCAATTATGTGGTAAATTTTAGAATAAGTGTGATGTGATGCTGAGAAGAATGTATATTCTGTTGATTTGGGGTACACCAATAAATGTAGCTTTGGTCTTTTCACATAGTCCCATATTTCTTGGAGGCTTTGCTTGTTCCTTTTCATTATTTTTTCTCTAATCTTGTCTTCACACTTTATTTCATAAAGTTGATCTTCAATCTCTGATATCCTTTCTTCTGCTTGGTCGATTCAGCTATTGATACTTGTGTATGCTTCATGAAGTTCTCATTCTGTGTTTTTCAGCTCCATCAGGTCATTTATGTTCTTCTCTAAACTGGTTATTCTAGTTAGCAATTCCTCTAACCATTTTTCAAGGTTCTTAGCTTCCTTGCATTGGGTTAGAACATGCTCCTACAGTTGGGAGGAGTTTGTTATTACCTATCTTCTGAAGCCTACTTCTGTCAATTTGTCAAACTAATTCTATGTCCAGTTTTGTTCCCTTGCTGGCAGGGAATTGTGATCCTCTGGAGGAGAAGGGATGTTCTGGTTTTTTGAATTTTCAGACTTTAAATGATGTTTTTTCCTCATCTTTGTGGATTTATCTACCTTTGGCCTTTGATGTTGGTGACCTTCAGATAGGGTTTTTGTGTGGACATCCTTTTTGTTGATGTTGATGCTATTCCTGTTTGTTAGTTTTCCTTCTAACATTCAGGCCCCTCTGCTGCAGGTCTGCTGGAGTTTGCTGGAGGTCCACTCAAGACCCTGTTTGCCTGGGTATTACCAGTGGAGGCTACAGAACAGCAAAGATTGCTGCCTGTTCCTTCCTCTGGAAGCTTCATCCCAGAGAGGCACCCGGCAGATGCCAGCCAGAGCTCCCCTATATGAGGCGTCTGTCGACTTCTGCCGGGAAGTGTCTCCCAGTCAGGAGACATGGTGGTCAGGGACCCAGTTGAGGAGGCAGTCTGTCCCTTAGCAGAGCTCAAGCACTGTTCTGGCAGATCCACTGCTCCCTTCATAGATGGCAGGAAGGAACATTTAAGTCTGCTAAAGCTGTGCCCACAGCTGCCCCCTTCCCCCAGGTGCTCCGTCCTTGGGAGATGGGAGTTTTGTGTTTAAGCCCCTGACTGGGGCAGCTGCCTGTCTTCCAGTGATGCCCTGCCCAGAGAGAAGTAATCTAGAGAGGCAGTCTGGCCACAGCAGCTTTGCCAGGCTGTGGTGGGCTCCACCCAGTTCAAACTTCCTGGTGACTTTGTTTACACTATGAGGGGAAAACTGCCTGCTCAAGCCTCAGTAATGACGGACGCCCCTGCCCCCACCAAGCTCGAACATCCCAGGTTGACTTCAGACTGCTGTGCTGGCAGCCAGAATTTCAAGCCAGTGGATCTTAGCTTGCTGTGCTCCACAGGGGTGGGATTCACTGAGCTAGATCACTTGGCTCTTTGGCTTCAGGCCCCTTTCCAGGGTAGTGAACAGACTGTCTTGCTGTCATTCCAGGCACCACTGGGGTATGAACAAAACTCCTGCTGCTAGCTCGGTGTCTGTCCAAACAGCCGCCCAGTTTTGTGCTTGAAACCCAGGGTGCTGGTGGTGTAGGCACCCAAGGGAATCTCCTGGTCTGCAGGTTGTAAAGACGGAGGGAAAAGCAGAGTATCTGGGCTGGAATGCACCGTTTCTCATGGCACAGTCCCTCACGGCTTCCCTTGGCTAGGGGAGGGAGTTCCCTGACCCCTTGCACTTCTTGGGTGAGGCGACATTCGACCCTGCTTCGGCTCACCCTCCATGGGCTGCACCCACTGTTTAACCAGTCCCAACGAGAAGAGCCGGGTACCTCCGTTGGAAATGCAGAAATAACCTGCCTTCTGTGTTGATCTCGCTGGGAGCTGCAGACCAGAGCTCTTGCTATTTGGCCATCTTACTAGCCACACCTTTAGGATGTTTTCTACACCTAAGTCAGACTGATCATATTTTATGTTTTAACTATAGCTAAAACACCACAATCACACATAACTTGTTATAAGCCTTAGTTTGGAAGTGGTTTATTTCACCTTTGCTCACATTGCTTTGCCAGTAATTCAGTCACATGACCCCAACTGACCTGCAAGGGAGGATGGACAATGTATACATGACAAAGAGGAAACAGAATTTTTGGAGTACAGTTAGCAGTCTGCCACAGTTATATCAGTTGACCAAAGGTGAATACTAATGACAATTGAAGTCGAAAGAGAGAGATTGTTAAAATGACTCAGATAAAGCTCATGAATAAAATAGAACTTGAATAGAACCTTTAAGAATATGTTGAATTTTGGCTGGCCGCAGTAGCATATGCCTGTAATCCCAGTGCTTTGGGAGGTTGAGGCAGGCAGATCACTTGAGGCCAGGAGTTCAAGACCAGCCTGGCCAATATGGTGAAACCCTATCTCTACCCAAAATACAAAAATTAGCCAAGCATAGTGGGGCGCAACTGTAATCCCAGTTACTTGGGAGGCTGAGGCAGGAGAATCGCTTGAAGCCAGGAGGTAGAGGTTGCAGTGAACCAAGATCATGCCACTGCACTCCAGCCTGGGTGATACAGTGGCACTCCATCTCAAAATAAAGTAAAATAAAATAAATAAAAAGAATATGTGGAATTCAGTTCAGTGGAAAGATGAGGAAAGACTAATGCAAGCATTCACTTACTAAATTAATATTTACTGAGTACCCATTAACTGCTAGACACTGAGATGGGTACCAGGTAAACAGTAGTAAACAAAACTAACATGGTCCCTGACTCCTCTAATGGAGGCAATAAATGTTTTAAAATGCTTAAAGTAAATATGTAATAACAAATAGAGTTAAGTGTTAAGATAAAATCAGAGTGGTATAAGTGGGAATAATATGGGGGGTTAATTTAGATTGGAGTGGCAGGGGAGGCCTACCTGATGAAGTACTACATAAGCTGATTTCTAAGAATAAATGGAATTGGATCAGTGTATGGTGTTCTTCATGGTGTTTTCTAATTAGTGCTATGAGTCAGATCGAAATAAGATTATACTGAGAATTGTCAAAGAACCTGCATGAGTTTGTGGCATTAGAAAGCACGTAACTTGAGTTTGAGCTGTGATTTGCTCCCTGACTCTCTGTGGCACTCTGAAGATGCTATGCAACTTCTCTGTTTCACAGCTATCTCACTAACATATGAGAGGACAAGGGCCAGAATTCTAGCTGTTTCAAAATGATAGATGAATATCTAATTCTAACATTGAGTGACAATGTTTTAATACAATTTGATATGTTGGAAAAAGTTTTTGCTTAATATAAAATTAAAAAGAAGAAAAGAAGAACCACACACTGATACTCAATTTACTGATCTATGAGTAATCGGTTTATCAGATTTGATTCACGCATGCAAGTGTGTGTGTGTTAACAATTTCTTTTACAATTTTTATGTATCTCTTCTATGCAGTTTCTCTTCTTGGCTTATGCATTACATTATTTCTACCTTGCCCTCTTAATGTATAAAACCATCTTCATTAGAGCTATTACTTCAAATAAAATGAGTTTTTCTTTTGGCTTGCTTTTACTTTTTATATAGCAGTGCACTTAACATACCTATTTTTAGCATCTCCAAAAAAACCTTAAAGAAAGCAATCAAATGTGTGACTTCTATATGCTCCCTTTACGTTCCTTTGTGCAAGAATATGGCAATAAAGTTCTAAGGCATGGCAGAATAAAAAAATACAATAACCTTGGGTACCTGAAAAGCCACTCACCTGCCAACAACATCTGCCCTGGGAGGCTACATGAGCCAGAAATATATTTCTGTTGCGTTTGAATATTACACTTCGTAATTTATACTTGTTACAACAACTATACCAATAAAATCATAAAACACCTTATAATTTTATTTAATAGTTTCATGTGTTTGTTTCATTTGCCCACCTAGATCACTGCTTTAAATTGAAGAGAAACAGATTAGGGATTTCTAAAGTGTGAGTTTTATAATGACACTAACTTAATTTCAAACATATTTTATGTTGCTCATAGTGTTAAGCATGGCAATAAGCACAAAAAAATAGCAAAACTATATCCAAATAAAAAAGAAAAACTTCTATAATTATATTGCATCATATTGGTCTCATATTGGTCAGCTGTTAAAGCTAGCTGTTCTGTCAACTCAATTTATGGTATTTTCTGTGAGTTATCTTAATTTTTCGTTCTGGATCACAATATTTAGTCCCATTTCTACCTAGTTTTAGATGCTTTGACTATGTCTAAAGTATCTTTGCAAGAACTCTTCCTCTTATATTTGATTAGAGAACTTAGCTCCCCCAAATTTGATCCCTGGAGCTGGGCATGGTGGCTCATGCCTGTAATTCCAGCACTTTGGGAGGGCGAGGCCAGTGGGTCACCAGAGGTCAGGAGTTCGAGACCAGCCTGGCCGACATGGTGAAATCCCATCTCTACTAAAAATACAAAAATTAGCCAGGTGTGGTGGCGGGCACCTGTAATCCCAGGTACTCAGGATGCTGAGGCAGCAGAATCACTTGAACATGGGAGGCAGAGGTTGCAGTGAACTGAGATTGTGACATTGCACTCCAGCCTGGACAACACAGCAACACTCCATCTCAAATTAAAATAATAATAATAATAATAATTCCTGGAGCTTTGTATGACATAACACATATAACTTTTGACTGTTGTACTTTCTGATTTCAGTTCAGATACCTATCCTTTCAGCTCTGTTCCTTGGCAATCCGTCATGATACCTGCCTTGGCTATTGCTCCTGAGCTGGCTAAACCCACTTAAAAATTTGAGGGTGTAGGACAGACAAGCAAAATATTCTTTAGATTTCATTGTTCAGATAGCTTCAGTAGAAATTTTAACTGACAACCTCTGAAGAACATTGATCTCTTGATGTTTGCTGTTTTCACAATATCAAATATATATGCTTTTTGTTGGTTTGTTTGTTTTTAGATTGAGTCTCCCTCTGTCACCCAGGCTGGAGTGCAGTAGTGTGATCTTGGCTCATTGCAACCTCCGCCTCCTGGGTTCAAGTGATTCTCCCTGCCTCAGTCTCCCATGTAGCTGGAATTACAGGCACCCGCCACCATATCCAGCTAATATTTGTATTTGTGTGTGTGTGTGTGTGTGTGTGTGTGTGTACAACTATCTATCTATCTATCTATATTTGAGACAAAGTCTCACTCTGTCGCACAGACTGGAGTGCAGTGGCGTGATCTTGGCTCATTGCAAACTCCACCTCCCAGGTCCAAACAATTCTTTGCCTGAGCCTTCCAAGTAGCTGGGATTACAGGCACCTGCCACCACGCCTGGCTAATTTGTTTGTATTTTTAGTAGAGACGGGGTTTCATCATCTTGGCCAGGCTGGTCTTGAAATCCTGACCTCGTGATTCACCCTTCTTGTCCTCCCAAAGTCCTGGGATTACAGGCATGAGCGACCACATCTGACCTCATTTTTGTATTTTTAGTAGAGACAAGGTTTCGCCACGTTGGCCAGGCTGGTCTCGAACTCCTGACCTTAGGTGATCCACCCACCTCAGCCTCCCAAAGTACTGGGATTACAGGCGTGAGCCACTGTGCCTGGCGTTTCTATGCAAATTTAAAGTAAAAAATATAGAATATTCAGAACAGTTGGAGAAAAAATAAATTTTGTTTACTTGGATATTTGATTACAATTTGAAAAGATATGCTTTTTGGTATAAGGCTAGATTATGAATGGTGACTTCTAAGCACCTTACATGCTGAACCAGAAAACCGAAGTCAATTTGAAGCATTTTCAATTGAAATTATGAGGAACACGCTATTATACACAGTGTAGATTTATGTAATTTCATGACTTTTTAAAGACATTTTTTACCATATAATTCTGCACAGTTGAAGTTTATGCTGATTAAATTAGGGAATACAAAACTCAGCAGATTTTGTTCACAAACCATGCATTTTATTAGAAATAATGAATCTAACCTCTGATTCTACTGGCCACATGCATATAATTTGCTTGTAATTACTTTAAAAAGCTTTTGATATAGCTATTACTAAACATTCTTACATTGGCATTTAGGGCCCAAAGTCTTAAATTAAAATGAAAATAACCCACTTTTCTCTTTTCCCATTTTTAGTCACATTCTGTATACTAATGATGTTGATGATTGGTCTACATTTGCAACAGCCAACAAAAGACTATCAACCTTGCTCTGACATCACATTTGGTGATTATTATTGATATAAATCCCAGGAGACTCTATTAGCACACTGCAGATAAAAACATCACTATGATATGAGATAGCAGCATGGAAGCTTTTTCTCCATAATGGCATGTGTCATGAAGAAAATGTTTGGAACATTGAGATTCACATTGTCAAATCGAGTGCAAAGTGGAACTCAGATTATTCAACCGTTATAAATTGAGGTAAGAAGTTACATAATGAGATACTCTGAGTTAATATTTTATGTTTATTTTAATCTGAAACTTATGTGGATTCTGGATTTTTAAAACATTAGTCTTAAAACATCCTTATAGGGATAATGTTTTCTTTTTCAATCACAATCTCTTAGTTGTGTTGATACATAAAGAGAAAAGATGGAAGGAAACTTTTAAAATTAAAATTGAACTAAACTAGAACATTAACATATGGGTTAATATTAAGCTAATCCTGGAAATCTTTGTATTTTCAACTTTTCAAAATAACTAGCCTTTTTCTTTAGTTTTCTGCCACTATGCCTATTTAAAATATAAAAATATACATTACAGCATAGAACATAAATGTACACTCATGATGGAGGTTAAAGTTTATCTTAAATAGGAAAGAACCAAAGACTGAAAGATAAATTCACACAAAGAGGGTTACACTATACATAGAAATAAGTAATATTTTAACCACAAAAAGCCACTTTTATAAGTAATCACTGGGATAAAGTCATGTAACTGTTTTCCTGCCCCGAGAAAACTTCAGGTCCAGGCCTTTCAGATCTCAAAAAAGGGGAAAACTCTGAAAATTATTGGGGGCTTGATAAAAGAGGTATATTTGATGTCCCTACAATGATGACTTAGTATTTTTAAGAAAATGTGTCTAGCAATCACACTTTTTGGTGTATAGCTGAAGGTAATGAAATCAGTGTCTCAAAGAGATATCCACTCTCTCATGTTAATTGCAGCATTATTCGTAATAGTCAGGACATGAAAACAACCTAAGTGTTCATCTACAAATAAAACATGCTAGGCGTGTGTATACACACACACACACACACACACACACATATATATACACACACACACACGTATATTTATATATACTAGTATATTATTCAGCCTCTAAAAAAATATTCTGCCACTTGTGAAAACACAGATGAACCTGGATAACATTAAGTTTAATGAAATAGCCAGACACGGAAAGGTAATTATTGCATATTATCCCTTACATGTGGAATTTAAAACAGTTAAACTTGGAGAGACAGGGAATATAATGGTGGTTGCCAGGAGCTATGGGGTGGGGGAATTTGGCAGAATTTGTTCAAAGGGTACAAATTTTCAGTTATAAGATGAATAAGTTTTACTAGATAGGTAATGTACAGCATCATAACTATAGTTAATAACATTGTATTATATACTGGAAATTTGCTAAGAGAGTAGATCTTACATGTTCTCAACAGACATACAAAAATGGTAACAAAGCAAGGTGATGTATATGTTAATTATCTTGATTGTTGGAATTATTACATGAGGTTATTTATATCAAATACCACATTGTATACTTTAAGTACATATAATGTTTTATTTCTCAGTTATTCTTCAATAAAGCTGTAAGAAATGTGTCTACTTGATGGGATTGAGGCTAAAAGTTAATGGTAAATATTTAGTTAGATTTTGTCATTTTCACTATTTTTATTAATGTTTGGAGCTAATCACTCTAGCAAGTTTATAAAACTATAAATGGTTTATACAAGTGCTGTAAGTATTAAAAGAAGCTGTAGTATTATGACCAGTTAATAATAATTTGGGTCTTTACTGAAGAGCATTAGATATAAATGAATTAGTGTAATGGACAGACTTGCAATAAACCAAGAATGACATAGATAGGTAAAAGAGAGCATAACTAGAAATCTGAAATGAAATATAATTATATCATATTAATAATACTTATGGTACTTATGAGTGGTATTAAACGTTATTAAAATTAAATAGCTGTAATATTTTCTAAAGAGATGGATGCAATCATTACATTAGGAAACTTGATCACTGTGTCCAAAAATGGAGCTATTGATTAGCTCGGTAGGAATAATCACTTATAATAATATAAATTGCCCATAGATAATATTTGAAGAAAAATGTCTTGCTAATGATTGTACAGAGGATGGAAAATACAGAGATCTGTTCAGATTGTAGTTAAGATATCAAATAACTTTTTAAATAAAAATTAAATTTTATTTGTTTGCTTGCTAAATCCTATATAATATTAGTAATGCAGCATAGCAAAGGCTATGATGTTAAAAAAAAATGTATATACTTGTCTAAATTCCTAAAATAGGGAAAACAGTTTCTCTTACCTTTCCATTCTCACTTAAAACAACTACACAAACATAATTCAGTCAATAGAATGGTTATTAGTATCATTTTATGTTAATGAATTAAGATTACCTAAATAAAATTTTATACATATTTATCTACTAAAAAGGTTCAACGTTTTCTGTACAAAGAGAAAGCATGTTCTTGATAAGAGGAATTATACAACTTGTATTTGAGGGGAGAATAGTTCAGAATTGAAGGGCAGACCCACATTAAGAAAAGTGGAAGAACAAATAAATAACTCTAAAGTGTGAATAATCAAAAATACTTTATTAAATTCAAGACATAGATCATAACTCATATTAGTTTAGGGTATAAATCGTTTTGATGAAAAATTATTCCATTTAATGAAAAGAAGTCACAGATAGATGGAAGTCTTTGTTAAAAATATCACAACCCTCATGGAAGTCCAGGAAAAGGTGGTGACAATAAATACAGAGAAAAAAGTAAAGACCTTTCTATGAGTCTGTTTTCACACAGCTATAGAGAAATAACCGAGACTGGGTAATATATAAAGGAAAGAGGTTTGACTCACAGCTCCCCATGGCTAGGGAGGCCTCAGGAAACCTATAGTCATGGCGGAAGGTGAAAGGGAAGCAAGCTTGGAACTTTTTACATGGCAGCAAGAGAGAGAAATGTGTGAAGCAAAGGGGGAAGAACCCCTTATAAAATCAGATCTCATGAGAACTCACTCACCATCACAAGAACAGCATAGAAGAGCCACCCCCATGATTCAATCCCCTCCCACCAGGTTCCTCTCCAGACACGTGGGGAGTATGAGGATTGCACTTAAAGATGAGATTTGGGTGGAGACACAAATCTGAACCATATAAACCTTTCTACTCAAGTTTACACATCATTTGCTGTAATTACACTGATTCCTTCATTAAATTGATATTTTCAAATATCACCAGACAGTCTGAAGGACTCAAAATTATTTTATGTTAACTGAGTTTTCCAAACTAAGTCATGGGTGAATTTTATAGTGTAAACTACTGCTATGTTAACTTGCTTAATAAATGTTATGTCTGTTAAAATTTTGTTTTTTTTTTTTTTAAACTGTAGCTTTCATTATCAGTTTGATTAAAAAGTTTGAAACTGTTTCTCCCCCCAAAACCTCTCTAGTAAAAAAATAACCAAAAGGTGAAACCCTAAATCAAGAAAGGTAAATTTTCACAGGTGAATGATAGGGGCACTTTATAAATGGAAATATAATAAGAATGTCCTCAGCATTCTAGAATTGTGTCAAAAGGCAACATACTGATAATACCTTTATGTTATTGAATAAAAAAATAAAGCTATTTTTTAATATTAGTAGTAAATTTAAATTTTCCTGAATACATTGTTATAAATATGCATTAAGATATTTATTCTATTCAATCTACCCAATGTTGGTTAAAAACAAAAAATTTAATTGAAAAATCACTGAAAACCAATATCAGTAATATAAGTAGTTTGTACATAGAAATAAATGCTATATTTATCTTGCTTTTCAATATCCATCAACTGTTTTCTCTTTATTATAATTGTATTTGTTTATCTGTCTTTTAGTAAACTACCATCTGCATTTAGTAATTGTAACTTTTGAAGTATTTTTAGTGTGTTACAAGATAATCTTAGTTTAGATGGTTGGTGAGCTGGTTCTAGAAGAAATAAATCCAGAGAGCAACTTATATTACAAATGAAATGTCAAAATGAATTAAAATAAACATTAGGCATGAAAATGAGAAGAAAATTTTAAATATAAGGTGCAAGCTACAGTATTGTATACAAAAAATTATAAGTTGTTTTATGTTTTACGAAAATGTTTAATTTCAAAAGATGCTTAATTGGTAAATAATATTTTTTTACGTTCTAATGTATTTTACCACTACACCTAGGGCATATTTTAGGTATAACATTATTCATATGATACAAATACACTCCCTGTGAAAATTTTTTGAAACATATTATTTACATATAAGTGACAATTTGTGAAGATGAGACTTGCTAATAATATTTTAATATTGTGATTTCTTATTTCCTTTTGTTTACCTAAGGAGATGAATAACACCACATTTAGTTCTATCCAAATTATAGCTGATTCAAATAATGGGGTTAGCACTTAGTAGAGATTTCTTTTCATAAAATCATAGAGATCCCTATTATTTATTTTAGTTTTAAGAATTTATAAGTAGATAAGCTGCATTCAAGGAATTAATTAGAAATATCAAAAACAGTACTCACAGAAATCTTTTAAGTTGTTTTGAAAATAACGGTGCCTAGAAGCATTACTGAAGCCATTGTTGAAGTACATTATGCCAATTTTATGTAATGATTATCTATATCTACAAAACATTAACTTATTTACGTATGTTTTTCTATATACATGTATTACAGATTTCAAAAAGGGGTTCATGAATAAATTGCCAATTTTACTGATTTCACAATTACTATAATTCAGCAAATCAAAGTGCAATGAAAACAATTGTTATTTATGAGCAGGATTGTTTGAAATATATATATTTTTTTGGGTGTGTAAAAAACAAATATTTCTGTAACAAAAAGTTGCTTCAGGATTTACAAAGAGTGTTTGAAATATAGTGTACAGTGTTTTAATGCCACATTTCTAAACTTCATCCAGAAGTTCATTTAATTGATTCAGATAAAGGTGTTTATTTTAATTTATAAAGGTATTTATTTTAAATCTAAAGAGTAAATTAAATAGTTATTTGAGATTATTTCTTCTGTAAGTCCTTGAAACCCTCTGAATCTGTTGTAAAATAAACTTGTAGGGTAGTTAGAAAAAATCAGTAACCATTCTCATGATACTCTCACTTTATTTTAAACCATTCACCTGGAACCTGCTAGGGTTCATGATAATTTTTATTATTATATAATTCTACATTATTTTGCTTATATTTAATCTTTAGTTTCTATGCGTAAATGAATTTAACATTGAAATACAAATCACACTGAGAAATATAAAATGATAATCATGTAAATTAAGATGACCTTAATCACATCCAAAAATTCATTAATGAAATCAAAATCATATGCCAAGCATATACATGAATTTCTAGCAATTATAAGAAATGCAAAGACTGAAAGTGTATTGAAAAAGAAAGTTATATATCATCTCACTAATTTATTCCATTAAAGATGACTCACACCCATAACATTTTTGTCATAAATCTTAAACTTAAATCTTCTATCTTGTAATTTTCAAATAAAACATGATTATGTAAAAATTAATTTAATTCTTAAAATATGAAATACATGAGTAAAAAGCATTAAATCCTAAAGTAATTTTATTGGGAGAAGAGCCAAGATCACTGAGTAGTCTCTTCCAGGAAGAGCTTCTCCCATCAAGAGAGACTAGATCATCAAGTAGACTGACACACTCTGAACATATCTTTGGAAATAAGGCATTGGAATGTGGATATGGGGAGTATGTAGCCCCTGGGGCTAAATGAGGTGCAATCTTGGAACTCTCCACAGGGTTGATAAGCATCAAGACTTATTCATGGTGCTGAGCAGCTCCTAGAGAAGGGGTGAGTAAAATAGGCATGGAGCAGCCCACTCTCACCGTGGGCCTCTGGGATCCAACTGCAGGAGATTCCATAGCCCCTACAGACAATTGAGTTGACAGAGAGAACTCTCTAGGGAGTTGGGAGAGACAGAACTTAAGTCTGCACAGAGCCTAGAGAGTTTGGTGAAGAAACAGGGGCAGTGGAGCATGACCATGGGTGCCCATTCTCAAAGGCTTGTTGTATTCCCTTGCTGGCTTTTACCCCGTGTTAGGAGCTGTACCTGGAGAGAGCAGGACTGTCTTGCCAGCAAGATGGAGGCAGTAGTGTTGACCTGAGCACTGACCCCCTGAAATCATCCAGAAATAAAACCAATCAACTGAAACCAAATTAAACCACAATCAAACAATAAAGGGCGTCAAATATTATAAAAGCAAAAAGCACCAATCAAAAGACAGCAGGAGCAAAGATTAAAGAAACACCAGCTCATATCGTTGAGAAATTTTCAGCAAAAGAATTCTGGCAACTCCAAAAGCCAGAGTGGCTTCTTACCTACAAATGACTGCACTAGTTTCCCAATAATGATTCTTAACCAGACAAATGACTAAAATGACAGACAAAGAACTCAGAATCCAGATGCATGGTAAAGAAGATGGATGAGAATTTTGAAACCAAATCCAAAGAAAGCAGTTGATATGGTTTGGATTGTGTACCCACCCAAATCTCATGACAAATTGGAAGAAGACAGGTCTGGTCACAGGTGATTGGATCATGGGGATAAATGTCTGCCTTCCTGTTCTTATGCTAGTGAGTGAGTTTTCATGAGATCTGATAATTTAAAAGAGTGTAGCACTTTACTCCCTACACTTTCTCTCTCTCCTGCCACCATGTGAAGTAGGTGCTTGCTTCCCCTTCCCCTCTGCTATGATTGTAAGTTTCCTAATGTCTCCCAGTGATGCTTCCTGTTAAGCCTGCTGAACTGTGAGTCAATTAAACTTCTTTTCTTCATAAATTACCCAGTCCCACATAGTTCTTTACAACAGTGTGAAAACAGACTAATATAGAAAATTGAAACCAGGGCAAGGCATGATGATTCATGCCTGTAATCTCAGCACCTTGGGAGGTCAAGGCAGCAGGATCACTTGTGGCCACGAGTTCAAGACAAGCAGGGCAAACATGGTTAAACCCTATCTCTGCAAAAAATACAAAAATTAGCCAGGTGTGGTGGCATACATCTGTAATCCCAGCTACTAGGGAGGCTGAGGTATGATAATCACTTGAACCTGGCGGGTAGGGGTTGGAGTGAGCCAAGGTGAAATCACTGCACTCCAGCCTGGGCAATGGAGCAAGACTCTGTTTCAAGAAAGAAGAAGAAAGAAAGGAAAGAAAGAAAGAAAGAAAGAAAGAAAGAAAGAAAGAAAGAAAGAAAGAAAGAAAGAAAGAAAGAAAGAAAGAAAGAAAGAAAGAAAGAAAGAAAGAAAGAAAGAAAGAAAGAAAGAAAGGAAGGGAGACTGAAAGAAGAAAGAAAAGAAAGAAAGAAAGAAAGAAAGAAAGAAAGAAAGAAAGAAAGAAAGAAAGAAAGAAAGAAAGAAAGAAAGAGAGACTGAAAGAAGAAAGAAAGAGAGAGAGAAAGAAGGAAGGAAGGAAGGAAGGAAGGAAGGAAGGAAGGAAGGAAGGAAGGAAGGAAGGAAGGAAGGAAGGAAGGAAGGAAGGAAATTGAAACCAGGAGTGAGGCACTGCTATAAAGATACCTGAAAATGTGGGAGTGACTTTGGAACTGGGAAACAGGCAGAGATTGAAACAATTTGGAGGGCTCAGAAGAAGACAGAAATATGTGGGTAAGTTTGGAACTTCCTAGAGACTTGTTGAATGGTTTTGACCAAAATGATGATAGGATATAGACAGTGAAGTCCAGGCTGAGGTGGTCTCAGATAGAGCTGAGAAACTAACTGGAAACTGAAGTAAAGGTCACTCTTGCTATGCTTTAGCAAAGAAACTGGTAGCATTTTGCTCTTTGCTTTTGCCCTAGAGATCTGTGGAAATTTGAACTTGAAAGAGATGATTTAGGGTACCCGGAGGAATAAATTTATAAGCAGCAATGCATTCAAGATATGACCTAGCTGTTTCTAAAAGTGTAGGCTCATATGCATTGACAAAGACATTCTCTGAAACTGGAACTTATATTTGAAAGGGAAGCAGAGCATAAAAGCCTGGAAAATTTGCAGCCCAGCCATGTGGTAAAAAAGAAAATCCAATTTTAGGAATCTAATTAAATTAAAGAGCTTCTGCTCAGCAAAAGAAACTCATCAGAGTGAACAGGCAACCTACAGAATGGGAGAAAATTTTTGCAATCTACCTATCTTACAAAGGTCTAATATCCAGAATCTACAAGGAACTTAAACAAATTTATAAGTTAAAAAAAAAAAACTTATCAAAAAGTGGGCAAAGGATATGAAGAGACACTTATCAAAAGAAGATATTTATGCAGCCTACAAACATGAAAAAAAGCTAATCATCACTAGTCATTAGAGAAATGCAAATCAAAACCATGAAGAAATACCATTTCATGCCAGTTAGAATGGTGATCACTGAAAAGACAGCAAACAACAGATGCTGGAGAGGATGTGGAGAAATAGGAACACTTTTACACTGATGGTGGGAGTGTAAATTAGTCCAACCATTGTGGAAGACAGTGTGGCAATTCCTCAATTATCTAGAAGCAGAAATACCATTTGACCCCACAATCCCATTACTGGGTATATATCCAAAGGATTATAAATCATTCTACTGTAAAGACACATGCACCTGTATGTTTATTGCAGCACTATTTACAATAGCAAAGACTTGGAACCAACCCAAATGCCCATCAATAATAGACTGGATAAATAAAACGTGGCACATATACACCATGACATACAGTGCAGCCATAAGAAAGAATAAGTTCATGTCCTTTGCAGGGACATGCATGAAGCTGGAAGCCATCATTCTCAGCAAACTAACACAGGAACAGAAAACCAAGCACTGCACATTCTCACTTATAAGTGGGAGTTGAATTATGAGAATACATGGACACAGGGAGGGGAACATCACACACAGGGGCCCGTTGGGGGGTGAAGGGAAAGGGGAGGGAGAGCATTAGGACAAATATCTTATGCATGTGGGGCTTAAAACCTAGAAGACAGGTTGATAGGTGCAGCAAACTTGTATCTCTACGTAACAAAGCTGCACACTCTTCACAGTATCCCAGAACTTAAAGTAGAATATATATATGAAAATCCCATTTTCTTGGGGAGGAATTCAAGCCAAATGCAGAAATTTGCACAAGTAAAGAGGAGACAAATGTTAATAGCCAAGACAATGGGGAAAATGTTTCCAGGACATTTTAGGGATATTCACAGCAGCCCCTCCCATCCCAGGCTCAGAGGCCTAGGAAGGAAAGATGGTTTCAAGGGTCAGGGAAATATCCCAGCTGCTCTGTGCAGCCTTCAGACATGTTGCCCTGTGTCCCAGCCACTCCACCTCCAGCTGTGGCTAAAGAGGGCCAAGGTGCAGCTCAGGCTGTGGCTTCAGAGGGTGCAAGCCCCAAGCCTTGGCAGTCTTTAAGTGGTGTTGAGCCTGTGGGTACACAGAAGGCAAGAGTTGAGGTTGGGAACATAAATTGCACAGGGTGTATGGAAACACCTGGATGTCCATGCAGAAGTCCGCTGCAGAGGTGGAGCCCTTATGGAAAACCTCTACTAGGACAATGTGGAGGGCACATGTGGGTTTGGAGCCCTCACACAGAGTCCCTACTGTGGCATTGCCTAGTAGAACTGTGAAGAGAGGGCCACCATTTTCCAAACCCCAAATTGCAGATCCACTTGCAGTTTGCACTGTGCATCTGGAGAAGCCACAGGCACTCAAAGTCAGACACGAAAAAAGCAGTCATGAGGACTGTACACAGCAGAGCCACAGAGGTGGAGTTTCTCAAGGCCTTGGGAGCCTACCCCTTGCAAAAGTGTGCCCTGCATGTGAGAAATATAGTCAAAGGAAATTAATTTAAATCTTTAAGATTTAATGACTGCCCTGCTGGGTTTTGGACTTGCATGGGGACTGCATTCCCTTGGTTTCGGCAAATTTCTCCCATTTGGAACAGGAGCATTTACCCAATGCCTTTACCCCCATTGCATCTAACTAACTTCTTTTTGATTTAACAACCTCCTCGGCAAAAGGGATGTGCCTTGTGTCAGTCAAAAATGACACATTGGACTTGGACTATTGGGTTGATGCTGGAATGAGTTAAGACTTTGGAGGACTGTTGGGAAGGCATGGTCATGTTTTGAAATGTGAGAAGGACACAAAATTTGGGAGGGACCGGTGTGGAATGATATGGTTTGGATTTGTGTTCTTACCAAAATCTCATGCCAAATTGGAAGAGGAGCCTGACAGGAAGTGATTGGATCATGGGTAGGGACTGCCCCCTTACTCTTCTTAGTGAGTGAGTTCTCACAATATCTGATGAATTTTTGTTTGTTTGTTTGTTTGTTTTAAGATGATGTCTCACTCTGCCACCCAGGCTGGAGTACAGTGTTGTGATATCAGTTCAGTACAAGCTCTGCCTCTCAGGTTCAAGTGATTATCTGGTCTTAGTCTCCCAAGTAACTGGGATTACAGGTGACTGCCATCACGCACAGCTAACATTTGTATTTTTAGTAGAGATGGGGTTTCACCATGTTGGCCAAGCTCGTCTTGAATTCTTGGCCTCAAGTGACCCTCTCATCTTGGCCTTCCAAAGTCCTGGGATTAGAGGCATGAACCACCACACCCAGAATGATATTTTAAAAGTATGTGACACAACCCCCTTCACTCTCTCCCTGCCACTCTCTCCTGCCACCATGTGAAGAATGTCTTTGCTTTTCCTTCACCTTTCACTATAATTGTAACTTTCCTGAGGTCTCCCAGGTATGCTTCCTGTTAAGCCTACTTAATTGTAAGTCAATTAAACCTCCTTTCTTCATACATTACCCAGTCTCAGGTAATTCTTTATAGCAATGAAATAATACAGCAGTAAAATGATTCAAGAGTTGAAAGAAGACATAAGAATTTAAAGAAACAACCAAACTGAATTTCTGTAACTGAAATATTCACCAAAAGAATTTCATAATGCCAGCAGAAACACACACACACACACACACACACACACACACATACACACAAATAGAAAAAGAGGCCAGGCATGGTGGCTCATGCCTGTAATCCTAGCACTTTGGGAGGCAGGTGGATTGCCTTAGCTCAGGAGTTTGAGACCAGCCTTGGCAACATGGTGAAACCCCATCTCTACTAAAATACAAACAAATTAGATGGGTATGGTAGCATGCACCTATCATCCCAGCTACCCGGGAGGCTGAGGCAGGATAATCACTTGAGCCTGGGAGGCCAAGGTTGCAGTGAGCCAATATCGCGCCACTACACTCTAGCCTGGGTAACAGAGCAAGACTCTATCTCAAAAAAAAAAAAAAATTGAGTAAAGTTAGGAAAGAATCTCAGAGCTCAAATACTGCTCCTTTGAATCAATGCAGGCAGACAAAAATGCAGAAAAAATTTAAAAAGGAACAAAATCTCTGAAAAATTATTGGACTATATAAAGAGAACTAACCTATGACCATTGCAATTCCTGAAAGAGAGGGAGATAGAGTGAGAAACTTGGAGAACATATTTAAGAATATTGTTCACAAAAATTTCCTCAACCTTACTGGAGAAGCTGATGTGTGTCTCTGAATTCAGGAAATTCAGACAACAACTGAGAGATCCTCCACAACATGACCATCCCCAAACATGAAGTCATGAGATTCTCCAAGTTCAATGCATAAGAAAAAATATTATTGATAGCTAAAAAGAAGAGGCAGGTCTCATATAAAGGGAACCCAATTAGGCTAACAGTAGATATTTTAGCAAAAACCTTATGAGCCAGAAGAGATTGGAAGCATGTTTAAAGAAATAAAATTTTAATCAAAAAACATTATATTCAATGAAAGTAATCTTCATAAACAAAGTAGAAATAAAATCCTTTTCAAACAAATGAATGCCAAGGTAATTTATTACTACCAGACATGCCTTACAACAGGTCCTTAAGGGAGTACTAAACATAGAAACAAAAGATCTATACCTGCCACCACAAATATACGGTTAAGTACGTAGCTCATTGACAGTATAAAGCAATTACACAATCAAGTCTACATAACAATCAGCTAACAATACAGTGGCAAAATCAAATTCACATGTATAAATATTAACCTTAAATGTAAACAGGCTAAACATCCCATTTAAAAGACATAGAGTGGCAAAGTTGATAAAGAAGGAAGATCAACTCTATGCCATCTTCAAGAGACCCATCTTATATGCAATAACATTTATAGGCTCAAAGTAAAAAGACGAAGAAAGAACTATCAAGCAACAGAAAACAAAAAAGAGTAGGGCACGCTAGCTTCTTTCAGACAAAATAAACTTTAAACCAACAATTATTTTAAAAAGGAAAGAATGACATTACATAATGACAAAGGGTTAAATTCAACAAGGATACTTAACTTTCCTAAATATATATGCACCCAACACTGAAACACCCTGATTTATAAAACAAGTTCTTAGAGACCTATGAAAAAACTTATATAATCACACAATAATAGTGGAAGACTACAACACCCCATTGACAGTATTAGACAGATCGTCAAGGCAGAAAAGTAACAAAGATATTCAGGACCTAAACTTGACACTTGATCAAATGAACATAACAAACATCTACAGAATACTCTACACAACAACAGAATATAAATTCTTCCCATTTGCACATGGCACATCCTCTGAGATTGACTACATACTTAGCCATAAAGTAATATACCACAATTTTTTTAAAAGCTGAAATAATAACAACCACATTCTCAGACTACAGCTATACAATAAAAATAGAAATCAACACAAAGAACATATCTTGAAACAATACAACTACATAAAAATTAAACAACCTGCTTCTGAATGACTTTTGAGTAAACAATAAAATTAAAGCTGAAATAAAGAAATTTTTTTAAACTAATGAAAACAATATACAACATACCAGAATCTCTGGGACACATATAAAGAAAAGTTGGTAGTATTAAATACCCACATCAGAAAGTTAGAAAGATCTCAAGTGAGCAACATAAAAATCATACCTACAAGGACTAGAAAAACAAGAACAAATCAACCCTAAAGCTAGAAGTAGAAAATTACCAAAATCAACGCCGGGCGCAGCGGCTCAAGCCTGTAATCCCAGCACTTTGGGAGGCCGAGATGGGCGGATCACGAGGTCAGGAGATCGAGACCATCCTGGCTAACATGGTGAAACCCAGTCTCTACTAAAAAATACAAAAATCTAGCCGGGTGAGGTGGGGGGCGCCTGTAGTCCCAGCTACTCGGGAGGCTGAGGCAGGAGAATGGCATGAACCCGGGAGGCGGAGCTTGCAGTGAGCTGTGATCCCGCCACTGCACTCCAGCCTGGGCGACAGAGCGAGACTGCGTCTCAAAAAAAAAAAAAAAGAAAAAGAAAAAAAGAAAAGAAAATTACCAAAATCAGAGCTTAACTGAACAAAGTTGAGACAGGAAAATTTATAAAAGAGATCAATGAAATAAAGAGTTGTTTCGGCCGGGCGCGGTGGCTCAAGCCTGTAATCCCAGCACTTTGGGAGTCTGAGACGGGCAGATCACGAGGTCAGGAGATTGAGACCATCCTGGCTAACACGGTGAAACCCCGTCTCTACTAAAAAATACAAAAAAACTAGCCAAGCAAGGTGGCGGGTGCCTGTAGTCCCAGCTACTCAGGAGGCTGAGGCAGGAGAATGGCATAAACCCGGGAGGCGGAGCTTGCAGTAAGCCGAGATCCGGCCACTGCACTCTAGCCTGGGCGACAGAGCGAGTCTCCGTCTCAAAAAAAAAAAAAAAAAGTTGTTTCTTCACAAGAATAATAAGAATTGATGGGCAAGTAGGTAAATTGATATGGAGAAAAAAAAAAAAAGAATGTACAAATAAACACTATCAGAAGTAACAAATGGGGAAGTTACCACCGAACCCACAAAAATACAAAAATACCTCAGAGAATATTATGAGCACATCTATACACATCTATACACACAGACTAGAAAACCGAGAATAAATGAATAAATTCCTGGAAACATGCAACCTCCTAAGACTGAACCAGAAAGAAACTGAAATCTTTGTTTTTAAAGTAAACATTGTATATTATTTATTATTATTATTATTTTGAGAGGGAATCTTTTTTGTTATTATACTTTATGCTCTAGGGTACATGTGCACAACATGCAGGTTTGTTACATATATATACATGTGCCATGTTGGTGTGCTGCACCCATTAACTCGTCATTTACATTATGTATATCTCCTAATGCTATCCTTCCCCCCTCCCCCCACCCCACAACAGGCCCCGTTGTGTGATGTTCCCCTTACTGTGTCCAAGTGATCTCATTGTTCAGTTCCCACCTATGAGTGAGAACATGCGGTGTTTGGTTTTCTGTTCTTGCAATAGTTTGCTGAGAATGATGGAAGAAACTGAAATCTTGTGTGAACCAATAGTGAGTTCTAAAATTGAATCAGTAATAACAATAATAAAAAAACCTATGAACCAGAAAAATTCCTGAACTAGATGCATTTGCAGCTGAATTCTACCAGTTATACAAAATAGAGCTGGTAGCAATCCTACTAAAATTATTAAAAAAATTCAAGGAAGAAATACTCTTTACTACTTTATTCTATGAAGCCAGCATCATTCTGACATTAAAATCTGTCTTACACAATGAAAAGAAAATAAAAATCTTCAGAGCAATATCCCTGATGAAGATAGATGCAAAAATCTTCAATAAAATATAGCATCCTGAATATAGCAGCACAACAAAGAGCTAATCCACCACAATCAAGTAAGCTTTATTTCTAGGATCCAAGGTTGGATCAATATGCACAAATCAATAAATGTGATGCATCGCATAAACAGAACTGAAAACAAAAACCACATGATAACCTCAATAGATGCAGAAAAGGGTTTCAATACAATTCAATATCCCTCCATATTAATAACACTCAACAAACTAGTTATTGAAGAAACACACCTCAAATAATATAAGCCACCCATGACAAACCCACAGCCCATATCTTACTGAATGACTGAAAACTGGAACCATTCTCCTGGAGAACCAGAACAAGCCAAGAATGCTCACTCCCAGCACTCCTATTACCAATAGTTCTGGAAATTCTAGCCGAAGAAATCAGAAAAATAAAAAAAGACATCCAAATAGGAAGAAAGGAAGGCGATCTGTCTCTCTTCACAGACAATATGATTCTATACCTATAAAACCTCTTGGTCTCTTCCCAAATGCTCTTAGAACTGATAACTTCAGTAAAGTTTTAGGATAAAAGGTTAATGTACAAAAACTAGTAGCATTTCTATACAACAATAATGACCACGCTGAGAGCCAAATCAAGAAACTAATAATATTCACAATAGCCACAAAAAAGAATAAAGTACCTATAAATATAACTAATTAGGTAAGTGAAAGCGCTCTACAATGAGAATTACATAAGACCGCTGAAAGAAGTAAGAGACAACTCAAATGCGAATCCATTCTCATGAATTGAAAGAATCAATATTTTTTAAATGACTATACTTTTATGGCTGAATAGTACTCCATTGTGTATATGTACCACATTTGCTTTATCCTTTTGTCTATTGATGGACACTGGTTGCTTTCAAATTTTAGCTATTGTGAACAATACTGAAACATATGGGGCAGTGCAGAGATCTCTTTGACATACTGATTTCCTTTGTTTTAGGTAAATGCCCAGCAGTGGGGTTGCTGGATGATATGGTAGCTCTCTTTTTAATTTTTTGAGAACCTCCAAACTGTTTTACATAGTGATCATACTAATTTGCATACCTACAAAAATTAAAAATTAAAAAAATTAAAAATATTGTAGCTATACTATCCAAAGCAATTTATGGGTTCAGTACTGTTCTTAATAAACTACCAATGCCATTTTTCACAGAATTAGAACAAACTAATCTAAAATTCACATGGAACCAAACATAGTCTAAATAGTCAAAGCAATCCTAAGCTAAAAGAACAGAGCTGGAAACATCACTTTACTCAACTTCAATCTGTACTATAAGGTTACAGTATCCAAAACAGCATGATATTGGTACGAAAACAGACACATAGACCAAAGGAACAGGCTAGAGACCCATAAATAAAGTTGCTCACCTACAACCATCTGATCTTCAACAGCTTCAACAATGACTAGCAATAAGCAATGAATTCCCTATTCAATACAAGGTGTTGAGGTAACTGACTAGCCATATGCAGAAGATTGAAATGTCACACAGACTAGAAAAGAACCTAGGGATCATGATGGTAGGAGTAGTCAGAAGAATTCTTATGTTGTGATGAGTGCATATAAGTTAAATGAGCCACTTATCCCTTCCTTTTACCATATACAAAAATTAAATCAATGTGGATTAAACAGTCAACTGTAAAACCTAAAACTATAAAAACCCTAGAAGAAAACCTAGGAAATATCATTCTGGAATAGGATTTGGCAAAGATTTCATGACAAAGTATCCAAAAGCAATTGCAATAATGCAAAAATAGACACATGGGAACTAATCACATAAAGAGCTTGTGTACAGAAAAAGAAACTAAGAACAGGGTAAAAAAACAACCTACAAAATGGGGAAAATATTTCCAAACTGACAAAGGTGTAATATCCAGAATCTATAAGGAACTCAAATTGACAAGCACAAAAAAAAACCCATTGAAAAATGGCCAAAAAACATGAACATTCTTCTCAAAAGACATACATGTGGCCAACAAGTATATGAGAAAATGTTCAACGTCACTAATTATTAAAGAAATGCAAATCAAAACCAACATGAGATACCATTTCACATCAGTCAGGATGGCTATTATTAAAAAGTTAAAAAATAACAGGTGGTGGAGAGGTTGCAGAGAAAAGAGAATGTTTATACACTTTTACTCAAAATGCAAATGAGTTCAGCCACCATGAAAAGCAGTTCGGAGGTTTCTCAAAGAATTTAAGATGAAGTTACTATTGGACCCAGTGATCTCATTACTGTGTATATACCTAAAGCAATATAAATCGTTCTACCAAAAAGACATGTACACTTGTTCACTGCAGCACTATTCACAATAGCAAAGTTATTAAATCAACCTAGATGATCATCAATGGTAGAGTGGATAAAGAAAATATGGTACATACACATTATAGAATACTTTGCAACCTTAAAAAAATAAAAACATTTTCTTTGCAGCAACATGGATTCAGCTGGAGGTCATTATCCTAAGTGAATTAAGGCAGAAACAGAAAACCAAATGCCACATGTTCTCACTTATAAGTGAGAGCTAATTTTATATGATTGTTGGCCACATGTATGTCTTCTTTTGAAAAGTGTCATGTCCTTTGCCCACTTTTTAATTGGTTTGTGTGTTTTTCCCTTGTAAATTGGTTTAAGTTCCTTATAAATGCTGGATATTAGACCTCTGTCAGATGCATAGTTTGAGAAAATTTTCTTCCATTCTACAGGTTGTCTGTTTACTCTGTTGGTAGTTTCTTTTGCTGTAAAAAAGCTCTTTGGTTTAATTAAATCTAATTTGTCAGTTTTTGCTTTGGGGAGCTAAAAGATGAGAACACGTGAACACATGAGTGGAACAATACATAATGGGGCCATTCAGAGGGTGGAGAGTGGGAAGAGGGAGAGGATCAGGAAAAAAAACTAATAAGTACTAGGCTTATTATGTTGGTGAATAAATAATCTATACAACAAAGCCACATTACACAAGTTTACCTGTGTAACAAACCTGCCTTTGTACCCCTGAACCTAAACTAAAAATTAAAAAGACCCATGAATATATTTAAAATATAAAACAATATTATTTATTTTTGGTGCAAAACCCAGAGTCAACTCTCTCTTTGTTACTATACATTAAGTCCCAAAAGCAAGCATAATTTTGTTTTTCAATAAATCATACTTGTGCTTGCATAATTAATACAAGTGAAATAACACATGAGTGTTGAATAATCTGAATTGACTTGCTCATGAGCCACCCTAACCTTCTAATGTGCCTTGCTGTATTGCTGAGTCTGAAAAGCTAAAAATTATCATTTTCATACTCTGTTTACAGCAGAGATATGAATTTGTTTATCCAATCAGATGCACACATATAAATTTTAATTTGAAAATGAGTTTAGTGGAGAAAAAATTATGCAAGTTTTAAGACATCCATTTGGCTAGTGAAAATGGTAGAATAGGCAACATGGGTCCTTGGCCATCAACCTTCTTATTCAGAAGCAATGGCAGCTTAAATGAGATAGTTTGTATCTCTCTCATGCAAAAAAAGACAAAGTAGGCAGTTAAAGGATAAAGTTGAGGCAGGAGAATCAGGTCTGAAGGCAGGGAACTTAAGGCTGATTCATGCTGACTTCCTAGAACTAAATCAAAAAGAAAACCCTACATCTCCAAACCCAAGTAACAAAAGGATCAGAGGCTACTACTCCCTTTGCACCCTACCCCCTTTTCTACTGAGTCTGGTCATGGGCCATGTCCTCATTTGTAACTTTGTAATTTCACTTCAGCCTTCGATTGCTTGTCTCCTGAAACCAATCAGACTGGTTACAGGCCAAGTCTTCATTTACATAGCGTGTAACCAAGTAACCAATGGGAAACCTCTAGAGTGTATTTAAACCCCAGAAAATTCTGTAACCAGCCCCCTCTAGCCACTTGCTCAAGCCTGTTTCCATTCTGTGGAGTGTACTTTTGTTTCAGTAAATCTATGCTTTCATTGCTTCATTCTTTCATTGCTTTGTTTGTGCATTTTGACCAATTCTGTATTCAAAACACCAAGAACCTGGATGACTCATAGTCAAGACCCTCCCCCGGTAACATATTTTGGCAAGCCAGCCAGGAGTAAGCCCAAAGTTTGGGATTTATTTTTCTTCTATTCTCATTTCCCTTTTTCCTCTCTGCTTCATACAGGGAAACCCTTCTCTCTCTCTCTCTCTCTCTCTCTCTCTCTCTCTCTCTCTTTTTCCCTAACTAGGAACTCTTGATAGGCAGTGCCTAGGCACGAACACAACTGCAGTTTTCTGGCTGGTGCTACTTTCTGATGAAACTAAAAGGTTTCCATGTGGAAGCACCTGACCACCACTGCCCGGTTCAGGTGAGGGACCTGAGTCCTTTTCCTTTTTGAAACTCCATACTCTTTCAGTGGCCATTTCTTAGTAGCTCCTTGATAATTGAGAGCAACTGGCTAGGTCTACTCTTCGGTGTTTCCTAAAGGCCAAGGAGTGAATGGGGATAGCTGCCCTGCCCAGAAGTGGGAAGGACTCTTTTCTATCTTTTCCAGTTATAGTCCCTGATCCCTATGTTGATGCAGTTGGCAGTGGCTGCTCATCCAAGGCAAATTCACACACATCTCAAGAAAGTTAAGCCCACTTTTCTTATGCTAAATTATCCTATAAAGTTATCCTGTAATGGCAAAAGATAATGTTTCTTAGGCATCATGACCTCTCTTCTCCTACTCGATCTATTTGTCTGGCTAAGGGCCTTTGGGACCCACAGGTTTAGAATACATTCTACATCTTGGACCTCCACTGAGGGGACCACATGGCTTCATGGTCATTGCTTTGGCATCAGTTTTCTTGCCCTGAACACCATAGAAATTCTCAACCCCAGATTTTTATATACTCCTTGGACCTTTCCTTAATGGGAATACCCCACCAATCTTGGTACTGTTAACTCTGCAATGTTTGGGAACCTTCATGAAATCCAAGAAGATACAGCCTATCTAAATTGGTGGGATGCTAAAAGTCAAGGATTACACCTAGGGGCAAAGAAAAGTTCATAGTAGGCTATCACCTGTGCCGGAAAAACACAATGTGGCCCTGGTGCCCACCTAAGGTCAGAGACATCTGGCACTCTGAGATTAGATTCCAAAGTGGGATGTCCCAGGGATCCAGCTCCAGACCTCAACCTATCCAAAGTGGATGCCCCAGGTAGAGGTTTTAAGGTCTAGTACTAAGGCCTCCTTAGAATTTTCTCTCTCTTGCAGACCATTGGAACCTGAAGCTCCCATCAGTCACTACATCTGTGAACCTGAAGAAGACCTGAAGTACCTGTTTAAAAGACAGCCAAAAGATAAGTAAATGCCTACTAACTTTCCTTGCTGCCTTTGTTGCATAGTTACTGTAAGCTGGATAATAGTAGCAATTTTTATATTTTTACAATTTAGTTGCATTCTTCTAAATAGGTGGAATCCCTTCTTTTGTAACAATTAAGCACAGTGTTTTAATTCATTTTTATAGCAAGCATTATTTACAGCATAGGTATCCACCCCTTGAAGTTCCCACTTTATAGAACAAAAAAAAAAAACAAACAAGTTTTTTTGTTTTTGTTTCTTAATGGTCACCCACGGCTTGTGTATACTGGGACGATGTGTATTGGGAATTAGCTTAATTTTACAGTGAGACCTGACTTTGCACCTCTGGCAATTAATGGATTCTGGGTATTTATTAAGAACTTTAAATTTAAAGCAAAGATTGTTAAATACCACCAGCCCAGCTCTGGTAAAGGACTTTTGGCACTGTTTGTCTCCATTATTATCCATGCACATTACCATCCCAATCCCAGCCTGATCTTAGGCCCTTGAAAAAAATAACCTACAATGGCAGGATGAGCAGTAAACCTTTTCCATTCCTCTCAGAGCAAGCTCATTTGGGGCCCAGTACCAACAAACACAGAGCTAAAATTCCAGGCACCACTTTGTATTAAGAGAAGCCAACATTTTGGTCAGGCCCTGGTAACCTTGAAAAGTCATCAATGCAACTATCCCCTGGAAATTAACCCCTCACACAATCACATAAGCTATGCATTTACCCAAACTGCATCATTTAGAAAACCTGTACAGTTTTCATGGAAACCATCCTTAGATATCGAAACTTTAAAGGATATATATAGTCTAAGTACTGTCAAGGCAAGCCCATTAGCTGTGTTCACATTTTCTCTTGGCCACTTTAGCAGGGATCTGAACCACTTGGGAAGGTGAAAACAAAGAGCTGACCCATATGTTCACCACACAGAACAATTTCTGTCTTGAAAAACAAGCAGCCTTTCCTTGTGTGCAACGAGTTCCTAATTACGCTTACCAGCCAACTGAACTGGAACCTGTACACTTGTTTATTTAGCCCCTGAGATTAATATAGTTCCCCATAATCAATCCTTCATTATTCCTTTAACTACAAACACCCAACACAAATGAGCCATCCAACTCATGTCCTTTTTGGTAGGGCTAGGAATAACAGAGTAGGAACAGGAGTTCGCATCCTTGCAACTTCCCTATCCTATTACCAACGCTTGTCCAAGAATCTTTCAGACTGCTTGGAAGACATTACCCACAGTACCATCACCATACAAAATCAAATGGAGTCCTTGGCAGTGGTCACTTTACAAAATAGAAAGGGACTGGATCTCCTTCTGAAAAAGATGGCTTATGTCTTTTTCCTAGAACAATGCTGTTTTTATGTCAGGCAAATAGATAACTTAGCATTTGTCAAATACGTTGATCATTTCAGAAAACAAACTCTAGTTTTACTGCTTTCCTGTTATTTCACTAGTCTGTACATTTATTTCTGTTCTAATTTTTATATTTCCTTCTTTCTCCTACTTTGGCCTTAATTTGTTCTTCCTTTTAAGGCATACAAATGGCTACCTGGTATATAAAACATGCTCTTTATTGTTAATCATCAAGGAAATATAAATCAAAACCACAATATGATGTAGAATAGATATTACTAACAAAGAGAAATAATCAATTTAGTTTAAAAATAAATATTGATAGGGAAGTGTTAATATTGCCATTTTGTTAAATGTTCTCCATCAATCTTTTTTTTTTTTTTGAGACGGAGTCTCACTCTGTCGCCCGGGCTGGAGTACAGTGGCCGGATCTCAGCTCACTGTCTCCATCAATCTTATAATACTTTCATTCCTCTTTTTCTCTCTTGCCTCTCCATTTGTGTTTCATTGAGTTTTGTTTTGTTTTTTTCTTTGTAGTTCTATTATTTGTTTTCTTTCTTATTTTCTTTTGTATATCTTCTGTAAGCTGGTAACAACTTAACTTCAATCATATCTACACCTTTCCTCCTCCTTGATATCACAGATTACATCTTTTTATAGTGTGTATTCATTAACAAATTTTTGTTTTTATAGCAATTCTTAACACTTCTTACTTTTATACTAAATTGTGATTTGCACACGATCATTACATAATTACACTATATTTATCTATATATTTAAATTTATATGGTGAGTGTTATACTTTCATCTGCTTTTGTGTTGCTTTTCAGCATCATTTTGGTTCAACTTGAAGAACTCCCTTTGCCATTTTTTGTAAGGCACGTCTAGTGATCATAAACTTCCTTAGCTTTTGTTTGTGTGGATAAGTCTTCAACTCTCCTTCGTTCTTAAAGAACAGTTTTGTCAGGTATGGTTCTCTTTGTTGGCACTATTTTTCTTTCTACATTCTGAATATACCATTCCACTCCTTCTGACCTGACATATTTCTGCTGAAAAATTTGCTGTTTGTTTTATGAGAGTTCCTTTGTCTGTGACAAAGTGCTTTCCTCTGGTTGGTTTCAAAATCCTCTTCTTATCTTTGACTTGTGTCAATTTTGTCTAGGTATAGACTTCTGTGGATATATTGTTTAGAAATCTTTTGGCTCTATTAATCTCAATGTCCATTTGCCTCCTCACATTTAGTAATTTTTCAGCCATTATTTTTTCAGTAAGCTTCTTGCCTTTTTCTCTCTCTTCTCTTTCTGAGACTTCCATAATGGATCCATTGATTTGGTTGATGGTGTCCAATAAATCCTCCAAAATTTATTCACATTTTTCATTCATTTTTCTTGTTGCTTCTCTGGATGATTTCAAATTGCCTGTTTTAGAGTTTGCTGATTCTTCTGTTTGATCAAGTCTGCTTTTGAAATTCTCTTTGGGATTTTTCAATTCAGTTATTGTATTTTTCAGCTGCAGATTTTTTCTGTCTCTTTTATATGGTTTTCATATCTTTGGTGATATTTTTATTTTGTTCATGAATCATTTTTCTGTTTTAGCATTCTATTTGCGTTCTCTTATATCACACTGATCTTTTCAAATATGATTATTTTGAATTATTTGCCAGGGTATTTATAGATCTCCTTTTGTTTAGGCTTGGTTACTAAAGATTTATTTTGTTCCTTTGGTAATATATATTTCTTATTCTTTATATTTCTTATAGTTGTGTGTTGATGTCTGAACATTTCATGAAACAACCACCTCTTTCAGTGTTATGGACTGATTTTGCCAGCATAAGATCTTCACCAACTAACCCTGCTAGAGATTCTGGTATCCTAACTATCCTTTTATTTTGATGTGTCCACTCCACTCTTCTCCCTACTTTCTGGAAAATTAGTCTGAGGATTGTATGCCTTCTACCAATCCCACATAGCCAGACTAGGTGCTGAGATCTGCCTGCGCCTTTTTCCCCGGGGAGTGCACTGAGATGCTGGAACATTGAGTGTAAGCCCCACTTCTCTCCCTCTCTCCTGTAGGAGAAATCTCAGGATTGTCTACCTTCTTTCAATCCTGCAAAGCCAAGCCAGCTGCTAAGAGCCATATAGGCTGCTGAGCACCAGGCCAGGTGTTGAGACCTGCACCAGCTGTTGAGATCTGCACATATGTGAGTTTTGTGTGCCAAGATATGCGTGCCAGTTGCTGAGGACCATGTGTCAGCTGCTAAGATCCCCCACACACCTCCCTTTTTCTTTGCTCTTAGCTACTTTCAGGCATTCCAACAATGCAGGTTTTCCCAACACTCTGAATTTTGTGGGCACTTCCCAAGTGCCTTTTCTGAGTACTTCCCAAGATTTGGTGCCCAGAAAAGCTGAGGAAGCTGTGATCATACTTAGCTCTCTCTTTTCCCTGGGGGAGAAACCATGGGCTGAGGGAACCTCTCTAGGCATGGATCTGTGATGGACTGCAGAAGGGGTAATGTGAGTAAAATAAAACTGCTTTTCTTAACCATTTTAATACAGTGCTCTCAGTTTTGTACTTTTCTCGGGCACTGCAACTTCTTCACTGAATTCTAGAATTCTCAATAAGGCATGTTGATACATGTATATTTGCCAAGTCAATGTTTTTATACCGGAATTCATGCTGTGACTTCTTATTCTGTTGTCTTGCCAATGAATTCTGGTACATTTTAATGCATGAATACAAGGTTACAAAACTATATTTCCATTTTGTAGTTTCAAAGCTTATGTAGAAAGTCTGAAATTTTTTTTTCCATAGGCTAATAATAATGAATGAATGCACTATTTTCTTGCATAATATATTTGGTAATGCCATAACTTAAAATTACAACAGACTTAGGATCATATTTTAAAGGCATATTTTTAAGTCTCAATAATATAAAAGACGAGATGATATCCAGTTTTAAGGGCCTCCAAAAGCTTAGTAAATTTTATTTTAAACTGATTTTAAGAATGTAAGATGAAACACAAAAGGCAGAATATAAAACCATGTATACAGTATTACCCTAATACATATACAGAAGGGAAAAAAATCATACATAAATATAATAGTGGTTGTCTCCGGTATAACTAAGGTGATTTTTGTTTTCTTGTGCCTTTTGGTACTTTGTATTATATAATAAAATATTGTGAAGATATTTCCTAATAACCCAATTATTATTATGTTTTTGATAACTCAAGAAACTAGAGTATTTTCAAAGTAATCTTAAATAAAAATGTATTAATGTGAACTGAATAAAAACTTTTCTTCCCTTTGTGTGTGTGTGTGTGTGTGTGTGTGTGTGTGTACACATGCACATGTATTTTCTTGGTAATATCAAAATAGAATTCTGAGTTATGAATAAGCTGAAAAGAATACTTCTAGGTCTCAGAATCTCTCATAATGGGAGAATTATTTATTCAGAGTGGTAATAAGTGGTTTATTCAAGGTGGTAATAATTCAGTTTTAACACAATAAATAGGCCAGGTCAAACACAATCACTGGTCCAATTTTACTGCATGACATACAAATAAAATTACAAGGAATGGAAATCAAGTTCTGTCTTTTACTACATTATAAAGTTGTATAAGTCTTAAGGTGGATGATAGATGGAAGAATGAGTCATGTACATTGCTGCCACTGAAATGGTGTTGATACATTTGAACTTGAAATACAGTCGAGTTCCTGAAGCAATACATGACAGACTAGGATCCTCCTGGATTGTCAGTGTTTTCATTTAAGTCCTGTATTATTATCTTTGTCCCTTTCTCTCGCAAGAAGTAAATCTGAAGACATTCTACTTTCTCATCAGTTCTTCCCATACCCAATTCCAGTATATGCATAAGCCTGCCCTCCACTCTTAATCTGCTTGTTTTCAGAATTGCTATTTATTTCTGGAGCAGGGTTGGTTAGAATTGTACAGTAATTGTAAATTCCTTCTTTTGTTCTGTAAACTCTTGAGGATAAAAACAATGTCTTATTTAACTCTTCTTGTTATCTATTATCTACAAGCATATACACATTGATTTTCACATAACAGATAATCAATAAATGAATGATGTAGTAATTTCTTGGTTTAGTAACCTAGTAATTTCTAGTAATTTAATAACTTAGTAATTTCTAGGTTTTCTTCCTGGTTTCTGGCAAGCCCAGGGAGAAGTAGAAAAGCCTTCAATCAGAGTTGCAGTTGTTTCATTAATAGTAACTTCCAATTTGACTCGTTATGATAATACTAAATTTCCTAATTAGTTTTCAGTATATATTTAGACAGCTGGTAATGAAATACCAGTTGAAAAGCATGACCATTTCTATGACTTCAAAAGACTCAGCATGTCTTGTAAGAAAGAAAGCATTAGTTGAGCTAGTCTGATTTTTGACCACACTGTAATTTATGCCAATAGAAAATATGCATTGACACACTGATCTGCTGCTAAGTGCTGAGGTCAGTTGTGCATTTTATAGTTCAGCTGCATAGAAAGAATTTTATTGCTTTTCACAGCCATGCTGCAGTAAAAAGGGTTTTTTATGATGTCACAGAAAATTAATTGAGGTATGTTGCGTAGAAACTGAAAAAGGTCATATGTGGAATATAACTGACACCCCATAACCCCTATTACTGATTCCTAAAATGCAAATTAGTATTCTTCATTTCCCTATGAGTAGCACAACTGTTCTTTAAATTGAAATTACAATTTTATTTGCTTACACCATTTAAACTTAAAGCTTAATCTATTTTTTCCAAGTTAACGTCAATTCAACTTTAAAAACCATACATCTGTATTCATACAAAATATTTGAAGGCTACAATTTTATTTGTATAATACATAGGAAAAAGTTAATATTTATAGCAATAGCTTATTTGATGAATTTATCTTCCTCCTTTGCTTACATCTAATCATGTGTTTTGATATATTACCCCTACAATAAAGAAATGCAGAACATATGAAAAGCTGATTTTAAACATAGATACAATGAGATAAAGCCCAAGAAATATATATTACAAGAAATGTTATTTAATATTGCCAACAAATCTTTTTACTGTCAACAGATCATGTATAGAATTCGGCAGTATCAGACCAATTATTTCAATTTTAACATATATAATTTTCCACACGAAATGACTTATGTCTGCTTTGCAAACAAAGGAAATGATAGCAAAGAGTGAATTTTGTCATATCACATTTTCCGAGAAAGGCATGATTGGCTGATTCTGCTCCAGTTCTCCAAAGCCCATTGATGTGGCCTATGGAGTCTTACAGGATAGAGAACTTTCTCTGTATTAACTTAAAAGTGAAACTAACTCTTGAATGCACTTCTGCCTGCACATAGCACAAAGTTTTTCAGCTGTGAACTCAAAGCTAATGCGGTAAAATGATATCACAATGCATGTTAAAGAGCTTTGACGGAAAACTGAGGAAACAATTCAAGTTCATTCAAGAGAGGAATAAAGGCCGGGTGCGGTGGCTCACGCCTGTAACCCCAGCACTTTGGGAGGCCGAGGCGGGTGGATTACATGAGGGCGGGAGTTTGAGACCAGCCTGGGCAACATAGTGAAACCCCATCTCTACTAAAAACACAAAAATTAGCCAGGCGTGGTGGCAGCCACCTGTAATCCCAGCTACTTGGGAGGCTGAGACAGGAGAATTGCTTGAATGGGGGAGGCGGAGGTTTTGGTGAACTGAGATCATGCCACTGCACTCTAGCCTGGACAGCAAAAAGCGAAACTCCTTCAAAAAAAAAAAAAGAGAGAGAGAGACGAATAAAGAGGCTATGCTGCAACCACTTAGAGATCTATAGTTTATATTCAGGGAAGATAAATTATGCTTATACAGTGTGGTATTTGCTTTATTACAGTTACCCACAAATGACAGATTCACATCATTTCTTATCTTCAAATACCTAAATCTTTTCACCTGCCAATGTCTCTCAAATTTTAATGTGCATATGAATCACCTGGAGTCTTGTAAAAATGCATTTTCATTCAGCAGGTCTGGGGTGTGGCATGGAGTCTGCATTCTTTTTTTGGGGGGGGGGCGACAGAGTCTCGCTCTGTCGCCCAGGCTGGAGCGCAGTGGCGCGATCTCGGCTGCACTGCAAGCTCCGCCTCCCGGGTTCACGCCATTCTCCTGCCTCGGCCTCCTGAGTAGCTGGGACTACAGGCGCCCGCCACCACGCCCGGCTAATTTTTGTATTTTTAGAAGAGACGGGGTTTCACCGTGGTCTCGATCTCCTCACCTTGTGATCGGCCCACCTCGGCCTCCCAAAGTGCTAGGATTACAGGCGTGAGCCACCGCGCCCGGCCGGAGTCTGCATTCTTAACAATCTTCCAGGTGATGCTGATACTGCCAGTTTCAAGATCTCACTTTGAGTAGCAAGACTCTAGAAAACAAATGATGTACTTTTTGCCTTATGGATGTAACTTACTGCTCAATACCATGGTTCACAATTCCATCTACGCTAGAGCTTTTTTTATACGTAAAGTTTTTCAGGCTCCAATTCAGGCCTTCCAAATAAGAATTTTCAAGGTGAGTGTCTCTATATCTGTGTTTTGTTTGACACTCCACAAATCTTTTGTATACATAGAGTTAAGCATTACTCAAACATATTCAAATTCATGATTCAGAATAAAAAATTGTTATTTTGTGATTTTTCTGTGTGAGTTAAAGGTTGCATGGTATATGACTATGTTAATATTAGCAGTGTATGTTAGTAATGTACATACATATTTCTGTGCAACCTGGCTCAACATATATTACTGAAAATGGCAACAATGGGAATGAGAGAATTTTAGCATAATGATCAAACACATAGTGTACATCCAGGGTCTCTTTAAAACAGCTTTTGCATCACTGCAGGATTATTAAGCATGGTTCCATTGGGGAGTACACATATTCAGATATAAATTCCTGTTCTAGAACCTGGATAAAACCATCGCATAGATTATCATGCATAATAGATTTCTGAATTCTGCTTTGATCGCACACCTAATATTTCCTGTCTAGGATATATAACTAAAAATCCTCCATAAGATATCATACTCTGAAAAACATGTCAGGGCAATTATAGAAATAAAGAAAATACCCCTTTTATCTGTAGAATTGGTATTTTTAAGTCCATCAAGGTTTTGAGTTGAACAAATATTTCATGAGTCAGAAATTCACCTCGGAGGCCAAGACAGGAAAATAACTTGAACCCGGGAGGCAGAGGTTACAGTGAGGCGAGATCGGCCTGGGTGACAGTGCCAGACTGTCTCAAAAATGAAAATATACATAAATAAAATAAAAATAATAAAATAAAAAATAAGAATGCTATCCTGGCATTTTGTCCCATCTCCTATGTTATCATTCATCCACAGGGTGTTTTGCGGGTTACCGTAGGTCAATTACACAACAGGTTTATGAATTTGGGAATTAATTCTAACATATGATGAATTTACACACATTTTCACAGCTTCAAAGAGAGTCATGGAGACGCTTCAGGATTTCAATTGAGCCAAAATGTATTTAGCCCAACTAGAAGAATAAGAAGATAAATATTTTCTTGCCAAAAATCTGTATTATGGAACCTAATTATATTTTAAATTACCAGAGTAAAGGCTCAAAATTGCACACTCAGGGATAATATGTTTGTTGAAGAAGGCATTATTATAGTTCAATGGAGGAAACAAATGAATAAAGTTACGAAAGAGAATGTGATAGTTGGTATAAAAAATGCTGGAACAATAGCTGGAAAATTGAATCCTTACCAGCACTCACTATAAAGAGTAAAATTTGGCATGCATGAAATGAGATGCTACTTTACTTGTAATTTAACACTCAGTGAGTCTGTCTCAGTTCATTTCATTTCACTTTCATGGTATTTACCCTTTCTCCTTTTTTATTCCCCCTAATCTTAAAGCCACAGGCATGCTCCCTTCTTTTTGCTTGATCCTTTCTCTCTCCCTTCAGTCAGCTGCGTCCTTAATCAGTCCACCATTACCGTCACTTTTCATAAAGTTACGGTAAAAAAAAAAAAAAAAAGCTTGGTTTCTTATTTTAAGACTGAGATATGTTCATTTTATTAAAAAAGATAAAAAGAAAAATATTGCCTGCCATTGCACTCCAAAGAGAGATAGCCCCTGTTAATATTGTGTTATATTTCCTTCTGGTCATTTTAGTATACATATATTTACAAAGTTAAGATCATATTGTATATATACTTTCAATCTTGGTGATTTTACTGAACGTTATATCAGAAACGTTTTCTATCTCACAGTTTTTCAAAAGTTCATTTTAATTGCTGCTTATTATTTTGTTGTACAAATGCATTCTAATTTATATGACCAGTCGACTATATCATTTCGTTTATTGTGCTATTAAAAATAACATAGTGTGCACAGTAAAGAGCATAAATATTTTTATTTATATGATTATTTACTTAAAAATAGGTTCCTAGAAAGAAGATTGGTGGGAGAATTCTTTTTTTTAAGGCACTTGGTATTTTACTAGGTTTCTTTCCAGAAAGGATGTGCTAATTTACATCCTCATTAGCAAAATGTGAGACTTCCCTATTTTTTTGATGAAAGACGTACAATTCATCCTTTTTATGGGTCAAACTAAACAAATTAGTAGGGTTACATTAATGCTAGACTTGAGGAATTATGTGAAGTGCCCTTTTTTTATCTTGCATCTCAGCAGACTGATGTACTTGTTCTAGCTTTCAGAAAGAAACGCAATAAACTTGTGGAATCATGAAAGAGTATTCTCTCTTGGGTGAATTTATTTTGAAAAGTAGCTAAATTCAGCAGCAAGTCTTCCAGGAACGTATGGGAAAATTTCCAACTCTGTGGGTTTTTTTTTTAATTTTTACTATCAAAGACTATGATCTCATGACACCAACCTGAATTATCCCAATTTCTTTATTGTGCAGTTCACACCTTTACAAAATCTATTTTTCTTTACTCATACTTGATATGTTAGAGCCCAGTCACAGCATTTAGTTACATGTAGTTTAGTATGTGTGATGCATTTATGTTTATATCTCCTGTAATGATTAAAAGACACTGAGGGCCAGGCACCGTGGCTCATGCCTGTACTCCAAGCACTTTGGGAGGCCAAGGCGGGTGGATCACCTGAGGTCAGGAGGTCGAGACCAGTCTGCCCAACATGGTGAAACACCGCATCTACTAAATACACAAAAATTAGCTGGGTGTGGTGGTGGGCACCTGTAATCCCAGCTACTCAGGAGGCTAAGACAGGAGAATCACTTGAACCCAGGAAGCGGAAGTTGTAGTGAGCCAAGATCTCGCCACTGTACTCCAGCCTGGGTGGCAGAATGAGACTCCATCTCAAAAAAAAAAAAAAAAAAAACCACTGAGCAGCAGGGTCCATATTTATATTTATATTTTTGTAAGTTTTGTAGAACACAAAATGGCAACTTAAAAATAGTTAAGGTAAATCCCAGGTGGGCTGAAGAATTCTGCTCAAAGAAAGAAAAGGAGAAATGTATGTAAAATACCACTGCATATGCTCATTTAAAAAATGTTATTCCAGAAATGTAGGGAGTGTTGATAAATGTTGCTTCTGAAAAGAGGGCTATGTAGCTGTCTCAGTCTTATTTGTGTTGCTATAACAGAATACAGACTGGGTAATGTATAAAGAAAATACATTTATTTCTTACAATTCTGAAGGCTAGGAAGTCCAAGGTTGAGGGATCACATCTCATTGCCTTCTAGTGAGGGTCTTGTGCTGTGTCATAACACAGTGAAAGGCATCACAGGACAAGAAAGACACTAAACTGGCTTTAATAACAGATCCACTCTCATGATAACTGACCCATTCCCATAAGAACCATTGATCAATCCATGAATACATTAATCTATTCATGAAGGTGGAGACTTCATGACTCAAACACCTTTTAAAGCCCCCACTTTTTAACACTGTTCCCTTGATGATTAAGTTTCAACATGAGCGTCATGGGGTACAAAGATTCAAAGCATAGCAGGAGCCCTATGTTGGATAAGTATTCTTACTGAATTACTCCTGAGATGTGTTCTCAAGATGGAGCCATTATTGCATTGTTTGAACAATTCCTTGGAACAGAAAGCCTGCCCACTTCAAAATTGAAGTATAAAACCACAATTCAATGCTATATATCATAGATGACATGATTAAGAGCATATATATATATATATATATACTTTTTTTTTTTTTTTTTTTTGAGATGGAGTCTCACTCACTCTGTTTCCCAGGCTGGAGTGCAGTGGTGTGATTTGGGCTCACTGCAACCTCCGCCTCCTGATTTCAAGTGATTCGCCTTCCTCAGCTTCTTGAGTAGCTGGGATTACGGACCTGGCTAATTTTTGTATTTTTAGTAGAGACAGGGTTTAACCATGTTGGCCAGGCTAGTCTCGAACTCCTGACCTCAAGTAATCCACTAACCATGGCCTCCCAAAGTGCTGGGATTACAGGTGTGAGCCACCACACCCAGCCAATAGCATGTATATTAAAGATAGATTGTCGGGGATTAAATTTTTATTTTACTACTTACTAGCTGTGTAAACTTGGGCAAGACACTTTCTGTCTCTGTACCTCAGTTTCTTCATCTGAAACATATGGAATAATAATAATATTTATATCATTGGGCTATTGATATGATTAAATTAGTTAACAGGTAAAAAATGTTTAGTACAGTGCCTGGTTAATATTAAGACTTTATGAATATTTACTATTATGATCATATGCCATGACCAGGATTCACTAACAGTTTTACTTTTTCTTTGCATCCTAAAGTAGAAGCAGAAGACACAGTAGTATTTTTGATCTGCTTTGTTTGCTTTCTTTTTCTAATCTGGTTCCTAGACCCAACTGGGTAAGCAAGAAGCTCTCCTTCATTCCTTTCAAATCACTTTTTTTTTTTTTTTTTTTTTCAGAAAATTCACTGATTGAGACATTGGAAAGAAAGCTTCAAAGTAGAAAGTTAAGTTCTGGGACATACAAAATAACTCCAATATATATTGCCACTCTAAAATAACTTTCCTGTGTGCCCTTACCTTGAAGCACATTCTGTTTCTTTATGTTATTATTTTGCAAAGACAGTGAAACTATAAAATACCGTAATAAGATGCCTACAAAATTTAGTCACTTACAATGAGGTTCTGTTATTGTGAGCTTAATAAATGACCGCCCATGTTGGTAGCCTGAGTAGAAATCTGTAAGGTAGCCCAGGGTCTTGACCACACTCTCCAAATCTGCCGTGGTTGTACCCATGATGTGGTGCCACTCAGTGGTAGATGTTTACTGTGTCTAAAGTATCTATCAAGATGATGATTTTGGATCTTGTCACTGGTTGGGTTTTTAGAACAGAGGCAATGATTCTAGAAGTTCACAGTCTGAGTTCCATTGCCTCCATCACACCCACACACAGACACACACACACATACATACCCCACACATAAGTATGTAAAATCACAAAGACCCCTGTGTCGGGAAAACAGATTATTATGGCCAGAACAGTAGTAGTAAAATAAGTATCTTATTGCTGGTTTCCTGAGTCCAATTTTCACAGACTACATAGTGAGAGCCAGATGTTACGTGTACATGCAGTGAGTTTGTATCACAGAAGAGGATCTTTAACATGATGAGACTCAGAGCTTATAAGGGACAACTGGAACACATGCTTATCTCATCTCTAGAGGGCGTGAGATACCTCATCTTTACTCTAGAATGCCAAAAATTCCTCTCCAGTGAGGTGAGGTTAAGATCTCCAGATTTATCACCCTGGCATGTAAGAAAATGTTTCCCAGGAGCTAAATTTCTAAATCATTCCAGAGCAATAAACATATTGAAATATTTTTATAGTCTTCATTTGAAACTTCCTATTAAACAAATGCATAGGTGACCCAAAACACCCTAAATCATTACCTTATAATGGAGACACAGTGGCATTTTGAGCTTGAATATGCACATTTTTCAAAAACCATGGCATTGTAGTTCTTTACTTTTTTCAATTACCATGTAAACCCTCAAATGACATAAGTATATCATTATCAATGGTACTCTAAAAAGTTTTCTTTGAATTCTTAAGCAATCTAAACGAAAGAATGTAAAACTGTTTTTAAATAGTCACATCTTGGAAGTAGAGTCCAAATTCTACAGGATATGTGAAAAAAAATGTGCTTCAGTGGAAGATGATATATTGTAAAGAGTACATCTTTCTGACTTATCTGATTCAGATTTAACAACAGATATATTACAACTGTGGCAATTATAAATAACTGATAAAATAAAAATAATTATTATCTACAAATATGAAAATTATGACTCATAAAGATTCCATTTGAATGTCTTTTTTCATTGTAGAAGAAGTTAGTTTTGCCCCCATTTGTCTATTCATTTTAAAATTGTTGATCTATAAATGTGTCTGTATGATTTATTCTTCTTTGAATTAGTTGTAACATCTTACCAGTTTTTCATTAATAGGTTAAATTAGATCCTTAATATGTGTTTATTCCATGCCTATCTGAGAGTCATGGTTTTATCTTTTTTGTTAAAAAACTCTTTAATATGTAAAATATTTTAAAGGAAAAAACAGAGTTTGTTGTGTTATAATTTTTAAAATATAATGTCAAATGAAGAGTAAAAGGAAATAATAGAAATTTAAAGGAGGGAATCATCATTGATTTCAAGAGTGGTTAAAGTGTTTAATCAGAGAGGTGATACTTATAACACAATCCTTGGAGAAAAATTATGATTGGAAAGGTAGCATTACATTCCAGATGAGGGCAAAGATTGAACGACGGCATTAAGGTAGGCATTTAGATGGGATTCATGGAGCAATATAATGGATATAGAAAGCAGGCTGATGGGTGTGCTTGCATAAACAGAACATGGGAGGCATGATATTAGCTGTTGGAATGAGAGCGAAGGTACAAAAAGTCAGGATAAAAGTCATTTTGTGGGTGATGCTTGGGAAAGCAGTGATGGCCCTATGATGAAATTACGTTTTTGCTTTAGCAGAAGTAGAACTAATTGTGAACCACTACTCATGTGAATATGAGTGAGCCAGCAAGTCATTTGTTTCCATGCTTGTCTACTTTGCTTTATACCCACTCTCTACAATATACTTGACAGGGCAAAATTTACAGTGAAATGAAAATTTATTGTTTATTAACTTAATCTTTATCTTATACAAATATGCTTGGTAATTTTATTTAAAATAATAGATATTTTCATATAACCAAGTGATTCTTTCAAATCTTATTTAGATCAGCACATTAGGGTTTTTTCTTTGCAATAAAAAATAGTATACGAAGTTTCCTATCTATTAGATGTCATATTAGATGGAGAAAGAGGAAAGTCCTGTATTTTACAATGGTTTAATTAAATTTATTTGAAGAAAACATTACCTAAAATCAGACATATTAATCACATTTCTAAATATGAGCAACAATCCACATTTAGGAATCCTGATATTAAATTCTTCACAATGTTTTCTAATTAGTGCTATGAGTCAGATTGAAGTAATACTGAGAATTGTCAAAGAAACTGCATGAGTTTGTGGCATTAGAAAGCACATAACTTGAGTTTAAGCCATGATTTACTCCCTGACTCTGTGGCACTCTGAAGAAGCTATGAAACTTCTCAGTTTCTCAATTATCTCACTAGTATATGAGAAGACAAGGACCAGAATTCTAGCTGCTTCAAAATGATAGATGAATATCTAATTCTAAAATTGAGTGACAGCATTTTGATAGAATTTGATATGCTGGAAAAAGTTTTTGCCTAATATAAAATTAAACAAAGAAAGGAAGAACCACATATTGATATTCAATGTACTGCTCTATCAGGAATCAGTTTATCAGGTTTGATTCGCATGCGCCCGTGTGTGTGTGTGTTAACATCTCCTCTTAAAATGTTTATGTATCTCTTCTATGCAGTTTCTCCTCTTGGCTTATGCATTACGTTGTTTCTACCTTGCCCTCTTAATGTATAAAACCGTCTTCAGGCCGGGCGCGGTGGCTCAAGCCTGTAATCCCAGCACTTTGGGAGGCCGAGACGGGCGGATCACGAGGTCAGGAGATCGAGACCATCCTGGCTAGCACGGTGAAACCCCGTCTCTATTAAGAAATACAAAAAAAAAAAAAAAAAAAAAACTAGCCGGGCGAGGTGGCGGGCGCCTGTAGTCCCAGCTACTCGGGAGGCTGAGGCAGGAGAATGGCGTAAACCTGGGAGGCGGAGCTTGCAGTGAGCTGAGATCCGGCCACTGCACTCCAGCCTGGGCGACAGAGCGAGACTCCGTCTCAAAAAAAAAAAAAAAAAAAAAAAAACCATCTTCATTAGAGATATTCAAATAAAATGAGGGGGGCGGTTTGGCTTGGTTTTACTTATTATATATAGCAGTGCACATAAGATACAAATATTTTTAACTTCTCCAAGAGAACCTTAAAGAAAGCAAGTCACTAACATTTTGTCTCCTACTGGAAATTGGTGGTCTAACAAGAAAATATACTAAGTTATTTTTTAAGAACTTTAGTTGGTGATCACCATAGTGACCTAAACAATTTTACCTTTTCTACAGTTTATCCAAACTTTCATTCATTTTGTTGCCAAATACTTCCTGTATTCTCTATTTCCTATACACTCTCTATTAAGTTACAGCTGTCTAACTTCCACCCCCAATTCATTAAAAAATTATCAGCTTTCTTACCAAATCCAGGGAATGTTTCTGTATTTCTGAATGCGATTAACCAATCTCATTTTCCTAGAAATAATCACAATGCTTGGCTTTGATGAAATTTTAATTACTTGATTCTCATCTCTTTTGCCACTCCATCCTTTGCTTACATCTTCTCTTTCTACCACTTAATTATGAGTATGCTCTAAATTTCATACGTAGTACACTATTCTTTTTTTTTTTTAACTTATATCTTAGGTTCAAGGCTACATGAGCAGGTTTGTTACATAGGTAAACTTGTGTCATGGGAATTTGTTGTACAGATTATTTCATCACCCAGGTGCTAAGCCTACTAACCATTAGTTATTTTTCCTGATCCTCTCCCTCCTCCCACCCTCCTGTTTTTGATAGGCCCCAGTGTGTGTCATTTCCCTCTATGGGTCCACGTGTTCTTATTATTTAGCTCCCACTGATGAGTGAGAACATGTGGTATTTGGTTTTCTGTTCCTGCATTAGTTTGCCTGGGATAATGGCCTCCAGCTCCATTGATCTTGCTGCAAAGAACATGATCTCATTCTGTTTTATGACTGCATAGTATTCCATGGTGTACATGTACCACATTTTCGTTATCCAGTCTACCATTGCTGGACATTTAGATTGATTCCATGTCTTTGCTATTGTGAATAGTGCTGTGATGAACATATGCATGCATGTGTCTTTATGGTAGAACGATTTATAATCCTTCAGGTGTATACCCAATAATGAGATTGCTGGGTTGAATGGTACTTCTGTTTTAAATTATTTAAAAAATCACTACACTGCTTTCCACAACGGCTTCTTTCTTATTTCTTCAACTACTGCTCCATGCAAATGATTCCCCAATTAACATATCTATGAACATGCATTGCAGTACTTCTCAGGACATATCCAAATGAATATTACACTGGTATCTCAAACTCAAAGTGTCTGAAACTGAAATTAATGGTCTAGTTAAAGTAGATCCTCTCTCTATCCAAATTATTTGTGTAACTTTCAGTTTTCTCGGTAAAAATTATGAAGCTATTTTAACTCATTTATTTCTTTTTCTTCTAAGTCCAATGTCTAACTCAGATTTTTATTTTTTTGTTTAAATATCTCTCAGATTTTCCTTTTTCTCTCTTGTTCTCCTATTCACTCTAGTCCAGGCTTTTGTAAAGTCATACTTGGATGACTGTAATGTTCTCTTTATTGTCTTCTGGCCTTGCACTCTCTTCTGACATACTGCTCTTCCCAAAGCATTATTTTCATTTTGTCATGCCTTTGATTCAAGAACTCCTGATGCAATATTTTTATTTACTTTCTTCTTCTTTTTAAAAAACATATGTTATGTATGTCCTTCTCAAAGTAGAATATGAGATAAAATTGTAATTGGATTGTGGGTAACTCAAAAGATAAACACTTGAATGGATGGATACCCCATTCTCCATGATGTGCTTATTTCACATTGCATGCCCGTATCAAGACATCATGTGTACCCCGCAGATAGAGAACTACTATGTACCCAGAAAAATTAAAAACTTAAATTAAAAAATTTGAAAGGAGACAAAATTATCTGAATCGTCGAAGATTTTAATTACTTGGATTCTAAGTAATTATTCTGCTGCTCTAGATTTTTGCATGCCCTACTACTCTAATTCCAATTCTTTTTCATCTTGTACATCGAAACATTACCAGCTATCCAAAATAGGTCTGAAAGAGTTTTAACTTCATTGCAACTCTATTCTAGTTAAGTAGATGTGCTTTAGGGACTTAGAAGATGGTAACTAGCAGAGCACCATCGTCTCCCCAGTAGGGGGAGAATAACAACCACTTACTCATTCTGTCATCAGAGAACCAGGCACTTTAGTGCTTACCAAGTGGTAAATACATTTTGACAATTTTTAACTTACATGCATTTATAGAAGCAGCCTGTTCTTCCCCCAGCACTGTCCTTTTTCTATCTAGTACTGAGATATGCCACTCCCCTTGTGACAGTATAACCCTGAATATAAGAATCTGAATTACATGAAAGGTTCATTAGTGCTACAGTCTGCAGAACTTAATTTGAATAAATCCAATTATATCTTGGTAATGAGACTACTAAATTTTAATGTTCTATTTAATGAGGAGTAAAATACACTCCAAAACAAACTGAACAAGTCTTTCTGACCCAGAAGTTTTTGGCGATTAATGCGGTTAATTGACTGATGTAAAAAATAGGGACAATTGTGTATTATTCAACTAATTTTTCAGGAACCTCTGGAGCAAGCCAGATGTTGAGAATAGAATGGAAAGTATTCCTACTAACCTGGGAGAGCCAGAGGAAATAAATAAGTCTCAACTATGACTGAAACACAGTTTAGGATATGGCTAGCTTGTTTGTGAAGTCACAAAATCATATGGTAAAAATGTAAGTGTTTTGGGGGTGTGCTTGGTTGGAGTCGGGTGCTGATATACAGTGGGTTGCCTGACTTCCTACTATTTTTTGATTTCTCATCAAGACTCAGTATGCACATCTGTTTCAACTAATCTTTCCCTTGAAAAGGGAAATGAAAATAGATTAGTTATAAGCCAAGATATCTTCTTTTAGAGATAATGGAATTTAATTCTTTCAGTGAACTCATTACTTTCACTACATCCAGGAAAATGTTAACAAACAAAAAAGAATACCTGGAACATATGATTAAATATGTATGGTACAAAGGGTATTACCTAGGGTTTGAATTACTTTATAAAGTAATTTAAATATGTTTTTAGTCTACTATGCTGTTATTGTAAATTGTTTAGGTACTTGAATTATTGCTCATTTTATACTTAACAGTTAATGTGGGTTGTAACAGCTTTTCTCAAGTTAATAAAAACATTTGAACTTTGTATTATATTTTAAGATTTTGGAGTATTTTTAAGAAAATAACCCATGTGTTCACCTAACAATGATTTCTGCATTTTCTTTACTCTGTAGTTGTTAGTTTATAGCTGCCTGTGCTTGTATTCTACAAGGTAAAAGGGTATTCAAATAGCAATATGAAGATGATCAAATTAGCTCTTGGAACATGAGCATTGCCATATATTGACTCTGCTTCTCTGTGGTATTTTTTTGTTTTGACAGAATAGAACACAATTTCCTGCTAAAGTACATTTAATCTAGTTAGAATGAAATTTCTGAAAATAAATATGAATACATTAAGAATTCATATATCATTTATATTTACTCATAATTTCCCATTTAAAATGTCAAATTGTATTGAGTTTTTTAGAATTCCATGTAGTCACGGTACTATACAATATGATGTGTGAAAAGTATGAAAGAGTAATTAGAATAAGATATTGAGGTTATTATTGCCCTTCTATATTGAATAACATCAGTTTCAGTTGCTGTATTAGCTAACTCCATTAACATTAATTTTAAACTAGTATGTAATAATGCAGGTCAAGGTAAGGCAGAAATAACTGGAAAAAGTATATACAATTTGTGCTAATTGAATACCAATCAAAGGCATACATGCCAATCTAGTCCTGAAGAATATTCCATTTACATAATGGTTTGTTGAAGGCAGCAGTTTTGAGGATAGATTAAAAATAATATGTGAAATCAGGTTTCCATTGCTAGGTTTGCTAATGCAAACTTGAAAGAGGGTGAAAAGGATGGCATGCTACAATCTTGGTTTGAGATGTTCCCATTCACTTTGTCCATTTAAATTCACATTTTATAGTAATATATTATAGATTACTTTTTCTTCAAAAATCTGGAATGTTGCTTTTCCCAAATCATGATGAACTGGTAATAAAACAAGTAATCACGAGTGTCATTGCTCTTTGGATCTGAGGGTTTCCTTTCAAGACTGAATTGTAGTAAAATCTTTGGTTTGAACTTCATTCAATTTAGTAATTATTTGCCACTATTCATTGTGGTTACTCAAAATAATGAACAAGCAGTACAGTCTAAGCACCAACTAATTGAAGCAGATACTATAAACAATCTGTGCTGGTATCAGGGTGTTCTAACAGAATGTTATACCTGCCAGTTTTACTAAATTGTATCGTAGTGACAGCTCTATAGCAAAACACTAAACCTTCCACATTCTACTCTCTACCATTGACACACTCTGTTCACTCCCATTCTTAACTGTTTACGATTTTGTTCCTACAACATTTGAGTCCTCTTCTAACTTTTATCACATATTTTTTGCCTCATTTCAACTACAGTAGAGCCATATTTGGGCATTTTTTGTCTCCTTATCTTGGTAACATTAAATACAATATATATAATATTATATGTGTATGTGTGTGTGCATGTGTATATGCACATGCTACAGTTTAGATATTTGTCATCCACCAAACTTCATGTTGAAATTTAATACCCAGTGTTGGAGGTGGGGCCTAATGGGAGGCGTTTAGGTCATGAAGACAGATCCTTCATGAATGTCTTGGTTCTGTCTTCATGGTAATGAGTGAGTTGTAGCTCCTAATTCCAGCAAGAGCTGGTTGCAAAAAAAAAAAAAAGAAAAGAAAAAGAAAAAAAGAGCCTGGCATCTCCCTGCCACCTCTTTGCTACTTCTGCACATGCTGGCTCCCGTTGACCTTCCACTATGTATTGATGCAGCTTGAGGCCCCCATCAAAGCAGATCTTGTCTTGCTTCTTCTTAAGTCTGCAGAATCATGAGCCAAATAAACCTCTTTTCTTTATAAATTGCCCAGATTATGTATTTCTTCCTAGTAATAAAAAAAAAAAAAAAAAAAAAAAACTAAGAAAAAAGATTTACACAGAGTAAAAAATAAGATGAAAGTTTTAAAAAGATGTAATTTAAAAATGTGTTGGCTAGCCGGGCGCGGTGGCTCACGCCTGTAATCCCAGCACTTTGGGAGGCCGAGGCGGGCGGATCACGAGGTCAGGTGATCGAGACCATCCTGGCGAACATGGTGAAACCCCGTCTCTACTGAAAATACAAAAAAATTAGTCGGGTGTGGTGGCGGGCGCCTGTAGTCCCAGCTTCTAGGGAGTCTGAGGCAGGAGAATGGCGTTAACCCGGGAGGTGGCGGAGCTTGCAGTGAGCGGAGATCGCGCCACTGCACGCCAGCCAGGGCGACAGAGTGAGACTCCGTCTCAAAAAAAGAAAAAAAAAAAAATGTGTTGGCTATAAGAAGCATAATGTGCACTCACTGAGGCTTAAATAAGAGGGTTTTTTTTTTCCCCCCAAATAACTAGTTTTCAGAGAGTAAGACGCAGGCACTGGTTTAGTATCTTAACGAGGTCAGGGTTTTGGATAGTTATCTCTGAAATTTTCTTGACTTTTTCTCATTACACCATAATATAGTTTCAATGACTATATCAACTACATTTCATAAAAATATACCCAAAGGCACAAAAGAGGCAGCGTCATGGAGTAGAATTTTTCTCCCATGCCCATCTTGTATCTGAAAGGGAAGCACTCCACGCCAGAAAAACTATCCTTATATTTTATAGGGCAGAACTGGATCACACGTCTGTCTGTAAGCATGTGCCCATTTTCCTAGAGATCAAGGAATTTTTACCTGATACTGAGAGAGCCAGGGGGAAGGCGAGGGGGATTCCCTGGAAAATTGCTGGAGAAACTTCAACTAGCCTGCGCAGTGGGAATGTGCACTGGGGTCTGGAGCCACAGGGCTTCAGGCCATTTGCAACAGGGAGGAGCCTGGCCCTTCCTATTCCTGTGTGGAAACTGGAATTCAATCTGTTTGGTGGGAAGCACTCCAGCAGGGACTCTGGCCTTGCAAGAGTCTCTGTTTCCCCCTTTTCTTCCTTTTCACCCAATAAAACCCTGTTTTACTCGCCATTGAAATTGTCTGCGAGCCTGACTTTTCGTGGCTGTGGGACAAAGAACCCCATCTTTAGCTGAACTAAGGAAAAGTCCTGCAACCTTTTTAGCGCCCAACGTGGAGGTCGAGAAACGGTTAGTGAAATGGGTACTCAAAACCTCTCCGTGTCACTTTTCAGCCTTTTCATCCTTGGACTTCTGAGCTTATGGTAACCCCCACGCTCTGTTGCTCCTGGGGATCTGGAACCAACCCATCCTTTCCATGACCTTTTCTGTTCCTTTTCGGGAGGGACCGGCAAGCAGTGATTCCCCTCCACCCTCCCCTCCTTGCCGGAGCTGGGACGCATGGCCCAAGGTGCTGTGGGCGGCTGGCTGGCGTTTTCTGCCATGCACCAATGGAGTCTCCTCCTCCCAGCATCAGGGAGGTTAGCTCCAACCCACATCAAATAAACTTGTCTACCCAGGGAGGAACCACTTGCATAAGAATAAGAGATTCTTCCCCAGGCATTTTAAAACTGTTTCTTTTTCTTTCCTCTTTTCCACCCTGTCAGCAGTTAATCTTTAAAGTTTTTTTTTTTTTTTCTTTCTAGAAAATGCTTTACTAGGCCAGGCCCCCCAGCTATCACTGTATATATTCTCTGTAAAGCTTTAATTGTGAAAAAGTATCTGTGGGGCTGTTATGCCCAGACCGTTTATTCCGCGAAGAAGACCACCAGAGTCCAGAGTCAAAGCTAAGCAGCAAGGATCTTTATTACAGGTTCGAACCTGGAACTCTCCCTCGCTCGTGAAACAAGAGGGGCGGGAGAGCTCCCCCACTGAGCTCCGAGCAGTGTTATATAGTCTAAGAAAAGTGGGCATAGAGTTATTATACAAATCAGATATATGATTGGCTAGTGTTTGAACAAGGCGATTTGGCTAACTATGATTGGTTCCCGCCATTTCTGATATTTTGGTTCAAACTTTGAGGCGGGAGAGCAGGTTTATGGCAGCAAGAGTTTATCTTACTTAAACACGTCTTGTGACCTTGCCTCAGAACTTACAAAATCTCTGCTTTGTGCAAAACAAAATCTCTGGTACGTGCAGAAAACCAGGTACTCACAGAACTTACGAAATCTCTGGTATGTGCAAAGATTAGAGAGCAGAACAAGGGTGTAGCGGGTGGGGGGCGGGTACACATCTATCTTTGTGTCCTTTCAGGGCTAGTCTTGGGCTGCGGCCAATCCGGTGTACTTTGCATGTCTGTGTGGTTTGTGCTGCAAGTCTCCATCTTGTTTTATATCCTGGAGGCATGGCCGGTAACCACTTGGCAAAGCTTTGTTTAGCAATCCTATCTTAGGGGATGAGCCCTCTCTGGTTCAATATCTGCCTATTTTCCCAGCCCGATCTCTTAAAGGGCCCTACCCAGTGACTGGGTATTCTTCTGCCTCTCAGTGTCTGTATTGTCTGTAAAAAGAGCTCTAATTAATTTGGCCTAAAGAAACACAAGAACATGCATATAATATTTTTTAAATGGAATATAAAATCGGTGTTACATTTCAGTTCATGTGACTTTATTCTCTAAGAAATGAAACCAGCTCTTAATACTATTGGTAAAATGCAGGTCAGATGCAAGATTTGCTAAGTGTTTTGAGGTTACGAAATGCTTTTTGAGTTTTGAGAACTATTTGACTTGCATGCTTCACAATTGGTAAGGCCTGGGGACATATGGAACTAACCACACCCTTAACTCCCTTAACTAAGAAGGCAAACCTTGGCTGCAGTTAGCACACAATTAAAGCAACTTACCAAGTTTTACCTTAAAGTTAAAACTTGCTAGGACTTAATTGAAACTACTAGAAATAGATTTACATGCAAGGTGTATAAGAACAGTAAAATGTGTTTTCCGAAGGCATGGAAATATAAACTTTTGCCTTGGGTTAAAGGACTGTTTTGAGTTAAATTAGGAAAAAGTTGAAGGTTCAAAGAAGTGGTGGAAGAATTGTGGGAATTAATCTTGCAGAAAAGGTTCTCTGTGTGAACATATTGACTAAATTCAAATCAGGGTATTATATGGTTTTTCTGTACATTGAGCATTGAAATAAAAGCATAACAAGGTTTTCTTAAGGCGCTAATCTGCTCTTTGGCAAAATTTGTAAAGGGTTATAAAAGCTTTTTTCTTCTTTAAAACCTCTGGGTCATCATTTTGGCAAAATAAATAACTTATTGTAATCTGGATTCCATTTCATAACATTAAGTGTTTTAAACCTTGAACATTTAACAGCCTTCCCAAAATCAAACGTCAGTTTCAAAATTATCTTCCCTGGCACTTGGCTTTTCGAATACTTCAGAGGGCCCCTGAAGTGTCCAGAAAAAAGAGGTAAACAGGATTATTTGATATGTTTAGGTACATGGGATTGCCAAAATGATACTCAGTCTTCTTTAGGTTATATCGTGGTGAGTAATGCTAATATATGTTCCAAAATTATATGGGATTTATAAAATTCCAATGTCTGAGTGTATGCTATCAATCATAAGTAAGGTTGTTGTGTTAAGTTACTGTAAACCGTGGAGATAACCAAACTTCTTTGAATCATGTTTCTGACTATAACTGCTCTGGACATTTTCATATTCACGGAGAATTGTTGTCTTGTTTGAATCCTTTTCAAAGATGGCTTATAATTAGCTGTAGAACTTTAACAAGTGTTCTCCAATGCAGGTTTCTGATAACTTTAGAGATTGTAACATTGGAATAAGGAAAATGTACAGGATTCTAAAAGAACTAAAATATCCATGAATATCAAGCAAAACAAGAGTTAACTAAATGGGCTGAACTCAAGAAGCTGAAGCAAATCTTTTTGACTTTTGCTTGCAATATTGCTGATCCTTGTTTTTTTTTCAGATTCAAGTAAGCTTATTTTGAAATATTAAAACCTTTAATAATTAAGAAAGGTGTTCACTATTGTGACTTTGTTTCTCTCTGCCTGGTTCCTCTATAATTTGGAAACTATGTGAGTATTCTTATGGCAATACAGTTGTTCACTTCACTGCAATAATGATCCATTTTTTCTTTTGAAATGGAACTCAGTTGGAGAAAGTGGTTATTTTACCAATGCTTTGACTGGAAGGGTATGCTTCCCTTTAAGGGAGTCAGTCTCAACTTGCAGAGTCAATAAAAGCCCAGTGGGGAAACTAGCCTGAAACCCTTGTCTACACAGCCCCTGTACAGTGTTCCTGACCTGTTGTCAGTAAAGAATGTCAATTTCTAACAGGTCCGGGAGTTCCAAGTTTATGATGGGACCTTAAGAGGAAAGGATAAACCAACTCACAGGTATTTGAGGATACAAACCCATGGCTGGGCTCAGATTTAAAAGGACTTTTCTGAGATTCTTTGTGGAACAAAACTTCATCAAAGCCAATCCAAAAGGCCTATGTAGAAATAATTATTCTTGCTGCCCTTAATGCAAATAATCAGGCCAAGTATAATACTAAAGTCTATTTTGCAAACCATTCAGTGCTATGATGATTTTTTTTTTTTTTTTTTTAGCAAAAATGAGGACTGGAAAGAGAGAAAATATGTTCCAAAACTACTCATACATTTGTCATTAAATTCTAAACTCATTAGCTGTTTTAAAGTTTTTGTCTATATTTTTAGACTAACCCTGCTTGTTCCTGTGAATCAACAAACAATTTCCAGCTGCAGCTCAGAAAGAACAAAAGGGATGGGTAACGTAGAATGTAGAAATCTGGATCAATATTCTAGTTCTGAGCAATTATCCTGCAAATCCTGCCAGGTGATGGTAATAAATAGGATACCCATCACTTGGAGGTTTCCTTTTTGGGAAAGTAAGACCAAGGGAACTAACCAAAGCCAAGCACCAGACACCCAAATCCTAGCTAGCATAGCTATAGCCACAAGTTATCTGAGTGTGTCACATGACATCCTTTCCTCTCCCTTGTTGGAAGAGGACTAAATTCCACACTTCCGGCTTAGCATTTAGCATTCAGCCCATGCAACCCCCTCTAGACACATTTTTGTCCCAAACTTAATCCCAAACTTCAGATCAAAGCCCTAGGAAGGAAAACTGGATCTGAGTGATCTAGAGGCAAATGATAACGAAACTAGGCCTCATAATTCCTAAGCCTCATAAAATTTAAAAAGCTTGGCCATCGTGAAACTTAAACCCCAGATGGCCAGGGATAGCCCCCCGATGTTCCCAGAACCCAAACAGAAAGACAATTCCGGGAAATAGCCTCATGGGGTCCCACCCTGATAGCCTCATGAGGTCCCACCCTGATAGCCTCATGGGGTCCCACCCTGCCTCAATGTCCCCGATGTTCCCGGAATCAGCAATTCCAGGAAAGAACCTCCTAAGGTCCCGCCCCAACCAATCAATCAGAACAAGATACCTTGCTCAGGCCATAGACAGACGCAATTACCTCGCGCCTAAAGCTTTGTTTGAATTTCGCGCCCTAAGCTGTGTTTGAACTTGTGTTTGCCTATATAAACAACCTGTAACAAGCACTCGGGGTCCCAGGGCCAACTTAGAGCTTGGGACCCTAGCGCGCTAGTAATAAAAAACTCTCTGCTGTGAATCTCGTGTCGGTGATCCTTCGCGGCGACCCCTGCCCAGGAGGGAATCGACAGTTCGGTTCCAACAATAACAGAAGTTAAAAGGCAGAGGACAGGTGAGCGTGGCTGATTCCTGCCGATTATGCCAAGCCCAGGCTTCTCGTTTCATGGATGATGGCCACGTTAGTATCCATGGCATAAATGAGGTCTAGGGAACTCCAAGGCTACTGACATCAGGGGAGATGGGGGGTACATTGGTAAGAGTGGATGATTCCCACCCCTAAGCCCCCCCCTGCTTCATGGGTGCAAGTTGCTTTGACATCCATAGTGGCCCCTGCCAAGGTCACTGGAACTCAGGGGTGCAAGGATGGAAAGGAGAAAGAGGACACTTTTCCCTCTCTCCCTCACTTACCCCTGGGTATCTACGAGGAAGAGAAGGGATCCAGGGATGCCTGATCGCCTCTTCTAGATGGGTCACCATTCCTCTTCAGTCTGTACCCCTTTCCAATGCATCCTGAACCACTGGGACTCTTTTCAAAGGCACCTTCTTTTTTTCTTTCTCTTCCTTGTTTCTCTCTTCACAGATAGGTAATTGTGTCTCCATGCTATGGGACACTCCCCTCGGATGCATCCTCAGAACTGGAAAGAGTTCATTTGTTAAACCTTAAACTGGTTGGCTTAGGATTGGGCTCAGGGGAAGGGAACCCGGAAGCTCAACATGCCGGCAATAGGGTCAAGTTTTTTTATACCAGTCAGGCTTTTGGCCTCCCTCTCCCTGTGCAAACTGGTAAAAGGCCTTGGAATTTTTAAGCTGTCCTTACCCCTCCCCTTGTTTCGTTTAGAAACATGTTTTCTAGTAACTCGATTTGTCTGTTCTTGCCTTCAGGCCATCAAACTCCAAATGGTCCTGCAGCTGGAGTCTCTGATGATGGCCCCTTCTGCCGGGAACCGTTAAATAGGCCTCTGATGAACTGACTGCCAGTTCCCCAAAACAGCGCCACCTATTAGCAGGAATCAGTTAAAATCAGTCCTCATCCTTATCCTTAATCTAATGGCAGTTAGATGTACCTCTTTAGAGGTGGGAATGAGACAACCAGGTGGGAGGGGATCCCTGGAGTCACTCCTGCCAGCCTGTGCACTGGGAATGCACACTGAGGTGGTGCCACAGAGCTTCAGGCCGTTCGCGGTGGGGAGGAGCCCTGGCCCTTTTTCCTGCATGGAAACTGGAATTCAATCTGCTGGGCCGGAAGTGCTCTAGCAGGGACTCTGGCCTTGTAAGAGTCCCTGTTTCCCATTTTCTTCCTTTTCACACAATAAAACCCTGTCTTACTCATCATTCAAAATGTCTGCGAACCTGAATTGTTGTGGCTATGGGACAAAGAACCCCATCTTTAGCTGAACTAAAAAGTATCCTGCAACAATACCTTTCAGGAAGAAAAATGAGGGAATAGTTTTCGAGCAGACAACCGTTTGTGCCACAGATAATACAAGGAGAATGTATGCACACCCACACTCACACACACTTTTATACACTTTAATATCTCTTTTTTATTCTTAGAAACTTATCAGAGCCTCTGAGTCAACATGTATAGTCAAAAATAGGTTATTGAGATAATATTTATTAAATGAAAAGAAAGTTCATGAATTTTTAAATCTACTTCAGTTTTTTTTCCACAGGCTGCCTTCCAAGTTTTTAGCCTTCTTTCACAATTTGATTTGTCAGTCATCAAAATTTACATGCTGTACATGTTTATTATTTATTTTATATTGTCTGCATGAGTGAAGTATTTTTTTAAATTAATGCAAATGTAGATATGGAAACTTTCTTCCAAGATAATGAGTTTCCCTTTGGTTAGAAAGTGCTAACATTAAAATGGGGTTTGACCTTTGTCTCCCTGTGCTGCAAAAGGAGATTTGCTCCCATCTTTACTGCTACATCTCCTACTCTTCAGAAGGCCCTAGGTTACTCTCCCACAGGCTCTGTGGCCCTGTGACCTGCAAGTACTGGGAGATCTGTAGGAAAAATGCAGGGACATGCCAGAAGCTGGGAAATAAGACTGTCATCATTCAGGGATGTGGTCATAAAATTCTCTCTGGAGGAATAGACATTTCTGGACCCTGTTTAGTGAAATTTTATAGGGATGTGCTGTTACAAAACTACAGAAATCTGGTCTCAAGAACAGCCAAGATGACTGACTAGATGTAGCCAAGAATATCTTCTTTCCACTCAGCGACCAAGCCTCCAAGAAGACCAGCACGCTAGAGCAAATCGTTGGAAGAAAGGCATTGAAAGTGGACAGAGGGAAGACACAAATGCAGGGATGAAGGCGGAGGAAGCCAGAAACCTTGCGTGGGATTTCCAGGTACCAAGACTAGTTCCTGCCCCCAGGTTGTTCCGGGGGACGGGGTGAGATGAATAGGCATGAAGTGACCCATCATCACCAAGGACCACCATAGTCCTAGCTACAGAAGACCCCATGACCCCCACAGACAATTGAGCTGGCAGAGAGCTGCTTTCAGAGTTGGCAGGGATGAGATTTCAGCCTGTGCAGAGCTCAGAGCATTTGGCGTGGAAACAGCTGTCGTGGAGCATAGCTGTTGTTACCTATGTCCCCAAATTTACCATGATCTTGGCCTTTCTTGACTGTTGGACCTGGACAAAACAGGATTATCTTGCTGTGGGATGGGACCAGTCTGAACGCACCACCGTCTGCTGTTCTCTCCCAGAGGCCTTCCCTAGCCACACCGCTTGCGACACAATCTCTGCTGCCCAACTGAGGTGCTTTCCAAGGGTCACTGCTATAGTTCCTTTGCAGGTAGATCCCACATTACCATTGGAGAGCTTCTGCCCCACCAGTGCACACCTGTCCCCAATGTCCCTCCACTGCTTTGCTGGCACACATTCCCACAAAACGTCACCTCACTGCATCTGAAAATTGTTTTTCAAATTTTACTTTTTAAGACACATATTCTGTCTTTCATGGTATAACTTTCTTTTCGGACCTGTCTCAGATTTTCTGGTTTCACATACTAAAACATATCAAATTAAAAACACCAACGAGTACCAAATATTTATGAAAACGTTGATAATGAAACTACAGCATGCCTTGCTGGTGGACGTGAAAAATTTTGGAGTCACTTCTGCAAAGGTTTCACAGGTCCTTGTAGAGTTAAACATATACCTACCCTATGACCCAACAATTTACTCATAGTTATTTACTTTGAACAATAAATCATACAAAGGAGTACTACTATGCAAAAAAGAAACTATTGATAATAATTTACTTTAAAAATGGATGAATGTAAAGAACTGCTAAGTGAAAGAAGCCAGATCAAAATTGTATACATTGTATAAATATGCTTTTATCAAGTTTAGGAGTAGGCAAAATTTATTCTTGTTATTAGAAATAATAATGTTTGCCTATGGGTACTGTAATTGACTAGAAGTGGGCTTGGAGAAGCTTCCTGGAGTGATGGAAATGTTCTATATCTTGATTAAGATTATGCCTACATGGGTATATAAATTTTTTAAAAAACATTTAACTTATACACAAATGTTTGCATTTCACTTTGTTTAAATTTTAACTAAGATTAAAAAAACAGTTATCAGATATTAGAAACATATTTAGTCCCCATCTTGATAAGACCTCTTTGTTGTTGTCTTAAATTTGTATCCTTTATTTTGCAAATTTTTTCTATAATTCTATAAGAAAGGCATTGGACTAGTGTCAGATAATATGTATTTTCACCCTGTCATACTAGTTTAATGACCTTCAGATAATTTCAAAGTTTTCAACATCCATGGGATTATTAAAACTGAGGAACACTGTAAGGTACATAAAAAAGGTTAAACTGAATTAGAATATTCCCATAGAATGCCTTGCAGGCCTTATGTATAAAGGGTTCTCTTTGATGAATAAATGAAATTTTTAATCCCTCAATAATGCAAATGAAAGCTTTCAACTTACTTTGCCTTTCGTCCAGACTTAGAACATTTGTCCAGAGCCTTATGGAAGTTTATCTTACTCTTGGCTCACACCCAGAGGTAATTGACTAAGGCATTTCGAATGAAGCATCCTTTAGACATCCAAACTATCTTGATAACCCATATAACTCTATGTGTACACCGTTTCCTCTTGATAAAATCACTCAATTTGTAAGAAAAGATGGGCCGGGCGCGGTGGCTCAAGCCTGTAATCCCAGCACTTTGGGAGGCCGAGGCGGGCGGATCACAAGGTCAGGAGATCGAGACCACAGTGAAACCCCGTCTCTACTAAAAATACAAAAAAGTTAGCCGCGCGCGGTGGCGGGCGCCTGTAGTCCTAGCTACTCCGGAGGCTGAGGCAGGAGAATGGCGTGAACCCGGGAGGCGGAGCTTGCAGTGAGCCGAGATCGCGCCACTGCACTCCAGCCTGGGCAACAGCGTGAGACTCCGTCTCAAAAAAAAAAAAAAAAAGAAAAAAGAAAAGATTAGATGATGATATTAGAGTGAGAATAATGTCATTGACCTTTTGAGATTTTATTCTTTCATGAGGCAAAATGATATGGCTCTGTAGAAACTGTGCCTTCTTTGAAGTAGTATAGTTAATGATAGCACTGAATAGGTATCAACAGTAGACAAAATCCTCTTAGGAAATTGCAGCCAGACAACAAACAAACAAGTTCATTGTGGCTGTAGTCACCCAGTTTTGAAGAAGTAGGAAACATTTTCTACTTCATTATTCCTTTCACATATTCTTAGGAAAATCTATTTTATTCAATCACAGCAAAGAACACCTCCGGCTGGTGATAAATTTTTTGAACAGCTTCTTAGTATAACAAGCCCCATGTGACCTGATGCAGTGTGTTATTCAGGCAGGCTAGAATTTTTCCATATGGAAAATGTCTTTATTGTCAGTTTCCTTCTTAAATCAAACACAAAAGCTGTTTTGGAGCCATTCTATTCTGTTGTAACTAGGTCTACCTGTATAGCACTTACATAATCTATAGAAATATTAATACTTTGTATATATATTGTTATGATTTTCCATCCTGTTTTTATGAAGTTATAAAGAACTGAAAGATTCTTATGCTAGAAAACACTGTATGATGTGAAATTTGCAAAAATACTTTATACATCAAAATACTCAGGTAAAAAGTTCTAAGTAGAATGACAAACACAATTTAAATCAATCTCAGGGTTAGATCATTTGCTGTTTGAGACAATGCAAATATTTGCAAATTACTTTCCTTAGAATATTTTGCTATTTCTCACCCTTTTTGTTCCAGAAGTTAAAAAAAATTGTAAGATCACCATTTTTTAATTTATATCACATTTCTCTTAATCTCATCTCTAAATTCCTTTTACTTCCATTTAAACTGTCACCTGCATCTCAAACGAAGCTTTGCTAGCTCATAAGAAGCTCTTTTATTTTCAAGTCTAATAGTCTCAAGAGTAATCCCAAAGCCATTATCAAAAATATACATATTTAGAAGGGCTGGCTATTAAAGGAACATTGGAATCTCAATTTTACTTTGATATAAATGGAAGGACAAGGTTGTTTTTTTAAATATTCTTCTAAGAGCATTCTTTATAATAATTTTGCTTTCATCAACTTTCAATTTTGTCACTTTTCTTTTTCCGGAAAATCCTTTTCAGTTAAAATACAACCTAGAAGTGAGAAATAGAGTCACTTCCAGCTTAAATAGCTTTTCCTAACCTGTTCCTTAGTGCTAAGTTGCATACCTAATTTTCACATATTTACGTAGTACACTTAACACATATTTAGACACTCAAAGATACACAGTGCAAATAAAACTACTACTCCTACTACTATGTATTATTATGATAGTATCTAACATTGAGAGCTCACCTGTGTCTGAAACCTCATGTTTTTAAAAAAATTATGAGATAGATGTCATTATTACCCCCATAACGTCACACAGATAGTAAGAAATAGATTCAATCCCAGGCTTATGTGACTCCAGCACATGTGTTCTTAGGCAGACATGAGAAAAATGGCTGTTTTATTCACTATTGCATCTCCCAGTGCCTATGATGAATAGTAGGTTTTCAATAAATACTTGATGAATGAGTGACTGATAACTGCCCTGAAACAACTTACAGATTATTTGGAAAGAGGTGTCATATACAGTATATATCATACAAAAAGTTATATAAGGAATCACAAGTTAACTATCACACATTGTTTGAAAACCATATTTTAAAATATTCCTAAAATTTCAGATTTTGTGAAGAGTTGTTCTGGTATTTTTTGGTAGCCAGGAAGAATAGTTGGGAAAGGAAGTTTTCCTTGGGTCTAAATGGATGACAGTCTTTATTAAAAGTTGATTAGCCAAGTTAGGGAGGAAAGCAATGTAAAAATAAAAGACGTCCACATATGTAGTCCATGAGGATGAGTAAACAAAATAAAAAAATCAGTACAAATAGCTGTGAATGTGATCCCCTTCTATTAAATGAGATAATCAGTCTCCATTTAAAAACTTTCAAAATATCTTGTCTAATTCAATAAGTACAACTATATATTTTTGTTGTACAGAATATTTTTAAATTTTCTTTTACTACACTTATATACTCTTCTCAAATTCATAGAAGTCTTTCTAAAGCTATGCTTTTCTGGATTACATACCAAGCATTGAAAACTAATGTTTCTGAAATATACTTTCCCTGTTTATATAATGTCTTCCAGACAATTTATATTCAGTTTTCACCTAAGATTTGATACAAGTTATTTCCAATTATGTTAAATATGTCATGTTGAAACAAGAAATTTCTCTGCAGAAGGCTTAATTTGACTCAATCTTTGGTGCAGAAAGATTATTTATAGTAATGTTTTGACTTAAATCCGTATGTGAAAAATAAGCTGTAAAGACAGAGGGAAAGTGGAAGGAAAAAACTATAGAAACATTTTATAAAGTTTTTCTAAAGTCAGGTCAATATCATTATTTTTAACAGTTTTTTTGCATTATGACCAGGTTTTAATAATTAAAATTAAAGAAATGAAAAACACAAAAATCAAATAAAGACCTAGATAATGATGCAAGAACATCAACATAAAATAAGTTACAACAAAACATTATACTAAAATGGAAAAAAGAACCCATATATCCTTACAAGGCCCCAGAAATGTTCAGAATCTGGAGGAAGCATTTATAGTAAAAGTGAAGAGTAGAAAATAGAAAGATTCTTAGAAACTCTATTATGAGAACACATTTTCCAGCAATACAATGGAGTATGCTAAGAAAGGACAAGACATTGAGTTCATTAAGATATGATGTTCAAAGTATTTATCAACAAGGAATTGCAAGGCTAATGAGAATGGACTCTCAACCAATGAAGGGGGAAGCTGGCTACTCTGTTGTACAGATTTGTACCAGCTAAATATCAGTTCTGGGTTTAGGAACTATTGAGTCTCACTCAAGGAGTGTCAAGAATAGTCCCATGGTAGCAGCTCTATGGCCAGCTTAGAAAAAATCTGTCCATATAAAGGAAGACTGGTGGAAGCCTCTGGAAAAAGATGTTCAGGAAAATTAAACTCAGTAGAGAAGATGCTATGGTAAATAATATGATGGAGCATCTGGACTAAAATAAGGATATCTGGAAAACTATGAAATGCAAGAAACAGCCAAAAGTAACCTAAAGAAATAAAAAATGTAAATATATCTGATAATAATCTATATCCAGCAAGTAATGTTGGCATAATAATTATATGCATGCTGTTTAATAATTTAAGTAATATTGTGCTCTCTCTATATGTTATATAGATAGACACATAGGTGTGTATAAACACATATATACAAACAAGGAGATGAGGGACACAAAGAAAGAGAGGAGGTACAAGACAGCTAAATCTTCATTTATTATAATAGAAAGTCAATAATGCTACCTGGAAATAACTAAAAGAGCATAATTGAATTGTTTGTAACAGAGAATAAACGCTTTAGGGAATGGATACCCTATTTTGCATGATATGATTGTTATTCATTGCATGCCTCCATCAAAACATTTCACGTACTTCATAAATATATACACCTATTATGTACCCACAAAAATTAAACAATTTTAAGAAGACTATCTGAAAATGTTTAAAATTAATGAACCAAGAAAAGACTTTTTTATATGTGTATTGCTTAGAAATATGGACATCATTATTAGATGAAACAACTACAAAAATTAGAAGTATTTGCCTTTGGAGAGCAAGAAACTACTATATTTCATTAAAAGTTATGTTTATAATTTATCTAGACACATTCTACCTCACATAAAAAAAAAAAAAAGAAAACCAAAACAAACCAAACAAAACAAAAAATTAGCAAAAGAATAAAACAGAAACTTTTACAGGAGTGAAAAGCAACAGCTCATTGAAAAGCATTACTCTGTGGAAACCGAAATGGCCAGGGCAATTCTCTTTCATTTTCCCCCAGTCCCACTAACCATATATATATATAGAGAGAGAGAGAGAGGTATTCATAAATCTGAGTGCCTCTTAAAAGAAGAGATACAGGTGGTAGAAGTGACTGTGCTCTCTGGGCATTAGGCAGGTGCCAAGGTAAATGTCCTCAGTATACAAACTGACAATATTAAAATTAATTTGAGCACTGTGTTTCTGGAAAACAATGACGGTTTAAAAACCTTTCCCCCTTTTGTATTGCCAGAAATGGCTTACTGCAAAGAATCATACTTACTCCTGTAATTTAGATAAGACTCTAGATACCCCACTTATTTATGACACGGATAGACAATTACCTTTCAAATTTTCAGTATTTGCCTCATTGCACCTACTATGCACCCCAAAAATTAAAATTATAAATAAACAAAAGCAAAATAATAAGTCTTCTAATAAAGATATACAGAAGTTAATCTTCAAAGAAGACTGTATCTTGTTCCTCACTGAGCTAAGCTATATGATATTTCTGCAACCACAGAGCTCAAAATAATAATAGCTAACATTTACTGAGTTCTGAAAATTGGTGAGATGCTGTTTACTTATTAGTTAATGCTTGCAACAATAATATGAGATAGGTACTATTATTAACGTCTTCTCACAGATAAGCAAAATGAGATACAACGGGTTAAGTAACTTTCTAAGGTCACAAAACAAAGAAGTAATAGAGCTAGAATTTGAATTCATGCAGTTTTAACCACATAAATCTAGTTCTTAACCATTGTAATATACAACCAGCATAATAGCCCTCATATTTCATGCAACACTTTCTTCTTTGTGTAGCTCTACTGTACTTGTACTAAAAAAAAAAAAAAAAAGAAAATGCGATCTTTGAAATTAGAATTCAATATGTGATGTGATTTAACAGCATTCTCAAAGTAAAAGACTTGAAAATAAAATCAATCAAAGTTTCAACAGTAGTTTTCTTCATATGAACCTTGTATGGGTTTTTATTTTCTTCTTGCTTTTCTGTATTTTCTAATTTTTCTACAGTGAAAATGAATTGCTTTTATAGGAAGGAAAAATGTTGAAGCTATTGTTTAATTTAAAATATTCTGCCTATGCTGCAATGAGTAAGATTGCTTTCTTTTATATGCCAGTTCTTAAAAGGCTATGCCATTTCCTTGTTGCTATGCCCACAGGGCTGCTGTTTCTGGTTTATGGGTTCTTTGATTATAGAAGTTGAATCTCATTTCCAATGCACTTTTTACGTTTAGTAATCACAACGGCTATTAAAAATTCAGATTCCTGGCTACCCCAGAAAAATCTCATTCTGTTTTCAAAATCTGCATTTTTTTAGACAGGCACTTCCAGTGTTTCTGATGCCCTTGGTCAAAGGACAGAGTGACCATCGGGTCTGCAATATATAACCCCAACTAAACTACTTTGGAGAGTGAAAAAGAGTCTGAAAATATTAAAATTATATAATTTAAAAATGTGTATGCGTTAACTGACAAATTAGCTTCACTATACTGTTGTGTCTATAAACTAGTTTTATTTAAAAACTATTTTTTAAAGTAAAAATATTCAGTATTTGTCCTGTGCCTGGTTTATTTCACTTAGCATAATGTCCTCTGGGGTTAGCCATAATCTCACTAAAATGAGGAATCTAAAAATGTTGATTTCATAGAAATAGAGTCAAATAGTGGTTACCAGAGGCTGGAGGGGGTAGGAAAAAAGAGAAAGATGGAGAGAGAGAGTTAGACATGAAGGATATGTTTTGGCATTCTGTTGCACAGTGAAGTGACTATAGTTAATGATAATATATTGTATATTTCAAAATAGCTAGAAAAGATGATTTTAAACATTCTCATCATAAAGAAATGATAAATGTTTGAGGTGACAGACATACCATTTACCCAGATTTGATTATTACACACTGTATGAATATATCCAGACACCAAATTTTACCCTATAATATGTGCAGTTATAATGTTTCAGTTAAAAAATACAAGTTAAAATAGCATTAAAGACATGTTTTGCTGTGAAATGTTTCATTTAGAACTTAGAAAGGCATAAATATTTTGAATATAAAGCAAATGATAAAGTTACTCCTATTTCTACCATGAAAATAATCACTGTGAAAGGTAGAAAAAGAATAAATCATGCAATTGGAATTAAGAATAAATTATATGCATGCCACAAAATAGTAAAATTATTTCAAAAGTAAGACAGCATATTTGTATATTAAACTATGTTAAAATTAAACTATATAATGTCTATAAACATTAAAAATAAGTTGAAACACATTCTTGGTACATTTTCATGTACTTTAATTAGTTTCTTAGCTATACCTGTCTGTAATACCATGCAATTGTATTTTTCAAATTGAAATACATTTTAAATGTGGTCTTATTCTTTTCATTTATTCCCAAAACCTTCTTGAAAGTTGCATTTCATGGTTAATAAATTGGAAATGTTTTATATCATCAATTGATTCTTCCCTTCACTCTATGATAGTTACATTGAGATAACACTGTCAGTAACTCCTGAGTACCTGAGAAACCCAGAGAAAATTCTACTAAATGTAATATATTACCAATTCTATTGTTTGAATAAAATGTACATTTGCTTTAGTTTAAATATACTGTTTTGCCTCTATTCAGAGTATTATTTTTGACAAATGTTTTTACAAGACAAAATTCATCAAAAACTTATTTTCTTTATTAAACTTTTTAATGTTTTACCAAATTTTGATGTTGCAAAACTCTAGACTTCTTTATTTTACTCTATTCTGGTAATGAATATAAATTTAACCAATTAAAATAATTACTCCTTTAAAAAATTACAAATTAATATATTACAAAGTGCCATTAAAGAATTTCGGAACTTCAAAATTAATTTTTTAACAAAATTTAAACTCAAATGAACTAATTCGGGCCCCCTTCTGTAATAACGAATTTCAACATTTCTGTTTACAAGTGTATTAGTACATTTTACATTGCCATGAAAGAATACTGGGGACTGGGTAACCTATAAAGAAAACAGGTTTATTTGGCTCACAGTTCTGCAGAATGTACAAGCATGGCCCAACATCTGCTTGGCTTCTGCTAAGGACTCAGGAAACTTTTACTCATGGCAGAAGGCAAAGGGGGAGCAGGCATGTAACATGAAAGAGAGGGAGCAAGAGAGGGAGAAGGAGACTCCAGGCTCTTTTAAGCAGCCAGCTCCCATGTGAACTAAGAGTGAAAACTCACTCATTACCCTGAGGACAGCACCAAGCCAGTCATTAGGGATCCACCTTCATGACACAAACACCTCCCATTAGACCTCACCTCCAACTTTGGAGGTTACATCTCAACATGAAATTTGGAAGGGACAAGCATCCAAACTATATAATTAATTTGCTTTTAATCATTGTGATTCATTAAAACTTTGAAAAGACACATTTTTTTGGTGTTTAATTTGTTGTGTATTAAATATTTCCAACTAATATTGATAAAAATTTAAGCAAAATGTAAATAACTCATTTACAAAAACTAATTCATTATAACTGTAAGATAGGTGATTTTACAAAATAGTTATTCAAAAGAATAGTTCTTTGAAAGTAGTTCTTCAGACATTTCTAAACTCTAATTGATGATGGACAGCAAAAAGAGAAAGCGGATACATGCAGATGTAATTTGGGGTGTCCATCACCTAAAGCATTTATCATTTCTATGTTCTGTGCCTGGACACAGCATCGTTTATTGAATTGTGTGTCCTTTTCCTAATGAATGTTCTTGATGCTCTTTTCAAAAAAGAGCTGGCTGTAAGTACATGGACTTATTTGAGTTCTCTATTCCATACTCTTTGCCTATGTGTGTTTTCATATGTATGTCATACTGTTTTGGTTATTATAGCCTTATAATATATTTTAAAGTTAAGTAACGTGATGCCTCCAACTTTATTCTTTTTGTGCAGGATTGCTTTGGCTATTTGGTCTCTTTTAGTTTCACATAAATTTGAGAATTTTTTTTCTATTTCTGTGATAGAGATTGCATTGAATCTTTAAATTGCTTTGCGTGTATGGTCATTCCGACAATATTAACTCCTCTGTTCCATGTGTTTGAGATATCTTTCCATTTGTTTGTGTCCTCTTCAGTTTCTTTCATCAGTGTTCTGTAGTTTTCTTTCTAGATGTCTTTTACTTCCTTAGTTCACTTTATTTCTAGGTATTATATTTTTTAGGTATTTTAAATGGTCTTGCCTTCTTGATCTCTTTTTTTCAGCTATTTTGTTATTTTGAATAGAAAAACTATTGATTTTTATGTTTTGATTTTGTATCTTGAAGTTTTCCTGAATTTGTTTATCAGATCTAAAAGTATTTTGTAGATTTTTTAGTTTTTTTCTAAAGATAAATTCATGTCGCAGGCAAAGAGGAATTGATTTGACTTTGTTTGTTTTCAATTTGGATGCCTTTTATTTTTTCTCTGGACTTACCACTCTGGTTTCCAGTACAGTGTTGAATATGGATGGTGAAAGTGGGCATTCTTCTCTTTTTCCAGTTCTTGGAGAAAAGAGCTAGGAATTTCTTTTTTTTTTTTTTTCCCATTCAGTGTGATGTTAACTGTGGGTTTATCATGTATGGTCATTATTATGTTGAGGTATGTTCCTTTAATACCTAGTTTGTTGAGAATTTTTATCATGAGGGGTGTTGAATTTACTCATGCTTTTTCTGCATCTATTGGGATGATCAAATAGTGTTTGTTCTTCATTTGACTGATGTGTGATGTATTAGATTTATTGATTTGTATATGGTGAACCATCCTTGCATCCCTGGGATAAATTCCACTTGATCATGGTGTATTGGCTTATTGATGTGCTATTGGACTCAGTTTGCTAGTAGTTTTTGAGAATTTTTGCATTTAAGTTCATCAGAGATATTGAAAATATAACATATCAAAATTTTCTTTTTTGCTGTTGTGGTGTCCTTGTGTGTTTTGGTTATCAGAGTAATACTGGCCTCATAGAATGAATTAGGGAGAATTCCCTCCTCTTGAAATTTTTGAAGTAGTTTGAGGAGAATTAGTATTCTTCTTTGAAAGTTAGGTAAAATTTAGCTGTAAAACTATCCAGTCCTGGCCTTTACTTTACTGGAAAGCTTTTTATCACTATTCAATCGCATATAATTGGTCTTTTCAGATATTTGTTTCGTCCTGATTCAATCTCAGTGAGTTGTATGTGTTCAAGAATTTATCTAATTTGTCTAGGTTTTCCAGTTTTTTGGTGTATAGTTGCTCATAATAATCTCTGATGATTTTTAAAAAATTTTTGTACTATCAACTGTAATATTTTATTTTTCATTTCTGGTTTTATTTGATCGCCTGCCTTACCAGTGATTTATCAATTTTGTTTATTTTTTCAGAAAACTGACTTTTATTTTGTTGATTTTTTTGTTTTCATGTTTGTTGTCTTTTTAAATATTTATAGTGTTTAGTTATCCTCTTGTCTTTATTATTCCTTTTCTTTTACTAATTTGGGCGTTTAAATGTTCTTGCTTTTCTCATTCCTTGAGGTATATTATTAAATTCCTTATTTGGAATTTTCCTACTTTCTTGATGTAGGTGTCTGTTGCTATAAAATTCTCTTTTAGCACTGCTTTTGCTGTATCCCATAGGTTTTGGTATGTTATATTTCTATTTTCATTTGTTTCAAAGGTTTTTAAACTATTATCTTAATTTTGTTTGGACCCATGGTCATTCAAGAGCATGTTATTATATGTGTTTGTACAATTTCCAAATATATTTTTGTTATAGATTTCTAATTTTATTTCATTGTGGTCTGAGAACATACTTGGTATGATTTTATTTTAAAAAATAAGTTTTGGCTTGTATTTTATCTTGATAAATGATCTACCCTGGAGAGTATTCCTTGTGTTGATGCAAAGAATGTGTATTCTGTAACTGTCAGATGAAATTAAAAAAAAAAAATTTCCAGCATTTTGGGAGGCCAAGGTGGGTGGATCAACAGAGGTCCAGGGTTGGAGAGCAACCTTGCCAAAATGATGAAACCCTGTCTCTATTAAAAATATTTAAAAAATCAACCAGGCATAGTGGTGCACACCTGTAATCCCAGCTACTAGGGAGGCTGAGGCAGGACAATTGCTGGAACCAGGGAAGTGAAGGTTGCAGCGAGCTGAGATTGCGCCACTGCACTCCAGTGGGCAATAGACTGAGACTTTGTCTCTAAATAAATAAATAAAGGAATAAATAAAAATAAAATATACATTTAGTCAATTTGGTCTACAATGCAGTTTAAATTCAATATTTCTCATTAATTTTCTCTCTAGATGATCTGCCTTATGCTGTTAATATTCATGGGTGTTAATATCCAAAACTATTGTTGTATTAGTCTATCTCACTCTTTTGATGTAATAATATTTGCTTTATATATCTTGGTTCTTTGATGCTGGGTGCATATATAGTTAGAATTGTTATATCTTCTTGCTGAATTAATCCCTTTATCATTATATAATGACCTTCTTTGCCTTTCTTCTACTATTTTTGACGTAAAGCATGTGTTATCTGATGTAAGTATAGCTATTCCTCCTCACCTTTGATTTCTGTATGCAAGTAATATATTTTCCCATCCCTTTACCATCAGGCTATATTTGTCTTTACAGGTGACAAGAGCTTCTGGTAGGCATCACATAGTTGAGTCATAATATTTTCTCCACTCCCATCCTGGTGAACATGGTGAAACCCCATCTCTACTGAAAAAATACAAAAAACTAGCCGGGCGAGGTGGCAGGCATCTGTAGTCTCAGCTACTCGGGAGGCTGAGGCAGGAGAATGCCATAAACCCAGGAAGTGGAGCTTGCAGTGAGCTGAGATCCGGCCCCTGCACTCCAGCCTGGGGGACAGAGCGAGACTCTGTCTCAAAAAAAAAAAAAAAAAAAAAAAATATATATATATATATATATATATATGTGTGTGTGTGTGTGTGTGTGTGTGTGTATGTGTGTGTATATGTATTTTTTTCCTCCACTCAGGCAGTCCATATCTTTTAAGTGAAATATGTAATTGGTTTATATTCAATGCTATTATTGTTGTTTGAGGGCTTGAAATGGTTTGGCTGTGTCCCCACCCAAATCTCACCTTGAATTGTAGTTCCCATAATCCCCATGTGTTGTAGGGGAGACCAGGTGGGAGGTAATTGAATCACAACGGTCGGGGGGGAGGATAATCCCCACGTGTTGTGGGAGGGACCAGGTGGGAGGTAATTGAATCACAGCAGTGGAGGGGGGCGGGTACCTCCATGCTGTTCTTGTGATAGTGAGTAAGTTCTCAGGAGATCTGATGCTTTTATAAGGGGCTTTTTCCCCTTTTCCTGGGCAATTTGCCTTGCTGCCACCATGTGAAGATGGACATGTTTGCTTTCCCTTCTGCCATAATTGTAAGTTTCCTCAGGACTCCCCAGCCATGCAAAACTGTGAGTAAATTAAACCCTTTTCTTTGTAAAAATACCCAGTCTCAGGCAGTTCTTTATAGCATGTGAGAAGGATGTATACAGTAAATTGGTAGCAAGGGACCAATTGGTACCAAGGGAGTGGGTGCTGCTATAAGGATACATGAAAATGTGGGAGCAACTTTGGAACTGGGTAACAGGCAGAGACTGGAACAGTTTGGAGGGCTCAGAAGAAGACAGGAAAATGTGAGAAAGTTTGGAACCTCCTAGAGACTTGGAGGGCTCAGAAGAAGACAGGAAGACGTGGGAAAGTTTGAAAATTCATAGAGATTTATTGAATGGCTTTGGAAAAATGCTGATAGTAATATGGACAATGAATTCCAGGCTCACGTGGTTTCAGGCAGAGATGAAAAACTTGTTTGGAGCTGGAATAAAGTTGCCCCTGCCCTACAGATCTGTGGTACTTTGAACTTAAGAGAGATGATTTAGAGTATATTGTGGAATAAATTTCCAATCAACAAAGCATTCAAGGTGTGACTTGGGTGCTGGTAAATGCATTCAGTTTTATGTATTCACAAATATATAGTTTGGGATTGGAAGTTATGTTTAAAAGGGAAGCAGAGCATAAAAGTTTGAAAAAATTTGCATCCTGATGATGCAATAGAAAAGAAAAACCTATTTTCTGAGAAGAAATTCAGGCTGGCTGCAGAAATTTGCATAAGTAACAATGATCCCAATGTTAATCACGAAGACAATGGGGAAAATGTTTCCAGCACATGTCAGAGGTCTTCATAGCTGCCCTTTCCATCACAGGCCTGGAGGCCTAGGGAAAAAAAATAATAATTTTGTGGTCTGGATCCAGGGCCTTGCTGCTTTGTGCAGTCTTAAGACTTGGTGCCCTGCATCCCAGCTGTGGCTAACAGGGGCCAATGTACAGCTCAGACCATTGCTTCCGAGGGTGCAAGACCCAAGCCTTGGCAGCTTATATGTGGTGTTGGGCCTACGGGGGCACAGAAGTTAAGAATTGAGGTTTGGGAACCTCTGCTAAGCTTTCAAAACATGTATGGAAACGCCTGAATGTCCAGGCAGAAGGTTGCTGCAGGGGTGGTGCCCTCAGGGAGAATCTCCGCTAGGATGGTGCAGAAGGGAAATGTGGGATCGAAGCCCCCACACAAAGTCTCCACTGGGGCACATCCTGGTAGAACTGTCAGAAGAGGGCCAACATCCTCCAGACCCCAGAATGTTAGATCCACCGTCAGTTTGCACTGTGTGCCTGGAAAAGTCACAGACACTCAATACCAGCCCATGAAAGCAGCCAGGGTGGGGGCTGTACCCTGCAAAGCCAGAGGGTTGGAGCTGCCCAAGGCTGTGGGAAGCCCACGTCTTGCATCATTGTGACCTCAATGTCAGACATGGAATCAATGGAGATCATGTTGGAGCTTTAAGATTTATTTGACTGCACTGCTGGGTTTTGGAATTGCCCGGAGCCTATACCCCCTTCACTTTGGCCAATTTCTCCCATTTGGAATGACTGTATTTACCCAATGCCTGTACCCCTGTTATATCTAGAAAGTAACTAACTTTCTTTCCATTTTACAGGCTCATGGGCAGAAGGAACTTTCCTTATCTTAGATGAGACTTTGAACTCGAACTTTTGGGTTAATGCTGGAATAAGCTAAGATCTTGGGGGACTGTTGGAAAGGTATGATTGTGTTTTGAAATGTGAGGACATGGGATTTGGGAGAGTACATGGGCAGAATGACATGTTTTGGCTCTGTCCTTACCCAAATTTCATCTTGAATTGTAGTTTCCATTATCCTTATGTGTTATGGGAGCAACGCAGTGGGAGGTAATTGAATCATGGGAGCAGTTACTTCTATGCTGTTCTCATGAAAGTGAGTGAGTTTTCATGAGATCTGATGGTTTTATAAGGGACTTTTCCCCTTTTGCTTGGCAAATCTCTTTCCTGCCGCCACGTGAAGAAGGATGTGTTTACTTTCCCTTCTACCATGATTTTAAGTTTCCTGAGGCCTCCCCAGCCCTGGTGAACTGTAAATCAATTGCACCTCTTTCCTTTATAAACTACCCAGTCTCAGGCATTTCTTTATAGCAGCGAGAGAACAGACTAATATAGGACTGACTCCTGTCATTTTCTTAATTGATTTCTGGTTGTTTTGTAAATCCTGTATTCCAAGGACAGACTCTCCTACCTACAAATGCTGTCACTGCTGGATGCTGTCACCAGGACTAAATCATGAGCCACTGGCAGTAATTCTGCCACCCCCAACATTGGGGATGCCACACATTTACAAATACCCCAAGGACAGATGAACTCACCGACAGATACCACTTGCAGCCAAAGCGTGCACTCCCCAGCTGCCTGCCTACAGTTGCTCCAACGAAAAGCAACCCCACACTCCCCAACATCAGGATCACAGATCAGTGGCTTCCACCTCTACCTGAGCATTCCACCAAAGGCCTAGGAATTAGCCTGCCTCTGCCTACAACTTCAGCACCCATACACACCACCAAAGAGACAAGGACAAGATGGCCTGGAACAGCTCCACTTCACGCAGTAACTTATCATGTTCTCTGGGAGCCTGAATATTGCCCTTCCCCAGCTACCACCACTGGCACCTAAGCAGTCCTCTTGCAGGCCTGAGGATGGGCCCACCCAACCTGCTGTTACCACCATAGCTGGCACTCACTCTAGCATATAACCTGAGGGCCTGGGGTCTGGCCCACCCAGCTCATTGCAGCCACTGCCAACACCAGTGCATACTGCTTGATTAAATACATTAAAGTGAACTGGGATGTTTGATTAACCTCCACATTGTACTTCTGGCTTCCCTCATTATTTTGTCTAGTAGTGTTCACACTTGTAGTGAAAGTGTCTCATTTTACCATTTGGGTAAATCTGAAAAACCCCGTCTAAACAGTGTAAGTAACATATCCTTTTAAGGACAGCATGAAGAATTCTTACTGCTAAAACAAAGTGAGTTGAAGCATGAGCAGCTACAGATTGCTCACTACTTTTGTCCTCAAGTGGTGTTACTCAGAGTAGGCCTGCCAAAAGTAGAAATCAAACAAACTGGCAGTTGTTGGGGTTAATGAGAAATGTGATAAATAAAGGTTAGGTTGTTATGAAAGATGTGCTGGACAAGGCTGAGCAGTCATGCCATAGAGCTGTCCTCTATATTTGGTTGTAGCATGGCACTCTTGTTACAGAAGTTTTATCACTTATTATATGGTCTACAACTGTTTATTAATTTTATCCTTTGCCAGCTCTTTTTACATTTTGTAGTATAATGAGCACTTTTATGAACCAATAAACTAAAAAGTGTGTGTTTATTGAAAAGTGAAGTCAATTTTTCAAGAAGTAGATGATACATGTGTCATTCTAAATTAATTTCACTTATATGATTCTAGCCTTTTATACGTATAAATAAAAAATAAGTAGCTTTTGCTGTAAGCTGGGGATGTCAGTGGGGCTCTAGGGATGTAAAGATGAGGGGACTATTGAGCCCCAGGGCAGGATGCAGTCTCGTGGGGACAGAGATCTCAAAGTAACACCAAATTGCAGTTGCTTAGGTCTAAGATGGTGTCTAGGACCCAACATGAACTTTCTCTCTAGGGCAATGTTATTGCACAATCTCCAGGTAGCTCCCTATATTGCCCTAAGGGCCCATTAGCATCAAGGCATTCTCTCATGGCTAGGATTGCAAGAGTTTCCGTGGGAATGTGGACCACTGGGGATCTCTCACTAACCCTTTACTTGCATTATGGGGGCTCCCAGGCTCCTAGCCAATCCCTGCCTAGCAGGCTGCCTTAATTTCCTTTTCTTCCTTGCTTCAGGTGTTTTCTGTCACTTTGCTGTTGAATTCCAATGTGCTCTCTTAGATAATCTATTAGAAGTATGATTATCTGTTCATTATTTTGGTTCTTACTTTTTGAGGAGATAAGTAACAGGTGCCTTTGATCAACCATCTTGAAGCCACCCTGCAGGAGATTACAAAAATATTATTCAACACCATCTTTATCACATGAAAGATTATAGTTCAATCAGTTACTTTTATTCATGTAAATATTTGTAAATGTTGACAGCTATATTCTCTGCATTGATTGATAGAATATTACAACACTTTATGAGGCAATTATAATTTATGTGTGTGAAAGGTAGAAGGTTGTACCACCACTGCTAACATCATCTAACATCCCATGCCTTCTGCCCAGGAGCTCAAGGACCTGCCCACTCACACACCCATTGCCACCACTACCAGAACCAAGGCAAGATGCCTGTAGGCCCAAGAATTGGCCCACATGGATGCAATAGCACTGGTGACAATGTATCTCAGCCTGGGGCTCAAGAACAGACCATGATAAAATATATTCTTACTAAATTATAGATCCTATAGAATAAAATTTATTTGGTATTAATGTGTTAAAATGAAATGTCTGAGCAATAACTTAAAACAGACTGAATCTATCAGTGAACCATTTTTTGAGAAACATTCCTCTAGAGCTTTCCATGTTGCCTCATCCTCAAATAGTGTTAAATATTTCCTTAGGTGAAGTATCAATTCATGTCACTGCTTCTCCCACTGTAACCCTTTGAAAAGTTCCAGGTTCTGGGAGCCAATTCAGGGTCTCACAAATTATTTCCACTGCAATGGCAAACATATAAGCAAACACAGTATAGCTATCCTCCCCAAGGTATTTTCTGAAATAAGGGACTGCTCACTAAGGGGTGAGTAAGGAACTTATTGTAGACCCTTGGTCACCCATTAGGGAGCAATCCCTAGCTCAAAAACAGTAGATTTTATTATTAATCATCAAATTGCTGTTTATGGTCTTAATTGGATGTTTTCTGAGCCTGAACTGTAAAATATGGAACCTGATATCATATATATATATATGTATATATATATATAAATAAAATTATATTTTTAATATTTCAATTGGGTCTTCCAGAAGGAGCTTTTAAAATCCCAATTCATATGTTGTTGTGATAATCTATTTTGCTTGTCTTCACAGTACTGGTAGAAAATGTTTTACATCCATATGATGAATCTCAATTTTTTTTTTTTAAATTTCTGCAGTGTCAACTATGTCAGCCTTTGAAAATCAAATGACATTAGTAAAATCATAAAACTCTCTGTTTATAGATTTCAGAACATAATGCTTTATCTACTTTGACTTTAATCTGTACTTGAGAGCATTCAAAATTTGGTTATTTATAGGAGTACTGCTTAAGTCTATTTTGGACAAGGTATCATTTAGGTTTCCAAACTTCTTTCTAACTTCTCTCAGAATTTGAGAATTATCTAATAACAGGTCAATATTTATCTTATTTCCTAATCAAATATTAGCAATGAGAGTGTATTGGTGGTGGTGATAAATACATGCACTTTGCTTATTTGAAAACATCAATGCCAACATCAAAATTAAACAAAACATTAAAATTAAAACAAAGTTAAATTTTGACATTAAACATTTAGAGAAGGAAGTATTTCAAAGACTATCATAACACCATCACTTTTTTTAAAATAAACTTTTTATTTTAGAGAAGTTTTAGATTTAAAAAAATATTGTGAAAATACTACAGAGTTGTCACATACCCCAGACTAAGCTTCCCCTATTTTGAACATCTTACACATCACTTTTTAAGAAGATCACTCTGGCACTGTACCAAACCAAGGATTATCTACCCCTTGATTTCTTCTTACGCAATACATTTTAAATTCTGGCTTAAGCCACTCAGTCAATTGTTCTGTTACCTGCAGCTGACATTTTACCAATATATATACACACATTAATGTTATAAAATTACTTCTTGGTTTATACATACGCATCACCATCATTTAGCATTGTTTTCCTTTTCTGTTTACTTCAAGAAAAACATTTCCAGAACTCCAAGTTGCTAGAATAGTCTGATTGGTCAAAATTTTTATGAGGCCAGTATAATAGATCCTAATAGAGTTATGTTGCCTTGTCATTTATTTGAATATAGGGTTGGCTTTTTCATACCACAAGCAAGGCTTAGTCATCCTTGACACAGTTCCCAGTTCTCTGCCTCCCCCAGTTCCTCAAGCAGATTGATCCATATATCTTTCTTATACAATCACCTCCTACTGACCACATCTTTATGGGACAGCTAGATACTACCTGACTGACCCCCACATCCTACATAGGCTTTGCAGATAAGCCATAGTGGTCACTTCTCAGTCACAGTGGGAATTGATGGAACTCACGCCTGTTTATTCAAAACCCACCAATTAGAACTCCACACAAAAAAAACTTGCTTGGGTAACACCTTGAATCTCAACGAAGGCTTTGGCCCACAGGTTCCTTTTTCTCTCTTCTTCCCCACCTGTTGGTTGAACCAATGTGTCCCAGACAGCTTCCCTACTTCCTGTTTTCCCTGTGTGGCATGCCGCCTTCTTCTCTCTGGGATTTGTAAGTAATACACTGCTTCTGCTATCTCTTGTGTTTTGTTGAGTTGCCTTCTCTGTGTCACACCTGATTCTCCTCCTGGTCAGGACTCTGCTGGGGAGTGGCTATCTCAGTAAGAATAAACCGGACAGAGGTCAGACAAGAACCAAAAGGGCATATGACAGCATAAGCAAGTTCTTCCTGTGAGGAAGATACCTGGTTACGATCAGGCGCAGGTATTTGGCCATCCACCAGGATAAAGAAGTATCTTGAAAAACATATAAATATTTACCACCAAATTTCTGGGAGCCCTATCTGAGCAAAGCTAGAGTTCAAAGCCACTCTTCAGGGAGAGATTTCAAAAAATATTTGAGAAAAAATACAACGGTCGTACACTTGAGAAAATTTTCTAGAAGCTGGTGGCACAGTGCCTTTCCCAAAATGACTATTCACCTACTTCCCCTGGAAGACTGCAGCAGTACATTTCTGTTCAGCTTACAATGGTCCCACCTCACCAGATCTAAGTGCACCCTTCTTTTCTAAGTCATGCTATAACAGCAGCACAGAGAAAGAAATCAATGACCACCGGAAACCTGGAGTGAGGCCTTTAAGTTTTAATGATTGTATTGTGTGTGTGTGTTTTTTTGTTTTTTGGTTTTGTTTTGTTTTGTTTTGTTTTGTTTTTTTTGAGACGGAGTCTCGCTCTGTCGCCCAGGCTGGAGTGCAGTGGCCGGATCTCAGCCTCCCGGGTTTATGCCATTCTCCTGCCTCAGCCTCCCGAGTACTCCGCCCGGCTAGTTTTTTGTATTTTTTAGTAGAGAGGGGGTTTCACCGTGTTAGCCAGGATGGTCTCGATCTCCTGACCTCGTGATCCGCCCGTCTCGGCCTCCCAAAGTGCTGGGATTACAGGCTTGAGTCACCGCGCCCCGCCTAATGATTGTATTGTTAACCAAAGTGTACTTTTACTCTTAAACTACTTGTTTCTTCTTAATCTAAACTTCTTATTTTGTGCATCCAAGTGAAAAGAGAAAAATAACTTTAGTTCCTTAAAAGGACATCTGTTTCTTGCCTCACTACTTGTTAAAAAGTGGAAAAAGTTAACGACATATTTTGTCTGTAATTCCAATCTTTCTCTCATTCTATCTTACTAACTACTTATCCTATGCATCTCAGCTCATCATCATTGTCTGTGGAAACTTTTCTTTAATCAGATCAGGTTTCATGCTTTATTTATATACTCTCATAACATTAGATAATCTCCTTAATAGCACTTACCTTAAAGTACTTTGCAATTATATACTTAGTTCTGTGAATTTTGATTAGCATATATTTTTAACTATGCTTTGAGGGAGATCCATAATATAATTGGCCTACAAAGATATCCTAGTACAGAGCACCATGTTTAGAACTTAGTAGAAACTGTATGATCTGGAGACTGCCAGACTGACTTTATGTTGTACCACACACTCCCTTGCTCGCTATGTTCCAGTCACACTAACTATTTTTCTGTGTCTTGATTCCACTTATTCACCCTGCTTCAAATTTGTTTCCTCTAGATATTTCACATCATTCAGATGTCTAGTTAAATACTAACCCTCAGAGAAGTCTTCCCTGACTGCACCCATTACAAAGAATCATCTCTCTATATTACGAGTCACATTATACTGTTTTAGTTTATTTCAGATGAATACTTTTATTTGCTTATTTTTTTTCCCTCTCCTTTTCAGTTTGAATGTGAGCTTTATTGGGGGAAAAGGTCTTGTCTTACCTTGCCACTGCTATATGTTCATTTCTCAGACAACTACCTAGCTAACTATTCAATACAATTTTGAATGATGAGTTGTGCTCAATAATTGTGTGTATAGCAGTTGAATGAAGTAATCAATTGTTTATATTGCAGAAAATCTTTATCTGAGGAAAAAGTGGCCCACAGAAAGGTTTGGGTGTAGCTTATCATATTTATAGAGTTGATAACATGTGTCCATTGTAGATTAAAACCAGGGACTTAAAATACTCTTGGGAGATAATTCATTCTAAGGAAAAAGTAGTTGCGGAACCTACGCTGGTTGTAGAAAAGTAGACCAGTTCAAAGTAAAGAGTAACTTTGAGTATAACATGGTAAATATCAACTAAATTGTTTCCTGCATCTCAGGAAGAGAAGGCTGTGAAAAAACAGCAGGTAACGGGGACTACGGGCAACAATAATTTGCTGTACATTTAAAAATAACTAAAAGTATAACCGGATTGTTTGTAAGACAAAGGATAAATGCTTGAAGGGATGGGTATCCAATTTCCCATGAAGTGACTATTACGCATTTGCATACCTGTTCCAAAATATCTCATGTGTTCCAAAACAAATTAAAAAAAAAAAAAAAACTTACAAAAAGAACAAAAAAACTTGAGCAGAGTAGGAATGATGAGAGGGCAGAAGACTCTGGCACTGGAAACAATCGTTCAGCAGTTTCAGCAATGATGATAGGTGATATTTTCAACACAGACACTGGAATTCTAGATATTAGGCATCTGTAGCCTTATCTCAGGTAACAACATGTATTAGACTAGCCAAGTTGACACACAGAACTATCATAACAACTATATTTTTTGAGTTTCACAAGCTATTTTGTATAAAACACAAATTAGTATGTTGATTGTGAATCTCAGTAATTCCGAAAAATATAAATTTTATCTGGGTATAGCGGCTCATGCCTGTAATACTAGCACTTTGGGAGGCCAAGGCAGGATGATTACTTAAGGTCAGGAGTTTGAGACCAGCCTGGACAATATAGTGAGACTTCATGTATACAAAAATATAAAAAATAGCCAGGCATGGCTGCACACACTTGTATTACTGGCTACTTGGGAGGCTGAAGCAGGAGGATCACCAGAGCCCAAGAGTTCAAGGTTGCAGTGAGCTATGATCACACCATTGCACTCTAGCCTAGGTATAAGGGTAAGAATCTGTCCCCCCCCAAAAAAAAAATTATGACTAGCACTATTTAACAAAGAGTTTGAGACTTTGTCCAGAGCTTACACAAATGAGCTCAAGGAAAAGGTAAGCAGAGTGGCAAAGCATGAGCGTGGGGTGAGTAAAACCTGAGTGCGACTTCAAATTCAGGACTACTGCCTACTGGCTATGTAACCTAGAGCAAATCACTTACCTCTTTGAGTTTTGATTTCCTTATCTCTTAAGGAGACATAATAATACCTACGTCGAAGCATTATTATGAAATTGAAGTGAGGTGATGTGTTGAAAATGTCTAGAAAAGGATTTATCCTATAACAATAGTTATAATTTACTGGCTGCTTTCCATACGTTCAATGCTATTCTGAGCTCTTTCTACAAATCATCTCATGTAATTATTTCAATAACCCTAAAAGGCCTTTACTATTATTACTCCCATTATAAAGAAAATAAGGCTTGAAACAGTTAGAGAACTAACATTCCCAAGCTGAGATAGCGCCACTGTACTCCAGCCTGAGCAACAGAGAGACTGTGTGTCAAAAAAAAAAAAAAAAAAAAAAAAATTACTTGAAATTTAAATTTTAGTGCCCATAACTAAATTTTTTTTGGAACAGCTCTACACTCATTTGTTTACATATCCTGTAGTGTTGTTTGAGTGCTATTTGGCTGAGTTATGCAGTTGCGATCGAGATTATATTTGGTAAAATGCAAATTATTTCCTATCTTGCTTTTTATAGAAAATGGTAGCCAATTCTGGTCTAGTAACTTATTCTAACTTTGGATCACTCCATTGTATACATATTGTGTGTATGTGTGTGTGTGTGTGTGTGTCTTGAGAAAATAGAACACATGAAGCTAAGAAAATGCAAACTTACCAAACAGTGCGAATAGTATGGAGAGAAAAAATTTGCTACCTTGTTTGATGCTGATGAAAGACTATTAATATGATGATAGAAATAGAGAAAAATTGTTTGACAACACCATCTACTGAGAAAATCTGATATTACAGAGAATGTGACAAAAGCAGTTTCTCTCAACCTTTTTTTTTTTTTTTTTTTTTTTTTTTTTGAGACGGAGTCTCGCTCTGTCGCCCAGGCTGGAGTGCAGTGGCGCAATCTCGGCTCACTGCAAGCTCCGCCTCCCGGGTTCACGCCATTCTCCTGCCTCAGCCTCCCGAGTAGCTGGGACTACAGGCGCCCGCCCCTGCGCCCGGCTAATTTTTTCTATTTTTAGTAGAGACGGGGTTTCACCATGGTCTCGATCTCCTGACCTTGTGATCCACCCACCTCGGCCTCCCAAAGTGCTGGGATTACAGGCGTGAGCCACCACGCCCGGCCTCTCTCAACTTTTTGTATGCATCAGCATCACCTGGATTCTTGGTATGAAATAAATATTTCTGAATTACATTCCTCACAGATCTTAATAGAAAACAATGCTCATACCTGAGGGAAACATGGCACATGACCATTTGTATTTCTTCCTATTTTATGGATTTCATTCACTGAGGTTAGTATTGTTGTGTCTTCAGCAGTGAACTTGGTGGGTAAATATTCCAATGATGTTCTGGTTGGAATCAGGGAGGCCTCAGGCCTTTATCCAAGTCTTATTGAGTCCCACTGACAGAGGTCATTATACAATGGTTGTCTGCAGGGAAAGGGATGTTTACTGTAGCTGTGCTAAGCCAGGAATCAGAGGACAAGGTCAGGTAATTTAGGTGAGAACAGCAGTATTGGTGATGTGGATGGGAGAATGAAGTCTGATGAATTCCACTAATAGGGTGTCTACTGATGATTTTCCCTGATGATGTTCTTAGCTCAGGAGTATAGGCTTGTGGTCTGAAGGCATCATAAATGCACGACAAAGTTTCTGATAAGAATTATAAGCTGAAAGAGCTTGCTCTCTAACTTTCAGTTTGCCTTAAGGTGCTATAAGGATCAGTGTGTGTGTGTGTGTGTGTGTGTGTTCATCTGTGTTCCTTCCATGGCAATCCTGAGAAAAGATCAAGATTGCCAAGTTGTGGAGGGAAGATGGTAGTTAGGAAAGGTGAGAAAACGTAGTATCAGTGAAATTATTTGGCAATAGTAGTGGTGGCACTGCTAACTTTTCTTTCTAATTTAGTAGATGTTACGGCGTATGACACTTTGAGGTAGATATTATAATTAAAGTCACACATTACTGATGAAGAAATTGAAACTTTGAGAGGATAAAAAACTGTTAAGATCACTCAGCTAATAAATGATGATTCCAGCCAAGACACAAATCCAGTTTTTATTTTTATTTTTTACTTTAAAGCCCATATTTCTTTCATAATGTTAAGCTGTTAGGCTGGCATATACATATATATATATACACACACACAGACATATATATATTTATGTACATAAAACTATCAATAGTTACCATTTATTGAGCACTTTGTAAGGCTTGGTTATGTATGATATATATATATGTATATATCATATGTATATATTATATATATATTTTGTATGTGTGTGTGTGTATGTATTTTTTGCTTAATATGATTACCACCATAGGTCTGAAACTGAACTAACAAGCATTATTTCCCCTATTCTATTGATGAAGAAGTAAGTTTCAAGAGGTTAAGTGACTTTCTCAAGATCACTCAGCTAGTATGTGCAGAGTCTGGATTTAAACTCAGGTCTCTTTGACTCCAAATATTTCCATTATATTAAGATATATTCAAGAGTTGGTATAGTATCCCAATACCACAATTCCTTTTCTCAAGACTCATGTAAAGTATGGAGCTGGTTCTCTTATGCAGTCAAATCAGGAACTATAATTAGCAAAAAATGCCAGGAACGATATATGCCTAACATAACCCATAAGGACTACGAATGAACACAGATGATTTCTAGGAAATTTCTATATTCAGAAGCCTATTTACCTCACAGCAAATAAATCATTGACGATCATTGACACATTGCCTGGGTATTCTGTGAAACGTCAGGATGGGTTTGCACTTCAAACCTTAAGATGATTTCATCCATAGCCTACAGCTTCATCGCAACGTCATGAAAGACCATGAGCTGGAACCACCCAAGGAAGCGACTCTTGTATTTCTTGATCCTCTGAAACTGTGTGTTATAATAAGTGTTAATTTTTAAGATGCCAAATTTGGGATAATTTCTTACACAGAGAAAGTAACACAAAGGTGTTAATTTTTAAGATGCTAAATTTGGAATAATTTCTTACACAGAAAAAGTAGCACATAGGGACATTATTTTAATGCAGCTACATCATTTTGTTTCTAAAGGTAATGTTAAAATGTAGCTATTTTTTGGTACTATCTAAAGCCAAAAGACTAGGTGATATATTATGTCTCAACTTTCTGCAGGAATATTTTTGCAACATCGCTGTGAATTACCATCCTTTTCCCTACATCCTCCCTGTGGTCTTCTAGCTTCATTGGCGTGCCAATGCAGGCCACATCTTAAGTAAAAACCTATTACTCCTCCATCCCCAATACTCACATCCCGTGCATGCAATGAATTTTATAGACACACTGAATAACCACTTACTTACTCAAGATAACAAAGCTTTTATCTCTGCTGGCCAGGATCTACTCTTACAGGTGTTTCAGTTCATCTTCTCACCTTTCTGGATCCACAGGTAAACAAATTTCTCTCTCCTGCCTCCTCTCAACCTGCATCTCACTTGTAGTCTCATCTCATATTGGGGATATTGGAAACATTTTTTTTTTTTTTTTTTTTGAGACGGAGTCTCGCTCTGTCGCCCAGGCTGGAGTGCAGTGGCGCGATCTCGGCTCACTGCAAGCTCCGCCTCCCGGGTTCACGCCATTCTCCTGCCTCAGCCTCCCGAGTAGCTGAGACTACAGGCGCCCACAACCGCGCCCGGCTAATTTTTTGTATTTTTAGTAGAGACGGGGTTTCACCGTGGTCTCGATCTCCTGACCTTGTGATCCGCCCGCCTCGGCCTCCCAAAGTGCTGGGATTACAGGCGTGAGCCACCGCGCCCGGCGGAAACATTTATTTTAATTGGCCGTCCTCATTTTTCCTCTCTAGAGTCTCTTAGATACCCTCACTTTCCTTCAATGTCGGGTCAAAGCATCTCTAATTCTCCTCTGTAGACATTTTTTTTTTTTTTTCCTGCCATTCTGAAGAATAGCTGCATGGGTTTTCATCTTTAATAGTTCTTTGCTAGGACTTGGATATAGTTTGTTTGTCCTCATCAAAACTCATATTGAAATTTGATCACACACTTGGCAGTGTTGGGAGGTGGAGTATAGTGGGAGGTGTCTTTGTCATAGGGGCAGATTCTTCAGAAATAAGTTAATGCCCTCTTTTGGGGGTGAATCAGTTTTTTCTCTCCCTGGAATGGATTGAATACCAAGAAAGTGGGTTTTTAAAAAGAATCTGTCTTCCATGATTTATTCTCTTTCCTCCTCTTTCACCATGTGATCTCTTTATACATGCCGACTACCCTTCCATTTTCTTCTGTGAGTGGCAGCAGCCTGAGGCCCTTGCCAGATGCATCTGTGCAATCCTGGATTTTCCATCCACCACGGTCATGAACCAAATAAACCTCTTGATTTTTATAAATTACCCAGTCTCAGATATTCTGTCATAGCAACACAAAATGGAAGAAGAAATTATCATAATTCAAATGTATTGCTAAGAAGAGTTGGAATGGTATAAAATTTAATCAAAATGATTAGAAAGTATGTTCAAGTCCTTAATATAACTAAATAATGAAATATATATAAACTAAATAATGAAATACATTTATAGATACACAATTATATATATAACTATATATATGTTTTATATAACCAATAAAGATATAATTAAATTATTTTATCTTCTGCTGACAGAATGCATAACAAAAGCTCAATAACTTTTATGGAACCTATTAAAATGAGAGCTAAATAATAAGAATTGGTGATTGTATAACTGTAGGGTCCATTGAAGAGACATTGTGGCTGGTTGGCAAAAGTAGTTCAGTTATTAAAAGATGAAATATAGCTAGAGTAACATAACCCTCATAAGCAATAGCTGCTCTTTTTTCTTGAGACAGAGTCTTGCTCTCTTGCCCAGGCCGGAGAGCAATGGCACAATCTCAGCTCACTGCAAACTCCACCTCCTGAGTTCAAGCGATTTTCCTGCCTAAGCCTCCCGAGTAGCTGGGATTACAAGAATAACTGCTTTTGCTCTGATGACTAATTTAGTTTCCCAAGAACGCTGATATAAAAAGTGATATCTTGGGTAATTTTGGCTACTGCAAATGTGTATTTATTATCTTATGGTAATGATATACAGATGCTCCTTGATTTATGATGATTCTATCCAGAAGTAACCCATCATAAATGAAGGAGAGTACTGAATGTGTAGCACTTTCCAAAGTTGAAAAATCGTAAGTCAAACCATCACACATCAGGGATTTCCCTGAAAACCCAGGAGGCTTCTCATTTAAGTTTTTTTTTTTTTTTTTTTTTCAAAATTTGATACTGGACAACAAATGAAAGTCAAATCTGGTTGGCAACTTGTTTTGTTCAGCTTAGAAAACATTTTAAATTGAATTTGAACACCTTCAAAGAAGTTTGTAATCTCAGTCTCAAAGCACTATCATTCTATTTTGTTTATATACGATGCCATTCACAAATTTATGTTACCTACATGGCCTATGAGGACATTTGAATTTGCAGGACCTTAACTTAAATAATACTGTGATTTTAATTGTTTAAAGTGAGTTAGTTTGGGCTCTCAAGCAAATCATCTCAATCATAGGTTCTCTATATCTCAAGCCTGGTCTGTTGCCCTTCTGCTACTACTGAAAAACCAAAGATGAAACCATTGGTTACAGGTAGTGAATGCCACCCCTTACAGACACTTAACTTGCTCAGGTTCTTTATTTATTTAACAACTGTGAAAAATAGCAGAAATCACAAGCCTATGACTATGGGTCAAGGACGCCTCTGTGTCATCAAGAAATATGTATTCCAAAATGTCAACCAATCTGATTATTCTTCTCAGTCTTCTTTTCGCAACTTAAAAAATAACTTCAAGGTCTGTGTATTCATTATTTAAATAAATTACTTTCCACCTGCTCCTCTTAGACTTCAGTTCTGTAAAAGCACATTTCACAAACAGCCACAGAGAATGTTTACGGCTTAACTTCTGGGAAAGGTAACAACATACTGTCTGTTCTCTCTAAACCCCCTGAAACTAGGCCGCATAAAACTTAGAAACTAGGCCTCATAAAAAAAGAACTTAAAAAATTAACACCAGGTGACTCTGGATAGGGTCCCACCCTGCCTCAATAGGGTCCCACCCTGATAGGGTCCCACCCTGCCAATTCCGGGAAACAACCTCATGGGGTCCCACCCTGCCAATTCCGGGGGTCCCACCCTGCCTCAAAGTTCCCGGAATCAACAACTCCAGGAAAAAACCTCATAAGGTCCTGCTCTAACCAATTAGAACAAGACACCTTGCTCAGGCCATAGACAGACCCAATTACCACGCGCCTAAAGCTTTGTTTGAATTTCGCGCCCTAAGCTGTGTTTGAACTTGTGTTTGCCTATATAAACAGCCTGTAACAAGCAGTCAGGGTCCCAGGGCCAACTTAGAGCTTGGGACCCTAGCACGCTAGTAATAAATAACTCTCTGCTGTGAATCTCCTGTCGGTGATCCTTCGCGGCGACCCCTGCCCAGGAAGGAATCGACAGTTCGGTTCCAACACCCCCACTCCCGTTTCACAGAGAAAAAAGGAAGACGCAGACTCTCGTGCTTTTACTGACTTTCTTTTTATAGCAGTGTTCTTGATGACTAGAAGGATGGAATATTTTTTCTTATTTTCTCTAAGTCATGTGCATCTTCTACCATTGAATAGTAAGCCATAAAATCACACCATCCTAGAAAAAAAATGACTTTCTTTTACATTTCAACTTTTATTTTAGATACAGAGGTACGTATGTTGGTTTGTTACATGGGAAAATTGTGTGATGCTGAGTTGGGAATCTGTCACCCAGCTAGTAAGCACAGTAGCCAATAGGTAGCTTTTCAACCTATGCTACTTCCTTTTTCCCTCTAGTAGTCTGCAGTATCTATTGTTCCCATGTTTATGTCCATGCGTGCTCAATGTTTAGCTCCCACTTATAAGTGAGAATATGTGGCATTTAGTTTTCTGTTTCTGCAGTAATTAGCTTAGGATTATGGCCTCCAACTGCATCCATGTTGCTGCAAAGGACATGAATCTATTCTTTTTTACATCTGCATAGTATTCCATGGTATATATATATGCCACGTTTTCTTCATCCAATCTTCTATTGATGAAGCACCTGGAATGATTTCACGTGTTTGCTATTGTGAATACCATAGTGATGAACAAAGTGGGTGCATATGTCTTTTTGGTAGAATGATTTATTTTCCTTTAGGCATATGCCCAGTAATGGGGTTGCTAGGTCAAATGGTAGTTCTGTTTTAAGTTCTTTGAGAAATTTTCAGACTGCTTTCCACAGTGGCTGAACTAATTTATATTCCCACCAACAGTGCATAAGTGTCCCCTTTCTTTCCTCTGCAGCCTCACCAGCATCTGTTTTTTTTTTTTGTTGTTTTTTTTTTTTTTTTTTTTTGACTTTTTAGTAGTAGCCATTGTGACTAGTGTGGCATGGTATCTCATGGTGGTTTTGATTTGTATATGTTTGGTGGCCACTTACACGTCTTCTTTTGAGAAGTGTCTGTTCATGGATATGTCCTTTACTCATTTTTTAAAGGGGTTATTTGTTTTTTGCTTGTTGATTTGTTTAAGTTCCCTATAGTTTCTGGATATTAGGCCTTAGTCAGATGCATAGTTTGTATTTTCTCCCATTTTGTAGGTTGTCTGTTTACTATGTTGACAGTTTATTTTCCTGTGCAGAAACTTTTTAGTTTAATTAGTTCACACTTGTCTCAGTTGGTTTGTGTTGCAATATTTTTTGGAGATTTTGCCAACAATTATTTGCCAAGGCGGATATTAAGAGTGATTTCCATGTTGTGTCTTCTAGATTTTTTATAGTTTGAGGTCTTACGTTTAAATTTATAATCCATTGTGAGTTAATTTTTGTATATGATGAAAGGTAGGTGTCAAGCGTGTCCATGTGTAGAGACCACCAATAGGCTTTGTGTGAGCAACAAGGCTGTTTATTTCACTTGGGTGCAAGTGGGCTGAGTCTGAAAAGAGAGTCAGCAAAGGGAGATAGGAGTGGGGCAGTTTTATAGGATTTGGGTAGGTAGTGGAAAATTACAGTTAAAGGGGTTGGGGGTTCTCTTGCGGGCAGGGGTGGGGGTCACAAGGCGCAGGGTGGGGAGATCATGAGACTCATTGTCCAGGGGAGGAAGGTCACAAGGTCGATTGATTAGTTGGGGCGGGGCAGGAACAAATCACAATGGTGGAATGTCATCTTTTGTGGTTCCTCAGTTGCTCCAGGCCATCTGAATGTATACGTGCAGGTCACAGGGGTTATGATCGCTTAGCTTGGTCTCAGAGGCCTGACAGTAGGGGTCCAGCTTCAATCTTCTACATATGGCTAGCCAGTTATTCCAGTACTATCACTATAAAAATCCTCAACAGACTAGCCATAGAAGGAACATACTTCAAAATAATAATAGCCATCTGTGACAAACCCACAGCCAACATCATAATGAATGGGCAAAAGCTGGATCTATTCCCTTTGAGAACTCAAACAAGACAAGGATGCCCGCTTTCACCACTCCTATTCAACATAATACTGAAAGTCCTAGCCAGAGTATTTGGGCAAGAGAAAGAAATAAAAGCCAGACAAATAGAAAAAGAAGAAGCCAAGCTATCTCTCTTTACTGATAATATGATTTTATACCTAGAAAATCAGAAAGAATCTGCTAAAAGCCTCCTAGAACTGATAAACTACTTTCATAAAATTTTTGGATACAAAATCAATATACGAAAATCAGTAGCATTTCTATATATGAACAATGTCCAGGCTGAGAGATAAATTAAAAACACAACTCCACTTACAATAGCCACAAAGAATATGAAATACCTAGTAATACAGCTAACCAAGGAGATGAAAGATCTCTACAAAAAGAACTACGAAACACTGCTGAAAGAAATCAGACATAAAGCATATATATGGAAAAACATTCCATGCTCATGGATTGGAAGAATCAATATCGTAAATATGGCCATACTACCCAAAGCAATTTACAGATTCAATGTTATTCCTTTCCAACTACCAACATTATTCTTCACAGAGTTAGAAAAAAACTGTTCTAAAATTCATTTGAGACCAAAAATAGCCTGAATAGCTAAAGCAATCCTAAGCAAAAAGAATAAGGCTGGAGACATCACACTACCTAACTTCAAACTGTAAGACTACAGTAACCAAAACAGCATTGTACTTGTACAAAACAAACACACAGAATAATGAAACAGAGTAGAAAATCTAGAAATAATGCTGCCACACCTACACCCATCTGATCTTTGACAAGGCTGACAAAAATAAGCAGTAGGGAAATGACTCCGTATTCAAAAAATGGCTTTTTTTTTTTTTTTTTTTTTAACAGTACAGGAGAACTATAACAGTGGATTCTTCTGGGATCATCTTATCATGCAGTAAAGAAGGGGTACAGGGTAATTTTTAAAAAATTACTTCTAAAACCTACACAGATATTGACAAACTGTTTTTTCTGTAAGAAATCAAACTAAATATTTTATGCTTTATGGACCACAGTCTCTGTTGCAACTACTAAATTTTGCCATTGTAATACACAAATAAATGAGCATGACTCTGTTTCCATGAAACATGAAACAAAAAGCTAGTGATGAGAAGCTGATATGACCTTTTAAAGGAGTGCTGTTTTTTTTTTTTTTTTTTTGGAGATGCAGTCTTGGTCTGTCGCCCAAGTTGGAGTGCAGTGACACAATCTTGGCTCACTGCAACCTTTGCCTCCCAGGTTCAAGTGATTCTCCTGCCTCAGCCTCCAAAGTAGCTGAGATTACAGGCGTCTGCCACCATGCCCGGCTCATTATCATACTTTTTAGTAGATGACGGGATTTCACCATGTTGGCCAGGCTGGTCTCGAACTCCTGACCTCAAGTGATCCAACTCTCTCGACTTCCCAAAGTGCTGGGATTACAGGCCTGAGCCACCGTGCCTGGCCAAATGAGTGCTGCTTTTCTAACACTGAATATCCTCACATTGTCTCATTTAATGCATGTGACTTTGAAAGGGGCTTACTTTAGTAAACATTTTTACCCAGCATTCCAGAGATTCAAACATGCATAGATAATAAATTTATAGTATTAAATCTGATATTTAGATTTCTGACTTCTAATTATATACCAAAGTTCTTCTATTTTAAAATTTGTTTCATTTCATCACTGAAGCATCTCTCAAAATCTTTTGATTAAAAAGAAATTTTTTTTTTTCCTGAGAGTACTTTTTGACCTCTGTTATTACACAACTGTGTGATATGAAATGTTATGTTTCATTCATCATTAGGGATGGTATCCAATAAAATTTAAATTGGCTCACATAGGCCTTCTGTTTCTATTTCATTTAGTGTTTTTTAATCATATAAAACTGCTGAATTCTGTCAAATTCTTTCTCTGAATCAATTGAAATGATTATGTGTTTTACCTGTTTATGTATTAATGTAGTATATTACATTGATTTATTTTTGTATGTGAGCTTCAATGTTGATACATAATAGTAATTTAAAATACGTTGACTTACAGACCTCTGGAGAACTGTAGAAAGCCCTAGTGCTTACTCATACGTAGCTCTCATTTGTTTCCCAAACTATTAAGAGGACCATTCTATCTTGCTTCTTTCCAGTTGTTGATGGTTGTTGTGTGACTGGTTCTGCTATATTGTGAATATGTTCCCTAGAATTCATGTGTTGGAAGCTGAATTGCTATTGTAACAATATTAAGAAGTGATGCTTTTAAGGGATGATTAGGCCATGAGGGGAATGTATAAATGTCTTTATCTTGGGAATGAGTTAATTACTATGGGAGTGAGTTCATAATAAAAAAGATGAATTCAGTCAGATTTTCTCTCGCTTGTCTCATGAGCTCACTTCCACTTTCCACCTTTCCCCTATGTGGTGACCTTGCCAGATGTTGGTGCCATGCTTTTTAACTTCTCTACCTCCTGTACCGTGATCCAAATAAACTTCTGTTCTTTATAAATTACCTAGTCTCTGGTATTCAGTTCTGGCAGCAGAAAATGGACTAAGACAGAAAATTGGTACTGAAAAGTGGGGCTGTTGCTATAACAAATACCTGAAAATGTGGAATTGACTTTCAAATTGGATAATGGGTAGATTATGGAAGAATTTGGAGAAGTCACCTAGAAAAATTCTGTATTACCATGAATGAAGCATTAAAGGCAATTTTGGTTATGGTTCAGAAGAAGAGGGGAGGTGTAGGGAAAGTCTGGAGCTTCTTAGAGATTACTTAAGTGATTTTGACCAGAAATCTGGTAGAATTATAGACAATAAAGGCCATTTTAAAGAGGTCTCATATGAAAATGAGGAACAACTTATTGGAAACTAAAGTAAAGGCCATCCTTGTTATATAGTAGCAAAGACTTTGGTTGAATTGTGTTCATGTCCTAGGATTTTATGGAGTACAGAATGTAACCGTGATGAACTAGAATATCTGCCAGAAGAAATACGTAAGCAGTGAAGCATTAAGGCAGCTATGTGACTACCTTTAACAACATACAGTGAGATGTGAGGTGAAAGAAATAACTTAAAGATATCATTTATAATTAAGTAGGAAGCAGAGCAGAAAGATTTGGAAAATTCACAGCCTGGGCATGTAAAAAGTGAAAAAGTATATTTGAAAGAGAATATTCAAGGTGTAGTCAAGGAACCCTTTGCTAAAGAGATTAACATGAATAGAAAGAAGCTAGGTGTTATTTATTAAAACAATGGGAGAAAGATCCTGAAGGCATTTCAAAGATCTCTGATGCTTCTCCTCCCATTACAGGCCCAAAGTTCCAGAAGAAAAGAATGATTTGGGGGATGGACCTGGAGCACCCTCCAGAACTTCACTGCCCAGAGCCACCTTGGGACTTAGCTCCTTACATTCCAACACAGTGTCCCTTGGCTACCTAAGCTGTGTCTTAAATGGGCTCAGGTGTGGCTAAACCACTTCTCTGGAAGACACTAGCAGTAATCCTTAGTAGCCTCTCACTCATTCGACTCCACATGAGTGAGAAGTAAATATCTCATATTCTAAGCCAGCTAGATTTTAACTTTTTTTTTTTTTTTAATTAACATAGCATTGGGCCAGGCGTAGTGGCCCACGCCTGTAGCCCCAACACTTTGGGAGTCCAAGGCAGGCGGATCACCTGAGGTCAGGAGTTCAAGAGCAGCCTGGCCAACATGGCAAAACCCTGTCTCTACGAAACATACAAAAATTAGCCGGGCATGGTGGCGTGAACCTGTAATCCCAGCTACCCAGGAGGCTGAGGCAGGAGAATCATTTGAGCCCTAGAGGTGGAGGTTACAGCCAGCTGAGATGGCGCCACTGCACTCCAGCCTGGGTGACACAGCGAGACTCCATCTCAAAACAAAAAACCAAAAAACGTAGCCTTGTTTGACCTATCCTAAAGACTGTAAATATTGTTACAATATCATCTTCTTTTTTTTTTTTTTTTTTTTTTTGAGACGGAGTCTTGCTCTGTCACCCGGGCTGGTTTTTTGTATTTTTTAGTGGAGACGGGGTTTCACCATGTTAGCCAGGATGGTCTCGATCTCCTGACTTCGTGATCTGCCCGTCTCGGCCTCCCAAAGTGCTGGGATTACAGGCTGGAGCCACTGGGCCCGGCCCTACAATATCATCTTCTAGTGTCTGATAGACCAGATTCTTTGAATTACTTGCACATACTATACTATACTATACTATTTCTTTCTCCTCCAGAGCATCTCTATAATTCTAGATACTAATTCTGTAGGCTTGCACAATGCAAGAGCCGTTGGGGCATGGCTATCTCCACCTAGATTTCAAAGGATGTTGTAGATAGCCTAGGGGCTCAGGGGGGCCCAGGAAGACTTGCCATAGGGGTGTAGCTGCTGCAAAGATCCCTTACTCTCTGCAGCATACATGTTACAGGGGCAAAGACCACTGCAGAGAGCCCCTACTGCTATCATGACCTAGAGAAGTCATGGAAATGGGCCATCCCAAAGACCCCAGAATTGTAGCGCCAACAGTGTGCAACTTCAGCCCTCCAGCCTGGGAAAGCTGCAAGCATGAGACTCCAAGTTTTAAAAGTTAATGGGTGGACTGAGCTCGGAAAAACAATAGGGGCAGGGATGCCCAAGGCTTCAAGGGCCCAACACTCCCAGTGTGAACAGGATGCTTGGTATGGATTTAAATGAGATTATTCTGAAACTTTAGACTTTTGAGTTGGTGCTTTTAAAAAATATTTTGGACTTGTTGGGATGGAATGAGTATACTTTGTATATAAGAAGGACGTGTATTTTGGGAGCCGGGGGGGAATACTATGGTTTGAATGTATCCCACAAAGTTCATGTGTTAGAAACTTGATTGCAGTTTTTAAAAATTTAACTTTTGTTTTAAGTTTGGGGTACGTGTGCAGGTTTGTTATACGGATAAACTTGTGTCATGGAGATTTGTTGTACAGATTATTTTGTCACCCAGCTAGTAAGCCTAGTACTCAATGCTTATTTTTTTCTGCTCCTCTCCTTCCTCCCACACGCCACCCTCAAATAGATCCCAGTGTCTGTTGTTCCCTTCTTTGTATTCATGACTTCTTATAATTTGCCTCTTACTTATATATAGGTTTTCTGTTCCTGCATTAGTTTGCTAAGGATAATAATCTCCAGCTCCATTAATGTCCCTGAAAAGGACATGATCTTGTTCATTTCACGGATGCATCGGTATATGTACCACATTTTCTTTATCTAGTTTGTCACTGATGGGCACTTAGGTTGATTCCATGTCTTCGCTATTGTGAATAGTTCTGCAATGAACATACATGTGTATGTGTCTTTATAATAGAACAATTTTTATTCTTTAGAGTATATGCCCAGTAATGGAATTGCTGTGTCAAATTGTAGTTCTTAGCCCTTTGAGGAGTTGTCACACTGCTTTCCACAATGGTGGAACTAATTTACACTCCCAACAAAAGTGTATATGTATTTCTTTTTCTTTGCAACCTTGCCAGAATCTGTTATTTTTTGACTTTTTAATAATAGCCATTCTGACTGATGTGAGATGGCATCTCATTGTGGTTTTAATTTGCATTTCTCTAATGATCAGTGATGTTGAGCTTTTTTCATATGATTTTTGGCTACATGTATGTTTTCTTTTGAAAAATGTATGTTTACGTCCTTTGACCACTTTTTAATGGAGTTGTTTGTTTCTTTCTTGTAAATTTATTTAAGTTCCTGATAGATGCTGGATATGAGACCTCTGTTGTATGCGTAGTTAGTGAATACTTACTCCCATTCTTTAGCTTGCCTTTTTACTCTGTTGATGGCTTCTTTTTCTGTGCATAAGCTCTTTAGTTTAATTAGGTCCCATTTGTCATGTTTTGTTTTTGTTGTAACTGCTTTTGGAGTCTTTGTCATAAAATATTTGCCCGTTCCTATATCCAGAATGGTGTTGCCTAGGTTGTCTTCCAGGGTTTTTATAGTTTTGGATTTCACATTTGTGATGGTTAATATTGAGTGTCAACTTGATTGGACTGAAGAATGCAAAGTATTATTACTGGGTGTGTCTGTGAGGGTGTTGCCAAAGGAGATTAACATTTGAGTCAGTGGACTGGTAGTGACAGACCCATCCTCAATCTGGGTGGACACCATCTAATCAGCTGCCAGAGTGGCTAGAATAAAGTGGGCAGAAGAAAGTGGAATGAAGAGACTTGCTGACTGTTCCAGTCTTCATCTTTCTCCCATGCTGGATACTTCCTGCTCTCAAACAACAAACTCCAAGTACTTCAGCCTTTGGACTCTTGGACTTAACACCAGTGGTTTGCCAGGGGTTGTTGGGCCTTTGGTCACAGACTGAAGGCTACGCTGTTGGCTTCCTTACTTTTGAGGTTTTGGAACTTGGACTGGTTTCCTTGTTCCTCAGCTTGCAGGCAACCTATTGTGGGACTTCACCTTATGATCGTGTGAGTCAATTCTCCTAATAAACTCCCCTTCATGTATATATGTATATATATACACACACGTCGTATTAGTTCTGTCCCTTTAGAGAACCCTGACTAATAAAACGTTTAAGTCTTTAAACCATCTTGAATTAATTTTTGTTTATGGTGTAAGAAAGGGGTCTAGTTTCAATCTTCTGCATATGGCTAGCCAGTTATCCAAGCACTGTTTATTGAATAGGCAATTCTTTCCCCATGGCTTGTGTTTGTCAGATTTGTTGAAGATCAGATAGTTGTAGGTGTGTGGACTATTTCTGGATTCTCTGTTCTGTTCCATTGGTCTGTGTGTCTATTTTGTACCACTACCATACTATTTTGGTTACTGTAGCCCAGTAGTATAGTTTGAAGTCTGGTAGTGTGATGCCTCCAGCTTTGCTCTTTTTGCTTAGAATTACTTTGGATATTGTGGGATATGATGAGGTTTCTCTTCAAATAGCCTGATCAATCTTTTAATTTATAATACCCTCCTCTTTTTTCCTCTTTTTCTCCTTTTTCCTTTCTGCCTTTGTTAGATGCCCAGGCATGCCACAGTACCAGGTGTTATCAGTTCCAGCTCAAATTCCTTTCCTTATTTGGAAAGAGGACTAACTTTCTAGCTCACTGCAGACACCCCTTCCCCTTTCTCTCTCTTTCTTTTATGTGCCCACATTATCTAAAAAAATTCAAATGTTTAGCCAACCAGGATTAGTTTAGATTGTACAACCCGATCCCAGCCAATGTGGAAAGGGTACTGGGGCAGGACTTGCATCAGGAATAAAGGCTTTCGTGCCCCTTTATTCAAGTGTGTTCTCATGGTGACTGGCCAAGGAGGCACCCCTTTGCGCAGAAGTAAAATTGCTTTGCTAAGAATACTTTTTTCGAGTGTTCAACTTTCTTAGGATTTTGAGTGTTATTCCTAACAATATTTATGCTCTTATTTTGTTCCATATGAATTTTAAAATAGTTTTTTCTATGATACTGATTTTTCATGTCTGTGAGCATGGAATGTTTTTGCATTTGTTTGTTTCATCTTTGATTTCTTTGAGCTGTGTTCTGTAGTTTTCTTTGTAGAGATCTTTCACCTTCCTAGTTAGCTATATTCCTACATATTTTATTCTCTTTTTTTGGCAATTGTGAATGGGAGTTAATTCCTGATTTGGCTCTTGGCTTTAGTGTTTTTGGTGTATAGGAATGCTAGCGATTTTTGCACATTGATTTTGTATCCTGAGACTTGTTGAAGTTGTTTATCAGCTAAGAAGCTTTTGACCTGAGACTATGGGGTTTTCTAGATACAGGATCATGTCATCTGCAAACAGGGATAGTTTCACTTCCTCTCATTCTGTTTGCATGCCCTTTCTTTCTTTCTCTTGCCTGATTAATATACTATGTTGAATAGAAGTGATGAGAGAGGGCATCCTCATCTTGTTCTGGTTTTCAAGGAGAATGATTCCAGCTTTTGCCTATTCAGTATGACATTGGCTGTGGGTTTTTCATAGATGGCTCTTGTTATTTTGAGGTATGTTTTTTAAAGACCTAGTTTATTGAGAGTTTTTAACATGAAGGGTGTTGATTTTTATCAAAAGCCTTTTCTGCACCTATTGAGGTAATTAAGTGGTTTTTGTTTTTAGTTCTGTTTATATGATAAGTCATATTGATTGATTTGCATATGTTGAACCAACCTTGCATTCCAAACAAGAAGAGGTACAGAGGTACTGCCACCTGAAATTGCTCCATCAGAGAGGAATGACAGAGGTGGCTAAACCTCAGAGGGGATGGTTAAGGGTTGTATATAGGGAAACCAGAAACTTGAGAGTATAATTTTATTTACTCAGAGTAGAAATAATTCTTTTAGAAAATAATAAATTTTAGAAAAAATAGAATTTATTTTAGAAAAAAAATTAAAAAATAATAAAATATTCTTTTAGAAAATAAAGAAACATAATGTGACTTTATGGAATAAGAGTTGTACCCACTACACACATGCAATTACTTATTTGTGATTTTTCAATTCATGACAAAAAAATTAGTTATTTTTTCTGTTAAGATTTATAGGTTTTGTCCAACTTATGCTCCAAAAAGTAGACTACTAGGTATTAAAAACTTACACCAGTATGTATGTGTTAACATTTTGCCATACTTTTTTAAGTGTTTCTTTTGCAAAAGAGCCAACCACTACCATAAGGGTAATGTGCATCCTTCAAGTCAATTGTTTTCTACTTTTACATACACATATGGTGAGTCTTATAAGTTCACAAAAGTGGAATCATATTGTTTTATCTGTTTTAACAGACAACCTATTATATCTTGTTATTCAGTGTGCTCTGTTTCTGTCATGACATCTACGGAAATGTAAAGGCCTCCTCATCTGCTTGCCAACTTTATGTTTCCTTCCATATCCTCTGTATTATCCACATAATTATTACCACCACAAGACCATCCTGCAGGTCCATTGGTAGTTTCCATGCCTCTTTTAGTAATCCATGAACTCATGAACACTTATGTACCCCATTTATGGTCATGGGAGACACAGGTTATCTTCAGTCCTTTTACAGCTAGACATACTAAATAGTTATTTCTGATTTACAACTACTTCATGATATTGAAGCTTGCTGTCTTTGCAGGCATCATCTTTGAAAAGAAGGTGGTATACATATTCCCTGTTCTGGGATCCTTAGCCCTATCTGGGGCTTCTATTTGCTCCTAGGAGTGAGTTGAAGAAAGTGAGTACATGGCAAACGTCTCCACACACTCAACATCTGCTCATGTCTTTCTTGCTTTATTACCAACTTTCTCCCCAAGACTCTTTCCCTCCAAGCCCATGGTATCTTTATCCAGTCTTAGTGGGGAACCAGGAAAAATCTTCTAACTTAACACACCCTCCTGTTAAATATTTTTTTCTTATGCCATAATTAATGATCTTTGAGTTTATGATGTAAGATTTTAGTCTTACAACTCCTGAGTAGGGCTATAATGGACCAGATTAGAGACGGTTACAGGATAAGAATAAATTCAGAGAAATAAAGAAGACCCCAGATAATATGTCAATTCATTACACTATTATACAAGCAAAAGCCAAAAAAAAAAAAAAAAAAAGTATCTTCCTTCTAATAAAATTGGGGCATGTTTGGCACAGATGTCTGAGTTAACAAGTCAGACTAATGAGAAAAAAAAAAACAAAAGTTACCGTTTAAGGATTTGGCCTAAGACTCCCAGAAAAATTAGAAAAGGAACATCTGGGTCAGACACAGTGACTCATGCCTGTAATCCCAGTACTTTGGGAGGCTAAGGCAGGAGGATTACCAGAACCCAAGAGTTCTAGACCAGCCTGGGACTGGTCTAGATGTGGGACCCCATCTCCACAAAAGATAAAAATAAAACAATTACCTGGGCATGGTGATGCCATGCCTATAGTTCCAGCTGCTTGGGAGACAGAGGCAGAAGGATTTCTTGAACCTGGGAAGTCGAGTCTGCAGTGAACCATTGCACTCCAGCCTGGGTGACAGGGTAAGATCCTGTTCCAAACAAAACAAAACAAAAAAAAGAAAGAAAGAAAGAAAGAAAAGAAAAAGTATCCTTGGGGCTGCAATGTGAGACATGGTATGGTTTTTACTTTTTCATATTTTTATTTAAATATAAATTCATACAGCATAATATTCATCCACTGAAATTTTAGAATCCATGTTCTGAAAATTATATTCATAGAGTTGTGTAACCATAACCACAATCTTAGTTTAGAACATTTTCATTACCATGAAAAGAAACCCCATAAACCTAAACAGTCACTCATTTCCTATTTCCTGCCAGCCCTCATCTCCAGCCCTAGCAAACCATTAATCTACTTTAAGTCTCTGTAGATTTTCCTATTCTGAACATTAATATAAATAGTATCATAAAACATTGGGCCTTAGAAACTGAACCCTTGCCAAGCAAAGCTGTGGGAACAGGACCATCACTCGAGAGGGTCTAAAAGTTGGGAACCCTTGCTCCAGTGGATCCAGAAGGTTAGACCTCTGCCCCAGTACGTACTGATGTTGGTACCACCAACCCTGTTGGGCCTGGAGGGCAGAGCATCTAGCCAAAGAGGTTTATTCCTGAGCCTTAAAATCTTATGGAGTTTCCCTTATAGTTTGGACTTATGACTTGTCACTCCTGTTTTTCTTTCCTACTTCTCCATTGCAGAATGGGACTCTCTCCTATGCCTGTCCCATTGTTATATTTTTATAAGCAAATTAACGTTGGGTTTCATAGGTTCACAGCTGAAGGCAAATTTGCTGTAAAATAAGTCATACCTTGAGTCTCACCCATATCTGATTTAGATATTTAGATGAAACATGGGAATTTAGGCCTTTGAGTTGATTCTGAAAAGAGTTAAGAGTTTTGGGACTATTGGAATGGATGAATGTATTTTGCATATGAGAAGGACATGATTTGGGGGGATTAAGGAGCTGAATTTTATGGACCAAATGTTTGTGCCCCCCCAAATTCCTATGTTGAAACTGTTCCCACCCCCAACATGATGATATTGGAAGGTGAGGCCTTTGGAGGGTAATTAGGATTAAATGAGAGCAGAACCATCATGAATGGGATTAATACATTTCTAAGAATCCTGAAAGAACGTCCTTCTTTCTGCTCTTCACTGTGTGAAGATACAAAGAGAAATTGGCAGTCTAAAACACAAAATAAATTGTTGTTGCTTATAAACCAACTTGTCCATGATATTTTTGGTACGGAAACCCAAGCTAAGACAGTGTCTGTTCAGATTGTTTTATTATTGTTGATTTCTATGTGTATTTTGGATAACTGTCCTTTATCAGACATGCCTTTTGCAAATACTTGTTCCCAGTCTGTGGCTTCTCCTTTCATTCTCTTGACAGTGTATTTTACACAGCAAAGTTTTTGAGTTTAATGAAGCTCAGCTTATCAAGTCTTTCTTTCATAGACTGTGTCTTTAATGTTGTATCTAAAAAGTTATTACCAAACCCAAGGTGATCTAAAGTTTTTCCTATGTTATCTTTTAGGAGATTTTAGGTTTACATTTTACATTTAGATCTGTGATCAAATTTAAGTTAATTTTCATGAAGAGTGAAATGTCTGTCTAGATTCATTTTTTAAATATGGATGTCTCGTTTTTCAGCACCATTTGTTGAAAAGCCCATCTTTTTTCCATTGTGTTGCCTTTGGTCCTTGGTCAAAGATCAGTTGACTACAGTTATGTGGGTCTATTTCTAAGATGTCCATTCTGTGCTATTGATCTATTTGTCTATTATTTTGCCAGTTTCACACTCTCTTGATTACTGTAGCTTTATAGTAAGTTGTAGTTGGGTTGTGCCAGTCCTCCAATTTTGTTCTCTAATTTTGTGTTGACTATTTTGGGTGTTTTGCTTTCCCATATAAACTTCAGTCAGTTTTGCAAGACCAATGTACTTTTAAATGTGAAGAATCTCAAATGTGATCATCTCATTCTATCTTCTACTCCTCTTTTTTTAATATATATTTCCCATAATTAAACGTTTTGTGCTGTACTCTGTGTAGTGTACTCAGACCTTCCCTCCAGTTTATTATCTTCTTATTTGTGCCTCATCTGCTACTTTCCCTCCCCAGTGAATTTTTAAGTACTTAAAGTGTCCATTTCCGGATGTTCCTGGCTCTCTTCACCTAGGAGAAGTCTCAAGACCATGTCTTAATGATTCTTGTCTACACATGGGTGTTAAAATCTTTGCCCTTAGTGGATATAACTAAGTTCATTAACTCCAAGATGATCTCTATTGCCATCTGAGTTTATTATTGTTTTGTTAAGTTCTCTGATTCCTAGCATCTGGAGATTTGCCTTTATTTCTATGGAGCGTAGCTATGTACCTAAATTTCAGGTTATTTTATCTCATCTCTCTGTGTTTTTCATGTGTGTATATATTTGTGGATAGTATCAGAGAGACAGACCTCTGCCTTTACTTATTTGGCCATGTTTCCAGTGCTGTTATTTGAATCCCATTCTCATAAAATACCCAGTCTTTGATGCCATCAAAAATCTATTCATTCATTTTTTCCACAATTATTTACTGAATATCAATTTTGTATTAGAATCTGGACAGACACTGAGGATACTATAATGAGTAAAACTAAAACTCATGCGAGAGATTATAGTTTAGAGGAGGAGAATTGTCTGTATCTACTGACTCAGACCTTCTCTCAATTGGGCAAGTTGCTATGCATTGGATTAGCCAGGATGGTTCTATGAATTCATATGAACTTTCTTAGCCTGACTGGCTTTTCAGCCTCATCTCATTATGCAGACTTGGCAAAACTGAAACAAGTATAAGTGGATTTGTGAAGATACGGCTTTCAAAGATCTCCATATGATATTATCTTTCTAGTTTATTTTAAAATAAGACTAGTTGTGATTTGATGGCCAGAATTCATGTGTTCCCATTCTGGTAAGATATAATTAGCTCTTGTCAAGTTAGACTTTTTTAACCACACAGCTATAAACTGAATTTAACATATGAAACAGGGCTATTTAAATGAAGGTCTCCATGGCCTTAGATGAAATGTAAATTTGGCAAACTCAGGTAGCTTTTGTATAGGTGAGGCCATTTAATTCTGATTCTCCATCACTTAAAATATAATCCAAATTTTATAGACTTGGATTTTGTACAAATTTCATAAACTTAGTTTTAATTAGTGTATACCACTAGGGTCCTAAACACAGTAGATCTTTAATAGATGTTTATGTCAAGGGGCTAATATCTGAAAAATACTAATGTGCTTTTATTTTTTAATATTTATCCATTTATAACCTTCCCCATATTTAGCTATATGTACCCATTTCCCTCATTGTTTACATGTGCTCTGTGTGTGTGTAGGTGTGTGTGTGTGTTTCTGTGTGTGTGTTAAGGGAAGGGATTAGGATTATGACAGAAAACAAAAGTGAGTGTCAATATTAAACATTTAGCAACATGAGCAGGACTTTTTCCTAGTCTGTAGCAGGCCATAATCCTGAAAAACAAGCATTGTCAAGAGAGAAAGAGTTTTAACACTTTTATCAATATTACTGTAATTCATAAATCATAATTATATATATTATGGGGTACAATATATTTTGGTATATGTATACAGTGTGTGATGATTAAATCAAGCTAATTAAACATATTATCACCTTACACATAATTCATCATGGTGAGATATTTGAAATTTTAAAAGCATTTTAAAAACTCTCCTTTGAAATATGGAGATCCATGCTTGCAAATTAGGTAGTTCATGTGATATCTTCCATAGACAAGAGAGGGGAGATGCTCCTTCCATCATTTAGGTTGGGACTTAGTGTCTCTAGCAATGTGGACAGGATGTAAAGAAAGTTCATTACGAAGAGAAATAGCAACTGAAAAATCTGTCCCTTCTACCTGAGGTGATGTGATTGGGAGAAAGTAGACATAGAATGATGACAGTTTAGGACATATGTGTTTCATGGCCTTTTTTTTTTTTTTTTTTTCCTTTACCTAGACTAAGATCTCAAGGTAGGAGTCTTGTCAGAGAACTTCAAATAAAATCCAGAGTCACAGAGGTTTTTTTCCTATATTGCATTTGGAACTCCTAAAGGAAACTGTCTTTCAGTGTTCCCTCCATATCAAAAAAGGACAACAGCCACACCTGAGTCAGACAGATAAGTGGCATTGTTGTGCAGAGAAAGGATCTGCATTTAGTGCCCCAGAGTTTCCTTCAGCTTCTGTGTGGTATAGAAGTTTTGTGGAAGTTCTTGCATGCCCTGTGGAAATACAGGAAAGTAGCAGACAGTGTTAGAGAATCATCATGATGCATGCTGAGAGTTGCAGAGTAGGGAATCCTGAACATGGCCATAGTGATTATAGAAAAAAAATCAAGAAGCGGCAACATTGTCTTTCAGATCTGAGTATAGTAAATGTGTGAGCCCTTATACTCTTGAAAGAATATATAAATAACTCCCTTTCCTATATGTATTTGTTTAAACTAACCCTGATAGGTTATCTCTGCTAAAGCATGGCAACAAGGGCCCACTCTTGCTCCTCCTTTTCCCAACCAAGTTTGACTGAGACAAGCACAGTTATGTTTCAGTGCCCTGGGCCTCTGCAGGTCTCTATTCTGATGGCTCACATCTGCTCAGATTTTGGCAGCTCATCTAGGGCATTGTCTTAGTTCATTTCTGAGGCTTAAAACAGAACCTGGATAATTTACAAATAAAAATAATTAATTTCTTACAGTTAGGCAGGCTGAGAAATCTGAGGTTGAGGGGCCATATATGGGATGGCCTTCCTGTTGGTAAGAGCTGTCAGGTAAGTCCCAAGGTAACACATAGCATCACATGACTTGGGGGCATATGCACTCTGAGCATGCTAGCTTAGGTCACTCTTCCTTCCTTTTCATACAAAGTCACCAGTCCCCCACTCTTAAGATAATCCATTAATCCATGAATGGATTAATCCATTCAGGAGGGCACAGGCCTCATGGCCCAATCACCTCTTAAGGGCCCTACCTCTCAATACTGCTACATTAGGAATTAAGTTTCAGCATGAGTTTTCGAGGGAAAAAAATATTCAAACCATAGCAGCCATAGTGGCCTGAACACCATTTTTAAATGCAGCTATGAAGTGGTAGCCCTGGGAAACATACATGTCTCTTCTACGAGTCAGTACAGTCAAGTCCAGCTATGCCATTGAGAAGAGAGTATTCAACTTTTACTTTCCTCTTCTCCATGAATGACTCTAGACACAGTCTGCCTCTTGGTAACACCTAGTTGTTACTAGAGGATTGGCAAGCTAGGCTGCAAAAGGTCCTTTGATCTTTTCCACTGGTTGACACCCCCATTTAACTTAACAGGCCAAGCTGTGCATTGGCGATAAAGGTTTAGGTAACTCTACTTCTACACTGATTTCAATAAGGTGTGAATTCAAAAGACCTAACAGGGCTGTATGTGTGTTTCACAGCCTCTCCGTGTCTCTATCTTCACCTCTAGAACTGCAGAAATCTATAGCTCTATAGCTCTCTATTTAGAATTAGAGACAACGGCAGGTGTAAGAAGAAATAAATAAATGGAATTTTATTTTGTGTTTAAGTATTTTAGTGATATAGGAAATGTAAAATCAAAAAATCCATTCAGGTTGTACTTGATATATTCTAAAGCCACACCATAAGGAGAGGAAATAAAGTTTATTTAAATTCAATTTGTCAAAGTACAAATACCTTTGTACAACTTACATTGTTCTTTCTTAAAACTTAAAAGCTAGTAGTATATTTTGTAAGCATTTCTCCAGATTTTGATTTCACAATCCACAATAAAAAGTCTGTTTAAAAGAACTTATTGTAGAAATTCTAAAATTGTGCATTTACTTGAAAAGTTACTTTCATAAAGGGTTTTTCAATATTTCATCTTAGTTGTATAATTAAATGGAAGAAATGGAAGCATTACACATAAAATACTATTCAACTAGCCATTTTTGTTATTTTAAAACTTAAAAAGTCTTTTTTTTTTTTTTTTTTTTTTTTGTATAGCACACATATCCTAACATTTTCTACTGGATAATATAACAGTAACAGAAAAGCATGTACTGGTACAAAAAAGATAACTATCGTATTTGACCAAGCTTATTGATTATTTTGGTTTTCCCATGTGTTAACACTGAATAATGTCCTCAATTTTAATGTACTTTAAAAATCGTTTTGTTTTTGAAAACTTGTTTAACTTAACGATACGTGTTCATAGAGTTAACATAAATGCTTGAGGAGAACATTACATTCTATACAAGTGAAGCCCTGACACTCTGTAGCTGAGGTCACAGTTTGTATCAATATGATAAATATTCATTATTTCATTGTATAGGCTGTGTATATGAAATTACAATAATATTCTACTGGTAACAAATCTAATGAGAAAATATGTTAAGAAATACCAAATTTATATGTGTGCTCTGGCAGATGAGCAAACCTGTAAAAATTTTGACATACCGCGATCAACATAACAAATGTTGTCAAAGAGCTGTTTTTTCTTTTTCTTTTTTTTTTTTTTAGCTTCAACACAGTAAAAGCTTTCCTCTTGGTAAACGTGAGGAATTGTTTAGCTCTTTGGGATATTATCTGAATAGGAGAATAATGGCTTACTAAAAATCAGATTTTCTATTTTAAGCTTCAGATGTTACCTTTTATATTTCTATGTTCCAGATAATAAGAGTATGTTTAAAAAAAAAAAAAAACTGAAAATGTTTTTAACTTCTAAGGCTCTTACCTTGAAATGTATTAATGCTTTTATAACCTGCACACTGTGGACATCATCATCACCAGTTTTCATTAAATATTTTAGCATTTTGTAGTAATGGGGCTGTATCTAGACTACGGGGTTTCCTTTTATATTATCAGCTGCGATAACACATATGCTTAATAATTCATATGTAATTCACGTTTAAAAAGTTTTGGCTTCACAAATGAAAGCAATTATAACTACAAATTAAAACAATACAACAATTTTCCAGTCTGATCATTAATTGTAGGAAAAGGAACATGTATTTCTTTCTCCCTTTGTCCTACTCAGTTTCTTGAAATTATCCAGTTTCATTCCATTTGATAAAAATAGATAGCTTTAAGGTAGCTTCACCACTACAACACATGCACCAGCTCTTCCAATGTTAACAGGAACTTCCTAAAACACAAAACAAGAAACAAAACACTGTTGGAACTCTGATTTTAGCATAATATAAAATATTATATTCAATATGGTTGAAGAAGTCCTTACTTATTTTGGTCTAACATCACCTTGTCTAAAGATGAGATAATCTGCAGCCCAGATAACAGTGTAGTGTGGTGGAAAAAACACAGCCTTCAGAATGGTAAAAACCTGAGATTGAGGATCAGGTGATCTTAAGTAAATTTCATCTCTCCGATAATATTCTCACTTGAAAAATTACAGCTAATTATACTAACACGTCAAGGTTTTTGTGTTGTGATGGTTGAAATAATGAATAACAATTTGCACTTAGTAGTTATAATTCCACCATCTGTTAGTTCTCTTTCACTCTTTTCAAGATCACACAATGAAACAGTGACACAGCCAGAAATATAATCTAGGACTCTTAGCTACTTGCCTACAATCTTCAGAAAAGTAAATCCCACAAGCTGGTCAAGCATCTTGATTATTATATTTGACCTAACACCTTGCATGCTATTTTTTTTTTCCTTCTATTTCTGGGTGGTCCTAAGCATTGATAAAATAGGAGCTACCCTACATTGTAGCATTTGAGGGTTTTTGAGTCTTAATGAGTCAGATTATTGGAGGAGAGAGATTAAAATCTCATTATCAGCTGTCATTACATTAACACCAATTTACTTAGAGCAATAGCCAGCTGTACCCTGTAGAATACAGAGTAGCATGAAGTCAGCAGAAGGGAAGATGAAGTTAGATACCAAATACAAGGTTTACCTGTTTGTGGAGATGGTAAAGAGTTAATCATACTTTATGTTTTTTGTTAACTCATCATTTAATTGACAAAGTATTATTAAATATTTTAGAATAAATCTAGTGCTATCACTGGCAAAGTAGTCAAAAGGGTCAAATTTACCTTTAACATCTCAAAGATGCCATTTCAATGCTATCTTTTGCATTCTCCTTGAAATTATTTCTAATAGACGCCCAGCACTTTTGAGAGGTTTTAATTCTGGTCCCTTATTGTTTACTAAATTATTGACTGACTGAAGAATTTAGGAGTATTGCAGTCTACACAGTTTCTATATGGCAAAGATTGAAGGCTTTTCTCCTGGGTGCCAGCCAATAATAAAGGCAGATATTTGTGGAAGAGGATGTTGCCCTTTGGTTCTCAGGTCACAACATATACATAAAACGTTGGCCATGGTAAAATCCTTTATTTTATTTATTTATTACTGAAGTATTTGATTGGATTCGCTTATTTTATTTAAAGGGAATGCTTTCATGAAGTCAAGAGAATGGTCTGTCTTCTTTTATGTAAGTACTGATGGCTCCTGCTATCAACTATCATGTCATATCATATCAACTAGATCAACTAGTAATTCTCTAAGATATAAATAGAGCACAGACTATAAATTTCACTAAAAGATCTTGTAAGGGCCTAGAGAAGAGAATACAATTAATTCTGAAAATATATTTTAATATATTCTTTTTAAAACCTGAAATATAGTAATTTGAATATTTTAAGTTGAATACCTCTTTCCATTCATTTCTCTGTGCATCATATGACTCAACTGTGTTCAAATAAGTATGTCCATCATATCCTCCAACCACATAGAGTTTGTCTCCAAGCGGGCACACAGCAACAGCATCTCGAGGAACACTCAGAGGTGCCACAGTTGACCATGAGTCACTTTTTGGATCATACCTTAAAGGATTTAGAAAGACAATTGGGAGGAAAAGTCCAATAGAGTTACAATTGAAAATAATAGACATTCTCAAAATGTATACCTATCTGAAACACAGGATTAAAAACACTTTATACAAATATTAAGTATAGATTGGATAATATTAAGGCTATGTACATGACAAAATTACCTTCAGCCACTAGGTGTCTCTCAAAGCATATTGAACAAGTTTCCCTTTCCAAGATACCATGCACTTCATTAATAAGTACTCAGATAAACTTTGAGGAAATTTCACATATTGTGATCCTGGCATGATATAAAAAATGTCTCCTCTCATTTAGTAGTCTGATTGAAGAGCTTTTGTTTTTCTTTTATTATTTATTTGTCAAAGTTATACATAAGATGCCTCTTTTATATGAGAACTCATTTTAAAGTAAACCTGAATATAACTGCCTTTCTATTTTTGCTGTATGAAATGTACTACTTTGGTTTTAATACTATTTGCAGATAGAATGGTTACAGACTTATCCTGTGTTTTTCCCTGCTGAGAGTTCTTATTTATCTTCAGTGGAGTTAAGGTTTATTGTTTTCTATTTTAATCTGAAGTTAACTCCTTATCCCCAAACCTCTTTAGTAAGCAAAATGAAAAATAATACAGTAAGTAATATTAATTAACATATTTTCTAGAAATTCTTTCCTAACCTTTGAAGCTTATTTTTAAAAACACATAACACTAAAATCTAAAAATTGAACAATGAAGAAAACTCATATAATTATACACAAAAATTCTCCCTGACTTTACATTGGCCTATTTGTAAAAGTCTAATGAAATACATTTATTTTACAAAGGAGATTTTCATTTATCACTTTCCACTGATATATTTGTATTACCCCTCTAACCACTGTTTGTATATCTTTAATGATATTCTAAATCATCTGATTTCAGCTTCCATCTGAAATCGGTCTCACATCTAGAATTTTAAAAATAGTATCTGAAATCAGCAATAACTCAGACAACTTAAATTCTATATCATCGAGTGTCATGTAGCATATCACTTTAAATTCAGATGTTATGGTAAAAGTCAGAACCAGAAAATCCATAGCTGCATGCTCTGGCTAAGCCAAATCTTCAAAACAATAGCTATTGTTAATTGATGCTTCACTCAGCTGACAGTCAGGGTACACACACAGATGAATCATGAACCGAAACTCATAGAAGGATTTGCTCATAAATTTGCATCCAAAGACCCAAGACTTTTCTGCATGGGCATGGTAACTAATGCTCAAAATCTGGTTAACATTATTATTATCTGGATATTGCTTAATTAAGAAGAGGAGTTTGGGGAATGTTGAAGTTTCTGAAGAAAAATTAATTGATAATATGATTATCATCTGTAAAGATGTGTATCATCTGTAAAGACACACAGGAACAGTTATTAAAGACAAAAGTAGTCACCGCATATTCAAATTAAAATAGCATTACTTCTCTTCCCTGTTTGTCTTTTGCTTTTCTGTCTCCCCTTACTTTGAATGTAAGTATATATATTCTAATGGAAATGAAATTGAGCCGGAAGTCAAGAGAATGAGTCATGGTCTTATTTTCCCACTTAGAGTAACTAGGAATCATTTGCTTGATTTATGTGCCTCAATTTTCTCATTAACATTATAGCAATAGTGATCCCTAACCCAACCAATGTGATGGTTTTAGAAAACTTTAAATTATTATCATAAGCAATTGGGTATGCCAAAAGTGTTTTAGCAGAAAAAAAAAAAAAAATAGCATCAGAAAAATTCTTCAAGGCATGGAAATGAGGATTATCTGATTCCATAGAGGTTGTGTGGACCTTTAAGTGTTTAAGTGCGTTTTTTTGTTTTTTTTTTTTGTTTTTTTTTTTTTTTGAGACAGCGTCTCGCTCTGTCCCCCAGGCTGGAGTGCAGTGGAGCGCGATCTGGGCTCACTGCAAGCTCCGCCTCCCGGGTTCACGCCATTCTCCTGCCTCAGCCTGCCGAGTAGCTGGGACTACAGGCGCCCGCTACCACGCCTGGCTAATTTTTTAAAATTTTTAGTGGGGACGGGGTTTCACCGTGTTAGCCAGGACGGTCTTGATCTCCTGACCTTATGATCCACTCACCTCCGCCGCCCAAAGTGCTGGTATTACAGGCGTGAGCCACCGCACCCAGCCCCTTTAAGTTACTTTCTACTGACAAGCCTATTTTATAACTCTGTGTGTGTGGAAGTTGTAAAAAACTGAGTTTCCTTGTGATTTTTTTCTATAACAATACAAATTCATTTTGCCTGATAGCAATAGAATTGATTTCCACAATGTAGAAATAATGACTCCCAAAGATTATCTTTTATTGTTATATTATATAATTTCAACTAGTTTTGCATCTATTGAGAAATTATTTCAGTATTCAAAGTTGTCTAAGTACCTTTTATTCTAAGTACCTTTTGAACTTGTTTTAACATCTTATAATTGTTTTCTTTATCTATGAATCACATGAAATGTTTAACACATGTTCATTTTACATTTTTAAATTTTTTAATTGATATATATTTGTACACATTTATGGGGTACGTGTGATATTTTGTTACATACATAAAATGTGTCATTTTATATTTGCATGAAAGCCATGATTTTAAGTTTTTGAAAATTATATTTTAGCACTAGTCATTTTCTCAATGCCTTTTCAAGGAAAATGACAATAATAGCATAATAATAGGGTGATAATGTTAGTAATAAAAATAATACTGGATTATAGCAATAATACTAAAATAAAACTACCATACTTGCAACTGACTCCTATTGAATAATTAACATATGGCAAGCAATGTGGTAAGTGCATTATCACATTTTATCTTGTACCCTTGTGGTTGATACTATTATTATTCCCATTTTACATATGAGGAAACTGATGTTTAGAGATGTAAAGTAACTGGGACAAGGTCACATAATTAATAAATAGTAGATTTAAAGTTTGAACCGAGATCTGTCTGACATCTAATCTGATGCGTTTAACTACTATACTACGCATTTGTTTAGTATGTGTAAAGTTCTTATTTTTCTCTTTTTAAAAAAGAGTATGAGGCCGGGCGCGGTGGCTCAAGCCTGTAATCCCAGCACTTTGGGAGGCCGAGACGGGCGGATCACGAGGTCAGGAGATCGAGACCATCCTGGCTAACACGGTGAAACCCCATCTCTACTAAAAAATACAAAAAACTAGCCGGGCGAGGTGGCGGGCGCCTGTAGTCCCAGCTACTCGGGAGACTGAGGCAGGAGAATGGCGTGAACCCAGGAGGCGGAGCTTGCAGTGAGCTGAGATCCGGCCACTGCACTCCAGCCTGGGCGACAGAGCGAGACTCCGTCTCAAAAAAAAATAAAATAAAATAAAAAAAAATAAAAAAGAGTATGAGAATTTTAAAAATCAGTAAATTTGGGAGTGTAATTATGTCAGAAAATGAGGTTGAACATTTACTTATAGGATATGCATGTAAGTATGTAATTGTGTAGTCTGTGCCACAGATTATATCAGATAATATAAATTAAATTTATATTTTTAGTGGTTTATTTAAATTGATATAGACATTTTAAACCATAATAAGGCTAGTTCTACTGTGAACAACATATGGTGCTAAAATATGCAGCCCAATTTGTTTTTTTTTTCAAGTTTTAACACAGACTTCCACAATTTCAAGGGTTCACAGAGTAAAGCTAAGAAAGTGCTGGCATTATAATAATGGGAAGAAAAATGATTAATTAAAATAGTCATACATTCCACATTTTTTTGTTATGAGAGGTATACTTTTTTGTGATAAAATCAACTTACATAGTTTCATACATTTAGATACAGGAAGCCAAGTTAATGCAACACCAGTTTTACCACTAAGCCTCAACAAAAAGCTTCCAAACTGCAATAGAAACAAGAAAGCACAGACTATAATAAATGAAAACAGTCTTGCTAGGATTTATTACAAGAAAATTGCCATTATGAGATAGAGAATTATTTGTATCGCTGATTATATATTTACATGATTTACTTCTTGACAGATACAATTTTTGTGAAGTCAGATGCGGTTTTCATAGCAACAAACCTTCACAGCTTCTTATTTACTAGGTATCTTTGTACAGTTCTGTGTTATTTTGGATAAAATCCTTCAGGCAACTTTTAATATTTCTGTAAAAAACAACATGGGTTTTCCATATCGATCTTTCTCCTTGACTTCTCCCTCCCATGAGTTTAGCACTCCAATGCAGTTTTTTGTTTGTTTGTTTATGTTTTAAAGACAGAGTCTCATTCTGTTGCCCAGGCTGGCGTGCAGTTGTGCAGTGATCTCAGCTCGCCATAACCTCTGCCTCCCAGGCTCAAATGATTCTCATGCCTCAGCCTCCCCAGTATCTGGGATTACAGGCATGCGCGTCCATGCCCAACTAATTTTTGTGTTTTTTTAAGAGATAGGGTTTCTTCATGTTGGCCAGGCTGGTCTCAATCTCCTGGTCTCAAGTGATCCACCCACTTCAGCCTCCCAGAGTGTTAGGATTACAGGTGTGAGGCACCGTGCCCGACTCCAATGTAGTTTGAAGTGTCAATGAAATCTCAAGATACCATAATTATTTTTATACAAATTCGTTAGCACTTTTGATCAAGACTTTTTTCCCAAATATAATAATTCCAGATACTATATGTTTATGTTATATATGATTTAGTCTTGCCAACTATCAAGAGTTTTATAAAGAAGTTATAGTTACATGGCTTTTAGGTGTAGAACCGTAAATACTTTTACAGGCATAAGAATAGAATTCAATACCTAGGTATCATTACTTAAAATAAAAACTGCACTTAACCTTTGTTGAATACAATTATGGATTCTTAAAACATATGTGTACATTCTCTGGTAGTCAGGCTTATACCCTAACTTTTATGAGTTGTGTGCTGTCTATGACTTTTTGCGGTCTACAGAAGGCATCAATAAATCATCTAGGCAATTTAAAATTTTTATGGAATCTGTCCTTTTTAAAAAAATGTCCTGCAGTGTTGTTTAAACACAGTTTAAGTCTACTGTATTCTTTGGGTTTTTCTAAAAGGAAACATAATTTGGGCCGTGAATTTGGGCCATGTATTTGGGGAATCAAATGCGCGCATACGTGCGCGCGCGCGCACACACACACACACACACACACACACACACACACACACACTCACACATCCAGAAAGCACACATCCCTAGAAATGCCCAAGAATACATCAGGCCTTTATGCTGAGGTGATCCCAGGCACAGAACATGACCTGCTAATGCGTGATGGTCTAATGGATGAAGCCAGTCTTCAAAGACAGGGAAGGTGCCTGTTTTTTCAAAAACCCAGTTTTCAGCAAAAGATCAAAAGGCATATAAAGAAACAGAAAAAAATAAAAACAAAGTCAATTTTAAAATAACAAATTAAATCTCCAGATACTCTTCCTGTAGAAATATAAAGATCTGACTTACAAGACAATAACATAGCTGTCTTATGCTAAAGCCAAGATAAAAACAGAAATAATGTAAATAAGTAAAAAAAAAATTATAATAAAGAAACATAAAAATTCTTGAGCTGAAAATAAAATGACAATTTGAAAATTCAGTAGAGGGATTCAATGGGAGACTCAAGAAACAGAAGTAAGAATAAGTGAACTTAAAGATAGGTCATTTAAAATTATTGTGTCTGAGAAGCAAAAAGAATAAAGAAAAATGAATAGAGCCTGAGGGACTTACGGGCTAACATCCAGTGGACAAACATATGCATTTCAAAAATCTCAGAAGAAAAAGAGAGAAAAGAGCAGGAAGAATATGTGAAAAAAAAATAGCTGAAAAACCGTATCAAGACACATTATAAACTCTTAAAAGTCAGAGATAAAGAGACAATATTGTAAGCAAGAAGAGTAAAGCAACTTGACACATAAAAGGAATTCTCAATGAGATAACTAATAAATTTCTCAAAAAAACCTTAGAAGACAGAGGTATTTTTTTTTAAAGAGGGCAAATTAGGGGCTTTGCTGGCATGCCTCACTCACGAGGAAGTAGCAAAATAGTGTGTAGAGATTCACACTGTAAACTTTTATCTAAGAAGGAACACAGGTGATTAACATAAAAGCAAAAGAAACTCCAGATACTTTGATGAGTTTGGTGGCAGCAGCCTGGGCTGTGGGTTGAGTGGAAAATTGAGAGTGAGTCCCCAGTGCATGAGACGGGGAGAAAGGGTCTCCACCATACACATTCCCACTGGGGAGGTAGGTAATCTAGGCCAAGCGGGAGCTCCTTGACCCTACCAATCGCTGGATCTGATGTTGGGAGCAGTGGGGAGACCTTGAGAAGGGGTAACAGCAGGAAGTTGTGTTGCATGCATTCCAGACGCTGGCTCCAATAGAAGGTGGCCAATAAATATCCTAACTATAGGAGTCTCTACTGAAATCTGTAAGCCACATGGGCAGCAGTCACTAGCTGGGCAAGTCTCCAGACTGAGATTTGTGATCTAGTCTCAAAGAGGAGAGGAGTCCCCATCGCCAGAACTGAGAAGAGAGAGTGGTATGGGATTACAGTGTGCATGCAGGAGGTGGGTGACCTCCCCTTTGCAAGACCAGACTAGGAAGGGTACCATGTGGGAGCCCCAGTTTTTGTCCCAGCCAGGAAAGTCTTCAGCCTGGGACAGTTTTGCAATCTGAGATGTTCTGCTTGTAACTTAGCTATTTGTTTCAGCTTGTTGCCAGTAGTAGGCTTCAGGAGGGAGCTCTGCAGGATGGTGACCCAGGAAGCAAGGCAGGTCTCACTGCCACCTGCTAAATTTTGGAGCCCAAGCCACTCCTCATTTCCCATGCTGGCTCTTTGGAATGACAGAGGTTTCTCCACTCCTTTTAATATTGCCCCAGTGTCCTGAGAACTGCTTTTTATCACCCATCAGGGCTAGCACTTGCACCTGCTATTGGGGAGCCTGAGTAAGGGCATGCCTGATGCAGCCCCATCAAAATTTTACCCCATTACCCACGTCATAGGCAAAGCATGGGATCAGAACCCCTGGGAGTTCCACAGTCTAGCACGTTCCCTGGGACATTAGACTACTTCTCCTTGCTGGTAAAGATCAAGCATAGACCTTACTACCGCCATCCCAGCTGCCTGTCACCTGCCAGTGCCTTCAGCTGGCCAGCAGGTCAACCTGCTCAGCCCATTACAACTGCTGACATAACTGCACAGTTCTCGGGAAGGAAATGTGCTTTGTGCAACCTCTGCTACCACCATCACCCACACCACCCCAGCTGCTTAGGAGGCCCTGAGCCTGCTCACCTGCCTTGTACATTAATACTACAACTGGCATTTGAGCAAGTCACCACACTAAGGCTGTTTATAACCAAGGAAATTATAGAGCGCCTACATCACTCCTCCACTATCTCTGTCAGGGTTAGTGCTTGTATCCACCACTGGGATATCTGAGGGTGGCCCCACCTGGTCCAGCTCTGCCCAACTTCACCCTCCTCATGGTGCTGAGGATAAAGCCCAGGCCACTGGGTATTCCACAGACCAGCCCACTGCCTGAAGCACCAGAGGCCTTCTCCTGATAAGGAAATATAAAGCAAAAACCCATCTGCTACCACCACCACCACCACCACCACTGGCTCTTACCTCCTTCAAGTGCCACGTACTGGCCTGTAGGTTAAACTGCACAATCCAATACAAAATCCATTGACACCAGTGCAGATAAGCTTATGGAGACCTCTGCTACCCCAGCTCCAAAGGAGGCAGTGAGCCTGCTCACACCCCTAGAACATTGCTATGACAACTGGCACTTGAGAAAATCACACTAAGGCTACCTATAATGAAAAAAATTCATAGAGTCTTTGCCACTGAAAACACTCAGACTCAAAGCCTAATGATCTTATTCAAAATAGGTTATATTCACATCTTAAGGGGAAAAAAGTCCTGTCCAAATAAAAGTAAATTTAAAAATAAGAAGATGTGATATTTTTCTTTTCAAATGATGAGGAACCAATGGAACAGTTCTGGAAGTATAAAAGAACAGGGTGATATGGTAACCACCACAAAGCATTGCACTAACTCTTTAGCAGTAGTTCCTAACCAAAATGAAATACATGAAATTTCAGAAAAAGAATTCAAAATATTGATTTTAAAGAAGCTCAACAGGAATCAAGAGAAAGCTGAAAACCAATACAAATAAATCAGAAAATCAATCCAGAATATGAATGATAAATTTGCCAAAGAGATAGATTTTTTAAAAAAAGAAACTTCTGAAAAGGAAAATTCATTGAAGGCATTACAAAATACAGATGAAATCTTCAATGATAGACTAGACTAAGCAGAAGAAAGAATCTCAGAGCTTGAAGACAGTACTTTTTAATTTATCCAGTCAGATAAAAACGAAAAAAATAGAATTAAAAAGTGAGCTAAGCTTTTGGTAAGTATGGGACTATGTAAAATGTCCCAACTTACAAATTATAAGTATTCCTGGGGGCAAAGAAAAAAACCCAAAATCTGGGAAACTATTTGAGAAAATAATTAAGGAAAACTTCCCTAGTCCGGCAAGAGATCTAGGTATCTCGATGCAAGAAACTCAGAAAACTCCAGAAAAATATTGTAAGAACAATCTCACCAAGACATATAGTCATCAGACAGTCTAAATTCAATATGAAGGAAAAAAATCCTAAAATCAGCAAAAGAAAAGCATATAGTAACCTATAAAGGAAACCCCATCAGACTAAAAGTGGACTTCTCAGCGGAAGCCTTACAAGCCAGAAGAGATTGGGATTTTATTTTCAAGGCGCTTAAGGAAAAATCTGTAAACCCTGGCTTGTGTATACTGCCAGAATAAGCTTCATAAATGAAGAAGAAATAAAGTCTTTTGCAGACAAGCAAACACTGAGAAAATCTGTCACCACTAGACCAAACTTACAAGAAATGCTCGAGGAAGTTATAAACATGGATACAAAATTTGGTCAATACTTGCCATAATAAAAACATCTGAAAGTATAAAACTCAAAAGTCTTATAAAACGATTACAAAAATGAGGCTACAAAGTAGCTATATAACAATTAATATTATGACAGGAATAAGACCTCATGTATATGGGTTATGTATATAACCATAACTGTATATGAATTAAATATGCCAATTAAAAGAAATAGGCTGACAAAATGGATATATATATATAAAAAAGGATACAACCATACACTTCTTATAAGAAACACCTTATTGATAAAGACACTTAGAGACTTAAGTTAATGGGTGGAAAAAATATTCAATTTAAATGGAAAACAAAAGCAAACAGGAGTAGATATGTTTACATCTGATCAAGCAAACTTTAAATAAACAACAGTTTAAAAAGACAAGGAATGTCATTATATAATCATGAAGAAATCAATTCAACAAAAAGATGTAACAATCCTAAATATATATGCACCAAACACTGGGGCACCCAGATTTATAAAACGAATATTACTTGACTTAAGAAAAGAGCTAGGCAGCAATGCAATAATAGTAGGGGACTTCAACATCCCACTGACAGCACTAGGCAAATTATTGAGGCAGAAAATCAACAAAAAAACACAGGAAAATGGCCTCGGCAAAAAATTCGTGACTAAGACCTCAGAAGCACAGGCAACAAAAGCGAAAATATACAAATGGGACTTAAGTAAAAAACTTCTGCACGGCCATGGAAAGAATCAATAGAGTGAACAGGGAATCTTCAGAATGGGACAAAATATTTGCAAAGTATGTATCTGGCAAATGGGCTAATATCTGGAATTTACAAGGAACTCAGACATCTCAGTCATAACAAGAAAAACTCAAATAACCCCATTAAAAGTGGTCAAGTAATATGAAGAGATAATTTTTTAAAATGACATATAAATGGCCAAAAAGCATATGCAAAAATGTTCAACATTACTAATTATGAGAAAAATGTGAATTAAAGCCACCATGAGATACCATTTTACACCAGTAAAAATGGCTATTAATAAAAAGTCAAATAATAACAGATGTTGGCAAAGATGCAGAGAAAAGGGAACACACACTGTTAGTGGGAACGTAAGTAAGTATAACCTTTATGGCAATCAGTATGTAGCTTTCTCAAAGAGCTAAAAATAGATCTACCATTTGGTGCAGTAATCCCACTACTGCGTATCTACCTAAAGGAAGATACATCATTATACCAAAATATACCTGCACTCATAGATTTCATGAAGCACTATTCACAATAGCAAATATATGAAATCAACCTAAATGTCCATCAATGGATGACTGAATTAAAATATGCACACAAACACACACACACCCACATACACACACATATACATACACCATGGAATACTACTCAGCCATAAAAAAATCGTGTTTTAAACAATCATGTCTTAAAATAACTCAGAAACAGGAAGTCAAATATCACATGTTCTCAGTTATAAGTGGGAGCTAAATAATGCATACACATGATATAGGAAGTGGAGTAGTAGACATTGGAGACAGAACAGTGAGGCAGGTGGAGGGTGGTGAGAAATGAAAAATTACTTAATTGGCTCAATATAGACTATTCAGATAATGGCTACACAAAAAGCCCAGACTTCTCCACTTTGCAATAGGTCCATGTAGTAAAACTGTACTTATAGTACCTAATTTTTAAAAAATTTTATTTTATTAATTTCCAGGGTACATGTGCAGAATGTGCAAGTTTGTTACATAGGTAAAGGTATGCCATGGTGGTTTGCTGCACCTGTCAATCCATCACCTAGGTATTACACCCAGCATGCATTAGCTATTCTTCCTTATGGCCTACCTTACACCCACACTCCCCTGACAAGCCCCAGTGTTTGTTGTTCCCCATCCTGTGTCCATGTGTTCTCATTGTTCAGCTCCCACTTATAAGTGAGAACATGCGGTGTTTAATTTTCTGCTCCTGCATTAGTTTGCTGAAGATAATGGCTTCCGGCTTTATACATGGCCATACGAAGGATATGATTTCATTCCTTTTTATGGCTGCATACTATCCCATGGTGTATATGTACCACATTTTCTTTATCTAATCTATCGTTGGTGGGCATTTGGGTTAATTATATGTCTTTGCTATTATGAGTAGTGCTGCAATGAACATATGCATGTGAGTATCTTTATAATAAAATGACTTATATGTCTTTGGGTATATACCCAGTAATGAGATTGCTGGGTCAAATGATATTTTTGGTTCTAAATGTTTGAGGAATAGTCACACTGTCTTCCACAATGGCTGAACTAATTTACATTCCCACCAACAGTGTAAAAGCATTCCTATTTCTTCAGAACCTCACCAGCATCAACTGTTTCTTGACTTTCTAATAATTGCCATTATGATGGGCATGTGATGGTATCTCATCGTGGTTTTGATTTGCATTTAATGATAAGTGATGTTGAACTTTTTTTCATGTTTGTTGATCTCATGTATGTATTCTTTTGAGAAGTGTTGACAAAGCTGACAAAAACAAGCAATGGAGAAAAGATTCCCTATTTGATAAATGGTGCTGGAAGAACTGGCTGGCCATATGCAGAAAGTTGAAACTGGACCCTTCCTTACACCTTATACAAAAATTAACTGAAAAAGGATGACATGGTATGGCTATGTCCACACCCAAATCTCATCTTGAATTGTAGCTCCCATGATTCCCGTGTGTTGTGGGAAAGACCCAGTAGGAGATAATTGAATCATGGGGGCAGTTTTTCCCATACTGTTCTCATGATAGTGAGTAAGTCTCTCAAGATCTGGTGGTTTTATAAGGGGAAACTCATTTTGCTTGGCTCTCTGATTCTCTCTTGCCACCACCATGTAAGAAGTGCCTTTCAGCTTCTGCCATGGCCTCAACAGCCACGTGGAACTACGAGTCCATTAAACTTCTTTTTCTTCCCAGTCTTGGGTATGTCTTTATCAGCAGTGTGACAATGGACTAATACAGTAAATTGGTACTAGTAGAGTGGGCCACTGCTGAAGATATCTGAAAATGTGGAAGTGACTTTGGAATTGGGTAACAGGCAGAGGTTGGAACAGTTTGGAGGACTCAGAAGATAGGAAAACGTGGAAAAGTTTGGAACTTCCTAGAGTCTTGAGACTTGTTGAATGGCTTTGCCCAAAATGCTGATAGCAATGTGGACAATAAAGTCTAGGCTGAGGTGGTCTCAGATGGAAATGAGGAACTTGTTGGGAATTGGAGCAAAGGTGACTCTTGTTATGTTCTAGCAAAGAGACTGGCAGCATTTTGTCCCTGCCCTAGAAATTTGTGAAACTTTAAACTTGAGAGAGACTATTTAGGGTACCTGGTAGAAGAAATTTCTAAGCAACAAAGCATTCAAGAGGTGCTGTTAAAGACATTCAGTTTTATAAGGGAAGCAGAGCATAAAAGTTCAAATAATTTTCAGCTTGACAATGTGATAGAAAAGAAAATCCCTTTTTCTGAGAAATTCAAGCCCCGTGCAGAAATTTGCTTAAGTAATGAGGAGCTCAATGTTAACTGCCAAGACAATAGGGAAAATGTCTCTAGGACATGTCAGGGGTCTTCACGGCAGCCCCTCCCATCACAGACCTGGAGGCCTAGTGGGGAATATGTTTTCCCCATGCTGTGTGCAGCCTAGGAACTTGGTGCCCTGCATTTACAGCTGCTCCAGCTGTGGCTAAAAGGAGCAAATGTAGAACTCTGGCTGTGGCTTCAGAGGGTGCAAGCCCCAAGCCTTGGCAGCTTCCATGTGGTGTTGAGCCTGTGAGTGCACAGAAGTCAATAATCGGGGTTCGGGAACCTCTGCCTAGATTTCAGAGAATGTGTGGAAATGACTGGATGCCCAGATAGAAGTTTGTTGCAGGCATAGGGCCCTCAAGGAGAACCTCTGCTAGGGCAGTGCAGAAGGGAAATGTGGGGTCAGAGCCCCCACACAGATTCCCTTCTGGAGCATCACCTAGTGGAGCTGTGAGAAGAGGGCCACTGTCCTTCAGGTCCTAGAATGGTAAATCCACTGACACTGTGAGCCTGGAAAAGCCTCAGACACTCAGTGCCAGTCTGTGAAAGCACCTGGGAGGGAGGCTGTACCCTGCAAAGCCACAGGGCCAGAGCTGCCCAAGACCATGGAACCCACCTCTTGCATCAGTGTGACATGGATGAGAAACATGGTATCAAAAGTGTTCATTATGCAGCTTTAAGATATGACTGCCCCTTGCTGAATTTTGGACTTGCATGGGGCCTGTAGCCCCTTTGCTTTGGTCATTTTTTCCCATTTGTAATGGACGTACTTACTCAATGCCTGTACCACCGTTGTATCTAGAAAGTAACTAACTTGCTTTTGATTTTACAGGCTCACAGGCGGAAGAGACTTGCCTTGTCTTGGATCAGACTTTGAACTGTGGACTTTTGAGTTAATGTTGAAACGAGTTAAGAATTTGGGGGACTGTTGGGAAGGCATGATTGGTTTTTAAATGTGAGGACATAAGATTTGGGAGTGGTCAGAGGTAGAATGATATGGTTTGGCTGTGTCTCCACCCAAATCTCATCTTGAATTATAGCTTCTATGATTCCTACATGTTGTGGGAGGAACCCAGTGGGAGATAATTGAATCATGGGGGCCTGCCCTGCCTGCCTCATCTAAGATATTATTTGCAAAAGCCATTTTGTTAATTTCCAACGTGCTGTAATTCATATGAAAAGTGACAGTCTGTAGTTATAACAGGTGAATGTGCAATAATCTGTCTTGAAAAATTATAGACAGGAAGATAAATAGTCTAAGTAAGTGAAAACCCAGCTTAGAGTTAACACATCTGTGAACAAATGTGCAGTGCATTTTCTCCCATACTGTTCTCTTGGTAGTGAATACGTCTCATGAGATCTGATGGTTTTATAAGGGGAAACCTATTTTGCTTGGCTCTCTCTGTTTCTCTCTTGCTGCCACCATGTAACCTATTTTGCTTGGCTCTCTCTGTTTCTCTCTTGCTTCCACGATGATTGTGAAGCCTCCCCAGCCACGTGGAACTGTGAGTCTATTAAACATCTTTCTCTTCCCAGTCTCAGGTATGTCTTTATCAGCAGCATGAATACAGACTAATACAATGGATTGAAGACTAAAATGTATAGCCCAAAACTTTAAAAAACCCTCAACAAACTAAGAATAAAAGAAAACTACCTCACCCCAATGAAGGTAGTATATGGAAAACCAAGAGCTACTATCACACTTAATGTAAGTATTTCCTGTAGGAACAAGAACAAGGAAAGGTGCCCACTTCTACCACTTTATTTGACAATTAGAAATTTTAAACCAGAGCAATCAGGCTAAAAAGAGAAACAAAAGTCATGCAAATTGGAAGAGAAGAAATTAAGAAAGACATCAATAAAGGGAAAGATAGCTTTTGCTTATGGAGTGGAAACCTTAATATTCTTAAGATATCAACACACTCAGTTGGGTGTGGTGGCTCACACCTGTAATCCTAGCACTTTGGGAGGCTGAGGCAGTCAGATTGCTTGAGCCCAGGCATTTGAGATAAGCCGGGGCAACATGGCAAAACCTTGTGCCTACAAAAATTACAAAAAATTTTGCCAGGTGTGGTGGCACATGCTTGTAGTTTCACCTACTAAGGAGGCTGAGTTAGGAGGATTACATGAACTTGGGGACCATGCAGTGAATCATGATGGCACCACTGCATTCTGGCCTCGGTGACAGAGGGAGATCCTGTCATTAAAAATAATAATAAATAAATCAATACACAATGTGATCTACAGATTCAATGCAATTTCTATAAAAACTCCAATGGCATTTTTGGCAGAAATAGAAAAATTCATCCTAACTCCATATAGAATCTCAAGAGACCCAAAGTAGCAAAAACAATCTAGAAAATGAACAAAGTTGGAGGTTTACTGCCTCCCTGATTAAGAAGCTTACTATACCAGCTACACTAATCAACACAGTGATGTACGGGCATAAAGACAAACATAAAGACCAATGGAACACAGTACAGAGCCCAGAAATAAACCCTTACATATATGGTCAAAAAATTTTTGACAATGGTGCTGAGGCCACTGAATGGGGAAAGGAGAGTCTTTTCAACACATGTTAACGGAAAAACTGGATATACACATGCAAAAGAATAAAGTTGAACCTTTACTCAATAAAGAACAAATAAATTAATGGGTCAAAGGCCTGAAGGTAAGAGGTACAGTTATAAAACTCTAGGTATAAAACATAAATAAAAAGCTTGATTAACTTGTATTTGACAATCACTTATTGGATAAAACACCAAAAGAACAGTCAACAAGAAAAAAATATATAAATTGAACTTCATCAAAATTAAAAATATTTGTGCATCAAAAGACATTATCAACACAGTGACCAGGAAATCCATGAAACAGGAGAGACTATCTGGAAATCATACATATGATAAGTAACTAATTTCCAGAATATGTAAGGAACTACTATAGCAATAATATTCAGCCTTAAAAAGGAAATGAAATTCTGACACGTCATTACATAGATAAACCTTGAAGAATTATGCTAAATGAGATATGACAATCATAAAATAATAACTATTTATGATTCCACTTTTATGAGTTAACTAGAATAGTCAAATTCATAGAAACAAAAAGTAGAATAGTGGTTACCAGTGGCTGTGGAGAGGTAAAAATGTAGAGTTATTATTTAATAAATATAGACTTTCAATCTGAGCACATGAAAAATGTTGTAGAGATGGTTGGTAATGATATTTGCAAAACAGTGTGAATATGTCACTAAACTGTACACTTAAAATAGTTAAAGTAAAAAAAATCCTTATTATGTATAATTTGCCACAAAAATTAGCACTATTAAGGGGTGTTTGGTTATTGCTTATGCGAACTGTAGAGAGAACTAATGTGGTTTTTTCAGTGTCACATATATTTGACTATAGTACATTATAGTATTATAGTGTATGAAAATCAAATATGTATTATCTGAGGCAGTGATTGACCATATTTATGGCTTGTATAATCTTAAAAAAGTAAGTTGCATCTCTTAATAACTGATTTTAGAAGAGGCATTCCATTTATACACTGAATGCTAGGGAGCCAGTCATTGAGAATAAATTTTTAAAGTGCTACAGATCAGATATTCCCTATAAGAAACTTTTAGCTTTAGTTATCAATTATGTGTCAGTGGTATGTTTATCAGAAAAAAAAAAATTCATCTTTTCTTTAGACTCTTCTGCCTAAATTCTATCCTTTATGTCATTGTTCTACCAATTTCTTCCAAGTTGCTTTCTTCATGATATCCCAACTCTCCTCAATTTAATTTTTCCTCTGCCTAAAAGATAAAGTCTCAAAACTTCTACCTTGGCGTTAAGTGACATCAGACAATGTGGTCCTTAATTCTGTTCTGAGTTGCACTTCCAAATTGTATTTCCATCCAAAGTGTCTGCTCTAACTGAAAAAGCTGTCTCCTTTACTTCAATGGTTTTGATTGTGATTTTTTTTCTCCTAAATTTGTATGCCTGCAAGATACAAATTCTACCTATTCTATACATTTTCCTTGAGGATGCCATTCCACAATTATGTCTGTTTCCAAAATTTTGCTCTCCTTACTGTAAATTTGTCATTTGGTCTTAGGTTAATATTATTTAACTATTTCGTGTATGTATACAGTTTTTCTGTCTTGAAAGGGAATGTAAATGGTATAACTACACAGTCATAACACTTATTTTAAGCAAGATACACAATATTCATACAAGTGAATGTCTCCCTTTGAGTGAAATTACCTTTGGGAAACAAAATACTTATTGCAATAGAGTCATTGCAATAAGTATTTCTGTATATTAATAAAATACAGAATTATTAATTTCTGTGTAATTATTTCTGTATATTTTGTGATGGTAAGTCATCGTCCCTTTACAGATTAATTTCATTTGATTTTAAAAACAGTAAACTTATTTTTATGTTGTTAATGCTATTTTTGAAATTTCTATTGGTGTTTAATGAACAGGTGGTATTTAGTTGCATGAATAATTTCTTTAGTGGTTATTTCTGAGATTTTGGTGCACCCATCACCAAATAAGTAGACTTTATCCCTCTCCCCACTCACACCCTTTCCCCTGAGTCTCCAACGTTCATTGTATCATTCTTATGCCTTTACATCCTCCCCCACTTATGAGAGCATATAATGTGTGGTTTTCCATTTCTGAGTTACTTCACTTAGAATAATAGTCTCCAATTCCATCCATGTTGCTGTGAATGCCATTATTTAATTCCTTTTTACAGCTGAGTAGTATTCCATATATCACAGTTTCTTTATCCACTCGCTGATGGATAATCGACAGGCATTTGGCCAGTTCCATATTTTTGCAATTACAAATACTTCTGCTATAAACATTTGTGTGCAGGTATCTTTTTTGTATAATTACTTATAGAGACCCAATAGTGGGATTGCTGTTTCAAATAGTAGATCTACTTTTAGTTCTTTAAGGAATCTCCACACTGTTTTCCATAGTGGTTGTACTAGTTTAGATTCCCGCCAACAGTGTAAAAGTGTTCCCATTTTACCACACCCATGCCAACATTTATTATGTTTTGATTTTTTGATTATGTCCATTCTTGCAGGAATGAGGTAGTATTGCACTGTGGTTTTGATTTGCGTTTCCCTGATCATTAGTGATGTTGAACATTTTTTAAATATGTTTTTTAGCCATATGTATATCTTCTTTTGAGAGTTTTCTATTCATGACCTTAGCCCACTTCTTAATGGAATTGTTTGTTTTGTTCTTGCTAATTTGTTTGAGTTCCTTGTAGATTCTGTCATTTGTCAGATGTAGATTGTAAAGATTTTCCCCCTCTCTGTAGGATATCTTTTTACTCTGCTGATTATTTCTTCTGCTGTGCAGAAACTTTTTAGTTAAGTCCCATCTATTTAGGTCTGTTTTTGTTGCATTTGCTTTTGGGTTCTTGGTCATGAAGTCTTTGCCTAAGCTAAGTCTAGAAGGGTTTTTGCAATGTACCATCTAGAAATTTTACGGTTTCAGGCTTTAGATTTAAGTATTTGATTTGATCCATCTTGATTTGATTTTTGTATAGGGTTACAGATGAGGATCCAGTTTCATTCTTCTATATGTGGCTTGCCAATTATGCCAGTACCATTTGTTGAATATGGTGTCCTTTCCTCACTTTATGTTTTTCTTTGCTTTGTCAAAGATCAGTTGACTGTAAGTATTTGCCTTTATTTCTGGGTTCTCTATTCTGTTCCATTCATCTATATGCCTAGTTTTGTACCAGTATGATTTTGTTTTGGAGAGTATGGCCTTAAAGTATTGTTTGAAGTCGGGTAATGTAATGCCTCTAGATTTGTTCATTTTGCTTAGTCTTGCTTTGGCTAGGCAGGCTCTTTTTTGGTTTCATATGAATTTTAGAACTTTTTATTCTAATTCTGTGAAGAATGGTGGCAGTATTATAAAGGGAAATGCATTGAATTTATAGACTGCTTTTGGCAGTATGGTCATTATCACAATATTGATTCTACCCATCATGAGCATGGGATGTGTTTCCATTTGTTTGTGTCATCTATGTTTTCTTTCAGTAGTGTTTTGTAGTTTTCATTGTAGAGGTCTTTCACCTCCTTGGTTAAGTGCATTCCTAAGATTTTGTGGTTGTTGTTGCAGCTATTGTAAAACGGGTTGAGTTCTTGATTTGATTCTCAGCTTGGTCACTGTTTTTGTACAGCAGAGCTGCAGATTTGTGTACATTAATTTTTTTCCATAAATTATTGGAGTACAGGTGGTCTGGTTACATGAGTAAGTTCTTTAGTGGTGATTTGTGAGATTCTGTTGCACCCATCACCCAAGCAGTATGCACTGCACCATATTTGTAATCTTTTATCCCTAACTACCTCCCACTTTTCCCTTGCCCAGTCCCCAAAGTCCATCATATCATTCTTATGCCTTTGTGTCCTCATAGTTTAGCTCCCAAATATCAGTGAGAACATACGATGTTTGGTTTTCCTTTCCTGAGTTACTTTACTTAGAATAATAGTCTCCAATCTCATCCACGTTGCTGCAAATGCTGTTAAATCATTCCTTTTTATGGCTGCATAGTATTCCATTGTGTGTATGTACCATAGTTTCTTTATCTACTTGTTGACTGATGAGCATCTGGGTTAGTTCCACAGTTTTGCAATTGTGAATTGTGCTGCTATAAACATACATGTGCACGTATCTTTCATGATTAATAACTTCATTTCCTCTGGGTAGCTACCCAGTAGCGGGATTGCTGGGTCAAATGGTAGTTCTACTTTTAGTTCTTTAAGGGATCTTCACATTCTTTTTCATAGTGGCTGTATTTGTTTGCATTCCCACCAGCAGTGTAGAAGTGTTCCCTGTTCACCACATTCACACTAGCATCTACTGTTTTTTGATTTTTTGATTATGATCATTCTTGCAGGACTAAGGTGGTATTGCATTGTGGTTTTGATTTGCATTTCCCTGATCATTAGTAAAGTTGAGCATTTTTCATGTGTTTGTTGGCCATTTGTATATCTTCTTTTGATAATTGTTTATTCATTTCCTTAGCCCACTTTTTGATGGGATTGCTTGTTTCTTACTGATTTGTTTGAGTTCATTGTAGATTCTGGATATTAGTCCTTTGTCAGATGTACAGATTGTGAAGATTTTCTCCCACACTGTGGGTTGTCTGTTTACTCTGCTGACTGTTCCTTTTGTCGTGAAGAAGCTTTTTAGTTTGATTAGGTCCCAGCTATTTAGCTTTGTTTTTATCGCATGTGCTTTTGGGCTCTTGGTCATGACATCCTTGCCTAAACCAATGTCTAGAATGGTTTTTCCAATGTTATCTTTTAGAATTTTTATAGTTTCCGGTCTTAGGTTTAAGACCTTAATCCATCTCAAGTTGATTTTGTATAAGATGGGAGATGAGAATCCAGTTTCATTCTCCTATATGTGGCTAGCGTATAATCCCAGCATGATTGGCTGAAAAAAGTTCTTTTCCCACTTTATGTTTTTGTTTGCTTTGTCAAAGATCAGTTGACTGTATTTGGGTTTATTTCTGGGTTCTCTACTCTGTTCCACTGGTCTATGTGCCTATTTTTATACCAGTACCATGATGTTTTGGTGACTATGGCTTTATAGACTGGTTTGAAATCAGGCTGTGTGATGCCTCCAGATTTGTTCTTGTGCTTAGTCTTGCTTTGGCTATCAGGGCTCTTTTTTGGTTCCATATGAATTTTAGAATTTTTTTTTCTAATTCTATGAAGAATAATGATGCTATTTTGACGGAGACTGCATTGAATTTGTAGATTACTTTTGGCAGTATAGACATTTTCACAATATTGATTCTACCCTTCCACGAGCATGGGATGTGTTTCCATTTCCTGGTGTCATCTATGGTTTCTTTCAGCAGTGTTTTGTAGTTTTCCTTGTAGAGGCCTTTTGACCCCTTGATTATGTATATTCCTAAGTATTTTTATTTTTTGCAGCTATTGTAATAGGGGTTGAGTTCTAGAGTTGATTCTCTGCTTAGTTGCTGTTGGTGTATAGAAGAGCTACTGGTTTGTGTACATTAATCTTATATCCAGAAACTTTGCTGAATTCTTTTATCAGTTCTAGGAGCTTTCTTGAGGAGTCTTTAGCGTTTTCAAGGTGAATGATCATATCATCAACAAACAGTGAGAGTTTGACTTCCTTTTTACTGATTTGGATACCCTTTATTCCTTTCTCTTGTCTGATTGCTCCGGTTATGACTTTCAGTTCTATGTTGAAGAGGAGTGGTGAGAGTGGGCATCCTTGTCTTGTTCCAGTTCTCAGAGGGAATGTTTTCAACTTTTCCCCATTCACTATTCTGTTGGCTGTGGGTTTGTCATAGATGGTTTTTATTACATTAAGGTATGTCCCTTGTATGCTGATTCTGCTGAGAATTTTAATCATAAACATTGCTGGATTTTGTCAAATGCTTTTTCTGCATCTATTGAGATGATTATGTGATTTTTTAAAAAACTTTATGAGGTGTATCACATTTATTGATCTGTGGGATGTTAAACAATCCCTGCATCCCTGGTATAAAACTAAATTGATCATGGTGTATTATCTTTTTGATAAGCTGTTGTATTCTGTTAACTAGTATTGTGTTGAGAATTTTTGCATCTATGTTCATCATGGATATTGGGCTGTAGTTTTCTTTTTTGGTTATGTCTTTTCCTGGTTTTGGTATTAATGCTGGCTTCATAGAATGAATTAGGGAGGGTTCCTTCTTTTCCTATCTTGTGGAATAGTGTCAAAAGAATTGATATCAATTTTCCTTTGAATGTCTCGTAGAATTCCACTGTGAATCTGTCTGGTCCTGGACTTTTTTTTGGTGGTAATTTTTGTAGTTACCATTTCAATCTCGCTGCTTGTTATTGATCTGTTCAAGGTATCTAATTCTTTCTGATTTAAGCTAGGGAGGTTGTATTTTTCCAGAGATTTAGCAATCTCTTCTAGGTTTTTTAGTTTATGTGAGTAAAGGTGTTCATAGTACCCTTGAAGGATCTTTGGTATGTCAGTTGTAATATCTCTTTCAGTTCTTACTGAGGTTATTTGGATTTTTCCCTCTTCTTTTCTTGGTTAATCTTGCTAATGGTCTATCAGTTTTATTTATCTTTTCAAAGAACCAGTTTTTTGTTTTATTTATCTTTTGTATTTTGTTTGTTTGTTTGTTTCAATTTCATTTAGTTCTGCTCTGATCTTTTTGTGATAAAATTTCCAGGTGTTTTTGTGCTTCTTGTATTTGGATGTCTAGGTCTCTAGCAAGGCCAGGGAAGCTTTCCTCAGTTATTCACCCAAATATGTTTTCTAAGCTTTTAGAATTCTCTTCTTCCTCAGGAACACATATTATTGTTAGGTTTCATCGTTTAACATAATGCCAGACTTCTTGGAGGCTTTGTTCACATTTTCTTATTCGTTTTTTTTTTGTCTTTGTAGGACTGGATTAATTAAAAGACCTTGTCTTTGAGCTCTGAATTTCTTTCTTCTACTTGTTCAATTACATTCTGAGATTTTTCAGGGCATTTCACATTTCTAAAAGTGTGTCCAAAGTTTCTGGAATTTTGATTGTTTTTTTCATTAAGCTGTCTATTTCCTTGAACATTTCTCCCTTCACTTTTTGTATCATTGTTTGTATTTCCTTGCATTGGGCTTCGCCTTTCTCTGGTCCCTCCCTGATTAGCTTAATAACTAACCTCATGAATTCTTTCTCAGGTAAATCAGAAATTTCTTATTGGTTTGGATCCATTGCTGGTGAACTAGTGTGATTTTTTTTTCGGGGGGTGTTGAAGAGCCTTGTTTTTGTGATATTACCAGGCAGGGCTGGTTTTCTGGTTCCTTCTCATCTGGGTAGGCTCTGTCAGAGGGAAGGTCTAGAACTGAAGGCTGTTTTCTCAGATATCTTTTTTCCCCCAGAATGTTCCCTTGATGTAGTACTATTCCCCTTTTCCTATGGATGTGGCTTCCTGTGAGCTTAACTGCAGTGACTGTTGTCTCTATTCTGGGTCTAGCCACCCAGCAAGTCTATTTGAATCCGGGCTGATACTGGGGGATGTCTGCACAGAGTCCTGTGATGTGAACCGTCTATGGATCTCTCAAGATGGAAACCAGTGCCTGTTCCAGTGGAGGTGGCGGGGGGTGCAATGGAGTCTGTGAGGATTCTTAGCTTTGGTGGTTTAATGCTTCATTTTTGTGCTGGTTGGCCTCCTGCCAGGAGGTAGCACTTTCCAGAAAGCATCAGCTGTGGTAGTATGGAGAGGGACTGGCCATGGGTGGGGCCCTAAAACTCCCAAGATTATATGCCCTTTGTCTTCTGCTACCAGGGTAAATAGGAAAGGGCCATCAAGTAGGGGTGGGCTAGGCATGTCTGAGCTCAGACTCTCCTTGGGTGGGTGTAGCTGCAGCTCCTGTGGGGGATGGGGGTGAGATTCCCAGGTCACCGGAGTTGTGTACCTAGGAGGATTATGGCTGCCTCTGCTGAGTCATGCAGGTTGTCAGGGAAGTGGGGGAAAGCCAGCAGTCACAGGTCTCACCCAGCTCCCATGCAAACCGAAGAGCTGGTCTCACTCCCACTATGCTTCTCCCCAACAGCCCTGAGTCTGTTTCCAGGTGGAGGACTAGATGGGCTTGAAAACTTGCCCTAGGCTACCTGCTTCCATGCTGCAAAAGAAAAGGGCTTGGTTCTTCCCCTGCCTGTGGAGTCTGCACACCAGATTTGTGCCCTCCCCCAACTTCTGGCCAGGAGGCTTCTCAAAACGTTCAAATTGTTACAGAGTTCAGCTAAAGATTTCCTCCTCCCTGTGGAGTTTCACCCCCTGCTCCTCTGGCCAACCTCCAAATGTATCCCTGTGGCACCAGGCAGGAATGGCCTGCTAGCGGACCCAGCAAGCTCACAGGGACTTACTGCTGCTTCCTCTACCCCTGTATTTCGCTCGGCCCTCTAAATCGCCTCAGCACCAGGTAAAGTTGGAAACTTCTCCTGCAAATAGACCTTCAGCTTCTCCAGTGGGTGTATTGTATTTGGGAGAGGAGGGTTTCCCTTTCACACTTCTGCAGTTGGGCCACTCACAATACTTGGGGTGTCTCCCGGGTCCTACACAAGCATTAGTTTTCTTCAGACGGTCTGTGGGTTCTCTCAGGATTGCTGGTTTGTTCTTGCAGTTCATCTGGAACTAAAATTCACAATGCGAGCCTCTGCACGCTGCTCTGTCTGGAGCTGCAATCTTCTCCTCCCTCATGTCCACCATGATGATTCCAATTCTGATTTGTGTACATTAATTTTGTAACCTGAAACTTTGCTGAATTCATTTCCCAGTTCTAGGAGCTTTCTGGATGAATCTTTAGGGTTTTCTAGGTATACAATCATGTCATCAGCAAACTGACAGTTTGACTTTCTTATTGCTAATTTGGATGCCCTTTATTTCTTTCTCTTGTCTGATTGCTCTGGCCAGGACTTCCAATACTATGTTGAATAGAAGTTGTGAAAGTGGGCATCATTGTCTTCTTCCCGTTCTCAGGGAGAATGCTTTCAACTTTTCTCTGTTCAATATTATGTTGGCTGTGGGTTTGTCATAGATGGCTTTCATTACCTTAAGGTATGCCCCTTCTGTGCTGATTTTGCTCAGGGTTTTAATCATAAAGGGATGCTGGACTTTGTCAAAGGGTTTTACTGCATTTGTTGAGATGATTATGCGATTTTTTAAAAAAATATTTTCATGAGATGTATCACATTTATTCACTTGTGAACGTTAAACAATCCCTGAATCCCTGGTATAAAACTAACTTGATCATGGTGTATTATCTTTTTGACATGCTGTTGGATTCTGTTAACTAGTATTATGTTGAGAATTTTTGCATCTATGTTCATCATGGATATTGGGCTGTAGTTTTCTTTTTTGTTATGTCCTTTCCTGGTTTTGGTATTAGGATGATACTGGCTTCACATAATGATTTACGGGGGATTCCCTTTTTCTCTATCTTTTGGAATAGTTTTAGTAGCACTGGTACCAATTATTCTTTGAATGTCACATAAAATTCAGCTGTGATTTCATCTGGACCTAGACTTTTTTTGTTGGTAACTTTTTAGTTATTGTTTCAATCTTACTTCTTATTATTGGTCTGTTCAGAGTTTCTATTTTTTCCTGGTTTAATCTAGGTTGTATATTTCTAGGAATTATCCATCACCTCTAGGTTTTCTAGTTTATGTACGTAAAGGTGCTCCTAGTAGCCTTGAATGATCTTTTGTATTTCTGAGATATTGGTTGTAATATCTCCCATTTCATTTCTAACTGGGCTTATTTGAATCTTTTCCTTTCTTTTCTTAGTTAATTTTGCTAATGGTCTATGCATTTGGTTTATTTTTTTCAAAGAACCAGCTGTGTGTTTTATTTATCTTTGTATTTTTTGTTTGTTTCAATTTCATTTAGTTCTGGTCTTTCTTTTCTTCTTCTGGGTTTGTTTGTTGTTTTTTCTCTAGTTCCTTGAGGTGTAACCCTAGATTGTCTATTTGTGCTCTTTCAGACTTTTTGATGTAGGCATTCAATGCTATGAACTTTCCTCTTAGAACCACTTTTCTGTTTCCTAGAGGTTTGGAGAGGTTATATTATCATGATTGTTCAGTTCAAATAACTTTTTCTTTCAATCTTGATCTCTTTTTTTTTTTTTTTTTTTTTTTTTGAGACAGAGTCTCGCTCTGTCACCCAGGCTGGAGTGCAGTGGCCGGATCTCAGCTCACTGCAAGCTCCGCCTCCCGGGTTCACCCCAGCCTCCTGGCCTCCTGAGTAGTTGGGACTACAGGTGCCTGCCACCTCGCCCGGCTAGTTTTTTGTATTTTTTAGTAGAGACGGGGTTTCACCGTGTTAGCCAGGATGGTCTCAATCTCCTGACCTCGTGATCTGCCCGTCTCGGCCTCCCAAAGTGCTGAGATTACAGGCTTGAGCCACCGCGCCTGGCCTCAATCTTGATTTCATTGTGACTCAACGATCATTCAGAAAGGGTTTTGCCATGTTGGCCAGGCTGGTCTTAAACTCCTGATCTCAGGTGATCCTCCCACTTTGGCCTCCCAAAGTCCTGAGATTATAGGCATGAGCCACCATGCCTAGCCTGTGAATGCTTTTTATGTATGCTATTTCACTGGAGAATTTTCCATTCATATTCTACATGATACTTATTTATTTATTTATTTGATGTGTTTAAGTTGCACTTCACCTTTCTCCCATACCTCCTTGATTGGCTTAATAGTTGACCTTCTGAAATCTTCTTCTGGCAATTCAAATACATCATCTTGGTTTGGATCCATTGCTGGTGAGCTAGTGTGATCTTTTGGGGGTGTTAAAAGACCTCATTTTGTCAAACTTAAAGAATTGGTTTTCTGGTTCCTTCTCATTTGGGTAAACTATGTCAGAGGGAAGATCTGGAACTCAAGCGCTGCTGTTCAGATTCTTTTGTCCTATGGAGATGATGCCTTGATGTGGTGCTCTCCCCTTTCCCCTAAGGATGCGGTTTCCTGAGCACCAAACTGCAGCGATTGCTATTTCTTTTCTGGATCTAGCCACCCAGCAGAGCTACTGGAGTGGGGAGTGTCTGCCATGAGACCTGTGATGTGATCCGTCTTCAGGTCTCTCAGTCAGGGATACTAGCACCTACTCTCATGGAGGTGGCAAGGGAGTGAAGTATGCTCTGAGGGTCCTTGGTTGTATTTTTGTTTAGTATACTGGTTTTGTGTTGGTTGGCCTCCAGCTAGAAGTTGGCACATTCAAGAGCCCATCAGTTCCATTTGTTTAGGAAGGATACAACTTTGCCTTAGGCTTACGCAGTGGGTAGGGCCATAGCGCTACCAAGAAATTATGACGTTTGTGTTTGTCTACCAGAGCTTAAAGAGAAAGAGCATCAGGTGGGGGCAGGGTTAGGCATGTCTGAGCTCAGACTCTCCTTGGGTGGAGCTTGCTGCAGCTGCTGTGGGGGATGGGGTGTGTTTTTCAGGCCAATGAAGTTATGTTCCCAGGGGGATTATGGCTATCTCAGCTTCGTCACATAGGCCACCAGGAAACTGGGGGAAAGCTGGCAGCCACAGGTCTCACCCAGCTGCCATGCAGCCTGCAGCCAGAAAGGCTGGTCGCACTCCCACTGCACCCCCACTCAACAGAACCTAGTTTATTTCAAGGCAGCCAGTGAGCAGGACTGAGAACCTACCCTAGGCCATAAGTCTCCCAGCTGAGAAAGCAAGCAGGCCCACAGTTCCTCGGCTGTCCCTGCGCAGCAATCCACCTCCCTCAGAGGGTCTGTGGATTCTCTTGGCTTTCCTGTTACGTTCCTGCGGTAGTTCTTAGAGCCAAAGTTCACAATATGGTTCTCCACACACTGCTCTGTCTATGTGAGTGGGAGCTGCGAGTTAGTCCTGGCTCCTCTCCACCATTTTTTCCCCAATCTCAGTAAACTTATTTTGATTTGAGTCTCCTGAATTGGTTGAGTGATGTAGCTTGGCACAAAATTTGTTTGTTTACCACTTTGTCTTACTATTTTATAGTGTGACTATATAACAATAAGATGGCATATTCTTTTTACATACTTTATGCTGAATCTGAAATGAATATGGAATATTTAAAAAATATATTTTTAGCCTAAGAGAAAGTGTACAATTTTACAGAAGATAAATCCACTAAAAGGATTAGCATTTATTGGAAGACTACTTTCTGGTTGTTTAAAAATGTAATGAAACACAGTCTATTAAAAATAAAAATAAAGAAAAATTAAAATTAGCTAAGATCCCATATTTGAAAGAGCCTAGAACAGGAGAGGACTGGAGTCTTAGAGGATCCCAGCTGGGAAAGGATTTGTTCTTCCTAGATTCCTGTTGTACTATTTAATTTTTTTAGAGTGGGCATAAAAATAAATTGATTTCCATTTAAAAGAAAAAAAAATTCTTTCTATTTCTAAAAAAATAAATAACCAAATAATTACATACAGAAAGAAATAGAAAAAAACTTACCGTTCCACACAGTCAGAAAGCCTGGAGCAATGGTTGGAAGCAGGGGCATCATGCCCCCCCACAACATATAAGAATCCATTATATGTGGCAACTCCCACACCTCCACGTCTTTTGGACATTGGAGCACACAAACTCCACTTGTTAGTGTGTGGGTCAAAGTATTCCATTGATTTGAGGCAGGAACTTCCATCACGTCCACCAATAGCATATAATCTAGATAAACAGACAGAACCGCGTGTATGTATATGTGTGTATACATACACACACAAAATGCATGCATAGAGTGAGAGTGAGTGAACTTTGCACAAAGCTTTTCAAGTTTCTGAAGGGTCTGACTATATATTCTACTCCTACACTATTTTGCAGTGAATAGCAGAAGTCTGTGAATAGATCATTACCTGAGGGCACCTGTTAAAATCTATCCCAACCCAAACCTCCCTTTTTCACTATCTTTGTCACAGTCATTTTAACATAATTGAATAAAAGATTTCATGGGATATGAGGCACAGAAAAAAGAGGGAAACATCAAAAGGATTGGCAGGATAGTTCCAAAGACCAACTCCAACAACCTTACAATTTTAGCAGGGTTCAATTACCTAGGAACAGAATCTGTTGTTTTTATGTATCACTTTATATTTGCATTAAAAAATTATCACTTAGAAGACATTAACTTAATAAACAACTAAGGAAAGAGGATAGAACCTAGAAACTAGATTTTTTTTTCCCCTAGGAAGTGATATTGGCTATGACATTTCTCCCATACACTTTAAAATGCCATTCTTTTGATTAGCATTTTAAAAATAATTTTAAAATTATCATGCATTAATAAAGAAGACAGACATTTATTAATCCTTATTCCTGTAAGTTCCCTTCCTGCTGAGTTGTAAACAACAGCAACTCAGCAAAGCACAATTAAATGGGGCAAATTTCATGTTTTCATCCTGTTCTGTATTAGGTAGGAGATCACATAACTGAATCACCTGACATTATTCAGGTCAGGCCACAGATAGATTTAGGAGTAGCTTAAGCTCTAAGACACTTTAAAACTGGACCTCCTCTTAACTGCGGACATTTCCGATTTATTTCTGTGCAAGGTTCTAAAAACAATGTGTTGACATTTTGACTGAGACCATATCTATGATAATGTATTGGCTTCATGCATAGTCAATATAAACACACAAGGCTGTCTCCGGCAACTGACCCAACCTATTGTCTGAAACTCGCATGATTCATTACCCTCTTATATGCTGGTCATTGTCTCCAAAGTTCCCTTGTCAGAAAGCAAATAATACCTGGTAACAAATCAAGCTCTTAGAAACTTCTAACATCATCATGTTTTAGTATAATATCTCGGAAGTGATAGGCAAGTGACAGGAAGAGGTAAATATTCAGGAAGGGTGAGACTAGGTAGGATTCTATATTTAGGAACCCTGAACGCTCAGGAGAGAGATTGTTGAAAGAATAAAAGAATCACCTTGTTATAACCATAGACAGACTAAAGTTTTGATAAAAATAAATCATAATGTAAAAAAAGTAGTAACTTCTTGAGGGTAAAATTAGAACTGGCTTGCCTGTAAAAGTGTTTCTCAAGTTTAATGTGCACAGAAGTCACCTGAAGATCCTGTTAAAATTAAGATTCTGATTCAGGACGTTTGGGGTGGGGCTAGGATTCAACATTTCTAAATACATCTCAGGAAAGGTGGATGCTGCTGGTCCCAGGACAACACCTTGATTAGCAAGAGCATAGAGAATATTTCATCAAGTATTTATTTTAGACAAGTATTTTCAGTCCTAATGGAGAGTTCCAATGAAGATCTTTTATTATTGATAACAAGTACATCCAGGTTTTTTGGAATGCTAATTGATTGATGGATCACATCACTGAAGTTCTGTACTATATGACCTGGAAGCAATGAGCATGTGTGTTTCAACTTACTCACTTGTTGTTTAATGCAACAACACCAACTGTGCTTCTAGGAGTTGACATACTGGCTACGTAATTCCACTGTCGTCCCTCAGGGTCCCATCTTTCTACAGTATTTAGATAGCTCCATCCATCATGACCACCTACAGCATACATTGGTCCTTCAAGAGTGGCTACACCTAAAAAAATTAAAATAATATCTGGGTTCACCTAGGTATGCCACACACAATGAATATTGTTTCATTTTGCAAGCAATTAATTGCTTAACTTTTTTTTTTGCTTATTAAACAGTTTTGCATGCATATGAATCGTTTACTGACTCTGTTGTAAAGCTAAGTATGGTTTTCTAACCTTATGAAACTTTCAGTTTTATTTACTATATCATAGAAGGGTATCATCGAAGTCAAAAGAGGCAGTAGAATGCATCACTTCTAGATACGTAATTTAAAAAGCTGGCTCTTTCTGGCAAAATTTCAGTATTATTTGTTGATATAACATGTAGATACAACATGATGTTGAATCTTAGATAAACCTTAGAATTACAGGCTGACTGCAGTTGGTCTTTATAACCTCTGGTGTTTAATATAGGGATAAAAAGATTCCCATGAGCTAACTTACTAGACAGCTTTTTAATGTAGTTAGAAGTTTGTTCCTTCAGGTATTATGAATAGCCCATTTCTGCTTCGCATCTGCTATGATAATTTACATAATTGATTTTTTTCCCCACCTTGACTATCCCAATCAACCTCTCAGTGGTATATCATCATCACTTCTCCTACCTATTTACTAATATCAATTATATGGAAAAATAAGCTTGCTCTGATTTCTCTGCAGGATCTTTCTGAGCTATGCCTAGGAATAACACTGACATAACTAGATAATATAATTATATAGTGTATTATTTGGCAGAGTCAATTTATCAGGATAATTGGGACAAGCAATACCATTCCTGAATCTGCCTCTTTTTAGCTCTGTAAAAGTCAAATCAAAAAAAAAAAAAAAAAAAAAAGGAAAGTTTTCTGTTGTTCAGCCAACTCTTAACGATATCGCAAAAATCTGGAGCCTAGTATAAAGAAAGAGGTATCCTGACAAATATTCAGGAGAATCAAAGTTCTCCACTAGGGGCACATGATTCATCTAACTGGAAACACAATCCCTCTCAATCGTCAAGTACTTTCCTCTCTAAATTGAGCTTAGAAGAAAACTCCTTGCTGTAGTTGTATATTATTTAATAGTAAATCCCTTTGAAAAGCTGTTATCTTTTTTAGAAGGAAACCCCTTTAAAATACTGGTGGAAGGGAATCAGGAGTAACCTGCAACAACAACAAATGTTTCCCAGGCTTTTATCATTTCTTTAAGTTTTTCATCATTTTGGAGACATTTTCACTAAGGATTTGGCTAAATCCCAATTATGTGCTGCTAGATTTAATTTATTTTTTTATTTTTATTTTTATTTTTTTATTTTTATTTTTATTTTTTTTGAGTCGGAGTCTCTCTGTGTCGCCCAGGCTGGAGTGCAGTGGTAGGATCTCAGCTCACTGCAAGCCCCGCCTCCCGGGTTTACGCCATTCTCCTGCCTCAGCCTCCCGAAGAGCTGGGACTACACGCACCCGCCACCTCGCCCGGCTAGATTTTTGTATTTTTTAGTAGAGATGGGGTTTCACCGTGTTAGCCAGGATGGTCTTGATCTCCTGACCTCGTGATCTGCCCGTCTCGGCCTCCCAAAGTGCTGGGATTACAGGCTTGAGCCACCGCGCCTGGCCAGATTTAAATTTTTAAAAACTCTACTTACTATACCTTCTTGAAAAATACATTACGTTAAGCTCTTACCTAAGCCGTGCCGATGTGTTGACATGGGAGGCATCACAGTCCAGATTCTGCCAACTGGATTAAAACATTCCACTGTATTCAAAGTTTTTAAACCGTCTCTTCCTCCCACGACATAGAGCTTATTATCAATAACTGCAACTCCAAATTGAAGCCTACGGCCATTCATGGTGCCAATATGTAGCCAACTGTTGGTCCTGAGGTCATATTTTTCAATAGTAGTAGTACCTGACAAAGGGATATTGAACAATGGTAAAATGTACTTTTATTGACATTTTGAATTGGTATTATACACGTTATAATTATATACCCATAACTTACAGCACAGTATCAGTGATTACAATTCAAATGAAGTAAGTAGCCCAGGTAATTCTACAACCTGGGAGATAAAGCAAAGGATAATCTTTTACCAACTCTGAACCCAAATAGAAGAGTCAAAATAAAATGTTTTATGTAATGTGTTTGGTTTATACCCTTACAACGCTGGCTTTGGCTATACTATTCTACTGGTGGTATCAACACAAGTGTCAAATGACATAATTTATGACAAAATACCTTGGATTCTATTATTGAATGTTTGCACATCTGTTACAGATGTAATTATTGATAACCATTCAATATATTAATTTATGGTTTTTACATTTGTTTTGGGTGTGTGTGTTTGTTTGTGTGTGTGTGTGTTTATTTGTGTGTGTGTTTGTGTGTGTGTGTGTGTTTATTTAAAAGACATGTAACTAAAGGACCAGGAATGAAAATTATTTTTAAATGGGCCTTTAGCTGGGTGTGGTGGCATGCACCTGTAGTCCCAGCTACTTAGGAGGCTGGGGTCGGAAGACCCCTTCAGCCCAGGAGGCGGAGGCTGCAGTAGGCCAAGATCAAGCCACTGTACTCCAGCCTGGGTGACAGACTGAGACTCTGACTATATAAATAAATAAATAAAATTCAAAAAATGTTAAATGGGCCTTTGGTGTTGACTCACATAATGTTCCATGACGGTAATGATGCAAGAGGTAGAGAGAAATGTATGCAGATAGTAAGGGCAAGAGAGTCCTTGGTGGAATTACCTTTCTAATCAAAAGCAGCCCCCCAAATCATTTATTTTCTAACAAAGAGCAGCCTGAAAAATCAGGCTGCAGACATAGATAAGCAAGCTGGAAGCTTGCACAGGGGAATGCCAGCAGTTGCACCGATTGGAAAGGGCTACCTTGGGGGCAGGCATTTCCAACATGGAGGCTTCATCTCCCCTTTTTTTTGTTACCACGTGTACAGTAAGAAAGAAACGGGTAACATGGCCAGCTTAGGCAGAGAACCTACCTGCATAATAAAAGATTGGTGTGGGGGCGGCCAGAGATTTGTGCCCTATGCAAATGGCACACCTGGTCCTAACCAGTCTTTTGCTCCCTATATATATCAGACACCACCTCTTCACCAGCTCATCTATGGACCCCCCTGCATTTCATCACAGATCTGGAAACCCATTTTTCCAGGACCCCTCTCTGTAGCAGAGAGCTATTCTCTTTCTTTTGCCTTTTAAATTTCTGCTCTTAATCTCAGTCTTTGTACGTCCTTGTCTTTGATTTCTGTGGCCATGAGACAACGAACCTCATCTGTTACCCCAGACAATGAACCCGCTTCAGTAGCACAAAATATTACAGTTGAAAATATAGAATTACAAGGTATTACTTTAAGTGTTAATATAATTTTATTTTCTGTTCAATCACTAATGTACAAAGTTTACTGCCGTAGTATACTGTCACTATTGACAAAGTGAACTATCACTACTGTCATAATGAATTGCCACTTCAGTAGGCAATGCTTCTTACCATTCATTTGTAATAGCTGCTGCTATTTTTTAGTAAAAGCTGCTTCTGCACAACAGGGAAACTCTGAATAATAACCAGGGTGGAAAATAATAGAATTATTTTTTACATCTATAGTGTACCTAATAGAGTTTGTGGCAGGTTTAAAAAATTTCATCCCAATTACACAAAGTCAACCACAGTAATAAGCAAAAACACTTTCCAGTTGTTCCTTTACTGGGAGATTTGTGAAGAAAATGCAGTCCATTAGTTATAATGAAGATGCAGTTAACATTTGAAGCAAACCCATTGACAGTTACAGGGCAATAGTATGGGGTCATATCCAGTCAAAATTTAAGCAGCGTGTATATTAAATATATAGCTGCTCCTTGATTAGATTGAATTAGCGGAAACCGTGTTTCCTTCCTCTAACTTTAAATATATTCTGATGAATAGTGCACTGTAAGTATTTGTGTTCCAAATTTGGGGTTTTCTAATACAAACTTGTAAATACATAAGGACTCATTTACTCTTTCTCTATCATTACTGCCTCTTTCACTGATAACATGGATTTGACTGAATACTGATTTATAGGTTAGCAATTGCTCTACTGACTATATTTACTGCTAAGAGGTCAAATTATAACACCTATCAAAATATCTTTTCGACATTAAATATCTTTGAATGGTAATGTTAAAACTGAAATAACTACAAACTGACATCTACTTTTATTCTATGTTTAATCAGTCAGTTTTCTCTGAATGTTTTCTACTTCTTTCCATTTCCTCATCCCAGTCTTCCTATGTCTGTATTCTTATCTGCTTGCTATAATTTTAACTTTTAGTTCTCTTTTTGTCAGTAGACTTTACCGATGACCTAATTTAGATTAGGAAATAAAAGCTAGTCTGCACTCATTGTTAAGATTATGAAGATATGAATGGTGGGGTGATTAGAAAATTGTACAAATCTACATTAATCAGCTGTATGTAGAAGATTTACACTGAGAGATGTAGATGTGTGAATCATGCCAGGTTAAATTTTTCAAGGCATTAGATTCAACATAGAAGATAAAATGATCCCATAACTTTTGACTGCAACATGAGCATTTATGACTGGTAGTTCTACATATTGAAGTTTGAAGACTTCTCCAGCCCCTTTGTCCACCCCCAGCAATCCTTCAGCTAATCAAAATGTATATTCTCTAGCTGCTTTACTAGGGCAGCTCTATATTAGATGGAAAAATACAAATTCTATTTTTTTACTCTCTTTTCCTTTAAAATTTTTCTGTATAAATAACTTTCTGCCTCAGAATGTTTGATATATTGTTTCTCAATTCATTTCTATGCTCTTACCCAATCTTCGTTCATCATCTATTCAAAAGTGAACAAAACCCATCAAACTTATCAGTGTTGTTGAGAACACTGTAGTTCCTGCAGTAGTAAATATATCTGATGTAATGATTTCCTCCATTTACTTTACAAATGTTCCCAAAGTGACACGATTAGCCTTTACTTTGTCTCCTGCCATACTCTTTATTCAGAATTTATTTTTTAAATAAATAAAAATTTGCAAAATACTCTGTATGTACAAGACAGACATCCAAAGTTTACTAATTGACAATTTAACAATTTTGACTCTGTGATCATACTTAGCACTTTCTAATGATTCTTTCAAATACATGGTAGGAGTTAGAGTTAGCCCCAGCCATTAGTGTGATACCTATATTTAACAGGAATTCTGAGCTTGTTATATGAGTCAGAGAGGAAATTAGAGACTGAGGAAGCACTGTATTTCTTAAACATCAAAATATAAAAGTTATTTTTTTTTAATTTTTAAAATTTCAATAGTGTTGGGGGTACAGGTGGTTTTAGGTTACATGGGTAAGTTCTTTAGTGGTGATTTCTGAGAATTTAGTGCATCCCTCACCCAAGCAGTGTACACTGTACTCAATATGTAGTCAAAAACATCTTTTAAAAATAACCGAAACAACACACTATAAGAAAAGGCGTATGTATAGAAATTAATGTTTATACTTTTGTGAAAATATGTAAAGTAGTACATTTTTCTTTTTTTTTTTTTTTCTTTTTTCTTTTTTTTTTTGAGACGGAGTCTCTCTCTGTCGCCCAGGCTGGAGTGCAGTGGCCGGATCTCAGCTCACTGCAAGCTCCGCCTCCCGGGTTTACGCCATTCTCCTGCCTCACCCTCCCGAGTAGCTGGGATACAGGCGCCCGCCACCTCGCCCGGCTAGTTTTTTGTTTTTTTTTTTTAGTAGAGGCGGGGTTTCACCGTGTTAGCCAGGATGGTCTCGATCTCCTGACCTCGTGATCCGCCCGTCTCGGCCTCCCAAAGTGCTGGGATTAGAGGCTTGAGCCACCGCGCCCGGCCAAGTAGTACATTTTTCAGTGTCATACTGCTTTATACAGATAAATGCTGCCCATGTAATGTTTTTGTTATACTTCTTAGGTTTTCTTTCTTTCTTTTTCTCTTTTTCCTGTTTTTCGTTACTACGTGTTTACCCTGGTTTTCTAATAGATTCTAAAATCCCTCAGGAGTTTTGTTGTTGCTCTTTTGTCTGTAACAGTGGCAGTGTAGAAAAAGGAACATCGTATTTGAATAAGAATTTCATCTCCAGCCTTTCTTGATGTTTGTCCTTGGGTTGGCTCTCTAACCTTAAGAGGGGCAAAGTAGCGGTGACATTATTGTAACATTATTGTGAGGATTAGAAACGATGTTTGCAAAATGCCAATCAAAGATTAAGTAATCAAAAAGGTAAGGTTTTACTATTCTTTTAATGGTCTGCAACGTCCCATGAGCCTTTTATAGTGTCTCCAAATACCAGGAACTCAAAAGTGTCTCATACCCTCATTTATTTCCATAACAAACTTTGATAATAGAGTCCAGAGATTATAGGTTCATATTTCACTCATTTTTAGAGACTGATAAGGAGTTATAGATACTTATAAACATTTGTTGTAATATATTTCTTTATGGTAACAAGAAGTTAAGCAAGATTAGCCCGAATAAAATGCCAAAAATAAAAAACAAACACAAAAACCAAACAAACAAAAAATTTTCCATTTCTCACAATGCAAATTAGGCTTTTTGCAAAGTCAGAAATGAAGGACAAGTGCACTTGCATTTTTTATTTAGTACTCTTGTAATTTAAATACCAAACAAGAAATCTTTTAATATGCTATTAATATTCAATTTAGTCAACAAAATGCAATAAAACCTCAAGTTGCCAGACTGGAAATTAATTATAGGATCTCATTGTCCTATAAAACCTATCTTGTAACATTATTGTTACAAAATACAAAAATATTGTTATTTGTTATTTTCTGAAGAACATCAGTTCTTCAAGTAACCCTACAAATCTGCAGATAATTGCATTTGCAATCTCTTGTTTTATGGGCTCATGATTAATAAGCATAGTTACTATATAGTCTTCCAATTTTCAATTACATATATCAAAGAAAATAATGTGATTCCAGTAGGACTTCAAACCAAGTTTTTAAACTTTTTTTTTTCTATCCCATATCCTTTCCTCATTTCCCACCATCCCCCAGTTTGAAGATGTCGCTCTGAGATAAATTTTACATCCTTGGAATGTTTTCTTTCCTCCACTCCCTTTCTTATCCCATTCTATGCTCCCACGCCTTACGCACATTTGTTTACCTAGATGCTTGATAAACACACACCATACTCACTTATCTCGTCAAATATTTCCTTAGAAGCTTCAGGGGCCATATGCTGATACAGACCAGACACCTCTAGCCACGATGGCACCAGCCCCTTAACCAGATGGAAGAATAAATAATTCAAGACAAGCCACTGAAGTGGGTCACAACACCTGCCACTTCCTAGCCACCCTGTCTATTCTGCATTCCAAACCCTCTCTTTAAAACCCCCACATTCCCTCTACAAATGGAAGAGTAGGAATTTTTGGAAAGAATTCCACCCACTCCTCCCGTTACTAGCATGGGAAAGAAAATCTTCCTCTCTTTATATTGCACCTCATTCTTGTTATTATGGCTTCTTTCTACAAGTGGCCAGCAGCCAGACCTTTTGCCAGGTGCAGTCTCTTTCCTTTGTGATTAACATGTGAAAGGAAAATAAATCTTGGGACCCCCCCCAAGCCACGAAGTCAAAAGGAAAAGTCAAGCTGGGAACTGCATCAGGCAAACCTTCCCCACCTTTTTATTCCTAAATAAGATAAATACTGAGGTTTTTTTTTTTTTTTTTTTTTTTTTTTTTTTTAAAGCTACATACCTCCCTCACAATTTCCCCACAGGGAAATTCCTTGTGGGCCTCCAGATGCTTATCCTTAAGCAGTTAACATTGAATTTCTTATTTTGACAGCTTATTTTCATAGGTGCAGGATAAAGGAATGACAGAACTCAATGTCATCCCTCTGTTCACCTGAGACAAATGCATATCTGATTGCTTCCTCTGCTTTATTGTTTATGAAAAAAAATGCAGATTCTCTAAGCCAGACTAAGGCATAAGTGAGTATTCTTGTACTTCCCTCACATGTAAATTGTGTATTCAGTGAAAAGCTAATCAGCTACTCAAAAGAATGCAACCATTTGTCTCTTATCTACTTATGCGCTAGAAGTCCCCACTTTGAGTTGTCTCGCGTCTGGACAGAACCAATGTACACCTTACGCATATTGATTGATGTCTGATATCTCCCTAAAATGTATAAAATCAAGCTGTACCCTGGCCCCCTGGGGTTCAGAATGGGCACATCCTTAACCTGGGCAAAATAAACTTTGTAAATTCATTGAGACCTGTCTCACATACTTTTGGGTTCACAAACACTAAGTAAGTTTTCCTTGAAAAGATATAATATGGCAAAGTAAATATTCAAATTTTAAAACAGCTTCTATAAAGTAAAAGTGCCTATTAAGATTTCAACACTAATCGAAAGGTTATGTCTCATAAGGTAAGTAGAAAAATGAGGTCACAACATCATACAAAGCACCCTGTTTATGAAAATTCGCTTTAGGTGCACTCATTTAACATGGCTTTAATATCACCCTTATAATTTGGAGGCTGTTAAGAATGTATCTTTTTTGAATGAAGACACTCTTAAGTTATTTTTACCTTTCATAGCATCCATGCCTCCTACAGCATAAAGTGCCCCCACAGTTGATTTTCTAGGTTTTGTCCGAGGGCTTTGCATCATGGATCTTCTCTCAGGTAAAAGATGATACTTCATAGCTTCCATCAGGAGCTTCTGACACTCAAGATCACCAGTAAACATGGAACTGGTTTCAAGATCTGCCAGTAACTGCAAAATAGTGATGCATGGCATATGAACGGAGCGTTCACCTTAGAAAGAACGTATTTGTATTTATGTAACTTTGCAGGCTGGGCGCAGTGGCGTACACCTGTAATTCCAGCACTTTGGGAGGCCAAGGTGTGTAGAACGCTGGAGCTCAGGAGTTTGAGACCAGCCTGGAAAACATGGCGATACCTGGTCTCTACAAAAAAATACAAAAATTAGCCAGGTGTGGTTGCATGTGCCTGTAATCCCAGCTACTTGTAGGCTGAGGCGGGTTGATCGTCTGAGCCTGGGAGGTAGAGGTAGAGAAAACTTGAGCTAACCTAAAGGTAGAAGTTTGATTATTTAATGTTTTTTGTTATTTAGCAAGATTTTTATTTTCACTTATCAAGGAAAATAACTAAAATTCTGCTGGTAGTAGCTAATGATCTCTGCAGATTTATTTGACACATTATTCATCTTTTGAATATGTACACATATAATTTAAAGGAGCAAACATCAAAAAGCACTCATAGAAAGTATTGTGGAAAGCAGTCAAAGAGAATGGCTGTGTCTGCACAAGCAAGAATCTCCTAGTCTACTGCATGCGGCTAATACAAGTAGCAATCTTTTTGGTGGATTTGGGGTAGTTGTGTTGGTAGTGGAGGTCATGCAAACATGCTCAGTTAAAATAATAACAGACATGGTGGATGGTATCTTTATCATCTGATCACTTCTGCAGAATATTCTGAAAGCAGGTGCTTTTTAACTGAGTTGAGATAACATGCCTTAGTAACTAGCCAGCATATTAACAAAAAGAGATGATCAATTCTTTTTATCTATCATTACCTGGCAGACAGTGACCTTATTTAACACTGATAAAAGTGAGGTAAAGTATTTTTCATGAGATGAGTTGGAGAGAAGTCAAGAGTATATTTCAGAATGTTGTCAAGAGTCATCTTAGATTGGTTCCCTTGGAGTTTGGGGTCCACAGTATCATGGGACATTGAGAGGAATAGTGAGCAGGTTGCTGGAATAGAAGAGGTAGTCTTATTACATTAAACTTCTCTGAATTTTCCTGCTCTCTGTGCGTTAATTTCAGTTCTGTTCTCACTCCGCCTGTGATATCTGATGGATCTTTATTTTGACCTGCCTCATGAGAGTCCAGGCATTTGCTTAATGCATATGCTTTAGAAATAGGTCTAAAAACTAGGCTATGTATTTTTCCCTAAAAATACTCTTCAGAGATTCATCACCATCCTTTTTATATGTTTCATTTCTAAAATATTTGTAAGGTCACCTTTTACATTCTTTTGGAAAGCCTATATTTGCATGACATTGCCTATCACTACCATCAACAGGGAAAGTTCACACAGTCCATATTCTAGGTCTAAGGCATACTCAGAGGTGGGCTACCACAGTACTGTTGGTTGTGTATTTGGGCTAGAAATGTCCCTCCATTCCAATAAAATAACAGAAGTTCAAACTAAGAAGTTCACTTTGCTGAAAATGTCTTATAGACTTAAGGCTCTGTAAAGATATAATCCTCTGATCTTACACCAGTGCATCTTAAGTTTTTTATGCCTAAAGTCACAAGAAGAAATTGTTAATACACAGATTCTTCAGCCCGTTTCCCTGAAATTGATTAACTGGGTCTGCAGTGGAACATGAGAAATTGTATTTTTAATAAGTTCACAGACCCAGGAACATTTTGAAAGGCAGTCTTTGAGAATCTCATATATCATAGAACCTTTCTTGAGAATAATACACCTAAGTGTAAACGTTCACCCAAACATAAAATTTCCATAGATTCTAAAGATCATCTATGAATCCAAAGATTTAGAACCTTGGATCTAAAATTATATATATATTTGTTATTTCTGTTTTTGGCTTTACTATTGCCTTATTCTTTGGATAAATTTGCTATAACCAGAAAGGTAATCAATGTTCTTTCATTGCATATGAATAGATTCTTAAGAGCATGCATATAGTTCTATGGAATTTAATTAACAGCTGGAAGTTTTAAAAAATGTGGAAAAATCCACTGGGCACAGTGGCTCACGCCTGTAATCCCAGCACTTTGGAGACTGAGGCAGGCGGATCACAAAGTCAGGAGATCGAGACCATCCTGGCCAACATGGTGAAACCCCATCTTTACTAAAAATACAAAAATTAGCTGGGTGTGGTGGCACGTGCCTGTAATCCCAGCTACTTGGGAGGCTGAGGCAGGAGAATCGCTTGAACTAGGGAGTCGGAGGTTGCAGTGAGCCGAGATAGCACCACTGCACTCCAGCCTGGCAACAAAGCGAGACTCCTTCTCAAAAAAAAAAAAAAGTGGAAAAATCATCAGCAGATTAACAATCTATTTTTCAATATTAACATTTAATTAGTAACTTTGTTACAAAAGTGGATTCATGTTAATATTTATAACATTATTGATCCACTACATCTATACAAGGTCTCTGTTTTTAATTTGGATGATATTTGAGGCCTATAGCCACAAAATCAGTATACATTACATGCATATGTGCAATATATCCACACGTATTAGACATTGTATTGATCAATTTGCTACAGAGAAAAAATTGTGGTTATCACCAATGGTGAAATTATGTGGTGAGACTGCATTCCAAAATTCAGTATGAGGTGAGTTAACCCTGGGTCTTACTCAAAGGTGTTTGTTCTTAGAATCATCTTTGCTATAATCCTTCAATTCAACATATATGGTGAGGATGCCTTTATGATTTCGTTATAGTGCATCCAAAGTATGATAGCATTTTTTGATGGTAGCAGATGATATTAATAGATATTATTCAGGATCTGACTCCTTCCTAGACTCTCCTCTGGAAGGCTATTGTACTAATTATTAACATTTTGCCTAGAAGGTGTGCAGAAAAAAAAAAAAAAAAAAAAAGAGTTAGCCTAGCCATTTTCCCAGCTTTTTACAAATATTATGTGGTGAAAATGAAACTAATGAGTATTCTGGTGTTTATGGTTTAACCGTAGCTTTTTTTAGCCATGTTTTTTTCTGTCTTTTATTAATGCCTCTAATTGATGGCTGAATATGTCCTTCTGTGAAACAAATCTTGTACCCTCAAATTACCAGGAATCTTCTGAGAAAATAAAATTAGGCAAATAAGAAACGGATTAGTGCCTACTGGTAGTTCAGAACTATATTTTAAATTACCTAGGTGATTTTCCATACCTGTGGTGGGAGTAATGGCAGTCTGATGTAAGAAAGCAGCATCCCCAGTTCTCCTTGCCTATTCTGCACATCATGCCCCACCCACTGCATTAGAGCATGAAAAATGGTCTCTTCATCAGGCACATTAATGTCATCACTGCACAGAAGTTTTGAAATTTCATTAGCTGGAAGCAGGAGGAATTCTTGGTTTTTTATTACCTCAATGAAGTGTTCCTAGAAAAGAAAGGTCATCTACTAAAACTCTGCACTTTAGAAATTTCTTAATGGAATAAGCATATCAAAGCATTTCATGTTCTTAAACTTCAGAAAATGCAAGAGACACAGATGTATCCACTTATAAAAAATAGGTGCTCCTGCTACCCATGACATGGATAACAGGGAGCCTTCTGAAGCTGAGAGGCCAAATGCTTCCGGTGGGAATTATTTATAGAACACACAAGGTTAGCTTTAACTGCTTCACAGCCCACACAGGCAGAGTGTTGGAGTCAAAAGCGGCACTTTTTGCTCCCAGCTGCTGTATGTGACAACAGCAGCTCATGATTTCACAGCTGACTGTCTAGTTGGTCTTCAGCCAAAAGTCATAAGAAAAAGGCTGGAACTTTTTAAGGTGGTGGCTATCTTGAAAACGTAGGAGAGTTAACTCTGGCTATGTATGTGAGGCAGAAAGAAACTGAATTCCTTAGAGATGAGAAAAAAAAAAAATGATGAAAAACTTTCCTTTTATGGAAAAGTATGATCTTCTATTGACCAAGAGAAAAGTACTCTTTTACAATTGGTAACAATCTATAGGTTCAGGAAAATCTATAAAGGATTCCTATGAAATTTTTTCTTTAAGAAAGAGGGAAGATGTCTTTTAAATTTATATATTATGCCCGGGTAATTTTTTTGTATTTTTTTTTTTAGTAGAGTGAGACTCTGTCTCAAAAAAAAAAATAAATTTATATATTATATCTCAATTCTTTCTTCTTTCATTGTGTTGTATTTTGTCAAATATAGTTTCAAACATCTGTGTTTCATTTTTTTTAAATCAAAACACCATCATATTTTTTCTAGTTTATAAATATTACATGTTCTTTGACAACAGAATGATCATTTTTAATATTTCTCATAGTGAAGATCTCAAGTTTTAAATGAAATGAAATATATTTCTAAAATGAAGATAAACATACCTAACTTGCAATTTATGTTGTACAATAAACAGATATTCCAGGAACAGTGTAAGCTAGTCTCTGAATAATTGGGGTCTCTAAATAAATCGAATCACCACCTCGGCTTTACTTTTAGTTTAGTCATTGTGGAAGTGAATCAATCAAATAAGGAAGTTATCCATACAGCAATCATCAACGTTGACATACCCATCAGAAAGCTCTGATTGCTGTAAGTTTCAAACTGACCTATTTAGACAAATAACCCTTTGTGATTAAGACAAACAATTGAAAGAGAACTGCTGTTCTTACTGTAGCAGATGTCTCTGGGTGAAGACCCCCCCACTTATACAAATAATGGTGATAGTAGCACAACTATTAATACATTACACTTGTACAGCACTTCACACTCTACTGATTTCTTTCACAAGCATTAAGTCATCACCAGTGTGATCTTGTGAGAAAGTGGAATTAATCTCATAAGAAAGCAGGTCATATGAGTTGTCTGATTCCCTGTGGAGTAAGTGGCAAAGTCTGGATTCAAAAATAAGTCTCTGAAATCATGCTTACTGCATTTTGTTTGATATTGCATCTGCTTTTCATAAGTGATACGATTTTTGTGAAAGAGTTGAGACAAATATAAAACTATAAAAGTTAAGGTTATACAGTACCGATATTTTATATAAACTCTGAAACTCCATTATTACTGTGGACAATTCAATATCTCCTCCTTTCTGCCCACTCTCCAATTAAAAACAAAGAGGAAAAACCTAGATTTTCTGATAGAATTTGTTATGACTCCAGAATTGCTTCCTAATAGGACTATTGAAAATTGCTAAGCAATATAGTAGATTAGTCTAAATAAAAAGTAAGTGTGGCCGGGCGCGGTGGCTCAAGCCTGTAATCCCAGCACTTTGGGAGGCCGAGACGGGCGGATCACGAGGTCAGGAGATCGAGACCATCCTGGCTAACACGGTGAAACCCCGTCTCTACTAAAAATACAAGAAAATTAGCCGGGCGAGGTGGCGGGCGCCTGTAGTCCCAGCTACTTGGGAGGTTGAGGCAGGAGAATGGCGTGAAGCGGGGGTGGAGCTTGCAGTGAGCCGAGATCGCGCCACTGCACTCCAGCCTGGGGCACAGAGCAAGACTCCGTCTCCAAAAAAAAAAAAAAAAAAAAAAAGTAAGTGTAATTTTAAAGTATTCCTATATTACATGGCAGTGTCCAGTACTATATACAAATAATTAGTTTCACTTAAAGATGAATTTTAAATGGTTTTATTTGGGAATTATTTTGCTCCTAATTTCAAGGTAAACACTCTATGCACCTTCCAAGGGAGACTTCTTTTGTGCCCTGGATTAACTATTCATTTTATAAAAATCTACACTTATATTGTTGCAAAATTTACCAAATGACTATCACATATTTGCTAAATGCTTCATTGGTGCAGGCAACAATCTATATGATTTAAATGGCTAATTTTATGTGTGAACTTGACCGGGTAACGGGGTACCCAGACATTTGGCCAAATAGTATTCTGAATGTGTCTGTGAGGGTACTTCTGGATGAGGACCATTCACATCAGGGAAGGCAATCTACCTTGTTCAGTCTACCAATGCACATGATTACAATTGAATCCCTAAATTGTGTAATATTATTCTTAGACATTAAAATTATTTGCATTATTAAACTATCAATACAGTACTGCAAAAACATTATTATAGCCAGATCTTTATATATTTTACTGTATTTACAATAGATACTAACATAACTAAAGAATAGAGATTAAGAGAGACAACAATATTACATTTGTATGCACACCCTGCTTCAACACTCCGTTTTGGTCACATAATAGGAAAAGGAAGACAAGTTCATTTTGACCAGCAAAAATAATTCAAGCGTTTTTTTCCAGAATGTATTTTGCTTGCAAGTGTGTAATACGAAACAGGAAACTGCTAATACTTAGTTCAAGAATTTAAATAATTTAATAGGAAGTTTTCATGTTTATTTTTTGTGGTAGAATAAAACTTTGACCTTCCTAATTCCTGTTCCTTTAGATTATATGGCATCTGTATTTAGGACACAGGAACATAAAAGGTGTAATTAAATGATATATTTTAAAATGTCAATCCATTATAATATGATTCTCCATATAATGGTATTGCTTGAGGATTATGTTTCAAACTTCAAATTTTGAGCAATGGACCTAGGGTGGGAAGTAGGAGGAAGAAAGATTTGATAAGAAGTTTTTAAACAATTGAAATTTTAGAAGTTAAAAAATTACCTTCTGTATAAAACTCCAGAAAAATACTCTTTATATACGTCTCTATTCTAAAAAATGCTACATTTATGATTTCAATGTGTGACTTTCTATTGTTCACTTGTATACAATTGCCTTTTGTTTTTTAATATTAAATAACTGAAGCAATTTCATTTGTTTGAAATATTTTGATTGGGTTTCACAAAATGATCCATCTCGTGTCCTTCCCTTCTTCAGAGGTTAAAAAAGTTTATTTTTACTCTGCATCAGGGAAGTATTAGCATCTATTGTAAGGCTTTATTGAATATCCTCTGTCCATTTAATATGCTCTATCTTATCACATGCAACATTTAAATAATTACCACCTATGAACATTTGCCTTTGATTTAAATGTTAATAGAATTGAAAGGGATTTTAAGCTAGTTGCATTAATGAATTGAACTGTAAGTTATTTTTAACCAAAGTAAAATTTGTTACTAAGACATAAAGAAGTTCATTCAATAAAATTATCCGGGCTGGGCGCGGTGGCTCAAGCCTGTAATCCCAGCACGTTGAGAGGCCGAGGCGGGCAGATCACAAGGTCAGGAGTTCAAGACCAGCCTGGCCAATATGTGAAGCTTCATCTCTACTCAAAATACAAAAATAAGCCGGGCATGGTGGCGGGCACCTGTAGTCCCAGCTACTCGGGAGGCTGAGGCAGGAGACTCACTTAAACCCAGGAGGCGGAGGTTGCAGAGAGCTGAGATTGTGCCACTAATTTTGGTAGTTTTTAAGCTCTGACAATTATTGACCCATTAATATTAGCATTTTTCCTTATTGAAAGACACTTCACTTTCTTTATAAATCATAATTTGTGCAATTTTACAAACTAAAGCTCTAATTGTGCAAAAACATCAGGGAATTAACATTATCTTAATTCTATAGATTCTACTTGAAATATACAGTTGTACAATTTATTTTGTGGCAGTATTTTTATTTTCTCAAGTTTGGGGATTTAATGAAACATCTGTAATTCAAAAAAGGAAAAGCTTGCTTGAGTGCAGGTCAACCAGATAAATGTTTTTGTTGAATATATACTATGTGAAAGTCATCTACAAGTTATATAAGTTTATATTGCTTATTAATTTTATTACAACATTAACATATTTTTATTACAAGTTAAGTTGAAGCAATTGATTTTACCATAGTGTATTTGTGTGCCACATTCAGAAGTTCTGTACAGCCTTGCGCGTCTCCAAATGATCGAATCCCTAAGCAGTTTGAAGGATGGAGCTGCTTTATGAGAAAATTGGAGCAAACATCAATGACCTGAGTCAGCTGCAGAAGACAAGCTGCAGCCAACAAACTTTCAATGGTATCTTCTTTCAGTTGCAGGATTCCTAGATGGTTTGAAAAAGCAAAGAATGATTATAAGTTCCATAAAGTAAAAGATATGTCAGCTAGTTAAATTTCTTTTTATTTTCCTCTCTAGTAGAGCTGTGCTTTTCAACAGATCTGGAGCACATTTTGAGGCTAATATACACAAGACAGTCTGTCCGTAAGCACTAGTAAGATGGCTGAAATGAACCAGATTAGGTTATCAAAAATGACTATAGCAAAAAAACAGTGAATAACATTATTGTAAAGAAGAGCAACTTGTTATTTCTTTATCATCTTAAGCCTGCATTTAAATCTTATATCGATCATTGCACATTGCATATGTACATGAGACTATTACGTTGTACCTTAAACACATGCAATTTTAATTTTTAAATCATTCCTGCATAAAGTTGAAAAAACTGTTTCATTGCCATTCAAAGAACATTATGTCATATTGTATAAGAATCATACAACTGGCCATGCAAGTAACTGCCATTTGTGAGGAGGTAAACATCTTGGTAAATAAGAAACACATTAAGCTTAATTGTTCATTTATTTTGTAAGAAACGCATTAAGCTTAATTGTTCATTTATTTTGTAAGAAGAACACTGAGCTTTTATGTCTATTTTTTTGTATCTACATTAGCTGGTAAAGATGTATTTGCCCAAAATATTATCTCTGGAATTGACCCCTGGCACTGTCTCAAGAGGAAGCATATGTTGCCAAGAGTCTACAAATTAAGAATTACTTATTTGCTTTGTTATGAAAAAAATCTGACTCTTTTTGAAAATATCTGTAATGAATTTTTAAAAACAGAATCAGAAGCAATTTAAGTTAGTCCTTTCATATTTATATGTCTGTATTATTTTTGGAATAAGTGTTGTTGATTAGTTATTGCAAAAATTACGTTATTTTTATGAGTCATTCCTGCTTTTTATTGTTTTAGCCATGTTATAATGTTTCAAATGGCTGATATCAATTACAAACTATTCCTCTAAAGTTTTTCCTTCCAAAATACCTTAATATGGGGCCCATATCGTTGCATAACCATGAAGAAAAGAGTAATACATATTGCGAGGTCCTCTATACATAGTTCAACCTGTAAAATATATTTTAAAGGGGTCCAGCCCATCAGCAGACTTTCTCGTGTTGTTCTTGTTCTGATTTTGAAGAGAGCGCCCTGCCCATATCTCATGAGACCTAGAGAAGTATGAACTATTCTCCAATTCAGATATAAATATTCATCTGCTATAGACATTTACATTTGGTCTGTTTATTAGAAAGAATATTCATTCGGAGGAATAGTTATAAATGTCTCGGGCACAGTAGGAAAGCATTGTGTATTACAGTGTACAGTATTCAGTTACAAGCATGCTTAAGAAAGGCTGTTTGGAGCTGGTTCAAGTTTCACTTCATTAAAGAGTAAAAGGATAGTCAAGCCAGCTGGCTGAATTATTTTATCCTACGAATGCTCATTGGGAACAAAAAAGATGTTTTCTAAGGATTAAAATGTATCAGGTAGAAGAAATAAGGTTCTTTCTATTTCACTCCCAGTTTTAAAAAGTTTGTTGAAATTTTAGAGCATAATGGAAATTTAGGAAATATTTTGTATAAAGGCTTGTCAGGAGAAAGGTGAAAGTTGAAGGAAGGAATGAAGTACTGTGAAATTTCAAAGTAGTTTTGTTAGAACAGTGGTCTTCAAATAGCATGCATACCACTAGAGCTATATAAAACCTATCTGAGACACAGATCAATTTGATGTAAAGAAATTTCAGTACCTCAAATTCCATTACATACCCCTCCTAGAAAATGGTCTGCTCCCAAAACAGTTGTTACCACACAGGTTTTACTTTCCCAGTGTCCTTTCCGTAATTTTCTTTTTTCTCGCCTCATAAAAGGAGGTCACATTCCTCATCTATCCCAAAGTATACTATGCTACATTATGGGGCTGTGGCACAGGAACAACTTTGAAATAAAAGCTTATTCATACATATTGTTATTAGGATCTAAATCATATCATATTCATACTTTCAAAATGTGCAATCTGGTGTTTTTTAGAATATTCAAAAAAGTTTGCAACCTGTATCACTTTAATTACAGAACATTTTCATCACTCCCAAAAGGAACCTCATACCTATTGACATTCATTCCCAATTCCCTCCATATTCCTACAACCAATAATCTACCTTCTGCCTCTGCACATTTTTCTATTTTGTACATTTAATGTAAATGGTATATTAAAATAAGCGATCTTTTGTGACAAGTTTCTTTTATCTGGCATAATATTTTCAAAGTTCATCCATGTTGTAGTATCTATTACTACTTCATTCCTTTTCTATTGTCGATTAGTATATTCCATTGTGTTCATATACCGTATTTGATTTACCCATTCCTCAGTTTGTAAACATTTGGGTTGTTTCTACTCTTTACTTATGAATAATGTTTATATGAACATTTGTGTACACAATGTCACGTGGACATGTTTTTAACTCTTGAGTATATAACTACGAATGGAATTGCTGAGTTATCAGGTAACTATTTTGTTTAACTTTTGAGGGACTGTCATATAGATATACTTTTAAATGAATTGTTGTTTCAAATTCTTATAGGATTGAGATTTGTTAGATACATTTAAAATGCAAACTTAATAGTGCTTTATAAAAAGATTAATATTTACAATATTTGGGGGATTACATACTTTACAAACATTTAAAATTACAAGGTATTTTAGTCATTAATGGAAAAATGTAAGGAGAGCACATCGTTTTTCAAAATTATTTTACCGGCAGTGCAAGCGAAAATGTTTGAAAATGACTCTGTTGGAGAAAACTAGGAGGTAAGCTTTTAGTCTTAAGAAGAGCCTAAGTATACATAACCAAATAAAAGTATTTTAATACTAAGAGACCCTGAAGATGAAATAATCATTCTGGAATAAAAGTCAAACTACTTTTTAGTCCCCAAACTCATTGTTACCTTTATTTACAGTTTGAATAGATATGAAAATTATTCTGAATGAATAGAATGACTAAATGTCTACTGTAGGATTGGAAGATCCCACTCTCACTCTTCTTTTTACAAACAAGAATGTGCCCACACCATTCCAGAGTTGTTCCTGTATGTTTGTTAAATAGTTGTCTGCTCTCATGTGTAAGGAATTTTCTACATATTATATACCTCTTGATCTTTTATATTACTGAGTTTATGTCCTGACTATGCCTTTTTATTACTTTAGGAAATTTATTTACCTGTTCTATTCTTTAGTTTCCTCACCTTTGTAGTAGTACTAGCAGTATTACTACTACTGAGGAAACTGAAGAATAGTAGTAGTAGTAGCAATAATAACTACTACTACTACTACTACTAGTAATGTGTGTTATATCATGTAGGGTCATTATGAGTTAGTGTGTATTAAGCACTTACCTGTGTAAGCATACTGCACCAAGGAATTCAGTGCATTTGGATCTACTCCTTCCATCCTGACCTCTTCTTGTTTGGCTTCAAGCACATCATTAGTAAACATCGCAGCAAAATAATCAGACACTGCGCTGAGAACCAACCTGGAAATAGGAAATATTTGTAGGAATTTAAATGAGTCAATAATTTCACTGAAAAGCATGAAATGGATTCAGCAAGTTTGTAACACTAGTGAGGCTGTTTTCTCCATAAAGTCTTTTACAATTCAGTTAAGCGTAGTGAAGTCAGAAAGGTCAAACACGTAAATTGATGTTTTTTAGAGGGTGTGTTTGTGTTATACTTTCCATCATCAGTCTTTTCAGAGTTTGGCTCTTCTAAATAATACACAGAGAAACGGATCATATAGGCTGGCACTTTTTCAATATAGGAAAATAAGTATTTTTACAAATATTCCAATTTACAATCCATGTACTTATTATCTCTTATTTATAATTGCCCTACTCAAAACCATTCTGTATACATAAAAATACTTACCTATGGGCTGGGATGCGGAGGTGTCCTGCAATTAGTAGCACATCACATAATTGTTTCTCTTTCAAGTAGTTCTCCATTTTACGAAGAGTTTGCTCTGCGTGGTTTATAACGTGGAACTGCTCTTCAGATCCGGTGGCGTTCATTTCTTCAGAGTGCTGTGTATCTAATCTGAAAAGGAAGTAAGGATGAGAATATGGTTCATCATATAAGTTTGTAAAAAATTTAATTTTTCTCTAATCAGAGTACAAACATGTAATGGAAATTTAGGCATACCAACTTCTAAAGGAAATATGTTGGATTAAAGTAAAATCAAAATTTGTTTTCCAATCTTAGATATTTTACTATAATTACTACCTAACCTTTCATTAAAGTGAAGTGTGCGGGTTAGTGTTTATATCTGAAATGTAACCAGAACTATGTACAATTCACCAACAGGGCTAGTGATAGTTGTTATATTCACAAACATAAAACCTACATTCTTTGATTTATGTGGGTATTATAATTATGTCAGGCAGGAAACCCTTAGACCTGAGTCAAAATACTTTTAAAAAATTTGATTCTGTCCTGAAGCTTCTCCCTGGAGTACTCATTACACATCAGAAATATTCCTCAAAGAATTTCAAGCCTAAGAGTTTCATAGCATTCTTCACAATGTCACGTCCACCTTTTATTTCTTACTATTTAGTCAAACGTGATGGCTACTGAATTTACAATAATAAAAGCGGGCTACCTGTATTTTCAACATTACACAATGGTGGAATTTAAATCTCAACACACGTACATACAGGCTTACAATTAGTAGGAGATGACCAATTGATTGGTTGGATGGATGTGCTTAAATATGTTGCTTATTACGTTTCTTGCATCCAGGCATCATTTTCTAACCATCAGTTAGGATTGGTTTTAGATCTCTTCACTCCCAATTTAGTCTATATTTCTTTTAAGACAATTGGTCCAAGGTGATATTACTTTCTCTGTCTAATTCAATTACATTATCACTCTTTCAATCTTCAGTCATAATATTGTACTGATAAGAAGGGATCATGGTATGAAAAGCTCAAAAATTGCCTGCTACCTCCCTTCAGATGCACTCTTGTTTACTTGTTCTGGAAAGGAACAATTTCTTGGCACCGTAGACTGAAAAGCATTCAGGTTGCACTTAACTCACATTATCTTAATCTTTTCTCTTTTCTAGGAATGATTCAGTTCACATTAATTGAGTCACACATTCAATGTCGAATTAGCTTAGCTATCCTCATGTAACTGCACCATACATTAGAGTGGAACATATTCTGAATATATGTTTGAGAAGTTTTGGCTAGGAAAAAAAGTTTACTCTAAATTTTCTTCCTCTTAATTTGGTTAAGGACAAAAAAGTATCTTCAATTACCAGCTAATTTAGGATGTTTTTATAGTAAATATATTAGATATTTAAATATGTTTTATAATTAAATTACATATTTTTAAAATCTGAAAATTCTACAAATATGAGCCATACATAATTTAATTAAGTTTTAAAAAGACAGAGGGAACTTTATCTTCTGTCACTTTAAGAAATAAGAAATTAGTACCCAAAGAGATATGAACAGATCCAAATATGGCAAAACGCAACAAACATATTAATCTAAATATACAAAATTATAGCTAAAAGAGTAATCTTGGGCATTATCAAAGCAGAGTATAATAAAACAAACAAGAAAACGGCCACCACCATTACCAACAAACTAATCTATTGATAACTTATCTGATCTTAATAAGTTCCCAGAGCTCATAAATTACAGTTCTCTTGCCTCCATTGCAGACACTGTAATGCCAGATCAGATGTTATAATGGAAATCACTTCATTAGAGAATGTTAATCCCTTGTCTTTGTTTTGTGGTGACATGGGAGGCAGCATGGTGGAATGAAAAGAACCTATTATATGAAGTCATAATGCCTGGATTGAGATCCAGCCCCTGCTACTTACCGGATGAGTGATCTTTGGAAAGTCACCTTATCTTTTCTAAGCATTAATTTTCTCCCACAAAATGGGGATGAATATAATATTAATACTAAAAACAATAATGCTTGTACCACAGTGATATCAGAGGAAAAAATGAAAACATGGGCATGAAAATTCTATGTAGAAATATTAGGTCTTACGTTGTTAGTTTAAACTACCAAGATGTAGTTATTTTAGTAATATATTTTTAGAAATTGTCTTGAACTGTTATTTCTTTAATATACTTCCATTTTAGAGCAATTATAGAATTACAGAAAAGAGTCTATCATTTATATCAGCATCAACTAATAGATATTTCTTTTATAGTTTGGTTTATAATCTGTAATACTACCTTACTCATTTTGCTGTTTACACTGAGATATGTTTCTTCTATTTCCAGATTTTTGAAGGTTTTTTTTTAAATGAAGGGCTATTGAATTTTACCAGATAATTGTTCAGCATCAATTGAAGTGATCACGTGGTTTTTGTTTTTCATTCTGTTAATATGATGTATCACATTAACTGATATGCATATGTTCAACCATACTTGCATCATTGAGATAAACCCTACTTGGTCATTATGAATAATCTTTTTAGTATGTTGTTGAATTGGTTGGCTAGGATTTTGTTGAGGATTTTTGTGTCAATATTCATTAGCAATATAGGCCTGCAATTTTCTTTTTTTTGATGTGTCTTTGCCTGGTTTTGGTATCAGGATAATACTGGACTCATAGAATGAGGTTGGAAGCATTCTCCCCTCTATTATTTAGAATCATTTGAGTAGGATCAGTGTTAGTTCTTTTTAAAATTTTTGAAAGAATTCAAGAGTGAAACCATCAGGTCTCAGACTTTTACTTGCTGGGAGAATTTTTATTACAGCTTCAATCTCTTTATTATTGTTGGACTATACACATTTTGGATTTCTTCATCATTCAATCTCGATAGGTTGTATATGTCTAGGAATTTATTTCTTCTAAATTTTCCAACTTATTGGTATGTAGTTGCTCTCATCTTTATTATTTTTTTTCCTACTAATTTTTGGTTTGGTTTGCTCTTATTTTTTCAGCTTTTTAAGATGCAACATTTGGTTGTTTATTTGAGTTTTTTTTTTTTTTTTCTTTTTGATGCAGGCACTTACAACTATAAACTTCTCTTAGTACTGCTTTTGCTGTATCTCATCAGTTTGGGTATATTGTGTTTCCATTCTCATTTGTTTCAAGAAATTTTTTGATTTCCTTCTTAATTACTTCATTTAACCATTTATCATTCTGGAGAATATTGTTGAAATTCCATGTGTTTGTATAGTTTTCAAAGTTCTTCTTTTTATTGATTTCTAGTTTTACTTCATTGTGGTCAGAGAAGATGCTTGATGCTATATCAATTTTTTAATGTTTTTATCTTTTCTTTTTTTTTTTCTAATTTTACTTTAAGTTCCAGGATATATGTGCAGAACATGCAGGTTTGTTACATAGGCATACATGTGCCATGGTGGTTTGCTGCAACAATCAACCTGTCAGCTAGGTTTTAAGCCCCACATGCATTAGCTGTTCTGATGGTCTCCCTCCCCTCACCCCTGCCCCCAAACAGGGTCCAGTGTGTGTAGTTTAAAGGCTTATTTTGTGATGTAACATACTGTCTATGCTTGACAATGTTTTATGTTCTAAAGAGATAAGTATTATCCAGCTCTGAGTTGTTTTATTAACATCTATTAAACTTATTTTGTCTATAATGCAGATTAATTCTGATGTTTTTTTGTTGATTTTCTATCAGGAAGATATTTTCAATGCTGAAAGTGGGGTGCTGAAGTCTACAGCTAATATTGTATTGTTGTCTATCTCTTTAGCTCTTATAATATTTGCTTTCTAAATCTGGGTGGTCCACTGTTGGGTGCATATATATTTAAAGTTGTTATATCCTCTTGCTGAATTGACCTCTGTTTCATTATGGAGTGACGTTCTTTGTCTCTTCTCATAGTTTTTGTCTTGAAATCTATTTTATCTGATATAAGTGCAGAAACTCCTATTCTTTTTTGGTTTCTATTGACATAGAATATATTTTTAATCCCTTTATTTTCAGTCTATGTGTATCTTTATAGGTGAAATGTGTTTCTTGTAGGCAACAGATCATTGGGTCTTGTTATTTTATCCAATCAGATATTCTGTGTCTTTCCATCAGAGGGTTTAGTCTATTTACATTCAGTGTTACTGCTGATAAGTTAGAACTTATTCGTGCCACTTTGCTATTTATTTTCTGGTAGTATTGCAGACTTCTCTTCCTTCTTTCCTTCCTTACTGTCTTCCTGCTTCTGAAAGTGATTTTTTCCTGGTGGTATGATTTCATTTCTTTCTTTCTTTCTATTTATTTATTTATTTATTTATTTATTTATTTATTTTTGTTGTTGTTGGTTTTTTTGAGACGGAGTCTCACTCTGTCGCCCAGGCTGGAGTGCAGTGGCACGATCTCGGCTCACTGCAAGCTCCGCCCCCAGGTTCACGCCATTCTCCTGCCTCAGCCTCCTCTGTAGCTGGGACTACAGGTGCCCGCCACCACACCTGGCTAATTTTTTTTTTTTTTTGTATTTTTAGTAGAGACAGGGTTTCACCGTGTTAGCCAAGATGGTCTCGATCTCCTGACCTCATGATCCGCCTGTCTCGGCCTCCCAAAGTGCTGTGATTACAGGTGTGAGCCACCGTGCCCGGCTCTTTCTTTTTATTTGTTTGGGTTTCTGTTATAAATTTTTTGTTTTGAGATTGCCTTGAGGCTTTCAAATAATATATTATAGTCCATTAAGTAAATAAGGACTTAACACTGTTTCTATAAACAAACAAATAAGCAAGAAGTAAACTAATAAAACCTCCATAACTTAATTTTATCTCTCTGCATATTAACTTTTTTGTTTCTTTTTGTATCTTATTGTACTGTCTACGTCTTACAAGTTGTAATTATTATTTTGGCTCATTATTTTTTAGTCTTTCTATTTAAGAGTAGTTTTCACACCACAATTACAGTGTTATAATATTCTGTGTTTTTCTGTATACTTACTATTAACAGTGAGTTTTGTACCCTCAAATGATGTCTTACTGCTCGTTATTATCTTTTCTTGATGATTGAAAAACTCCCTTTAGCATTTCTTGTAGGATACATCTAGCGTTGATGAAATCCCTCCTCTTTTGTTTGTCTTGGAAACTCTTTATTTCTTCTTCACGTTGGAAAGATATTTTCACTGGATATACTGTTCTAGTATAAATGTTTTTTCCTTCAGCATTTTATATATGTCATGCCACTTTCTCTGTGCCTATAAGTTTTCCACTGAATAGTGTATTGCCAGACATATTGGAGCTCCATTACACATTGTTTCTTTTCTGTTTCCTTCACCTTTGATAGTTCGATTACTAAATGCGTTGAGGTAGTCTTCTTTGGATTAAATTTTCCTAGTGTTACATAAACATATAAACTATTTGTACTCGAATTTTGATATCTTCCTCTAGGTTTTAGAAGATTTTTGTCATTACCTCTTTGAATAGCTTTTCTACCAAATCTCTCTCTCTCTCTACCTCCTTTTAAGGCCAATAACTCTTAAATTTGCCATTTTGAGACTATTTTCTAGATCTTGTAGGTGTGCTTTTTTTTTTTTTTTTCTCCTGAGACGGAGTTTCCCTCTTGTTGCCCAGGTTGGAGTGCAATGGTGCAATCTCAGCTCACCGCAACCTCTGCCTCCCAGATTCAAGCAATTCTCTTACCTCAGCCTCCCTAGTAGCTGGGATTACAGGCATATCCCACCACGTCTGGCTAATTTTGTATTTTTAGTAGAGACGGGGTTTCTCCATGTTGGTCAGGCTGGTCTCGAACTCCCGACCTCAGGTGATCTGCCTGCCTTGGCCTCCCAAAGTGCTAGGATTAGAGGCGTGAGCCACCGTGCCTGGCCTCTGAAGCATTCTTAACTATGACACTTGCATTTTTCAACCCCATAATTTCCACTTGATTCTTTTAAATTATTTCACTCTCTTTGTAAATTTGTCTTAAGGATTTATTAATTGCTTATCTGTTATCTTAAATTTCTTTGTGTTTCCTCAACACAGTTATTTTGAATTCTCTGTCTGAAAGTTCACATATCTGTTTCTCCAGCACTGACAGTTCACATATCTCTGAGTCTCCGGCATTTGTCTCTGGAAACTTATTTTGCTTGTTTGGTGCTGTTCATGCTTTTCTAGATGGTCTTGACGCTTATGAATGTTAGTTGGTATTTGGGCATTGATAATTTAGGTATTTTATTGTAGTCTTCACAATCTGGACTTATTTGTACCAATCCTTCTTTGGGAAGCTTTCCAGGTATTTAGAGAGACTTGGGTGTTGTGGTCTAAGCTGTATCTGCATTAGGGGGCACCACAAGCTGAGTAATGCTGTGGTTCTTGCAGACTTATAGAGGTAGTACCTTCACGGTCTTTGATAAGATCCAGAGGATTTCTCTGTATTACTAGGCAGAGACTCTTGTTCTCTTCCCTTAATTTCTGCCAAGTAAATGGTGCCTCTATGTTCTGAGCCACCTGAAATTAGTGTAGGGGTAACACAAACAGCCCTGTGGCAAAGATTATGGGATTCCACTGGGTCAGACCTGAAGCCAGCAGAGCACTGGGTCTCGCCCATGTTTCACTGTAACAACTACCTGGCCACTGCCTATGTTTACTCAAAGCGCTAGAGCTCTACAGGGTTTAATCAGCAGGTGGTTAAACCAGCCAGGCTTATGTTCTTCTCTTCAGAGTGGTGAGTTTTCCCAGGTGTCAGCGAGTCCAGAAATGCTGTTTAGGAGCCAAAGACTGGAGTCAAAAACCCTATACAGCTACCTGATGATCCGTTGTGCTGTGGCTGAGCTGGCATTGAAACCATAAGATACAGCCTTTCCCACTCTTCCCTCCCCTCTCCACAGTCAGTTGAGCCTCACCCCATGGCCACCAACACCAAAGGCCCAGAGGGAGTACTACCAAGTTACTGCCAATGTTTACTTAATGCTCACATGCTCTTCAGTCAGCTTTTGGTATATTCTGCCTATCCAGGGACTCACCCTTCAAGGCAATGGGCTCCTTTCTGTACCATGGCAGGTCCAGAAATGCCCAAGAGCCAAGCCCTGGAATCTAGGACTCCAGTAGCCCGCTTGAGGCTCTACCCTCCTGTAGCTGAACTGGTACATATGGTACAATACAAAGGGCTCTCTCCGTTTCCCTCCATTTTTCTTAAGCCAAAGGAGTCTCTCCTCATAGCCACCACAGGTGAGAATGTGTTGAGTTTCACCTGAAGCCACCAAGTCGCAGTGTCTCGGTCAAGACCCATGCCATATTACCTGGATATTGCTTCTGGTTATTCGGGGGGTCAAGGGCTGTTTAGTCAGCAGGTGATGGATTTTACCAGGACTAGGTTCTTTCCTTCAAGGCAGTAGGTTCCCTTCTGGCACAGGGAGCGTCAACAAATGTCATCCAGAAGCTAGTGTCTAAAAAGGTTGCCTTTATGACTCTGACTGGTGCCCTATACTACAGTGGCTGAGCTGGTATCAAGGATGCAAGTCAAAGTCTTCTTTACTCATCCTTTCCCCTCCTTAAGTGGAAGATAGGGAAACCTTTTAGAGCTGTGAGGTGTGTGGCCTGGGTTTGTGGGAGGAGTGGCACAAACACTCCCTTACCTGCCTAAGTTGGTCTTAGTAAGTCTCATGCCTCCCAAGTCCACTAGCTCTGAGCCCAGGTCAGCACTAGGACTCACCTAGAAGTTGCAGTCCCTGTGGCCTAGAATGGTGTTCAAGTTTATTTAGAGTCCAATTGCACTTTGGCTTGTGCTGGCAAGGCTTGCTGGAATTAAAGTTCCAACTGCTTGGATGGGCAATTCCCCTCTGGCTAGGTCAAGTCCAAATGCTTCCTTCATGAGCAGGTGCCAGCTGAATTCAGCCTGGTTTTGCTTTCTGCTGTTACAGGGCACTGATGAGTTCAATGCAGTGTCTCACACGATTGTGCTCTCCCTCTCCCAAGCATACAGATTCTACCTCCATACCACATGGATGTTGATGATTCAAGATTGTCTTTCCTACCATTTCCCGTGCCACATTCAGTGATATGAAGTTAAAACGAGGTACTTTGAGTGCTCAACTGATTGTTGCTTCTTGTGAAAGTATTTTTGTTCTTGTTGTAGATAGTTGTTAAATTTAGTGTTCCTGTGGGAGAGATTATCAGGGGTGTTGCCTTCTATTTGGCCATCTTGCTCTGCCTGTCTTCAGAAGTGATACTGATTTTTGAATGTTGATTTTGTATCCTGAAAGCTTACTAAATTCATTCATCCAGTCTATTAGTCTCTTGAAGTAACCTTTAGCATTTCCTATGTAGAAAAATCACGTCATCAGCAAGCAGAGACAATTTGACACCCGTTTTGCCAGTACATCTACCTGATGATCTATTGTTTTTTGTTTTTGTTTTTTTTTGGAGGCCTTTTGTTTCTTTCTCTTACCTGTTTGCTCTGGTTACAGCTTCCAGTACTATGTCAAGTAGGAGTGGTGAGATTGTACATCCTTGTCTTGTTCCAGCTCTTAAAAGGAATGATTTTAACTTTTCCCCCATTCAATTTGATGTTGGTGGTGGGTTTGTCATGTATGAAGCTTATTATTTTGATGTATATTCCATCGATGCCTAGTTCATGAAGGGTTTTTTAACTGTGAAGAGATGTTAAATGTTATCAAATGCTTTTTATGTATCAATTGTGCTAATCATATGTTTTTTGTTTTAAATTCTATTTATGTGGTAAATTACATTTATTGATTTATATAGGCTGAATCATCCTTGCATTCCTATAATAAAATCCAATTCATAAGGATATCTATAAATATATAAATATATCTATAAATATATATATATATATATATTTAGTTGTGATGTTGGGTTCACTGTACCAGTATTTTGTTGAAGATGTTTGGGTCTGTGTTGATTAGGGATATTGGCCTGTTGTGGTTTTGTTGTTGTTGTTGTTGCTGTTGTTCTTGCTGGGTGTTCTTGCCTGATTTTGGTATCAGTGTAACACTGGTTTTGTGGAATGAGTTGGGGAAAATTGCTCTTCCTCAGTTATTTTTTTTAATAGTTTTAGTAAGACTGGTACTAGTTATTTTTTTGTACATGTGGTAAAATTTGGCTGTGAAGCTGTCTGGTCTTGGGCTTTATTTTTTCATTAAAAGATTTTTTCATTGCTGATTCAATTGTATTACTCATTATTGGTGTATTAAATATTTCTTTTCATTCCTGGTTCATTCTTAGGAAGTTGTAATTTCTAGGAATTTACACAATTCCTCTAGGTTTTCTAGTTTGTGCACACAGAAATGCTCCTCATAGTCTCTGATGATATTTCATATTTCTTTGGTATCAGTTGCAGTGTCACCTTCATTATTTCTGATTGTGCTTATTTGAATCTTTACTGTTTTTTTTCTTATTTAATCTAGATTGTGGTCAATCACATTTTTATATTCTTTCAAAGATTCAATTTTTCATTTTGCTGTCATTTGCATCTATTTTGTTTTTTGGTTTTAATCTCATTTACTTTTGCTCTGATCTTTATTTTTTTTTTCTTCTTTCAGCTTTGCATCTGTTTGTCCTTGATTTTCTAGTTCATCAAGATGCAATATTACTTTGTTAATTTGAGATCTTTGTATCATATTACGTAGAAAATTAACACTATAAAGCTTTTTTTTACAGCAACACTTTTGCTGTATCACAGAGGCTTTTGCATTTTATGTGTCTATTTTCATTAGTTTCCAATATTTTTAAATTTCTTCCTTAATTTTATTATTTACCCAAAGGTCATTCAGTAGCAAGTTGTTTAGTTTCCATGTACTTTTTTAGTTTCTAGGGTTCTACTTTGTTGTGATTTCTAATGTTATTCCATTGTGGTCCAATAAGACAGTTAATGTAATTTTGATATTATAAAATGTTTTGAGACTTGTTTTATACTCAAGCATATGGCCAATTTCAGAGAATGTTACATGAGCAGATGACTAAAAGGTAGATTCTGAGGTTGTTGTGTAGAATGTTCTGTAAATGTCAATTAGGTCCATTTTGTTTAAAGCCCAATTTGCATCTGGGGTTTCTTTGTTTATTTTCTGCCTTTATTATCTGTTTAGTGCTGGAAGTGGGGTGTTGAAGTCCTCTTGTATTATTTTATTGCTTTCTATCTCTTTTCTTATGTCTAGGATAATTGTTTTAAGAATCTGGGTTCTCCAGTGCATATATATTTATGATTGTAAAATCTTCTTATTTAATTAAACCCTATATCATTATATAGTGACCTTCTTTATTTTTTCCTGTTAATTTAAAGTCTGTTTTATATAAGAATAGCTATTCCTGCCCATCCCATTTTTGCTTTCCATTTTCATGATATATCTTTTTCCACCCCTTTACTTTTAGTCTGTAGGTGTCTTTAACCCTTAGGTGGATCTCCTGTAGGCAGTTATAATTGGGTTTTATTTTTTTTATCCAATTTGCTACTCTCTTTTATGGGGGGTAGTGAGACCATTTATGTTCAAGGTTAATATTGATATGTGAGGTTTTGTTCCTTTCATAGTGTTGTTAGCTAGTTGCTTTGTAGTCTCAATAAAATTTTTAGCCTTGTCCTTATGTATGCTTTTATGATGGTATCATCTTTTTATTTTTATGTTTATAACTACTTTGAGTATTTCTTGCAGATCTAATTTAGTGGTGAAAAATTCACTTAGTGTTTGTCTGGTTAATAGTTTATTTTTACTTCATTTATAAAGTTTAATTTGGCAATTTATAAAATTATTGACTCTTTTCTTAGGAAAGATGAAAGTAGGCCAACAATCTCTCATGGCTTCTAAGATTTCTAGTGAGAAGTCCACTTTTATTCAGATGGGATTTTCTTTCATGGTGATTGGCCACTTTTTAAAAAATTTTTAATTTTTTATTATTATTATACTTTAAGTTCTAGGGTACATGTGCATAACGTGCAGGTTTGTTACATATGTATACTTGTGCCATGTTGCTGTGCTGCACCCATCAACCCGTCAGCACCCATCAACTCGTCATTTACATCAGGTATAACTCCCAATGCAATCCCTCCCCCCTCCCCCCTCCCCCTGATAGGCCCCTGTGTGTGATGTTCCCCTTCCCGAGTCCAAGTGATCTCATTGTTCAGTTCCCACCTATGAGTGAGAACATGCGGTGTTTGGTTTTCTGTTCTTGTGATAGTTTGCTAAGAATGATGGTTTCCGGCTGCATCCATGTCCCTACAAAGGACACAAACTCATCTTTTTTTCTTTATTTTTTTGTCAGAGTAGGTTAATTCAAAAGAAAATCTTGAAGCTCTAAAATTATTTTTCTGCTTGGTCTGGTCTATTGTTTATGCTTTCAATTGTATTTTTATATTCATTCCATGAATTTCTTTACTTCCAAAAGTTCTGTTTGGGTTTTTAATATATACCTATCTTTCAGGTCCTGAATCTTTTTAAAATTTGTGTTGGATTTCCCCTTTATTTTGGATCTTACTTACCTTCCTTACAATCTGTACTTTTAATTCTGTATCTGTCATTTTATAAATTTTATTTTGGTTCTGATCCATTGCTAGAGAGCTAGTGTAATCTTTGGGGATGTTAAAACACTGTCTTTCTGCATAATCAGAATTCAGATGGCTTGTAATCTGAGGTAGCTGTTTCTTCTTATATTTGAGATTGCTTTCATTTGGGTGGGACTTTTAAATACTCAATTCTTTTCTCCCTTGAACTCACAATCTTCTGTGGGTCTTGGTATGCAGAGGTCTCAAAAAAGCTTATTTCTTTTTTTTTTTTCTTTTTTGATTCCTTTTATTTTTTTATTTTTATTTTATTATTATTATACTTTAAGTTCTAGGGTACATGTGCATAACGTGCAGGTTTGTTACATATGTATACTTGTGCCATGTTGCTGTGCTGCACCCATCAACTCGTCACCACCCATCAACTCGTCCTTTACATCAGGTAGAACTCCCGATGCAATCCTTCCCCCCTCCCCTCTCCCCATGATAGGCCCCTGTGTGTGATGTTCCCCTTCCCGAGTCCAAGTGATCTCATTGTTCAGTTCCCACCTATGAGTGAGAACATGCGGTGTTTGGTTTTCTGTTCTTGCGATAGTTTGCTAAGAATGATGGTTTCCAGCTGCATCCATGTCCCTACAAAGGACACAAACTCATCCTTTTTTATGGCTGCGTAGTATTCCATGGTGTATACGTGCCACATTTTCTTAATCCAGTCTGTCACTGATGGACATTTGGGTTGATTCCAAGTCTTTGCTATTGTGAATAGTGCCGCAATAAAAAAAAAAAAAAAGCTTATTTCATGCCCTAGTACTATGCCCTTCTGTCAGCAGCTTTTTTTTTTTTTTTTTTTTTTTTTTTTTTTTTTTTAAATGGTACAGATCAGTCTCCAGTCTGTTAGGTGGCACTTAAGCTGTGTTACTCTCAGGTACCCCAGGGATGTATTAAAACACTTGTCATGATGGGGCAGATAGGGAACTGTACCAACTCATCATCCTGGGCAGGCAGAAACATGATGAGCTTTCTTATCACACTCCCGTCACAGAGCTGGAAATCTTCAATTCAGATAGACACCATCCTTTATCCCCAGCGTAAAATGTGACTTAGGTTCATGGAAAACACCCATCTGACAGCTACTACTAAAGTGGCCTTGGGGAAGAACCTTTTCAACCAGCCCAAAACGGGCAGATCTGTGGCAGGTTCACAGTCTGTGGCAGGTTCACAGTCTGTGGCTGAAATAATGCCAGTCTGTGTAGAGAGGGGCAGGTGAGTCCCACCCTTTGTGCAAGCCTCATCAGTGGGTACACTTTCACTGGTGGTGCAGCTGACACGTATAGTGCTGGACAGACTCTCTCCAAGTGCACCTGTGCCAGCCTCTGATAGTAATAGCCTCAGCTACATCTGCAGCAGTGGGCAGAGGAAGCAAGAGATGATCCCTTCTCCATGTCCATTTCCAACCATGGGTGCCACTTTTCAACTGCGGTAGAAAAACACGACCTTCATTCAGAGATCAGCACCTTGCCTCTGTCTCTACTGGGAGGGGCACAATCACTCTCTGGATACAAATGGGAAGCTCTTGGGTAGGCGAGAGCTTGCAATCGGTTTTCCTTTTCCCAAGGGACACTTTGGTGGGTTATACTCCCCGCTTTCCCTAGGAGTGGCCCATGCTGAGAGCTAGATCACCAGGGATCTCGAGGTTCCCCTGTGGTTTCCAAAGTAAGAGTGAATTCTAGGGAATGTTCTTAGGGGATCTAGTGATGCAGAAACACAAGGACTAAGATTCCCTGGGCAAAATAGTGGCCCACAATGAGCACACAACTTATATGGTATTTATCACCTCAACTCGGGTTTAAAAGGATCATGAGTGAACCTGCACGAATTGACTGTTCAATACTCTGCCGTTGGGAAGTTCCCAAATCACCACTGACTGTATTGCCCAGGCTCATGAGGGCAGAGGGTTTCACTGATTTGGTGGTCAGCAGTCTGTTGCAGGGGTGAGGGGAGGAAAGAAATACTCCCCGCCTATCCTTTTCATGAAACTGCTTGCAAGCATTTTAATTCATCATGTTGCTGACATCACAGGATCTACTATTGTCTGATTTTATTTTGCTTTAAGGAGAATGTTGTAGGTTCCTATGGCTTTCTACGTACTGGTAAAACAGACATCTGAAAAATATAACCTTGGGATTGCTTCAGCTATAAAACTGTCTTGTAACAAAGTTACTTCGAGAAAGAATGGAAGGCACTGTTTTCAAAATTGTTCAGATTGCTAATTTTGACAGCGTATTTGGAAGAATATTTGGTAATACAAATTAAAAAAATACAATATGCATACTGTATAAAGACACTCGTGGGGAGCTTCTAAATTTTGAAATAAAATAATCTGTGTCCAAATATACTAGGAATTACATTTTTTTTTAAACCACACTTCAAATGTTATAAATGTACAAGACCAGGTAGTGCTAACAGAGACTATATAAGTGAATATTTTGGCATTTCTCTTCCAAAATAGTATCATAATTTTTTTTCCTAGTTTTTTTTAATGTCAGGCATTTGCCTTGTTTTTCAGGGAAGCCATGGGGGTTACATGAAAATTAAATTTTTGGCCGGGTGCGGTGGCTCAAGCCTGTAATCGCAGCACTTTGGGAGGCCGAGATGGGCGGATCACGAGGTCAGGAGATCGAGACCATCCCGGCTAACACGGTGAAACCCCGTCTCTACTAAAAATACAAAAAACAACTAGCCGGGCGAGGCGGCGGGCGCCTGCAGTCCCAGCTACTCGAGAGGCTGAGGCAGGAGAATGGCGTAAAAACCCGGGAGGCGGAGCTTGCAGTGAACTGAGATCCGGCCACTGCACTCCAGCCTGGGCTGCACAGCGAGACTCCGTCTCAAAAAAAAAACCAAAAAACAAACAAACAAAAAAAGAAAATTAAATTTTTTTGTAATACTGCTAAGTTTGCAAAACTCTTTATAGAAAAGATTATTTTTTACTTAGAAAATGTGAAACTACAAAGAAAAATTCATCTCTACTTTTTTGTTCACGGTAATGCTTGACTATATAAAAATTAGCTCTGTAAAAATCCAAGAGACAGCTTTTCTGGAGAGTTGTTAAGGCCTGATCCATGGGCTTTTTCTTCATTTCATTTCATTTCATTTCTTTTCTTTTTTTAGACAGGGTCTCCCTCTGTCATCCAGGCTGGAGTAAAGTGGTGTGGAAATACTGGCTCACTGCAGCCTTGACCTTCCAGGTTCAAGTGAGCCTCCAACGTCAGCCTCCCAAGTAGCTGGGACTACAGTCATGTGCCACCACTCCCAACTAATTTTGTTTATTTTTTGTAGAGGTGAGGCCTCACTATGTTGCCTAACCTGGTCTCAAACTCCTGGGCTCAAAATCCAGCCTTCCAAGGTGCTAGGATTACAAGAATAAGCCACTGCACCCAGCCTATGTGCTTTTTCTGGCACATGAGAGGCACACAGCAAATGTCTGATGAGTGTATTAATTGGTGCATATATTTTAATGCTAGCACAGTTTGAACTTTACTATGATTGGTTCCTTGGATATAGATAAAGGAACCTCAAAAACAAATCACAAAGTTAACTTTGTTTTTTCTATGATTGCTATGGTACATATTGAAAATTTTGTAGTTATGTGAGTAATATTATAATTCTAAGTAGCAAAAACTAGGCCAACATTGTAAGTCTAAAATAGGTAGAGAATTTTTTTTTTTTTTGAGACGGAGTCTTACACTGTCACAGGGGCTAGTGTGCAGTGGCACAATCTCAGCTCACTGCAACTTTTGTCTCCCGAGTTCAAGCGATTCTCCTGCCTCAGCCTCCCAAGCAGCTAGGATTTCAGGCGCCCGCCACCACGCCAGGCTAATTTTTTGTATTTTTAGTAGAGACGGGTTTCACTATGTTGACCAGGCTGGTCTTGAACTTCTGACCTCGTGATCTGGCCGCCTCAGCCTCCCAAAGTGCTGGGATTACAGGCGGAGCCACCGTGCCCGGCCATGCTTGCTGGATAATTTTATCTGAAGAAATGATGTATCCCTATTTGTGAAATAAGTATTTTAATATATCATGTGATTATAGTGTAAAATAATCAGTTGTAAATCACCAAAATTGTTATTTGAACGACAATATTATGCAGTCTTGTGTCACTCAACAACAGAGATATATCTGAGAAATGCATCATTAAGGGATTTGTTATTGTGCACCATCATAGACTGTACTAACGCAAAGCTACATGACCTAGCCTACTACTTAACTAGGCTATATGGTTTACGGTATAGCCAACTGCTTCCGGTTTACAAACCTGTACAACATGTCACTGTACTGAATCCAATGTAGGCAACTATAGCACAATAGTAAGTATTTGTTCATCTCAAATATACAAACGTAGAAAGAGTACATTAAAAATTTAATAAAAGATGAAAAATGGAATACTTGCATAAAACACTTACCATGAGATAACCTTTTAAAGACTGAAACTTGCTCTGGGAGTATGTAAGTGAACGGTGAGTTAATGTGAAAGCCGAGCACATTTCTGTACATTACTGTGGAATGTATAAACACTGTACATCTAGGCTGCACTAAATTAAAAACAATACTTTTTCTTTAATGATAAATTAATCTTAGCTTTCTGCAACTTTTTTTACTTTAAAAACTTTAATTTTTAACTGTTTGACTTTTTAAATAACACTTAACCACATTGTACAGATGTAAAAAAATTTTCTTTCCTTAGATCCTCATTCTAAAAATTTTTTTCTATTTTAAATTTTTTTTAGCTGTTAAACTCTATGCTAATTGTCATGCAAACATACGCATTAGCCTAGGCCTATACAACGTCAAGATCATCAATATCACTGTCTTCCGCCTCCACTTCTTGTCCCATTGGCAGGTTTCTAGAGGCAAAAAGACGCCTGGAGCTTTCATCTCTGCTTTCTTATGGAATGCCTCCTGAAGGACATGCCTGAGGTTGTTTTACAGTTAACTTTTTTTTTTTTAAAGTAGAAGGAATACAGTCTAAAATAGTGGAAAAAATAGTATAGTATAGTATAGTATAGTATCATATAGTATATATAATATAGTATAGTACAGTATATATAGTATAGTATAGTACAGTATAGTATAGTATGTACTTAAACCAGTAACATAGTCATTTATTAGCATTATAAAGCACTATGTACTGTACATAATTGTATGTGGTATACTTTTTTATTTAACTGAGAGTGCAGTAGGTTACATCAACAACACTACCAAACAAGTGAGTGGTGCATTGTGAACAATGGTTGCATTGTCCCTAGGTAATAGGGATTTTTCAGCTCCCTTATGATCTTATGGGGCCATCATGATATAAGCAGTTTTTCATTGATCAAAATGTCATGATGCAGTGCATAACTGTACTTGAACCAATTCCATCATGTCCCAGAGTATTTGATCTGAGCACTATGCTCTAGCACCTCCAATCTTAAACACTAGTGTAGAAACCAGACACTAAGATGTTAACATTTGAAAAATATATGAAAGTGTTTACTTACCAAATATCCTTTTTAATATTTTTGTGGTTATTTCTACAGCCCTTGTAAAATATGCCATACATTAAGGAAATTATCTTAAATCATCTGTGGTATTTTCAGATTCATTACTAGTTTTAATAAAAGCATGTTTTTATTTAAATAGAATTTCTATTCTCAGAAACTTTTTTTTTTTCTTTTAAAAGAGACAGAATCTCACTGTGTTGCCCAGGCTGGAGGGCAATGGCCTGACGTGAGCTCACTGTAACCTCTGCCTCCCGGGCTTGAGCGATTCTCATGCCTCAACCTCCCAAGTAGCTGGGACTGTGGGCGTGTGCCACCACACCTGGCTGATTTTTGTATTTTTAGTAGAGACAGGGTTTCACCATGTTGGCCAGGCTGGTCTTGAACTCCTGGTATCAAGAGATCCACTAGCCTCAGCCTCCCAAAGTGCTGAAATTACAGGTGTGAGCCACCGCGCTCAGTCTCAGAGGCTTGTTTTAATCACCTAATGCTTTTGCATTTATGCTGTTCAAAATTAAAAAGAAAGTGAAGAAATTTCACAAATGCAGTTAAATATGTCTTTCAGTTATGTGTTTTATTGGAATGTAATGTTTAAGAAAATCAGCAATGATTTTGATATTTTTCTATCTGCTATCATATATATTAATATGTAAATTTAATTAAATAATTATATGTTGGTAATTCTAAATGCAGAAATGTTCAGAAAATAACATAGAGAATTGTTGTCTATGTCACAGTAAGAAGACAGAAGAAAACTATACATAAAATTTGGAGTCAATAGAAAAAGTAAGCCATCGGATATTCTTCCTGATATCCAAATACTACCCAATATAGTTAATATTTAGACTTATTGTTCCTGTTGAATGTGTGTGTGTTCTAATTTTCAATAGAACTTTGCATTTAAAGATCTCAGAGGAGATTTATTCATTCCACAGCTACTTACTGATTTCTTAGTGCCTGAACAGAACTATTTTAGGAAGTAAAGATATAGCAGTAAACTCTGATTCTCATGCATTTTGTCTCATGGGAGGGCTTAGAATGTAAACAAATAAGTATGTCAGGTAGTGATAAGGTCTATGAAGAGAAACAAGGTGAAGGAAGAGAGTCAAGGGTTTGCGACGCGGAGGCTGGTGGCATTGTATGTAGAGTGCTAATGGAAGACATCTATGATAAGATTAATCAGCTGAGAAACCTAAGAAAGCAAGCTATGTAAATCCTTGACATAGTTTTGACTTTTGTCTCCTCCAAGTACCATGTTGAAATGTGATCCCCAATGTTGGCGGTGGGACCTAGTGGAAGGTGTTTGTGTCATGGAGGTAGATCCCTCATGAATGGCGTGGTGTTGTCCTTGGAGTAATGTGTGAGTTCTCTCTCTCTTAGTTCATGTGGGAGCTGGTTGTTTAAAGAGACTAGCACTCTTCCCTCTTGTTTGATCCCTCTCTTGCCATGTGACGTGCATGTTCCGCTTTCAACTTCTGCCATGAGTAAAAGCTGCCCAAGGCCTCACTAGAAGGCTTGCAGATGCTGGTTCCCTGCTTGTATGGCGTGCAGAATCACGAACCAAATAAATCTCTTTTCTTTACCCAGGATCAGGTATTCCTTTATAGAAATGCAAAATGGACTAATAAAATCCTAGTAAAGGTAATTCCTGGAAAAAAAAAAGTCCTTCAGAAGGGAAACTGTGCAGTGCATGATTCAAGGAACCACAACAGTCCAGTGTGGTTAAGCAGAACGAGTGAAAGGAAGAGAATGGTGAAGTCAGATAGCTGGTGAGACACCAGGTCATGCAGCGACATTGGGAATTCACATTTTGAGCAGAAGTAGCATGATGTTATTTAAGTCTTTAAAATCTTCTGGCATTTATGAGGCAAGGATAGAAATGGGAAGAAGAATTACACGTGTATTGTAGCAATCAAGATTATAGAAGTGGTGGTATTGATAGAAGTAGTTAGGAGTTGTTAAATTCTGAATAAATTTTAAAAGTAGAACCAAATAGATTTTAAGATGGATTAGGTAAACAATGGTAAAGAAATAAACCAAAGATGATTTCTAGGTTTGACATCAGCAACTGCCTAAATGGTAAAGATGGTTACTGAGATAGGGAAGGATAAGTTTAGTAATCATAAGTGTGTTAGGATATATCGAATTGGTGATACCTATTATAATTCCAGGGAGATATATTGAGGAGAATGTTAGATTTGTAACTCTGGCATTAAGGGGAACAACTGACATATAAGTTGGGCCATTGCCAACAATGGCATTTAAGGCCATGGGACTAAAGTGATATCACCCCAAAGAATGCATGTTATTAGGAAAGAGGTTTGAATTCACCTCTAGTGACTTCTACATTTAAAGAGTATAAAAATAAGAACCAGGAGAAAGTTTTGGAAGTTGAGGATAAGAGATGAAGGTGAGGAAGAGCTGTTTATGAGAGTCAAAGGGTAAACTGACTAGGAAACTACATTAGGACTATGTAGCATTACAGGTCCAGTTGATTTTTGCTGTAATATTTAAGATTAGACTATTAATATAGGTATTAGATACAGGCACAAAATATGTGGCAAGCTAAACTTAACCAAGGTTTTTGTTTTTCTAGAAAAGTACAAAGGAAGAAGAGAAAGTAAGGGCATATGCAGATATGTGATTCTGATCATGCTACATGGAGTGCAAGCTGGGTGAGTAGTGAAGTGAGGACGTTAGGTATGTGTGACGGTTAGTGGGTTGGCAGACCCAATAAGGCTAAAATAATTTTGAAGAAGTGAACTGAAAGGGTAGGAGGAAGTGACCAGAGACTTGATTGCTTGAAATCAATGCTATGGAACATATGCCGTTGTTGATAAGGACAAGATGATGGAGTGTGGCCACAAGATTTGAGAGCTGAGCTAGGGGGAGACATGTTTCTACTGGTGGTGAAGGAACTGAGAGGCCAGGCTACTCTAAGTTTTATCTACACAGATACTGAGATTGCCAAGAATAAAAAAGATGGTATAGATCAGGAAATATATATGATAGAATCCATAAATTGTATAAACAGCTTATTCATCTCTAGGATCTATAATATCCACAGAGGATTTAAGAAATGTTTTATGTAAGTCCTCAGATATGTCTTCAAAATATTGTCATTATTTGCCAACTAAGCCAATAGTGTTATTTCTTACTTTCAGAAGCATTTGTTGTCTAAACTTTTTATTTTTTGCTTTATATGTATTAGCTTATATTTATTTCTTTATATCTCTGTTCAAATGTAAACTCTTCAAAATAAAGAAAATAGTGTCTACATTTTTAGTAATAATGTTGATAAACAATGGACTTTCAAAAGACATTTGTTACATTAATCAAGACCTGGGCCTTTTATTGATGAAAGACTTTTTACTGCTTTAATTTTCTCACTCATTATTTGTCTGTCTATAGTTTCTATTTATTCATAATTTAATCTCGATAGGTTGCATGTGTCTAGGAATTTATCCATTTTTGTGTTCTCAAATTTTTGGGGCTATACTTATTTATAATACACTTTTATGAATTTTTTTGTATTTCTGTGATACTAGTTGTAATGTCTCCCTTTTCATCTCTGGTTTTATTTCCATATTTTCTCTTTTCTTTAGTCTAGCTAATGATTTTTGTTTAGTTTTTCAAATAACCAATTCTTCACTTCATTGATATTTTGAATGTTTTTAGTCTGTATTTTATTTATTTCTAGTATTAGCTTCATTGTTTTTTTCTTCTACCAATTTTAGGCTGAACTTGTTCACTGCTGAATTCTACCAAACATTTAAGTAACAACTAATATCAATCATCCTCAAACTAATCCAGAATATAGAAAAAGAGAAAAAAAAACTTTCAAATTCATTTCACATAACAGCATTACCCTGATTTCAAAACCAAACAAGAATACAACAACAAAAACTGTAGGTTTCTTGAACATAGATGGAAAAATTCTCAACAATATACAAGCAAACCAAGTTCAACAGCACATTAAAAACATCATCTATTGTGATCAAGTGAGATTAATCCCAGGGATGCAAGGAGAGTTCGCCATATACAAATTAATATATTTGATACACCACATTAACAAAACAAACAAGACCATATGATCATCTTAATAGACATAGAAAAAGCATTTAATAAGATTTAACAAGTCTTCATGATAAAAAAAAAAAAAACTCTCAACAAATTAGACATAGACTGTATGTACCTCAGTACAATAAATGCCATATATTACAAACCCAAAGCTAACACACAAATTAGTGAATTGGGAAAAACTAAAAACTTTTTATCTAAGATTAGGAATAGGACATAAATGGCCACTTTTACCACTTCCACATAGTACTGGAAGACCTAGCCAGACCAATTAGGCAAAAGAGAAAAATGAAAGGCATCAAATTGGAAAGGAGGAAGCCAAATTGTATCTATTTGCAGATGGCATTATCTTATATATAGAAAACTCTGAAGACTACACAAAAATCTGTTAAAAGTAATAAATAAATACGGTAAAGTCATGGTATAAAAATTCAACATACAAAAATCAATCGTGTATCTACATGCTAATAGCAAACTATCTCAAAAAGATATCAGAAAGCAATTCCATTTAAAATATCTATAAAAATAAAATATCTAGAAATAACCTTAACAAATAAAAACTGTAAGAGAGTAATAAAGAAAACAGAGACACAAAAAATGGAAAGATATCCCATGTTAATAGATTGAAAGAATTAATTTTCTCAAATGGCCATACTACCCAATGCAGTCTACAGATTTAAAGCAATACCAATGAAAACACAAATGACATTCCTCACAGGAATACAAAAACAAATCCTAAAATTCATATGGAACCACACAATATCTTGAATAGCCAAAGGAATCCTAAGCAAAAAAAAAAAAAAGAATAAATAAATAAATAAAAAGTTGGAGCCATCATGCTACCTAACTTCAAAGTATACTACAAGACTATAGGAACCAACAAAGCATGGTATTGGTATTAAAACAGACACAAGGAACAATGGAACAGGACACAGAGCCCAGAAATAAATTCACACATCTATTGTCAAGTGATTTTCAATAAAAGTTTCAACAACACACACTGGGAAAAATTTCTTCAATAAACGGTGTTGGGAAATTTGGATACACAGCTGCAGGAGAATGAGACTAGAATCCTGCCTCTCACCATATACAAAAATCAACTCAAAATAGATTAAAAACATGCATATAAAACTCAAACATATTAAAATACTAGAAGAGAACATAGTGGAAATGCTTTGTGACACTGGGAGGGGCAAGGAGTGTTTAAATAAGGCCTCAAAAGCACAGGCAACAAAAACAAAAAGAAACAAAATGAATTAGATTAAAATGAAAAGCTTTTTTATAACAAAGGAAACAATTAACAACATGAAAAGATAATGTTCAAATTGTGAGAAAATATTTCCAAGCTATACAACTGACAAGGGGTTAATATTCTAGAATATATAAAGAATTTAAACAACTCACCATGAACCAAATGTCAAAATGGTCAAAATACTTTAATAGTCATGTCACAAAAATGGACATATAAATGGCCAACTGGTATATAAAAATGCTTAATATCACTAATTATCAAGGAAACACTAATCGGAACCACATTGAGATACTACCTCATGCCAGTTGGAATAACTGTTAACAAGAAAAAAAAAAAAAGAGAAGTCTTGGTGAGTTTGTTGAGAAAAGTGAACACACTCTTGGCCTGATTATAAATTAGTACAGCTACTATGGAAAACGGCACGTAGATTCCTCAAAAAATACAAATAATACTACCATATAAATACCTACGTGTTAGATAGATACCATAAGATCTTTCAATCCCACTACTGGGTATATATGCAAAGAAAATGACATCAGTATGTTAAAAAGACATCTGCACTTCCTTAATTACTGCTGCACTAGTTAGAGAAGACAAGACATGGAATAAACTCAAGTGTCCAACAATTAATGAATGAATAAAGAAAATGTAGTATATATACACAAGTAAATACTATTTAGCCATAAGAAGGATTAAAATCTTGCCACTTATGAAACAAGGATGGACCTAGAGGACATTATGTTAAATAAAGTGTTAGACACTGAAAGACAAATACCACATGATCTCATTAATATGTGGAATTAGGAAACAAAAGAGTTGATATTGTAGAAGGGGGGAGTGGAACAGTAGTTACTAGAGACTGGGAAAGGGTGGGGAAAGGGAGGCTGGAGAGAGGGTGGTTAAAAGGTACAATGTGACAATTAGATTGGAGGAATGAATTCTGATATTTTATTGCACATTAGAGTGAGTGTGGTTAATTGTAAAGTACTGTATACTAGCAGATAGCTGGAAGAGAAGCTTTTGAATGCTCAGCACAAAGAAATAAATATATAACATGATGCATATAAATATGATTTGATGATTATACAACATATATATGCATTTAAACAACAAATTGTACTTCATAACTATATACAATTATAATGTGTAAATTTTAAAAAATAAAAGTCAATGAATATTTGTTGTTTGATGAAGAAAAACTATTATATAGATTAGGACAAATTCTGCTTAATTATTAAATGCCTCTATTCTCCAAACAGTATTACATGGCACCACTAAAAATACTAATGACAGCAGCAGAATTTTATTTAGTATTTATCAACATTCCTGTAGGTAAAAATATGCTAGCTAAAATTGTGGTGTAATTCTATAAAATCTTCAATTTTACAGTGGGTTTCAGACCCCTGATTTATCTTTTCTGTATTCTTTAAGAATTCTGATGTTACGCTTGCCTCCCAAGTTCTTATATACTTATTTTCTTGAAAAAACTGATATGTCATATCTTTAACAAAAATTCAGTTAAAACGCATGCAGGACGCAAATGCTAAGATTCCTGTATTACCCTTCACTATTTGTTATGCAGAGGTAGTCTCAATTAAGTTATTATTGGTGCTACTGTTTGTCTGTCTTTTGGAGTTCCCCTTCTGCCCCGCAATTCCCTGCTCTGTTGCTCCTCCAGCCTCTTGAACCTCATCGTACAGATACTGCCTTGACTACTAACTCCCAATTTTAAAATATGCCCATTCCTTATGATTCAAAATACAATTTTAATAATAAAATGTGACATTTTCTTCACATGTATGTAAGAATTTTAAGTTTCAGGGCATCTTACATATTCTTATGATTCTAAAAGGATATCTACCCAGAAATCTAGAAGCAAGCTAAGTACTATGCCAAATGAGGTAACAATAGACAGGATCCAAGTTATTAGACCTCTAGAACCTGCTTTCATTTTTATATACACACATGTATATATACAGACAAACATACAAAGATACACTATATATACAGACACAAGTTGCTTAACAACAGGGATACCTTCTGAAAAACGCATCAATAGGCAATTTTCTTATGCAAACATCATAGAACGTATTTACACAAGCCTACATGACATAACCTACTACACACATAGGCTGTACAGTACAGCCTATTGCTCCTCAGCTACAAACCTGTACAACATGTTGCTGTACTGAATACTGTAGACAATGGTAACACAACAGGATTTGTCTGGCTAAACATATCTAAACATAGAAAAGTACAGGAAAATACATTATAAAATATAAAAAATGATGTACCAGTATTGGACATGTACTATGAATGAAGTTTTCAGGATTAAAAGTTTCTCTGTGGGTGAATGAGTAAGTGGTGTGTAAATGTGGCAGCCTACAACATTACTCTAAACTACTGTGGACTTTATAAGCAGTGAAATTTATTTTAAAATTTATCTTTCTTTAATAATAAATGAGACAGCTTACTGTAACAGTTTATTTAGTTACAATAAGCTAATTTGTTATTGAAGAAAGATAATTTTTATCTTTATTTTTATTTTTTCTATAATAATCTTTAATTTTTTGACTCGAGACACAAACATATTGCACAGTTGCACAAAAATATATTGTCTTTATGTCCATATTTTATAACCATTTTTCTATTTTTAAGTTTTTAATTGTATTTATTTATTTTACTTTATAACCTTTTTTTGTTAAAAACTAAGACATGAAAATATACATTAGCCTAGATCCAAACTGAGTCAGGATTATTAAGATGTCACTAAATAATAGGAATTGTTCAGGTTTCATGGGACTACCATGGTATACTCAGTCTGTAGTTGACTAAAATGTTGTTATGCAGCACACAGCTCTATAAGGATAACGTAAAGCAAAAGTCTACAATTCTCCTATAAAATCCAAAGCATATGGACAGCTATGAAAACATATGTTTTTAACATTTAGGATATTTTTAGAGTAGGTAGCCAGGCAGTCATGAGAAGGCCAGGAGAGGATTGCTCCCTTGAGGAATGTCTGACGACCATCAGGTGATGGTCAGTCGGTCATTAAACTGTCTCTAAAATAATAAATGATCACAGCTCATGCCAGGGAAAGGCAGTCTTCCATTAGATAGGAAACACCTGAAGCTTGTTATCAGCAGATTCTTGATAAGATCTCAGGACTTGGGTGAGCAGGCTCAAGCAATGCACACTAAGAGGCAAAATGGTCAATTTTAACCAGCATATGCCCTTCCTCCGGGAACAGTCCACTGGTAAGGGAAAAGCATTTCAGGTGAGCACGTGTACAACTTCAGTCCAGACCCTGCACCTGTGGCCCCTCATGCTGGCAGGCCACCATGCATGTGAGCAACCTGCTTTAAGGAAAGAATCTGGGGAGAAGAAACACAAACTCTGGAACTATGCCAGTGTATAAAACCCCAAGTCAGGAGTTGGACAGGATACTTGGATCTCTCAAGTAACTCACTCATTTGGCTCTCTTCCAAGGGCACTTTACTTTCTTTTGTTCTTGTTCTAAATCTTTTACATAAACTCACTCCTGCCCTAGAACTTGCCTTAGTCTCTCTCTCTGCCTTATATCTACGTTTGCCTCTTGGCCAAATTATTTCCTCCAAGGAGTCAAGAACCAAGTTGCTGCAGACCTGTATGTATTCACTGCTGGTAACATACTTCGGTGCTGTGACTTGGATATGTTCCCTAGTGGTAAGAAACCTCTGTTCCTTGCTTTTTGATATGGTTGGCTCTGTGTCCCCACCCTAATCTCATTTTGTAGCTCCCATAATTCCCATGTGTTATAGGAAGGACTCAGTAGGAGATGGTTGAATCATGGGGGCGGGTCTTTCCCATGCTGTTCTTGTGATAGTGAATGGGTCTCACGATATCTGATGGTTTTAAAAACATGAGTTTCTTTGCACATGCTCTCTTTTTGCCTGCTGCCATCCACGTAAGCTGTGACTTGCTCCTCCTCGCCTTCCACCATGATTGTGAGGCCTCCCCAGCCATGTGGAACTGTAAGACCAATAAACCTCCTTCTTTTGTAAATTGCCCAGTCTCAGGTATGTCTTTATCAGCAGCATCCAAACGGACTAATACACCATCTTTGGCTAGAGGTGTGGTTTCCTCCTCCCCCTTCACTCTCCTTACTAACCAGCCCCCAGAATGATTCCTTCTGGCCACAATGTCTCTGCTCACCCTGGTGGGTGGCTTGTGGGGATGGGAAGGACTTTGTAGTACACACCAAGAAGCCCTGAGACACTAATGGCCCTCCTGGAAAGGAGGCTCACAATAGTGGTAGGGCTAAATCCTAAAACTGTGTAATGTCTAGGGTTTTCTCCGTTTTCTCAATTAAAACCAAATACCTCCCCAAAACCTGCACTACCTATCCTCCTGCTTTTTCTGCGTGTATTCTGAAATGGTATTGCACACTCACCATGCTGTCCATCTTGGGAGCAAGTCTGCCTTTTCTTTGCTTTCACTTTGCATGCCATGTGACTTCCTTCTCTCCCTTAAACACACAATTCTTGTGTGTTATTCATGTGCCTACAGCTCATGCTGTGTTTGCCTCATAGCCTAGGCATAGGCTCCCTTGCAGATGTCCTCTGAGATTTATTCTTGTCCTACATCCTATACAGGTAGGATGTCCTATACATCCTAGCAACTTGGATGACCTCCAACCCTTTGCCTGTCTGTTGACTCATTGCCATTACAAATAGTGATTGGCTCTGCCAGTTCCTTGTGACTTACCGTATGGTTTTCATACCTGTTACAATCCAGTGCCAAGTTTTATGGTGACATTCGAAGTGGTTTGCCCACCTGCAAAAGACCTCACTCTATGGCCCTTTAAGGTGTCCACCCACTTGCTTTTTGTTTGAGTTAGTACCCTTTGTGAAGAGGGAAAATTCTTCCTTTGCCATTTGCAAGCCCTATCCCAGGCCTCAAGTCCTCCAAATGTTTCTCCTTCACGTCAAAGGGGAAAATAAACACTGCCCTCTCAAATTCAGGGGCTGCTGTTTTTGCAGGCTTAGGAAGCCTTTCCATGAGTATCCATCTCACTTCCTCCCACTTCCTTCTGTAGCAAATGGACCGTGTGTTTAAGCATCTATTCTGCATGTTACCCCAGGAGGATGAGGAACCCGAAACACATTTTTTCAGCCATTCCTCTAATCATCTCCATGCCCTTCTTAATATGCATCAGGACCTTCAAGGCTATAGTCAAAGGGAGGCAAGTCAAGTGCCCTTGCAGCAGTAGGATGAAAAATAGGCTTTTAGTCTACTTAAAAAAATATAAAGAGTGGGAATCTGATAAAATAGATAATCATTTTGTTGCTTGAATACTCCAAACTAGAGTCACTATAAGGTCATGGAGACAAGGATATAGGTCAGCCCAAGGTCATAGGCACAGGAGACTAAAGTACCCACAGGACAGAGATGAAAGTTGGTTCATCTCTTCTTCAACAAGAAGGCTGGTTCCAATGGATTACCATTAGAACAGAGATGAAGCAAGATTAAGAGTACTCCAGTAAGATTTGTTCCTTCTAGAATCCCAAGGATAAATGGAGGCCTCTCGTCCATTCAATTATCTCCTGTGTTCTCAAGTGGGTAATTTTTCCTTCATAAGATGAGATGAGATCAAGATTAAGGATACCTGGTAAGACCAGTTCATTCCAGAACCCCAAAGATGAATGAAGGATGCCCTCTTCAGGAAAGAGTAATAGGGAAATAAAAGAGCATCCCTTATTTTTCCTTTATCACCTCTATTCTCTCTTCAGAAATAGGTAACTGGGTCTCCATACTGCAGGACCTGCCCCCTCTAATGCATTCTCATGAACTGGGAGAAAATTGAAGTCAGCCTTAGAGCCCAGTGTCCTTAGGCAGAAAGTCCTCAAATTAGCCTCCTCAGTCATTTATAACTGAGAAGAGCACAAGGAGGACAGGGCTAAGTAGAAGGAGAAATGGAGTGACAAGAGACAAGCTCAACAACTGGCAACTTTACAAGCCCGCCAGGCCCCTTCATGTTGCTCTCAGAATACCCTCTGAGGTAACTGCCATGGGTCCTGGAAGCCAGGCAACTGGAAGGCAAGCTGCCCCAATGGGATAAATGAGAAAAAGTCCCGTGTGGCTTGCTCCCTCTTCCACAAGCTCGGCAGCTGGAAATGGGACTCCCCTGACTGCTAAAGGGCCCCTGGAAAAGATTCCCCAGCCCTAATGGCCTTGAGCTGAAGGGGCTCTTTCCTCTGGCTGGCTTCCAAATGAGACATCATCACCAAGAAGACAAAGCCAAGGGCAACTCTGGAGGCAAGGAATAAAATTATACATTTTCCTTTTGGGTTCAAGAGTTGCCTACTATGTGTTAAGCTCCTTTTCTGAGCAACTCTTCTCCAAATCTTGTCAGGTAATGGGGGTAAATGGCAGACCCTCTATCCAAAAGAAAAGATTCATACCCCTTTACATTACTTAAGGGACTAATTACCATTCTCCCACCAGTTCCTGGTAATGCCTAAATAACCCGCATACCTTTGAGGCAAATATATATTTTCCAAGATGGGTGCCTGATTAATACTTTCCCAACCTCTGAATTCATCTTTTTATCTAATAGCCCTATTTGTTCCAGAAAAGCTACTTAAATCCTTAGCCAATAACTTTAACGTGGACAGCCCCACATGAGGAACTTATAAAACAGCCCACACTTACTCAGAAAAGCCTTAGCAAGACATCTGAGGAATATATTGAGGGGGGGATAGCTTCTAGAGTATGTAGTTAATCTCTTTATCTGCTCCCGATTCGAAGGACTCACACAGTAACATGTGGCATAAACTATAACTTCCTAACAGAAGGAAAAAGACTTTTACCTAATTCAAACGTTATAAAACAAAAGAGAAATTTTTGGTAAGAAATGTTAAAAGACATTTTATAAAGAAAACAATTTTTTTTTTTAGGCCGGGCGCGGTGGCTCAAGCCTGTAATCCCAGAACGTTGGGAGGCTGAGACGGGCGGATCACGAGGTCAGGAGATCGAGACCATCCTGGCTAACACGGTGAAACCCCGTCTCTACTAAAAAATACAAAAATCTAGCAGGGTGAGGTGGCGGGCACCTGTAGTCCCAGCTACTCGGGAGGCTGAGGCAGGAGAATGGCGGGAACCCAGGAGGTGGAGCTTGCAGTGAGCTGAGATCCGGCCACTGCACTCCAGCCTGGGCGACAGAGCGAGACTCCGTCTCAAAAAAAAAAAAAAAAAAAGAAAACAATTTTTTTGGTAAATTCTTGTCCTAAAATAAAATGATCGGTTGTTTAAAAGAAGAGATGTTTAGGACAAGTCAAAAAGTCCCAGCATGTCATAGATGGACTATGTAAGGTATAAAAAAATTTGTGAAAGGGAATTTATGCAAGAAATGTACAATTTTAAAAGTTATCAGGTCTTCTAAATGCTTTAAGGTCATAAACTACTACCATGACTCTTAATAACTGTATAACTTGCCTAATTTAAAGGCATTACATTTTAGGTAAGGCCTGGGGACATACAGATTTAGCCATGCCCCCTAGCTATGCTGAAAATAAAGTCAGGCTTTTGTTGCATTTTGATATATTCACTTGTCTTAAAACCCAGCAAACCTTCTATATTTGTGGACAGTAATTTTAACAATGCTTCCTGACTAACTGGACTAGAACTTGTATCATAGGCTATGTATTCCCAGACAACTTCATAGCCCCTGGCAATTTTTCTCTTCAAGTACCAATCTATAGGCATTACATCTTGCCAAGGGTGAAGAGGGTTATCCAATTAGTTCTCCTTCTCATGAGATTCAGAATTATAGCTGGGATGGGGAACCAGAATTACTGGAATCACAAAAGCCTCAATGACCTATAGCCAACTCTCAAAGGAAATAGCCAACAACATTGGTGCCATGGCTAAAAACTCAACAACTATGCAAAAACAAATGGACTCTTTAGCAGCCTTAGTCCTCCACAGTCAATGAGGACTAGACATATTAATGGCAGCACAGGGAGAAATTTGTTTAGTCTATGATGAAAAAATGCTGCTTTGGGGTAAGTCAGTTGGGAAAAGTACAAGACAATATCAGACAACTAAATAAAGCCTCCAGTTCATGGGAACAAGCCTCCCAGGGTTGATTAAATGGTGTTTCTGGGTTCTTTGCTTTATAGACCCCCTTTTAAGCATCCTACTTTGTTCCTTTTTGGTCCATGTCTTCTAAATCTAATAACCTGATGTGTCTATTTTAACCTTCAGGCCAGCGTGCTCCAGATGATTCTCAGTGAGGAATATTGTCTTCTCAATATTCCCTTCTACAGAGAAATATTCTCTTCTACAGGTAATCTTTAGACTGTTCATCAGTGGTAGATGACAGAGGCAAACCCCTGACCCTGTCTCCCTTGAACCTGGATAGATATTGCTTTCACCAACCCATAAAGGCATGCTGCCCTGACAGCTAGCAAGAGCCCAAGACACACAGAACAACCACTACAAGCCATCTGTCTGTATGAAGCAGTTACAGAAGTCTGACTTTTGTCCGTATTTCAAAAAAAATTGGGTGTTAGACTCTTGAAGGGTGAAATGTTATAGCAGGTATCTGGGCAGACGCAAGCAGGGCAGAGAACCCCCAGTAAATGTCACACAATGATCAGATGATGGTCAGGCAGTTGTTAAACTGTCTCTCTAAAATAATAATTGATCACAGCAGCATCAGGGAAAGGCAGTCTCCCAATAGATATAAAATACCTGCAGCTAGTGATCAGCAGCTTCCTGATAACATGTCAGCAGTTGGGTGAGCAGGCCCAGGCATGTGCACTAAGAGGCAAAATGGCAAAGTTTAATTGGCATATGACCTTCCTCTAGGAACACTTGACTGGTAAGGGAAAAACACCTCAAGTGAGCGTGTGCACGCATTCAGTAAACACACTGTGCATGCAGTCCTGTCATGTGCTGGCAGGACACCATGTGTGTGGACAGACTTTTCCATGGAAAGAATCAGGGGAGAAGAAATGCACACCCTAGAACCGTGCCCATGTATAAAATCTCAAGTCAAAAGTCAGGCAGGGCACTTGAATCTCTCAAGGAACCCACCTGGCCCTCTTCCAATTGTTCTTTGCTTCATTTCATTCCTGCCTTTAAACTTTTAAATAAGCTTTCATGCCTGCTCTAAAACTTGCCTCAGTCTCTCCCTCTGCCTTAAATCCGCTTCTGCCCCTTGGCTGAATTCTTTCCTCTGAGGAGGCAAGAACTGAACTGTTGCAGACCCGTACAGATTTGCCACTGGTAGCAATAATGTTAAGTATTTTTGTTATTTAATAATAACAAATTATGAGATCATAAAAATGTAAGTCACTTTCATCTAAAACTCAAAAATGTATTTGATTTTGGGCTTGTGACCCCAGAAATGTGAGAAAATCAGTGTATGTTGTTGAAGTCACCAAGTCTGTGATATTTTGTTATGTCAGCCCTAGAAAATCACTTTCCTACTTCTCCCTACCTCCACTCTCATTCGCCCTAGATAATGAATACTAGTTATGTAAAAAATTCAGTGTGGTGAAGCCAGGAATAATTTTTTCCCTTATATATACTTGCCAACAGAAACAGCCTATTTTTAATAAAACAAATGACGAAATCACAAGAGATGTCAAAAAACTACCATTCAATACTGCTTTAATTATTTTGTGAAAATAATGAAATTTGAAAGGAAGTTTTGTGGTGTAGTTACTAATTTAAGCTCTGAACTCTGATACTTAATTTCAGTGTAAACACTTAATTAAGGGTCTTTAATTTAGTTATCTTTCCTAATGTTTAACTTCTTCCATCTGTAAAATAGTGCCAAGCTCAAAGGGGATTATTTTTTAGTTTTATTTTTAATTGACAAATAATAATTGAATACATTTATGGGAAACAATATAATGCTTTTATTCATGCATACATTGTGCAGCAGTCTAATAAGGCTTATCAACGTATTTATCACCTCAAATACTGTTTCTTTGTCATGAGATGCTTAAATGCCCCTTTTAAGTTGTTTTGAAGTATACAATACATTATTATTAACTATAGTAATGTGTATTAGATCACCAAAACCTATTCCTTCTTTCTAACTGAATCATTATACCCTTTAACCCACATCTCTCCTTTCTCTGTCTGCCTCCTCACAACCCCCTGCTACAGCTTAGATAACCACATTCTACTCTCTACTTCTATGAGCTAAACATTTTAGATTCCACTACCTTTGCTAGCCAGGCCTCCTTTTCTCTCCCTCCAATAACCCGTTTTCCCATAGTCTAAGCCCCTCATTATATCTGTATCCTCAAGATTGTATATAAACTTCTGAACCTCATTGAAAACATATTAAATACAGCAAACTTACTAGTTAAGGTAATCATTCTGTTTGCATGTTAATTTGTACGACTTTTCTCCAACTAGTCTGCCCTTTGTTAGTTGATATATCAGTGAACTTTCAGAGGGAAAAGGGAAAGCTTTCCTTTGTCACAATCATCACGACCTTTCAGGGCTAACATGATTAATGAAGGCAAGAGAAAAAATACAGGGTAGCCTTTTTAGGATACAGAAAGAGTAGAAGTGAGATTAGTCTTGATGAATAGATGTGGCCTAGATGAGTAGAAAATAGTGAGAAAGGCATTTGAAAATGGAGAGAAGGATGAATAAAACTTTTAAGTGTTGTAAATGGTTTTATTTTTCCTAAGTTATCTTTGTTGTTAGAAAAAACTTCAGTCAAAAGTAGATGGAACAGAGTTTGAACACAAAGAAAATTATAGGCCATTTACCAAACTTGATGTGGTGAAGTGAAAATAATTATCTCTTTGCATAAATTATATCACTGAGAAAATTCTGGCAGTGGGGGAGATCTGATTCAGCCAACACCTTCTTGCATTTAGCATTCAAGCTTCCTTAATTATTGATGGGCTTAAGGCAGCTTAAATGATAATAGCCCTTCTCCAAACTTCAAGCACCTTTGTAAAGCTCATCAGAGACCACCAGGCTAGGAGGAGGAGAGAAGCCTGAATTCTGCTAAGGTGTAGACATAAACAATTGCCCATCATGATTCTGGAGATCACAAGATATGCAGCTTCCGCAATTACTCCTGGATGTAACTTCACTATTGTAGAAGTAACTTCACTATTGTTAGGTTCTAACAATTACTCCTGGATGTAACTTCACTATTGTTAGGTTCTAACAATGGCTTTTTGAGATACCTTTCCAGATGTTCTGCATGTCTGACACAAATGGCTCCACCTAGACCCACCAACCTCTCTTGTGGCCCTATCAAAAGTGACTCAGCATAAAAGAAAATCTTCAACTCCCTATGATTTCATCTCCAACCCAACCAATCAGCAGCAAGCTCCCATTGCCTAGCCATCCCCACCCCTTCCCCAAACTGCTTTAGAAAAACCCTTAAATACAAGCCCTCAAATAAATTGGGGTATGTAAGACTACATAATTAGTGACATTATGCTCATTTACTTCACGTAAGATAATGAATGAGGCAACTTAAGAATTTAGAAAACAATATAATTTATAATTTACTCTTCAACTAATGGCGCTTTTCAATAAAGAACACAGGAAGAACTAAGTTGAGGTGGGCTGGTTTGAGTTCCACTCCACAGATCATGAAGAATGTGTGCACACACTATGCATGGTAGATTGTCAGAAGGAATAAGCAGAAATACTCAATTGAATCTCTTCAGATCAACACTTATAAAGAAGGTTTGAAACTTTCTTACTGTGTAAACGGAAGTGAGTTTAGCACTAAGCATCACCTAATGAGCATAAAGAGAAGGGTAGAGGAGGAAAAATGAGTGATAACATTTTACTGCCCACTGGAACAAAGCTTGACCTAATATTATGACATTCTTGAAGCCAGTTCTCTTCCTTTTGAAGAAAAACATTTAGTCCCAGATATTCCTAGAAAACTATTGGCAATTTCTTTAGCATAGAACAAACAAGATCAACTATGGTGAGACCAAAGAGATTTTAATGGTGATTTTGAAATACAATATGAAAAAAAAATCCACAAAATAATAGAAAAATCTTATGATTTTAATGTAGTTAGAGAGTCAAGATACAATATTCTTCAAGAGTCATCTCTGAGTTCCAGTGGATCTGTATTGCAACAGCAATATGTAGTTTGTGGGACGAGATGGGGGACGAAGACTGGAGATCACACAGACCAATGTGTGAAAACCCGTAGTAAAAGTGGCAAGACAAAAGGAAGGACCTGTTCTAGTTGGTTTTGTTAGAAGAGATTTAGGAAAGACATAGGAAAACATGAGTGAGCAGAAATAAAGTGTGAAACTACACACTGCAGTTGAACACATGAGGGCAGACGACGTGAATCAATGCAAAAAGTTTGTGGTTCAGCATTGTAGTTGTTTAACTGGATCATTCACAGGTACCTGGAAACTGTATAGGAATTAGAACTCACGTTCATCTTCACTCTGTGGCCACTGAATGTCAATATATAGTAGAAAAGTTGAAATTATATTCCCCTACTAATATATAAATAAAACCTATAAAACAAGATGCAGACATTTATATTATAAAAACAGGATGCATACGTTTATATTATACTTTATATGAGGATGTAATGTAAATAATTGAAGCTGGCAAAGTTTATTTAACTGCTTGAACAGAGTCATTCTGTCTGTGAGTACCCAGAATGAACCAGCCCACATAAAGCTATCAAATACAATTATTTTCAGCCCCATAGAAAGACAAATTAAATATGGCCTTCAATACTCTACTACTCTTTTAGTATCAGAGAATTAAAAAGCAATTCACTTAAGGGGCATTTTATTTCCATAATCATTGAACAGGTGAGGTATATCAAAGCCAAGTGTTGCCTGTATAGGATGAATTCATGCATGATTCATATGACTTGTGATATCATTTTATGAAACAAAAATAACTTAGATTATTTCCAAATAATCCCACCCTTTCTAGCAAGGTGATGGCTGTGAAGATCATAGCCCACATTTATGTTAGGTATTGCTGGTGCTACAGGGAGCAATTTGAACATGAATTTTGGAGAACTACAGTTGTGGACATGGACCTCTCTGGTGGCTCCTTGAAAGATCATCAATAGAAACTGTCTCCAAGGAAGCCTACACATTGGACTCGCCAGACAATGACATTAAATTATGTGTCAAAATATTCAAATATCTGAAGAAATTCATGAACAAAGCCTAAAAGAAACTAGATGAATGATGCCTCACCAAGTAGAAAATACAGAAAAAGAGATAAAACTTATAAAAAAGACCCAAATAAATTCTGATAAAATTCTATAACTGAAAAGTACAATAACTACAATTTACAAAATATACTACACTAGTTCAATAGTAATATAAACAAGTAGAATAGTAAACAAGTAGAATAATCAATAAACAACAATAATTTGAATGTAATTCAAATGATATCTAGTTTGACAGCAGAAAGTAAAAAATAATGAAAAAAATAAACAGAGTCAAAGAAACCTGTTTGACAACATCAAGCATATCAACATACACATAGTAGAAGTCCTAGAAGGAAGAAAGATGGGGCAAAGGACAGAAAGAATATTAGAATAAATATTCACTAGACATTTTCAGAGATCTGAGTCCACACATACAAGAAATATAATGAACTCCAAGTAGGACAATCTCAAAGATATCCACAATGGTTTCCAGCTGCATCCATGTCCCTACAAAGGACACAAACTCATCCTTTTTTATAGCTGCATAGTATTCCATGGTGTATATGTGCCACATTTTCTTAATCCAATCTGTCACTGATGGACATTTGGGTTGATTCCAAGTCTTTGCTATTGTGAATAGTGTTGCAATAAACATACGTGTGCATGTGTCTTTATAGCAGCATAATTTATAATCCTTTGGGTATATACCCAGTAATGGGATGGCTGGGTCATATGGAACCATCATTCTTAGCAAACTATCACAAGAACAGAAAACCAAACACTGCATGTTCTCACTCATAGGTGGGAACTGAACAATGAGATCACTTGGACTCAGGAAGGGGAACATCACACACCGGGGCCTATCATGGGGAGGGGGGAGGGGGGAGGGGGGAGGGATTGCATTGGGAGTTATACCTGATGTAAATGACGAGTTGATGGGTGCAGCACACCAACATGGCACAAGTATACATATGTAACAAACCTGCACATTATGCACATGTACCCTACAACTTAAAGTATAATAATAATAAATAAATTTTAAAAAAAAAGATATCCACAATGAAACATTTTATAATCAAAATGTCAAAAAGTAAAGAGAAAGGGGGTATCTTGACAGCATCAACAGAGGCAATATTTATCACATACAACTATTCCTCAATAAGATTAACAGCAGGTTTTACATCAGGAAAAACGGAGAACAAATGACAGTGGAATAACATATGTAAAATACAGAAAGAAAATCAAACATCAAACAAGAAGTCTATATCTAGCCATACCATCCTTTAAGAATAGACAAGTGGGATCACATCAAGTTAAAAGGCTCTTGCACAGCAAATGAAACAATCAAAGTCGTGAAGATACAACCCACAGAATGAGATAAAATATTTGCAAACTATTCATTTGATTAGGAATTAATAACCAGAATATGTAAGATGCTCAAACAATTCAATAGGAAAAAAAATCTAACAATCTGATTTTAAAATAGGCAAAAGAACTGAATTGACATTTCTCAAAAGAAAACATACAAAGGGAAGAGGGGTATGTGAAAAAGTGCTCAAAATCATTAATCATTTGAGAAATGTAAATCAAAACTACAATGAGACATGTAACCTCAGTTAAAATGGCTTTTATCCAAAAGACAGGCAATAACACTGCTGGTGAGGATGTGGAGAAAAGGGAGCCCTTGTACACTCTTGGCGGAAATGTAAATTAGTAAGTCACTATGAAGAACAGTATGTCTGTCTCTAGAAAAACTAGAAATAGAACTATCATATGATCCAGCAATCCTACTTCTAGGTACACACTCAAAAGACAGGAAATCAGTACATCTGAGAGATATCTGTACTTCTATGTTTGTGGCATCACTGTTCACAATAGCCAAGATTTGAAATCCATGTAAGTGTCCATCAACAGATGATTGGATAAAGAAAATGCAGTACTTATACATAATGGAACACTATCCAGTCATAAAAATAAATGAGATCCTGTCATTTGCAAACACATGGACAGAAGTGGAGGTAACTATGTTAAGTGAATTAAGCCAGGCATAGAAAAACAAACAGCACATGTTCACACTGATTTGTAGAAGCTATAACTTAAAACAGTTGATCTCATGAAGGTAGAGAGTAGAATGATGGCTACCACAGGCTGGCAAGGATAGTGGCGGGGCGAGGGGTTGAAGTTTGGATGGTTAATGGGCACAAAAATATAGTTTTATAGAGTTAATATCCAGTAATTAGTAGCACAATGGGGTGACTACAGTAAATACCAACTCATTGTATATTTTAAAATAACTTAAAGAGTATATTTGGAATGTCGTTAACACACATTAATTGATAAATGCTTGAGCAGATTTATACCCCATTTATTCCAATGTAATTATTAGACTTTGTATGCCTTTATCAAAATCTCATATACCCTGTAAATATTCCACCTAATATGTTTGCATACAAATTTAAAAATGTTAAATTAATAAGTCCTTGAAAGCACAGACAACACAAGCAAAAATAGACAAATAGGATTATATCAGACTAAAAAGATTCTACACAGAAAAGGAAACCATAGAGTGAAGACACAATCTGCAAAGTGGGAGAAAATTTTTGCAAACTATTTGTCTGACAAGTGATTTATATCCAGAATATATGAGAAGCCAAACAACCCAACAGAAAACAGCAACAAATAATCTAAAACAATGGGTGTAATAAATTACATAATGAGTACAATGTCCACTGTTCACCTGATTGCTACACTAAAAGCCCAGACATCATCACTATACAATACATCCTTGTTAACAAAACTGTCCTTGTACTCCTTAAATTTTTTAAACTAAAAAATTGCAATTATTCTTTTAAAACTTGGCTAATAATCTGAATAGACATTTCTTAAAATAAGACATACAAATGACAGATCAAGTGTATGAAGAAATGTTTAACATCACTAATCATCAGGGAAATGCAAATGAAAACCACTGTAAGATATTAGATAGAATGGTTTTTATAAAAGAGGCTGAGAATAGCAAATGTTGGTGAGGATTGGGAGAAAAGGGAACTCTAATACACTGGTGTGAATGTAAATTAGTACGGCCATTATGGAAAACAGTATAGGGATTCCTTAAAAAACGAAAACTAGAATTACCACATGATTCTGTAATCTCTCTACTGAGTACATATCCAGAAAAAGCAGTTATTATGTTGAAGAGATATCTGTAACCTGATGTTTATTGCAGCAGTATTTACTATAGTCAACATATGGAACCAACCAGTCTTCATCAATAGATGAATGAATAAAGAAAATGTGGTGTATATACCCAATAGAATGTTATTCGGCCTTTAACAAATGAAATCATGTTTCCTGGACAAGCCTGGAAGACATTAAGTGAAATAAGCCAGGCAGTTTTTTCACCATCATTTTTTGCAGTAACTATCTTTTTCACATTATGTATTCTTGGCACCCTCATCCAGATCAGTTGATCTTTTATATACAGGCTTATTTTTTTTTTTTTTTGAACATTCTATTCTGTTCCTTTGGTTTATGTATATGCTTTTATGCTAGTGACGTAGTGTTTTAATTGCTATCACTTTGTAATATATTTTGAAATCCAGAAGCATGACTCTTCCAGCTTCGTTGTTCATTCTAAAAATTGATTTAAATGTCTGATACCTTTTGTAGTCCCTCATAAATTTAAGATTTTTTTTTCTGAGATTGTAACAAATGTCATTGTAATTTTGATAGGGATAGTATTGAATCTGTAAATCACTTAAAGTACAAACATTAAAATATATGAAGTCTTTCAATCTGTAAGTACAAGATGTCTTCCATTTCTTCAGGGGGTTCTTTGATTTTTTTCATTAAGATTATATCTTTTTTGGGGGGTTGGCTGATTTTATTTTTTTATGTTTGTGGGTACATAGTAGATGTATGTATGGGGTACATGAGATATTTTGCTACATGCATGCAAATTAAAGTAAGCACATAATGGAGAATAGGGTGTCCATTCCCTTAAGCATTTATCCTTTGAGTTACAAACAATCCAATTACACTCTTTATCTTATTTAAAAATATACAATTAAGTTATTTTGTATAGTCACACTGTTGTGCCATCAAATAGTAGATCTTTTTTTTTTTTTTTTTTTTTTTGAGAAGGAGTTTCACTCTTGCTGCCCAGGCTGGAATGCAATGGCACAATCTCGGCTCACGGCAACCTCCGCATCCTGGGTTCAAGCAATTCTTCTGCCTTAGTCTCCCAAGTAGCTGGGATTACAGGCATGTGCCACCATGCCCGGCTAATTTTTTTTTGTTTTTTAATTTTTAGTAGAGATGGAGTTTCTCCACGTTCATCAGGCTGGTCTCGAACTGCCGACCTCAGGTGATCCACCCGCCTCAGCCTCTCAAAGTGCTGGGATTACAGGCGTTAGCCACCATGCCCAGCAAACAGTAGGCCTTATTCATTCTGCATAACTATTTTTTGTACTTATTAACCATCTTCACTTCCCACCCACCTTCCCACCATTCTTTGCAGCCTCTAATAACCATCCTTCCTTCTACTCTCTATGTCTATGAGTTCAATTATTTTGATTTTTAGAACCCACAAATAAGTGAGAACATGCAATGTTTGTGTTTCTGTGACTGGTTTATTTCACTTAACATAATGATCTCCAGTTCCATCCATGTGGTTGCAAATGACAATATCTCATTTTTTTAATGGCTGAATACTACTTCATTGTGTATAAGTACCAAATTTTCTTCAGCCACTTATTTGTTGATAGAAACTTAGGTTGCTTCCAAATCTTAGCTATTGTAAACACTGTTGTGACAAACATAGGAGTGCAGATATCTCTTCAATATACTGATTTCCTTTCTGTTCTGTATATACCATCAGTGGGATTGCTGGGTCATATGGTAGCTCAATTTTTAGTTTATTGAGGAACATCCAAATTGTTCTTCATAGTGGCTGTAATAATTTACATTGCCACCAACAGCGTACAAGGATTCCCTTTTCTCTACATCCCCAACAGCATTTGTTATTGTCTTTTGAATATGTCATTTTAACTAAGATGAGATAATATCTCATTGCAGCTTTGATTTGCATTTCTCTGATGATCAATGATATTGAGCACCTTTTCATATAACTTTTTTGTTTGTATGTCTTTTTTTTAAACAAATGCTTTTTCAAATCTTTTGCTCATTTTTTGCCCATACCAATGTTCTGGAGATTTTACCCAATGTTTTCTTGTAGTAGTTTCATAGTTTAAGCTCTTAGATTTAAGTGTTTAATCCACATTGCTTTGATTCTTTTTTATAAGGTGAGAGTTGGGGGTCTGGTTTTAGTCTCCTGAACATAGATATCCAGGTTTCCCAGCATCACTTACTTAAGAGACTGTCTTTTCCCCAGTGTGTGTTTGTGGCACCTTTGTCTAAAATGAGTTCACTGTAGGTGTGTGGACTTGTTACCTCATTCTCTATTCCATTTCCTTGGTCTATGTGTCTGTTTTTATGCCAGTAACATGCTGTTTTGGTTACTATAGCTTTGCAGTATAATTTGAAGTCAGGTAATGTGATTCCTCCAGTTTTGTTCTTTTTGCTTAGTATAGCTTTGACTATTCAGGGTCTGTAGTGGTTCCATATTAATTTTCAACTTGTTTTTCTATTTCTGTGAAGAATGTAATTGGTATTTTGATAGGGACTGCACTGAATCTATAGATTGCTTTGGGTAGTATGGACAGTTTAACATTATTGATTTTTTCAATCTATGAACATGGAATTTGTGGGTGTGTGTGTCCTCTTTAATTTCTTTCATCAGTGTTTTATAGTTTTCCTTATATATCTTTCACTTCTTTGGTTAACTGCTTCTTAGGTATTTTATTTTATGTGTAGCTATTGTAAATGGGATAACTTTTCCATTTCCTTTTCAGATTGTTCACTGTTGACATATGGAATGCTACTAATTTTTGTATGTTGATTTTTTTATCCTGCAAATTTACTGAATTTGTTGATCAGTTCTAGTAGATTTCTTGTGAATCCTTTAGGTTTCTCCAAGTATATGATCATATGTGCAAAAAAGGATAATTTGATGTCTTCCTTTCCATTTTGGGTGACTTTTACATCTTTTCCTTGTCTGACTGCTCTAGCTAGGACTTTAAGTATTATGTTTAATAAAAGTGATGACAGTGGGTAAACTTTTCATGTTCCAGATACTAGAGAAAAAGCTTGCAGTTTTTCAGCACTCAGTATGATAATAGTTCTGATTCCGTTGTATAGGGCTATTAGTATGTTGAGATATGTTCCCTCTATCCCCAGTTCTTTTAGGGTTTTTATCATGAAAGGATGTTTAATTTCATCAAATGTTTTTGCTTTTTCAGCATCAATTGAAATGATCATATGGATTCTATCCTTCATTCTGTTGATATGATGTATCACACTGATTAATTTGCATATGTTGAACTACCCTGACATTCCAGAAATAAATCCCTCTTGATCATGATGAATATTCTTTCTAATGTATTGTTGAATTCTGTTTGCTAGTATTTTGTTGACAATTTTTGCATCAATATTTTCCATATATATTGGCCCCTACTTTCCTTTTTATTGATCTGTTTTTGTCGGCTTTTGGTATCAGGATAATACTGGCCTAACAGAATGAGTTTCAAAGCGTCACCTCCTCCTCTATCATTCAGAATAGAGTGAGATTGCTATTAATTCTTCTTTAAATATTTGGTCAAATTCAGCAGTCAAATGAAGTCAAATGGTCAAATGAAGCCATGGGTCCTGGACTTTTTATTATGGCTTTCATCTCATTACTTGGTATTCATCTGTTCAGGTTTTGGATTTATTTTTGCTTCAATCTTGGTAGGTTGTATGTGTCTAGGAATTTGTCAAATTCTTCCAGATTTTCTCATTTACTGGCCTATAGTTGCTCACAGCAGTCACTATTGATCCTCTAAATTCTGCATTATCAGTTTTAATGTTTCCTTTTCATTTCTTATTTTATTAATTTGGATCTTCTCTCTGTTTTTCTTAGTCTGGCTAAAGATTTGTCAATTTTCTTTAACTTTTTAAAAAACAAATTCTTGTTTCATTGATCTTTTGTATTGTGGTTTTCATTTCAATGTCATTTATTTTAGCTCTGATTTTTATTATTTATTTTCTTCTACTAATTTTGGATTTCATTTCCTCTTGCTTTTCTAGTTCTCTAAGACACATTGTTAGATTGTTTATCTGAAATTTTTCCTCTTTTTGATGTAAGCACTTGTAGCTGTAAACTTCCCTCTTAGTGCCGGTTTTCCTGTATTCCATGGGTTCTAATATGTTGTCTTTCCATTATCACTTGTTTCAAGAAATGTGTTAATTTCCATCTTAATTTATTCATCAACCAACTTATCATTCAGGGACATATTGTTTAATTTCCATGTATTTCTATAGTTGCCAAAATTTCTCTTGTTTTTAATTTCTAGTTTTATTGTATTGTGGTCAGAGACAATCCTTGATATTATTTCAGGTTTTTTTGAATGTTTTAAAACTTGTTTTGTGACCTAACATATGACTATCTTTGGGAATTATCCATGTGCTAAGGAAAAGAGTGTCTATTCTGAAGCTCTTGGATGAAATGGCCTCTAAATATGTATTAGGTCCATTTGTTCTTCAATATGGATTAAGTCTCATGTTTCTTTGTTGTTTTTCTGTCTACACGATCTATCCAATGCTGAAAGTGGGGTGTAGAAGTCTCCTGCTATTATTGTACTGGGTCCTATCACTCTCTTAAGCTCTAACAATATTTGGTTTATATATCTGTGTGCTCCAGTGTTGGGTGCATATATATGAAAAGTTTTTATATCCTCTTGTTGAATAGATACCTTTAACATGATATAGTGACCCTCTTTTACACTTTTTATAATTTTTGCCTTAAATTATATTTTGTCTGATATTAGTATAGCGACTTCTGTTTTTTGGTTTCCAGTGACATATAATATATTTTTCCATCTCTTTATTTTTCATCTATGTGTGTCTGTATAGGTAAAACTTATTACTTATAGGCAAAAGATCAATGAGTCTTGTCTTTTTTATTCATTCAGCCAGTCTATGTCTTTTGTTTGGATCATTTAGTCCATTTACATTCAATGTTATTATCAATGAGTAAGGGCTTACTCCTGCTAATTTGTTGTTATTTGTTTTCTGTTTCTTTTGTGGTCAACTCTTCCTTATTTCCTTTCTTCCTGTCTTTCTCTAATCAAGTTAATTTTTCTGGTGATATAATTTTGTTTCTTGTTTTTATTTTTTGTGTGTCCATTGTATGTTTTTTGGTTTGAGATTACTCGGAGGTGTGCAAATACTATCATCTTCTAATCCATTGTTTTAATCTAATAACAACACTATTTGCATAAACAAAAAGAAAACTAATAAAAAATCTATGTTTTAGCTATTACCCCTGTTTTAACATTTTGTCATTTCCATTTATATCTTATTGTACTATGTCTTGAAAAGTTGTACTTACTATTTTTTGTTTTGTCTTTCTAATTAAGGTAAGAGTAGTTTACACACCATAGTTACAGTGTTATAAAATTCTGTGTTTTTCTTTTTACTCAATGTCATCAGTGAGTTTTATACCTTCAGGTGATTATTTATTGATCATTAATGTCTTTATATTTTTGATTGAAGTGCTCCCTTTAGCATTTCTTGTAGGACAGGCCTGGTGTTGTTGAAATCCCTCAGCTTTCATTTGTTTGTGAAGGGCTTCATGTTTGAATAATATTTTCACCAGATATATTATTCTAGAGTAAAAGGGTTTTTGTTGTTGTTGTTCAGCACTTTAGATATGTCATGCCACTCTCTTTTGGCCTGTAAGGTTTCCACTGAAAAGTGTGCTGCCAGATGTTTTATAGCTTCATTTAACGTTACTTGTTTCTTTTCTCTTGCTGCTTTTGGTATCTTTTCTTTATCTTGACCTTTGGAAATTTCATTATTAAATGGCTTGAGGTCGTCATTTTGGGAGTAAATCTACTTGATGTTCTATAACTTTTTTTTTGGATACTGATAACTTTTCCTAGGTTTGAGAAGTTCTCTCTCATTACCTCTTTAAATAAACTTGCTACTTCTATCTTTTCCCTACCTTCTCTTTAAGGCCAATAACTTTTAGATTTGCCTTTTTGAGGGTATTTTCTGGTTTCTGAAGGTGTGCTTCATTGTTTTCTATTCTTTTTCTATTTTGTCTTTTCTGACTGTGTATTTTCAAGTAGCTGTCTTCAAACTCACTATTACTATGTTCTGCTTGATCCCTTCTGCTATTAAAAGACTCTGGTGCATTCTCCAGTAGTAAAATTGCAATTTTATGTTCCAGAATTTCTTATTGACTTTTTAAATTAGTTAATCTCTTTGTTAAATGTATCTGATAAAATTCTGGATTCCTTCTCTGCATTATTTTCAATTTCTTTGTGTTTCATCAACACAGCTCTTATGAATTATCTGTCTGAATGGTTACATATCTCTGTTTACAGAGAATTGGTCCCTGGTGCCTTATTTCATTTATTTGTTGAGGTAGTGTTTCCGTGGATGATGTTGATGCTGGTAGATGTTCTTTGGTGTCTGGGCATTGAAGAGTTGGCTATTTATTGTAGTATTTATTGTCTGGGCTTAGTTATAGCTGTGCTTCGTGGGAAGAATTTCCAGATATTCTAAAGGACTTGGGTATTGTGATATAATCAGTTATTACTTTAGGTGGCACCTCAAGCCCAGTAAAACTGTTGTCCTTTCAGATTCATAGACGTACAGTCTTGATGGTCTTGGACAAGATCTGGGAGAATTCTCTGGTTTACCAGGCAGAGAGTTTTGTTCTTTTTCCTTATGTTCTCCCAAAAATATAGAGTCTCTGTCTTTTCTGAGCCACCTGAAGCTGGAGGTGAAATGACACAAGCACCATTGTTACCACCACCACTATGTGCTGGGTCACATTTGAAGCCAGCCCAGCAGTGGTCCTAGCCCAAGGCAAGCTCTAAAAATTCACTGGCTTAAGAACCCACTTTGTGCTCTGCCCCCTTGCGGTCATGCTGGTACCTTAGTTGCTAGGCAAAGTTTCCTTTACTTTTTCCTCTGCTTTCTTCAAGCAGAAGGAGGTTTGTCCTATGACCATTATAGCTGGTAATGTGCTGAGTCTTACATGAAGCCAGAAAGTCTAAGGGGCTAACCCAAGGCCCTCAATGTACTACCTGTGTATTGCGTCTGGTTATTTAGGGACCAAAGGCTCTTCAGTTAGCAGATGTGAATTCTGCCAGGGCTAGGTCCTTTCCACCAAGGCAATGGGTTTCCTTCTGGCTCAGAGTGTGTCTAGAAATGTCTGGGAGCTAGGGCCTCAAATGTGGGCCTCACAACTCTGACCGATGCCCTATTTTGGTATGGCTGACGTGGCATGCAAGATGCAAGACAATGTCCTCCCCACTCTTCCTTTACTATTCCTTCTCCTTTCCTAAATCAGAAGGAAGGAGTCTTATTTAGAGTTGCAAGCTGTGTTATGTGGCCTCGGCTTAGTTCTGCAGTAGATGTCGCCTAAGAGTTGTAGTCATTATGCTCTAGACTGCCTTTCAAATTTACTTGGGGACACAGAGTGCTGTAGTTCTTTTGTGGTCAGGTTTCATGAACTCAAATTCAGACTGCTTAGATTGGGATTTCTCTCTGGCTAGGGCTGGTTTAAAAGTTCCCTCTCCCAATGGCCATCAGCTGAGTTTGTTCTGGTTTTTCTTTCTGCTCTTACAGGACAGCACCGAGTTCTATTCCCCACAATTGCTGTGTAATCCCTACACAAATGCCCAGACAGGTTTGCAGCAACAAGCTGCTGCTGCTGGATGTTGGGGAAGTGGTGGCATCGCAATTCTGCACTGTTTTTTCTATCTCTTTGGTGCTTTTTACAGTGATATAAAGTTAAAACCGGGTACCATGAGTGCTCACCTAATTTTCATTTCTTATGAAGGTGTTTTTTCTATGTAGATACTTATTAATTTCTTGTCCTTGCAGGCGGAATCATCTATTTTTGTCTGCCTGTCTTATTTCAGAAAGCTTCAAGCTTTGAGATTCCTTCCTCTACTTCGTCTATTATGTTATTAATATTTGTGATTGCATTGTGAAGTTCTTATAATGTGCTTTTAGCTGTATCAGGTTGGTTATGTTCCTCTCTGTACTGGCTATTTTGGCAGTCAGCTCACACATTGTTCTATAATAACTCTTAGCTTCTTTGCATTGAGTTACAACATGCTTCTTTAGCTCCGTGAAGTTCATTTTTACCCACATTCTGAAGCTTACTTCTGTCAATTCAGCCATCTCAGCCTCATCCCAGTTCTGAGCCCTTCCTGCAGAGGTGTTGCAGTTATTTGGAGGAAAAGGGGTACTCTGGCTTTGGGGGCTTATCTACCTTCTGTTTTTGAGACTGCTTACCTTTGGATGGGTTTTTGTGGGGTTTTTTGTTGTGTGTTTGTTTGTTTTTCTTTTAACCATCTGGCCACTCTTCCACAGGGCTGCTGCAGTTTGCTGTGGGTCAGTCTGCTCTATATCTTAGTTGCTTATGTTTGTCCAGTACCTAGAGGTATCACTAGTGAATGTTGTGAAACAGCAAATATGGCCTTTTGCCATTGTCTCTGGAAGCTCTGTCCCAGGGGGTACTGACCTGTTACCAGACTGAATGCACTTGTAGTAGGTGGGTAGAGACCCTGGTTGGGAAGTCTCACACAGTCAAGAGGAACAGGATCAAAAAACCCCTTAAAGATGCATTCTGGTTGCTTTTGCGGAGAGCAGCTGTGCTGTGTTGGAGATTCCTTTAGCCCCCAGTAGGTTTGGCCTCACCAAGGCCAATAGGCTAGATTGGCTGAGATGCCCAAATAACCAACATGGTGGTCTTCCCAGCCCCCCAGCACTCCACTCCAGGGAGAAATTAGCACTCCGTCAGCCTTAATACATGGACAGGGGCGGCCAGAAGCCCTGGGTGAGAAAACTCATACCACAAGAAGTGAACTGCAGTCCCATTTAAAAAAGCAGTCTGGCCATGCCTTGACAAAATAGCCATGTCATGCTGATGAACCAACTGTGACCCTGTCAGCTTGGGTTCTTTAAAGTCCACAGGCTGGAATGGCTGAGTTGTCCAAACAATCAACCTGGCAGTCCTACCCTCTCCTTGAGTACTCTGTCCCAGGGAGAGATCAGAGCTCTGTCTATAGAATACATGTGAGTGGGGGTGGCTGGAGGCCCTGGCTGGGATGTCCCGCCCAGTGATGTATATTTCTTTTATGCTCATTTGGTCTATATAGTGTTGTCCAAGTCTGTTTCCTTTTTAACTTTCTGTCTGGATATTCAATCAATTATTTCAAGTTTGGTATTAAAATCTCCTACAATTGTATTGCTATCTGTTTCCCTTCAGATCTTTTAATGTTTGCTTTATACATGTAGATGCTCTGATACTGTGTAGAAATAAGTTTATAATTCTTGCATCTTCTTGATAAATTGATACTACCTTATGTCCTGAAAGGTTTATGCTGAGAAATCTGCTGATTGGCTATTGATGGTTTCTTTGTATATGACAAGTTGTTTGTCTCTTATGGATTTCAAAATTCTCTCTCCTAGACTTTTTATAATGTGACTACAATGTGTCTTGGTGGAGAATGTTTTGTATACTTTGGACTTTGCTAGTCTAGATGTCCAGTTCCCTCTTCAGATTTGGCAAACTTTTGGCCACTATTTCTTTAAATAGACTTTCTACTCTTTCTCATTCTCTTTTCCTTGTGGAATTTCCTTAATGTATATATTTGTTTGATGGTGTTATATAATTTCTGTAGGCTTTCTCACTCTTTATTATTATTCTTCTTTGAATATTCTGGAAGCTTCTCAAACCTTTTCTATGGGTATGTTCTCTCTGTACTGCTGTGTATAGATTTCTAATTAGAAGGGATTTACAGACTGACTTTTTTTCAGTAATTTGTAATCTCTTGCTCCCTCTGGTGTCTTTCTTTTGTACCATAGGCTGGAGACATGCTCCACTCCTCTTCCTTCTTGCCTTTGGAGAAACTACAATTACTGCACCATCTTTGAGTCTCACAGAGCCATACTGAGTACAGCAAACCTTTTCCTTATTTCTTAGCTGCTCCTACTAAACTCTGAAAGTTCTATCACTGTTCTAGTTGAAGAAAGACAGAACATAACACATTGAGATTTGCACTGAAAGTCCAGGATGTTAGAGGCACACTTCACTCCTCTCTCCCTCCTGAGAAAGAAGCCTCAGGTTCTGTGACTTCTTTCAATCTCACAAAGCTGTGTTACATTGTAAGCCAACCACCCCCATTTTTTTGGTTATAATTGCCACTGGGCATCCAAGCTGTGCCAGCTCTTTTAGCACTATGTGCAGAGACAGACAGAAACTGTCTTGAGCTGCACACCAAAAGGCTAGGAAATTGGAGACATACTTAATGCTCTAATTTTCCCCAAGGAGGATGTTGCTTACAGAGGCAGTCTCTCTCATTGCTGAGCTGTGCTGGCTTAAGAAGAGGCTAATACAGATACATTAATATTGTTTTTCTTATTCATTTCAATGCAGCTGCTCTCAGTTTTGTGCTCATTTGGAGTACTGCGACTTCTTAACTAAATTATGGTCTTCTCATAAAGGAGTTTTGGTCCACATATCATTGTTAAATCAGTGTTTCTGTGGGGAATGAGGACTGTGGCTACATATTTTACCATCTTGCTGACATTATTCCTTCTTAGTTAAGTTTTACCAAAATCTACATAAGGCAATGATCCATCAAGGTGGATTCTTAAATTTCTCACATTGCCTCTACTGATTAGTCTATTAGAATATATAACCTTGTAAAAATTAGCATTCCATAAATTCACTTTAGTAAATGAGGAAAATATATTTCAATTTAATTTAATTTAATTTGAATTGGGGATATATTTGGAAATACAATCCAAATTCAATTAAAAAAGAGAGAAGAAACTTTATCAAGAAGAATAAATTCCAGAAATGATCAGCACATTTGAATCAGAAAACTGTATAAGAGAACATGGAACATTTTGCTGGTATTTAAATACAGGCATTGTACATAGTTATCTCATCAAGCTCCCAGTTATTTCCAATGAATTAACAACCAAATGACAGAGATATAAATTTTTTAAAGGATATTTTTGTAGGATTTTTTCTAGTATAATTTTTATAATCATATTATCAAAGTAAAATCAATTAATTTATTGATGAAGACCCTTGAAAACCTTGTGTAATACTAGTGTTATTTTAGTGTTTACTTATTTAAAAGATAGCATTACATTCTTTAAAGGCACAGGGAAGAAGAAAATATAAAGATATACATGTTAGAATGAGGAAGTCAGTTGTAAACGAAGCATAGCATGATTCTATTAAGTGACAATCACTGGAGTTATTGATTATATTTTTTAAAAAAGAGATTTAATCCTTTTCCCATTTAGAAAAAAAAATGTGCAGCTTACTGTCAGCTGTCATTTAATTTTACATAAACGTGCTCTGAGGCTGAAGCAAATCTGACTTTCAGTAGGAAAATAAAATATAAAAACTGCTCTTGGAGTTATTTCTAAAGAGATCTAACATCACAATTGTCTGAATCATCAGAATCATCTATTTCAGACAAATTGCACTCATCAAATGAATCTTCAGTCAACAACTGTTTAAGAATGATGATAACATGATGCATAGGAATGTTACATTTCCTAGGATTTGACATTTTTGGCAATCAAGAATTACCATATAATGTAAATGGAAATACCACTACTAAAAACAGAATGCTATAAATAGAACAATGTCTTTTGTTTTCAAAGCTGATATACTAGAGCTATGTGAAAGTAAGAATAAAAGCAAGATATTTTATGTCAAAATTATTTCATCGTAGTTGCTGCAGTCACAAGTGCCACTGGCATGTATTCTCGGGGAAAACGTGAAAAGGAAAAGGGTTAAATATATTAAATGTTTTAGCATCACCTGTAAGTTTTAGCATTTGCGCATACACTTATCTGTATGTTGTAATCTAATGCAGTGTAGCTTATTTAGCAGTGAAATTCCCTACTGTTTAACTTTATAACAGTATTTCAATGTAGAGTGACTTAATTAAGCACATGACATTTAAAAATACTTTCATTTTTCATGAAGTTTTAATCAATACCATACTTAAAGGCCAGCTATTGTTCTTTCTCACAGACTAGATTTATTATTTTGTAATTTTAATAAAAATGCTTTATTTAAAATATGATGTTTCATTTCAAACCAGCAAGTTAAACTAATAATTTTCTACATATTTGGTAAGTATTTTAAAAAATAAAACTATATCCATATATATGTGTATGTAGAGAGAGTCCTCATAAAAAATATTGTCTTGAAAGATTCTGAATAATACTGCATACAGTTAATCAATTTGACATATTAACTAGTAAATAGTTATATAAAACCATCACAAGTCTAAAGATTTCATAACAGGATAGCCACATTACAGAAACTATAGTTTTACGTTACTTTAGAAACACATCAAATAAAATAATTTTATCATGGTGAACACTCCATATAAATCATCAATTGCAGCTCATTTTATTTTTAAATAAACTTCATTTATCATTGAAGATTTTTATTTTTATAAAAACTGCTTTTAGTTGAAACAATAATTGTACATATTTACCGGGTCTAGAGTGACATTTCAAGACATATACAAGGTGTAACTAGGATATGCATTACTTCAAACATTATAATTTATTTGTTTGGGGAATATTTTAAAATCCTTTTGAGTATATTGTGTTTTTAAAGCTGTCTTCCTTGGCATATAAAGTTTGCTTCTTGTGTTTTACTGATTAAAATACAGGTACATGTAATGTATTTCATTTCAGCTTTCACGTATTACCTCAAATATCCAAAGCTACATGAAATAGAAAATACAATTTCTCTTTTTGGCTATCAAGGGTAAAGAGTAAGGATGATCACCAACCTCATCAAAAATTATAGCTCCCAGTTATCATTGCTTCTATTAAAACAAGAGCTTCTGATTACTTTCTACTACACAGTATTGTAGAAATCTCACTGGAGGGGCAGACTCCAATTTTTATAATTACAACATGGATCTCCTTATAGGTTAATGTTAATGAAGTTTTTATGTTATCACATTATTTCCCAAATTGTCAAACCAACACTATAAAGTTTCACCGATATTTAACTTATGGACCTTATCTGAAATGTTATCTTTTCAGTATTTCCAGGATCAAGTATTTTCAGTAGTTCATATTAACTCAGCTATTTGCTTTTTAGCCCTTCAAATTTAGTTAAATAGGAGTGGAATCCAAGATTTGCTGACTCTAAATATTAGTACACACTTATTTTTACAAATTTCATTCCCAGTGCCTACATTAGAGTCTGTCTTTTCCCTAATACTGTTACCATTTCAGCCCACAATGTTTTCCCTCTACTAAACTGTAAAACATCTAGGTGTCTTGCTTTTTTCAAGTTTCCTTATATCACCTGTGTTTCCTGACTTCTGACCATCCTGGGTAATGTACTCTAGGTATATCTTCAATTTCAATTTCCCTCATTTAGAGGATAACTATAACTAGACCTAAAACTGAAAATGTAATATGACTCGCAGAAAGTCCAATATATCATTATCACCTATACCAGCAGTCCCCAACGTTTTTGGCACCAGGGACTGGTTTCATGGAAGACAATTTTTCCATGGATGGGGGATGTTGGAGGGGATGTTTTAGGGATGAAACTATTCCACATGAGATCATCAGGCATTAATTGGATTCTCATAAGGAGCGCACAACTAAGATCCCTTGCATGCGCAGTTCACAATAGGGTTCCTGCTCCTATGAGAATCTAATGTTGCTGCTGATCTGACAGGCGGCAGAGTTCAGAAAGTAACGCTCACTTCCCCGCCACTCACCTCCTGCTGTGCCGCCTGGTTCCTATCAGACCGCAGATCATAACTGGTCCATGGCCTGGGGGATGGGGACCCCTGACCAATACCCTGTCCTCACCCCTGTAGCAGGAAACTTCTAGTAAACAAGCTAAAGATTGTATTCGTCGATTTTGTTAGCCATATTAAACGCTATTCGTTCATATTGTGATTGTGATCAACTGATCTGATAAGACTTTAAAAATTCGAACTGTTGATGACAAATTCTTCTATTTCAAATATTTAAAACCTAAACATCAGACTTTTCATTGAATCCTGTCACATCACTTTTTTATCATAACATTCTAGGCTAGAAATAATACGAATAGTAACTGCCTCTCAATGCAGGAGAATGTTTTACACTTTACGGAACAGCGGCACACATGTTATTTCATTATATCACCAACACTGCAAAGTCAGTTATGATTACTACCTCCTTTTAAGTTAATAAGTTAATAAATGGAAGATTTTATATTCTCAGTTCTTCTCACTTCAAATCCAGTATGTTACTTCCATACCATGAAGCCTCTCCAGATAATTCCAGTCATTACACACACAAACATATGCCCACACTGATTATCCTCGTAATTTTGTGGTTGCCACAAAATTGATTTACTTACGAATTTCTGTCTTATGTCCAAAAAGTGAGGCGATTTTAAGTGTGCAAACTTAATTGCACACTTTAAATAGGTGAATTCTATGGCATGCTGATTATAGCTCAATACAGGTGTTTAGAAAAAGCACATCGCCAGTGTTCTTCTTGACAAACTGATTGGGTTTCTGAATCTGATATGTATTTAGAAAACAACTGTTAGTTTGGATATTATCATTGTTTTATTTCACTTGAAAAAAATAATTTAAAACAACACTTGATTTTTTAAAGCATAATTTGAACTCTTGTTAGCCTTGGCTTCTGCAGATTAGAATTACTCATGGACAGTGACACATTTTTGGGTTTAGATGGGCATTAGTACTTCTTTAGCACTTATTCTATAAAATAATGCTTCTGTAATCATGATAGTTAAGGTTATTATTGGATATGAGGAAATTTCCATTTGAAGGATTATAGCTCAAGACTTGTTTTAATATATTTTCCATTTTTAAATTATATTCACTGAACTGCATAGGCATACCTACTATTACAAATAGGAAGTTAAATGTTTCCCTCCAAACTGATACCTATTTCTTTTTTTTAGTTTTGAATAGACTTGGCTTTAAGAATAAGGTTAATTATTTAGCTATCTGTTGTCACAAAGAATAGCTTACATATTTAAATGGCATTGTTACATTTAGCATCCACTCTTCAGGATTTAAATGGACAATATTAAGTGATTCTATCTAATTACTGAAACCATTCAATACCTCGTGGTTATTAGCTTATTATGTTATATCTTTGAAGATAAAGACATGCTGAAATTATTTTAAGACTTTCCTTTATAATTTTTACACCAAAAATATTTGTATGGCTTAGCACATACAGCCAAGTATGTATTCAAATCATCAGGTGTATAGTGAAACATTTTATTGAGCACAAATTTTTATAATATCTCTGGGTGTTTCTGCAGCACATTTCTATACAGAATTATGATTGTTCTCATACCAAGCAAAGTGAAATCAGCCTCTAAATCTTTACCACAGAAATCAAACACAACATTGGGTCTTTATCATTTAATCAACAACATATAATACTAACACTTCATATACTTATGCACCCCCATCAACTAAATTCCCATCCATCTATTCATTCTCTATCCGAAATTACCTTGTTCTATTTTCTTCATAAACTAGTCACTATGGAAATTATCTTGTTCACTTATTTGTTTATTTGTAGGTCTGTTTTCCCTCACTTCGGCATATAACCTCCACATGAGCTGAGATTCTACCTGTCTTTTTCACCTCTTAATCTCATTGTCTAAATAGTGTTTCAAAATCAATGGGAGACCATTTGAAAAAAAAAAAGAAAGAAAAAATTGTGGGCTATGCACTAGGTATAGTGAATTAGAATCTCTGGAGGTATGGCCCAGGGATCTGTGCTTTTTGAAAATTTCACCAAGTGATACTAATATAACAACTCCTCTAAATAGTTCTGGTTGTTGTTTAAAGGCCACTGGTCTAGGGCACATGCCAGTTGTAAATTCTGATTCTACTAGCTCATCAAAAAGCAATAATCCTGCATTTCATAATGTTGTAACCCAAACAAATGCCTTTATTGAATTTATTATTCAAATGTGGCCTTTAATTTTGATAAAAGAGGATTAAGAAAAACATTTGTATGAGAAACATTTGTCTCTTTTATGAGATTAACCAAATAAATTTTCCTTTGAATAACATAATGGTCATTACTTTAATGAGTCAGCAGACCAATTCTTCTTTATCTTAATGGTAAGAAAAATTGGTCTCTCCCAATGAACTTGTATGCTTTCATTTCTTTTTTCTTTTTTTATTTTTTTTGAGACGAAGGCTCGCTCTGTCGCCCGGGCTGGAGTGCAGTGGCTGGATCACAGCTCACTGCAAGCTCCGCCTCCCAGGTTTACGCCATTCTCCTGCCTCAGCCTCCCGAGTAGCTGGGACTACAGGCGCCCGCCACCTCGCCTGGCTAGTTTTTTGTATTTTTTAGTAGAGACGGGGTTTCACCGTGTTCGCCAGGATGGTCTCGATCTCCTGACCTCGTGATCCGCCCGTCTCGGCCTCCCAAAGTGCTGGGATTACAGGCTTGAGCCACCGCGCCTGGCCTCATTTCTTAAACAATTATATGACGCAACATATTTTCCTTCTGCTTTAGCATATGACAATATCAAAATAAGTTTAATTATTCAACTATAGAAACTAGTTGATGCTAAGTGCCAGGCAATTCACTCTTATTTTCCATTATTTATTTGCTTGTTTCCAGAGCTGTCTTTTATAAGTGTAAATCTGATTGCAATGCTTCTTCAGCATATATTAATATTTTCAGCTACCACAAATCCTATTTGAAAAAAGTGGACTATAAAATGATACAGAACTTTTTATATAAAAACATTGAACATATGTCTTCTCATATCTATTTGGATGCGTACAAGTGCATATTAGCTCATTAATAGAGAGAGAGAGAAAGAGAGAGCGAGCTCTTTTCAGACAGCTTTGCACATTGAGTGCTTATTTTGTTAAGTAAGTGACAACCTATATAAACTAGTGATCAATTGCAATTTATACCTAAGGAAGGGAAGAAAGAGTAGACAATTTGTGAATTTTGTCTCTTTATGTGCTTTATTTTCCAATGACACTTTAAGTGATATTTTATACTTTATTTAGAACTGTGTGAATGTGAAAGCTTTTGCAGAAACTAGTTCTTTGGTATGAAATATAAGAACATGTAATTTTCTTGGTAAACACTTTCTTTGCCAAGAACCACAGATATTCACATTAAACTGCTATTCTTGGAAACAGAAATGCAAACAGAATTTCAAATTATTGCTTGGCTAACTGTTATTTTTTATTTTTGGTAGTAGCAAGAGTTTGTTCCTTGCCCTGTGTGTTCACCTGCCCCCTCAAGCCAAATAGCAGATTTTGTATTCTATTTTTCAGGATGTTATTGTGGGTTATTTATTTTTGAATTCCAGTGAACATATATTGTTAAGTGTGAAAAGAATAGCTTCACTGAAATAATCAATACTTTTCATATAGACATAAACATGACGAATAAATCAACAAATCCATTAGGGATAAATACACTCATGAGAAAAAATATCTCTATATCAATTGATTTTTTTGAGAAAATAAATGACAAATACTTCTGTTTCATAGGGGATGGATAAACTGTAGTAAAATCATAAACATAAAGGATAAGGATGAACACACAAAATGTATAGGGAAAAGTATAGGGAAAACTATGTTTTTGAAGCATTTAAGCTTTTTTAAAATTAGAAATATTTTTACTGTTGTCATGATCCTATTTCATGCACTGATTTCTTGTCTAAATCAAATTAGTGGGCCACAAAATTTTCCACAACACTGAGGCCAAATGTTTCTTTATACAGTTAAATTATTTTCCCAGTAGCAGACTTTGTGAAACAATGATGGTTTTCTATCTACTTGTCAAATAAAGTTGGGGATTTTCTAAAATGATCTTTATATTCTTTAAGTTTTGACAAAGTGGCAGGAAGATGTTAATCTTGGTGTTTAAATCACCAAAAGAGTGGTTTGTGAGAGTATTTTTGCTGTAGTAAGGCAAAAAGTATAATGCAAAAAAGGATCGTTTAATCTAGAAGTTTAACAAGATTGATGGAAACTATATTCAATGTTCTAAAACTATAAAATTCATAAAAATTGATTAAAAATTTATACACTACAGTTTAACCCTTGAAGCTCACAGAAGTATAATATATGGCAAAGAGCAGAATATATTTCAGAGATAAATGAGTTGTCAGATTATAAAATATGTACCCTGAGAGTTGATACAGGTTTAAAATAAACAACAGTTTGCTTAAATTACTACACAACCATCTCTAAGAATTAGGTTACTGAAATCTGATCATGGTACGCGTTTCTAACGCCTTTTTGAAAGGTGTTAATGAATCGCATGTTCCTACTAACTTAAGCACAAAATTGAAATGACAGCATTCATCATCAACAACATGCCACAATATATCTTTCCTGATATATTGCCAAATTCCATTTAATCCCACCTCCCAAATATTTTCAAATCCTTGAACTTCTATACTTATTTCATCACCTATTTCATACACTTCAACTTCACATTGCCAATAAAATGATGTTTAGAAGTATGAGCCTAGTCACTCCATTTTCCTTTGTTAAAATGCTTCCCCTTTCCTTTGGGAAAATACTGAAAATAAATACTGTCTTCTACAAACCCCTGATTAATCTCACCTAATTTACTTGAATTCATGTGATAACTCTCCTTTTTTTACTCTCTCTAGCTATACTTGGGTTAATTCTAAATCGATTTTTACTATGGGAAGTTCCAATGTATTCCTTTTGTCTTGGCATAATTACTGAGAGTGGCTCTCTTTCAGTCTAAAAAGTGTTCACATTTGGAAGATAAATGATATGGTCACTCTCAGTATACTTCTCTCAATTCCGTGAACCTGCCATGCTCTATCAGGTTCTTATGGCTCCCTCTGTCTAGAACGTTTGTTTCTATAATCCTCATTGAGCTACCCTACTCATAGCAGGCAATCTCTATATATTTATCAACTAACTGGCCACTGCAGATACCTGACATATGCCTAGATACAGATTAAAACATTGTCCAAAGATTATGTAAACTACCACCTCTCTTTTGAAGCCTCTTTCTCAAATCTTCTAAAGTAGATAAAATAGCTCCTTCCTCTCAAATACCTACATTTTGTACCTCTCATTATATTCTGTTTTTGTACTAATCTTCCCATAAGATCATAAATTCCTTTAAGAAAGGAACCATGACTCACTTAGCCTGCTCTCTGAAATGCATCCAGTACATTACTTATCTAACACACTACTTTGAACATAATAGACTGGTTCAATTAAAAACAATTGTTATTGTGGTAAAATTCACACAACATGAAATTCACCACTTTAACCATTATAAAATGTAAAATACAATGGCTTTTAGGAAAGTCACAATGTTGTGCAGCCATCATCACCATTTATTTCCAAAACATGTTCACCACCTCAAAAGAAAACTCCATAATCAATAAACAGTTACTCCTCCTTCTTCTCTCTCCCTGTCCTTGGGCAACCATTGATCTGCTTTCTGTCTCTTTATGTTCGTCTATTCCAGGTATATAGAAATAGAATTACACTACATGTGACCTTTTGTATCTGCTTTCATTCAATTAGCATAATGTTTGCAGGGCTTATCCATGTTTTAACATGTATGTATTTCATTCCTTTATATGGCTGAACAGTATTTCTTAGTATTTACCACATATTGTTTATTCTTTCATTGGTTGAAAGAATTTCATTGATTTTGGTCAGCTCCACCTTTTGACTATTGTGAATAGTGCTGCTGTGAATATTCCTGTACACATTATTGTTTGAAAACCTATTTCAGTTATTTTGAGTATATACCTAGGAGTGAAATTGTTGGGTAATAAGGTAATTGTATATTTGGCTTTTTGAGGAGCTTCTAAACAGTTTTCTACAGTGGATTCACCATTTAAAATTCCCACCAGCAATACATGAGGGTTCCCATTTCTCTACATTGATGCCAATACTTGTTATTTTCCTCTTTGGTTTCATTGTAGGAAGGCTAGTGGGTATAAATTGTTATTTCATTATGGTTTTGACTTGCATTTCCCTAGTGACTAATGATGTTGAGCAGCTATTAAATGTGCTTCTTGCTCATTTGTATATCTTCGTTGAAGAAATGAATCCTTTGCCTATTTATGAACTATATTATTTGTCTCTTAGCTGTTTAGTTGTACATGTTCTTTATATATTCTAGACACAAGCCCTCTATCAGGTACATGATTTGCACATAGTTTTCCCCTTTTGTGGGTTATCTTTTTCATTCCCTTGATTGTATCCTCTGAAGCATAAAAAAAAATTGTTTCGATGAGTTCCAATTAATTGATGTTTTCTTTGTTTCTTGTACTTTTGGTGTCATATTTTAAAAAATGTGAAATCCAAAGTAATGAAAATGTTTGAGTTTTATAGTTTTAGCTCTTATATTCAGGTCTTTCATCCATTTTGAGATTTTTTTTTGTATGCTTTGAGCTAAGGATTCAACTTCATTCTTTTGCATGTGGAAATCCGGTTTTCCCAACACTGTTTATTGAAGAGACTATTCTTACCCCATTATAAAGTCTTAGCACACTTGTCAAAAATCAACTGACCATAGATGTATGGGTTTAGTTCCGAAGCTTCTTTTTTATTTTGTTGGTCCGTATGTTTATCTTTATGAAAGTACTACACATGTTTGATTACTGTAAGCTTTTTATCCTTATGAAAGTACTATACATATTTGATTACTGTAGCTTTATTTTTGATTACTGTAGCTTTATACTAAGATTTGAAATCAGAATCTATGAGTCCTTGAACTTTGTTCTTCGTTTTCAAGAATGTTTTGACTTTGCAGGGTTGCAGGGTCCCTTGCTATTATATCTAAAGTTTACAACTAGTGTTTCTATTTCTGAAAAAAAAAAAAAAGAAAGAAAGAAAAAGAAAAAAAAGCTGTAGGGATTTTGATAGTGATTGTATTGAACATGGAGATTGCTTTGGGGAGTATTGCCATCTGAAAAATATTAAGTCTTCCAATCCAGGAACACAGGATATCTTTTCATTAATCTACCTCTGCTTGAATTTCTTTTAGAAATGCATTTTTTATTATAATAACAATAAAGCCCCATTTTTCTCCCCTTCTTAGCTCCAGATAATCACTACTTTCTGCCTGTATTAATTTGACTCCTCCAGGTACACCACGCAAATGGAATCATACAATATTTGTCCTTTTTTGTATGGTTTATTTAATTTATCATAATTTCTTCAAAATTCATCCATGTTGTAACCTGTATTAGAATTTCAGTTTTTGAAAAATAATCAGAGTGATTTTTTAAAAAATAATTTCAACTTTTATTTTAGATTCAGGGAGTAAATGTGCAGGTCTGTCTCATGGGAACACTACGTGATGCTGAGTTTTGGGGTATGGATGATCCCATCACCCAGACAGCGAGCACAACACCCATTAGGTAGTCTCTCAGCCTTTACTCCCCTCCCTTCCTTCCCCCTCCAGAACCCCAGTGTCCATTTCTCCCATATTTATGTTCGTATGTACTCAATGTTTAGCTGCCACTTAGAAGTGAGAACATGAGGTATTTAATTTTCTGTTTCTGCATTAATTCACTTAGGATAACAACTTCCAGCTGCATCTATGTTGCTGCAAAGGACATGGTTTCCATTCTTTTTAAAGTTGAATAGTGTTTCACTGTGTGTATATATAAATTTTTGTTTATTCATTAACCAGTTGATGGATATTTGGGTTATTTCTACCTGTTGACTATTGTGAATAACGCTGTTGCACAAATATCTACTTGTCCCTGCTTTCACTTCTTTGGGCATATACCCAGAATTATAATTGCTAGATCATGCCATCATTCTGTGTTAATTCTTCTGAGAAACTGCCACATTGTTTTCCACAAAATACATTGCTTTGTATACATTGTAAACTCACCAGAAATGTACAAGAGTTCCAATTTCCCCACATTCCAATTAATACTTGTCACTTTCTATTTTTTATTTGCTTGTTTTGTTTTGCTACAGTATCCATCATAATGAGCATGAGGTAATATCTCATCGAAGTTTCTGTCACCTATAATGTTATGATGTATGATGTTAGCTGCCCATTTTTCATAAATATCCTTTGCCAGGCTGCAGAAGATCCCCTCTAATCCTTAATTCACTGTTTTAATCATGAAAGGGTGCTAAATTTTGACAAATGCCTTTTTTTAACTTCTATTTTAAGTTCAGGGGTATAAGTGCAGGTTTGTTACATAGGTAAACATGTGTCATGGGGGTTTATTGTACAGACTATTTCATCACCCAGGTATTAAGCCTAGTACTTATGAGCTGTTTTCTTGATCCTCTCCCTCTTCCCACCCTTCACCCTCCAAAACGCCTCATCGTGTGTTGTTCTCCTCTATGTGTCCATGTGTTCTCATGCCAAATGCTGTTTCTGCATAGAGATTGTAATGTTCGGCGGGTGCGGTGGCTCACGCCTGTAATCCCAGCACTTTGGGAGGCCGAGGCGGGCGGATCACAAGGTCAGGAGATCGAGACCACGGTGAAACCCCGTCTCTACTAAAAATACAAAAAAATTAGCCGGGCGCGGTTGTGGGCGCCTGTAGTCCCAGCTACTCGGGAGGCTGAGGCAGGAGAATGGCGTGAACCCGGGAGGCGGAGCTTGCAGTGAGCCGAGATCGCCCCACTGCACTCCAGCCTGGGCGACAGAGCGAGACTCCGTCTCAAAAAAAAAAAAAAAAAAAGAGATTGTAATGTTCTTTTTTCTTCGTTATATTAATATGGCTTATTACATTGATTACTTTTTTAACGTTGACCCAACTTTACCAGAATAAATTCTACTTGGTGGCGGTGCAAAATCCTTTTACTATGATGCTACATTTGGTTTGCTAGTACAGACGCTCCCTTACTTAAAATGGTTTGACTTATGCTTTTTCAACTTTATGATGGTACAACAGTGATGCATATTCAGTGGAAACTGTACTTCAAGTACCCATAAAACTATTTTATTTGTCACTTTTAGTACATTATTCTATAAATTACATGAGATATTCTTCACTTTATTATGAAATAGGCTTAATGTTAGATGATTTTGCCCAACTTCAGGCGAATGTAAGTGTTCTGAGCACATTTAAGGTGGATTAGGCTAAGCTATGATTTTCAGTAGGTGAATTATTTGCATTTTCAACTAATGATATTTTCAGCTTATGATGAGTTTTTCATGACATAACTCCATTTTTTTAAGGGACATTTGTATTTTTTTCAATGATTTCTGTATCTATTTTCATGAGGGATGATTTTTATGTTTTCTTTTATTGTGAAGTCTTTGTTTGCTGGTAACATAATAATGCTGACTTTATAGAACCAGCTGCAAAGTCTTCCCCCCTCTTCCATTGTTTGAAACAGTTTGAGAATGACTGATGTTTATTATTTTTAAATGTTTTACAGAATTTACCAGTGAAGCAAAATGGTCCTGGCTTTTATTGTTGAAAGGGTTTATTTTATTTCACTTTAATTTACTTTAAGTTCTGGGATACACGTGCAGAACGTGCAGGTTTGTTACATAGGTATATGTGTGCCATGGTGGATTGCTGCACCTATTGACCTGCCCTCTAAGTTCCCTCCCCTTGGCCCCCACCCCACAACACGCCCTTGTGTGTGTTGTTCCCTTCAGTTGGGAGGTTTCTGATTAATAATTCATCTTTAATTGTCATTAGCCATTTCAGATTTTCTATTTTTGTCTAGACGCAGTGTGTTATTTTGTGTGCTTTTAAAAATTTGTCCATCTCATCTAGGATACCCAATTTGTTGGTAAACAATTGTTTATAATCAACTCTTATAATTCTTTTTGTATCTGTAAGATCAGTAGTAGTGTCCCCTAATTCATTTCCTTTTTTTTTTCTTTTTTTTGGCACAATCTCTGCTCACTGCAACCTCCACCTCCAGGGTTCAAACAATTCTCATGCCTCAGCCTCCTGAGTTGAGTAGCTGGGATTACAGGCATGTGCCACCAAACCCAGATACGTTTTGTATTTTTAGTAGAGACAGCATTTCACCATGTTGGTCAAGCTGGTCTCAAATTCCTGGTCTCAAGCAATCCACCTGCCTCAGTCTCCCAAAATGCTGGGATTACAGACGTGAGCCACCTCACCCGACTCCCTAATTCATTTCTGATTTTAGTGAGGCCTCTCATATTAACTTGGTCAAGCTAGCTAAAGGTTTGCCAATTTTACTAGGTCTTTTAAAGAAATAAATTTTAGTTCAATTGATTCTATTATTTTTCTATTTATTTTTAATCTCCACTGTAATTATTATTGTCTTTTTCTGCATGATTTGTGCTCTTTTTGCTCTTTTTTTATTATCTTAAGATATGAAAATAGGTTATAATGTAAAATTTTATTCTTTTTCAAGTAGGTGTTTATGGATATAAAATCCCATCTAATCACTGTTTTCACTGCACCCCGTAAGTTTATTATGTGTGGTTTTTACATTCAGCTTGAAATATTTTCTAATTTTCCTTGTGGTTTCTTTGTTGACCCATTCCTTGTTTAAATGTGAACTCTTTAATACCTAAATATTCGTAAATTTTTCAATTTTCTTTCTTTTCTTGATGTCTACTTTCATTCCGATATGGTCAGAGAAGTAACTTTTTGTATTTACATACTTTTACAATTTATTTGGACCTTCTTTATTGGTCTAATATATGGTTTTCCCTGGAGAATATTCCATGTGCACTTAAGAAGAATGTGTAATCTCCTGTTGTTGGATGGAGATTTCTATGTATGTCCGTTAGGTCTTGTCAGATTATAGTGCTGTTCAACTTCTTTATTTCTTTACATTTCTTCTGTATGATTGTTCTATTATTGAAAGCTGATATTAAAGTCTCCAACTATTATTATTGAACTGTCTATCCTTCCCTGCAATTCTGTTTGTTTTTGCTTCATATGATTTGTTGCTGTGTTGTTGGCTATGTATGCTTCTTGATGGTTTAGTCCTTTATCAATATTTACTCTCTTTCTTTGTCTCTTAAATCCATTTTTGCTTTAAGGGCTATTTTTTCTGATATTAATATAACTACACCAGCTCTTTTGGCTACTATTTTCATTAAATATATTTTTACATTCTTTCACTTTCAACCTGTTTATGTCTTTGGTCTAAAAGTGAATCTTTAGGTTTATTTATTTTTTCCTGAAGTTACTATTATGTTTGCAAATAACATCTTATATCCTATTATTTTAAACTGATGGTAATTTAACTCTAATTGAAAAATAAAGAAACTAAAAAATAAGCAAGGAAAAAAACTAATGAAAGTTCTACACTTCAACTTCATCACCACCACCCCCGCCCCCCAGCTTTTTAACTTGTTTCATTTCAATTTACATATTATTATACTACCTATATCTTAAAATGTTGTTGTTGCAGTTATTATTGATAGGTTTGCCTTTTCATCTTCATACTCAAGATGAGTAGTTTACACACCACAATTACAGTGTTATACTATTCTGTATTTGTCAGTGTACTTACCATTACCAGTGACTTTTGTACCCCTGGATGAATACGTGTTGCTCATGAATGTCCTTTTCTTTTGTACTGCAGAACTTTTAACAGGTTGAGTTCTGTCCTTTTAGCAGGAGGAATTCATCAACATCAGATCTTTCAGGGCAGGTCTGATGCTGATGAACTCCTTCAGCTTTTGTTTGTCTAAGAAAGTCTGTCTATGCTTTTGTTTGTCTAGGAAAGTCAGCTGCCAGACATATTAAGAATCCCTCATGTGTTATTTGTATCTTTTTCCTTGCTGCTTTGAGCATCCTTTCTTTTTCCATGACCTTTGGGAGTTTGATTCTTAAATGTCTTCGGGTAATCTTATTTTGGTTAGATCTGCTTGGTGTTCTATAACCTCCTTGTACTTGAATATTAGTATCTTTCTCTGGTTTGGGAAGTTATCTACTATTAGCTCTTCGAATAAACTTTCTACCCTTATCTCTCTGCCTCGTTTTTAAGGTCAATAACTTACATTTGCCCTTGTAGGTGTGCTTCATTCCATTTTTTTTGTCTCCTTTGACTGTGTATTTTCAAATAGCCTGTCTTCAAGCTCACTCATTCTTTCTTCTGCTTGATCAATTCTACTGTTGAGAGACTCTGATGCATTCTTCAGTTTATCAATTGGATTTTTCAGCTCTGGAATTTCTGCTTGATTTTTTAATTATTTCACTTTCTTTGTTAAATTTATCTGGTAGCACTCTGAATTTCTTCTCTGTGTTATCTTGAATTCCATTGACCATTTCAAACAGTTATTTTGAATTATCTCTCTAAAAGGTCACACATCTCTTTCACCCCTGGATTGATCACTGCTATCTTATTTAGTTTTTGTTTTTATTTTTGATGAGGTCATGTGTTCCTGGATGGTCTTGATCCTTCTTTTAAATGTTTTTCAATGTCTAGGCATTGAAAATTAGGTATTTATTCTAATCTTCACAGTTTGGGCTTGTGTGCTCTTGTCCTTCTTGAGAAGAATTTTTTTTCAGTTATTCAAAGGGAATTGAGCATTGTAATCTAAGACTTTGATCACTGCAGCCATACCTGTATTAGGAACATCCCATGCTCAGTAACTGTGACTCGCGGACTCATAGAGGTACCAACTTGGGGGTCTTGGTTAAAATCAGGGATGATTGCCTGGATTACCAGGCAAAGTCACTTGTTCTCTTTCCTTACTTTTTCCCAAGCAAATTGAGCCTCTTTCTCTGTGCTGAGCTGCCTGGAATTGAGGAGGGTGTGATACAAGCACTCTCATGGCATTCACCACTGGAACTATGTTGATTCACAACTGAAGCCAGCACCCTATTTGGTTTCACCCAAGGATTGTGATAACTAGTGCCTGTCTACTGCTAATGTTTATTCAGGGCCCAAGGGCTCTCTAGCCAGCAGGTGGTGACTATTGCCAGGCATGTGTCTTTTCCTTCAGGGCAGTAGAGTCCCTTCTGTCCCAGGGTGTGTCTAGAGATAGCACGTGGGAGCTGGGGCATGGAATCAGGAACTTTAGGAATATACTGTGTACTTCGTTTTACTGTGGCTTAACTGGTACCCAATTTGAAAGACATTTTTTTTTTACTCTTCGCTATCCTTTCCTCAAGTAGGAGTCTCACCACATGATCACCACTGTCCCTGTCCCATGGATACTACTACCTGGCATCCACTGGTGTTTATTCAAGGCCCAAGGGCTTTTTAGTCAGCAGGTAGTGACTCCTGCCAGGCCTGGATCTCTCCCTTCAGGGCAGCAGGTTCCCTTCTGGCCCACATTTGGTCTATAAATGCCATCAAGGAGTCAAGGCCTGGAACTGGTGATCTTAAGAGTTTGCTTGTTGATTTATTTTACTGTACTGAGCTGGTACCCAAGTGAAACGCCAAAGTCCTTTTTATTCTTCCTTCTCTTTGTCTCAAGAAGAAATCTCTCCCAATGGCTACTACAGCTGGGAATGTGCTGGGTCACACTGTGGCTGACCTGGTACTCAAGGTGAAAGCAAAAGTCCCTTTTTTCTTCCCTCTCCTTTCCTCAAGCAGATGTCTCTTCCAAGGGCCACCACAGCTGAGAATGTGCTAGGTCACAACTGAAGCCAATATGGCACTGGGTCTCATCCAAGTCCTATGGTGATTACTACCTAGCTATCATTGATGTTTATTCAAGGCTGAAGGGTCCTTTAGTCAGCAAGTGATAAAACCTGCCAGGACTGGGCCCTTCCCCTTGGAGTAGCAGGTTTCCTTGATGCCCAGGGTGGATCTAGAAATGCTGTCTGGGAGGTGGGGCCAGGAATGGGGTCTTTAGGGCTCTGCTTAGTGATTTATTTTACTGTAGCTCAACTGGTCTCCAGATTGCAAGATAAAGTTCTCTTCTTTTCTCTTTCCCTACCTCAAGCATAAGGAGTCTCTCCCACAGCTGCAAGCAGCACTGCCTGAAGTTGCAGGAGGGGTGACACAAGCACTCCTTTGGATGCTCCAGATCTCACTGGGTTGCATCCACCCAAGTCCACTGGCTTTGAGCCCAGAAAAGCACCAGGACTTGCCCAGGAACTACAGTCTTTGTGACCTAGACTGCTTTTCAAATTTATTTAGGATCCCACAACACTTTAGCCTACAATGCTGGGGCTAGCCATAACTTAAGTTCCAGTCTAATCACTGGTTTAAGCGCAAGTACTCCCTCTATGGACCCAGTGTAAATTCTGCCTTGTGTTGATTTGTGCTGTGACAGGTCAGCACTGTGTTCCAATGTGAAGTCCTACCTTTGCTTTCCCCCACCCAAGCACGTAGATTATCCTTGCCCCAATGTGGCAGCGCGAAGCAACAGGGGCGGGTAGTATAGACGATTTAAGACTGTCCCTCCTGCCCTCTTCAGTGGCTCCTTTCTTGATATGAAGTGAAAACCAGGTGCTGTGGTAACTCACCTGGTTTTGGTTTGTACTAAGGTGCTTTCTTGTGTGAAGAGTTGTTTAACTTGGTGTTCCTGCAGGGGAGGTGAGACCATCACTGGAGGTTCTGTTCAGCCATCTAGCTCCAAGGTCTTATTCATTTTTGCCAAGACCAATGTCCTGAATCAGTTTCCCTACTTTTTTTTTCTAGCAGTTTCATAATTTCAGGTTTTACGTTTTGATCTTTAATCCATTTTGATTTTATTTTTATATATGGTGATAGATAGTAGGCTAGTTTCATTCTTCTGCATATGGATATCTAGTGAAATCAGGATTTTAAAGGAGTATCAGCACTTACATGTTTATTGTAGCATAATTTACAAATATGGCAACAATCTAAATAATCATGTACAATTGAATAAAGAGACTGTAGTTTACACATATAAAAATATTGTTAAGAATTAAAAATGAAATATATCCTGTTGTATGTGACAAAAGCATGAATAAACCTAGAGTGCATTATGTTAAGTGAAATTAGCCAGTCACAGCAAGATATGCTACATGATTCCACTTATATAAGGTATTTAAAATAGTCAGACTCATAGAAACGGGGAGTAGATTGCTGGTTGCCAGGAAGTGGGAGTGGGGACAATGGAGAATTGCTATTAATTGGGTATAAAATCTCAGTTATATAAGAATAATAAGTTACAGAGATCTGCTAGACAACATCGTGCCTAAAGTTGACAAAAGGCTATATTGTGCACTTAAAAATTTCTTAAAAGGGTAGATCTCATATTAAGTGTTCTTGCCATTACACAAAACAACCAACTGACAACATATGAAAAATTGTGTCAGCAGCCTTCAAATGAAAACATTCTTATTGAAAGCAGTAGCAGAGAGGCTACAGCTATTTGTGTCTTAACAAAGAACAATTATTGCCTTGCAAAAGAGGAAGTAATCTCCAAAAATAAATGTGGAAAATAGCTACACGGATAAGGGTAGAATATTTGAACCATGAGGTATTTTTCTAGTACTCCTTAAATTACACTCTGCCTACTTAAAAGATACAACAATGAGTTTTAAGGAAAGATAGAAGCATTATCGTCACAGGCTTTTAAACCAAATGCTGGTTGCCAAAACTCCTTTAGCTATTTGGACCTTATCTTAGCATAAACATTTCTCCTATATATACAGAGGAACAAGCAGCTACTTATGAAATTACTAGTTACTTAATTATTGCCCAAAGGAAAATATGTCTCACACATATAAACACACTATTCATCAGCAGTTTACACATTAAGACTAAGGGTACAGTTTTTATAAGAAATTGTTTTTTATAATTTACAGAATACATTATCTATAACTTATTGGATATAGTATTATTATACTACTGTATACAAAATCTACCATCATCTATGGCTTATTGGATATATTACTGTTGTAGCACTTATTATGTTCCATCTTAGATTACAGTTATTCGTATACAAATTTTATGTTATATACTAGAGTGTAAGCCACTTAAAAGCAGTTGTTTTATACATCTTTCTCTGTGTCAAGGTGTCTTGAATGTATTATGCATTCTAAACGTTTATCGAATTCATTAATAGAGTAGTTGTTTTGGGGAAATTTTACTTTTAAGTGTGTTTGGTTCTCTAAATATGAGAAGAATTTGCAGCAATACACTTTCTTGGTTTTTATTTACTGTGTTGTATAAGTGCAAAAATCTTGCAGTCGGAATGATTTTACCTTCTTTAACAATAGTGGAAGCATCTTGATATATAAAATTGAATCCAGAGTGTCAAATCAAAACACTGCTGTAAAGTAAGCAAGATTGAGCCAACGGAAAGATACAAAGCTCAAAGACTCACAACTAAGGCTGTCAACATAACAGGATTTTCATGGTTTTCTGTTGTAGAAAACATTGCCTTCAGGTCTCACAAAATGCTTCCAGAACAGGCATTGATAAACTACAGCTAGTGGGCCAAATCCATTCACTCATCAATTGTCTAGGGTTTGTGGACTAATAATGGACTTCACATTTTTATATGGTTAAAATAAAAAGAGGTAAATAAACAATTGTACAACTCAAATTCGATGTCCATAAATGTGGTTTTATTGGGATCCTGTCACACTTACTCGTGTATGTGTTATCCATGGCTGCTTTCAATAAAAACTCAAAGTTGAGTGCCTGTAACAGAGACCTTATCGGTTGTAAATCCTGAAATATATACTCTTTGTCCCTTTAGAGATGTTTACCTACTACCGTTCCACAACATGCATTGCAATCATGCTTCACAATGTGCTTCTACAATATCCAACAAAGACTTGAAAGTTTTTATTACCCTATTTTAAAATATTTTCTCAGTTTGTTTTTACCACAATCCAAGTAAGACAATGATGTATCAAATGGATTCTCAAATTTCTCTATCTACTCCTTGGATTACTAGAAAATGTTAGTTTCTAAACATTACTGTTCCAGAAATCCACTTTAGGAAATGAGGGAAGGATGTTTCTAATTGACTGGATTATGGAGACATGTGGAAATCTCTGCAAATGAGAAGTTAAACGAAAGGATAAAAAATGATTTATAGCTCTTATGAAATAGTTAACTGAGTCAATAAACATTGACTAAGTAATTAGAAGGCAGTTTGTTTGTTTGTTTGTTTTTTGAGATGGAGTCTCGCTCTGTTGCCCAGGCTGGAGTGCAGTAGCGTGATCTCAGCTCACTGCAACTTAAGAGGTAGTTTTAATCACCTCTAAGCAACTATGCTTAATTAAATATACACGTAATAATACATTACCATATAAGATGATTGAGGTGTGATAAAATTATTCAAAAATATGAAATAATAATGTTAATATTTATTGAACATATATATGTGAGCCACTTTTCCAAAACCTTTGCATTTATTCCTTCAGTTATTCTTCCACACAGTCATATAACATAGGTGCATGTACCGTCCTCATTTTACAAAGGAGAGAAACTGAGGCTTAAAGAGGTTAAATAGATTACTCAGGTCACAACAGCAAATAAATGGCAGAACTGGCATTTGAACTCAGTTATTCTGATTCTAGAATGCAACTTATTGTGCGTGTTTAGATAGGGTGTGATAGCAAAATGCCCTAGAACAAAAATACATTTTACTTGGGGTAGACATGGGGCCATAAATAGCTTTTATGTAGAAAACTAAGAAACAGTCAGGCCCAAAGTGGCTCATCATCTTTAAGCGATTTCTTAGACAAGATGGGGAATTTCCAAGACATCTGTGGATTTCCTAGGCTTTTAGAGGCCCTGTAGTTTCAAGTTTCAATTTGAGCCCTTGAGACAATTCTTAAAGACCAATAGAAGCAATGGCTCCACATGCCCAGAGGGAATGCTCCCTTATGGCACAAAGTGTCTATTGGGATAAAGAAAGAGGACTGTAATCCCCTCCTAATTCAAATGTATATTCATGTACCCAACAAATGTTTTCACAGTAACTTTTAAAACCATATCTGTCACATTTCAAAATAACTTTTAAAACCATATCTATCACATTTTAAAATACTGAGTATTCCCGTTAATTTATTTTTAAAACTGGTGCTTTTGGAAATGTGAATATAAATAAAACAGAAATAGAAGATTGAAGAAAAAAAAAAGAAAACAATAAACATTTTAGGTTGGTAAGCGTGACTTAAAGATTAATGACATTGTTAATATCAAGTAATTGATTTGTTCTTTTAGCATATGAGACATCTCATCAGAGTACTGTTTCATTCCCATTCATTTCATAAAAGAAATTATGTCTGGTATTTTGAGCAGATTGATTACAAACTGACATAGAAAATAATGATTCTTCTAAAGAGAACAAACCATAAACCACAGTCAGACGTTGCTGCTATCCTTAAAAACTGCCAATTATTCTCTATAGTTGGAGCAAGCAGAATAAGGAAAATCAAAAGACAAGAAGAAAATTGTCTTGTATTTGCCATAGCAGCAAAAGAATTTCTATTCACTGAGAACACAATCTCAGTTATTAAAGAAGAATAAGCTCAGGCCTGACTTTTCAGTGATACCTAAATCAATCACAGATGTTGACTGAAAAAACTAATCCTGACAAATTTGAATTGCTGCTTTTCAGTCACAGTTTATTCTAAAATCAACCAAGTATATTTGTTAATGATATATAATTTTACATGTTTTGTAGATCAAGTTTATTTTCTCACGGTTATTTCTACTTTGTCAGTATCTAGGCTGTCCTTATGGATCCTCTACTCATCTGTTCAAAGTGTTAGATTGGCTGGATTGCCTGGAACGTATTCAGTGAACGTATTGGATACCTGGTTTCTATTAGTGTCCCTTCATTATCAAAAAAATGCTGCATGATCAAATACAGTTGCATATATAAAGAAGACTGACTAGGAAAAGAGGTAACTTCCTCTGCCATGTGATATAGTAGATAGCAATTTCTCAGAATCTCAGGATGGTTCTCAAAGAAGTCCAATGTGAAGCTATTCAGATTTTAAAAACACAAGTTGTTATTTGACACCTTAGTATTATTTCAATGAAGTTACAATTATTTTTAAATGAGTCCAATAAAACAGCCATACAAAACATTGTATCTTCAGGAAAATTAGCCACAAATGTGGCATGTGTGAGTGTATGTGTCTGTGTATCCATTTAAAAACACGGAAGATAGATTTTTAGAACAGAAACTCTTTTTAACCACTGTAGAGGCCACTGTTAATGAGGAAGTGATATTAGAATTAAGATATTCTCATATTGAGGTTTACCTATATATGAAGACATCCAGTACCTACAATGCAAAAATTGGTATTTATCTGAAGTTTATATTTGAGAATAATCATATTGTGTTCAGATTGCAAAGCTTACAACTACTTTGGTCAGGCAATTATATAAATATAAATTAATATATTTATAAATAAAAATGAAATAATTAATATAAAACTTTTAGTAAATTTTTCATTAATTATTGATTGATAACATTTGAATTAAATTGAGTCAAAATATGATAATTGTATTCTTATTTATTTGCACTTGGTAAAACTTAAGAATGTGAATGTACTGATTTCTATTTTTTGCTTCAAATCTGTCCTCCACGCTTGTCAAATATACTACAAACCACCAGAGAGCTAGCCACATTATCAAAGCCAAAACTGAATATTATCATTTTTTAATATTAATTTATTTTTAATTATTGTGGATACACAGTAGGTGCACATATTTAGTGTGTACATGAGAAGTTTTGTTACAGGCATGCAATGTGAAATAAGCACATCATAGAGAGGAGGGTGTCCATCCTCTCAAGCATTTATCCTTTGAGTTGCAAATACTCCAAATACATTAAGTTATTTTAAAATATACAATTAAGTTATTATGAACTATAGTCACCCTATTATGCTATCAGAGAGTAGTTCTTATTCATTCTCTCTATTTTTTTGTACACACTAACAATCTGTACCTCCCCCGGATCCCCCACTATCCTTCCCAGCCTCTGGTAACCATCCTTCTACTCTTTATGTCCATGAGTTCCATTGATTTAATTTTTAGCTCCTACTAGTAAGTGAGAACACGTCATGTTATATATATATATCCACTTTATCCACTTGTTGGAGATATGTGTGTATATATATATATATATCTCCAGCTTTATCCACTTGTTGATTGATGGGCATTTGGGTTCATTCCATAATTTTGCAATCGCAAACAGTGCTGCTATAAACATGCATGTGCAAATATCTTTTTCGAATAATAACGTCTTTTTCTCTGGGTAGATACCAAGTAGTGGAATTGCTAGATCAAATTGTAGTTCTTCTTTTAGTTCTTTAAGGAATCTGCACACTGTTTTCCATAGTGGCTAGCCAATTATCCCAGTAATATTTGTTGAAAAGGGTGTCCCTTCCCCACTTTATGTTTTTGTTTGCTTTGTGGAAGATCAGTTGGCTGTAAATATTTTGATTTATTTCTGGGTTCTCTCTTCTGTTCCATTGGTCTATGTGTCTATTTTTATACCAGTACCATGCTGTTTTGGTGACTATGGCCTTACAGTATAGTTTGAAATCAGGTAGTGTGATGACACAAGATTTCTATTTTTATTTATTTATTTATTTATTTATTTATTTATTTATTTATTTATGCTTAGCCTTGCTTTGGCTATGAAGACTCTTCTTTGGTTCCCTATGAACTTTCAAATTGTCTTCTCTAATTCTGTAAAGAATGATGCTGGTATTTTGATGGGGATTGTGTTGAATTTGTAGATTGCTTTTGGCAGTATGGTCATTTTTGCAATATTGATTCTACCCGTCTGTGAGTGTGGGATGTGTTTTTATTTGTTTGTGTCATCTGTGATTTCTCTCAGAAGTGTTTTGTAGTTTTCCTTGTAGAGGTCTTTGGTTAGGTATATTCCTAAGTTTATTTTATTTTATTTTATTTTATTTTTGCAGCTATTGTAAAAGGAGTTGAGTTATTGATTTGATTCTCTGCTTGGTCACTGTTGGTGTTAGAAGAGATACTGATTTGTGTACATTAATCTTGTATCTGGAAACTTTGTTGAATTATTTTATGATTTCTAGGAGCTTTCTGGAGGAGTCTTTAGGGTTTTAGAGTTGAGGTAAATGATTATATCGTCAGAAAACAGTGACAGTTTGACTTCCTCTTTACTGATTTGGATGCCTTTTATTTTTTTCTCTTGTCTGATTGCTTCGATCATATTATTTGTTATTGGTCAGCTCAGGTTTTGAATTTCTTCCTGGTTAAATCTTGGTAGGCTCTATGTGTCTAGGAATTTGACCATTTCTTCTGTATTTTCCACTTTATTGGCATTTAGTGTCCCATAGCAACCATTAATGATCCTTTGAATTCCTGCACTATCAGTTGTAATATTTATTTTTTATTTTTTATTTTGTTTATTTGGATATTCTCTATTTTTCTTACTCTGGCTAAAAATTTGTCAATTGTGTTTAACTTTCCAAAAAACCTTCTTGTTGTTTCATTGATCTTTTGTATTATTTTCTTCATTTCAGTTTTATCTCTAATGTCATCTTTATTTTTTTTTCTAATAATTTTGGATTTGGTTTTCTTTCCTTTCCTAGTTCTTCAAGATGCATCTTTAGATTGTTTATGTGAAGTCTTTCCTTTTTTTTTATGTAGGCAGTTAAAGCTATAAACTTTCCTCTGACTACTGCTTTTTCTGTATCCCAGAGGTTTTAATATGTTGTGTTTCCACTATTATTTTTGCCAATTTCTGTTTTAGTTTCCTTATAAATTTCCTCATTAACTCACTGGTCATTCAGGAGCATATTGTTTAATTTCCATGTGCTTGTGTAATTATCAAAATTCCTCTTGTTATTAAATTCTACTTTTAATGCATTATTTTCAGAGAAGATCCTTCATATTGTTTAAAATTTTCAATGTGTGAAGACTTATTTTGTGACCTAACATATAGTCTATACTTGAGAATAATCCATATGATAAAAAAAGAATGTGTGTTCTGCAGCTCTTGGATGAAATTGTTTCTAAATATGCATTAGATCCATTCAGTTTATAGTGCAGATTAAGTTTAATGTTTCTTTGTTGACATTCTGTCTGGAAAATCTGTCCAATGCTGAACATTGGGTGTTGAAGGTTTTAGCTATTATTATGTTGAGGCTTATCTCTTTCTTAAGCTCTAATAATATTTCCTTTATAAATCTGGGTGCTACCATTTTGGATGCATATATATTTAAAGTTGCTATTATGTATCTTTTTTCTAAATTGATCATTTTATCATTAGGTAGTGACTTTCTTTTTTTCTTCTTATAGTTTCTGTCTTTAATTCTATTTTGTCTGATATAAGTATAGCAACTCCTGCTCCTTTTTGGTTTCCATTGGCATGGAATATTCTTCTCTATCCCTTTATTTTCAGTCCATGTGTGTTTTTATAAGTGAAATATGTTTCTTATAGGCAAAAGATCAATGCGCCATTTTTTCAGCCATTCATTCAGTCTATGTCTTTTGATTGGATAGTTTAGTATATTTACATACAACGTTATTATTGATAAGTAAAGACTTACTCCTGCTATTTTGTTATTAGCTTCCTGGTTGTTTTGTGATCTTCTCTCTCTTTTTTTCCTTTCTTTCTTGTCTTCCTCTAGTGAAGATTATTTTCCTTGGTGATAGATTCTTGTTTTTATTTTTTTTATGAATTCATTGTATGTTTTTTTGGTTTGAGGTTACCATGAGACTTGTAAATATTATCTTTATAACATTATGTTAACCTGATAACAGCTTCACACCGTTTTCATGAATAAATCAAATTGAAAATGAATTTAAACCCATCTTAACTTCATCCCCCAACTTTTTAACTTCTTATTGTTTCTATTTATATCTTATTGAGCAGATTATGTCTTGAAAAGTTGTAGCTATTATTTTTGATTAGTTAAGCATTTGGTCTTTCTATTTAGAATAAAAGTTGTTTACACAACACAGTTACACTGTTATAATATTCTGTGTTTTTTTATGTACTTACTGTTACCAGTAAGGTTTGCACCTTTAGGTGATTATTTATTGCTCATTAATCTCTCTTTTCGTTTGTTTGTTTTCCTGAAGTAACTTCCTTTAGCATTTCTTGTAGACATGTCTGGTGTCAAGGGAAATCTTCAGCTTTTGTTTGTGTGAGAATGTCTTTTTTATGTTTGAAGGACATATTCACCAGATATACTATTCTAGGGTAAAAGTTTCTTCATTCAGCACTTTAAATATGCCATGCCACTCTCTCCTGGTCTGTAAAATTTCCACTGAAGAATCTGCTGCCAGACATATTGGAGCTCCATTGTATGTTATTTGTTTCTTTGGCTGTTTTTAGGATACTTTCTTCATACCTGACCTTTGGGAGTCTGGTTTTTAAATGCCTTGAGGTAGTCTTATTTGTGTTATATGCTTGGTGTTCTGTAACCTTCTTATACTTGGATATTGGAAAGTTTTCTCCAGGTTTGAGAATTTCTCTGTAATTATCTTTTTGATTAAACTTTCTACCCCATCTGTACCTCTACCTTTTCTTTAAGGTGAATAACTTTGAAATCTGCCCTTTTAAATTTATTTTCTAAATCTTTTGTACATGATTAATTTTTTTTGTTGCTGTTTGTTTGTTTTGTTTTGTTTGAGATGGAGTCTCATTCTGTCATCCAGGCTGGAGTGCAGTGGTGCGATCTTGGCTCACTGCAAGCTCCGCCTCCCGGGTTCACGCCATTCTCTTGTCTCAGCCTCCTGAGTAGCTGGGACTATAGGCCTCTGCCACCACGCCCAACTAATTTTTTGTATTTTTAGTAGAGACGGGGTTTCACCATGTTAGCCAGGATGGGCTCCATCTCCTGACCTTGTGATCTGCCCGCTTCGGCCTCCCAAAGTACTGGGATTACAGGTATGAGCCAATGCGCCCAGCCAATTGTTTTTTTTGTTGTTGTTGTTTGTTTGTTTTTTGTTTTTAATTTGATCTCTGTTTTAGTCTGTTTTCACATGTCTGTAAAGAACTGCTCAAGACTCGGTAATTTACAAATAAAAGAGGTTTAATTCAATCACAGTTCTGCATGGCTGAGGAGGCCTCAGAAAACCTACATTCATGGTGAAAGGGGAAGCAGTCACCTCTTAAACTGCAGCAGGCCAGAGAACATGTGTAAGAAGCAAAGGGGGAAGAGCCACTTATAAAACAATCAGATCTTCTGGGAACTCACTCACTGTCACAAGAACAGCATGGAAAAAAAACCACCCCATAATCCAATCACCTCCCACCAGGTCCCTCCCTCAACGCTTGGGGATTACTAATCAAGATGAGATTTCGGTGGGGACACAAAGCCAAACCATATTATTCTGCCCAGGCTCCATCCAAAACTCATGTCTGAAACTAATTGTGCCTTCCCAACAGTACCCCAATTCTTAACTATTTCCAACGTTAACAGAAAAGTCTAAGTCTAAATTCTCACCTGAGTCAAGGTAAGTCCCTTCCATCTAGGATCCTGTAAAACCAAAAACAATTTATGTACTTCCAAGACACAATAGAGGTATAGGCATTGAATAAATACTCCCCTTGCAAATGGAAGAAATTGGCCAGAACAAAGGGACTACAGGCCCCATGCAAGTCTGAAATCCAGCAGGGAAGTCATTAAACCTTAAAGCTCAAAAACAATCTCCTTTGACTCCCTGTCTCACATCCAGGGAACGTTGATACAAAGGGTGGGCTCCCACATCCTTGAGCAGCTGCACCCCTGTGACTTTGCAGGGTACAGCCCTTAGTCCTGGCTGCTTTCACAGCTGGTGTTGAGTGTCTGTGGCTTTTCCAGGTACATGGTGCAACCTGTTGGTGGATCTACCATTCTGTTGTCTGGAAGACTATGTCCCTCTTCTCACAGATCCACTAGCCAGTGCCCCAGTGGGGACTCTATGTGGGGGCTCCAACCCCACATTTTCCCTTTGCACTGCTCTGACAGAGATTCTCCATGAGGGCTTTCTCCCTGCAGCAGACCTCTGCCTGAACATCCACGTGTTTCCATACGTCCTCTGAAATCTAGGCGGAGGTTACTAAGCCTGAGTTTTTTACTTCTGTGCACCCGCAGGCCCAACACCACTGAAAAGACACCAAGGCTTGGGGCTTACACCCTCTAAAGCAATGGCCTGAGCTGTACATTGGCCCATTTTAGCCATGGATTAAGTCCAGGGCACCAAATTGTCAGGCTACACAAAGCAGCAAGACACTGTGCCCAGCCCATGAAACAATTTTTTCCTCATATGCCTCTGGTTCTTTCATGGGAGGGGCTACTGTAAAGTCATCTGACATGCCTAGAGACATTTTCCCCATTGTCTTGGTGATTAATGTTTGGCTCCTCATTACTTATGTAAATTTTTGCAGCCAGCTTGGATTTCTCCCCAGCAAATAGTTTTGTTTTGTTTTGTTTTGTTTTTTCTATTGCATAGTCAGGCTGCAAATTTTCCAAACTTTTATGCTCTGCTTCCCCTTTAAACGTAAGTTCCAATTTCAGATCATCTTTCTCAAGTTCAAAGTTCCACAGATCTCTAAGGCATGGGTAAAATGCTGCCAGTCTCTTTGCTAAAGCATAACAAGAATCACCTTTACACTGGTTCCCAATACGTTCTTCATCGCATCTGAGACCACCTCAGCCTGGACTTCATCGCTCACATCACTGTCAGCATTTTGGTCAAAACCACTCAACAAGTCTCCAGGAAGTTCCAAACTTTCACACATCTTCCTGTCTTCTTCTGAGCCCTCCAAACTGTTCCAACCTCTGCCTATTATCCAGTTCCAAAGCCACATCCACATTTTTGGGTATCTTTATGACAGTACCTCACTCTGCAGCACAAATTTATTTTGTTAGCCCATTTTTACACTGCTATAAGGAACTACCCGAGACTGGGTAATTTATGAAGAAAAGTGATTTAATTGACTCACAGTTCTGAATAGCTGGGAAGACCTCAAGAAACTTACAATCGTGTCAGAGGGGGAGGCAGGCACGTCTTACATGGCAGCAGCCGAGAGGGCATGTGTAGGAAGCAAAGGGAGGACAGCTCCTTATAAAACCATCAGATCTCATGAAAACGCATTCACTGTCATAAGAATAGCATGGGAAAATCGCCCCCAATATCTAATCACCTCCCACCAGGCCCCTCCCTCAACACTTGGAGATTCCAATTTGAGATGAGATTTTGGTGGGGACACAAAGCCAAACAATATCAGTCTCCTCTGACTGTGTATTTCAAATAGTCTGTCCTCAAGCTAACTATTCATTTTCTGCTTCTTTCTGCTACTAAATAACCCAGACATTCTTCAGTATGCCAATTGCATTTTCAGCTGCATAATTTATGCTTGATTCTTTTTAATTATTTTAATATCTGCTAAATGCATGTGATAGAATTCTGAATTCATTCTTTTTGTTATCTTGAATTTCTTTGAGTTTCATCAACACAGCTATTTTGAATTCTCTGTCTGAAATATCACATGTCTTTCTCCAGGATTTAGTCACTAGTGGTATATTTAGTTCATTTTGTGTTTTCATGTTTTCCTGAATGCCATTGATCCTAGTATATGTTTTTTGGTGTCTGAGCATTTAAGAGTTAGGTATTTATTGTTGTTTTCACTGACTGGGCTTATTTGTAGCCTTCCTTCTTGGAAGTGCTTTCCAGATATTTAAAAGCATGTTAGTGTTATGATCTAAGCTATATCTGCTTTGGTGTGGGACTCCTTAAGCCCTGTAATGTTGTGGTTCTGGAAGACTCATAGAGGTACTGCCTTGATGGTCTTACACTAGATCCAGGAGAATTCTATCACCAGGCAGAGACTCTTGTTGTATTTGCTTACTTTCTCCCAAATATACAGTCTCTTTCTCTATTCTGAGCCACTGAAAGCTTGGTGTGGACATACACAAATACCCTTGTGGCCGCCATCACTATAACTTTACTGGGTCAGACTGGAAGCCAGCACAGCACTGGGTCTCACCCAAGGCCTGCTGTAACTATTTCCTGGTTACTGCCTATGTTCTTTCAAGGACTTGACTTGAAAGACAGCCAAGCCTGTGTCTTCCCCTTCAAGGCAGTGAGGTCCCCCAGGTCCCAGGTGGGTCCAGGAGTGCTGTCTGGTTGACAGGGACTACAGTTGAAACTCTTAGACACCAACTTGGTATTTTACTGTATTGTGGCTGAGCTGGCACTCAAAACACAAGACATAGCTCTTCCCACTGTTCCCTCCCCTTTCCAAAGGCAGAGGAACCTCACCCTGTAGCCACCACTACCCCTGGACACAAGGTATACTGCCAGACTAGCACCAACATTCTCTTAAGGCTCAAGGTCTCTTACGTCAGCTTGTGGTGAGTGCTCCCTGGCTTGTGACTCAAACTTCAAGGCAGTGAGCTCCCCTCTGGCGTAAGGCAGATCCAGAAATGCCATCTAAGAGTCAAGTCCTGAAATCAGGGGCCCCAAGGATCCACATGGTGTTTCACTCTCCCTCCTCTGCTGATGTTGATACCTTAAGTCAAGAAGTCTCAGAGGCATAGCTAGACCATGGAGGTAGTTAGTACCTGAGTATCACTGCTGGCTTATTCAGGGCTGAAGGACTCTTTGCTTAGCAGATGATGAACGCTGGCATGGCTGTGTCCTTTCCTTCAAGGCAGCAGGTTTCCTTCTGGTCCAGGGTGTGTTTAGAAATGCCATCTGGGAGGTAGGGACTGGAATAGGTTCTCATAATTCTGACTGATGCCCTATCCTGCTGTGGTTGAACTGGTGTCCAAGATGCAAGACAAAGTCCTCCCTATTCTTCCCTGTCCTTTCCTCAACTAGAAGAAAGGGTCTCTTTTGGAGCCAGGAGCTCTTCAGCCTTGGGTTTGAAGAGGGGCGATGCCAGCATTCCCTTGGCTGCCCCAGCTCTTGTCTCAGTAGGGCGTATACCTCCCAGTCCACTCTCTCTGATCCTAGTTCTGCCCTAGGATTCACCTATGAGTTGCAGTCCTTACGGCCTAGACTGCCTTTCAAGTTTAGAGACTGAGAGCACTTTGGCCCTTTGTGGCAATGTTTGTGGACCCTAGTTCAGACCATTGGGATTCATGATTCCCCTCTGACTAGGGCTGGTTTAAATGCTTCCTCTGTGGGTGGACATCAGCTGAGTTTGGTCTGGGTTTCCTTTGTACTCTAAAAAAAAAAAAGCAGTGAGTTCAATGCCTTACATTTGCTGTGTTCTCCCTCCCCCAGCACCCAGAGAAGCTCTCTGCACCATGCCACCACTGCTGGGTGTTGGGGAGGGGATGGCATCTGAGATTCACAGCTATTTTTTTCCATCCCTTCAGTGCCTCTTTTGTGTACATGAAGTTAAAAGCAGGTATTGTGAGTGCTTGCTTGATTTTTGGTTCGTATGAAGGTGTTTTTTGTGGGTATATGGTTGTTAACTTGGTGTCCTTTTTGGGGGGGACAATTGATGGACCTTTCCATTCTACCATCTTGCTCTGCCTCCCCTTTTATTTTTCCCAAACTGAATATTAAATATAATAATGTTCTGCTGTACTAGTCCATTCTCACACTGCTTTGAAGATTTTATCTGAAACTAGGTAATTCATAAACAAAAGAGGTTTAATTGACTCACAGATCCAAATGGCTGGGAGGCCTCAGGAGTCTTACAATCATAGTGGAAAGCAAAGGGACAGCAGACACCTTCTTCACAAGGCATCAGGAGAAAGAGAGAGTGCAGGGGAAACTGCCACTTTTAAATCACCAGATCTCCCGATAACTCCCTCACTATCATAAGAACAGTGTGGGAGAAACCACTCCCATAATCCAGTCACCTCCCACTAGGTTGCTCCCTCGACACAAAGGGATTACATTTCCAGATGAGATTTGGATGGGGACATTGAACCAAACAATATCATTCTGCCTCTGGCTCCTTCCAAATCTCATGTCTTTTTCACATTTCAAAACCAGTCATGCCTTCCCAACAGTCCCCCACAGTCTTAACTCATTCCAGCATTAACCCAAAAGTCCAAGTTCAAAGTCTCATCTGAGACAAGGCAAGTCCCTGCCGCCTAAGAGCCCGTAAAATCAAAAGCAAGTTAGTGACTTCCAAGATACAATGGGGCTGCAGTCATTGAGTAAATGTTCCCATTCCAAATGGGAGAAACTGGCCAAAACAAATGGGCCACATGCCCCATGAATGTCCAAAACACAGCTGGGCTGTCATTAGATTTTAAAGCTTCAAAGTAATATTTTTTGACTTTATGTCTAACATCAAGGGCATGGTGATGCAAGGGCTGGGCTCCCAAGACTGCACAGTGCAGCAGGGTCCTGGGCCTCATCCACAGAACAATTTTTTCCCTCCCAGGCCTCCAGGTCTGTGATGAGAGGGGCTGCCACAAATATCTCTGACATGCCCAGATGTCATTGTCCTCATTGTCTTAGCTATTAATATTCAGTTCCTTGTTTCTTTTGTAAATTTCTGTAGCAGGCTTAAATTTCTTCCCAGAAAATGGGTTTCTTTTCTATCACATGGCCAGGCGCAAATTTTCCAACTTTTATGCTCTGCTTCCCTTTTAAACATAAGTTCAAATTTTAAATCATCTCTTTGTGAACACATACAACTGTAAGCTGTCAGGAAAAGCAAGATCACCTCTTGAATGCTTTGCTACTTAGAAAATTATTCTGCCAGATACCCTAAATCATCTCTCTCAAGTTCAAAGTTCCACAGATCTCTAGGGCAAGAGCAAAAAAAAAAAAAAAAAAAAGCTGCTAGTTTATTTGCTAAAGCACAGCAAGCTTGACTTTTGCTCTGGTTCCCAGTAAGTTCTGTGTCTCCATCTGGGACCACCTCAGCCTGGACTTTGTTGCTCACATTACTATCAGCATTTTGGTCAAAATGATTCAACAAGTCTCTAGGAAGTTCCAAACCTTCCCTCATCTTCCTATCTTTACCTGAGACCTCCAAACTGTTCCAAGTTCCGCCTGTTACCAAGTTCCAAAGTCGCTCCCACATTTTCAGGTTATCTTTATAGCAATGTCCCACTACCAGTGCAAATGATCTGTATTAGTCCATTCTAACACTGCTGTAAAGATACTATCGGAGACTGGGCAATTCATAAACAAAAGAGATTTAATTGACTCACAGTTCTGCATGGGTGGGCAGGCCTCAGGAAACTTACAATCATGGTGGAAGGTGAAAGGGAAGCAAGCACCTTCTTCACAAGGTGGCAGGAGAGACAGCGAGAATGCAGAGGAAACTGCCCCTTTTCTTTTCTTTTTTTTTTTTTTTTTTTGAAATAGAGTGTCTCTCTGTCACCCAGGCTGGAGTGCAGTGGCACGATCTCAGCTCACCGCAACCTCCGCCTCCTAGGTTCAAGTGATTCTCCTGCCTCAGTCTCCTGAGTAGCTGGGACTACAGGAATGCACCACCAAGCCCAGCTGATTTTTTGTATTTTTAGTAGAGACGGGGTTTCACCATGTTGGCCAAGATGGTCTCGATCTCTTGATCTCTTGATCCACCCGTCTCCGCCTCCCAAAGTGCTGGGATTACAGGCCTGAGCCACTGGGCCGGGCCAAAACTGCCACTTTTAAACCATCAGATCTCATGAGAACAGCCTCACTATCACGAGAACAGCATGGGGGAAACTGCCGGCATGATCCAATCACCTCCCACCGGGTCCCTCCCTCAACACACGGGGATTACAATTCCAGATGAGCTTTGGGTGGGCACTCAGAGTCAAATCATAGCAGCTGCATAATAATGTGTCAGTCAACAAGGGACTGCATATATGACAGTGGTTCCCTAAGATTATAATGAAGCCGAAAAATTCTTATCATCTAGTGATATCATAGCTGTCATAATGTCATAATGAAACACATTACTCCAATGTTTGTGATGGTGTCGGTGTAAACAAACACTACACTGCCAGTTGTATAACTATATAGCACATAAAATTAATTATATATAATATTTGATAAGGATAATAATGATGTTACTGGTTTATATATATATATATATATATATATACTATATTATACTTTTTGTCATTATTGTAGGGCTTATTCCTTTATTCCTTATTAAAAATAGTTAACTCTAAAGCAGTTTCAGGCAGGGCCTTCAGTAGTTATTCCAGAAGAAGGCATTGTTATCATAAGAGATACAGCTCCATGTGTATGCTTGCCCCAAAGACCTTCCAGTGATACAAGATGTGGAGGTGGAAGACAGTGATATTGATTATACTGATTCTGTGTAGGTCTAGGATTATGTGTGTGTGTGTGTTTTCGTTTTTCAAAAAAATATTGAAAAGTGAAAATAAAAATTTTAAAAACAGAAAAATACTTTAGAATAAGGATATAACAATATTTCTCACAGCTGTAGAATGTGTTTGTGTTTCAAGGTGTGTAATTACAAACAAAAAGTTAAAAATATAAAGTTAAAAAATATATAAAGTAAAATAATATAAGTTAAAAATATTAAGTAAAAAAGTTACAGTAAGCTATAATTAATTATTGAAAACATATTTTAATTAATTTAGTGTAGCCTAGGTGTACAGTGTTTATAATGTCTACAGCAGCACACAGTAATATAGCAGGCCTTCACAGTCACTCACCATTCAATCACTAATCCACCTAGAACAACGTCCAGTCCTGCAAGCTTCATTTATGTCAAGTGCCCTACGCAGATGTACCCTTCTTTTATCTTTGATATCATATTTTCACAGTACTTTTTATGTTTAGACATGCAAATATGTACCATTGTGCTACAACTGCCTACAACGTTCAGTGCAGTAATATCATATACAGGTTTGTAGCTATATAATATACCATACAGCCTACATGTGTAGACTAGCCCATCTTGGTTTGTAAATACACTGTCCTGTTCAGACAAAGACAAAATTGCCTAACAACACATTTCTAAAACTGTATTCCCATTGTTAAGTGATGCGTGACTATAATAAGAAAATGGCTCTTCATAGATGGAGATAAGGGTGAAAGGATTGACTAATCAGTTTATCAGGGAAGAAGTTTACTAAATAGAGTAATGCTGGATGTTAGGATGTGCATTATTTTATTCGCGCATTATTATTTGTCATTAAGTACAGGATTGTTACTTTCCAGCACAACAGATGTTCTCATCAGATGTTGGTATCTCATCAGATGTTGGTAATAGCCATTACCAGAACACTGTCATAATGTGAGTTTTTGATGCAAAAAAATTACATATATATATATATAATAATAATCCTAGAGAAATAGCAAGTTATAAAAAAGTAAGAAAAACAAGTTGTTCAGTATTTCTGAAGCCCAGAATAAATAACTGAGTCAAAAAATCGGATGCATTGAGTAAAAAATAATGAAAAACTTATCAAGAACATTTTTAAGTAGAAAAAATTAAGTTACCTTCCAGATAAGAAGAAGACATTAAAGGAACTTTAGACCCTGGGGAGAAAAACAGGGTATATTTTGTATTTTAAAATAATGATCACAAAAAGGTTGAAGAGAGGAAAAAAAAACCAGTTTTCTGTCCTCTTTACCACCTCTCATAAAGTGCAGCAGATACTACACAATGATGAAAAGCTTCAGGAGTGAAAGATTTTAGAAATACTAGCACGGCAACAGTCTAAAACAAAAATGGCACAAATGTCTTCACCATTTTATATACTGCATATATAATACTGCATATATAATATACAGAATCTAATTTGTATATTTCTGATTTCTTTGGGATTTGCTAATTTCATGAACATTACGAATTACTTTATCTTCTATGCAGTACTTCCTTTTCAAATGTTAATGTGTATTTTAGCCATAAATATTCATAAAATTAAAAAATGATGAAAAGTTTTATATTTTTCTTAACTTAGTATTTGACAAGTCTATGTTCCTGAATTAAATGTGAGAAAATGAAATGGTTTCGACAACAATGTCCAGCAAGTGAAGCAATTCAAATATAAGATTAAGTTCGGCTTTGAGGTCTGTAATATTGTTTCTCTAAATTTCCAAGTTTTCTAACAATAAATTCTTGAAGTTTAAGAGAAGGAAGGTGAAGGATTGAAAATGAAGGATGTGGAGATAAATGAAGCTCATAGTAAAAATTGCACAAATAGTCTACAGTGGCAGAATTTGAGACTTTTCTGTAGATCTTGCCACAGGGTTCCAGGAAGCTACCACAAAATAAAGTTCTTAATAAAAATGTGAGCTCCAATTGGGATTTCCCATGGTGATCGGTAGGAATGGAATTTACTAAACTTCCAAAGAAAGTTTACTAATTTAATTAGATATTCTGAATATAGTAATACATTTCTAAAAATTATTACCACTTTTTCCAAAGATATTTTTGTTACCCTAAATTGTTTTACCTGTGTTAATAAAATTAACACTAAAAAACAAAAATTAGTGGAATAATTGTAATAGCTTTCAAACACAAATACCAGTAATCCTCATAGCTCATACGCAGATATTTAGGCACAATCTTTATAACATAGTCAGTTTCAATGCAACCCTGACATTATGACATAGTCGTCCTTAACATATATAGGCTCAGAATAACATCCCCTTTTGATTCATGTGGACTTCTGTTGCACCCTGGAGACACTTTCTTGAAGTAAACCTACAGCTGAGATGCCTCTCCATGTATCAGTTCTTACTTCTGTTCATCCCATCTTAGGAAAGGAACTAAAATAATGAGGAAAGAAGGAGTTAAGAAAGGGAGAAAGAGGAAAGCTCAGACTTTGGAAAGTAACAGGAGTTTCGATGTTGTCTATGCCTAGCATAAAATGAAGATCTGAAGTGAGACTCTCAACCTTTTTATTCATGCATTAGTATTTGGCATTAAGTACAGGATTGTTGCTTTCCAGCACACCAGATTCACATACAGTTAAATGCGTGCCCTATAAAGCATTTTTTAATGAAATACCAAATAAGTGATTTGAGCTTGCCTTCTTCTCAATTCCTAAAATGCTTGACATTAGTTAGAAGTACCATATCCATATAAAAATTTCCAATATCCCTCTTTTTCGGGCCGTGTGATCTTAGTTTTTATCAAATGAGAAGAATGAGATTATAGCTACTGACATAGATAACTAAAGAAATATGGGGATATTTTTAAAAACTTACGTAAAATTTAAAGGTAATATCTTCATATGTATGTTAGCTAAGTTTCATTTAAGCATTTCATTAGTAAAACAAAATATATTTAGTTAGTTGTACCTTGATAATAGGGCATGGTTTTTGAAAGTGTAGTTTTTTCTAAGAAGTGTGTATGTATATGTGTATCTATATCTATATAACTACCTATCTATATATTTATATAAACTTGTTAAATAGTACTGAAACTTTGAGGTGACTGTCATCGAATCATTGTAATTTCCATTTAAAATTGAAAACATAAAATCAGAACATTAATATAAAAATAAAATAATTTGAAGAAAACATTCTTTAGAATTCAAATTAATATTATAAATAAACATTGTGTTTTATTATATCTTCTTGATTTAGTCAAACAGTCGATGTGTTTTCAAAAAACACATTTCTCCAAGCCAATGATCTCTTAGTTTCCACATATTAACTAAAGCAAAAAGGCAGGGGAAACATCAAGCTATCTTTATATTTATGTTAAATGCACTTCATTATTTTCCAGCATTGTAGATGCAACCTTGGCTATAGCAGTTCTCTTAGTGAGCATTGTTCTTTGTTCTTAGATACACATTTAAAATATATGCAATTATAGACAAATATAAACAATTATTATTCAACAAATCAGTAGCAATTCTGTTTATATTTATTTGTTAATCATAAACTAATGTTTGTGATACAATATGAAAAGTAAATATAGATATTTAAGCTGTTTTTCAAAAACTTATAAATTAAATTTTAAAATTATATACCAATGAAACTACTTAAGAATGATTTAATCAACCACCTATACAGTTCTTTCTTAAATTAATCTTAGGAGAGCTATTATATTTTTTCTTCAAAATGAAAATATAATGACATACTATATATTAAGTTTGCACAGAATATCCCCCCACTTGCACTTTCTTCACATTTTTTCAGATTTGTATTTTCACTAAATGACTAATATTCTCATAGCCCTGTAAACTTTTATGCTATACTAGAATGACAAAAGAAAATTATTTTATACAAGGGAAAATATCTATTATTTGAGCCTCAGTGGCAGCAGTATCAGCTATTTCATAATTTTTTTATGTTTTGGCAAGTATTCTCTTCTCTTTTAATGACCTCAAATTTAGTGGAACAAGTAAATTGTATTCATTTATTTTTGCAAGCTACTTTTAATACAAAAGTAAAAAATATATGATAGCCACACCCTTACTAGCGTATAGCTGTCAAGGTAAGACTAACTAAATTATCTAGAGGGACGACAAAGGGAATTTCAAGAATCTTACATCATTTCTGACAATTTGGCTTAAAGAAGAGAAAAACTGCAAGGTAACTTTAAAAGTCATCATAGAAATTTTTACATATTTCTATTTATCATCAGGTTTATACTGCTGAAGGGAGAGTAAGAGAATAGGGCCGAATTTGTTTTAGAGTAATTGTTGGCTAGGTTTCAGAGAACTTGTCAGTAGTATTCAAATTAACTCCTTATTTCTTGAACAAAGTTGCAAAATTGATCTACTTCAAAATGGTAACAGTTTAAATGGGAATTCATTTGATTCTCGATTACTCAAATGTATTAGTTCGTTCTTGCATTGCTATAAAGAAGTATCTGAGACCGAGAAATTTATAAAGAGACGTTTAATTGGCTCATGGTTCTGCAGGATGTACGAGAGGCATAATGCTGGCATCTGCTTAGCTTCTAGGAGGCCTCAAAAAACTTAACAATCATGGCAGGTGAAGGAGTAGGCACTGCACATGGTTGGAGAAGGAGTAAAAGAGAAGGGGAGGCACTACACACTTTTATCAACCAGAGCTCACTATCATAAGAACAGCACCAAAAGGATGGTACTAAACTATTCATAAGAAACTACCCCCATGATCCAATCACTTCCCACCATGCCGCACTCCCAGCATTGGAGATTACAATTTGACATGAGATTTGGGCAGAAACACAGATCGAAATCATATCACAAAACAACTAATAAATGGAAGCTGAAAGACCAGATGAATCCCCAACCAGAGACCCTGTTGCCTTGTTGTTGAACTGAGAGTATAGAAAAGTTCCCAGGTGCTAATAGATAATTTACAGAGTATAATAGTTGCTCCTGAGTTGGCGGAATATTTTAGATATTTTCTGCGAAGAGTGGAACAAGATGATTTAACTATTTTTAGGATACTAAGGTTTGTAAAATGTCCTAATTTGATACGGTAGTTATAGGATTTAAAGTGTCACAATTATTTCACATATTTAACTCCAAATAATTTTGTGATCAGTCTAATCTAAGCACTTTCTAATATCTTCAGCTATCATGATGATTGAACGTTCATAATTTTATCAGGAGGAAGGAGTAAAATATGCTGCTGTGAGAAGCCAGGCATTAGGAAATTTGGCTTATAGTCCCAGTTTTGCCACTAATTAGGTGTGGTCATTCTTTATAAGTCCCTTCTACTACTAAAATGCTAATATATCTGTAAATATGCAATTATTATAAGGTCAATTCAATGGAAGTAGAAAGGATGAAAAAAATTCAGAGCAAATATTTTCTTCATCCTCAGATATGCACTAGTTGTGAAATTATAGCATATGTACTTGTTCTAATCATTTATAGCAAGTTCAAGTGTATCTACAATACTTAATGTAGAAATAAAAGGAAATCTTGATCAGGTGCAAGAAGTATACAAATTGCTACCAAACTTTCTTCTCCACTTTATTAAGATCAGACAAGTGCTTCTGAACGGTGATTATTTAACATATTAAATCTCTTAATCAGATTCATAATTTGTAAAGAAGGGCTTAATTTTTCATCCCATTTTCCACCTTCTATTCTTGCATTAAACTTTCTACGTTTGCATTTCAAGAGGTCTTGAATCATTAACCCTACTTCCATCTTAGTTATCCTGAATAGCTTCTATACTGTTAAACACCAGGTGATTCATGCCAAGTTGCTGTTTTGTAATTACTCTTAAAGCTTTTATGAGTGGTTGTATTTTTTTATTCCAACTTTATTATGAAATCCTTCAGGGAAGGACCTCCATTTCTATTTCTTTGCCATCCTTGCACACAACATGTAGGAGGGGTGGAAGGTTAAATTAATGCTGTTGACTCTATTGTTTTAAGTATCCACCTGGTCAACATGTGGGAACTTGTAAGTCACAGATTCAAGTCTTAGATTTCTTTCTTTCACGTTTACCATTATCAGTATATCAAGTGTTGGGTTTCTGTAAGAATCCTGATAAACTGGGCTGTCAGGAGTTAATAAAGTGTTTTTTGTTTGTTTGTTTGTTTGTTTGTTTTTTAAGTTTGGTTCCTGAGTCAATATTACCTGAGAAGTTTGTTAAACATTCAAATTCCTATGTTCTACCCCCAAACCAATAAGTCAAATTCTTTGGTAATGGATAGTGAATAATTACATTTTTAATGAGCTCCCTACATAATTATTGGGCATAGTGAAGTCCAAGATCTTATTTAGCAATGTCAGGAAAGAGAATTGTCCCAGGAGTAGCTACATTTACTAGGGTCTCTGAAAATGAGCTGTCCCCATCATTCTACTCTGTTATAACCTTTATAACTTTATACATTTAACAGACATGCTTTCTTTTATTCCTGCTGAGTTTCTAACCTTGGTTTTCCGTTCTTTTTTGTGTCACCTTTATCAGAGATTCCTATTTCCGGCTTTCTGGTCTTGACTAGATAAACTGACCATCACTCCTAATTGAAACTCCCTTTACTTAATAATCTGGTTTCAATGTTCTTTATCCTTGGACTATACCCTGATTTTTGTTAAATCATTCATTGTGGCTCTACAGGAAACTCTTGAATTCCTTTCCCTCATAGAAGGTTTTTACTTAGAAATATTGGGAGTGAAAATAAGCAAGCTCATTACTAACAATGAGAAAACTGAGTAGGTTTTAAGATCTAAGCTACGTGTTTGTTTTAAGGAGATGAATTTTCATCACACTGTGCTGGCTACTATAATTATTTGCTTATAGTACTTGTTGAAATTTGTAATATAGTATCCTAGTTGCCCAATTAACATGGAACATGAAGTGCCTCTGGATTAAGGCATTTAAATTATATTGACCTAAATGTTTTATAATTGGATATTACATCCTCAAAGAAAATGAATTTCTTTATTGTCTTATCAAGGTACATTTTACTTTTTACATTTGGCATAGTCTTTTTCCAAAAAAGGATATTAAAAAGTATGGTTTTATGTCTCCAAATCTTCTCTGAGATTATCTGCTATGTCCAGCCATTTTTTGGAAAACACAATAATGCAGTATCATGACTGTTCTGGGAAACAAACATTTTCTTTCTGAAGCATATGCAGTCTATACTGTAGGGCTCACATATAGAGAATGTAATGGTAAAAGATCAAGATTAAAGACGCTATACTCTCCTAGGGAACTACAGAAAAGTAGTTTCTGATTGTTCTCATGACTAGGTTTTTGTCAAAAGGAATACTTTTCTCTTCCAGTTAAGGTGTAATATTAATCATTATATTAATTGTACTCAATTTGAGCATACTAAAACTTTTCTGTATTACTTAGTCACTAATTGTAACTCTTCTTTTTCACCATTTTGACTTTAAACCTTTACACTAGAACATTGAATGATGCACATAGTACCATTATAGCCCTGGAGTATTTTGAGTTGGATTATGAATTAACATTTACTGGTGAGTTTCATAATTTCCTGTTTTTGTTATAGTAATTATCATCTTTTCATTTTTAGTTGCAGTACTCTCTTAAGAATTTCGTGTAAGGCCAGTCTAATGGTCATAAATTCCCTTGGCTTTTGTTTGTTTAGGAAGGTGTTTACTGTTTCTTCATTTGAAAAGGATAGCTTTGCTGAATATGAGATTAGTGGAAGAGAGTGTTTGGTTTTTTTTCCTTTTATCACTTTGATTATATAATTGCATTTTCTCCCGACGTGAAAAGTTTCTACTGAGAATCTGCTGAAAGTCCAATGAGTATTCCCTTAAATGTGATTTGGTTCTTACCTTTTGTAGCTTTTAGAATTCTCTCTCTGTCTTTGATTTTTGACAGATTGTTTATAGTCTGACTCAGAAGCGATATATTTGGGTTGAACATAATTGGAAACATTTGAGCTTCCTGAATCTGGATGATCGTGATAAGATGTCATACTTGGAAAGTGTTTAGCTACTTCGTTAAACAGGTTTTCTGTGACTTTCTCCATCGCTTCTCCCTGGAACACTCCTTTTTTTTTTTTTTGAGTCTCGCTCTGTCACCAGGCTGGAGTGCAGTGGCGCAATCTTGGCTCACTGCAACCTCTGCCTCCTGGATTCAAACGACTCCCCTGCCTCAGCCTCCTGAGTTGCTGGAACTACAGGCATGCACCACCACAGCGAGCTAATTTTTGTACTATTAGTAGAGACGGGGTTTCGCCATGTTGGCCAGGATGGTCTCAATCTCTTGACCTCGTGATCCCCCTGCCTCAGTCTCCCAAAGTGCTGGGATTACAGGTGTGAGCCATGGCGCCCAGCCTAGAACACTCTTAAACTGTGAGTTTCTTTATTTAATGGTGTCTCATAAGTCCTGTAGGCTTTATTCATTCTCTTTTACTATTTTTTTTCCTCTGAGTTATTTCAAAAGCTTGCCTTTGAGTTCAGAAATTCTTCTGCTTAATCTAGTCTATTATTAAGTTTACAATTGTGTTTTTATCTCATTATGAAATTCTTCGGCTCCAAAATTTCTGCTTCTTTTTCATTATATCTATCTCTTTGTTGAATTTCTCACTTAGATCACAAATTGTTTCTCTAATTTTTCTGAATCGTTTGTTTGAATTTTTTTGGTATCATGTTGAGTTTCCTTATAATCATTATTTTAAATTCTTTTTCAGGTATTTTGTAAATATTCTTTCTACATTCCCTACTCTTTCTAGGCTTTGGATGCCCAGGTCTTAGTTTTACCGTCAGGCATAGGCTCCTGGCAGCCAAGGTTGTGATGCTACAGAATTTCATTCTCCAGTAATCTGCTACTGGAAACTTATTATGTTTCTTTGTATGTATTATGTTTCCTTGCTTTTTCACGTTTCTTGTGTGCTTAGGTTGGTATCTGTGCATCTAGTAGAACAATTGTTTTTTTTCCCAATTTTGTGAGTAGCTTTCCCAGAGAAAGTCTTTCTTTCCTACGGATGAATCCTAGAATGCTACTTTTATATGGCACGTGTATCAGTGGTCTAGGCTTGGAGCTCTGGGATGGCATTGTCACCGTTTTGCTGGGAAGTAAACACCAGGCTGGTTGTCATGCTGGATGTGTGTGGGTGGAAAGCTCTCCAGGGGGTTGGAACAGCCATTAAACTGGCCATGAGGCTGGGCATGGGCACACACATATATGTGCGGGTGTGGGAAGCTGGCATGTTGTTCAGAAGATTCTCTGCTGTGCAGGTCCAACTGTTTCCTAGGGAGGAAAGGGTCACGTGGCTTTGGATGTCTAGGTCTTCGTTTTAACATCAGGCCCAGGCTCTTGGCAGCCAGGGTTGTGGTGTTGCAGGCACCCATGTGAATGTGATAGAATGATGATGAGGCCTCAGGGACAACAAGTATAAGTGGCTATTGGCCTCCAATGCAGGACACACTGTAATAGTGAGTCCAGTTTCAAGATGGTGCTATGATGCAACAGCTTAGGATACAGGGTTGCAGAAGTATATTTTTAAGAATGTTCTCAAAAGCTTGGAATCTTTGATAGTAGATTAGGTAATACATGTCAAGATGACAATTAGTGTAAATATAGAAGTGAGGTGTTTCTAACTGGCTGGGAAAACTTCCTTGCAAAAATCTCATTCACTAAAAATTGCAGATTATTTTCATCTGTTGCTCAGGAATTTAAACGATACATTTTCCATTGTTTTCATTATTTCATTTCATAGTTTGATAGTTTTCACTGATTCCTCATTGTCTACAACAGTACTTCTTAAATTTTCTTGTAAAATGGAACTTTTTGAGAACTTGAGGAAAGTGAATGGAACCTCTCCCTCAAAATATTCACACGCACAATATATTTTAGAGATTTCTTGAGGATTCATAAGCTCTGACTTCTAAGAAAATGTTCAGAGTCCCTATCTTGTCTTTTAAGAGCCTCCATAATATAGCTCTGACTTTCTTCTTCAGTCTCCTCATTTTGTACTCTTCTCCAATATGTTTTTCATTTTGACAAAACTGAAATCTTCCATTGGAGTATATATTAAACTTCTCTGCTTCATCACGTTTCTCCCTAGAAAGGCAATAGAAAGGTTTTTGCTTCTTCCTATAATTAATTCTTTCCCATAGCTGCGTTAAAATGTGTCCATTCATCAAGCTTAATCTCAAGTTACGTCACCTCCATGAAGCATTCCAAGATTGTTCTGGCCAGAAAGATGTTCTTTTCTTTGAATGCCTATGGAGCTCAATGACTAAGCAATTTAAAGTATTCTTATAATGCACTTCTTTTTCACAGTCATGAAACCTTTCAACTGAATACACTTTCTCTCTCCAACTATGCCATAAGCCTCTAGTGAAAATTAGCACAGAATATTTACCTTTGTACTCATTTGTGTGAGTAGGAAACCGTAATGCACATAAATGAGGGCTCAATAAATAATTCTTGAATGGTGGAAACATCTTAAACAACTGAATTTTGGCATGTTGCAACATACTTCAGACTCAATTAAGTAGCTGTGTTGCTTACAATTTTATGCGACAGTTGGTTGTTACTCATGCATTGTTTTCAGTTTTGTTACAGGTACTGTAATCAACATTAACCAGAAAAGGACACCTAAGTCTCACTGTGCTGATAGCAGTCTAGTTTTACAGGAAAAGGGTAGACAAGAAATGTAATAGATAGCTTCCCTTTAGTGAGCTACCCAGGGCTTGATGAAGAACAAATTGCTTATGTCATAGAAGTGCCAAGAAAATTGCAAGGTATTTAGTATGGCTACTGATGAAGAAAGAGCAATAGACAATGTGGGGAGGAGGGCAAGACACACATTTTGTACAGTAATATTTGAAAGCATGCAAGGGATGATTCATTGTGACTAATAGTGATAGGCTAAGAAAAGTTAACCGGAAGTTACAAAGGACTATGAATTCACTGCTGATGGTTTCAATAAATATGACAATTGATATGTGGTCTCGTTCAGTACAAATGATAGTATTAGTATAATATATATGTAGTGATTTAGCAAATACATACTTTATAATTTAATTATATTTTATTAAGTATATGTTAAATTATTAAAATATATTAAATTTATTAATTAAATTTAATTAAATTTAATACATAATTTATAAGTTACCAGAGTAAACCTTTATGTAATGGTTAACGTTCAAAGTTTCAATGATGCTCATTTAATCCTAAAACTGGAAACTATTTGATTTAGGTTTTCTCACTTCTAGTCACCTTTTCTTAGATAGTTATTTTTAGTCTACTTGTAAAATCTTATTTCTCAAACAAACACCATAGCTGAAAATTTTCCATTCTTCGTGGTGAAATGATTATCTAAATGGAATAGAAACACCATAAGTAAGATATACTGAATGACTACATTTTTCTTTTAGCATAGGAAGATGATAAAAATTTTTATATAATAAAGACTGTCTTGTATCTGTCATTGTTTTCCTTTTGAGAGATAAACCATGGCAACGTAAATATTATTTTAAAGTAGCAGGCCATATTTTTATTTGAAAATACAAATACATATATACCACTTCATTAGTGTCTGTGGAATCCTCAGTAATTAAAAAATAAGTTTTTCTGGCCGGGCGCGGTGGCTCACGCCTGTAATCCCAGCACTTTGGGAGGCCGAGACGGGCGGATCACGAGGTCAGGAGATCGAGACCATCCTGGCTAACACGGTGAAACCCCGTCTCTACTAAAAAATACAAAAAACTAGCCGGGCGAGGTGGTGGGCGCCTATAGTCCCAGCTACTCGGGAGGCTGAGGCAGGAGAATGGCGTGAACCCGGGAGGCGGAGCTTGCAGTTAGCTGAGATCCGGCCACCGCACTCCAGCCTGGGTGACAGAGCGAGACTCCGTCTCAAAAAAAAAAAAATAAATAAATAAATAAATAAATAAGTTTTTCTGTTATACCCAACTGTGATTTTATTAGTTGCTACATCCTTAAATTTGATTTACACTGAATGACAGTCACAATTAATATCATGTTAATCAGATTTGATACTGCATGTAGTCACTAGATGTTATCAGAACTTTAGCTAACTTCCATAGGATTGCCTTTAGGATATTATCTTGTCTCTAATGTGTAGGACTTATGCATTAGAGGCGGTAACAGTCCATTGATTTTGGCTCAGTATTACATTAACTAGTTGCCAACGAACACAAGCAAAACAAATGACAACCAATACCCAGTTTTCCCAATTGGATGGTCTTATATTGCTGACTTAGGAAATCGATTCACTCAGATAACCCTTGCTAAAATATTGCACTTTTTAAAAAGAAAACCTTTGATAGTTTAATCGTCGAATAGAGTCCCCACATATACTGCACTCAATTTATTTTACTATTAAAATTTTGCTGGTATGGTAAATATGTTACAATTAAGTAACCAATATTCATACATTATTATTAACTAACGTCCATTTTTATTCAATTTCCTCAGTTGCCACCAAAGGTCCCTTTTCTGTTACACATCACATTTATATTTCATGTCTCCTTTGGCTCTTCTTGACTTTGACAGGTTCTCAGATTTTCTTTTTTGATAATACTGACAGTTTCAAGAGTATAGACCAGGTATTTTGTAGAATGTCCCCCTATGTAAATTTCTCTGATGTTTTTCTCATGATTAGATTGGAATGATGGGGATGGAGGAGGAAGATAGCAAAGGCAAAATATTATTGTCATTACATCACACTAAGTGTACACACTGTCAACATGATCGAACAATATTTTAATGTTTAAAATGTTTAACTGACAGTTAATAATTGTGCTTATTTATGGGGTACAATACAATGTTTTGATCTATGTATACATTAAAAATATTCAATAACCTAATTATCATATCTGTCACCTCACCAATTTATTTTTATTTTTTGGTGAGAATGTCTAAAATTTTAGCAATTTTGACCACTTTTGATGTTAAACTTGCATATCTGGCTAAGTTCATATTTGTCAGGCTTCTCCACCAACCATGTAAATTTCCACTTTCCTGCCCTTCTTTCATACCGTACTCACCCTTTGGAAAGAAGTCATTATGTGCAGCTTACACTTAAGGCTCAGTATTCTGCTCGACCTCTTTGAGGGCAGAGTGCTGGCATAAATTATTTGAAATTCTTCTGCACAAAAAAAATTGTCTTTATTCTTTTATTTATGTATTTATATTTATATATTGTTTTTTTGAGATGGAGTCTCACTCTGTCACCCAGGCTCACTGCAACCTCTGCCTCCCGCATTCAAGCAATTCTCCTGCCTCAGCCTCCCGAGTAGCTGGGATTACAGGTGCCTGCCACCACGCCCAGCTAATTTTTGTATTTTCAGTACAGACGGGGTTTCACTATATTGGCTAGGCTGGTCTCGAACTCCTGACCTCAAGTGATCCGCCCGCCTCGGCCTCCCAAAGTGCTGGGATTACAGGCATGAGCCACCATGGCCGGCCTTCTCATTTACTCAATCATTTATTTATATCAGTATGGACTCACGGGTGTTTATCTTATCTTATGATTTGCAATCCAATAGTACTTCATTTTGCTATTTAAATTATTCCAGCTTTGGCTATTGGGAGCTTTTTTCATTAATTCCTGTGTCCCTTTGACACACCTGCATCATTTTTTTGAATACTTATTTTCTGGCACTACAAGATGTTTCAGGTTCATCTTTCAGAATGTTGATTTTGACTCGATTTTTTTAACTGAGGATCCAGTGTTCCCCAGTGCTCCTCCTTGATTTCAGTTTTTCCTTCTCCTTTAAATAAAATAATTTCACACTGGTATGAATACATACCTATACATATATGTGTACATATATGTATAAAACACTGCAATTATTTTCACTAATAAAGTCATATGACTTATAATGTCTTAAGGCATCAACAGGATCAGCATTAGGGACCAGAGTCAGAAAGAAGACATACAAGTTTCCAGAAAAGTCTTTAAAGTACAAAGTGACTGAACATTTGTGCAATTTGCAACACGTCAATATAATTAATATGCTGCTCTTGACATCACTAATTAATATGCTGCTCTTGACACCACTTGCTATATAGTACAATGCATTTTGAAGCCTTTATTTCTGTTTCCAAATGCAAAAATTAAATGATGTCTTTCACATACCAGAAATAACAACTATGTTTAATCCTAAAAGCATACGTCTCCAAAGTATCACCAAGTTCCTTAAATGGCAGTCCCCAAATTTTCAAATATTAAATATATTTTAATGAATGTTAACTTAATTACATATGTGATACCATACTGTCAGGAACGAGACATGAGGACCACGGTACCTCACCCTCAGGACTGAGGCGATGAGTAGCAAGGATTTGAAATCAACCAGCAAAGGTTTCATCTCTAAATATGTTAGGAATCTTTGCAATAAATTTAAATTTTTTGTCGTAATGTTCTAAATGTAGTAAAGCAATTGAATAACTTATGTAATTTTGTGTGGTGTGTTTTAAACCATAGGCGAAAAGATTTAACCTTAACCTTTCTGTAAATAACAATATAATTGTAGTTCATTTCTCATTCTTTCATTTGACATACAAGTCTCTACCGAATAATGCAGTGTAAAGTTAAGTGAAGCAGGTCTAATTCTGAACTTCAGAAAATTACACTATTTTCACCTTGTAAGAAGATAGGCCACAACAACATTAACAGATATAATACCTGGAGAAATACCAATTGTAGATGTCAGCAACAGTTTCACATTCAAAGTCTTCCCTTGGGGGCCGGAGAAAATAAACGTAAAGTACTCCACGCTTGGCGCACAGTGAGCGTCAACAAAAGGTACTTCTTATTTTTAATGTTGTATTAGTATTGCTTTGTTATTGTTACCTTTCCAAAGTCATTTCCTACCACTCTCTCTGTTGAGCACGCTTCTCCAGATGCACTATCAACCACACTCCCATCTCAGGCCCCGTGAAATTGATTTCTCCCTGGAAAGCACTCCCTGCAGATACCCACATATCTCATTTTCTGCTTTATCGGAAATAATTTTACAACAAGTTTCACTGTTTTAGACTTAGAATTTCTCTTATGCATGAATATTTCCCTAGCAGATATCAAAACAGATGGGTTTGTGTTAAGGATGAAGACCCACAATACATTTGACCCTATCTGAATCGTTTTGTTAAAAAAGGCAAATACACTGTCATGTGTCTATTTTCATAAAGGGGAGAGGTCTCTGTACGAGGCACGTGCCACGCTGCCTGAATAGCCATATCCCCAGAGGGCAAAAGAGCAACATGGTTACAGGATGGCTGGAAAGTCACCTCTGGGGCCATGGACCATGCATGTGATCCTAAAATCACTATAATGAATAACAGGGCGGGACACAATTTTTAGTTCACCGGTTGAGGAATATTTTGAACATTAATCAATGGACTCTGTGGGTACATGTGGCATTGATTTATATAGAAAACCATATATGGTGGTTAAGTACTCCCTTGGCACAGGAGAAGTAACCTCTCATTTGCTTCAAATTCTTGAGTCAGACATTCTGTCTTTTCTCACTTCATTTAAATATCTACTCAAATACTACCTCATCCAAAAAGCCTTCTCTATCTGAAGGAGTGCCCTCTACTTCACTCTATTCTTTCTAATTAATTTTTGTCATATTATATATAATCTCCTAAATACTATAATTTGGTTTATTTTTATTGCCTCTCTCTTCCCATTAGAATGTGTATTCAATGATTCAATGAAAACAGATTCTCTGTTTTGATCCTGTTTTATCCCTAACATCTAGAAGAGTGCCTGGAGCACAACGAATGCTCAATCTTTGTGGAATAAATTATTAATAAATTCTAAGTCTTATTCATCCAATCCTACTTTCTCTTGGATAGCAACATATACAATAACATCTGCTCATTTTTTCTAGGCAAACCTCACTTGAAACTTGGAAAGGGCTCTAGTAAAGAAAGAATGGAGTCTTTACTGGCAGTGCACAGATGACAAAAATATTTAAAGTCACGTATCAGTACAGTTGGTAGGTTGTGCAAAAGCCTGAAACCCCAACAGGTAAAATAAGGGCATGGTCCCAATTCCTGACAATTCCTTAGAATTAAACAGCTCTGTAAATGTCCAATTTTGTACTGGGGCATGTTCTTGGCCCATAATGGTTCATTTGCATTTTATGCAATGTCTTCGAACACAAGAGGAAATCAGACATCTCTCTTTCAGCAAATGCAGTAAGCATGATTTTTCATGTTAACACTGTGACATCTGTCTGTATACTTATGCAATGATGCTTATGAGCAATTGCAAATACCTATATATATGATTTCATAATTAAATATTCTGTCACACAGGAAGCCTAATCATAATACAGTGTTAAAATATGTGCTCTTTTTGTTGGAATGCTATGGTTGAAATAAGGAAAAGACACTTGAGCAAGGTAGTTATGGGGAATCAAAGATGCAGAGTTAGTGGATAACTAGGACAAAAGTAAAATGATAATTGAGCACAGGTCTCTGATGACCAGCATGCTGGTATATGAATACTGACAGTGTGGAATCACAATACAGAGCTGTTCCTAAATGCTCTATGTACTTATAATTCAATTGCATATGAATATATTTGGATTTTAATTTTCCAAACCAACATGTTAACATAACTTTAAGAATGTTGGCTTTAATATCCTTTCCAGGACGAACTGTGATTTATTCTGTTGTATTGCATGTTTGCAATTTAGTCCATTCTCTATTTATTCCCTATAATATTTGTAGAAATCAGGGTGGCTTAAAGAGCCTTACTTTGCTCTGAGCGTCATAGCTCATCTTGTACTAGTATGATAATTCTGCACACTCACTACTGTTTTCTTTTTTAAAAAACCACTGGAGTTATATTGAGCGGATGTCAGCCTGCTGCCAACTTGTTAGGATCTTTTCTTCCTGCCCCCCAACATTGCTGAAGAAGAGAGGCACTGGACAAGCAAGGTACCAGGAAGCTCCTTCTCAAATGATGTTGCATCAAGACAGGAAGATTTAGAATGGGTAAGGAGAAGGTAATAAACCATTGTATTTCAATTAATAAGATCCTCACTTTAGCCCCCTCCTGCCTAAGATATCCTTGGCACACCTCTAAAACCATTTCCTGTATGTATGTTAAGAAAATGTTAGCTCTCCAATGAAACCATAGAATAATTAACAAGGCATCTCTTTAGAAAATAAAAAATGTAAGGAATGAAATCAAAGGATAAATGCACTTTTTAAAACTGTCACTTGATGACGCTTTAAATTTGACATTTTATCTAACACTTTTTCTAACATGTATTTTATTGTAAATATTCTCATACTAGAAAATTAATTCATGTATTCTCAAATAATTTTGTTCCAAGGTCACAGTTGGTAATTTAAATTTCTCTACCACAGAGTTAAATTCATTTATTAATCTCCAAATGTAGCAGTTTTAAAAAATTGTTCTTGGTGAGGAGAACAAATTTGAAAGCCTGCTGCATTTAAAATTATGGACTCTATATTACTCTGAGAGTCTTATTTGCTGTACCAAATGCAACCTGCAATCCCTACAGTTACATAGCATTTCCACGGACAAGCACAAAATACTTAGGAAAATTTCACACATACGTGCCTTATTTCCTGAGAAGTTTATATGGCAGACCATCTAACATTATTATTAATGTCATTTCACAAAGTCTTCTGCATGTTTATATTTCAACAAGACTGAGTTCCAATAAAGGCATCATTTTGCTGTAATGTTGTTAGGCTGCCGCTTCTTTTGATATTCTGCTTTGAATTTATGAAAGCAAGAAACTGTGAGGTTGTTATTTTGGAAAACTTATATTAAGAAGTGAATCTGCCAGTCCTTCTTCTCTATTTTTATGTAGAAACATAGTATGCCAAATATACAGGTTTCCAAATAAATTAGCTTGTTGAACTACTATATGATCTAAAATGCATAAAAACACTTCTTTTTCTATGGCATTACTAAAAATTAATTACATTGCCAATATTATCAACTGTGTCTAAAACAAGTTGGGACTATAAAAATGTCTGATAGTGAAAAAGCATAAAACAAAGAGATAAGGATACACTAGGTTAAGTTATAATTGACAGTATTAGAGAACAGAACGTAATTTTCCTGCACTCAAACAATACCGGTGGGCATAAAAGTAAAGACAAAATCAAATGTTTTCGGAACTATACCCAAACTACACTATATAGTCACTGTTTATTCAATTTTCATTTTATGTAAAAGCTGAAATGCTCCATTTCCCGCTTTAAGATCACATTGCTGTAAGTAGCATCTTATTACCTGCTTTATGCAGAATATTTTCATGCTTGCGAAAACTAGCTATGAAAGTAATAAAACTTGAAATGAGTCTCCGAACGCCAGATATTCCATATCGTCACATAAAGATAACACACTTTTAAGACTCAATATAGCAACTATGTACTAAGGAAACAGATAAGGATGTGCTGATCAGTCACAGCTTTTATTTTGTCAAAGTTGGCCTAACTCAATGTCAGAAAGAGTTTCTGTGATTCATAACACTTGTACAAAGAATTGCATTTAAACATCTGAGCCACGGAGTGTATTTATAGAACATTCGTAATTACAATAAACACTTCTTAGAATTGAAACAGAATTCTTAATGAAAATAGAAGTAAACTCATAACCCACACCCCAAATTTCCAGTAATTATCAAGACGTATTCGTTATTGCTGTTTTCTTTTATAAACTTAGAGGAAACGGTTTCTGAGAGACCCTGATTGGCTGAATACAAACTCAGAGATTATTATAACACTTTCTATTTAAACCCTAAACATGAATTGTAGAGGTTAAGTTAACTGAAGTTACGGCTTTCAGTTATGTGACCAAAAACTCTTACCTTGCTGTAGAATCTTCTATATTGTCATCAGCCATCATCTCCAAATCTTGTGCGCGTTTCCCACAAGCTTCTTGGAATAAATTCTTCTCTGGAACTGCCTTAGGAGTATCTTCATTTGCTTGAAAATGTACTATCAGATTATGTTGCTGCAAATTCTGAACGGCTCTCTGATGGGCAGGGGCCGGTCCTGGCACTGGTGCCAGTATATTGTGGTGGACAGGACTGTTGCTTTTCTTCAGTCCGTTTCTGTCCCGAGAGTGGCTCTTCAACCTGCCCTGAACCGGGGTCCCTCTGTGCTCATATCCTTCCTGCTGAAGACAGCTTCCAGTGTTGGTGGAACCTTGAAAAGGATGACTAAACCACCTCCAGCGTAGCCTTAGGATCTGTTTCACATCAAACTCTTTCTTGCCAGACACTGACATTGTAGCAGGAGGAAAGACAAAAGCCTTCTCTCACAGAAAGGAAACGGAGCCTTTGTTATCTCTTGTTTTTCTGCCTCTTCTGTAGAACTAACAAAAGCACAAGTGCCGAGAGCAGTCTTTCTTGCTTTCTCTCCCCTCCCCCACTGCCTATGATACACTGTGAATACTTGTAGCCTTCTAGCAGAAGCAGAGGGCTGCAGCTAACCGTGTAGGTGGGAACCCATGCTGACAGGATGATGAGGTCAGACCTTAAGCAAGTAAATCAGCTTACCACAGGAAAGCAGCCACCACAACACTCTCCAGCTGTTAGATTTGCAGGCTTGTAGTCCTCCTGCTCCGACTTGCAGATATCTAGTCCTGCTTCTTCAGTATCAAAGTACAGTAGCTGCAGTAGAAACCCAGGCAAGTGAGCCAAAGAGAAGTGTTTAAACTTATTTTCTTCTAGATGCCTTCTACTCACGCCTCCCCTGTTAGATTCATTTCTCAGTAGCCCACTTCTAAAAATGTACCACTTTGTTCCATGATAATGTGCGACAGAGGAATTCATTATAATCTATTTTGAGATTCCTTTTATGGAAACTTTGAAAATGGTTCATTAAGGGAAAGCGTCAGTACCCTCATGCGGGTTTGTAATTAGTTTTTTACAAAACTAATCTGAACATGTGAAAGTCTCTATATGAATATTTACCTGAAAACTTGACGAATTTTAGAAACATAAGATAGCATTGGTTACTCATGATCACTCACACAGAAACACACCATTTGGGAATGGAGAAATGATATTTTTAGTCCACATATGGAGGAAGAAAGCAGTGCTTTTCCAAGCTAGTTAGGTTAAAAGAGATGTCTTCTCTCAGTGACCACAGCTTGAAAATGAATAGTTCATTCTGGCTCCATGCCTGGATACACACCTTCTTATCATGCCCTTTACTTTCACAGGCAATGTTAAAGGTTTGTTTTCTTTGTTCAAAAACGCTTATGAGAGGATGAACAGAGTGTGTTTTGAATGAACTCCAAATCATCATACTGCTCAGGAATAACTGTGCCCAAAGCACTTTGAGATCTGAAGCATAATCACTACTTTGCACAGATGTACATGTTTACAAAAGACAGTCATGTATCAAGAATGCATTTAGCACTGACATTTTGAAATTCAGTTTGTTACTTTATCCAGTTCTCATGTCACACATACAGGCGATAAAGGGGAAATTATGCTAGCGTATGCCTAGAAAGAACACTGAAGTTGTAGGATTTTGCTTTTAGTTTAGCTTTATGGTTAATGAGCTGTGTGACCTTGGACAAGTCACTTTACTTTTTTGCATCTCAATTTCTTCATATATATTATACAGAGTCTAGACAGATTTCTATGTTTTCAAAAGCACTCAGATGCGATGGATTTAAAAACAACTGAAGAGAGAATAAAATGAGTCTCTCTAAGTTTTGATAGGCATTTTATCCGTGGTTTTCTTTGAATTCAATTATACCTCTCCCTTTCCCCTCTTGTTTCTGTAGGTGTGATGGTTAATTTATGCATCAACCTGACTGAGCTATGGGAGGCCCAGATATTTGGCTAGTCTGGGTGTTTCCATGAGGGTATTTTTTTTTGATGAGTTTAACTTTTAAATTGTTAGACTGAGTAGAGCATAGTCTCCTCTCTAATTGGGTGAGGCTCATCCAATCAGTTGAAGGCCTACATAGAACAGAAGGCTAACCTTTCCCTCAATAAGAGAGAATTACTCTTGCCTCACTGCCTTCTATCTGGAACATGGGATTTCTGACTGTCTTTAGACTTTAACCAAAACATGGCTTCTTCCTGGATTTCAAGTCTGCCAGCATTTGGGCTGGAAATATACCATTGGCTCTCCTCAGTCTCCAGCTTGCCAACTGTGGATCTTGGGACTTGTCAGGCTCCATAATCATGTCATCCAATTCCTTATAATAAATCTGTGTGTGTGTGTGTGTGTGTGTGTGTGCGCACGCACGCGCATGCGTGTGCACGTGTGTGTACATGTAGAGGAAACAAACTGTAAATATCAGGCAGAATAAATAAAATGTTGTAACAGAAATGTAAACAACATGTGGTAGGAGCAAGATGAGGTACTAAATTATCCATCTAAGTAACTGTAAATAATATCTTTTCATATATCAGGAGTCTATAACCTTATTTTTCTAACATGTTCTTTGAGCTTGTTATGATTTAGATATAATTGGGAATTTGCCTGCGTACCTCTTACCATAAGATGAAGATGAACTAATATCTGTCAGAATCTAAACTTTGATAGCACAATGTTCTGTAAGAATTTACCAAGAATGTGCTTTTTCACTGTATGCTGAATATGGTCATTTTCCTGGATCTTAAACAAGGAATCATAGAATGACTAAGAAAGTTTTAGGTCTCCTAGAAAAAAACAAAAAGAATAGTATTTTTATGAAACATGAAGACTCCTTTTACATTTCTGATTACAAAAGAAAGATTTAAGCATATTCAAACAGAAATGAGGAAAACGTCTGTAAGGAAAGGAACCATGTCTTATTAATAATTTCCTTCCCTTTGCCTTACTATCTACTTTGCACCTGGTCATATTTGATCTATGCAGATTTAATGCATAACAAATTCTAAGTGAAATTCTTGTATTAGTCAGGGTTCCCTAGAGTAACAGAACTAATAGGATATATATATATATATACACACACTATATGTATAATCAATTGTACATAATAATATACAATATAATATATAATAATATATATATAGATTGTATATTATTGTATATATTAGTTATATATATAATGGAATATATATATATTCCAAATATATAAATATAGAAGTTAATTAAGTATGAACTTACATGATCACAAGGTCCAAGAATGCGCTGTCTGCAAGCTTGAGGAGCAAAGACAGCCAGTCTGTGTCTCAAAACTGAAGAACTTGGAGTCCGATGTTTGAGGCCAGGAAGCATCCAGCATGGGAAAAAGATGTAGGCTGTAAGTCTAGGCCAATCTCACCTTTTCGCCTTTTCACGTTTTTCTGCCTGCTTTATATTTGCTGGCAGCTGATTAGATTGTGCCACCAGACTAAAGGTGGGTCTGCCTTCCCCAGTCCACTGACTCAAATGTTAATCTCTTTTGGCAACATCCTCACAGACACATCCAGGATCAATACTTTGCATCCTTCAATCCAATCAAATTGACACTCAGTACTAACCATCACAATTATTATCATATAATTTTTTTTTTTTTTTTTTTTTTGAGACGGAGTCTCGCTCTGTCGCCCAGGCTGGAATGCAGTGGCGCGATCTCGGCTCACTGCAAGCTCCGCCTCCCAGGTTCAGGCCATTCTCCTGCCTCAGCCTCCCGAGTAGCTGGGACTACAGATGCCTGCCACCACACCCGGCTAATTTTTTTGTATTTTTTAGTAGAGATGAGGTTTCACCGTGTTAGCCAGGATGGTCTCGATCTCCTGACCTCGTGATCCACCCACGTCGGCCTCCCAAAGTGCTGGGATTACAGGCGTGAGCCACTGCGCCCGGCCCATATAAATTATTATCATATAAATTTACTTTATCAATGAACACCAGAATTGTAAAATAAAAGAAAAATGCAAAATAGCTATGGGACTAAAATACCATCTAAATAATTACTGATTGATTATACAGGTGGGGGAATAAGCCTACAAACCAGTTGAATATTTAGGGCAATTTAAAAGCCATGAGCTTTTCGATATTGTATTTTAGCAAAACCCTGCAGAGCAAATTAAGTTCGTCAGCTACTAGGACACTATAGTGGTTAACATTATTGAAAATTACTTGGGAATACTTTGTTTTATTTCTTTCCCATAATTATCTGATTATACAACACAAAGAAAAATTACATAGCCAGACATCTGTGTATTAAAAGCTACACATTAACAACCTTTTCATGTGCTTAAGTGGAACTATTTCACTTGGCATGAGATGCATTATCCAGCACTAAAATAGTCAAAATAATAGTAATATATAATTTTGAAAGGTTGTATGCTAAGCACACAACTCTTAAAACAAGTCTGTCCTAAATCACCGCATCAAAAATCACTACAAAATTTTGAACCATGTAAAAAGCATTAATGTTGACTCATGGCTCAAGTCACCTCAGCAAAAAGAGATCAAATAATGGAAAAAACATTGCTATAATAAAACTCCTTCCATTTACATCCACTTATTTAGGTAAACAAACATTTTCAGCACTCATGTCTGTAAAAACAAACAAAAATAAATTAACTGATGCTGACTCCTGTCTTATTCTTCCTCAATAAAAATTCTATTTAGAGTCAAAAAATTTAAAAACTAAAATTCATGTATTATTTTTGTTGTAAAAATACTATAAGGTAATCAACAAAATACTTTCAAGTAAAAATATGTTACGAAATAATTATCTTAGGAAACTGAAATGAAAATGTGGATTCGAGGAGAAAAGAAACTATTTGAAATTTCTGCTGCTAAAGAAAAACATGTCATGTATTATTGAATTACAAGGGTATCAAGTCACTACAATTTTTAGATTCCATTGAATATATTTGAAAAAGTAATTTAAAAATTTATTTTGAAATACTAACGTTTAAAGTATGGTAGAGAGTGCATCTTTTGACACTTTAAAATTATGATGTAATATTTCAAATGTGAGCTTCATATTGTATCAGACTCTACATAATTTTTCAAAACTTTTTGTAGAGGATGTGTGGAGCAAAATGTTTGAAGACAATTCCTGACAGCTAACTTAAGTTTGAAAGATTATCACTTGATTTTAATCCCATTTTTACTCCATTCCATATTTAATTAAGAGCATTCTGCAGTAGCATTATACAAACCTTCCTCATTTATTCCCTCCTCCTTTCCTATGGAACATAACGGCTATCCCCATTTTTATATTGAAACCATCCACTCTAGTGCAACTGTTCTCAAAGTTTAGTGAGCTATCACTTTATATTTTTTACTTATTAAATGGGCAGATTCTGATTAGCAGTTTTAAGGTAGGGTCCAGAAACCCATTTGTTCAATAATCACTTTAGGGCACCCTTTGAAAGTGGTCCACAGACTTTTTAAGAAATAGTGTTTTAAAGTAGCCAACATGTGATCTTAGTTGAATAGAATTATTTCTTCTAATTTTTCATTTCCTTGATTTTTTTTTTTTTTTTTTTTTTTTTTTTTACTCATTCATTCATTAATCCATCCAACAAAGGCTTATTGAGTGCCTACTATGTGCTGGGCTCTGAACTCTGAAGATGCAAATTTGATTACATTGCTCTTGCTCACAAGAGCTTACCTTTTGTACTCTTGACCACCCCATCTTTTCTGGAACAGTCTTCTCTTGGTCCTTAATAATATGCTCTCTTTTTCTTCCGTCTGTGTCTTGATATCCATCTTTCTCTCCTCTAAACCTAGAAACATACATACGTGCAGACTTCAGGTTTCAGCCTTGTCTCACTGCTTTTACTTCTTTATATTAACTATCATATAAAGTTTATTTGCTCCCAAATTTCAGTGGTGATCTCTGTGTAGGTAATTTTTAAATCTTTCTTTTAAGCCATACTTTCATTAATGTTTCGGTTCCAAATCTCTAGCGTCCTACAAGATCTTACTTTATAAAGAAATCTTTCTCTCTGTCTTTATGCTGTAGCAGCAGTTTACAAGAAAATATAATATCAGTCATTCCACAGACTGATTACCTTCACTTTAACTTTCTCTGTCTTTCAATTAAACAGAACTGCTTTTAGTGTTCTAAGGATCAAGATTTTACCCTAAAAAGAGTTTTTAAAAATTATCTTGGCCCTCAGCAGTGTAAAGTTGATCGTAAATATAGACATGGTCACTGGTCTTGAATTACGTGAAGTTAAAAATATCTTTTAATGTTAGCCACCATAACTAAATACATTTTCTACTGGAAAAACCTAGTCAATCAGCACATGAAAAAGCTAATCAACCACAATCAAGTAGGCTTCATTGCTGAGATACAGGTTTGGTTCAACATATGCACCTGACCCCCATCCCATCATGGCCAAGCATTCAATTTGTAAGGTTACTCTGGGGTCCCCTTGGCCAGGAGGTGGTCTGTTCAGTCAGTTGGGTGAATTTGAAATGATGAGTTGAATGAAACACTTATAGCTTACAGGTGAGATGCTCTAAGTGGAATTCTATTTGAAAAGAATAGACTATGTCTATCATGGGATCTGGCTTCATGAACATTTCTGGAATAAATAACAATGTAAATTGAAAGCCACATGGTTTTCTAGAGGGAAATCTTGGCACTGATCTTATTCTCAGTTTTCTTACTGACTTCTTGTGTGAGAAAAATTATAAAAAATCATTTTGTGCCTCAGGTTTTCCTTTTATAGAAAAGTACAGAACAATATGCCTTTTCTCTAGATGGTAAGATGTTGTGAAGAAAGGCAACTTAACATATAAGGTATGTATAGCCATCTAGAAGTAAGTAGTATAAAAATACAATTTATTATTGTTAAATTATTATTTAAGAAGACTTTTATTGTTGAAAGTAGTACTTTGGATATGCGCTTATGTCTCATGGATTGTTCCAAAAAACCAAGAAAATTCATAGTCTTCAATACTGAGTAAATTGCTAACTAAGGGTATTTTAACTAGTAGGATCATTGGAAGGGTGGTTATGAGTTATAACAGCTAAAGAGAGTTACAGTTCTCTCATTTAAAAAGGTGAATAAAAGGTTCCTCCTAGAGTTAATAGTTTATATAAATGACATATTTATCTCTTCTAAGTAAGCTCATAAGCATGACTGCAAGTTCAGAAAGATCAAAACAAAGTAACAAGGAAATGTAGAAAAGTACACTATTTGTACTGTCTGAGGAGGAAAAAAAAATGCTGATCTCTTACAGTCCAAAATATGAGAAAAGTACCTTTTGTTTCTGCTTTTTCAAACTGCAATCAGTGCTTAGATAATTTTACATTAGAAAACAAAGTTTTACAAAAAATTGCATCGAACTTTGTATTAACATGTTAACTTTATTCTCACAAAACTGTTCTCTCTCTCTCTCTGTATACACACACACACTCACACATAGCTTTTGGCATAGAAAATTTGCGCTATTTGCAAATTCTTGGCAAAAAATATATTACATTTAGCCAACAAACCATGTGTAAATGGGTAATGAATGTTAACAGACAATCCACAGAAGAGAAAAACTGATTGTCCAATAAACATGTGAAAACATGCTCAGAATCACACATAATGAAATAATGCAAATGAAATTAACAAATATAATTTTGTATTCATCAAGCTGGCACAAATTAAAGTACCTTAAGATATTCATATTGGCTAGGATGTAAAGTTATGTAACAGAGATTTACTCTCACTGAAAGTGGGAGTTTACATCAATAAATAATTTTGGCAACATCTAATAAAGTTGCAGATGCACATGCCCAATGGTCAAGATTTCCACTCCTAAATGTAAGACCACGAAAAACTCATATAGACGCATGAGAAGACTTTACAAAATATTAATTGTAGAATTGTTTGTAATAAAATGAAACCAGAACAAAAAAGAGATTTTTATCAATATGAGAATAGAAAAACAGGTTTTGATATAATTCTACAATAAAATATTACTCAAAAATAAAATAAATGAACTAGAAATAAATAACATGAATCTAAATATAAAAATCATAACACTAAGTAGACTAATTTGTTTAGTCACAAGAGAGTGTGTACAAAAAGAATACTATGGAAGGTATTATCCTTTATGATAGCCTCGTGTATGTGGTACAGAAAAATGTTAAAACTGAGAAAGAGAAGAAGGCTGCACACTGAGATATGAGGGTAAAATGTTAAGATTTACTGCACAGCAACATTAAGCAGCACAAATTGATATATATGAGTATGTATGTGTATACATGTATATATTTAGTAAATATTTGCCTATATATAATTTATATACATATTTAAGACATTCATATTAAGATTATACATATTTGGAGTATATATATTTAGGAGCATATATATATATGTATATATACACACACACACACAGGTATTTGATACACAAATTTAATGAAATTCTCATCAACTCCTGCAAAAATTGTTGTATACATAGACAAGCTTCTTCTGTAATTTATAAGGAAAGGCATAGGCCCTAAAATACCAAAAACAATCTTGAAAACTAAGAATATGGTTGGAGAAATCTACCTGATACCTAACAGTAGGGCCTTTTATATAACTAGATTAATCAAGACTATGTAATGTTAGCAGAGAGAGAGAGAGACAAATAGATCAGTGAAACAAAATAAAGAACCCGAAAGTAGGCCCACATGTACATGCTTGACTGATATTTGACAAAGTTGCAAAAGCAGTTTAATAGAAAAGAGATAGTCCTTTCAACAAATAGTACCAGAGCAAATGTACATCCACAGTCAGAAAAATGAGCGTTGACCTAAGTCACACACTTTATACACATAGTAACTCAGAATGCATCACAGACTTAAATATAAAATGCAGAAATATGACTATTAGAAATAACAGAAAATCTTAGAAATAACAGAACATCTACAGTAACAAAGTCTACAAACAAATAGAATAGAATAACAGGTTTTGTTAATAACAGTCTACAAACAAAGGGTTTGTAGACTTGACATCAAAAGCACAATCCATCAAATGAAAATTTGATGAATTGGACTTGGTCAAAATTTAAAACTTTGCTTGGGTAAAAGAATCTATAAAAGGGATGAAAGGACAAGCTAAAGTCAGAATATTTGCAAACCACATATCCAAGGAAAGACTAAGATCTAGACTACTTAAAGAACTCAACAATATTAGACTAAACAATCCAATTAAAAATGGACAAAAGACACCAAGAGATATTTCACCAAAATTAATTTTAAAATGCCAAATAAGCACGTGAAAAGATGTTCAGCATCAGAAGCCACTGAGCAAATACAAATTTCAATCACAATGAGATGACTACACACTTATCAAAATGGCTTCAATAAGAAATAGTAACAACACCAAGTGTTGAAGAGAATGTCGTAAAAGCAGATCACCCATATCTGGTGACAATGTAAAATGGTATATAGCCTTTCTGGAAACCGGTTTGACAGATTTTTGTTTGTTTTTTGTTTTTTCTCCTAAGATGGAGTCTTGCTCCATCACCCAGGCTGGAGTGGAGTGGTAGAATGTCAGTTCACTGCAACGTCTGCCTCCTGGGTTTAAACGATTCTCCTGTCTCGGCTCCCCCTGAGTAGCTGGGATTACAGGCATGTGCCACCACGCACAGCTAATTTTTGTATTTTTAGTAGAGACAGGGTTTCACCATGTTGGCCAGGCTAGTCTTGAACTGGCTCATCTTGAGCTCCTGACCTAGTGATCTGCCCACCTTGGCCTCCCAAAGTGGTGGGATTACAGGCGTGAGCCACCACGCCTGGCCTACATTTTCTTATACAACTAAATGTGTGACCACCACATTACCTGGCATTGCACTTTACATTTTTCCCCACAGAAATTAAAACTTATTTTAATACAAAAACCTATACATAAATATTCCTAGCAGCTTTATTTGTAATTACCAAAAAGTAGAAACAACACAGATGTACTTCAACAGGAGAGTGGTTAAACAAACTGTCATATATCCATACCATGTATTATCACTCAGCAATAAAAATAGTGAACTGTCAATACACAGAACAACTTGAGTGAACCTCAAAGAAATTGTGCTGAGAGAAAAAGAACTTTTTCAAGAGGTTACATATTACGTGATTCTATCTATATACCGTTACCGAAAAGACAAAATTCATGTATTTTGCCCATTTTTAGGGGTTGTCTTCTGCTTTTTGACTTAAGTTCCCTGTAGATTCTAGAAAATAGGTCTTTGTGAGATGCATTTTAATGAATATGCTCTCCCAAAAGTTGAAAATTTTTTTAAAAATACTAAATTATATAAACGGTCAAGCGTGGTGGCTTATGCCTATAATCTCAGCAATTTGGGAGGCCAAGGCAGGTGGATCCCTTGAGGTCAGGAGCTCAAGACCAGCCTGGACAACATGGTGAAAACCTGTCTCTACTTAAAATACAAAAATTAGCTTGGCATGGTGGTGCACACCTGTAATCTCAGCTACTCGGGAGACTGAAACAGGAGAATTGCCCGAACCCAGGAGGCAGAGGTTGCAGTGAGATGAGATCGTGCCACTGCACTTCAGCCTAGGTGACAGAGAGCAGGACTCCATCTCTCTCTCTCTCTTTCTCTCTCTCTCTCTCTCTCTGTTTGTATGTGTGTGTAATATATATATGCACACATACATATATATATGCATATATATATATACACCACACACATACACACACACACACACACAGAGAGAGAGAGAGAGAGAAACAGAGTGCAGATTAGTGGTTTCCAGAAGTTAGGAATAAGAGTGAGGTGTATTTGGATGTAATAGGGGTTCCAATGGGGTTAGAAACTCTTCTGTGTTTTGTCTGCATCCATGCCATCATCTTAGATGCAATATGTATTATAGTTTTGCAAGGTATCAGAAAACTGGATAAATGATATGAAAGATCTCTCTATATTATTTATTACAACTGCATGCAAATAAACAAAATAAAATGTTTAATTCACAAAATTAATGATATATCACCATTGTGTAGAACAACCATTAAGGTTTGTTTAAACAGGTAAATCACTTAGGAAATACCACTCAACTAAGCACTGCAGTAATCATTTTTTTTGCAAAGTATCTATAAACTGAATAATATATATATTGCTGAATTGTTCTACTAGCCTGCTTAAATGTGATAAAATAAAATCTTGAAAGAATATTGCTAAATTTTAGTGAAAAATCATCATTTTGGATCAGTTATATATGGTACTTTTTGTTGTTAGACTGTCAACTCTCGTGTTGGAAGCATGACCTATACCCAAGAGCTAGGCAGACACAGAAGTGTTACTGGAGAAAGCAGGCAGTACCTAGATTTATTTCACATTTAATAATAATAGGTTCATGTTTTGAAATCTGACACTATGAACAGCAGTTTCTAAAACACTATACAAGAATTACATCATGTAGTCTATGGGGTGATCCTACTTCTAATAATAGTGGACTAGCTTCAGTTGAACCAATACTTCTGTAGGTAATAACTGTAAACCCTGGACAAAATATTTTAAAAAGTACTTGAAGTCACTGAAGAGTGACAAAAATCAGGAAAATACTGGAGAAAACTTTACACATGGAAGGTGAGAATGGCAACATCATTGAGTGAAAATTTTCTTTGTTATGGCTTTAAGCTAGAGGACAGGACATATTGCATATACGTGAGCCAGCTACTACTTGGATATAAGCCTGTAGTCTTACTGTCTTCAAGAATTGGAGAATAGGATTCAGGTTAACCGTATAAGATAGACAAGAAATTAGAAAATTCCAACAATAGAGGCACAAGGATGATTTCATTAATTTTTAACATGAATTCAACCAAAGTTTTGGCTTAACTACGTATGTATGGTGTTGGTTTTAGCAGCTCAGCTATGACTAAAGGAATTGAACAAAGACTGAAGCTGTGTACCACTGAAAGTGAGACTGTTTAAAGCTTGATTTCAACCAATATAACTGACTACTAAAGCACACGGGGAAAAATCAATACTCTTTGAAAAATGATAACGCAATCCAAAACCTATGGAGATGTATAATCAAAATGTCCAAGATAAATTTCAATTTCTAGACATGTAAAAATGTGACTTAAGAGAAAATGCAACCCATGAGTATTAACCCCGACATATACCAGATATTCGAATTAGCAGATAAGAATTTTAAAGCTGGTATTGTAACTATGTTCAGAGATGTAAAAAACACGGAAGATATCAGCAGAGAAATAAGTCATTTAAAAGAACCTAACGGAAATTCTAGAGCTGAAAAAATACAATATCTGAAATAAAAAATTCCCTGGATAGGCTTAGCAATAGAAAGGTATAACAGAGGAAATAAAGAAAATTTGAAGATAGAAACTGATAAACTATCCAATCTGAATAACAGAGAGAAAAAAGAATTTGTTAAAAAAATTGATCTGTGTGACAATATGAAAATGTCTAATACATATGTATTTTTAAATCTAGGAATGATAAATGACAATTAAAGGGTCAACAAAAATATTTGAAGAAAAAATAGCCAAAAAATTATATAATTTGATGAAAGACTTAAAATTACAAATTCAACAATCTTAGCAAAATCTAAGCAGAATACGTACAATGGCAATCACAGTTTGGCATATCGTAATTAAATTGCTGAAAACAGATGTGTGTGTGTGTGTGTGTGTGTGAGAGAGAGAGAGAGAGACAGAGAGAGACAGACAGAAATTTTGACCAGTGAGTTTATACTAGGAAATAAATGAAGAACCAAAGACAGTGGAAAAACATGTTTAGAATGCTGAATGAGAAAATATTTCAACACAGAAGCCTATATCCAGAGAAAATATCCTATCAGAATGAAGAGTAAATACATACATTTCCAGACAAACAAAAAGAAAGATAATTCATCGCAAATAAAACTGTCCTATTAGTATAACTGCCAAAGGATGTTTTCAGGCTAAAGGAAAATGGTACCAGATAGGAAATGAAATCTTCAGGAATGAATGAAGTGTACTCAAAATGGTACATGTGTAGGTCAATGTAAATTTAAATATAAATTTAATATTAAGAGCTTCTGCACAGCAAAAGAAACTACCATCAGAGTGAACAGGCAACCTACAGAATGGGAGAAAATTTTTGCAATCTACTCATCTGACAAAGGGCTAATATCCAGAACCTACAAAGAACTCAAACAAATTTACAAGAAAAAAACAAACAACCCCATCAAAAAGTGGGCAAAGGATATGAATAGACATTTCTCAAAAGAGGACATTCATACAGCCAACAGATACATGAAAAAATGCTCATCATCACTGGCCATCAGAGAAATGCAAATCAAAACCACAATGAGATATCATCTCACACCAGTTAGAATGGCGATCATTAAAAAGTCAGGAAACAACAGGTGCTGGAGAGGATGTGGAGAAATAGGAACACTTTCACACTGTTGGTGGGATTGTAAACTAGTTCAACCATTATGGAAAACAGTATGGAGGTTCCTCAAGGATCTAGAACTAGAAGTACCATATGACCCAGCCATCCCATTACTGGTTATATACCCAAAGGATTATAAATCATGCTGCTATGAAGACACATGCACATGTATGTTTATTGTGGCACTATTCACAATAGCAAAGACTTGGAATCAACCCAAATGTCCATCAGTGACAGACTGGATTAAGAAAATGTGGCACATATACACCATGGAATACTATGCAGCCATCAAAAAGGATGAGTTTGTGTCCTTTGTAGGGACATGGAAGCAGCTGGAAACCATCATCCTCAGCAAACTATCAGAAGAACAGAAAACCAAACACCACATGTTCTCACTCATAGGTGGGAACTGAACAGTGAGATCACTTGGACTCGGGAAGGGGAACATCACACACCGGGGCCTATCACGGGGAGGGGGGAGGGGGGAAGGATTGCATTGGGAATTATATCTGATGTAAATGACGAGTTGATGGGTGCTGACGAGTTGATGGGTGCAGCACAGCAAGATGGCACAAGTATACATATGTAACAAACCTGCACGTTATGCACATGTACCCTAGAACTTAAAGTATAATAAAAAAAATAAATAAATAATAAAATAAAATAAAATAAAATGTAGGGGGGAAAAAAAAGAGTCAAATAAACAATGCTAACAAAACCCAATGTTCTTTAGTGTGCCCCACAATTATACTGTCAATATTAAAGATCAGAAAAAGTTCCTTCTACAACTAAAATTTGAATTCATGACAAAACATTGTTTCAATTTAATTGCCAGTGATTTAAAAAAAAATTTTTAGTGATAAATAATAAACATTTTTGACATCTTTGATTCATCAAAAAAAAATATGGCTGGTTAAAGCGAAACTACATATGATATTCTATTGTAGGATTTGTAATATATGCGGTGGTAATACATGTGACAAATATAAATGATGAGATTGGTAAATGTAGACAGTTGCAAGATTCTTACAATTTACTTGAAGTGACAATATTAACACTATGTGGTAAAAATAAATGTAAGGGTGTATTTTCTAATACCAAAAGAAACCACTAACAAAATGATGAAAAGAATATATAATTAATTAAAAAGCTAATAGATGAATTTAATTTCAAAAAAGTTCAATTGATCTCAAAGAAGGGAAGAATGATGCAACAGAAGAAAAAAAAAACAAATAGAAAAAAAGAACAAATAAACAAATGATAAAAAATAATAGGTCTAAATTCAACCATATAAAAATTTCTTTAAAATAAACATATTACATCATCAATTAAAATACATCTTTGAGGTTAGTGTTATTTTTTGTTTTCTTTTTGCAGATGAAAAAATTAATCCATAGAGAGCATAATCACGCCTAAGTTCGTACAAGTGGTAAGTAGAAGAGGCAGAATTTAAACCCAGCCAGGGTCCACGTTTTTAAATCTCAAAATTATATCACTTAATATTTACCTGGGTCTGACTCATCATAAATTAATTTATATACACACACACAGATATATATATATATATATATATATATATGTAAAACTTGTGAGATAATAATTTGAAACACAAACCCCATTAACTCATTGTCATGATAATAGTGAAACAGAACACACACAAAACAATGAGAGAAAGACAAAAGACAGAATGCAAATATGTATTGAGTAGTACAATGCAGTCTAGAAATGGAAAAGGAGATGTACTTCCCTTAAAAAAGACGTCAGTGGGGATTGAAGTGTTCTGCTACACCTATGTGGAAAAGGCAAAACTGGTCATTGGAGGACAAAGGAATTCTAAACAGATGAAGTTACCTTCAAGCTAAGAGAACAGCATGTGCAAGCACATTTAAATGAAGGCACTATCTTATGGAGGACAGTGATAATATTAGTCTATTTGGCCTTATATCATGCATGGGCAAGTCAATAAGACAGCTAAGTATTTGTAATTGCTGGGATAATGATACACAAATAATGAAACTATCAATGTTCCATTAGAAGAACCTATCTTATAGTGTGTCCAGGGGCTTACTTTCGTCCTGTCTTGTTTTATAGTTTTTGTGAATGACTGGATTGGGAGCCATGATGACCACACACATATGCATTGAAGCTGAGAGGATAGTCAAACACATTGTTTAACCTGTTTAATATGCAAAACTCTCTTATTTCACTGGAAAAAAATTGCCATATCTGTCAAGAAGACATTTAATATATACTTCTAATTGAACAAGTACAAAATACAGTGAGATGTTTTATAAAAGTTAGTATTAAAATTACTTCAAGATTGTATTATACATTCATTCCTTGAGTTTCAGTTTCCTCATCCCCAAACAGAGCTGACTGGATTAAATTATTTCAGTACTTCCTTGCAATTCTAAATTTCTATGGTTCCTTGCATCATAGTTGAATGCAACTGCAAAATTAGCCAATGTGATCTTGGGTGAATTAATAGGAATTTGAAGAATAGAGAATATAGTCTGTGGTAGTCTGTGTACCACACTTGAGCACATTTCTAAAAACATGACAGATTGGAGTTTGTCCAGAGGCAAAGGATTCCTTGACAAAGAAATGGAAACGATGATAACTGAAATATCAGACGTTATTCATCATCCTTCAAAGGCTTTTCATTGCACCTAGGATAAATTTTTTAAGAATTACTATGGTCTACAGAGTTCTTTGTGATGTGGCTCATACATTTCAGAACCAAACATAGAAATGTACCCATAGTGCAACTCAAACAGCAAGGAATATTTCAAAATACTTTTTATCTTTCATAGGAATATCATTAAAGACAGAAATTTTGATATTGATTTTAATAATCTTCAGAAAAGGCAAGTAATATGCACTCTCGGATCCCCCACTTGAAAGATAGCCCACCTACTCTTTACCATCACCTTGGTTGACTCAACCTTTAACTCACTGAATTTCAGCCAATCTGCTTTCAATCCACTAAATAAACAAAATTCCTTTTTGCCTTATAGTTTTCAAATATTTGATTTCTTCTTCTTGGAAAATTCTATTGCCAATTTTTTCACTTGGCTAAATATTACATATTCTTCAGGTTTCAGCTTAAAATCACTTCCTCAAGGAAACCTTCTAAAATATGCCATTAGAAAAGAGGCCACCTGTTTTCTAGTGGATCACCGAATTCTCTATTCTTACGCTTTAAAGTTTTTTCATAGCACTCATCATATGGTATAATTGCATAATTGTTTGAATGCTGTTTGAGATGAGGATTTTCTTTTGACAGAGTGTAATCTGAAAGCCTTTATTTTTGGTTTACTAGAATAACTTAAATGGCTTTTAGTCCTGAGGCAGACCTCATAAAGAGAGGAAAAAAAAGAATAGGAAATTAGAAAGCTAAATTGTTTTGTACGGTGAATTGAGGAGTGTTCTAAATTCCTAGGGAGAGCCCGAGAGAATGGAAATTAGGTGCCAGAAAAATGGAGGGAAGAGATGATATGAAAAACAAGATCAGGTAGATAAAAACAGGGTGCAACTCAATACTGAAAGAAATGGGCAGTGAAAAATCTTCAGTGGTGGAAAAGGCCAAGGGATTTCAAGAATAAAGATACCTAACGTCGTAAGTTGTTTGCTGAGCTGTAAATTAATTCCCTGAGAGACACTAGGTATATCAGTTCATTAGGGCTGCCATGACAAAATACCACAGACTGGGTAGCTTAAGCAACATAATTTATTTTCTCACAGGCTGGATGCTGGAATTCCAAGATCCAGTTGTCAGCTGGGTTGTTTTCTCCCCAGATCTCTCCTGGGCTTGCAGATACCTGCCCTTTTGCTGTGTTCTCTCATAACATTTTTCTGTGCACTGGCCTCCCTGGTATCCTTCTTTGTGTGCAAATAAAGACCACTCAGATTGTATTAGGACCCATCCTAATGGCTTCCTTTAACTGAAACACCTTTTTAAAGGACTATCTTCAAATATAGTCACATTCTGAGGTTGAGGTACCGAGAATCGGGGCTTTAACATACTAAATTGTTGTGGAGGGGTACAATTAAGCCCATAACACTGACACAGAAAGTAAATGATTTGGTGTCTCATACCAAAGATAGAATGAGGACAAGAGTAACTGAATTTAAATAACTAGAAAAAAGATAATCCCATAAAACAGACTTTGGTGTTATTCACTTAAGTGGCACCTTTGTTTCAGTAGATATTTCACATGTAAACACTTACAAAAGCTTAGTCATATAGTATAACTTTCTTTCATCTCAATCTTATTCTCATTTAACCAGTTCTGGCCTATTTCTGATCATAAATTTTATAATCTTGATTCCTATAAAATTACTTCAATTAAAAGAGCAAACACAAGAAAGAGGTCGACATATGAAAAAAAAATAACTCAAGGTGGATTAACAGCTTAAATGTAAGTCCTGAAACTATAAAACTTCTAGAAGAAAACCTAGGAAATATGATTCTAGACATCAGCTTTGGTAAATAATTTATGATTAAATCTCCAAAAGCATTTGTAACCAAAACAAAAATTGACAAGTTAAACCTAATTAAATTGAAAAGCTTTTGCATAGCAAAAGAAACTATCAACAAAGAAAACAGACAACCTACAGACTGGGAGAAAATATTTGCAAATCATGCAGCCAACAAATTAGTAATATTTAGAATCTCTAAAGAACTTAAACAATTCAACAAGCAAAAAAAAAAAAACTCATTAAAAGTAGGTGAAGAACATGAACAGACACTTCTCAAAAGAAAACATACATGCTGCCAACAAATACATTTTAAAAATGCTCAACATTACTAATCATTAGAGAAATGCAAAACAAAACCAAAATGAGATACTGCTTCACAACAGTCAGAAAAGCTATTACTAAAGAGTCAAAAAATAACATGCTGGTGAGGTTACAGAGAAAAAGGAATACACTGTTGGTGGGATTGCAAATTCATTCAACCATTGTGGAAAGCAGTGTGGTAGTTCCTCAAAGAGCCAAAACAGAACTGTCATTTAATCCAGAAATCTCATTACTGGGAATACACCTGCATTAGTCTGTTATTTCACTGTTATAGAGAACTACCTGAGACTGGGTAATTTATGAAGAAAAGAGATTTAATTGACTCACACTTCTGCAGGTTGTACAGGAAGCATGACTGGAGGCCTCAGGAAACTTACAATCATGGAGGACGGGCGAAGGGGAAGCAAGCAACTTCTTCACATGGTGACAGGAGAGAGAGAAAGTGAAGGGTGAAGCTTTGCACACATTCAAACAACCAGATCTCATGAGAACCCTATCAATGAGAACATCAAGAGGGAAGTCTGCCCCTGTGATTCAATCACCTTTCACCAGGCCCATGCCCGGACACATAGGGATTATAACTTGACATGAAACTTGGGTGGGGACACAGAGCCAAACCATATCAATATCCAAAGGAAAAGAAATCATTCCACCAAAAAGGTACATGCACTTGTATGTTCATCACAGCTTTATTCACAATAGCAAAGACACGGAATCAGCCTAGATTCCCATCAATGGTGAACTGGATAAAGACATGTGATATATAAACATAATGGAATACTACACAGCCATAAAAAGGAACAAAATTATGCCCTTGTAGCAACATGATTGCATGATTGCAGCAGGAGGCCATTATCCTAAGTGTATTAATGCAGAAATAGAAAACCAAATGCCACATATTCTCACTTATAAGTGGCAGTGAAATATTGGCTACACACATGGACATAAAGATGGGAACAGTAGATGCTGGGAACTACTAGAGAAGGGAGTGCTTGCAGGGAGAGTTGAAACACTACCTATTGGGTGCTATACTCACTAACTGTGTGGCAGAATCATTCATACACCAAATCTCAGTTACATGCAATTTACCCATGTCAAAAACCTGCACATGTATCCCCTGAAACTAAAATAAAGTTGAAAAAAAAAGAGGTAATAGAGTTGTGTTTACAACTCAAAAATTACTTATCATAAGTATTAAAAATGTAAGCATATAAAATGTTTTATAGGCAAGTTGAGGAGAAACAAGAAAAAAAAAAAAAAGAAAGTGAAAACAAAATTGTGGCACATTACCAGAGGAATACTGAATCTTATTTTTATGATCATATTAAAAAAAAAAAAACTAAAATTCCTCATGAATCACCAAGGAGCTTATAAAAATTAGACTTACGTAGTGAATGAAGTTGATTCTTTTAGAAAAATGAGATCACTTTTTTCGATAGTGACTACACAAAAATCACGTACTTTATAGAGATTTCTAAAGCTTTGAAATGTATTTTTTTCCTTAAGCTTTGCTCTCTAAAGCCATATTTCTCTTTCTAGTAATTTAAAATTTTTCATAATTCAAATAATCTTTACTGAGTTTATGTATATACATGCCAAAGAATACCGGGAAAATTGTATTATTCGTATCTATTCTTGGCACTACTCATTAGTTGATTATGGTGCTTTTTATTAATCTTTATAAAGTGTAATATGATTCTCGCAACTTTTCAAAACACTCTATTGCTCATATACATCTAAGAAATTATAAGATTCATGCCGTAGTCTTCTTAGGCTGCTATGACAAAATATCACAGACTTAGTGTATTAAACAACAGACATTTATTTCTCACAGTTCTGGAGTTCAAGAAATCCATAATCGAGGTGCCACCACAGCCAGGTTCTTGGCGATCTGTCTTTTCCTGGATGGCAGAGGGCTGCCTTCTTACTATGTCTTCACAGGGCAGAGGCAGAGATACAGATAGCTTTCGTTTCATCTCCATACAAGGACACTAATCACATATTATGGACTCTATCCCCAGGACCTCATCTAATAGCCACCCAGAAAACCCACTCCATAATACTATTACATTTGGAGTTGGGGATTCAACATGATAATTTTGAAGGACGACAAGCATTCATCCTCTAATAATTTGTGTAATTGTGGTTCTTTTGGTCACAAAAAAGTTTCATTACTTATTAGTGTACACCCATACCTCAGAAATACTATACCTCCGGTTCTTAATCACTGCAATAAAGTAAATATCCCAACAAAGCAAGCCACACAATTATTTTTTGGTTTCCCACTGCATATAAAAATTATGTTTACGCTACACTGTAGTATATCTTTATACAGTTATGTTTAAACTGTACACTATCGTGTGCAGTAGCATTATATCTAAATACCTCAACTAAAAGTATTTTTTGTTAAAATGCTAATGATCATTGCAGCCTTCAGTGAATTGTAATCATTTTGCTTGTGGAGAGTCTTGCCTCAAAGTTGACACTAGCTGAATGATCAGAACAGTGGTTCTAAAGGTTGGGATGGCTGTGATAATTTTCTTAAAATGAGACAATAAGGAAGTTTGCCACATCAATTGACTCTTCTTTTCATGAAAGATTTCTCTGTAGCATGTGTTTTTTGATGGTATTTTACTCACAATAAAGTTTATTTCAAAATTGAAATAAATCCTCTCAAACTGTTGCTGCTTTATCAACTAAGTTTACGTGATATTCTCAAGCCTTTGTTGTCATTTCAACAATGTTCACAGCATCTTCAACAGCTGTAGATTCCATCCCCAAAAAAGAAATTGTATGCTCATCGCTAAGAAGCAACTCCTTCTACATTCAATTTCACCGTGAGATTTCCGCAAGTCAGTCACATTTTCAGGATCCTCTTCTAATTCTAGTTTTCTTGTTATTTGCACCACATCTGCAGTGACTTCCTCCACTGAGATCTTGAAGTCATCCATGAGGGTTGAAATCAACTTCCACCAAACTCACGTTAATGTTGATATTTTGACCTCCTCTCATGAATCATGAATGTTCTTAATGGCATCTAGAATGGTGAATGCTTTCTAGAAGGCTTTCTATTTACTTTGCCCAGATCCATCAGAGGAATCAAGATCTGTGGCAGCTACAGCCTTACAAAATATATTTTTCAACTTTTAAGTTCATGGGTACATGTGCATGTTTGAATAACTAATGGGTACTAGGTTTAATACCTGTGTGATGAAATAATCTGTACAACAAACCTCCATGTCACAAGTTTACAAAATGTATTTCTCAAATAATAAGACTCAGAAGTTCAAATTCTTCCTTTAACCAAGAGCTGTAGAATGGATGTTGTGTTAGCAGGCATGAAAATAACATTAATCTCCTTGCACTTCCCATCAGAGCTCTTGGTTGACCAGGTCCATTATTAATGAGCAGTAATATTTTGAAAGGAATGTTGTTTCTAAACAGTAGGGTTCAAAAATGGGCTTAAAAAATTCAGTAAACCATGATATAATAGATGTGTTGTTATTCAGGCTTCATTGTTCCATACATAGAGTACAAGCAGAGTAAATTAGCATATTTCTTAAGAGCCTTAAGATTTTCAGAAGCATAAATGAGCATTGGCTACAAATTCAAATCACCAAATGCTTTCGCCCCTAACAAGATAATCAGTATGTCTTTTGAAGCTTTCAGTCCAGGCACTGACTTCTTCTCTCCAGCTATGAAAGTCCTAGTTGGCATCTTCTTCCAAAATAAGAGTGTTGCATCAACGTGGAAAATCAGTTGTTTAGTGTAGCCAACTTTATCAATTATCTTAGGAAGATATTCGGGATAACTTGCTGCAGTTTCCACATCAGCACATGCTGTTTCATCTTGCATTTTTATGTTGTGCAGACAACTTATTTTCTTAAACCTTATGCACCAAACTCTGCTAGATTCGAACTTATCTTCTGCAGCTTTTTAACCTCTCCCTTCACAGAATTGAAGAGAATTAGAACCTTGCTCTGGATTACGCTGTGGCTTCGAGAATCTTCTGGCTGATATGAACATCTGTCCAGACCACTAAAACTTTCTCCAGATCAACAATAAAGCTGTTTCACTTTGTTATCATTCATGTGTTCATCAGATTAGCACTTTAAATTTCATTTAAGAACTTTTCGTTTGCATTCACAATTTGGCTATTTGGCACAATAGGACTAGCTTTTCACCTATCTTGGTTTCGACATTCCCTCTTCGTAAGTTTAATTACTTTTGGCTTCTCATTTAAAGTGAGATATGTGTGACTCTTCCTGTAACTTGAATACTTAGAGACCACTGTAGGTTTCTTAATTTCCCAAATTTTAATCTTGTTATGTCTCAGGGAACAGAGAAAGGAAAAGACAGTGAAACAGCTGTTCTGTGGGACAGTCAGAACACCCAAAACATTTATTAATTAACTTGTCCGTCTTATATAGGTGAAGTCATGTTCCCCACAAACAATTACAGCAGTGATATCAAAGATCACTGATTGCAGATCACCATAACAGCTATAATAATAATGAAACAGTTTGAAATATTGTGAAAATGATCAAAATGTGAGACAGAGACTTGAAGTGAGAAACGCTGTTGGAAAAATGGTGCTGTTATATTGCTTGATGCAAGGTTGCCACAAACCCGCTAATTATAAAAGAATTCACTCTCTGTAAAGCACAGTAAAGTGAAGCACAATCAAATTAGGTGTGTCTGTAAAATAATGTAGTTCTGTATATAAGTGGAAGAAGACTTTTACTTATGACTTTATGCCCATTTATGTTGATTGAATTTTTGAAATGTGAATGTATAACTTCAATAATAAAATAGTATATACGTCACGACATATGCAGACAAGTTGGCAATCTTTTCAATAGTTTTGATCTGTGGCCATGTATTTGGTAAAATACTTAGTGTTTTCTAAGTGGGATTGGTGTTGAAATGATAACACATTAATAATGGATTCTGAGTAAGCACAAGTATCATAGCAGTAACAGCATATTTGCCAACCCCAACCTTTATTGTACTTCTGTGGTAAAACCATACTTAATTCCCAATAACAGTGAAGCAATTAGACAATATAAATTCATCAAAAGTATCATTTCTAAAGGAATGTGGCTATATCCAAAAGGGTTATATAGATTTCATCAAATTTCTACTTTTTTTAATTGACCAAGTATGTGGCCAAGAAATAAACAAATGCATTCTTGGCTGTGTACAGTGGCTCATGCCTGTGATCCCAGCACTTTTAGAAGCATAGGAGGGTGGATTGCTTGAGGTCAGGTGTTCAAGACCAGCCTGACCAACATGGCAAAACCCCATCTCTATTTTTTAAAAAAATACATTCTTAAAACTTAATTGCTGAATGAACATTAGAGAAGTTATGATCCTAGAAACAACCCCAAAGTCCCTGTTTGCTTAATGAGTAAATAATTGATCATTGGCTTGTGTTCACCTTGGTTTCAGAAGTTAACCTCTCCCAAAGGCATAATATGAAATGTGCAAAGAAAAGTAATTGAGTTTCCCACTAAATTAAAAACTGCATGGTCATGCATATTAAGTGATCCAGGAAAAGTATACTATCAATAGGAATACATTCTTTAAAGGCAAAAATAAGTTCTATCCATCTGCTGTCTAATGCTTACCAATTTTTCAGTTCTCTACCTCAGTGTCACTTCTTTAGGGACACTGTTCATAGCATCATACACCAGACAGGGGAAAGTATTACACTCCTTTTACACGTGGTAATGTTTCTTCATAGCACTCAGCAGGAACTATTACTATGTAATGTTATAATTATCTGTTATCCTCCACTTTATGCAAACAGGGACCTTAGTTCATTTGTTCATCATTGTACCACAAAAATTCATCAAAATGTCACATGGTTGGTAAACAATCCATCATTATTTGTTGAGTGAGTAACTTGGGATGATAACACCAGGTCTAATACACTGCCATCGGCCATATTGACCTAGTTTCTCACCTCTAAAGGTCATACCAGCCTGAGGTCAGGTATGCTTCCAAGTACCCTAAAATGCACAAACCAGTCCCCCCAACAGCCCTAGCACCAAATAGCAATAATGCTGAGGCTGAGAATTCCTGGATCACATAAAGAGCTGGTATTATTATTTTTTATTTAAATTTAGGTTCAAGTAAAAAATATTAATATATAATAAGTATAACTGGAAATTATTACACTCATTTATTTCTTGCAAAATATTTTATTTCTATATAATGTGGTATATAAATGTATTTTACCAATTGGTTTTGAAATACATACAACAAATACTGTATACATCTTTTATTTCATAGATACATCAGCCATGAAATATACTTTAAAATTTATAAGCAGGATTCATAGGTCACAAACACAACAGCACCTTAAATCTTGAAAAAAAAATTATGTGGTAGAGAGCTATGAGTTATGCTGGATGGAAAAATATGAAGGATCATTCACATAAAGAAATATCAGTATGTAAGAATGTCTTTTATTGACATCATTCAAGGCAACAAAGTCACAGTTTTTAAACATCTACTTTCAATGGGTAATAGGTTTTTAAAATTTTTGCTTCTATAATCTATTCTCAGCATAAATTAAACAATACTATTATTTCACCTTGTTTCTTGCAAATATTGGGTATATGAGGTTACTAACTTAAGTAAGTATTTTGTAAAAGTTATACTGGTTTAGGACAAGTCTTTACACATGTGGCTAAAATATTTCATTGGTGTAATTATTCAGGCTTGGCTCCCTAACAACAAGGTAGCAGAATGTGTTTTTTTGTTTGTTTGTGGTACAGAGTCCTATATAAAGATGTGTGTTGGAAATTAACCCTATCATTATAAACCTTATTCAATTCACGTATCCTTGGATAGGCAAAGTCTGGATTTTGTGTAATGTCTTTTTTTTTTTTTTTTTTTTTTTGAGACGGAGTCTTGCTCTGCCCAGGCTGGAGTGCAGTGGCACAATCTCGGCTCACTGCAAGCTCCGCCTCCCGGGTTCACACCATTCTCCTGCCTCAGCCTCCCGAGTAGCTGGGACTACAGGCGCCTGCCACCTCTCCCGGCTAGTTTTTTAAATTTTTTTTAGTAGAGACGGGGTTTCACCATGTTAGCCAGGATGGTCTCAATCTCCTGACCTTGTGATCCGCCCGTCTCGGCCTCCCAAAGTGCTGGGATTACAGGCTTGAGCCGCCGCGCCCGGCCAATGTCTATTTATTTATTTATTTAGGAGACAGAGTCTCACTCTGTCACCCAGGCTGCAGTGCAGTGGCACAGTCTCGGCTCACTGCAACCTCCACCTCCTGTATTCAAGAGGTTCCCCTGCCCCAGCCCCCAGAGCAGGTGGGACTACAGGCATGTGCCACCACGCCCAGCTAATTTTTGTATTTTTAGTAGAGACAGGGTTTCGCCATGCTGGCCAGGCTAGTCTCGAACTCCTGATCTCAGGCAATCTGCCCAACTCAGCCTCCCAAAGTACTGGGATTACAGGCGTGAGCCACCGCGCCCAGCCAGATTTTGTGTAATGTCTCTTTATTACAAAATACTGGGTAAGAGGTTTGACAATACATTTAAAAATATCCAACTAGGAAAAATTCACTCTATTTTATAGGTTGAAAACATTTGCTTGTCATGCAAATTCAACCCCAGCTTTCCTTAAAAGGGCTATGGCTTTATTTATTACAATTAATGCTTCCCTGTTACTCATTATCTTCTTACTGATGTAAAATTCCCAATATGTCTTAGCTTTCCGTATCTTCTAATGGTGTATAGGAACAAGCATCATGGGTAGAATATTAAATACGTTCATATATTTTTCCTCATAAAACATGGGCTAAATGTACAATATCATATCTGTACTTAGATTTATATTTCTAAGGAGAGAGAACATGGCCTGGAGTGGTGCATTTTCTGAGGTACCATTAGCTTTGATTCTAATATTTCAGACTGGTGGACATGAACAGATATATACACATTTTTACTGCTAATAAGAAAAGATGTAGGGCCTTTTATCATTCCAAAACAAACTCTCTTCATATTAACAGACTGTGCCGACATAGGTGGAGTTGTGATGAATTAGAGAATATTGAACTGAGCCAACTTTTTTTTTCCTATTTGACATAAATGGGGTGGAGGAGAGAGACGGGCACATGTTACTCAGGACACTTTCTTTTTTTTTTTTTTTTTTTTTTGAGACGGAGTCTTGCTCTGTCGCCCAGGCTGGAGTGCAGTGGCCGGATCTCAGCTCACTGCAAGCTCCGCCTCCCGGGTTTACGCCATTCTCCTACCTCAGCCTCCCGAGTAGCTGGGACTACAGGCACCCGCCAACCCGCCCGGCTAGTTTTTTTGCATTTTTTAGTAGAGACGGAGTTTCACTGTGTTAGCCAGGATGGTCTCGATCTCCTGACCTTGTGATCCGCCCGTCTCGGCCTCCCAACGTGCTGGCATTACAGGCTTGAGCCACCGCGCCCGGCCACTCAGGACACTTTCACTAGCAGTATGTATTCTAGCGTTGGGTTTCTTTGTAAAATGTTCCACAATGGTACGTTTCAATGCTACTCTCATCCTCCCTCCATCATCATCACCAGAGTTTTTAGAAAGTATCTTCCATGATTATCTATACTCCAAATTATCTGGAGCTATAGCCTTTCAATGTTTTCTAAAACATTGTTTCTGGGAAGTGCACTTGATTACCTGAAACGTCTTCATTATTGACATTTTTTTTTTTAAATGGCTCTAAAAAGTCTGTATCAAATCATCACATATGTAAGAGATGGAGCCTTTTCAAAAAAGTTATCATATTAGAGTAATACATGTTTTTGTGAAAACAAAAGCAATACTAACATTTGCATGAAGACAAGGAAAACAATGAATATATATATTGACAAATATAACAATGCCTTTTGGATATCTGCACATACAATAACTATTTTATTTTGATTATTTCGCAATAACTTCCCAGAAGTAATACTATATTTAGGGTTCTGTACAGATCATTCCCTATTTATTTATATTTCTCTATTTGGCCTAGAAATAGTTCAAAGGTGGAACATATTTTGTTTACTGTCTTATTCTAGGGAGTGTGCCATTTAAAAATAAGATATTATTCTCACCATTGTTTTCACTGTATCATGCTTTATTCCTTAGTTGCATTTTATTTCCCATTACAAAGTTTGAATCAATTTTCCCATAATAGAACAATATTTAGTTTAAAATTTCCTTCTGTCATTATAAAAACAAGATGTAGTTATATTGTATGTGTGTTTATACTTATTTTTGAGGCATCACCAAACCCTGAAGAAACACCATTCAAGTATAATGGTGTATAGTTGGAAGAGAAACTGTTTTATGAAAAAAAAAAAAAAAAAAAAAAAAAACACCTTTTATTTTGTCTAGGAAATGGTAACGTAACCTAATTTGTACTTTTTATAGAAAGGCAAAAAAATTTAAAATCCATATTATATAAAATATTATATATTTCCAAACCACTATTCAGTACCTATCATTTGCAAAGGTATTAGGTTAGTGCAAAAGTAATTGCAGTTTTTGTCATTACTTTCAATTGCAAAAACTATTTCAAACTGTATTTCCTCTCCCCACCCCATCCCCAGACACACACAATTGGATTTGAATCAATCCTAGATTTCTTCTGATTTTTCTCAAGGAATATCTTGAAGTTCTCAAAATAAAGTGAATTTACATTTCCTTTTGCCTAAAAATAACACATATATTGTATACCAAGTCATAGGAGGAGGCAGAGAACATTGGGGAATTAAAGATATGATAACTCTCAAAATGTTAGAATCACTGACTTAATAGTAAATAATAGGCTGCTCAGAAATAAGTATAGAATTATCTGAAACAATTCTGCAACCATTGCTAGTATATAGGTCAATACATAGCTCAGAGACTTGGCGGTGGGTTCCTGAGCCTGTCGCTTCTCTAGGTCATGGGTAGGAATCACATTTAAGTTAACTATGATGTAAATTTCTACGATCAGACAGCTCTTGATTACCCAGTGTAAATTGAGCTGGTAATTTTACTTCACTATATGAGTCACTAATATATGAAACAAAAGAAAGCCTAATGGAAAGTTTTATTTGGCAATGTGTATAAAGCAAACCAAGAAGTCAAAAGACCTTAAAACAGAAGTTCAGTCTGACAATCCAGCCATCTGGCAGATGCTACAGAGGGAGTAAAAGTAAGGTATTAGAAAAGCAAACAGAATGAAGATGATACAGAATGCAGAGAATAGAATTCTATCCCTGGAAAAACTGGCTATGGTAGGAAGGAACAGCTTTCTATATCATGAAAACAGAAAATATATAGAAAATAAGAGAGAGAGTTAGCAAAAACAGACTTTTTATATGTGCTCGTATTTCTAGAGCAACACTGTTGGATCTTTAACATTTTATGCCATCTACTAAGCATAGGCAGAGTGAGCTCCACATATATTGACTATCTCCAGAGGAGGTGATTCTATATATCTCTGAATATACTGAAAACCTTTAAATCATACACTTTAAATAGGTGCATTTTATAGTACATGACCTTTTAGAAAAGAAACATGGGCCGGGCTTGGTGCCTCACACCTGTAATCCCAGCACTTTGGGAGTCCAAGGCGGGCAGAGCACAAGGTCAGGTGTTCCAGACCAGCCTGGCCAACACCGTGAAACCCCGTCTCTACTAAAAATACAAAAATTAGCTAGGTATGGTGGCGGGTGCCTGTAATCCCAGCTACTCAGGAGGCTGAGGCAGGAGAACCCCTTGAACCCGTGGGGCGGAGGTTGCATTGAGCAGAGATGGCGCCACTGCACTCCAGCCTGGGTGACAGAGCGAGATTCGACTCTGTCAGCTGGAGGGGGAAGTGGGGAAGAAAATAAACACAAGTGATACAATAGCAACAAAAATGATAAGAATCATTTCAAATAAGGCAAATCCCATGAAAATTTGGCACCTGTTTACAACATTGCCCTCAATATCCTGAAAAATTGCATACAGGAAATGGATTATTTGACTAAATGTGTAGTATCATTTTGTAAGCTTCAGAGAACAAAAGAAATGTAATCACAGACAATTTGAAAGTTATTTCAGTCATAGGCATCTCAAATGAAGAGTATGTCAGACACTTCAAAAGAAAAAAAAAAAGATTCATGCCCAAGGTTACTCTTTTATTCCAAATTTGAAACGTTTCTCTTTCTGCAAATATCTATTATCTAGTGTTAGTGGAAAGATAATGAACAGTATCTTTTATCTTGAGTTAGGAAGCCCCAGAGAGCATAGTGTATTGATAGAGAGTAAAAATGAAATGTTACTGAGAAAGTTGCATGAGGTTTTCAGAAACTGTTATTTAAAGCTTTGATTCGAATATTTCAGACTGCTGGCTATGTATACAATGTTACTTTTACCTTTTTAAGAATCCAGAAATTGTGCTGCATATGCTCCAAGTTCCCCTAGGTGAGGCCATAGGTGGAAGATCATTCTTTTTTTTTTTTCTTTTCTTTCTTTCTTTCTTTTTTTTTTTTTTTTTTTGAGACCGAGTCTTGCTCTGTCACCCAGCAGGCTGGATTTCCGCTCACTGCGACCTCCACCTCCCATGTTCAAGTGATTCTCCTGCCTTAGCCTCCCGAGTAGCTGGGATTACAGGCGCCCGCCACTCCCCCAGCTAATTTTTGTATTTTCAGTAAAGATGGGGTTTCACCATGTTGGCCAGGCTGGTCTTGAACTCCCGACCTTAGGTGATCCACCCACCACGGCCTCCCAAAGTGCTGGGATTACAAGCCTAAGCTGCTGAGCTCAGCCTGGAACATTCTTTAGGAAGAGAACTGGAACTTTCTCACTACATTACATATACCAAGTAATTTACATATATTATTTAATCTTCAGCATAATCTTTCAAATTAGGTATTGTTACCTTCACTCTCATAGTTGACAAACCCAATTATCAATAGTTAATTAAATTACCTAGAGTTTACATATTGAAATGGAGGAATTGAGAAGCAAAGCACCAGGTCTATGTGGCTGCAAAGTTTGTGCTCTTTCTTATATTACTCTATTGTCTTCAAAATCAAATTTGGTAAGACTGAATAAGAAATATGAAACGTCAGGAGTCTTCACGTGGGAAAATGCATTGATTAATTAATACAATGAACCATATATTTAAACTTCTAAAATCATAAATTGTAATAAGAAATACACAGACACACACACAAACACATATACATTACCTTCTGGTTACCAGATACCAAACTTTAAATCCCTCACTAATTAAGTAATTAGTAATCTTTGTATATCTATTTCTATTTTCAAACATCAACTAGAAAGTATAGTTTCACTTAAACTTGATTAAGATTAATTTAATTGTGGCAAAATTCACTTGCAGTTCATGGTAATAAGTTTGCTAAACGTAAAAGATTGAAAAAAGTCCTTTCCCCCCTCATAACCAACTTTTTCATAAGCGCAATATTAAAATGTTTTTTCAAAAAGTATCCCAAAATTGTGACAAAGCCCAAAGAAATTGTCGGTGAAATCAGAATTCAGCCATGGGAATGACCTAAATATCAAACATGTCCAGCCTTTGTGGGCTCTTTTACTGCTTGAGAAATTGTTAGTTTAGAATTATGATCTAAACTGGGTTCTCAGTTGCATTTGCTCTCACCACAAGTCAACCTATTTGCTCTCCACCTCAGCACTTTGAGCTATCCTTTCCTATCTTGATGAATTTAAACTACAGTCTCTCAAGCTTGAGTCAACTTGTCTTCACATGTTTCATTTTCTGTCTGTTCCAAATTCTCTCTCAAACAAGCTGCTTTTTCCAAGATCATTACAACTTAAGGAAAACTTTACGTTTCCACCTTCCCATCCAGCATGTCTTGCCTTCTTCTTCCTCTTAGAGACTGTAGTAACAAATAATTTTCACCTCTGCATTTAACACTGCAAATGAAAATGGATTCTGAGCGGCATAAAGGCTATGTAAAGATGGAATGCTTGGATGTGTAGGACAATAAAGTTCATTTATTTACAGCAAGATTCTTGGATTCCAGTGACCTTTCCAAACATGCTAATTTACTAAATCAAGCAATGTTGTATATTACAAAAGATAATTTCATTAAAAGAAATGGTAAACATGAATACAAAATAAACCTAACCATTCAATAGAGAAACAGATTTATTTTTGTTTTGAGAAAACACATTTATTTTATCCCAGAAAATGCTGTTTTAACTTTCTGCGTTTCATACAAGTAAGGTCAGATAAATTAACATTATCTAGGCACTTTAACTTCTGGTGTCTCTGTAACAATATTACAGCATCCCAATGCCTTTGTGGTGAAAACCTGTTCAGCAACATGTAAAATATAAAATGTAGTATGTGCATAATTGTATCTTTAGTGTTTGTGTAGGTATATACACATATATTATGTGTGTGTACATATATGTGTGTGTTTATATATGCATGTGTGTATAAACAGTTGATACCCATCATTAGGGAATTTCATATTTACCTACTGGCTATAATGTATTTGTAACACCAAAACCAATATTCACAGTGCTTTTAAGGTCATTTGCAAACATGCACAGAGCAGGAAAATAATTGAGTCTTCTGATGTGTAGGCTGATATCTCCAGCAGAGGTCAAACAAGGCTACGTTCTGCACTGTTGTTTTGGTTTTCATACTGTAATTGATTGCCTTTTTGCAGTCTGTTTATTGTCAAATCTATTGTACTTTTGTGCTTTTTATTAGTATTTTTGCTGTTTAAAATGGCCTCCAAGCATAGTGCGGAAGTACTGTCTAGTTTTGCTAAGCACAAGAAGACTATGATGTGCCTTACAGAAAAATGCATGTGTTAGATAAGCTTACTTCAGGCATGATTTATTGTCCTGTTGGTCATAGATTTAATGTTCGTAAGTCAACAATAGATATTAAATAAGGTATCTTTACACAGAAGCATACCTATATAAGGACTGTGTATTGAATAGTTGATGGAAATATTATGACCAGAAGCTTGCTGGAACCTACCCCTAGGAGGTTTACCTAGGAGCTATGCTTCAGCATTTGCAAATTCAGTGCTCATAGTGACTTTTAGAACATAACTGCTGCAAATAATGAAAATTGACTGTGTACGTGTGTGTGTGTGTGTGTATTATGCAAAAAAACAGCAGATTGAAAATGATACTAATAATGCAAAGGCAAACAAATAATAGAAGAATAAAGTTGAAAATGCTCTTGCTATTTCACATTAGACGGTTAAGGAAAAAATGGTTATCCGATCAGATATAACAGGAATTCAGCCGAAAATTCTAAATTATAAAGATAATTTGAAGTATGAATTTATATCAATGATTGCTAACAATAAACTTTACCTTAAGTGCATATTACACCTTGACATATTTACTAATAAATGTATGGAGTCGTCAAAACTATGAACACATTCAAAATAATTATCTCATTTAATGTAATTCTTCTTAAATGTTTAAACAGGTATTTTTCACAGTTGTATTAAAAAATATATACACGTATTGTGGCTGCATGATTAAAATATTTTACTGATTGGAATTGATGTAAAATGTTTCCAGACTATTCTTTGATCACGTAGTTCCTAATATATAGGAGTCACATTTCTGCTTGTATAGTCTGAGTACATTACAAATGAATTCTATTCAATAGTTTGATAAGTAGTAAACTTTTTTTATATTTTAATTTTTCCTATATACTAGTTCTGAAGTACACAGAATTGGCACCCCTGAAGTTTGCTCTTTTCACTTCTACCATTATTACAAGTTGTAATTCACCCCCCGGAAAGTAAATAATTTCTCAAATATAGTTTGCAAATAGTTTTTTAAAAAATTATTTTGTAGCACTAAGTAGAGCTCAGTTGTTGACTATAAAGTGATGTGCATTTTCTCAGTGGAAATTAGATCCAGAATCATTAGGGTCTTAACAAAAGAATACCCTATCATAATTCTAGTCATGCATGTCAGCCCAAAAAACTTGCTTATAAAATTCACTGCCAGTAAGTAGCCAAAGTCTCATTTTTTTTCATTACAGAATTTATAAGGTCTTCACTGACAACAAATAAATATAAATTATACCATAAATAATGGTAAGTCTTATTTATGCTCTGGATATGTGAGTCTGTCTTTCCTATTTGGTGGCAGAATATTTGTCTGAGCTCCCAGAGAAGGGAAAGAGACTTACTTTTTTCATTAGTAACAAATATGGATATGATCTTTGGTCATTACAGTCTTTTCAGGTGGATGAAGTTCTAACCAAATGTAGTTTGAGTGAGAATTTTGACATAGGTAATTCTTATTTTTGATGCCTTCTCGAACTTTGCCTTTTGAAAATCAATTGATATGGGGTCCCTTTCTTTCATGCTGTTCTGTTACGCATATACTCTCAAATTTAAATCTTCTCATTCTTCCTATACACGATACTCAGACTCTACGTTTCCTTCACTGCTTCCTGTATTAACCTGCCCTCAGCTTGCTTTATTACTCTCAATGGTATTTGCATCTGGACAGAGGATGAATATTGAAAGAAAAATAATGATAGAATGAGAGCCATCAGTAACAGATGTTTGAGAGGATGTATGTGTGTGTCAGTGTGTGCATATGCACGTGCAGACAGCCTTCCAAGTTACTAAAATTTCCAAGCAGATAGATATATTTTAAGAAGGAAAGCTGTGCTTGAATCTAAACTACAAAATTTAGGAGAAATTTAACTTTCAATAATATACCAGCATTCTTTAAAGAACTTACAGGCTGCATCCATGTCCCTACAAAGGACACAAACTCATCCTTTTTTATGGCTGCAGCTGGAAACCATCATTCTTAGCAAACTATCACAAGAACGGAAAACCAAACACCGCATGTTCTCACTCATAGGTGGGAACTGAACAATGAGATCACTTGGACTCGGGAAGGGGAACATCACACACCGGGGCCTATCATGGGGAGGGGGGAGGGGGGAGGGATTGCATTGGGAGTTATACCTGATGTAAATGATGAGTTGATGGGTGCTGACGAGTTGATGGGTGCAGCACACCAACATGGCACAAGTATACATATGTAACAAACCTGCACGTTATGCACATGTAACCTAGAACTTAAAGTATAATAATAATACAAAATGAATAAATAAATAAATAAAAGAACTTACAGGCTGACAAAATTAATCTAGAATTCAATAATAATAATAGGCAATAATTTAACTTAAGCCCTCATGTTAGAGTTTTGCTTCATTTATTTGTTTTCATAGCCCAGTGGAAATATGGCATGAATGTAGCCTTCATATATCTGATGATCCTTACTAAATATCACCATGATCAACTAATCTAAATTCAATGTATGTTTTCATAGCACGAACACATGTAAACAAATTTAGTCTAACTTGAATACCTCTATTTTCTTTAGCATGTTATCATTCCCCCCAAAGTTAGAAAAACTACAGCATCCTGTTCTCTATTTATCCTGAATCCCCAGACTAGACTACCATATGAGTCTCCCAACTAATCCCTGGTTTTCAAAGTTTACTACTTTATTGCATCTTTCATCCTGCCATCAGACCTATCTTTCTAAAACACATGTAAATCATGCCACCGTCTTTCTTCAAAATTTGTCATGATTTTCCACTGCCTTTGTCATACAATCTGTATTTCTTAGCATGAGATTCATTATCTCCTTTCAACCTCATCTTAGCAAAATTGTTCTTTTAAAAATTGACTGTGGACAGATCACATATACAAATTACTATAGCACGATATTATAGAATTATATACGTGCCACAAGTAAAATTTAATGTATTTCACCAAAAATATGTTTAGAATCTGGTCCTTGTCTCCCTTGCGGATCCTGTAATAGAGTGTAAGTTAAATATAGAGATGTAGTCCAAGTAGAATACAAGGCAAAATATGATATGTATGATTTGTAAAGTCTTACAAAGGAATGACTACTAATGAAAAATAGAAATAGAGTAATATTTTTGGAAAATTGAGCATTTGAACTGAGCCTTGAGATACAAGAAGGGTTTTACCTAATAAAGATGGCAGAAAAAACTTATCCATTATAAGGTGACATGGGCCTGAACTAAGGTAGTGGTGGCATAAATAGAAAGGTAAGCAAAAATGTGAGACACATTACATCATTAAGACTTTTAATTTATATGAGATATGAGGGAGAAGATTTCCAACCTTACAGAATTCTGTCTTGTTTAACTTGCTGCTTTCACCAACCAAGATTGGGTCATGGGGAAGAAAGAGTTTGATGAAGAAATAAGTTACGTTTGGGGTGTCTATAAGATATACGAATGCCAGCCAGGAGGCAGATAGAGTTATACGGTCTGCAGTAGAGATAGAGGTGTTGAAAAAAGGGGTGCTGCAATGTGGTCTTGATGCTGCACGAGGGCTTTGAAAGCCTGAGGCTGGGCTGGCAGTGAGGTAATCAAACGAGGAAGGCTATTGTTGAAAGAGCCGTGGAAAATAGCTCAAAAAACTAACTCATCTAAGTCCTCAAATCATCTCACTTCTATCACGTGTGTTTGGGGCGGGGGTGAAATGAGACAATGTGGGAAAATGTTTAATCCCACATGCATCCGTGTCTGACTGTTTTCCGAAACAAAATCAAAGTGATTTCCTAGATGATCTAAGTTTCCCCTCCAACCTCTCCTCTCCATTAATACAATAGTTTATTGCTATTATAGTTATTTGACATCATGTAATAGCTATTACTACAATTTTTGGATATTATAGTGCTTCAGCGTATTTATAGCTATCATTTCACACAGAGAACAACCTGTTCATTTGCATACACAATAAAGTGTGAGTATTATCAACCCAAAACATTGTAAATCAAAAGATAAATTCTGATATGAGTATAAACTGTGGGCAATTTGCTTTGCTTCTGAGAGTCATCCCTGTGAATGGGTGTATCATTGCACACATCTTTTGTAACACGCTATGGGAAGAAGCTTAATGCCTCAGGTACTGATCTCCAGGAGCTGAACTTAATTTAAGCTGAAAATGTGGACCATAAACTTTTTTTGAAATAGATACGAAAATTGAATCTATTTGGAATTGTTCTTCTCTAGTTCCTGAAGTTTATGGCATGAGCTACATATTTGACATGACAGTGAAAAATTGGGGAAGAAACAGTACTGGTAAAATTGATAGGGAAAGTACTTGAGTAAGTTCTGGATAGAGGTGAACACTTCTTTGGTCATCTCACTTTCTGATATTATAAGGCCACCTATACTCTAGCCTCAGTTAACCACCCACATTGCTTACAATTTTCCAAACGAGACCTTCTATTCCAGCCAAATTGTTGAACAAAAGACTGCTTACTATTCCCTTTTTTCCTTTGTTCACATCATTCTCTATGATTTGAATAACCACAGCTTTTCCTCTGATTATTCAAATCCTACTTATCTTTCAAAGCTTATCTCAGATCTTACATGATCCATATTTAATGAGTATTCCTTCTTCTTCTATCAGAAATTCTTAATACCTACAGGGTTTATTCATGGGTTTCAGAAAGTTCTTGGATTCTCTAAAATGTTTACATTCTTATTATAGGATAGTTCATAGATTCTATACAATTTTCAAAGATGCAGATTAGTTAAGGTTCTACTTAGGACATTTGTTATCTCTTTCATTGCTAGTTTCCTGTTCAAATATACCTTTCTCATAATTTCACCTAAGTCATAGGTGACATTGATATGCTTTATTTCCTACATGACACAGGGTAAGGTTCCTTAAACGTGGTGGTAGGTACTTAGTATACAATAGCTGATTTATCTTTGAGCTACTTTGTATTAAATGGTGACCCTGCCCTATGTGTGTGGCATCTTAAATACCCGTATATATGCTGTAGCTCATTGACAGTAGTGAGACAACCTACAAATCACGCAAATTTTGGCCTTGGAAACATTCTCAGTCAACTCATTAACTTCACTTCCATAATACAATCATCATTTCAGATAATAATATAATTCTCTTTCTATTTTTATGACTAAACCTATCATTAACAGACAATTGATTTTATGAATATTTTCTGCAACTGACATCATTCAAAATATTTCTGCTTAACACTTTAGAAACTCTACATACATATTCCACATATTCCAGTAGAAATACATGATCCCAGCCTTCAAATCAGACACCACAATCACAAAATAATCTAGGAAACACTATCTGTAGAAAAGATTATAATTATTTTAAATTAATATGGAAATTTAACATCAAGTTTCTTTGGAGATTCAGATTAAGAAATTAATCAAAATGAAATGGAGCCATGAGGTAAGGTTTTGTATAGGTAAATTACATGAATGTTTCATCTGATTTTGAGAAATATTAAAAACAGAGGTGTTAGGCAGAAGGTATTATATATGCAAATTCACGAAACCAAATAAGCTGTGTTTATAGAGAAATGAGTAATATAATCTAGGTTGTGGGATGAGTTAGGTAAAACAAGAAATAAATTAGTAGAGGAGTGATGTCAGCAAGATAGTGGAAAAGGAAGTCCTCAGTCCTTGTCCCCTCACAGAAACACCAATTTAGCAACTATTCACAAGTGAAAATGCCTTTGTATAAATTCTAAAACACAGAGGTGAGGCGGCAGTATCCTAATAAAGCATAACAAAATGAGAAAACTTGATTAAAAGGGTTAAAATAAATGGTTTCACTTTGTTCACATTGCTTCTCCCTTAAACCGGTATAGCACCATGGGGGGAAGGACACCTGTGACCCATGAGATCTCCAGTGTGGGAAAGAGAGGTAAAGGTAGATGCTTCACTTCAACAATTTAGGGGGCTACTTAAGAGATCCAGTTTTGTTTTTCTTCAGGCAGAACACAGGGGAAATCGGCACTGCTAGATCACTGGGGACAGCTAAGAACAAAGAAAAGAGGTGGAGCTCTCAGTGACCAGCACACAGATTCCAGTGGTAGTTCTGCACCCCCTGCCAGCTATGTTGCCCAAACAGAGACCTCATCATTAACCTGTCCCAACTTTGGAGTCCCTACAACTGTCAGTGCCTGACTATGGAGCCCAACCAGCAGCTCTAGCCAACCAGAAAGCCTACCCAGAGGCCTTGCTAACCAAGGAGTTTAGCCAGCATCCCCTCCCAACCACAGAGCCCAGAAAACAGCCTCATTCTACCAGAGAGCTTAGCCAGCCACCCTGCCTTACCATGAAGCTCAGTGGAATAAATGCTAAACAACACAAAAGCATATGAAACTACAAATCTCACTGATGAAAATAAATGTAGAAACAAACTGTAGTGGCGGCAGAGAAATCACTTTTAACCCTGGTATAAAAGTATTTCTTAAAGTATTCAGAAAATTACAACCACAAAAACTTGTTAATGAACACACAATATAAAAACAAATTGGCTCAGTGCGGTGGCTCATGCCTGTAATCCCAGCACTTTAGGAGGCCAAGGCAGGTGGATCATGAGGTCAGCAGATCGAGACCATCCTGGCAATACCGTGAAACCCCGTCTCTGCTAAAAATACAAAAAAATTAGCTGGGCTTGGTGGCGGGCACCTGTAGTCCCAGGTACTCGGGAGGCTGAGGCAGGAGAATGGCGTGAACCCCAGAGGCGGAGCTTGCAGTGAGTCGAGATTGTGCCGCTCCAGCCCGGGCAACAGAACGAGACTCCGTCTCAAAAACAAACAAACAAACCAACCAAATAACTTCTAATAGTAATAGTGTGTGGGGGAGGAAGTAAAACTGTAGAGTTTTTGTTTGTTTGTTTGTTTTTAGACAGAGTTTCACTTTTGTTGCCCAGGCTGGAGTGCAATGGTGTGATCTGGACTCACTGCAACCTCCGCCTCCCGGGTTCAATTAGTTCTCCTACCTCAACCTTCCGAGTAGCTGGGATTACAGGCATGCGCCACCAAGCCCGGCTAATTTTTTGTATTTTTAGTAGAGATGGAGTTTCTCCATATTGGTCAGGCTGGTCTCAAACTCCTGACCTCAGGTGATCCACCTGTCTTGGCCTCCCAAAGTGCTGGGATTACAGGCTTGAGCACCGCGCCCAGCCCAGCTGTAGAGTTTTTTAACGTGATTGAAATGAAATTGCTATCGGCTTACAATGAATGGTTATAACAATAATAATTTCAATGCAAGTCTCATGATAAGCACAATTAAAACTTATAGTAGATAAATAAAAGATAAATAGAAAAATATTAACCATATCACCATAAAAATCATAGACTTCAGAGAAAGACAGCAAGAGAATACAGAGGAATGAGAAAACTACAAAATGGCCAGAAAATGATGAAGTATATGGCAATAATAAGTCCTTATCTATTGATAATTTTATTAAATGTGAAGGTATTAAACCAGTCAAAACATATCGAGTGGCTGGATGGATAAAAACAAGACCAAATTATATGCTGTGCACAAGAGACTCACCTTAGACTCAAGGACACACATAGGTTGAAAGTGAAGAAATGGAAAGGCATTTCATGAAGATAGTAACCAAATAAGAGCAGAGGGGATATATTTGTATCAAGTAAAACAAATTATATAAAAAACTGTTACAATGGGCAAAGTCATCACATAATGATAAAAGGTCAATACAGTAGGAAGATATAAAATCATAAATATATATCAACCCCAGATCAAAGCACCTCCATACATAAAGTAAACATTGACAGATCTCAAGGGAATAAAATAAAATAATACAATAACAGTAGGAGGCTTCAATATTCAACTTTTAGTAATGGATAACCATCCACAAAGACAATTAATAAGGAAACAGAAGACTTAAACAACACTATAGACCAAGTGGATCTAAAAGACCTTTATGAAACATTCCATCCAACAGGAGCAGAACTTTCATTCTTTTCAAGTGCGCATGAAGTATTCTCTGCAATAGGTAACATGCTAGGTTACAAAAGAAGTCTTAACAAATTTAAGAAAACTGAAATCATTCCATGTACCTTTTCTAACCGCAGTGGAAGAAGAGTAGAAATTGAAAACAAAAGGAAGTCAAGAAAGGAATCAAATACATGGAAATTAAGCAACATACGCTTGAACAACTATCAGGTCAAAGGGGAAAGCAAAAGGAAAATCAGAAAATTTCTCAATACAAGCAAAAACTAAAATGCACCATGCCCGCATGTGTGGGGTACAACAAAAGCATTACCAAGAGTGAAGTTATATTAATGAATGACTATATTAAAAAATAAAAGTATTCTTAAATAAGCAACCTAATAGTACACTTCAAAGAGCTAGAAAAGAACCACAAATTAAGCCCAATGATGGCAGATTGAAAGAAATAGTAAAGATTAGAGAGGAAACAAATGAAATAGAGGATAAGAAAACAGTATAAAAACTGATGAAACGAAGAGTTGGTGTTTGACCATAGTGAATGAAATTGACAAATATTTAGTTAAACTGTGTAAAATAAAAAGGGAAGAAGAGGAGGTGGAGCAAGATGGTGGAATAAAAGGCTCTAAAGACGGTTTCCCCTGCAAGGGCATCAGTTTAAAAACTATCTACACAGAAAAAGCACCTTCATCGGAACCAAAAATCAGGTAAGCACTCATAGTGCTTAACTTCATAGATGTTAACTTCATATTAGTGAAAGATGCTCTGAAGAGGCACAAAAAACAGTCTTGAATTGCAATTGCCAGCCCTTCCCCACCCACTGCACAGGTGGCATGGTGCAAAGAGTGACTCTGGGTGCTGGGGGAAAGACAGCACAGCAATTTTTGAGGTAATGAACTCAGTGCTGTCCTGTTAGAGCAGAAAGAAAAACCAGGACAAACTCAGCTGATACCTGCCCACAGAGAGAGCATTTAAACCAGCCTTAGCCAGAGGAGAACCCTAATCCAAGTGATGGGAACTTGAGTTCCTGCAAACCTTGCCACCAAAGGCTAAAGTGCTCTCGACCTTTAAGTTAACTTGAAAGGCATTGTAGGCCATAAGGATTTCAAATCTTAGGTGAGTCCCAATCGTGAACTGGGACCACAGAGAGTGACCTGGAGGGAGCATGAGACCTTCTGAGACACCAGCTGGGACAGCTGAGGGAGTACTGGCTTTTCCCCTCTCCTAACCCCAGACTGCACAGCTCACGGCTCCAAAAGAGGCCCCTTCCTTTAGCCTCAGCAAAGAAGAGGGAAGAGTAGGGAAGACTGTGTCTTGCATCCTGGATACCAGTTCAGGCACAGCAGGATAAGGTACTAGTCATAATCATAAGATCCCTGTTCCAGGCTCTGTCTTCCAGGTGACATTTCTAGACACACACTGGGCCATATGGGGACCTGTTGCTTTGAAGGAAAGCTTCCCAGTCCTGGCATCATTCATCACTTGCTAACTGCAGAGCCCTTGGGCTCTGAATAACAAACAGCGACACCCAGCTACTACATCGATGGGCTTGCATGAGCCTTTGAGGTGTACTGGCTTCAGGTGAGACTCAACACATTACCAGCTGTGGTGGTTATGGGGCAAAACTCCTGCTTGAGGAAAAGCAGAGGGAAAGCTAAAGTGGAATTTATCTTGCATCTTACGTACCAACGCAGCCATAGAGGGGAAGAGCACTAAGTGGGTACTTGCGGTACCTGATTTCAGGACTTGACTCTCTTTGACATTATTTCTGCACCTGCCGTGGGCCAGAGGGGATACCATTGTCCTAAAGAGTGAGTCCCAGGCCAGGCAGCATTCACCACAAACTGAAATAAGAGGCCATGAGCCTTAAGGGAACATCAGTGGTAGTCTGGCAGTACTCTTCATGGACTCTGATGGCAGTGACTATGTGGTGAGGCTCCTCTGCTTTTGAAAAGGGGAGGGAAGAGAAGGAAGAACTGCATCCTGTGGTTTCTTTGCCACCTCAGCTGCAGTACAATAGAACACCAGGTAGTTTTCTAAGTTGTTTGACTCTAGTGGCTTACTACTTGATGGTACCTCTCGACTGAATGGGGTCTGAGAGAACCTGCTGCCATGAAGTAAAAGACACAGACCTGGCTGGTTTTGCCACTTGCTGCTTGTAGATCCTCAGGGCCTTGGAAACATAAGCAGTAACCAGGGAGTGGTTACAGCAGACCTTGGGCAAGACTCAGCACTGTGCTTTCTTCAGGTCTGACCCAGCACAGTCATAGTGATGGTGGCCACAGAGGTGCTTGTGTCACTACCCCCAGCTTTCAGGGGTCCAGAACAGAGAGATACTCTGTGGGATAAAATGAGGCAAAGAACATGAGTCTCTGCCTGGTAGTCCATATAATCTGATCTTGTTTGAGTCCACAAAGGTGGTACCTCTACAAACCTGCAAGAACTACAGCATTACTGAGTTGGGGCTCCCCCTAAAGCAGTTAGTTACAGCTTGGATCACAACATGTAAGTATTTTCAAATATCTGGAAAGCCTTTACAATAAGGACAGTTATAAACAAGCCTTAAACAGTGAAGACTACAATAAATATCTAATTTTTTAATGCCCAGACACTGAAGAACCTCTAGTAGCACCAACACCATCCAGGAAAACACGACCTCACAAAATGAAATAAATAAGCCACCAGGGACTAATCCTGGAGAAACAGAGATATATGACCTTTCAGACAGAGAATTCAAAATAGCTGTGTTGAGGAAACCCAAAGAATTTGAAGATAACATAGTAAAAGAATTCAGAATTCTATCAGATAAGTTTAAAAAAAAGATTGAAATAATTAAGAGAATCAAGCAGAAATTCTAGAGCTGAAAAATTTAATTGGCAGACTGAAGAATGCATCAGAGGCTTTTTTAATTTGTTAAAAAATTAAAATAATTTTTGGGGGTACATAGTACATTTATAAGGTACATGAGATGTTTTGATAAATGCATGCAATGTGAAATAAGCATGTCATAGAGAATGATATATCCATCCCCACAAGCATTTGTCATTTGAATTATAAACAATCCAATGGCAAGAGACAAAGGTCTAGTTTCATTCATTTGCATATGGCTATTAAGCTTTCCCAGCACAATTTATTGAAGAGACTGTCTTTTCCCCAGTGTGTGTTATTGTCACCTTTGTCCAAAATGAGTTCACTGTAGTTTTGTGGATTACCTTCTCAGTTATCTATTCCTTTCTATTAGTCTTTTTTGTCTGTTTCTATGCCAGGTACCATGCCATTTCGGTTACTATAGCTCTGTAGTATAATTTGAGGCTAGGTAATGTGAATCCATCTAGTTTTGTATTTTATGCTTAGGATAGCTTCAGCTACTCTAGAACTTTTGTTATTCCATACAAATTTTCGTACTGTTTATTCTATTTCTGTGAAGAATGTCACTGATATTTTGATAGGAATTGCATTGAATCTGTGGATAGATTTTGGTAACATAGAAATTCTAACAATATTGATTCTTCCAATCCATAAACATGAAATATTTTTACATTTTTGGTGTCCTCTTCAATTTCCTTCAGTGATTTGTAGTTTTTATTATAGAGATGTTTCACTTGTTTGGTTAAGCTAATTCTGAAGTATTTAATTTTATGTGTGGTTGTTGTAAATACAATTAATTTTTAAATTTATTTTTCACATTTCTCATTGCTGACACATAGATGTGCTTTTAATTTTTGTATGTTGATTTTGTATTATGCAACTTTACTGAATTTGTTTATCAGTTCTAATAGTTTTATTGTGGAGTCTTTAGGGTTTTTCCAAGTAGAAGATCATATAGTTAGCAAACAAGGATAATTTGACCTCTTCCTTTCCAATTTGGATGCCTTTATATCTTCTCTTGTCTGATTGCTTTAGCTAGAACTTCCAGTAGTATATGGAAAAACAGTGGTGACAGTCAGTATCCTTGTTGAGTTTCAGATTGTAGAGAAAAACTTGCAGTTTTTTCCCATTCAGTATGACACTAACTATGGGTCTGTCATGTATGGCTTTTATTATGTTGTGGTATGTTCCTTATATACCTGGTTGTTTCAGCGTTTTTATCATGAAGGAATGTTGAATTTTATGAAACAATTTTTCAGCATAAATTGAAATGGTCATATGGTTTTATCTATTATTATATTTATATAACATATCACATTGATTGATTTGCATATGTTGAACCATCCTTACATCCTAGGTATAAATCTCATTTGGTTTTGATTAATGACCTTTCTAATATATTGTTGAATCTGATTTGTTAGCATTCTGTTGAGAAATTTTGCATCAATTTTCATAAAAATCATTGGTCTGCAGTTTTCTTTTTTTGATGTGTCTTTGGTTTTCGTATCAGGGTAATATTGGCCTTTTAGAATGAGTTTGGAATTATTTTCTCCTCCTATATATTTCTGAATAGTGTGAATAGGATTGGAATTATTTTTTTTTCTATAAATGTTTGGTATAATTCAGCAGTGAAGCCTTCAGGTTTAGGGCTTTTGTTTTATTTTATTTTATTTTTGAAATATGTTCTATTATGGCATTGATATTGTTACTTTTGATTGGTGTCTTCAGGTTTTGGATTTCTTCCTGGTTCAATCTTGGTAGGCTGTATGTATTTAGGAATTCACCTATTTCTTCTTGATTTTCAAATTTACTGGCATATAATTGCTCATAGTAGCCATGAATAATCTTTTGAATTTCTGCAGTATCAGTTGTAATGTCTTCTTTTTCATCTCTGATTTTATTTACTTAGATCATCTCTCCTTTTTTGTTAGTTAGTCTGGCTACAGGTTTGTCAATAATTTTTTAGCTTTTCAGAAAATCAACTTTTCGTTTCATGGATATTTTGTAAATTTTTTAATTTCAATTTTATTTCTGTTCTGATCTTTATTATATCTTTTCTTCTACTAATTTTGGGTTTGGTTTGCTCTTGCTCTTCTAGTTATTTAAGATGCATTATTAGATTGTTTATTTGAAGTTTTTCCTCTTTTTGATATAGGCACTTACAGCTATAAACTTATAAAGCTCTGAGTACTGCTTTTGCTGTATCTCATAGATTTCGTAATGTTATGTTATCATTATCATTTGTTTCAAGAAATTTGCAATTTCCTTCTTAATTTCTCCATTAACCCACTGATCATTTAGGGACATATTGCTTCCAAATTTTCTCTTGTTATTAATTTCTAGTTTTAGTCCATTCATTAAATTTAGTCCAGAGAAGCTGTTTGGTATTGTGGTTTTTTAGAATGTTTTAAGATTTTTTTAGTGACCTAACATATGGCCTACTTTTTTTTAGAATTATCCATATACTGAGGAAAATAATGTGTATTCTACAGCTCCTGGATGAAATTTTCTGTAAATATCATTTAGATACATTTTGTCTATAGTGCACATTAAGTCTGATGTTTCTGTTGATTTTCTGTCTGGAAAATCTGTCCAGTGCTGAAAATGTGGTGTTGAAGTCTGCAGGTATTACTGTATTGAAATTATAACTATCTTTAGCTCTAATAATATTTTTATATATGTCTAGATGCTCCTTTATTGTATGTATATATATTTACAATTGTTATATCCCTTTGCTGAAATGAGCCCTTTATCATTATATAGTGACCCTCTTTGTCCCTCGTAGTTTTTATCTTGAAATCTGTTTTCTCTGATATAAATATAGTGACTCTTACTTTTTTTGTTTATTTGCTTTCATTGGCATAGAATACCTTTTGCCATCACTTTATTTTATGTCTATGTGTGTCTTTATAGGTGAGGTGTGACTCTTGTAAGCAACAGATCATTGGGTTTTGTTTTCTAATCCATTCAGACACTCTGTGTCTTTTGACTGGACAGTTTAGTCTATTTATGGTCAGTGTTATTATTGATAAGCCAGAACTTACTCCTGTCACTTTGTTATTTGTTTTCTGGTTGTTTTGTGGTCTTCTCTTTCTCTTTCCTTTATTCCTTTCTTCCTGTAGCAAAGATGATTTTCTCTGGTGATATGCTTCAGTTTTTTGTTTTTTATTTTTTGTGTATCCATTGTATGTTTCTTGGTTTGAGGTTACCAAGAGGCTTGCAAATAGTGTCTTATAACACATTATTTTAACCAGATAAAAACTTAACATTATTTTCATAACAAACAAGAAAAATGAAAACTAATGAAAATTCACCTTAACTTCATCCCCATTTTTAACTTTTGGTTGTTTCTATTTACGTATTATTGCACCATGTCTTGAAAAATTGTTGTAGTTATTATTTTTATGACTTTTTATTTAGTCTTTCTACTTAAGATAACAATAGTTTACATATCACAATTATAGTGTTATAATATTCTTTGTTTTTCTGTCTACTTACTATTACCATTAAGTTTTGTACTTTCATGTTAGTTTTTTATTACACATTAATATTTTTTTGATTCCTGATTGATATACCCCCCTTATGATTTCTCATAGGATGGATCTGGTATTGATAAAATCCCTCAGCATTTTTTTTTTCTGGGAAAGTCTTTATTTCTCCTTCAGGTTTGAAAAATATTTTCCAAAAATATACTATTTTAGGGTATCATTTTTTTCCTTCAGCACTTAAAATATTTCATGTCACTCTCTCCTGGTCTGTAAGATTTCCATTGAAAAGTCTGCCAAAACAACAGATACTGGAGAGGATGTGGAGAAATAGGAATGCTTTTACACTGTTGGTTGGAGTGTAAATTAGTTCAACTATTGTGGAAGACAGTGATTTCTCAAGGATCTAGAACCAGAAATACCATTTGAACCAGCAATCCCATTACTGGGTATATACCCAAAGGATTAGAAGTCATTCTACTATAAAGACAGATGAACACCTATGTTTATTGCAGCACTATTCACAATAGCAAAGACTTGGAACCGACCCAAATGCCCATCAATGATAGACTGGATAAAGAAAAAGGTGGCACATATACACCGTGGAATACTATGCAGCCATAAAAAAGAATGAGTTCATGTCCTTTGCAGGGACATGAATGAAGCTGGATACCATCATTCTGAGCAAACTGTCACAGGAATAGAAAACCAAACACTGCATGTTCTCACTCATAAGTGGAAGTTGAACAATAACACATGGACACAGGGAGGGGAACATCACACACTGGGGCCTGTCAGGGGGTTGGGGGCAAGGGGTTGAGGGCAAGGGGTTGGGGTCAAGGGTTGGGGGCAAGCATTAGGATAAATACCTAATTCATTCAGGGCTTAAAACCTAGATGATGGGTTGATGGGTGCAGCAAACCACCATGGCACATATATACCTACATAACAAACCTGCACTTTCTGCACATGTATCCCAGAACTTTAAGTATAATAAATAAATTTAAAAAAAAGAAAAGTTCCCTGCCAGACACATTGGAGCTCTACTGTATGTTATTTGTTTCTTCTCTCTTCCTGCTTTTAGGATCCTTTTTTATCCTTGACCTTTGGCATTTTGGTTATTAAATGCCTCACAGTAGTCTTCTTTATGTTCCATATCCTTGTACTTGGATATTGATAGATTTGTCTAGGTTTGGCAAATTCTGTTATTCCTTTGAATATAATTTCTACCTGTATCTCTTTCTCTACCTTTTATTTGTGGCCAACAACTCTTATATTTATCTTTCTGAGGCTATTTTCTAGATCCTGTAGGTATGCTTGTTTTTCTTTTGTCTCCTCTTACTGTATATTTTCAAATAACTTGTTTTCGAGTGCACTGATTCTTTCTTCCGCTTGATCCATTCTGCTCCTTAAATACTCTGATGCATTATTCAGTAGGCAATTGTGTTATTTAGCTCTGGAATTTCTGCTTGATTCTTTTTAATTATTTGAATACCTTTGTTAAATCTATCTGATAGAATTCTGAATGCCTTTTCTGTGCTACCTTGATTTTTTTTTTTTTTTGAGTTTTCAAAGCACAACCATTTTGAATTTTCTGTATGAAAGATTACATATCTGTGTTTCTCCAAGATTGATTTCTGATGCTTTATTTAGTTCATTTCATGAGGTCATGTTTTCCTGGATGGTGTTGATGCTAATAGATGTTCTTTGGTGTCTGGGCATTGAAGAGTTATGTATTTATTGTTGTCTTCATTGTCTGGGATTATTTGTAGCTGTCTTGCTTGGGAAAGCTTTCTCGACATTTGAAAGGACTTGGGTATTTTGACCTTAGCTGTTTCTCTGTTAAGGGTCACTCCAAACCCAGTAACGCTGTGGTTCTTGCAGACTCATAGAGGTATCACCTTGATAGTCTTGCACAAGATTCAGGAGAATTCTCTGAATTACCAGGCAGAGACTTGTTCTCTTCCCTTACTTTTTCCAAAACATATGGAGTCTGTTTCTCTCTGTTCTGAACCACTGAAAGCTGGGAGTCAAGTGACACAAACACCCTTGTGACCACCACTACTATGACTGCTGGATCAGGCATGAATCCAACACAGTTCTACATCTTGCTCGAGGCCTGCCATAACCACTCCCTGGCTACAGCCTATGCTTGTTCAAGGCCCCAGGGCTGTATCATCAGCAGGTGGCAAGGCCAGCCATGCCTGTGTCCTTTCCATCAGGATGCGAAGGTCCACTGGGTGCAATTTGGGTCCAGAAGTGTGGTCTAGGAGTCAGGGACTAGATTAAAGTATCTTAAAAGTCTTCCTGGTATTCTACTGCATTGCAGCTGAGCTGGCACTCAAACCACAAGACAATTTTTTCCCTCTTATCCCTCCCTTTTACAAAGGCAGAGAAGTATTGCCTGGTAGCCACTGCCATCTCACACCATAAAGAGTACTGCCAGACTACCACCCAATGTTCCCTTAAGGCCCAAGGGCTCTTAAGTCAGCCTGTGGTGAATGGTGAATGCTGCCTGCCCTGGGACTCAACCTTCAGGGCATTGGACTCCCCTCTGGCCAAGGGCATGTTCAGGAAAGCCATTCAAGAATCACCTCCTGGTTTCAAGGACCCCACGAGCACATTTGGTGGTCTACACCCCTGTAGTGGTGTTGGTGCCTAAGGTGTGAGATAAAGACCCCCTTACTTTTTCATCTGCTTTTCTTTAGCAAAAGGAGTTTCGCCCTATATGCACCACAGCTGATAGTGCACTGAGTCTCATCTGAAGCCAACAGGTCTCAGAGGCTCACCAAGGCCCAAGGTGTAGTATCTGGATAGTGCTGCTGGTTATTTAGGGATCATTCAGTTAGCAGGTAATGAAGACTGGCAGGACTGAGTCCTTTCCTTCAAGGCAGCATATTACCTCGTGTCCCAGCGTATGTATAGAAGTGTTCTCTGGGAGCTAGTTTCTGGAACAAGAGCCTCACTACTCTGACTAATGCCCCATCCTATTGTGGCTGAGGTGGTATTCAAGATGCAAGACAAAGTCCCGCCCACTCTTTCCTGTCCTCAAGAGGAAGAAAGGGATGTTTTTTGGAGCTGGGAAATGTGCAGCCTGGGGTTAGGGAAAGGGTGATGCCAACACTCCCTTGGCTGCCATAGCTGTTGTCTTAGTATGTTGCATGCCCCTCAAGTCCACTGTCTCTGAGTCTAGTTCCATCCTTGGACTCTCCTATAAGTTGCAGTTCTTATGATCTATACTGTCTTTCAAGTTTACTTAGAGACCTAGAGCACTTTGGCCATTGGTGGAGAGGTTTGTGGGCGCTCAAGTTTGGACTACTGGAATCAGCAATTCCCCCTTGGCTACGACTGGTTTAAATGCTCTCTCTGTTGGTGGGCACCAGGTGTGTTTGGTTCGGTTTTCTTTTGTGCTCTAACAGGATAGCAGTGAGTTCAATGCCTTACAATTACTTTTCTTTCCCTCTCCCAGTGCCCAGAGAAGCTCTCTGCACCATCCTGAAGTTGCTGGGGTGGGGAATTGGAAACATCTGTGGTTCAAGGCTTTTTTTTTTTTTTTTTTTTTTTTTAACTCTTCAGTACCTTTTTCAGCAATATAGTTAAACTTGGGTACTATGAGTCCTTATATGATTTTTGGTTCTGATGAATATGTGTTTTTTTCTGTGTAAATAGTTGTTAACTTGGTGTCCTTGTTGGGGGCAAAATCAATGAAACTTTGTATTCCAGCATTTTGCTTGGAAGTCCTCCAGAGTCTTTTAATAGTAGAATTGATCAAGCTGAATAATTAGTGAGCTTGAAGAAAGGCTGTTTGAAAATACACAGGGCAGATAAAAGAAAAACAGAATATAAATCAATGAAACACACCTACAGGATCTTGAAAATATTCTCAAAAGGACAAATCTAAGAGTCATTGGCCATAAAGATGAAGTAGAGAGAGATTACACTAGAAAGTTTGTTCAAAGGGATAATAACAGATAACTTTCCAAACCTAGATAAATATGTTAGTATCTAAGTACAGGAAGGTTATACAACACCAAGTGGATTTAACCCAAAGAAAGCTACCTCAAGGAATTTAATAATCAAACACTCAAAGGTCAAGGAAAAGAAAAAAATTCTAAAAGCAGCAAGAAGAAAGAATCTTATAAGATACAATAGAGCTACAATGTGTCTGGCAGCAGACTTTTCAGTGGAAACCTTACAGGCCAGGAGACAGTAGCATAACATATTTAAAGTACTGAAAAAAAAAAACAACCCTTTTTCATCTAATAGTATAACCAGGAGAAATATCCTTCAAACATGAATGAGAAATAAAGACTTTCTGAAATAAACAAAAGCTGAGGGATTTTATGAGCAGATATGGCATATAAGAAATGCTAAAGGGAATATTTTATTCAGAACTAAAAGGACTGTAATGAGCAATAAGTAACCACCGGAAGGTTAAAAAAAAAAAAAACAACTCACTAGTAATAGTAAGTACAGGGAAAAATGCAGACAATTATAATACTGTAACTGTGATGTATTAACTATTCTTTTGCTAAGTAGAAAGACTAAATGATGAACTAGTCAAGACTAATAGCTAAACATTTTCAAGACATAGACAGTACAATGAGATACGAATATAAGTAAAAGTTAAAAAGCAGAGGAATAAAATTAAGTGGAGTGGTAGAGTGTTTATTTGTTTTGTTTTTCTTGTTTATTTGTTTGTGTATGGGAACAGTGCTAAGCTGTTGTCAGGTGAAAATAATGGGTTATATAAGATATTATTTGCAAACCTCATGGTAACTTCAAACTAAAAAACATACAAGGGAGGAATAAAAAGTAAAAAGCAAGAAACTGAGTAATATCAAAAGAGAAATTTACCTTCATTAATGGAAGACAGAGAGAGATGAAAGAAAATAGGAAAGATCACAAAATAACCAGAAAACAAAAAAACAAAATGGCAAGAGTAAGTATTTACTTATCAGTAATAACCAAGCTCTCCCATCAAAGGACAAAGAGTGACTGAATGGATTAAAAAGCAAGACCCATTAATCTGTTTTGTACTAGAAACACACTTCACATATAAAGACAAACATCATTTTACTCTTTTTTATATACTCAATGGGTATTGGGCACTTAGGTTGGTTTCATATCTTTGCAATTTTTAATTGTGCTGCAATAAGCATATATGTGCTGGTGTCTTTTTGATATATTGACTTCTTTCCTTTAAGTAGATGCTTAGTAGTGTGATTGCTATACCAAATGGTGGACCTACTTTTAGTTCTTTCAGAAATCTCCCTACTGTATTCCATAGAGATTGTACTAGTTAACATTGCCACCAGGAGTGTATAAGCACTCCATTTTCACTGCATTCATGCCAACATCAATTTTTTCTTGACTTCATCATAATGGCCATTCTGTGGTGATTATTACAAAGTCCAGAAACAACAGATGCTGGCGAGATTGCAGAGAAAAAGGAACAGTTTTCCACTGTTGGAAGGACTGTAAATTTAGTTCAATCCCTGTGGAAGACAGTGTGGTGATTCTTCAAAGATCTAGAGGCAGAAATACCATTTGATCCAGTAATCCCATTACTGGGTATATACCCAAGGAATGTAAATCATTCTATTATAAATGTATATGCATGGATATTTTCATTGCAGCACTATTGACAATAGCAAAGACATGGAATCAACCTAAATGCCAATCAATGATAGACTGGATAAAGAAAATGTGGTACATATACACCATGGAATACTATGCAGCTATAAAAAGGAATGAGATCGTGTCCTTTGCAGGGACATGCATGGAGCTTGAAGTCATTATCTTCAGCAAAGTAACACAGGAACAGAAAACCAAACAACACATGTTCTTACTTATAAGTCAGAGCTGAAAAATGAGAACACATAGACACATGGAGGGAACAACATACACTGAGACCTGTTGGGTGGTGGGGGAAAGGCAGAGCATCAGGAAGAATAGCTTATGGATGCTGGGCTTAATGTCTAGATGATGGGTTGATCTGTGCAGCAAATCGCCATAGCACATGTTTACCTATGTAAAAAACCTACACATCCTGCACATGTACTCTGGAACTTAAAGCAAAAGTTTAACAAAAAATAATAATGGGCATTCTGGTTGGGGTAAGTATATATCTCATTAAAATTTTAATTTGCATTTCCCTGATGATTAATGAAATCTAGCTTAATTTTTTCATGTTTATTGACCATCTGTGTATATTCTTTTGAGAAATGTCTATTCATGTTATTTGCTCACTTTTTCTTGCTAATTTGTTTGAGTTCATTTTAGATTCTGGATATTAGTCCTTGGAGGCATAGTTTGCAAATATTTTCTCCCATTGTGTGTGTTATTTTCTCTGATGATTATTTCTTTTGCTGTATTTCATTTGCTTTTTAGTTTCATTAGGTCTCATTTAGTTATTTTTGTTTTAGTTGTGTTTGCTTTTGGGGTCTTAGTCATGAATTCTTTGTCTAGGAACATGTCCAGAAGGGTTTTTCCAGGTTATCATCCAGAATTTTTATGGTTTTAGATCATTGGCCAGACACAGTAGGCTCATGCCTGATATCCCAACACTTTGGGAGGTCAAGGTGTGAGGATTGTTTGAATCCAGGAGCTTGAGCAAATGAGATTACAACAAACTGTAAAGTTCCTGCACAGCAAAGGAAACAATTAACTGAGTAAAAATATACCCTACAGAATGGGAGGACATATTCTGCAAACACACCTGTGATAAGGGGCTACTAACCAAATAAATAAAGAACTCGCACAACTCAATATCAAGGAAACAAATGGATTAAGAATGAGCAACTGAACCAGGTGCAATGGCTCACACCTGCAATCCTAGCACTTTGGGAGGCCAAGGCAGGTAGATCATTTGAACCGAGGAGCTCAAGAGCAGCCTGAACAATATGTCAAAACTCATCTACAAAATTAAAATAAAAAAAATCAACCGAAAATGGTGACATGCACCTGTAATCCCAGCTACTTGAGAGACTGGGATTGAGGTGAGAGGTGAGGTGAGGTGGATCACCTGAGCCTGGGATCCTGAGGCTGCAATGAACTGAGATGATGCCTCTGAACTCCAACCTGGGTGACAGGGTGAGACTCTGTCTCAAAAAAAAAAATAATAATAATAATAAGGCAAATGACCTGAATAGACATTTCTCAAAAGAAGGCATACAAATAGCCAATAGGCATATTAAAATATACTAAAATCTAAAAGATATGCAAATTAAAACCACAATGTGATATAATCTCACACCTATTAGGAAAGCTATTATTAAAAAAAAATATATAAGAGTTGACAAGGATGTGGAGAAAAGGGAACTGCCATACACTGTTGGTGTGAATGTAAATTATTACAACCATTATGGCAAAGTGTATAGATGTTCTTCAAAAACTTAAAAACAGACCTGATCAATGATCCAGCAATTCAGCTACTCAGTCTATATCCAAAGGATTTGAAATCAGTATGCTGAAGAAATATCTGCACTCTAATTTTGGCAGCATTATTCACAACAGTAGCCAAGATACAGAAAGAATGTAAGTGTTCAGCAGTGAATGAAAAAAATAACAAAAATTGGTATATACACACAGTGGAATATTATCCAGCCTTAAAAAAGAAGAAAATCCTGCCAGATAATAGATGAATGGATAAAAGAAAATGTTATATATACACACAATGGGATACCATTCAACCTCACAAAATCCAAACACAGGACAACAAATACCACATATTCTCACTTACATGTGGAATTTAAAACAACTGACTTTATAGAAGTAGAGAGTAGAATGGGGATGAGGGAGCAATGAGGAGACAATAATCAAAGTATACAAAGCCTCCCCATTATATAAGGAATGAACTTGATTTCTTTGAGATCTACTGTACGACAAGTTGAATATAGCTAGTAATTGAGTACTGCACATTTCAATATTGATGAGAGTAACTCTCAAATGTTCTCATCCCCTTTATGTAATTTGCTTCTTTACTTCTGCTGCTTTCAGGACTCTCTCATTGTCCTTGATTTTTGCCATTTCGATAACATATCTTGGTGTTCTCTTACTTAGATCAAATATTTCTGAAGACTTTTGACCTCCTTGATATATTTGGATATTTATATTATTCTCTAGATTTGGAAAGTTTCTGCCATTATTTCTTATAATATGCTTTTTACCCATTTATCTCTCTCTTTCTTAAAATTCCATAAAATAATTATTTTCTCTTTTGATGATATCCCATAAATTCCATAGAATTTCTTCTTCTTTTTAAATATCTTCTGACTATATCTTGTCAAATAACCTGTCTTTCAGCTCACTTATTTCTGGTTGATCAATTCTGCTTTTGATGCTGACTATTGAATTTTTTGTTTTATTTATTATATTGTTAAGCTACAGAATTTCTTTTGATTCGTAAATCATTTAAATCTACTAAATTTTTGTTACCCTGATTTTCTTGAATTGTTTCTCTGTGTTTTCTGAAATTTCATCATTTTTTTCTTAAAAAATTATTTTAAATTATTTTTTCATGCAGTTCATATGTCTTCATCTCTTTGCAGGTCAGCCAATGAGATATTATTTTGTCTTTGTTGTGTTATATCTCCTTGGTTTCTATTTATTTATTTAAATTGTGTTTTATTTCAATAGTTTTGAGGGAACAAGTGGTTTTTAGTTACATGGTTAAGTTCTTTACTGTTGATTTCTGTGATTTTGGTGCACACATCACCTGAGAAATGTACACTGTACCCAGTGTGTAATCTTTTATCCCTCACCCCAACCCCACCCTCTGCCCTGAGTCCTCAAGGTCCATTACATTATTTCTATGCCTTTGCATCTTTATAGCTTAATTCCCACTTATAAGGGAGAATATATGATATTCGGTTTTCCATTCTTGAGTTACTTCACTGAGAATAATGGTCTCCAACTCCACTGAGGTTGCAGGAAATGCCATTATTTTATTCCTTTTTGTGGTTGAGCAGTATTCCATGGTGTGTATATACCACATTTTCTTCATCTACTCATTGGTTGATGGGCATTTAGGTTGGTTACACATTTTTGAAATTGTAAATTGTGCTGCTGTAAACATGCATGTGCAAGTGTCTTTTTCATATAATTACTTCTTTTCCTTTGGGTAGATACCCAGTAGTGTGATTGCTGGATTCAATGGTATTTCTACTTTTAGTCGTTTAAGGAACCTGGATAGTGTTTTCCATAGTGGTTCTATTAGTTTACATTCCCACTAGCAGTGTAAAAGTGTTCCCTTTTCACTGCATCCACGTCAACATCTATTATTTTTTATTTATTTAATTATGACCACTTTTGCAGGAGTAAGGTGATATCTCATTGTAGTTTTAATTAGCAGTTTTCTGATAATTACCGATGTTGAGCATTTTTTATGTTTGTTAGCCATTTGTATATCCTCTTTTGAGAATTGTGTATTCATATGTCCTTTGACCGCTTTTAATGAGATGATTTGTTTTATTACTGATTTGTTTGAGTTCTTTGTAGGTTGTAGATATTAGTCCTTTGTTGGATGCATACTTTGAGAATATTTTATCCCACTCTGTGGGTTTTCTATTTACTCTGCCAATTATTTCTTTTGCTGTACATGTGCTTTTTAGTTTAATTAGGTCCTATTCATCTATTTTTGCTTTTGTTGCATTTGCTTTTGGGTTCCTGGTCATTAATTCTTTTCCTAAGCCAATGTCTAGAAGAGACTTTCTGATGTTATCTTCTATAATTTTTACGGTTTCTGGTATTAGATTTAAGTCTTTAATCCTTCTTGAGTTGATTTTTCTATACGGTGAGAGATGAGGATCCAGTTTCATTCTTGTACATGTGGCTTGCCGATTACCCCAGCACCATTTGTTGAATAGATGTCCTTTCTCTATTTTATGTGTTTGTTTGCTTTGTTAAAGATCAGTTGGCTGTCAGTATTTGGCTTTATTTCTGGGTTTTCTATTATGTTACACTGGTCTATATGAATATTTTTATACCAGTGCCATGCTGTTTTAGTAAATATAGCCTTGTAGTATGGTTTTAAGTCAGGTAATGTTATGCCTGCAAATTTGTTCTTTTAGCTTAGTATTGCTTTGTCTATGTGGGCTCTTTATATGTTCCATAAGAATTTTAGAATTTTTTTCTATTTCTGTGAAGAATGATGATGGTATTTTTATGGGAATTATATTGAATCTGTAATTTGCTTTTGACAATATGGTCATTTTCACAATACTGATTCCACCCATCCATGAGCATGGGATGTGTTTCCATTTGTTTGTGCCATCTTTTCAAGGAGTGTTTTGTAGTTCGCCTTGTAGAAATTGTTTACCTCCTTGCTCAACTATATTCCTAAGCATTTTATTTATTTTTTTCAGGTGTTGTAAAAGGAATTGAGTTCTTCATTTGATTCTCAGCTTAGTAGTTGTTTGTGTACAGCAGTGCTACTGATTTGTGTACAATGATATTGTATCCTGAAGCTTTACTAAATTTATTTATCAGATCTAGGAGATTTTTGGATGAGTCTTCGGGGTTTTCTAGGTACAAAATCATCTTATCAGGGAACATTTACAGTTTGATTTCCTCTTTATCAATTTGGATACCCTTTATTTCTTTCTCTTGTCTGATTGCTGTGACTAGTACTTCCAGTACTATATTGAATAGAAGTGGTAAAAGTTGGTATACTTTTCTTGTTTCAGTTCTCTGGGGGAATGCTTTCAACTTTTTCCCACACAGTATGATGTTGGCTGTGGGTTTGTCACAGATGATTTTTGTTATTTTGGGGTATGTTCCTTCTATGCCTATTTTGCTGGGGGCTTTAATCATAAAGGGATGCTGGATTTTTTCAAATGCTTTTTTTTTTTTTTTTTACATCTATTGAGATTATCACATTATTTTTTAAAAATTCTGTTTATATGATGTATCACATTTATTGACTTATGTATGCTAAATCATTTGTGCATCTCTAGTATAAAACCCACTTGATCATGATGTATTATCTTTTTGATATGCTGTTGGAATAAGTTAGCTAGTATTTTATTGAGGATTTTTTCATCAGAGATTGCTCATCAGCGATATTGATCTGTAGTTTTTGTTTGTTTGTTTGTTTTGTTGTTATGTTCTTTCCTGGTTTTGATATTAGGATGATACTGGCTTCATTGAATGATTTATGGAGAATTATCTCTTTATTTATTTTTTGAGAGCATTTTGGTAGCACTGGTACCAATTCTTCTTTAAATGTCTGATGTAATTCAGCTGTGAATTCATCTGGTACTGCACTTTTTTTAGTTAGTGTTTCAGTCTTGCTATTTGTTATTGGTCTGTTAGACTTTGTATTTCTTCTTGATTTAATCTACAAGGATTGAATATTTCCAGGAATTTATCTAGCTCCTCTAGATTTTCTAGTTTCTGTGTGTATAAGTGTTTGTAGTAACCTTGAATGATCTTCTGTATTTCTGTGGTGTTGGTTGTAATAACTCCCATTTTGTTTCTAATTAAGCTTTTTTGGATCTTCTCTCTTCCTTTCTTGGTTAATCTCACTAATGGTCTATAAATTTTGTTTAACTTTTCAAATAACCAGCTTTTTGTTTCATTTATCAGTTGTATTGTTTTCTTTCAATTTTATTTAGTTCTCTGATCTTTGTCATTTTTTTCTGCTTGGTTTGGGTTTTGTTTGTTATTTTTCTCTAGTTCCTTGAGGTGTGACATTAGATTGTCTATTTTTGCTCTTTCAGACTTTTTGATGTAGGCATTTAATGATATGAACTTTTCTCTTAGCATTGTTTTTGCTGTATCCCAGAAGTTTGGATAAGTTGCATCACTATTATCACTTAGTTCAAAGATTTTTAAAATTTCCATCTTGATTTCATTGTTAAAGCAAAGATCATTCAAGAGCAGAGTGTTCAGTTTGTATATGTTTGTATAGTTTTGACTGTTCCATTTGGAATTAATTTCCAGTTTTATTCCACTGTGGTCTGAGAGAATAATTGATATTATTTCAATGTTCTTCAATTTATTGAGACTCATTTTGTGGCCTATTATGAAACAGAAATTAAAAGAAATTGAAGACTGTGTAAGCAAAAACTTAGTTGTATGTAAAAAAAAAAAAAAAAGTTCCCTTGAGGAAGAGAAAGGGCTGGAGTCCTTTAAAATTAACTGCCTGTTTTTCTCTCTGTGATTAGTGAGTCTTATCTCTCCCTTTCCCAGGCATTGTGAAGACTCTGTTTCTCTAGCTGTGCAGCTGCAAGGTCACTAGACAGATAATCTCAAGTCGTAAAACATGTTGTTCCTTAAAAGTAAGAAATAATGTAATGCATGTCTTAATTGAATAACTGTCTTTGTTTCTCGCTTCTGTAATACACTTCCCCCTGCACAGATCTCCCCCCACCACACGAAATGCTTAAAAGGTAGCTTGACTCTTTGTTCAGGGCTCAGTCCTTTGGATATTAATGCGACTGGGTCGGTGCACCTAAGTAATTAAATAATTCCTCTTCAACCCCTCAGTCTCTATGATTCCTTAATTATCCTGCAGCAATTATATAGTCTGTTTTGGAGAACCGTTCGTGTGCTAATGAAAAGAATGTAAATTCTGCAGTTGTTGCATAGAATGTTCTGTAAATACATTTTAAGTCCATTTGTCCTAGGGTATAGTTTAAGTCCATTGTTTCTTCTTGACTTTCTGTCTTGATGATCTGTCTAGTACTATCTGTGGAGTATTGAAGTCCCCCACTATTATTGTGTTGCCATCTATCTATTTTATTATGTCGAGTAGTAATTGTTTTATAAATATGGGAGCTCCGAGTGTTAGGTGCATACATATTTAGCATTGTAATATTTTCTTGTTGGACTAATGCTTTTATAATTATATAATGTCCTTCTTTGTCTTCTTTTACTGTTGTTGCTTTAAGTCTGATTGAGATCAGACCGGCATCTCATTTCAACTATAGGAATGTTGATGTTCCACATAGAGAGGAATTGTGACACTGCCTCTCATGCAGGCCTGAATCTAAGATGCGCTACTCCTGTGGGGCTGAACTCACCTTGAATTTTTTCAGAAAGGTTGTCTACAGGTGTCTCCATGCTGCATTTCTGAGGGGAAAGCCCAAGCTCTGTCTGTGGCGGAGTGGAGGGGGGACCAACGATCCTTTCTCCAAGGCTCTTCATGATCAAAGAGGCTGCCTCCCTGTTGGTGTACAGGTGCAGACTTTTCCTACTACAGCCAGCATGTAATTGTGTCTCTGCTATGAGAAACCACTCACCAGTGAAAAAATCTGAAACTCAAAACCTGCTATTTTTCTTTTTTCTAGAAAAAAGAATCCAGCTTGCTGTAGTGCTAGATCCCTTGCTGTAGTCCTCTTCCCCTTCCCCTAGGGATGAGGCTTCCTGAGAGCCAGACTGCAGTGGTTGTTATTGCTCTTCTGGTTCTAGCCACCCAGCAGGGCTACCAGGCTCTGGGCTGGTTTTGGAGAATGTCTGCAAAGAGTTCAGTGATGTGATCAGTCTTCAGGTCTCCCAGTCATCAATAACAGCACCTGCTCTGGTGGTGATGACGGGAGTGATGGAGACTGTGAGAATCCTTGGTTTTAGATAGGTTTAGTGTGCTGGCTTTCTCAAATGCTGGTTATGCTAGCAGTTAAGTTGTCACATGGGCAGACTCTGGACCTCTGGTTAGCCAGGGTGTTGCAGGCAGTGATATTAGCTGTTGTTTTCTCCTTCCTGGGAGCAGTGTTATTCTGTCAGGGGTTGCTGTAATGGCCTGAGTTGGCTGGCTTCCCAACAGGAGGTGGCACTTTTAAAAGAGCACCAGCTACAGTAGTAGGAGGAGGATATAATCTTGCCCTACATTGGCAACGAAGAGTACTCGGGTTTCTCGAATGATGGGTGGGGCCATAAAGCTCCCAAGAGTGTGTGTCTTTTGTGTTCAGCTACAGGGCAGCAGAGAAATACTACCAGATGGGGGTTAGGAAGGTCTGGGCTCACACTCTCCTTGGACGGGGTTTGCTATAGCCACTGTTCGGGATGGAAGGTGGTCCTTAGGGCATTGGGGTTGTTTTCTATATGGGATTACGGCTGCCTCTGCTGTGCAGTATAGTTCACCAGGGAAGCAGGGGATAGCTGGTAACAAAAGACCTCACCCAACTCCCATGCGGTCGGTGAGGCTGGTCTTGTTCCTGCAGTGCCCTGCTAACAGCACCAATTTTAGGTACAGGCAGCTTGTGCACAGAACGCATACCTGTGCCAGGCCATTAGCCTTCCCACTGAGAGAGCAAGCATATCTTTCAGGCCACACCCTTTCCCATCTGTCCACAATGGTGGTGGCTTCTGCACTTATATCTGCAGCAGTTCCTGTTCACCCCCTAGATTCTGCCAAGGAACTTTGTGTCCAGTTGAAATTAACACAAAATTCAGATGGAAACTTCTTTCATTCTGTTACCCCCTCCCTAATTCTACTGGCTTCCTTCCCCAAGCTTCTTTATGAGAATATAATTATGAATGGTTTCCTTGGGCTCCAGCTGGAGTTTGGGAGTGCCTACAAGGCTCTTCCTGCCGCCGCTCTTCCTTTTTTTTTTTTTTTTTTTTGTTTTCTTTTGAGATGGAGTTTTGCTCTGTCACCCAGGCTGGAGTGCAATGGCGCAATCTCCACTCACTGCAGCCTCTGCCTCCTGGGTTCGAGCAATTCTCCTGCCTCAGCCTCCCAAGTAGCTGGCATTATATGTATCCACCACCACAACTTGCTAATTTTGTATTTTTAATAAAGACGGGTTTCACCATGTTGGTCAGGCTGGTCTCGAACTCCTGACCTCAGGTGATCTGCCGGCCTCAGCCACCCAAACTGCTGGGATTATAAGCGTGAGCAACCGGGCCCTGCCAGCTTTTACTTTTGCATTTTGCACAGCTCCCTAAATCCAGTCTACTTCTAGGTAAGGTTAGATTCTTTGTCCATGATCTGGATTTTCAGATTTCCTAGTGGGCATGTGTGTTTGGAGGCAGGATTTCCTCCTCTCACACTTTGGGTATTCAGAGCTTTTTGTCTGTCTCATGGAGTTTGCACCAGTATGTCACTACTTTCATAGGATCTGTGAACTTTTTTGGTTTTCCTGGTGTGTTCCTGTGATGGTTCTTGAAAAAGAAGTTCACAGTGTGAGTCAGAAACATTTATTATATCATATTTTTTGAAGAACAGGATCCAGACAGGGCTCACATTTTGTCTTTATCTGAACGTTTCTCAGGAGGCTGGGGCTATGGTCTCAACTGAAGCTTGACTGGTGCAGCATCTGCTTCTGCACTTATGCATGAGTTATTGGCAGGATTCGATATGGACTGATTGTCTCAGGCTAGAGCTTCTGCTGATTCTTTGTCATTAGGGCCTTTCCATTTAGCAGCTCCTAATAGCTCGACTTGCTTCCCTAGTACACAGATTTTTCTTCACTGAAGCATTTATCAAACCAATGCAATGAGATCTGACTATCCAGCTGTGACTTTGAGAACTGACTAACACTGGTGAGTGTAGGCTTCCTCAGGAAAAACCATTAGCTATAGGGTGCTATGCTTAGCGTCCTTCCATTGGTCTGCCTGGCTGTCAGCTTGTCAAGAGTCTCCTTGGTTTTTAAGTGTTCTTTTTCCCTTATGTTTGATGTCTGCACATTTTCTGGAGTATTCTCCTCTTTCAAACATGATGGCTCAGCTTCGTTGTGAAAAACGAAAACCTCTATGTGGTGGTGCAAGGGTGCAAACTGGATGGGTGCAGTGGTTCTAACAGCAGTGAGGATGTAGCTGTGTCAACTTTGCACAGCTATGTCAGCTGATACTGGTATTGATGAAGACTGCAGGCATCCTCAGTTGCCAATACTGTCCATGGTGGGGTCTGTTGAGTGGTACTATGGAACAGCTGTGGAGCTGATGTCTGAAGCATGAACCTGTTTGAAGGAACTACAGTTCTGTGATTTGAGGTGGTAATGGCACTGTTGCCCACGCTGGTGGCACCCCAGTGCGATACCGCTAAAAGTATGTGAGTCCTGGATGCTTATGTAGTAGCCAGGAAAGCTAAGAGTGAGAGTGCAGGTGTACACAGAGTTAGAACAGCTCTAGTGTCAGAACAGAGCCTAACTCTCTGTGATGACTGAGCTGGTGTCCAGGTTGCAAGCCGCTCTGTCACTGTGTTGGTAGCAGCTTGCAAAGCATTAAGAAGACAGCAAGCCAAGAAATTGAAGCACAGAAAATTGGCTCTGGGGGCTGGAAGCAGCCTGGTTTTCTATGGGCTGAGCCAGTACTAGACTTCAGGAATACACAGCAAGGTCTGGCTTTGGGATATGGAGTGTAAACTAGTTGACTATGCTGATGCCATTAGTGTCTGAAATATGATAGAGTCCAGTGCAGCTAGAGAGCCTGGATATGGGCTGCAGGCACTTGTGGGTCAGCCACAACTCTAGGACTGAGGCACATGCAGGGTTGAGAAAGGTGGAAACTATTTTCCCAAAGCAACTGAACAATGGATGGTTTTGAGCTGAGGAGAAGTGTACAACTATATCTCCTCTGGTGTTCCCTGTTGGGAATGGCTGTTGGTTACTTCAGTGTAAAGAGATGCTAGTATCCTCTGTGGAGAAGGCTCCTGGGGACCACGGTGTTTCCCCGCAGTGTGGCTGACACCAATATCCTCCATCTTTCCTCTCTGTTCCTAGCCATCTCTTCACATCTCAGGTATGTGGATCTAGCTGGAGATCCTTTCTAATTGGATATTCTTCATTTTATTTGCTCCAGTGTGTCGCTGCAGATTCTTTAATGGGCCCTCCGGCTCTCTCTGGGCTAATTTGAATTTGAACGGTGATCTATATCGGTTGTTTTTACCGGGGGATGAAGGCGTGTGTCTTCTTCTCTACCATCTTGGTAATGTCACACTATTAAAATAACATTAATTTGTGTTTGTTAATGCAACTTCCCTAGCTAACTTAAATATATTAGTTTCCAAACACTTCCCAAAATTGTGTTTATCCTTCTTTTCTCTTTAGAGCGTGCTACTCAAATGCCCATCCTTCTCTCAGAGATGTTCGTTTCTTAATATAGAGAGTGTTGATGAAAGTGTCGAATAATACTGAACCAAGTTAAATATTGAGCAATATCATTTATACAACCAAGCCTGTAATCCCAGCACTCTGGGAGGCCGAGGCGGGCGGATCACGAGGTCAGGAGATCGAGACCATTCAGACGGTGAAATCCCGTCTCTACTAAAAATACAAAATAAATAAATAAATAAATAAATAAATAAATAAATAAATAGCCGGGCGTGGCAGCGGGCGCCTGTAGTCCCAGCTACTCCGGAGGCTGAGGCAGGAGAATGGCGTGAACCCGGGAGGAGGAGATTGCAGTGAGCCGAGATCGGGCCATTGCACTCCAGCCTGGGCGACTGAGCGAGACTCCGCCTCAAAAAAAAAAAAAAAAAAAAAAAAAAGATATTTCTGTGATTCCAAGGAGGCAAACATGAACCTACAGCACATTTTTTAAAACTTATATTTTAAGTTCAGGGGTACATGTGCAGGTTTGTGATATAGGTAAACCCATGTCATGGGGTTTGTTGTACATATTATTTCGTCATCCAGATATTAAGCCTAGTACCGATTACTTATTTTTTTTTTTTCCTGATTCTTTCCCTCTTCCCACCCTGCACCCTCCACTATGCCCCAGTATCTGTTGTTCCCCTCTATGTGTTCATGTGTTCTCATCATTTAGCTCTCACTTATAAGTGAGAACATGTGGTATTTGGTTTTCTGTTTCTGTGTTCATTTGCTAAAAATAAGGGCCACCAGATCCATGCATGTTCCTGCAAGCAACATGATCTTATTCTAACTAATGGCTGCACAATATTCCATGGTGTATATGTACAACATATTCTTTATCCAGTCTACCATCAATGGACATTTAGGTTGATTCTATGTCGTCGATATTGTGACTAGTGCAGCAAAGAACATATACATGCATGTTTATGATAGAATGATTTATATTCCCTTGGGATTGCTAGGTTAAATTATAGTTTTCTTTTTAGCTCTTTGAGTAATTGCCACACTGCTTTTCACAATGGTCTAACTAATTTACACTCTGACCAACAGTGTAGAAGCATTTCTTTTTCTCCACAACCTCACCACCATCTATTAATTTTTGACTTTTTAGTAATAGCCATTCTGACTGGTGTAAGGTGGCTTCTCGTTGTGGTATTGATTTGTATTTCTATATTAATCAATGATGTGGAGCTTCTCTTCATACACTTTTTGACTGTATGTATGCTTTCTTTTGAAAAGTGTCTGTTCATGTCCTTTGCCCACTTTTTAATGAAGTATTTTTTCTTGAAAATTTGTTTTAATTCCTTATGTATGCTAGATATTAGGACTTTGTCAGATGCACAGTTTGTGAAAATTTTCTCCCATTCTGGAGATTATCTGTTTACTCTATTGATCATTTGTTTTGCTGTGCAGAGCTCTTTTGTTTAATTAGATCCTATTTGTCAGTTTTTGCTTCTGTTACAATTGTTATTGGTGTCTTACGCATAAATTTTTCGCCCTTTCCTAGGTACAGAATGGTATTGCCTAGGTTGTCTTCCAGGGTTTTTATAGTATTGGGTTTTGCATTTAAGTCTTGAATCCATCTTTAGTTGATCTTTGTATATAGTATAAGAGAGGGGTCCAGTTTCAGTCTTCTGCATACGACTAGGCAGTTTTACCAGCACCATTTATTGAATAGGAACTCCTTTCCTCATTGCCTAATTTTGTCAGCTTTGTCAAAGATCAGATGGTTGTGGCTGTGTGGCCTTATTTCTGGGCTCTATATTCTGTTCCATTAGTCTACGTGTCTGTTTTTTTGTACCAGTACCATGCTGCTTTGTTTACTGCAGTTCTATAGTTAAGTTTGAAGTTGGGTGGTGTGATTCCTCCAGCTTTGTTCTTTTTGCCTAGGATTGCCTTGGCTAGTCAGGCTCTTTGGTTCCATGTGAATTTTAAAATAGATTTGTCTAGTTCTGTGAGGAACGCCATTGGTAATTTGATAGAAATAGCATTGATTCTATATATGGTTTGGGGCAGCATGGCCATTTTAATAATGTTGATTCCTTCTGTCAATGAACATGGAATGTTTTTTTCCATTTGTATGTGTCATCTCTGATTTCTTTGAGCAGTGTTTTGTAGTTCTTATTGTAGAGATCTTGCACCTCCTTGGTTATTTGTATACCTAGGTATTTTTATTCTTTTTTGAGGCTATTGTGTATGGGATTACATTCCTGATATGGCTCTCAGCTTGAATTTGTGGTGTATAGAAATGCTAGTAGTTTTTGTATGTTGATTTTGTATCCTGAGAATTTGCTGAAGTTGTTTTTTCAGCTGAAGGAGCTTTTGGGGTAAGACTATGGGGTTTTCTAGATATAGAATTTTTTTTTTTTAATGTATTTCTCTTGCTTGATTGCTGTGGTCAGGACTTCCAATAGTACATTGAATAGGAGTAGTGTGAGAGGACATCCTTGTGCTGGTTTTTAAGTTTGATGTTGGCTGTGTGTCTGTCATGAATGCCTCTTATTATTTTCAGGTACGTTCCTTCTTTTACCTAGTTTATTGAGAGTTTCTAACATGAATGGATGTTAAATTTTATTAAAAGCCTTTTCTGCCTCTATTGAGATAATCATGTGGATATTGTCTTCAGTTCTGTTTCTGTAATGAGTCACATTTAATGATTTGCATATGTTAAATGAACTTTGCATCCTAAGGACAAAGCCTATTGACTGTGGTAGATTAGCTTTTTGGTGTGCTATTAGATTTGGTTTGCTAGTATTTTATTGAGAATTTTTACATTGATATTTATCAATAATATTGGCCTGAAGTTTTCTTTTTTGCTGTATCTCTGCCAGGTTATGTATCAGAATAATGTTGGCCTCATAGAATGAGTTAGAGATGAGTATCTCCTCCTCAATTTTTTTTGGAATAGTTTCAGTAGAAATGGTATTAGCTCTTCTTTGTATATCTGGAAAATTTAGGCTATGAATCTGTCTTGTCCTTGGCTTTTTTTGGTTGGTATACGATTTATTACTGACTCAATTTCAGAGCTTGCTATTGGTCTGTCCAGGGATTCAATTTATTTCTGGTTCAGTCTTGGGAGGATGTATGTATCCAGGAATTTGTTCATTTCTTCCAGATTTTCCAGTTTATGTGCATATAGGTGCTCATAATATTCTATGATCCTTGTTTGAATTTCTGTGGGGTCAGTGGTAATATCCCCTTTGTTGTTTCTAATTGTGATTATTTGCATCTTCCCGCTTTTCCTCTTATTACTCTAGCTAGTAATCTATCTGTATTATTAAGTTTTTCAAAAAGAAAACTCTTGGATCTATTGATTGTTTGAATGACTTTTCATGTCTCAATCTCTTTAAGTTCAGCTCTGACTTTGGTGATTTCTTGTCTTCTGCTAGCTTTGGGGTTGGTTTGCTCTTGGTTCTCTAGTTCTTATAGTTGTGATGTTAGGTTGTTTTTATTTTATTTTATTTTATTTTTGAGACAGAGTATCACTCTGTTACCCAGGCTGGAGTATAGTGGCACAGTCTTAGCTCACTGCAACCTCTGTCTGCTGGGTTAAAGCTGTTCTCCTGCCTCGGCTTCCTGAGTGACTAGGATTACAGGTGCATACCACCATGCCTGGCTGTATTTTTGTATTTTTAGTAGAAATGGGATTTCACCATGTTGGTCAGGCTGGTCTCGAACTCCTGACCTCAAGTGATCCACCCACTTCGGCCTCCCAAAGTGCTGTTATTACAGGCATGAGCCATGACACCTGACTGTTAGATTGTTAAATTGAGATCTTTTTAAGTTTTGATGTTGGCATTTAGTGCTATAAACTTGTTGCCCAGCCTGGGCAACAAGAGTGAAATCACATCTCAAAAAAAAATAATAATAATAATAAATAATATATTTTCATTATTCATATGCTATGCAACTATATTTACAATGTGTACATTTCCCAAACCTTTGAAGTTATACTTTGCTTGAACATTAATTTGGCCCACACATCAAATTATACTTCAGAAGATCAAATTATACTTCAATCAAGAGATTGAAATTATAGTTCAATCTCTGCTAGAACTGAAAGTCAGAATTTTTATATTTGGCTCCTCCTAACAAAGTCTACTGAGAGTTTATAAATTGCTCATTTACTGTGTGCCCTTGACAGTTTTCTATCTTTTTTTTTTTTTGTGTGTGTGTGATGGAGTCTCACTTTGTCACCCAGGCTGAAGTGTCATGACATGATCTTGGCTCACTGCAACCTCCGTCTCCCGGGTTCAAGCAATTCTCCTGCCTCAGCCTCCCAAGTAGCTGGGACTACAGGCACACGCCACCATGCCTGGCTAATTTTTTGTATTTTAGTAGAGATGGGGTTTCACCATGTTGCCCAACTGATCTCCAACTCCTGAGCTCAGGCAATCCACCCGCCTTGACCTCTCAAAATGCTGGGATTACAGGCGTGAGCCCCAACGCCCTGTTGACAATTTCCTACATATGTTGATATCTCATATGTCTTTCTGTCTTGTGTTCTGTGTACTTTCCTTTTGATTTATTTTACTTTTTTGTCTCCTTCAGATATCAGGGCTAAACCACATAAACAAAATATGTGTAATTTGTAGAATAAAGAATAAGAATTATGCTGCTTCTAATTAAGATATTTAATTTTGAAGATTCTTTGTCTTTTAAAAATTGGTTCTAACATAATCTAAGAGCATTAAATGAATAATATTGTTTCTAATTCCTAGAAATACATTACAAATAAAATGAGCTAAGGAGTCTCAAGAATAAGCTTAATATTCAGAAACATTAAGATTATTTCTAGAATAATACTAAGGAAAATTTCCTGATATTCAAATGACATAAAATGTGTTTGGTGAATGGAAACACTTTCTTTTCCTTTCTCTCACCCTTGTCTCTCTCTCCATGCTGTGTTTATACTAAGTTCAAGAATAGAACTATGAGCTGTAGCTTGCAACCTACATATAGCTGTCAATGCCGACACTTTCTTTGAACCGGTCTTTATACAAAAAAAGTAGAAGTGTACAATGTAGTTGAAAATTTTAAACATGATTTTATTATTATAATGTCGTAGAATAATTAGTATCAATTTACCTTTAAGCATATGCCATTTAGATCATTGACTTAATTAATCCATGAAGGAGAACTTTTTTATTTGTGCTATTTAAGGCTTATTTTCTAACTGCAGGTTTCGGCCTACTTTTTTACATGTATTTTAATTTTCTAAACCAATACTTGTTCATTGTTTTTCAAAACTAATACAGAAAATTGCTCTGCATTTTGATTGTGGTACAAGATGGTTTAGTTGACTGCCTTCATTTCTAGGCTATTTTTATCATCTAAGGTTCAGCTCCCAACTCCTGGACTGTGTGTTTTAACTCCGGGGGACTGGTATCAGATCTCAACTTTGTTCTTTGGCTCTATTTACTATCTTGTCAGAATATACCCTCTGAATCAAAGCTATAAAACTACCATAAGTTTTTACTTTATTAATATATTGAAAATGAAAGTATAAAATTGATGTTAAGAAAATAAGAACTTTATAGTCATAATTGGAGATTTTTTAGAAAATGATAGAATGAACAGACAAAAATAATCAAGGCAATAGAAGTGAAAAACATAGGTAATCAGATTAATTTGATAAAGATCAATTACTTTGAACACATTACAAAGTGCACGTTATGTTCTGTCATGCAGAGAACATTCATAAAATGTAACCATGTTCAAAGACACATAGGAAACTAGAAATAAAATAAAAAGAAGAGAAAAGAAGAGGGTAAATAAACTGTTCAATGTAAAATTGAAAACAAATAATAAAAAAACCACACACTGACATATAATGCCTGAATTAAAAAAGAAATAAAAATTTTAAATGCAAATAGTTTAGAAACAAATTTTAGTGAAGATATTATATATCACAATGTATGGAATAAATTTTTAGTCTTGAACCAATACATTAGAGAAGAAGAAGAAATAAAAATGAATGAACTAAGCATTCAAGTCAACAATTCTTAAAAAGAATTACAAAAAAAAAACACTGACAAAGCTAAAGAAACACATTAATAAAGAATAAGTTGGCTGGACATGGTTGCGCATGCATGTAATCCCAGACCTTTGGGATGCTGAGGCAGGCAGGACCACCTGAGACCAGGAGTTCAAGACCACACTGGCTTACATGACGAAACCCCATCTCTACTAAAAATACAAAAATTAGCCAGACGTGGTGGTGTAAGCCTGTAATCCCAGCTACTCAGGAGACTGAGGCAGGAGAATCACTTAAACCTGGGAGTCGAAGGTTGTGCTTTACTCCACCCTGGACCACAGAGTGAGACTCCATTAAAAAAAAAAAAGAAGAAGAAGAAAAAGAATAAAGCATGAATGAAAAAAGTCAAAGTGTACAAAGTGGTTAAATCTTTTTAGCATGATTTTATTATTTTAATGTTATAAAATAATTAGTTTCAATTTACTTTTAAGCCTATGCAATTTGTAGACCACTGCCTTGATTGATCCATAATCATATCAAGGCTTGAATAGTTCCTTAGTGAGCACTGCTCCACCCCTGGAGAACTTCCATGGGAAAGAGAAACAAAAAGTAAAATTATCAATAAAATCAAAAGCCATTTCTTTCATAAAACATTACACTGTTGTCATGTCTGATCGAAGCAAAGATTAAAAAACACAATAAGTAATTTATTGTGGAAGTTATCAAAATAAAGAAGTGATCAAAATAAAAAATAATGTAAAATTATTAAAGAATAATATATACATCTTTAAACCAACATATTTAAAACTAAATAGATTTGTGGATATAGCGATGGAGACATAGTTATGTAGGTAACAGTATAAAAAGGCCTGGAAGTCTTGTATACCAAAATGTTAACAGTGATTATTTGAAGTAAGGGCAATGGGTGTTGGAGAGGAGATTAAAAACTAATCTCAGTTCTTCTATGATACTGAGAAAAAAATGCATATGAACATATAGTCATATATTGCTTATGAACTTTTTTTATTAAAATAACAAAGACAAATGATATTATGTTGCTTTGTAGGCAATATTTCTCAGATGTTGCTGGTACTTAAGAAAACAAAATTGCCTCCAGTTTCAGTCCAGCATATAAGGTGTCTAGAAATCACCACTTCCACTCTCAAATTAAGCAAAACATTGAACAAACTAAAAATCAACAATTTTTCTAGATTCATCAGGGAATTGAGGTCACAGGGCAAACTACTCTGCTCCCAAAACTGGAAACACAGACAAGCAGGTAAAAAGAATCACAACTTACTGGAGCTGAAGCTGAGGAGAGGAAACATTATCCTCTCCTAACGTTACTTTTTGTGTTTTTTCTCATCTTTATTTGGATCAGACATGACAAGAGTTAATAGTTTAATGTTTTATAAAAGAAATAGCTTTTGATTTTATTGATAATATTTACTTTTTCTTTGTCTTCCCCATGGAAATTCGCCAGGGGTGTAACAACGCTCACAATGTATAAAAACCAGTACAAGGATAGGAAGACTTAAACCTTACTTGAATGAGTGCTGAATGCTTAGTGCGAACAAGTCTGAGAGTTAAAATTTCCAGAAACGGTCCAGTACTTGTGTAAGTTTTACCTTCTGTAGCCCTACCAGGTTCTCACAGTGAAAATTAGAGAAAAACCCTCTCCTCTCCTGCTTCACACCAGAAAACAAGGAAGTGTATTCATTATGAAATAATGCCCAAAGCACTATGTTCTTACAAGGTATTCCCTCAAAGGAAACTATTTTACAAGAGTCCAATCTGCTGGAGTTTTACCGGCGCCTAAGTAATCCAGGGGAAGGAAAATACCCATTTTCTGATCATTACAGGCTTCAATATAGAGAAAGGGAGCTATCTAAATCTAGCCCCCTCTAGAAGCCTTCTGGTCTAATCTAATGGGGGTAGAGGGAATGACTTAGCACATGTTCATTAAAAGGTTTAGACCTAATCATAGAACAATAAAATGCTCCCCCTCCCCTGACACCTTACTACCACATCAATATAACTCCTGAATAATACCAGTAGCACACAACTGAAAGAACTGCACAATTCACACATTAAGAACCACGTTTTTCACACGTTATTGAAGAGGTATAGCTAACATCAGAACCAGATTCAAATATGGCAGAGATGTTGGAATTATTAGACCAGAAACGTAAAAGAAGTGTGATTAATATGCTAAGAGCTTTAATGCAAAAGCAGAAAAAAAAAATCAAGAATAGATGGTTAATGCAAGCATTACTTTAAAAACTTTTTTTTTTTAAAATCAAAAGATAATGTTAAAAATAAAAAACAATGTTAGAGAAATAAATAAATAGTGCTTTCTAATTTATTTATTTATTTATTTATATTTTAAGACTGGATCTCTCTATGTTGTCCATGTTAGAGTTCAGTGGTGTGATCGTGTCTCACTGTAGCTTCAAACTCCTGGGCTCAAGCAACCATCGTGCCTTAGCCTCCTGAGTAAGTAGGACTACAGGCACATGCAATTATGACTGGCTAATCTAAAATGTTTTTGTTATAGAGATGGAGTCTCACTATGTTGCCCAGGCTGCTCTTGGACTCCTGGACTCAAGAGATCTCCTGCCTTGGCCTCCCAAAGTTTTGAGATTACAGGCATGAACGGACAAGAATGTTTTTGATAAACTCATCAATAGACTGGACAGGGCCAAGCAAAAAAATTAATGAGTTTGAAAAAATGTAAATAAAAACATACAAAAATGAAATGCAAAGAGGAAAAATAATAACAAAAAAACTCACAGCATACTACCCAGGAACTGAGACAATTATAAAAGCTATAATATAAGTGTAATGAGAAAACCAGAAAGAGAGAAGTGGGTGAGGGAAGAAGACAGATGAAGAGAGAGGAAAAAATAAGAAGAAATAGTTAGAGTAATAATGACTGATAATTCTGCATAGTTAATGATAGATTAAAAAAAAACACAGAAACAGGAAACTCAGAGAACACCATGCAAGATAAATTCCAAAAACATCAACTTCTGGGTATACTATATTGAAAGTACACTAAATCAAAGACAAGGAGAAGGTCTTGAAAAAAAGCAACAAGGCCTGGGGCATACCTTCTTTAGAGAATTACCACAGACTTATTTTTACAAAACATGAGAACAAGAAAAGTACAGCAAGAAATATTTAAAGTGTTGAAAAAATTCTCAGCAACTTAGAATTCTGAATACAGTGAAATTTATTTTTCAAAATTGAAGGAAAAGTATAATTTCTCAGACAAAAATAAATGAAGGATTTTGTCACAGTAGACTTGTCTTGCAAGTAATGTGAAAATGAGTTATTGAGAAGAAAATAACATAGGTTAAAAACCCAGATATGTAAAAAAGGTACAGCATTAGAAAAGAAATAAATGAAGGTAAAAGTAAATATTTTACTTCTCTATTCTTAATTGATTTAACAGATAAAAATGTGGTCAAATAGTGATAGCAACAAATTATTCAGGGAATATAACGTAGATAAGTAAACAAATGACAGAAATGATGTAAATGATTGGCGAGAGAAATTAGAAATACTCTGTTATTATGCTTGCATTACCCATGAAGTGGTATAGTATTATTTGCAAGAGGACTTTGATTAGATGTGAATGCATATTGCAAACTCAGAACAACCAAAATTACTTTTTAAAAAATATAATTCATATGCTAAGAGGGGAGGGAGATGGACTGAAAAATTCTCAGTTAAAACCAGGGAAGGAAAATAGCTATTTTGAGGAAACAAAAAGAAATTCAAGATAATACAGAGAAATAATTCAGAATACTTTCAGGTAAATTTAAAAATACATAGTCAGAAAACACAACAACAAAATAATGAAGCATTCCTACACTATCTAGAAAATAGCCTCAATAAAGCAAATTTAAGAGTTATTGCCCTTAAAGAGGAGGTAGAGAAAGAGATAGGTATAGAAACTGTATTCAAAGGGATAATAACACAGAACTTCCAAAACCTAGAGAAAGGTATCAATATTTAAATACGAGAAGGTTATAGAACACCAAGCAGATTTAACCCCCCAAAAAAGGCTACCTCAAGGCATTTAATAATCAAACTACCAAAGGTCAAGGATAAAAAAAGAATCCTAAAAGCAGCTAGAGAAAAACAAACAAACAAACAAACAACACATACGATAAAGCTTTAATACATCTGGCAGCAGACTTTTTAGTGGAAACCTTACAGGACAGGAGAGTGGCATGACATATTTAAAGTGCTAAAGGAAAAATCTTTTACCCTAGAATAGTATATCTGGTGAAAATACACTAAAAACATGAAAGAGAAACAAAGAATTTCTCAAACAAAAGCTGAAGGATTTCATCAACATCAGACCTATTGTACAATAAATGTGAAAGGAAGTTCTTCAATCAGAAAGAAGAGGACATTGATGAGTAATAAGTAATCACCTGAAGGTACAAAACTCACTAGTAATAGTAAGTACATAGAAAAACGCAAAATATTCTAACACTATAACTGTGGTGTGTAAGCTACTCTTATCCTAAATACAAAGACTAAACGGTGAACAAATCAAAACTAATGACTACAAAATCTTTTCAAGACAGTCAATACAATAAGATAGAAATAGAAACAACAAAAAGATACAAAGTGGGAAAACAAATTTCAGAAATACAGTTTTTGGTATTTTTCTTTCTGCTTGTTTGGTTATGCAAAGACTGTTAAGTGGTAACATTAAAATACAGGGTTATAAAATAATATTTGCAAGTAGCATGGCAAACTCAAACCAAAAAAAAAAAAAGGAATGCGGACACAAAAAATAAAAAGCAAGAAACTAAAGCATATCACCAGAGAAAATCGACTCCACTAAAAGGGAGACAGAAAGGAATAAAAGAAGAAAGAAATGACAACAAAACAACCAGAAAACACATAACAAATAAGCCCTGACTTACCGATAATAACATTGAATGTAAATGGACTAAATTGCCAAATCAAAAAAGGTAGACTGGTTGAATGCATGAAGAAACAAGACCCGATAATCTGTTTCCCACAAGAAACACACAAGAAACACACTTCACCTATAAAGACACACATATACTATTATAAAATAGAGGTATGGAAAAAGATATTCCATGCCAATGGAAACCAAAGAAGAGTATGAGTTGCTATACTTACAGCAGACAAAATGTAATTCAAGACAAAAACTATAAGAAGAGACAAAGAAGGTCACTTCAGTAAGAAGATATAACAAATTTAAATATATATGCGCTCAACACTGGAACACCCAGATATATAAAACGAATATTGTTAGAGCTAAAGAGAGAGATGGATCCCAATACAATAACAACTGGAGACTTCAACAATTCACTCTTAGCATTGGGAAGATCTTCCAGACAGAAAATCAACAAAGAGAAATCCACACTATAGGCCAAATCGATCCAATAGCTATTTACAGAGCATTTCATCCAGCATCTTCAAAATCAGCATTATTCACCTCAGCACAAGGATCATTACCAGGGACAGACCATATGTTTTAAAAAAAGTCTTAAAATATTTTTTAAAAATTGAAATATTATCAAGCATCTGCACCGGCCACAAAGAAATATAACTAAAAATTAATAACATGAATAATTTTGGAAAGTATACAAATACATAAAAATTAAACAATATGCTCCTGAGCAATCAGTGGATCAATGGAGAAATTCAGAAAAAAAAATTAGAACTTTCTTTAAGCAAAAGGTAATGATAAAACACATACCAAAACCTATGCAATACGACCAAAGAACTACTAAGAAGGAAGTTTATAGCTCTAAGTGCCTACATCAAAAAAGAGAAAATACTTCAAATAAACAATCTAATGATGTGTCTTGAAGAGCTGGAAAAGCAAAGGCAAACCAAACCCAAAATTATTAGAATGAAATAAATAAACATCAGAGCAGAAGTAAATGAAATTGAAGTGAAGAAAACAATACAAAATGTCAATGAAATAAATTTTTTTTTATTTTGAAAATTTAAATAGTAATTGACAAACCTTTAGTCAGACTAACTCAGAAAAAAAAGATCCAAATAAATAAAATCAGAGATGAAAAAGAAGACATTACAACTGATACGGCAAAAATTTAAAGGATCATTAGTGGCTACTACAAGCAATGTATGCCAATAAATTGAAACTTTAGAATAATTGCCCAAATTCCTAGATGCATAGACCCATGAAGATTGAATCAGAAAGAAACCTAAAATCTGAATACACAAACAACAAGTAATATCTTTGAATCCATAGTAAAATGTCTCCCAGAAAAAAAAAAAAAAAAAAAAAAAGCCCAGGACCTGATGGCTTCACTGCTGAATTGTACTAAATATTTAAAAAATAACTAATACCAATTATATCCAAACACTTCAGAAAAATAGAGTAGGAGGGAATACTTCTAAACTCATTCTATGAAACCATTATTGCCCTGATACCAAAATCAGACAAAGACATATCAAAAACAAAACAAAACAAAACAAAACCTGTAAGTCAAAATCTCTGATGAATATTGATGCAAAAATCCTAAGCAAAATACTAGCAAATGGAAGTCAACAATACATTAGAAAGATCATGCATCACAATCAAGTGGGATTTATCTATGGGATAAAAGGATCATTCAAGATATGCAAATGATCAATGCAATATATCATATCAACAGAGTGAAAAATAAAACCACATGTTATTTCAATTGATGCCGAAAAAGCATTTGAGAAAATTCAACATCCTTTTGTGATGAAAACCCTCAATAACTGTGTATAAATGGAACATGCCTCGACATAATAAAATCCATTGTATTAGTCGATTCTCACACTGCTATAAAGAAATACTCGAGACCTGGCAATTCATTTAAGAAAATAAAAGAGGTTTAATTGACTCATAGTTCTGTATGGCCGGAGAGGCCTCTGGAAACTTACAATAATGGCAGAAGGCGAAGCAAAAGCAGGCAGCTTCTTTACAAGGTGGCAGAAGAGAGAGTAAATGTGAGAAGGGGAAATGCCAGAGGCTTATAAAACAATCAGCTCTCATAAGAACTCGCTCACTATAATGAGAACAGCATGTGGGAAACGGCCCCCATGATCCAGTCACTTTCCACTGGGTTCCTCCCAATGACACGTGGGGAATATGGGAATTATGGGGATTACAATTCAAGATGAAATTTGGGTGGGGACACAGCCAAACCACATCAGCCATATAGGACAGACCCGCAGCTAGTATCATACTAAATAGAGAAAAAATGAAAGCCTTTCCTCTAAGATTTGGCACATAACAGGGATACCCACTGTCACCACTGTTATTCAACATAGTACTGGAAGTCACAGCTAGAACAATTAGACAAGAGAAACATGTAAGGTGCATCCAAATTGGAAGGGAAAAAGTCCATTTATCCTTCCTTGCAGATGATATGATCTTCTATTTGGAAAAACCTAAAGACTCCACAAAAACTATTTTTCAGTAAATTTTCAGGATACAAAATCAACACACAAAAATCAGTAGCATTTCTTTGTATTTATTTATTTATTTTAGAGTTTTATTTTATTTTATTTTTTCATTTTTATTATACTTTAAGTTCTACGGTACATGTGCACAACGTGCAGGTTTGTTACATATGTATACATGTGCCATATTGGTGTGCTGCACCCATTAACTTGTCATTCACATTAGGTATATCTCCTAATGCTCTCCCTCCCCCCTCCTCCCACCCCACGACAGGCCCCCGTGTGTGATGTTCTCGTTCCTGTGTCCAAGTGTTCTCATTGTTCAATTCCCACCTATGAGTGAGAATGTGCGGTGTTTGGTTTTCTGTTCTTTTGATAGTTTGCTGAGAATGATGGTTTCCAGCTGCATCCATGACCCTACAAAGGACACGAACTCATCCTTTTATGGCTGCATAGTATTCCATGGTGTATATGTGCCACATTTTCTTAATCCAGTCTGTCACTGATGGACATTTGGGACGGTTCCAAGTCTTTGCTATTGTGAATAGTGCCATAATAAATATACATGTGCATGTGTCTTTATAGCAGCATGAAAAATCAGTAGCATTTCTATATGCCAACAGTAAACAATCTGAAAAAGAAATGTAAAACAATAATCCCATTTACAATAGCCAGACATAAAGTTAAATACCTGGGAATTAACTAAAGAAGTGAAAGATCTCTATAATAAAAACTACAAAACCCTCATAAAAGAAATTGAAGAGGACACCAAGAAATGGACCATGTTCATAGATTGGAAGAATCAATGATGTCAAAATATCTGCACAACCCAAAGCAATCTAAAAACTCAATGCAATATTTATTCAAATACTAATGACCTTATTTACAGAAAAAAGGAAAAACAATCCTCAAATTTATATGGATCCACACAAAACCCAGAATCACCAAAGTTATCTTAAGCATAAAGAACAAAACTGGAGGAATCACATTACCTGACTTCAAATTATACTACAGAGCTATAGTAAGCAAAACAGCATAGAACCGGCATAGAAACAGATACATAGACCAATGGAACAGTATAGAGAACCCAGAAACAAATCCACAAAGCCATAGCAAACACATTTTCGACAATGGTGTCAAGAGCATACATTGGGGAAAAGACTATCTCTCAGTAAATGGTGCTGGAAAAACCAAATATCCACATGCACAATAATGAAATTAGACCTGTGTCTCTCGTCAAATACAAGAAATCAAGTCAAAACAGATGAAAGACTTAAATCTAAGACCTCAAACTATGAAACTACTACAAGAAAACTTTAGGGAAAACTTCTGGGACATTGTTCTGGCCCAAAATTTCTTAAACAATTCTTCACAAGCACAGGCAAACAAAGCAAAAATGGGCAAATGGGATCACATCAAGATAAAAAGCTTCTGCACAGCAAAGGATACAATCAACAAAGTGAGGAGACAACCCACAGAATAGGAGGAAATATTTGGCAAAGGATTAATCCCAGAATTTATAAGAAATTCTAACAACTCTATACGAAAAATATTGATCAAAGAAGGGCAAAATATTTAAATAGGCACTTCTTAAAAGAAGACATACAAATGGCATATGGACATATGAATAGATGCTCAACATTAATCATTAAAAAAATGCAAATCAAAACTGCAATGAGATATTATCTCACCCCAGTTAAAATGCCTTATATCTAAAAGACAGCCAGTAACAAATGCTGGTGACGATGTGCAGAATAGGGAACCTTTGTAGGCTGTTGGCGGGAATATAAATTTTTTTTTTACCAAAATTGTTAAATAATCACTCAGCCTCTGAAACTCAGAATCAGTTCATAACACAACTCGTTTCACTGAAATACATGTATACATTTTGTCAGTATTTTAATTAAAACTCTACGTAACTCTACATTTCTCTGTTTTCTTGGACTTTAATTTGAGTTTCTTTCAATGGACTAATGGTGTTGTATGCTATTAATATCCCAGAAAAAATATTTATTCTTCCTAGTCCTTTTTCCCATTACCCCTTTTAGTTGATGCCAGACTGCCGGGAGTGGCGATTTATTATTATTTTGGGGCATTATTATTGATGCCCCAAAATATGACCTAGGGTTTCTGGAGAGGAGAAGCATGTCTTCAAGGAAGTATAATCCAATAAGAATAAAAAGTTATATGAGGCTTAGGATCCACTCGCGTAAATTTTGGTAGGGTGTTAATATAGATGCTGATATGAAGTCATCCCTCAAAACAACCTTTCTTCAGACCTTTGGTGAATCATATGACTTTGGCACTTGACACAATTCTATTACGTTGGTCACTTTTGCCTCCAAACTTCTGTGTTACCCTTAGAAAATTCGTCTTCTCCCAAGAGGCTTCTGAGGCTGGACTGAATAAATTAAAAGACCAGAGATTAAACACAATAATACATTCACTTAGCAAATAATTGTTGGTTGTCTACTTATACTAAACATTGTAGTAAGCACTGGGGAACCATCAGTAAATAATACAGACGTATCCTATGCCTTTGAGATTATGTCCTGGTGGAGAAGGATAGAAAATAAATACGTATTTTTAAATATAATTACAGGTTATAGTAAGTACTCCTCTTTTTTTTCAACCGTGAAGAGAGCAAAGAGGATGTTGTTATAGAAAATAATAGATAGGGGTTACTTTAGAAGAGATGGTTAGGAAAGCCTTACAGAAGAGCTGAGATTTAAACTGAGACCCAAGAGTCCTAAAAGACACATTTATGCCATGAGAGACACCTGCAGAAGGAAAAAAAGAAACATAATATAAAAGTCCCTGGCCGGGCGCGGTGGCTCAAGCCTGTAATCCCAGCACTTTGGGAGGCCGAGACGGGCGGATCACGAGGTCAGGAGATCGAAACCATCCTGGCTAACACGGTGAAACCCCGTCTCTATTAAGAAATACAAAAAAAAAAAAAAAAAAAAAACTAGCCGGGCGAGGTGGCGGGCGCCTGTAGTCCCAGCTACTCGGGAGGCTGAGGCAGGAGAATGGCGTGAACCCGGGAGGCGGAGCTTGCAGTGAGCTGAGATCCGGCCACTGCACTCCAGCCTGGGCGACAGAGCGAGACTCAGTCTCAAAAAAAAAAAAAAAAAAGTCCCTAAGCAGAAGTGAGTCTGATGTGCTCAAAGAACGGAAAGAAAGCTAGAGCATAGGGAACAAAAGATGGTGTCGTATGAAACGAGACTGGGAAATAAACAGGAGCCACACCAAACAAGGCTTTGTAGATCAGAGAGAGAAGTTTGGATGATTGTATTTTAATTGCAATGGAACAACAGTTTTTAGATAAAGAAATGACCTGATCTTACTTACACTTTAAAATAGATCTCTCTGCTATTTGGAGAATGGATCAGAGAAAGCCAGAAGTAGAAGCATAGAAACAGGGAGGCCACATAAGAGACTCCTGGGATGGACCGGGCTAGAGATGACAGTGGCTCAGACTATGATAGTGGCAATAGAGACGAAAAGTAATGGCCAGAATTACGATACGTGCTTCAGAGGTAAAACCCACAAGACTTGTTGAAGAATGAAGTATGGGGCTACAGAGTGAAGAAACCAGAGGAATCACAGAAACCTTCTGGGTTTCTGTCTAGATCAACGGGAGGGTGGGGGTGGCCCCATTTACTGTAATGAAAAAAAAAAAAGGCAAGCATAGAAGAAAAAATGAAGTATCCTTTTTGGACAAATTGGAGATGCCTATGAATCATCTACACTAGATAAGTAGGTAGCTGCACATACAAATCACACTTAGATAAGTTAGAGCTGGAGCTAGGGATTTCGATCTAATAAGCATATAGATACTCTAAACTGAGAGAATGAATGAGATCGCCTAGGAGAGGGGCTAGCAATGAACTTGAGTTAGCTTTTTTAGCAATGTCTGTGTCAGTGTGCTTGACATCTGCAGTACTCTGATGATCAGTTTACCATACAGATCAATGTTTTAATTACACTGACCAAAAGTTATTGTCAGAATGTTTCATAAACAGCCCATGCTTATAGTTTAAAAAGTAGAAAGATTCACTTACCCAGTTTCATCAATGCAATGCCAATACTCAATTTCCTTTACTTTTTGTTTTGTTTTAGGGTTTTTAAATTAACATTTTATTTTCTTATTTGACTGAATCAATCTGTGGTTTTGATGTTCTACAATTATAGAAACACGTATATTTTTATTGTTTATTTTAGCTTAGACCTCTTCAGGACTTAGGCTTTAGTAGGTAAGGAGATCAAATACTAAAAAAGGAAGCTCACTCTCTCTATAATTTAATTTGCAAGCTCTGCAACTAAATAACTGCATTGAGTTTCATATTATTTAAACCTGGATACTTATGGAGCCACATGATAACTAAGATATGTTCATGTCCTTTCCTAAAAAGGTTCCCAGATCTACACTACCAACAATGGAAGTCACATGTTTCCAGGGGAAGGTCAATATCTTTGGCATTTCCTGCCTGCCATGGTTTGACAGATATTCTCTTCTGTTTTTTTGTTTTTAAAAGAAGTTTAAAACAAGACCACTTTTGAAATAGCTGACTTATGCCAGTGAGGTGTCAGGATGAGCTTTTAGAAATGCTGTTTTATATTGATTTATTTGTTATTTTGATCATTAAAACTTTTTTTTTCTCGTTCTGCAGATGTTTTAAGTTTATATTACTTTGTCCATCTCAATGAGTTTTCACATGAGATATGTTGGCACAATGTAATGGAAAGAATAAGGACTTTGGACACAACAGACCTAGTTTTCTGTGAGATCCTAATGTTATCTCCATTGTACAGATGACGAAACTAAAGGACAGAGAAGTTAAGTAACCTATCCAAGGTTACATTGCTTGTAAGTGTCACAATCAGGATTTCAATGAAGGAAGTTTGACTCTGGAGTCCATGGTATAAACTGCTAGGCTCTACTGCCTCCAATTTACTCTTGCCCAGAATCGCATACCATCTCAGTCATCTCAGGAGACAAAATCATAACTTGATCCTACTCTCAGCAAATGCATAATCTCTGTTCCAGTTCTCATTTCACAATATTGATCTGTTTTCCATGACATGGGGAACACATGTATGCAAAATATAATTAGTGTAAATGCTTAGAGTAAAACAGGAGTTACATTAAATAGTCTAACCACTAAAATATGATGGGAGAGACTTAGACCCCGGTAGCTGAACACCTTAGCAAACTTAACTGCTCTCATGAAATTATCTGAGTAAAACACCACCAAACCAAACTGTTAAAGCAGCAGCACTAATCAAAGTCAGGTTGCCTTAATGGGGCCAGAAATATAGATATTGAGGGGATAATAGAATGGGCTAGAGAGGGGACTGAGATGGAAACAGGAAATAAAGCCGCGATATATACTCTCAGTTAGGTACAGAGCTCTTCACGGCTTTGCTTGCCTGAACTTATCTAAATTCTCCTCCACCGTGCCTTCCAGGAGCACAGGTGCACTTCCTCCTGAATCCTAACAGGGAAAGAAAGGCAATTGAATGCCCATCTGTATATTTCCCCCAGCATCCTTTACAGGCACACACACGCACACACACACACACACACACACACACACACACACTGACCTTTAAGAATGTTAAAGGTGTATGTTTTTACTGAAAATCTGCTCTGGAAAAAAAATCACAACCACTTAACCAGAGTTTCCTAATTCTCAATGGTTATTTTCATACTTCTGTCTTGAATAGTTGCAAAGCCTTTGAGACTTTTCTTAATAAATGTAAGCATCTTCCTAACTTGCTTCATGCACCATGATAAAACACAAGCATCTGATAAACTCAACTCCAAAATAAATGCTATACAGATCAAAATAAATGCCATTCGAAACAATAAAAGCAAAAGACAAAGTTTCTATATGCCTTATATCATAAGGTGCTTTCAGGTCAGTAAGGAATGTCTGAATCTTTAAACTCTTTGTGAAGTGAAGTTGCTGACTAATTCGTGCGATGAGAAAACATTATAATGCTTATAAATAGTATTTACCTTAACCTATATACAATCTAAATGTTGATTCTTTATTCATTTAAAAATATTTATTTCTGGCCGAGTGTGGTGTCTCACAATTGTAATCCCAGCACTTTGGAGGTTGAGGTGGGCGAATCACCTGAGGTCAAGAGTTCGAGACCAGCCTGACCAACATGGTGAAACCCCGTCTCTACTAAAAATACAAAAATTATCTAGCTGTGGTGGTGCATGCCTGTAATCCTGGCTACTCGGGTGGCTGAGGCAGGAGAATTGCTTGAATTTGGGAGGCGGAGGTTGCAGTGAGCTGAGATCACGTCATTGCACTCCAGCTTGGGTGACAGAGTAAGACTCTGTCTCCAAAAAAAAAAAAAAAAAAAAATTATTTCTGAGCACTGGAAATACAGCAAATACAGCAGTGAATAAGCCATATATGGTGTTGCCATCATGGAGGAAGCTGACATTCAAGTCCTAAAAGGCCACAAGTACCTAAAGTAAAATAAGTAAGTTTCCTTTTATACTACCATTCTGTGGCCTGAATATATCTATTGTGAAAAATTTGTTCTCTCTTTTTGCATACCGTTTCTTTTCCTTATACAAATATATATATATATTTTATATATACAAATATATATATACATATAGTTGCATATATATATACAAATATATATATATGTATATACAAATATATACATATATATTTGTATATATATATTTGTATATATACAAATATATATATATATATATATGCACATGTAGATGCTTGTTTGTGTTTTGTACAAACATGTGATCATACTTTAAATCTTTTTATATAGCAGGCTTTGTTTACTTAAGAAAACATCCTGGGCATTCTTTCAAGTATTTTTATGTAAATTTGCCTTTCCTTCTTCTTACCCACATTAGATTCCATTGCCACTATACCATATATGTTATTGTATTATCTCCCTATTAATAAACCTCAAAGTCACTTAATGTTTCATTATTGCAGCAAACGATGCAAAAATAAGTACTTTGGACCAGTCTCCTACATAGAGATAACTTTTACTTCTGATAAATTCCCAAATATGAGTCTGCTGTTTCAAAAAGATGTAAATTTATAATTAAAAAAATGCTGGATTACTTAATAACATTATTACCAATAATAATAACAATAGCAATAATATTAACTCACACCTAATAGGACCCACAATGTGCCAGAAACTACTGTAAGGACATAATCAATACCAAAATGATTCTGTAACATAGGAATTATTATCTCCAGTTTTATAGAAGAATCAACCAAATCAGGATTATAGATTTGTTAACTCACCCAAGGTCACACAATTAGCAATTGAGAGAGCTGTTATTTAAACCCATGCAGTTTCTCTTGAGTCTGATAGAAAAAAAAATTATTTTATTGTTGTTTTACATTTTCTTCCTCTCATTATTAGAGCTGTTTAGCATTTTTGATATGTCTACTGTCTTCATTCCCTCTATAATGAATTGCTTATTTATATTCTCCCCATTTTCCAGCGTCGGTTATTTTAATTATAGCATGTTGTATGCACCGTTTGTTATTTCTTGCAATGAGTACTTACAAGGAAAACACTTTGTTTTATGTTGCAATCATTTTCTTTCAGACTGTCATTTATCTTTTGACTTCAATGATATTGCCTTTTGTCATACAGAAATAAGAAATCAATTTTTTTTTCACTTATGGCTTTTGCGATCCTTGTCCTGCTTAAGAAGGCCTCCTCTATCTAAATAATATACAAATATTATCCTATAATTTCTTATAATGTTTTATATGACTCTTATAATTATGTCTTTAATTCAGTTGTAATTACTGTATAAATGGTGTCAGGTTAGTTTCTACTTTTGTTTTCTGCCAATCCATAGGATCCCAAACCATTTGGAGTCAAACCACGTTGAATATTCCATCCTTTCCTATGCTCTCTTTTAATAAATATGAAACTCTCATCTTTCTTTTTCACCCATTTCTGAGATTCTTATATGATATTTCCCACCCTCTCTCACTCTGGGTGTGTTTGACTATTACTCTTTTAATATAAAGGAAAGATAATACTTGTAATTTTGAGTGCCATGACTAATGAGGAAGAACAATGATATTTAGGTCCAGAGATGATAATACCTACTTTTCAGCCACAGAGGAAGTGTTTTCTCTTCACCTTCTAAAAAGGCGAGCCTTAGGATTAAGTGGATTCATTTGGAAGTTCATTCTAATGATACCCAAATGGCAACAGAGGAATATGGGAAATCTGCTTTAAGACACATAAAAACCATAAGACACCTCTCTCAACTCCTAAATCTCCCCAGATTTCTAAATATACCTAATATAGAAACTCAAAAAATACATGTTTTCTAAGTAGAACGATTTGCATAACAGATTAAGTAAAATAGAAGGGGGAAATATTTCACCTTTCTTGGTAAACTTCTCACATAGTATCGTCAAAAACAGTGATGAAAATTTTATTCACACTATGCTTCCTGCAAGTCATCTACGTTTGTTTTTAATTCTACTTTCTAGCACTTCCCTTTATCAAGCATAAAAAAATAGCAATTGTGGGCGCTTCTGTTTCTTTTGGTACAGAGCATAACACCTCAGGAAAAATGAGAAGCATTAAGACAATTTATGTTAAAATACGTTTTACAGATATCATTAAAGAGTGAAGAATGAATCACAATACTTAACATGAAAAAGATTTACAGAGCAGATGTCACAATCAAGTAGCAGAGGTTTACATTTGCATTTGAGAATTTGTATTAACTATAAGTCCTTTTACCTGATTTTGAGGAGATGTTTAGACAAAGTAAATAACTATAAATTCTATATTTTAACTCATCTGTGTGTTTCATCTTATATAAACAATTTTAAATAGATATGTCTAAATTTACAGAAACTGTATATGAAAAACTAAGTGATATTCATTTATCTACTGACGTTCTTTACAGTTAAAATGTATCTGTGTAGGCCTAGGAGTTTTACTATAGCAAAATCATGATATATGAAAAGAGATTCAGTGTAATGCAAAGTAATTTTCTTTCCACAATTTTTGCCCTTCTATTTTTACTGCTGGAATTGTTATAAGCATTTTAAAATCTAACCTTACAGGAAGTTTTGTGGAAATCTTTAGACTAATATTTTTCAGAGGAAATTTTTTAAGAAAAACAAAAAGGAAATGGGGGTGGGGAGTAAAAATCCAGTCACACATTCACAACTTCTTTTTATTTTCCTGGAAAATACACCTAAACTATATATATGTATTTTTTTTCTTGATACCATTATTGAGAACAGCCAGTTTTTAGGCTTCATAGAGTTTAAATTTAATCTACAATCTAATTTTTCATCATCTAGGTTTAGTTTTCAGAAAATTCCCCTCAGGTGTTTCCTTCTGTCTTTGTCTGGTCTTTAGACTTTAGGTGAATTTTGTTCTTAATTTGGCTCTGTGATTTCTCCCTAGACTATAAATGGCACATAGGGGCTTAGTCTGCATTGCTTAACTTTCCCTAAGGTCATTATGCACATCAGTCACCAGGGATTTACTCTCTCTCACATCATTTCCTTTCCTCGTTCAATTAGGATTTATATTAAGCAGATGGTAAATAATTGGCTCATTTCTTTATTAAATGTAAGTTTATTTACCAAGTATCATCAGCTATTACCATGATAAGAAGTATTATATTTTAGCTAAACCAGCAGATTATAATGTCTTTGATCTTCCTCTCCTTTTACCAAATGCCAGGATCTCCTTTCAACTATTACCAGCCTACTAGGAACAGCCCCTTTAGTAAGTTTCCTGTTCTAATTATATTCTCATTGGTCTATAAAATGTTACTGGCACGTGTTAACCTGAATGAGGGTTGATTCTGGTTTTTGAACACTGCTCCCGTGTGGAAAATTCTTAATCAACAAACGGACTGCAGACAGAGCAACCAGATGAAAATACAGGACAGCAAGTTAAATTTGACTTTAGATAAACAATGGATAACGTTTAAGTCTGTCTCATAAAATATATTAGATATACTTAGACTAAAACGATGAACTGTTTAAGATTCAGCTTGAACTGGGCACCCAGTATTATTATTCACTAAATTTGGCATTACTATTTACAAATCTGCCTTTACAAACATTTACATTTAATTTTACAATTTCTCAATACTTCGGCAATTAGTGCATGTAATTTCAATGCAAACGTTCAGGAAGTGATCCTTTACTGTTGCACTGTAGGCTTATCTGCCAACATCATTATCCTTCCTGTTAACCTTTTCTCATCCCAGCAGCCATTTTGATCACAGAAAGAATAAAGAAGAAAGATTGGTGGTAAGGAGTGAGAACTTTTGACCTGATCGAAAAACTTGTATTGAAACCACCCTCAGTAAACAGAGAGAATGGCGAAATAATACTTCTAAAGATATCTTAAACTCATGGAGGAATTTTTTGGTCATATATATAAAAAAAGCCATAAATGAGATGCAAGAAAAGATCCATAGTCTAGGGAAAGATTCTCAGGGCCCAATTAGAGGACAAAATTCACCCAGGGTCTAGAGCGCAGTTAAGCTAACCCAAATAGAATTTTAGTTTTATTATGAGTTTAGTGAACCTAGTACTGATGAAAGATAAATAAATCTTCAGTCTTGGTAGCTGTTTTTTTTTTTTTTTTTTTTTTTTTTTTTTTTTTTTGAGACGGAGTCTCGCTGTGTCTCCCAGGCTGGAGTGCAGTGGCGTGATCTCGGCTCACTGCAAGCTCCGCCTTCCCAGGTTCACGCCATTCTCCCGCCTCAGCCTCCCAAGTAGCTGAGACTACAGGCGCCCGCCACCACGCCCGGCTAGTTTTTTGTATTTTTAGTAGAGACGGGGTTTCACCATGTTAGCCAGGATAGTCTCGATCTCCTGACCTCGTGATCCACCCGCCTCGGCCTCCCAAAGTGCTGGGATTACAGGCTTGAGCCACCGTGCCCGGCCGGTAGCTGTTTTAAAGTAATTTCTCAACCTGGCCTAATTGTTTATAGTATTTTTATTTATAAAAATTTTAGTTTCAAATCTGTTGCCCCTTATACCTGATCCTACAAGGAAACCACGAGGTGGACAAGAGTTATTAAGTTGGCTTGACAGATTCAGGAAACTCAATTTCACCTAGCCCATAGCACAAATAGATGGCTGATCCAGGATGAATAGCTCAGTCTTCTGATATAAATCTGGTGTTTTTGAAATATAGTATTTTTAATTTGCTAACTAACAGGTGTGCCTTATTTGGGGAACTGTACTTCTTATTCAGTGGCATTTCCAAAGACTAACTTGAAGGGTTCCCCGCATAATTCCAACAGCAGCTTTACAGTAAATCCAAATAGCCTCAAAACAAAAACAAAAACAGTTTGCTTTCCTTCCATCTGCTGTTTTAGGAAAAATTCCTTAGAACCCTTCCAGTCACAGTGTCTGACACCTATTTAACCGTCTCCTACACAGAAAGTCTGAAACAGCAAATTAGTTTGCTTACATATTATTTTTCTTTCAAAATATAGCCTAGATATGTCAAAATACAGCCAAAACTGTGTAATAAATTCTAAATTTGAAGAAATTGTAGACAGGGATATTGAAAATACTCTGTAACTTATACAAAAACGCAGATGTGAGGTCGTGCTCATCATTTTAGTGTTATGGAACTTAGAATGTCTTTTGACAGAGCAGATGGTAAGTGAATCGTATAAAGCCAAGATCTCAGAATAAAGAGTATCCATTGTGAGCCAATACAAAACCATTTCCTTTACACCTGCAAGACTGGAAGTTATATTATTTAAAATTTGTTATGTAGATAGTTGATTAAATAAGTTAACTATCCAGTATTTGCATACATGTTTTTGTTACTATACTATGGGTCCAGGCATTATTTTACAATTCTTTGGTATTTTATGTAAACAACAATTCAAAGTATCATTTCAGTTATTTTAAAATAGATACTACAACTGAGAAGATGCAACTGACAATTTACACTGATGATTCTGATGGAAAAACAGTCAGACCAGTTAAGCAGCACCCCTATGCAGAACAGTACCCAAATGAGGCCTTTTTATTTTTATTATTTTTATTTTAAATTTTAAATTAAAATTTAAAATTTTATTTTATTTTTATTGTATTTCTTATTTCCACTAGAGTAAAATGTTCAAAAATTTGAAAACATAACTTACTTGCAAGTATAAAACAAACATTGTGTCCAAAATTGGATTCAATTCATGAGTTAATGAGATAACCAGTAAAATAGTAAAACTATTTCAAAGGAGAACTTGATGAAAATATACACAGAGTTAGTAAGAATGCTGAAATGAATTTGCAAAAAATGCAAAATAGTTTTGTGTCTTATAGATCAATAATATCCATGTATGAGGTTTTTTTCCAAGCGGCAATCAAAAGTGATTTTACTGAATCAAATCTATTTGCATAGCTTAAACAAACATCTGCATTACTATTCGATTTCTACAAGATTAACTCCTTACCCTACATAATAGAAAATAGCCTAGCAAATTAAGAAATCAGTCAAAGTTAACACTCCTCTTAAACAATCCCCCAAATAATTCACTAGACAATTAGTAACCATACTCTAAAAGGACACCCAGGAATTTCTCCAGTTCATTTTCAAGTCTAGGACAATTTTTAATACTTCATTAGCTTAAATACTATCAGTCATTTCTATATATTTGTTTATAGTGATTCATTATAAATGGATCTTCTTATTTTATATATCTGTTAATGCATCAGTAATAATAATGGAGCTTATAAAACATCTATAATATAAATGTTATTTTAAAAATAGTTGTATCTATATTATCAAAATATTTTCCTTTTTTTAGGAGGTGGGGTATGCTTTTGGAGCTGATTCATCTGTTTTGAAAATATTATTCCATGAGAATAGAATTAAACTTAAAAATGTTACACATATTCAGTAAGGTTGCTCAACGAAAAGCAAACACAGACTATGCCTTTCACTCAGTATTGCTGATCCTCTCTACAGTGTGGCTCTTCCCTTTGGTGTGCTCTGTTTAAAGTCATGGTGTTGGTAAATTTTGTGCTTAACTGTAGACTGTGACAGGACATTATCATGACTAACCATATAGCCATCCTAGTACCCTCTTATAGAGAACTCCTAGGCTGGATGTTTTTCAAATGAAATGTGGGTATTGGTAGTGTCCATCAGTTGAAATGACTCCCCACAAAATAACCTCTATACAAGTTCTCTATATTAGAGAAACATGTCAAAAATAGGCTACATTTATAGAAATATGCAGTTATTATAATTCCCTCATTTTAATTTTACTTCACAAGGTACATTTTGACTTTTAACATAGAAGACTTACAAAATAAGTACATTAGCAACAAATAGCTGAGGCTTTCAAAAACAAGCCATTAAATGACATTACACATGATGTGATGAATGCCCTTCTGGGAGTAACAGTGAAAAGCATGGAGTTTGAAAAGGGAATATTTACTTCTGGAAAGAGAAAGCTAAAAACAAATGTAAATGGCCAAGCAACCCATTAACACACAGTTTTCCTCATGTTATGAACTTAAACTGTATCTGAAGGGTACAGTTTAAGATCCTGAATTTAATATTTTGGTATTATATATAGATATATAAGTATAATGATTGTTAATACACAGAATAAAACAAAGAAAAAATTCTCTCAGTTAACTTTTACTAATTATTTGCAACAACACTCTATTACCTTTTTTTAAAGAAATAGGTAAAATCTTGAAGTTAAAAGAAAGCTACTTACTTTGCATAAAAAAGATAATTATAGTTTAAGGGAAAGAGGAACAGACTTTTTTTCTTACAATCTTGTCTTCTTCCTCTTAGACTCTCGTAAAATTTTTGGTTTTAAAACTTTTAAAGATATCACACTTTAAAAATTACTGTGAACCGTTTTTATTCGATGTTGTACTAGAAGTCTCAGCGAGAGCAATTAGGCAAGAAAAAGAAATAAAAATCATCCAAATCAGAAAAGAGGAAGTGTTAGAGTAGGCAGATAGCCAGAAATGAGCAGGCAAGGGAGCTCCCTGAGAAAAGGAGTCCTGAAGATGTTGCCCAATGATAGTCAGCGCAGTCTGCTGACAGTCAGTAAAAAACAAAAAACATTGCCCTCAGCGACCACTTTGTCAAGCTCATTTCCTGGTATGACTATGAATTTGGCTACAGCAACAGAGTGGTGGACCTCATGGCTCACATGGCCTCCAAGGAGTAAGACCCCTGGGCCACCAGCCCCAGGAAGAGCACGAGAGGAAGAGAGAGGCCCTCACTGCTGGGGAGTCCTTGCCACTCTCAGTCCTTCACCACACTGAATCTCCCCTCCTCAGTTTCCAGGCCGACCCCTTGAAGAGGGAGGGGCCTAGGGAGTCCTACTTTGTCGTGTACTATCAATAAAGTCCCCTGTGCTCATCCAAAACAAACAAACAAACAAACAAACAATGGCTATACTGGCTACTTCTGGACTTGTTGGGTTCCTTCAGCCCTAAACGGGACCTCTTAGGCCCTAGCTTGAAATAACCATGCTAGGGATTTTTCCTGCTGAGGAGAGCGCACACTCCTCCAAAACCTTGCCCTAGCATAGTCTTTTGCTCATGATAATAGTAAAAAAGACTTCCTAAAACATGCTTGCAAGTAACACTCCCTTATACCCTTCATGAACAATCAGGTAAGAGTCTCATAAACAGAATATTCCAGAATTTGCTGCTGCTGAATCATTCTCTCTAACAGCCCACTCTATCTCATCTTTCAGAGTATAGTGTCTCTTTAAATAAACACTGTGACTACTATTTTTCCATATGGAACAGCTGTTTTTCACACCTCTCTAGGAATGTATTTTATCTTCCTTCAATAAACTCTACTACTTAACCTTTGCTGTGTATCTGTCAGCTACATAATTTCTTCCAAGTTGGACAAGAACTGGGGATTCCCACACTTCCTGGTAACAGAAGTAAAATTAATTCCATTTGAGGACAACCTAATTTTATATTTAAAAAACTCTAAAGATTACACACACACCACACACACACTGAGACTGTTATAACTAAAAAACGAATTCAGCAAAGTTAAAGGATAAAATCAGCACCAAAAAAATCAGTTGCATTTCTACACACTAACAATGAACAATCCAAAAAGAAAATTGACAATTCCATTTGCAATAGCATCCAAGATAATAAAATACTTAGGAATAAACTTAACCAAAAAGATGAAAGACTCATACACTGAAAACCGTAAAACACTACAGAAAGCAATCAGAGAAACACTATTAGGTAGAAAAACATGTGATATTCATGAATTGGAAAACTTAATACCATTAATCCATGCTACCCAAAGTAATCTATAGATTCAATGCAATCCCTATCAAAATCCCAATGACACTTTTTGCAGAAATAGGAAAACTCATCTTAAAATTTATATGGAATCTCAAAGTACCTTGGATAATAAAACAACCAAAAATAATAAAATTAGAGATCTCATACTTCCTGATTTTCAAACTTACTTTTTTTCTGGGAGGAAAAAGTTTTCCTCTACTCACTCAGGTTTAATATTTAAGAGACTGTGAATAAATTGACAAAAGATAGATTAACAAGAGAAAAGACAAGGTTTATTCACGTGCATATGATTACATTAAAGAAGTGGCTTGCTCAATAATTAGAAACACAGTTTTATGCCAAACACCACATGTTCTCACTCATAAATGGGAGTTGAACAATGAGAACACATGGACACAGGGAGGGGCACAACACATACCCGGGACAGTCAGTGGGAGGGTTCGAGGGGAGGGAGAACATTAGGACAAATAACTGATTCATTCAGGGCTTAAAATCTAGATGATGAGTTGGTAGATGCAGCAAACCACCACGGCACATGTATACCTACGTAACAAATCTACACATTCTGCTCTTGTATCCCGGAACTTAAAGTAAAATTAAAAAAACCAAAAGGATTTTGTGTATCTAACTTAATAGGAAAAAGGAAGTGGGAAGTAAAGGGCTTCTATAGGAAGACTGAATGGCTTTTCAAAGGAAAGACAAATGGGTTTTTCGAAGAACAAGCAAGAGATAAGAAAGGTTGTGATAAAGTGTGTTTATGCAGGTGTGAGTGGTCTTCTCTGTCTTCATTGATAATAAAACTTCCCTGGAAAGTTTTACTGTCAATAAAGAGATACTTCACTCTCAGAAGTTTCTATCTCTAGTCAGGTATGGAAGGTTCTAAAAAAGCTTATTTTTGCATCTATTGAATCACAAATGTCATCAGCTTAAAAATAATTTTTATGCCACAAATTTACATTCTGAATCTCTTTACTGTTAAACTACAGTAATCAAAATGTACATTACTGGTGTAAAGATAATCACTTCAACCAATGGAATAGAGGACCTATTAATAAACTCTCACCTACACGGTCAAATGATTTTTATTTTTTTAACTTTTAAGTTCAGGGGTACATGTGCAGGTTTGTTATACACGTAAACTTGTGTCACAAGGGTTAGTTTTACAGGTTGTTTCATTACCCAGGTATTTAGCCTATTACCCATTAGGCATTTTTTTCTAATCTTCTCCCTCCTCCCATCCACCACCCTCCAATAAACCCCAGTGTCTGTTGTTCCTTTCTTTGGGTCCATGTATTCTCATCATTTAGCTCCCACTTATAAATGAGAAAATGTGATATTTGATTTTCTGCTCCTGCATTAGTTTGCAGATAATGGCCTTAAACTCCATCCATGTGCCTGCAAGGGACATGATCTTGTTCTTTTTATGTCTGCGTAGTATTCCATGCAAGGGCCATTCAGTGGGAGACATAAGTTTGTTCAATAAATAGTGCTGGGAAAAACTGTGACCCTTACAAGATGTGAAAAAAAAATTCAAAATGGAACAAAGACATCAACGTAAAACTAAAACTATAAAGCTCTTAGAAGAAAGCATAGGAGAAACATTTTATGACATTGGATTTGGCAATAATTTCTTGGATATGACACCAAAAGCACAGGAAATAAAAGAAAAACATACGTAAATTGGGCTGCATTGAAATTAAAAACTTCTGTGCATCAAAACACGTAATCAACAGAGTGAAAGGACAAGACACTGAATGGATGGGAGAAAACATTTATAAATAATATATCTCATGAGGAGTTCAGATGCAGAATATGAAAAGAATACCTGCAACTCAAAAATTTCAAAAACAAACAACCTGATTAAAAAAAAAATAGGCACAGGACATAGGCAAACATTTCTCCAAAGAAGATATTCAAAACGACCTATACATACAGGAAAAGAGACTGATCACCACCAATCATTTGGGAAATGCAAATCCAAACCACAATGAGAACCACCTCACACACATTAGGGTGGCTACTATATCTAAAAAACAACAATAGAAAATAACAGTTGTTAGCAAGTGTGTAGAGTAATTGACACCCTTATGCACTATTTTTTTGGGAATGTAAAATGGTGCAGCCACTGTGGCAAATAGTATAGGAGTTTTTCAAAGTATTAAAAATAGAATCATCATATGACCCAGCATATCTCTTCCTGGGTATATAACCAAAAAATTGAAAGTAGAAACTTGAACATACATTTGTATACCCTTGTTCACAGCAGCATTTTTCACAATAGCCAGAAGGTGAAATTGGCTCGTGTCCATTGATGGATAAGTGGATAAACAAAATGTGTTATACATCCACAATGAAATATTATTCAGCCATAACGAAATTCTTGACACATGATGCAGCATGAATAAACTTTGAGGATACCATGCCCAGTCACCAATGGACAAATACTGCATGATTCCACTGATATAAGTTACCTAGAATAGTCAAATTCATAGAGACAGAGGAGAGAATGATGGTTGCCAGAGAATGGATGGAGGCTGAAATGGGGAGTTTTGGTTTAATGGGTACAGAGTTTCAGTTTGCAAGATAAAAAGGGTTCTGGAGATGGATTGTATAATTGCATGACAGTGTGGATGCACTTAATGCCACAGAACAGTACACTTAAAATGGGTAACATAATAAATTGTATGATGTGTATTTAATCACAATTGTAAAAATAATAATGAATTATTGAGGACCTCAAAGACCTTCTGTTTATTTGGATTAACATTATTGTTGTAAATCATATTTTAAATTAAAGCTGAGAAATACAAGGTACCTAAATCTTAATATAACAATTCTTAAATAACAATTTTTAGAATATATTTATAAAACCAGCAAATGTGAACATAAATAAAATATATTTATCAAAATTATACTTAGCAAAAGAAAATTCTTAATGAGAAGCCTGTCACAGTTTTATATTTTTGTAAACTCCATAAGGCATGGCTTAATAAAAGACATCTACATTCTCGTAAGTTTCTTTCATCTTCTGTGTGTTCCAAATGCTATTTCGGTTGAACTATATGAAGAAAATCATACTTCAAAAAGGATTGTAGTGAAAAAGATGATTTTTTTTTCTTTTTTTGTCAGAGTCTCATCCTGTTGCCCAGGCTGAAGAGCAGTGGTGCGATTTTGGCTCACTGCAGCCTCTGCTTCCTGGGTTCAAGCGATCTCCTGTCTCAGTTTCCCGAGTAGCTGGGACTACAGGTGCCCACCACCATGCCTGGCTAATTTTTTGTATGTTTAGTAGAGAGGGGGTTTCACCATGTTGGCCAGGCTGGTCTCGAACTCCTGATCTCAGATGATCGACCTGCCTCTGCCTCCCAAAGTGCTGGGATTACAGGTGTGAGCCACTGCACCAGGCCGATAAAAATATTTTAATAGCCTTTTCAAATAAATGTGGATATTCATTTTTGGTGCTGCATAAAAACTCAACAAATGGCAGTTCCTTTTTCACTTGCATAATTTATCATTTATTGTTTATTTTAATCATAATATTTTTTTCTCAACTTTTATTTTAGGTTCTGGGGGTATATGTGCAGATTTCTTACATAGGTAAATTTCATGTCTGCAGTTGGGTATACAAATGATTTTATCACCCAGGTAGTGAACACAGTACCTAATAGGCAGTTTTTAGGCCTTCACTCTCCTCCTACCATATCCACTCAAGTAGGCCCTGGTGTCTATTGTTTCCATCTGTGTCCATGTATACTCAATATTTAGCTTCCACTTACAAGTGAGAGCTTGCAGTATTTGGTTTTTTATTCCTTTGTTAACTTGCTTACGATTATGACCTCCAGCTGTATCCCTGTTGCTGCAAATGGCATGATTATGTTGTTGTTTTGATGACTGCATAGTATATATGTATACTGCATGGTATGTATGTACCACATATACCATTAGTTAGGGAGGAGTCCCTACTCCTCCATTAAAAAAAATAATTTTAGTAGAGTCGGTATCTGCTCTTCTTTGTGTATTTTGTAGAATTTTGCCATGAATCCATCTGGTCAAGGGCTTTTCCTGTTTGGTAGGCTTTTAATTACTGAATAAATTTTGGAACTAGTTATTTTTCTGTTCAGGATTTCAATTTATTTGTGGCTTAATCTTGGGGGGAGGGGGTTGTATGTTTCTGGAAATTTATCCATTTGTTCAATGTTTTCTAATTGGCAATTTCGTAAATGTTATCATGCAGGATCTGAAACCATATCAATCAAATTTTCATACTCTTTACATTAAAATACAATAGTGTGCCTTGCACTTTGAGATGATCTTTTACCTCTGCATGATAGATTTTGTAACACAAAGCATTGATCATTTAAAAAGTATTGGCACACAGACTTAAATCTTCCAAATATTACATATTTTAGTATAAAATATAAATAACTCAATACTTGTTATTATCACTAGTTATCTCATCAGAAACATTACAATGCAAAGTATAAGGAAGCTGTTATGTGCTTACTGGCAGATACAGGTTTTTCACATTATCGTACACGAGCTGGCTTTATTGCGGTGCATGTGACATTCTGAATGTCCACAGCCTAGGCTGTAAAGAAGTCTCTCAGTTTCTGAGCAGGTCCTTCAGATCACACATTATGCAGAAGACAGTTAAGAAGAAGTCCAACTACACTGAGATTGCTGTGCTATGAGGAAGTCCAAACAAAACACATGGAGTGATTACAAGAAGAAAGAGATACTTAGCCAACCTCCAACTATTCCAGCCATCTCTTCTAAGACAGCAACCGGGATGGCATTGGAGGCTATCATTCTAAGTGAAGTAACTCAGGAATGGAAAACCAAATATGGTATATTCTCACTCATAAGTGGGAAGTGTGAGGATGCAAAGGCATAAGACTGATACAATGGACTTTGGGAACTCAAGAGAAAAGGTGAGAGGGGAGTGAGGGATAAAATACTACAGTGTATTCTTCTCGGGTGATGGTGTGCCAAAATCGCACAAATCAGCCCTAAAGAACTTACTCATGTAACTGAATATTACCTGTTCCCCAAAAGCTTATGGAAATAAAAAATTAAACAAAATAAAAAAGAACCCTCAACAGACTAGGCATCAAAGGAACATACCTCTAAGTAATAAAAGCCATCTGTGACAACAGCCAACATCATACTAAACGGGCAAAATTAAATAATGTCCTTTGAGAACTGAAATAAGACAAGGATTCCCACTCTCATTACTCATATTCAGCATAATACCAGAGGCCCTAGGCAGAGCAATCAGGCAAGAGAAAGAAATAAAAGGCATTCAAATAGAAAAAGAAGCCAAATTACCTCTCTTCACCGATTAAATGAATTTATATGTAGAAAATTCTAAAGACCCTGCCAAAAGACTGATAAACGATGTTAGCAAAGTTTCAGAATATGAAATTAATGTACAAAAATTAGTAGCATTTCTATCCACCAACAACATTGTGGCTGAGCGTGAAATCGAGAACGTAATCACACTTACAATATCCACAAAGAAAATCTAGGAACAGAGCTTACCAAGGAGGTGAATGATCTCTACAAGGAGAACTATAAAACACTGTTCAAAGAAATCTGAGATGATGCACATAAATGAAAACATATTCCACACTCATGGATTGGAATAATCAATGTCATAAAAATGGCCATAGTTCCCAAAGCAGTCTACAGATTCAATGTCATTCCTATCAAAATACCAATGTCGTTTTTAACAGATTAGACAAAAGCTATTCTAAAATTCATAGGGAACCAAATAAGAGCACCAATAGCCAAAGCAATCCTAAGGAAAAAAAAAAAAGGCAGGAGGCATCACATTACTTGACTTCAAACTATATTACTAGTAACCAAAACAATGGTAATGGTACAACACTGCTTACACGGTAAACAGACACATAGACCAATGGAACAGAATAAACAGCCCAGAAATAAGGCTGAACACCTACAACCATTTGATCTTTGACAAGGCTGACAAAAACAAGCAATGGAGAAAGGACTCCCTATTCAATAAATGGTGTTGGGATAAATGGATAGCCATATGCAGAACATTGAACCTTTCACCATATACAAATATTAACTAGAAATGGATCTAAGACTTAAATAGAAAACCTCAAACTATAAAAATCCTAGGAGACAATATAGGGAGCACTCTTCACAGCATCAGTCTTAGCAAATAATTTTTGTCTAAGTCCCCAAAAGCAATTGCAACAAAAGCAAAAGTGGACAAGTGGGGACTAATTAAACTAAAAACTTCTGCACAACCAAAGAAACTAGTAACAGAGTAAATAGATAACCTACAGAATGAGAGGTATTCACAAGCTATGCAGCTAACAAAGTCATAATATCGAGTCATACGGTTTGGCTGTGTCCCCAACCAAATCTCATCTTACATTGTAGCTCCCATAATTCTCACATGTTGTGGGAGGGAAGTGGTATGAGATAATTGAATCATCGGGGCAGGTTTTCTCATGCTGTTCTCATGATAGTGAATGTCTCAGGAGATCTGATAGTTTTATAAAGAGGAGTTCCCCTGAACATGCTTTCTCTTGCTGGCCACCATCTCTTGCTGACCATGTAAGACGTCCCTTGCTCTTCTGTCATAATTGTGAGGCCTCTCCAGCCATGTGGAACTGTGAATCAATTAAACCTTTTTCCTTTATAAATTACCCAGTCTCAGGTATGTCTTTATTAGCAGTGTGAGAACAGACTAATACATCCAGAATCTATAGAGAACTTAAATCAATAAGCAAAAGACAAGTGACCCGATTTAAAAGTGGGCAAAGGACATAAACATACATTTCTCAAAAGAAGACATACAAGTGGCCAACAAACCTATGAAAAATGCTAAACATCATTAATTATCAGAGAAGTGCAAATCAAAACTACGATGAGATACCATCTCATGCCAGTCACAGTGGCTATTATCTAAAAGTTAAAAAAAAAAAAGTATAGATGCTTGTGAGACTGTGAAGAAATCCTTATACACTTTTGGTGAGGGTGTAAATTAGTCCTGCCACTGTGGAAAGCAGTCTGGATATTTCTCAAAGAGCTTGAAACAGAGCTATCATTTGACTCAGCCATCCCATTACTGTGTATAAACACAAAGGAAAATCAGTAATTCCACCCAAAAGGCACATACACTTTGTTCATTGCTTCACTATTTACAGTAGTAAAGACATGGAATCAAACTATGTGCCCATCAATGGTAGATTGGATAAAGAAAATGTGGTACATATACACCATGGAATACCATGCAGACATGGAAAGAGCAAACTCATGTCCTTTGCAGAAACATGGATGCAGTGGGAGGCCATAATCCTAAGTGAATTAACACAGGAAGAGAAAACCAGATGCCTCATGTTCTCGCTTATAAGTGGGAGTTAAATACTGAGTACATTTGGACATAAACAGGGGAATAATAGACCCTGCATACTACCTGGAGGGGGAGGAAAGGAGGAGAACATGGGTTAAACATCACACACCGGGGCCTGTCATGGGGAGGGGGGAGGGGGGAGGGGGGAGGGATTGCATTGGGAGTTATGCCTGATGTAAATGACGAGTTCATGGGTGCAGCACACCAACATGGCAAAGGTATACATATGTAACAAGCCTGCAAGTTGTGCACATGTACCCTACAACTTAAAGTATAATAATAATAATAAAAAAATGATAATAATAAAAGAAACTATCAACAGTGTAAACAGACAACCTACAGAATGGGAGAAGACTTTTGCAAACTATGCAGCTTAAAAAGGTCTAATATCCGGCATCTATAAGGAAGTTAACCAAATTTACAAGAAAATAACAAACCACCCCATTAAAAAGTGGGCAAATGACATGAGGAGACATTTTTCAAAAGAAGACATACATGCAACCAACAGTCATATGAAAAAATGTCAACGTCACTGATCATTAGAAAAATGAAAATAAAAACCACAGTAAAATACAAAACAAACAAACAAACAAAAAACCTACCTATCAGGTACTATGCTCACTACTTGTGTGATGGGATCCATACCTCAATCCTTAGTATCATACAATATTCCCATGTAACAAACCTGCCCATGTATCTAATGTATCTAAAATAGATATTGAAATTTACAAAAATAAACTCTACTATTTACATGTGTGTTTGTGTGTATATAAACATATCTATATATATATAAAGGTTATGTTTTGATGGGAAATTAACCATTTTTTGGACATTTTCTAGCATAAACCTAAATCCACACACTTGAACCCTGTGAGGCTTTGTGATCCACCTATAGGCAGCCTCTCTACTTAATGGGACCTGGAAAACAGAATTATCTCTTCATAGATACTAAATTAGTCCTTTTGTTATTATTACCTAATGTGGGCATATCATGATAATCTAAACTTCTTTTTCTCAAGCTGCATGCAAATTAATATATCAATATCAAATATGAAAATGTATGTATGAGCTGAAGTAAAAACAACTGTAGCAAAAAATAGTTTTTGCTGTTTTTGTAGTTTGTTTGTTTGTTTGTTTTTAAGACAGAGCCTTGCTCTATCACCCGGGCTGGAATGCAGTGATGTGATCTTGGCTCACTGCAACGTCAGCCTTCCAGGTTCAAGTGATTCTCCTGCCCCAGCCTCTCGAGTAGCTGGGATTACAGGTGCCTGCCACAACACCTGGCTAATTCTTGTACTTTTAGTATAAATGGGGTTTTGCCAGGTTGGCCAGACTGGTCTCGAACTCCTGACTTAAAGTGATCCACTCACCTTGGCCTCCCAAAGGGCTGGGACTACAGGTACGAGCCACTGCGCCTGGCTGAAAAATACTGCTTTGTACTTAATGCCAGTGTTATCAGTTAAAACATTGAAAGGATTTATCATCTTTTCCTTATAATTTTCCATGTTTACATCTTGTATTGAGTGCTTGCTGTACATTGGTGTTTCTCGCTCTTGCAAGCTTCTGGAAAAATTCCTAACTAGGCCTCAAAAACACCATATTTCTTTGATTCTAAGATGCATACTTCTTTCACATTTCAATATTTCTGGAATAATGATACATTATATAATAAATATATATATTTAATATAGTGTTATTTTTTCCTGCAATTAAAGCTGTTATTAACTCAACAATGTATCTTAAAACTGAAAGGATCTCAAAGTAGATAACTTATGGTCATCCTTAGAAAAGCATTCTCTGCCTTTCTTTGTTACCACTGTATTTCTTCTGCTCAAACTGTTCTTTGGCAAGGTTCGTCCAACAGTTTTTACTAGGTGGCTGTGACTTCCTTTTTTAGCATCTATTCTCTAACATATATTTTCTAGCATGGAAAATAAAAATAAAAGTTTAATGCATTTTTTATAACATAAGAATATACTTTATGTTTTGATAAAACATACAAGCATACACAAATAAAGAAAATTCTTTAGACCCATTATTTGGGTCTATGTTATTGAAAACAAAGGTTGCCTATTGACCGTAGATAATAATCAAACATTATTAGTACATTAAAAAAAGTAGAAAACATGGCACTTCTGAGTACTCATATGGACAAATCCTCTAGAAGTGCTACGCAATATGTTACTGAAGTTATCAGCTTTGCCTTTTGCTCAGTCATTTTAGTTTTTACATATCTTGCATGATTGCAGATGGTTTGCATAATATCTTAAAAATGAAACTAAAGTAGGCCATTGGCAGAGTTTGATAAGTATCCGAACTTATCAGATACTTTCTGAGAAGAATTATAACAGATATCTGGTACTTTTTAAATGAAGATCGCCCATTTTTAAAGATAAATAATGCTGCTAGAAATACAAGTACATATTACACATATCACAGTAGGAGTTGTGAAAATCCCTGACAACTGCAAGATTGAACAATATGAAATGACATTTTTGTAGGTTAAACACAGTCAAATATTAGCAATTTTATATGATTCAACTTAATAATATAATTTTTGCAAATTCTTTTTAAATAAAAAAGTTATAAAAATGATGTTTTGATATACATTTATAGTGAAATAAATACTACAGTTAAGCAAATTTGCATATTCATTTCCTCACATAGTTACTTTTTCGGTATATGTGTTGAGGTTACCTGAAACAATTTTAATAAATGAATCATACGTCAGTGAGTCTAAATAAGAAATTGTATCTTTTACCTTTGACCTCAAATTGCAATAGCAATGTTTTTTTCTAGATCTCATGTACCAGACTTCCACAGATTTTGAACTTGCCAGCCACCACAATCGTGTGTGCCAATACTTTAAAATAAATCCCCCCTCCAATATAATATATGTACATATATGACATGATTTGGCTCTGTGTCTCCCCCAAATCTCGTGTTGAATTGTAATTCTCAACGTTGGGGGTGGGGACCTGGTGGAAGGTGATTGCATTATTGGGGTGAATTTTCCTCTTGGTGTTCTCATGATAGTGAGTTTTCATGAGATAGGATGGTTTAAAAGTGTTTGAAAGTTCCCCCTTTGCTCATTCTCTCTTGTGCCACCATTTGAAGATGTGCTTGCTTCCCGTTTGCCCTTCTGCCATGATTCTAAGTTTCCTGAGGACCCCCAGCCATGCTTCCTGTATAGTCTCAGAACTGTGAGTCAAATAAACTTCTTTTCTTCATAAATTACCTGTCTCAGGTAGTTGTTTATAGTAGTAGTGTGAGAATGGACTAATACAGAAAATTGGTACCAGAGAGGTGGGGCGTTGCTATAAAAATACCTGAAAATGTGGAAGAGATTTTGGAACTGGGTAACTGGCAGAGGTTGGAACAGTTTGGGGAGCTCAGAAAACAGGAAGATAGGCAAGTTTTGGAACTTCTTAGAAACTTGTTGGATGGTTGTGACTGAACTGCTGATAGTGTCTTGATATGGTTTGGCTCTGTGTCCCCACTCAAATCTCACCTTGAATTGTACTCCCATAATTCCCACATGTTGTAGGAGGGATCTGGTGGGAAATCATTTGAATCATGGGGGCAGTTTCCCTCATACTGTTCTCATGGTAGTGAATAAGTCTCATGAGATCTGATGATTTTATCAGGGGTTTCTGCTTTTGCATCTTCCTCGTTTTCTCTTGCTGTCACCATGTGAGAAGTGCCTTTCTCCTCCCGCCATGATTCTGAAGTCTCCTCAGCCATGTGGAAGTGTAAGTCCAATTAAGCCTCTTCTTCTTCCCAGTCTCTGGTATGTCTTTATCAGCAGCATGAAAATGGGCTAATATAATAAATGGGTACCAGTAGAGTGGGGCATTGCTGAAAAGATATCCGAAAAAGTGGAAACGACTTTGGAACTGGGTAACAGCCAGAAGCTGGAACAGCTTGGAGGGCTCAGAAGAAGACAGGAAAATGTGGAAAAGGTTGGAACTTCCTAGAGACTTGTTGAATGGCTTTGACAAAAATATTGAAAATGATATAGACAATGAAATCCAGGCTGAGGTGGTCTTGGATGGAGATGAGGAAGTTGTTGGGAACTGGAGCAAAGGTGACTTTTCTTATGTTTTAGCAAAGAGACTGGTGGCATTTTGGCCCTGCCCTGAAGATTTGTGGAACTTTGAACTTGAGAGAGATGATTTAGGGTATCTGGAGGAAGAAATTCTTAAGCAGCAAAGCATTCAAGAGGTGACTTGGGTGCTGTAAAAGGCATTCAGTTTTAAAAGGGAAGCAGAGAATACAAGTTCAGAAAATTCGCAGCCTGGCAATAGAAATGCGATGGAAAAGAAAATCTCATCTCAGAGGAGAAATTTAAGCCAGCTGCAAAAATTTGCATAAGTAATGAGGAGCTGAATGTTTATCCCAAAGACAATGGGGAAAATGTCTCCAGGGCATGCCAGAGACCTTTGCGACAGCGTCTCCCATCACAGACCCAGAGGTCTAGGAAGGAAAAATGATTTCGTTGGCAGGGCCCAGGTTCCCTGTGCTGTCTGCTGCCAAAGGACTTGGTGCCCTGCATCACAGCTGCTCCAGTCATGGCTGAAAGGGGCCAACATGGAGCTCAGGTTGTGGCTTCAGAGGATGCAAACCCCAAGCCTTGGCAGCTTCCACATGGTGTTGAGCCTGAGGGTGCACAGAAGCCAAGAATTGGAGTTTGGGAACCTCTGCTTAGATTTCAGAAGATGTGTGGAAATCCCTAGATGCTCAGGCAGAAATTTGCCACAGGAGCGGGACTCCCATGGAGAACCTCTGCTAGGGCAGTGCAGTAGGAAAAGGTGGGGTTGGAGCCCCCACACAGAGTCCCCACTGGGGCACCACCTAGTGGAGCTGTGAGAAGAGGGCCACCATCCTCCAGATCCCAGAATGACAGATCCACCAACAGCTTGCTCCCTGCACCTCAAAAAGCCATAGGCACTCAATGCCAGCCCATAAAAGCAGCTGGGAGGGGGGCTGTACCCTGCAAAGTCACAGGAGTGGAGCTGCCCAAGACCATGGAAACCCACCTCTTGCATCAGCATGACCTGGATGTGAGACCTAGAGTCAAAGGAGATCATTCTGGAACTTTAAAATTTGTCCCACCATATTTCAGACTTGCATGGGCCCTGTAACTCCTTTATTTTTGCCAATTTATCCTATTTGGCATGGCTATATTTACACAATACCTGTACCCCCATTGTATCTAGGAAGTAACTAGCTTGCTTTTGATTTTACAAGCTTATAGGTGGAAGGGACTTGCCTTGTCTCAGAGACTTTGGACTGTGGACTTTTGGGTTAATGCTGAAATGATTTAAGACTTTGGGGGATTGTTGGGAAGGCATGATTGGTTTATAAATGTGGGGACATGGGACTTGGAGGGTCCAGGGACAGAATGATATTGTTTGGCTGTGTCTCCACCCAAATCTCATCCTGAATTGTACTCCCATAATTCCCGCATATTGTGGGAGAGACCGGGTGGAAGATGATTTAAATCACGGGGGCAGTTTCCCCCATACTGTGCCCATTCTAGTAAATATGTCTCATGAGATCTGATGGTTTTATCATGACTTTCTGCTTTTGCATATTCCTCATTTTCTCTTGCTACCACCATGTGAGAAGTGCCTTTCGCCTCCTGCTGTGATTTGGCCTCCCCAGCCATGTGGAACAGTAAGTCCAGTTAAACCTCTTTTCTCAGTCTCGCGTATGTCTTTATCAGCAGCATGAAAACGGACTAATACATGTGTAAAATGTGTTTTATCCTGCTGCTGAAGACCTAATACTCTCTCATTGATTACTATTCTCTTCCAGGTAACTATTTAGAGCAGGGATATTTTACTTATTTTTGAGAACTATAATTGCTATCATAGTCTGTTGAGTAAATGACTTCTAGTTACTGTTAATAAATTTTTAAAATACATTTAATTTCCAGTAAGGGTAAATTAACATGTATTTACTTAGCATTCCTTATGAATTGGACACTGAAATGAGATACAAGGTTATGTGATGTATGGATTTATCATTCTCCCTCTCTTTCTTCACTTTCAAAGCCAAATTAATAAGAAAGTCATAAAATATGTTGTCTCTACTGCTTCAACTTGTATTTACTCCTTAATTTTTGTAGTCTCAGCAACGTACCAAGATGTAACAGTCTCTTGTCATCTGAGAAAACGCCCAGAGTTTTTTGTTCTACCTCCAAGAAAATTAAAGAATGTGGGCACAAAGGTGAGGTTAGAGTGAATGGTCAATAAGTGAAAGAAGAAAGCTCTCTGCCAGCAGAGAGGGGGCGTTGAATGGAGTGCCCCTTATGAGGCTGAGGTCCAGGGATTTTATGGACTGGGAAGGGGAAGGAATGTGCTTAGTCTGCGGGTTGTCTTGGAGAATGTGTAACTTAGCATGACCCAGGGCCTTGGCCCGGGACCAATCAGGGGCTGAAGTGATGATTCATAGAGGCCGCTAAGCTTGGCCCAGGATTTATCAGTAGTTGAAGTGAAAGCTTGACCTTGGACCTTGGCCAGAGACCAACCATGGGTTGAAATGATGATTCATGGAGACTAGACACACAGTCAAAAAGGAAAGAACCCACTGTGCCCATGCCCACAAAAGGAGAAGAAACTTTTCTTGGGAACGTGCTGACTATACAAAGGACATAGGCATTTCTATGGCAGGCCTTGTTCACTTATCTGAGTGAACTGGAGGTTTGTGCAAGTTTTTATCAAGATGGTCTTGAGGTTTTTCTATCTGTGCAGCTGTGAGCCTGTCTCTAGGCACAACACCCTGTGCTAGTTTCCTTATCTGTGTCTGCAGCCTGAATTTTTCCCCAGACTGCTTTGTATGTCATGTGGGGATGAGGCACTGACCCATGGACCCGGGGGGTCTCCAGGGACCCTTCCCTTGCTATCTGCCTAAGGCAAGCTAACTAACTCCCTTCAAATTCACTGAGATTCAAATTATTATTGTTATTCCACCGAAACTATTTACTTCAAGAGAAGTAGTATTAATCCCCATGTTGCTCTCTCTCTATATATATGTCTTACTTGAACTTCCTGCTTTCCATATCTAGGCATATTAATTACCATATAATAAGTTATTTAGCTCAATAATGAAGGCTCTGAATTGGATAATCTGAGTTATTTGGGTTAGTTAAATTAATTGTGACATAAAATTGAACAGAAATATCTACCTCTTTATAGCCTCCATTTTGAGTATTTTGGGAGTTTTCATAGGATCTCCTTTAGGCTTTATTTATACACCTTAGTTAATAAAAGAAAATAACATTGTGTGAATGTGTGTGTTTACAGTTGTATATCACATATTGTGCCTAAACTGATTTGGCAAAGAAATTGTAGGCCAGCCAAAAATGAGTTGGTGGAAAAAGTTGCAATAGTCATGTTCTTGCAACATAAAGCCCATGGAAATAGTATCTTTATTTTTTGAGATGGAGTCTCTCTCTGTCACCTAGGCTGGAGTGCAGTGGCACCATCTTGGCTCACTGCAACCTCCGCTTTCCTGGGTCAAGCGATTCTCCTGCCTCAGCCTCTTGAGTAGATGGATTACAGGGGTGTGCCACCATGCCCGGCGAATTGTTTTGTATTTTTTTGTAGAGACAGGGTTTTACCATGTTGCCCAGTCTGTCTGGAACTCCTGACCTCAAGTGATCTGCCCACCTTGGCATCCCAAAGTGCTGGGATTACAGGCGTGAGCCACTGCCCCCAGCCAGAAATAGTATCTTGAAGGGAAGTTTACTTGTGAGTACTATTTGTGAGGAAATTACTTGCACAGGTCAGCAGTTGATTGGTTTATGGTTTAGGTGCAGTTCTAAATTTCAATAAACTTTTCCCATTATTGCAAGTTTCATGCAATACTCTACAGTAATTTTATTTTGTTCAACAATGAGTTTCACATTTAGAGACTGTAATAATGTACCTTCCTAATTTTATTAAAAGTTCTTCAGGACAAAAGGCAGTATATAATGTGAGCATGAGATAAGCGGAATAATTTAAAATAGAACTCAAATGTTGTTAAATATATACAGCTAGAAACATTACACATGAACCCTATTGACAAGCATTTTATTGAACAACATTTAAAGCTCTTCTTGCTTTCAAACATATGCAGGAAAAACAGAAGAACAGAACTGAATGATGGTGTCAATGAAATAAATAGGTATATTGCCTTAACACAACAGTGACAGTAGCACTACATGAAGAAACAGACAAAATACATATGAAATATAAGATATCTAAGACATTATAGTCTGCAGATATGAAAATGGCTTGGATAGTTAATGCTATTAAAACATAGACAGGGCTTCAGTCTCAGTACCATAGTTATCTTAAACAATACCCCGCCATTACAGTGTAATAGAAATTTGCTAGCTTAACAAACTACTTACTATTCAAAGGCAGAAAAAGAGTGGAATTTGTCATATACATGCAATCAAATGACCTTGGACACTTCTGCGTAATGGAAAATATATTAACAGCAGTTTAAAAGACAGTGTAATTCTTACTCAGTCTCCAGAAGTCAATTAGAAAAGCAACAGAAGAAAACAAATTTAACATTAATTTAAGAAACATTTATAAAATGTCTATGCATGCGCCAGGCACTGGGAACAGTATAATAAATAAAACAATAGTCTTTCAACATTCTTGTGATGTACATACTAATGCCTTGATTTTACTGATAAGATAAGAAGTTTCTCTAAGGTAACTCGAATCCTTTAGTCTGACTCTAAAGCTCTGGTTCCTTCCAGTAGCTGTTTCCCAGTACTTCAAGGCAGCCTCAAATAGTAATATTGATGGCAGTGGCTCCACCCTCCTGGGTGGGGCTACGGCCACCCAAACTGCATCTGTGCATCCCAGCCTCTTTGTGCTCTTGGGGGAGAGCCAGGAGCAGGCAGGATCTGCCTTTCCAGGTGTGGCTGTGGCCACCCTCCCAAGTGCAGGGGCCAGGTGTCTCTGCAGCATGCACCCTTGGGGGTTGCAGGAAGGACTCTCATGTCTCTGTAGGCTTGGGGGTGTCTGTCTCACCTCTCTCCACTCTTGGCACCTCCTCCGATCTCAGAGTGAGGGTTGGGGCCTAGCCCAGGGTCCATGAATGGTGGCTGGGGGCAGATTGATTCCTGGGCAGAAGAAGGTGGGTCCCCAGTAAGTCCCCATATTCAGGTTAGGGAGGGCCTGAAGGTGAGGGACAAGGCTGCCAGTCCCATGGACCAGAGTGGGGACTCATAGTGCCTCTTTGGGGCCCACCCATGGCTGCCCATGGCCCAGTCAGCATGCATTTCCTTGCCTCTGATGTCCATAAAAGCCCTGGGCTCAGCCAGAGCAGGGCAGAGGATGGCCAGAGGACAAAGAGGGCAGGGAGACAATGGGAGGACCAGCAGCAGGCAGGAGTACTTTTGCTGCTGATAGCAGAGATGATGGGACAGCCTGCTGCACAGAGCAGTACCCTTTCCACTGAGAGCTGCCGAGATGACAGCTTCAGAGACCTGCAGAGAAGTCTGAATGACTTGTCTGTGGAGAGGAGCCACCCTCTCCAGGGCCTCCTCTCTACTGAGAGCTGAACACTCAATGGACAACCGGCCTGCAGAGAGGAGCTCCCCACTCCACTGAGCTGTTGTAACACTAAATAAAACTCTTCTTCCTCACCCTTCACTTGTCTGTGTACCACATTCTTCCTGGACACAGGATGAGAACTTGGGCAAAGGTGCTGCAGTCACAGATGTTTCTGGCCAGAAAAAATCGACCCTCCAGAGATCCCATAACAATATAATTGAGGATGCACCTTCAAATGATAATAACTTGTATAGATCAATTATTAATTTACATACCAATGCTTCAGTTTCATTTACAATTGAATGAAATTCTGCCTGATCATCTTCCGTTATAGTCAGATGACCTACTCTTCAACCATTTTAAGTTCTCACAGTGCCTCAAAAGTGCCCTGCTCCTTTTCACTTCTAACCTTTGAAACAGGAAGTTCCCAAGGCTTAAAGTTGTTCCTCTTAACCTCAGCCTCCTCTTTTTCAGGTCTCTAAGCTAAATGACATTTACTGCAGCAAATCTTGCCTAAACACTGCTTCCCTGGCAGCAGCTGCTGAATTATCATTTTTGGAAAGGCAATGTGATAACTGTCAAACCATCACCCTATTAGATTGCCTGACATTCCTGATGGATGGGTGGCGAGAGCCCTCTTCTACCCCACTTATGCCTGTAACTGTAACAGAACCACTGTGTTTAAACATTAGTTTGGCAACTATGGGATGAATGTGATGGGACAGACTATATATCAGAAGCAGAGGTTCCTGTGTGTGAAGCAGGTCAAGATTTTCTAAGTTAGAAACTGGTAAGGTAAAGGGAAGACATGTGGATTTCTCCAATAATCTATCAAACTTGCCCTTCTCCCTGGTGGTGGCAGGGGTAGTGGAGGTAGGGGGGACTTGGGAGGCTTTATCTGTTTGTTTTCATGCTCTCTCAAAAATGGATTTCTGGTACAAGAAAAATTCTGAGAAACCATACATATAATTATTTCTCATCATAATTAAATATTTTATGTATGTATCTTAAATTTTTAGCTATCTCTCTGACTGGGTAAATAGATAAAAGTTATATATAGGTTATTAAAATAACAGCATTGATTTTGAATCCATTAAAAAGTCTTTTCAACCTTATCCAGCACACTCACTAGCTCGTATGAATTATACTCATCTGAAAGTGCCCTTCACCACCTTCCCCCAAAACTTGGAAATAAGATTGGTAAGTGAACGACCAGTTGTCCTTCAGTATGTTTTAGAATAAGGAGAACACAACCTAGTGTCCACAACTGATCTGTTACTCCCCTAAATCAACCTTGCTAAGTTTTTTGAGACTTGACAGGGAAAACAAATTTCTAATGCATGTACATCCTTCCTGAAAAGAGTCCATGTTTTCAAGAAGGGATATTATTTCTGAGCAAATAATATGAAGAGGAAGGAAAGGGGGTCACTTATATAGTTGAATAAATCAGCTCAGTCAACAATCCTGGTGAATAATGGAGAGTCAAATAATGCATAGGGAGTACTTCTGGGTCCTGGCTGGCTATCCAGAAATAATGTTAACAGCTAATTACATATCCAGATAAAGGGAGCCAGGGCAAAATTTTAAAAAAAAAGTACTTGCAATTTGTTTTGAAGAAATGGTCAGCCACGACCCTGAATGAGTTTGAGGTTTCCATACACAAGCAAAAATTGTGTTCTAATTATAGCCAATCCATTTTCTTGAAATTTTATTAATCAAGTTATAAAATCCAGTTTATTATCTTACTTGTTTCTTCGTTAGTCCTGTTTGTTGTTTTGTACAAAATTTTACAGGTATTTTAATTATTGAAAAAAACTATCTTTGCAGTGTATGATTAATATCATATTATTCCTTATTTCTATAGTTAAATTGCCTTACAGATGTAATTTTGTCTCAACATAGATTCTAAGATCCATGAAGGCAGTTACCTTTTCATAATGGTTTATCTAGATATTTAAAGTCCAAATAATTACTTATCATTTCTTGGTAGCTTTCAATATATGCAAAACATTTAAAATAATTTTTGAGTTTTTGAAAGAAATTTAAAGATGTACGGCATATCAAAAGATCAGATATTTTAAAAGTTTATTCATGTTCTTATAAGTATATGAAAACATTTCTTGAAGCATCAGACTCATTTTCACCCTTGTGATATCTTTGGAATTTACATAGCATTCTCTGAACAAGTCACTAGCAATCTATATACTCTTTATTACAATTGCAAAATGATTATGAGATCAGTGCATCCAGAAATAATTCTTTAAAAAAATTTGTGATACACTTTAAAGATAGAGCTAATTTTCCTAGAATAAATTATTAACGACCCGTGTATAACACATAGCTAATAATAATGTTAAGATCAATTTTAAAATAAATTATGTTATACCAGTGAGACTAAGCAGTAATACCTCTGAGATGAAAATATTTAGTAACTTTATATACAAGTACTAAAATTTTTTAAATATACCAGGTATTAATGTATATTTTGATTGTGTATTATTGAGTGTGTATTCAATCTCCATGAATGAAAGTACATTCTGGTGAAAATTCATTTTCACAAACTTTTTCAGACCACTCTCATGACAAGGTAAATATGACTTATTCCTGAGCAAGAAATTAATGGGATTTAGTCCTGAAAGTATATCATAAAGAAGTAGGAAAAATGCTGAAATCCACCTGTCAGGAAATTGAATCCACAATCTATTCAAACAATGAAATGTTATCTTTCAATCTCAGGAAATTATGGAACTGTGGATGTGACACAGCCATTGCTGAAAAATATGTTTGTTGGCAGGTAAGGATGGAGAAGTGTATCTGTGGGGGGGGGATAGTATAAACTATAATAAGTAAATTAGCAATATAATGTAAAATACTCATACAAATGTGTAATCCAGTTTTGAAATTTTGTATATCCCAAACATTAAATAAGACATTTTATTTTATACTTGTAATACCAAGACTACCTTGTTTACAGTTAAATGTTGAATAGATACACTTCATTTATTTGCTTATCTTTTTGATATCATTTCAATTAAGCCATTTACTTACCTGAAAACCGGCTAAGAACCAATGATGTAACTGATAAGAAACTTCTGAGAAACTAATATTGTTTGTCAAAATATATTCCAAACTATTTGGCTTCAATATGCTTTTGTGAATATTCAATTTTAGATTTCCTTATACATTTTTCTAGTCAAAATTCACTTCTTATTGAAGAAAATCTTATGACTCCTACTCTAATTTTGCAGCATACTTGAATGAATAGACTTATTTATGGTGAAGAGTAAAGAAAAGTGAAAAATAATTTTTCAAGTGTATTTTTACTTGATTTTTAAATTTTCTGTGGATATGTTGTTCCTGAATTATTCTGAAAGCTTTCACAACTCTAGGTTACTGGCACATTGATTTCACTCTCTTCACAATGGTGGTGCAACAGGAATAACCAATACATTTAGAGCTGTATTCCTTGCCCATTGAACATATGGCTAGACTATGCTGCTCTCTGAGTGCCAAGACTTTTTGACCCTTGATCAAACATTTTGATTCCCAATTGCTACTAAACATTTTATTATATACTCAAATGAAAATTCTTCTCCTTTGAGTTATTTAATCCCTAAAACAGACTCTCATTTCACAGTACATGAAGACTACTTAAAGGAATTAAGAGGTTGGGTTATCAAATTGCTAAAGTCTTCATAAAATGTGAATGCAGTTGATTAACTTCACAGAGAGAGATTTTCCTTAGAGATGCCTATGCTTAAATAATGTGGTCATACTTCAGATCACCATTTCTAAACATAAATGTTTATTCCCTGAGTGAACGGAATTCTAGACCTCATTTAAAAATCTACTTTGGCACCCTCTTTGGCAATACAACTGTATTAGTCAGTTTTCATGCTACTGATAAAGACATACCCAAGACTGGGCAATTTACAAAAGAAAGGGTTTTATGGGACTTACAGTTCCATGTGGCTGGGGAGGTCTCATAATCATGGCAGAAGGTGAAAGGCATGTCTCACATGGCCCCATACAAGAAAAGACAGCTTGTGAAGGGATACTCCTCTTTTTAAATTCATCTGATCTCCTGAGACGTATTCAATATCACAAGAACAGCACAGGAAAGACCCGCCCCATAATTCAATCACCTCCCACTGGATTCTTCCCACAACCCATGGGAATTGTGGGAGTTACAATTCAAGAAGAAAATTAGGTAGGGACAAATCCAACGCATATTACTCCACTTCTGCCCCTCCCAAATCTCATGTTCTCACATTCAAAAACCAATCATGCCTTCCCAACAGACCCCAAAGTCTTAATTCGTTTCAGCATCAACTCAAAAGTCCACAGTCCAAAGTCTCATCTGAGACAAGGCAAGTCCCTTCTGCCCATGAGCATGTAAAATCAAAAGCAAGTTAGTTACTTCCTAGATACAATGTGGGTACAGGCATTGGGTAAATGCAGCCATTCCAAGTGGGAGAAATTGGTCAAAACAAAGGGGCTACAGGCCCCACGCAAGTCCGAAATCCAGCAGGGCAGTGAAATCTTAAAGCTTCAAAACAATCTCCTTTGACTCTATGTCTCGCATCTGGGTCATACTGATGCAAGATATGGGTTCCCATGGTCTTGGGCAGCTCCACCACTGTGGTTATGCAGGGTATAGCCTCACTCTCAGCTGCTTTCATAGGCTGCTGTTGAGCGTCTTTGGCTTTTCCAGGCACTCGGTGCAAGCTGTGGGTGGATCTATCATTTTAGGATCTGGAGGATGGTGGCCCTCTTGTCACAGCTCCACTAGGTGCTGCCCCAGTAGAGAATCTTTGGGGGCTCTAACCACACATTTTCTTTCTGCACTGCCCTAGTAGAGGTTCTCCATGAGAGCCCTACCCTGCAGTAAACTTCTTCCTGGGCATCCAGGCATTTCCATACATCTTCTGAAATCTAAGTGAAGGTTCCCAAACCCCAATTCTTAACTTTGTGCACTCACAGGCTCAACACTACATGCAAGCTGCCAAGGCTTGGGGCTTGCACCTTCTGAAGCCACAACCTGAGCTCCATGTTGGCCCCTTTCAGCTGTGGCTGGAGTGGCTGGGATGCAGGGCACCAAGTCCCTAGATTGCACACAGCACAAGGACCCTGGGTCCCCCCATGAAACCACTTTTTTCTCCTAGACCTCCAGGCCTGTGATAGGAGGGGCTTCTGTGAAGACCTCTGCCATGCCCTGGAGACATTTTCCTTATTATCTTGAGGACTAACATTCTGTTCCTCAATACTTAAGAAAATTTCTGCAGCTGGTTTGAATTTCACCTCAGAAAATGGTATTTTATTTTCTATCTCCTTGTCAGGCTGCAAATTTCTCAAACTTTTATGCTCTATTTCCCTTTTAAACCTGAATGCCTTTAACAGCACCCAAGTCACCTCTTGAATGCTTTGCTGCTTAGAAATTTCTTCTGCCAGATTCCCTAAATTATCTCTCTCAAATTCAAAGCTCCACAAATCTCTAGGATGGGGGCAAAACGCCACCAATCTCTTTGCTAAAACATAGCAAGTCACCTTTGCTCCAGTTCCCAACAAGTTCCTCATCTCCATCTAAGACCACCTCAGACTGCACCTTATTGTTCATGTCACTATCAGAATTTTTGTCAAGGCCTTTCAACAAGTCTCTAGGAAGTTCCAGACTTTCCTACATTTTCCTGTCTTCTTCTGAGTCCTTCAGACTGTTCCAACCTCTGCCTGTTACCCAGTTCCAAAGTTGCTTTCACAGTTTTACGTATCTTTTCAGCAGAACCCCACTCTAGTGGTAGCAATTTTCTGTATTCGTTCATTTTCATGCTGCAGATGAAGACATACCCAAGACTGGGCAATTTAGAAAAGAAAGCGGTTTATTGGACTTACAGTTCCACATGGCTGGGGAGGCCTCATAATCATGGTGGAAGGTGAAAGGCACGTCTCACATGGCAGCAGACAAGAGAAGAGAGCTCGCAGGGAAACTCCCCTTTTTAAATCATCAGATCTCATGAGACTCATTAACTATCATGAGAACAGCACAGGAAAGACCTGCTCCCTTAATGCAATCACCTCCCACTGGCCTCCTCCCATGACCCATGGGAACTGCAGAAGTTACAATTCAAGATGTGATTTGGGTGGGGACACAGCCAAACCATATCAACAAAAAACCATTAAATTATAAAATTCTTAGGTCTATAATGTTGTAAGTCAGAAGAGTGAATGATACATTCTTAAACTCATATTTTTCTAAGTAATTTCTAAAACTTCCACTTTTGTGCAACAGGTTAAACCTCTCGTTATATAATTTAATTAACAAACTGGCATTCTTAATCACAATTGACTAAATTACCACAATTTGTTCAGTAAAATTTTTGTTCAAATTATGAATACCAATGTGAATACCAAAATTGAAAGAAGAATATTTAGTTGGATCTGGAGTTTGCCTTTCATGAGATGTGTGACTTTGGATAAAAGCTAACGGAGGCTTTTTTTTTTTTTTTTAAATCCATATCCTGTATACATTGTAACATATTGGTCCAGACAGAGAAGAGGCATTGATTCTGAATGTCTTGGCTTGAATATTAGTCCTGTGACTAACTAGCAATATAACCTAGGATAAATGATTTAATCTTTCTATGCTTTAGGTTTCTCATTATGAAATGGAGGTAATAAGAGGGTTTTGAGGAGTAAATGAGTTAATGTGTATTAAGTGACTAGAACAATACTTGGCATATAGGAATCAATAGAGAATTATTTGCTGCTATTTTTATTGTCATTGTTGATGTTATTATTATTATTATTATCAAACTTTGGTTGGCAGGGGAATCTGTATGGCCTTTGTAATGACTTGTAATCTACTACTTCCTCAGCCACTTTTTAAAAAATTTTAAATTATATATTAAAAAATTATAGTTTTAGATGTTTATGGGATAGAAGGTGATGACATGACTTTTTATACAACCTGGAATTATTAAATAAAGCCAATTAACCTATCTATAACCTCAAATGTTTGACATATTTTATTCTAAGAACATTTGAGATTTACTCTCTAAGCAATATTGAAATTTATAGTACTGAAATATCAACTATATTCACTATACTGTGCAACAGATCTCAATAAAAATAAAGCTTATTCCTTCTATCTAATTGAGTATTTTTCCTCTTAGGTTACCATCTTATTCCCTCCAGCCCCTCGCCTTTGTCAACCCTCACTCTAATCTCTACTTTTATGAGTTTGGGTGTTTTAGATTCCACATATAAGTGGAAACGTATGGTATCTCTTTCTCTGTTTAGCTTATTTCATTTAGCATAATGACCTCCAAATTTCATCCATATTGTTAAAAATGGCAGAATTTCTTCCATTTTAAAGGCTGAATGGTGTTCCATCAGTCACTTTAATATCATGACATCTGGCTCTAATTTCTCTCTACTAATCTCTGTCACCACAATCCACTGTTCACTTGACAATTCTGCTTCATTTACTGAATCACAGTTTATTAGTTTACTAAGGGTGCCATAACAAAGAGCCACAGGCTTCACGTCTTAAAAAAAAAAAAAAAAACACAGAAATTTATTTTCTCACAATTCTGGAAGCTGTAAGTCCAAGATTACAGTATCAGTAGGGGTGGTTTCTTCTGAGATGCTTCTCTCTGGTTGTCTTGTAGATTGCTGTCTTATCTCTGTGTCTGACAAAGACTGTCTGCTTGGCCAAACTTCAGTGACATTCCTCTGAGCCCTTTTTTTCAGCTAGACCTCGACCTTGCCCAATTTCTTTTAAATTTTTGTCAGGCTTGCATAGCGTACTTTTAGCAAGAATCCTAATTAGTCATTTAAGAGATAATTCCCCACCCTTGATATCAGACCGTGTTCAACATCCCCCGCCTTTAATGTCTAAGTTCTTGGCCTGTCTTCAGAAAGAATCCTGTTAAGTTGGTTTAGCAAGAATCTCCCTAGCATTGCCTTTTAGTAATTTTCCATCCACTGGCCCCTTCAGTCTGCTGATTGGCTATAAATCACCAACTGTTTTTAAATTAGAAGTTGAGCTGTGTCTTGTCTTCCTAGTGCAATGGCCTTGAAACCTTAGTGTTTTAACAAGTGCCAGAATATTTTTTCTTTTTCTTTTTTTTTTTTTTTTTTTGAGACGGAGTCTCACTCTGTAGCCCAGGCTGGAGTGCAGTGGCCGGATCTCAGCTCACTGCAAGCTCCGCCTCCCGGGTTCACGCCATTCTCCGGCCTCAGCCTCCCGAGTAGCTGGGACTACAGGCGCCCGCCACCTCGCCCGGCTAGTTTTTTGTATTTCTTAGTAGAGACGGGGTTTCACCGTGTTATCCAGGATGGTCTCGATCTCCTGACCTTGTGATCCACCCGTCTCGGCCTCCCAAAGTGCTGGGATTACAGGCTTGAGCCACCGCGCCCGGTCAATATTTTTTCTTTAACATGGGTTCACATAGTCTTTCCTCTGTATGTATCTGTGTCCGAATCTCCTCTTCTTATAAGAAGAGGTCACTCTAATGACCTAATTTTTTCTTAACTACATCTTTAAAGACCCAGTTTCCAAATACAGTCACACTCTGAGGTACTAGGGCTTAGGAATTTAGCATATAAACTTTGAAGGTAGACACAATTCAGCCCATAGCATGTAGTATTATTTTTTAATGCAAATCCTCACACACTCCCAGTAATTTCAAAATCCAGGTTAACAATACATAAATCACCCTTTAGTCACAGTTTCTTTAAAGTTCTCATTTTTAATGCCTTTTTCTCCACTCAATAGCCACCATTCTCACTGTCATACCATGAATGTTGTCATCATCCTGAACTACTGTAGTTACTAAATCACCGGTTCAAACATCTACTTTGATCAACATTTATCTTTCCAGGCTATTTTCTAAACTCTTCCTATTATGATTCTTCTTGTCCCTTATCAGGACTAGCATTTGAATGACCTAATTTTGTGTCCATCATCCTTCTTTTGTTTTCATGTTACTCTCTATTTCAGATGCTGTGGTTTGTTTGTTATTTTAATTACTCTCATGCCACTACCTAAACCTCCTCTATCGTTTGTTATATGTACCTGAAAAATCTCCAACCCAGGCAGCCGCATGTTGGTAAAAACACATAATGGAACATTTTCTTCTTTCTTTCTTTCTTTCTTTCTTTCTTTCTTTCTTTCTTTCTTTCTTTCTTTCTTTCTTTCTTTCTTTCTTTCTTTCTTTCTTTCTTTCTTTCTTTCTTTCTTTCCTTCCTTCCTTCCTTCCTTCTTTCTTTCTTTTTCTTTCCTTCCTTCCTTCTTTCCTTCCTTCCTTCCTTCCTTCCTTCCTTCCTTCCTTCCTTCCTTCCTTCCTTCCCTCCTTCCTTCCCTCCTTCCTTCCTTCCTTCCTTCCTTCCTTCCTTCCTTCCTTCCTTCCTTCCTTCCTTCCTTCCTTCCTTCCTTCCTTCCCTCCTTCCTTCCTTCCTTCCTCTCTCTCTCTCTCTCTCTCTCTCTCCCCTCTTTCTTATTTCTTCTTTCTTTCTTTCTTTTTTCAGAGTCACTCTCTGTCACCCAGGCTGGAGTGCAGTGACATGATCTCAGCTCACTGCAACCTCTGCCTCCTGGGTTCAAGTGATTCTCCTGCTTCAGCCTCCCAAGTGGCATCTGCCACCATGCCTGGCTAATTTTTGTATTTTTAGTAGAGATGGGGTTTTGCCATGTTTGCCAGGCTGGTCTTGAACTCCTTACCTCAGGTGATCCCCCTGCCTCCATCTCCCAAAGTGTTGGGATTACAGGCGTGAGCCACTGCACCCAGCTAATGGAAGATTTTCATCACTAAAAGTTCATAGTCACCAAACTAAACTGAGCCTTAAACAGTACTAAATAATTTACTAGAGTTCTCTGGCCAAATCACTCCTCTAATTTGCCTGAGAACAATATTAGACCTCTTTCTTCTACACACTGAACTTTTTTGTCTTCTAGATTTAACAAAATCCTTAGGTAAAAAAAGGCTTCATGGTTCTGCCACTAAATATGTCCTCACCCATCTCTCTCTTCTTGTCTTCTTCCTACACAAAAACTATTATTTCATTTGTATTCTGGTTCTCTTTCCCTTAGTTTTCTCCAGAAACTTACATTACTAGTCCCTGTTTCTCTTATATCTTTTCTTCTCTTTCTCTACTGGGTCCTCTTTTTAATTATTTTAGTCTCTCCTATTAAAATCAAACAGATTTCAACTACTTTTCTTTCTCATAGCCCCATTTTCCCAGCACAGACATACTACTGTCAGCTAAATTTCCCAAGACTTGTCTCCTTTAACTCCAAGGAACTCCTCAATCCCCTAAATACGGCTTTTATTTCTAACATAAGACTAAGATTATTCTTTCTTAGGTTACTGTTGACCTTCATACTTTTAAATCCAATGAAAACATTTCAGCAATTTTAATAACAGCTCACTTGTACATAGTTTTAAAGGGCATACTTTTCAAATATTTTATGTTAGTTTATTATAAACATTTACCCAGTGTGTTATTTTTTCCAGTTAATACAAGTAGGTATTTTTCTTATACCTACTCTTCATATTTTTTTTTCTTTTGACAAAGTCATCCTATACCAAGTGGATTTTCAGCAGCACAACAAAAAAAGGTCTTCACACTGCTCAGAAATGTAAGTTTTAATCTGGCATATTATTTCCCAATGAATTTTTTAGTCAAGATTTTAGGGACAGCTCTGTATTCAGGTGAAACAGGTATAATTTGAGTGGTAATAAAAGATCAGCCATTAAAAAACATTCTTCCGGGTGTCTTGATACAATATTTGAATTTCTCACTAATTAGTCTTGTTCATTAAGGACTCTCTAGACATGAATACATTATCATCTTTGAAATTAAGGCCTTGGGTTGCTTGGGAAAAGTAAACTATCAGCTGCCTAATGTGTTTACAGAGAATGATCTGCGGGATCAACCCATTATCCTTTAAGTAAACAGTATTCTAAGGAATGCAGTACTGAGCAGTATTCTGAAATGGGATTTCCAAGATTAGAAAAGGATCAAAAGTTGCCTTGCACCTTGGTAAAAGTACGTTGCTATGTACTACTAATCAATGGTGGCAAAAAGTAATAGGAGCCTTGATGTGCTTGTGTATGTACATATGTAAACCTATACCTGTGTGTGTGTGATTGAACGTGTGCAGTGTGATGAATGCTAAATAAAAACAGGTATTAGCAAAGTGAAAGGGATCATGTTTATACAAGAAATAACCCAATTGTAGTGCGTATCCATGATGTATATGACTCAAACAGAAGCATGAAGTATTTGGAGTTAGAAAACTTGGAGTTTGACATCCCACTAGGCCAATGATTAGCTTGTGATCTTGGACAAAAAGTATTTCACACCATGTGGATGCACAAGAAATTTTTATTTGATTTTATTAAAATATGTACAAAAAGCAGACATGCTAACACTAATCTCAAATCATATGTGAAAATGTATCTTTCTATTTTACTACCCTATACTCACAAATTTATTTTAACAGGATTTTTTTTTTTAGCAGTGACATGAATTACATCATCATGACATGGAATAAAATTAATTTTAGATCTATTATGTTTTTATATTTATTTTTACTTTAGAAATAAATAGACTAAGGAATATTTAATGTTTTCCATTAGTTAAATGTGTGTGATATAATTGACATAGAAGAGCATGGTAGGGAGGAGTTAAATGAAAAGCCTTTATATTCATAATACTGTCGGCCTCCATTTCTGCTTCAGAAGAGCTGTAAAAATATTATTTATGACACTAGATTTTTGCAGATCAAAATAATAAAATGCAAGTATATTTGTATTAGTTAAAACATAGATAAATATAAGTTAAGATCTGCATACTGCCTAAAATGATAATAAAGGTATTAGCAAAAATCTTAATAAATTATAAAATAGATAATAAAAAATGTTAGGTTTCTGTATATGTACACACACACACACACACACACACACACACACACACACACAATCACAGATATGGAACATTTGTTTCAAAGAAAACTGTCAAGGTAGAGAGTCCAGAAAACAGAGAAGATGAGTGAGGAAGATACATAGATAGATGGAAGAGAAAGTAACTCTAACCCTGAGCTTGAAGTGATAGATGAAGCTCCTAGCTATCGTTTCATATATCAAACTATGTCAAATTGAAGTTATAGAAATTTCAAGCACACCACTTCAAGATACAGCATTTTCACAGAGCCATTCAATGAACTTCTTCCACCTTAGAATGTTGCATATGGTAGCCCTACAATTGTCCTTATGTGCCATGAGCTCTTGAGAAGGGCTAGGGTTTGTTATGTTATCTATGGAAGTTTATTGCTCTTCTAGGGGCAATAGAAATAAGATACAGAGTAGGCATGCTTTTGGAGAAAGCTTACTCTTTTTGCCTTTTGTTCTTGATGTATATATAATGTTAGGGCAAATGCTGTTGTTTACAAAGAAAACAAATTAAAACATTTAATTTGAGTTTTAAAAATTCAAACCCCAATATGGGTTGTTTTAATTTGCTATGCGAAAATTTAGTCAAAATAAAATGGTTTCGTTAATTGCTAAATCCAAAATACTAAAGAATTTTAGATCCTTATCCATCAAGTGTCCTAGTTGTATATAGTGACTCGAAAATATTTCTGTGATTCTAGACAGGAGTTATATTAGTTTTTCTTGAAAACATGTATCAAGACTTCTGTTTCCACCAAGATGGAGTAGTTCCATTCTTTTCTCTACTCTTTACAGCTAAAAGCCTCTGAATACAAAACAACAAACAAGCATAGAAGTATTAAGAAACAAGGCAAAGAGACCAGGGACATCTGTGTTGATGAATAATACGGTGGCGAGAGTGAGTTTCCTGATTTTCTTTTTTTTTTTTTAGATAGTTTGTTATTTATTTATTTATTTATTTATTTATTATTATTATTATACTTTAAGTTCTAGGGTACATGTGCATAATGTGCAGGTTTGTTACATATGTATACTTGTGCCATGTTGGTGTGCTACACCCATCAACTCGTCAGCACCCATCAACTCATCATTTACAACAGGTATAACTACCAATGCAATCCCTCCCCCCTCCCCCCTCCCTGTGATAGGCCCCAGTGTGTGATGTTCCCCTTCCCGAGTCCAAGTGATCTCATTGTTCATTTCCCACCTATGAGTGAGAACATGCGGTGTTTGGTTTTCTGTTCTTGTGATAGTTTGCTAAGAATGATGGTTTCCAGCTGCATCCATGTCCCTACAAAGGACACAAACTCATCCTTTTTTATGGCTGCATAGTATTCCATGGTGTATATGTGCCACATTTTCTTAATCCAATCTGTCACTGATGGACATTTGGGTTGATTCCAAGTCTTTGCTATTGTGAATAGTACCGCAATAAACATACGTGTGCATGTGTCTTTATAGCAGCATGATTTATAATCCTTTGGGTATATACCCAGTAATGGGATGGCTGGGTCATATGGTACATCTAGTTCTAGATCCTTGAGGAATCGCCATACTGTTTTCCATAATGGTTGAACTAGTTTACAGTCCCACCAACAGTGTAAAAGTGTTCCTATTTCTCCACATCCTCTCCAGCACCCGTTGTTTCCTGACTTTTTAATGATCGCCATTCTAACTGGTGTGAGATGGTATCTCATTGCGGTTTTGATTTGCATTTCTCTGATGGCCAGTGATGATGAGCATTTTTTCATGTGTCTGTTGGCTGTATGAATGTCTTCTTTTGAGAAATGTCTCTTCATATCCTTTGCCCACTTTTTGATGGGGTTGTTTGTTTTTTTCTTGTAAATTTGTTTGAGTTCTTTGTAGGTTCTGGATATTAGCCCTTTGTCAGATGAGTAGATTGCAAAAATTTTCTCCCATTCTGTAGGTTGCCTGTTCACTCTGATGGTAGTTTCTTTTGCTGTGCAGAAGCTCTTTAGTTTAATGAGATCCCATTTGTCAACTTTGGCTTTTGGCTTTTGCTGCCGTTGCTTTTGGTGTTTTAGACATGAAGTCTTTGCCCATGCCTATGTCCTGAATGGTACTACCTAGGTTTTCTTCTAGGGTTTTTATGGTATTAGGTCTAACATTTAAGTCTCTAATCCATCTTGAATTAATTTTCGTATAAGGAGTAAGGAAAGGATCCAGTTTCAGCTTTCTACTTATGGCTAGCCAATTTTCCCAGCACCATTTATTAAATAGGGAATCCTTTCCCCATTTCTTGTTTCTCTCAGGTTTGTCAAAGATCAGCTGGCTGTAGATGTGTGGTATTATTTCTGAGGACTCTGTTCTGTTCCATTGGTCTATATCTCTGTTTTGGTACCAGTACCATGCTGTTTTGGTTACTGTAGCCTTGTAGTATAGTTTGAAGTCAGGTAGCGTGATGCCTCCAGCTTTGTTCTTTTGACTTAGGATTGTCTTGGCAATGCGGGCTCTTTTTTGGTTCCATATGAACTTTAAAGCAGTTTTTTCCAATTCTGTGAAGAAACTCATTGGTAGCTTGATGGGGATGGCATTGAATCTATAAATAACCTTGAGCAGTTCCCTGATTTTCTTACTACCTTTCATATATCCCACACAGAACACTGCAAAGACCTGCGACTTGGAACCACCAACAGACACAAATGAACAAAAAAGCACAAAAAAGAAGCTTGTGCTCCCTAACAAAACAAAACAAAAAAACAAGCAGAAAGGGTGGTCTAACAACAGAAATCCTTTTTGGCAATACCTGCTCTATCTCCTCCATCCTCCTCACTCTTCCCCCCTCCACATAATACAGGCAGTGCTTCTATTTCTCTGAAAGACGGTATCAGCAAGGCAAATTAGAGTGAGCTAATCTCCCATCACATGGCAGAAGTAGAAGGCGGCAATTCAATTCCTGGCCTGTGTCTGAGGAGGCACCTGATATTCCATTCTCTAGTTACCAGTCTACATCATTGAACACCTGTTAAATTTCTTAGGATCATATAATAATTTATATAAATTGGACTAAACTATAAATTATTTGAGGACAGACAATATTAATTTTTTTTCATTACTGTGTACCCATCTGTAGCATAGTGTCTGGTATATAGCAGGCACTCAGTATACGTGTTCTTGAATCAATAAATTAATTAACATATGTGGTCATCCATTGTCTGTATTTATTTTAGATGTCAATTCACACAAGTTGTCTAAGAAGCCTGAGCCATAACTGTTGAATTCATTTTAATTTATTATAGAGTCACATAACTCTATTTGTAAAAAAAAGTTCTGTCATCAAACAGTTATATTATCAAATAAAACTAATTCTCATTATTTCAGCACATGCATTCACTACCTCAAGCCCTCGCACAGATGTGTTAGTTCATTGAGAGAATGGTGAGAAAGTCTATCATTAGATAACATTACACCATAGACTGGAAAATTCTCATGATACTGTTTTGTTTCCACTATCAACAATTCCCTGTACTCCCATTGTTCTTTTGTAACCAGCTTTGTTATTTCAGGGAACAGGCCATCAAAGGCTAGTTCCCCAACATATATCCGATGGTAGTAAATCTTTGTCTAAAATGTCATTCATAGGTTTAAAATTATTTTTTCCCCTGGCTCTTTAAATATCTTGTCAAATGCTTAATGTTTCCAATGACCCTTCACCAGAGTACTGTAGTCAGGATGACATCAGAAACTGCTGATTATTTCATTTTTTACAAATCGCCTTATTTCCTTTACTAACCCCAGGTTTATAGGAGATCGTAAATGTGGTGGCAGGAAGTATCTAGGCTTTATGTAAGACTGAAAGTCTAGTTTTGACTCATGGAATTTGAATGTGCAAAAAAACTTACTCTGAGGAAGCAGTTACACTGAAAATTCCTAGGCCAACCATATGAAAAATATAATTACATTTGGAACCTCACTCTAATCCCACCCTCCAATGCCACCCTTCAAATTAATGACTGACACTCATCTTATAATAGGGTTTTCTACTATTTTATAAAATTTAATTCTCTTAGATTTATATATACATCTATTTGTGCACATTATATCAAAAACCAATAATATTCAACATAATCCAACTTTCCAAGGAAAATAAAAAGTTTAATTAGATAAAATAAAGATCCTCCCTTAATTTCTCCATATGTATGTTAATCTTTGTAGCATTCGATATAAATCTCAGTGCTAGAAAAGAGTTTGTCTATTTAATACACAGTATCTTTTTCTAACCCTTCTCTCATTCTGTACTAAAACACTGCCAGTGTAGTACTTTGGGGAGCAATAAATTGAAAACATTTTATAGTTCTGCTGTAAATGCCATCTTTAGAACCGGGGAGAAGAGGGAAATTAGCCCCTAAAGGAGTGAAAATTGAGGTAGTACATGTCTCTCCTATCTTCTGAACGTGCAGTGCCGTCTTCTGGTATGATTTTCTGTTTGTTTCTGGTTTTCACATAAACTAGAAGTACAGGGAAAGAAGGTAGTTACGGGAACATAGTACATTGCCGAACTTTATAAAAGTCTATCTATTCTCAAATGTTAAGGCCAATATTAAATGTTTGGCTAGCACACTGTTATCTTGTTTCGATGTCAACAGGCATTATAACCACATACATTTTCTTTATCTCTAGTTTAAACTTCGAACAAGGAGACGCTTTTCTTCCTAGGCTGCCATGAGAGAAAATAAATAATAATTTTTTAAAATTCTGCTTCCATGACCATAATTAAAGACCGTATTATATTTTCTTTCAGTGCTTCCCTAGGTCAACAGATTTAAATGCTTGTAATCTCTAATCTTGTAGATTATTTCTCAATTTTGACCTTATATTTGGTTTTTCTTGATGTGCTTACAGTCTCTGCATTTTAATAGCATGCACATACTCTGAATATTTTACTGTCTGTCTTGTTAAGGAAAAAATATTTTACCTATTAAAAACTCATTCAGACATGACAAATTTTAACTTTTCCAGATTTCTTATAGAAATATAAATGTTGCTTTTAAGCAGTGGCATTCAATGCCCATTTTTCTGCTTTTATATATAACTTCTTAATATTTACAACTGTTGTAATAATTTAACCAATTTTATTATTTTTCACTTACTTCCAATAAAAACCATTTGACAAACTTGGCTAAATTACCCACTTTATTGAATAATTAACAGTTCAAATTCAGAGACTGTTTTAAGCATTAAGCCAAGTGAAAACACCATGTGTTTTCAGAATTTAAAAAATATTAGTTCCCTCTCAAAGTTTTAAATTATATGCATGTTACAGTTAAAGGTTGTCAATTTTTTTAGGTCAGTCTTGATGTCTTTAATAGATAACATTTTACATAATGCATGCAGTAAGTGAAATTGAGAAAAAAATATTAAATTGAGAAAAAACAGATAAAATTCCAATTAAAATACGTCATCACAAAATTATGAACATTCTTTCTTAAATCTATATTCATGAAATTTTTAACCTGTATACACTGTGAGTGAATTTCTGAGCTGGAAAATAAAACCAACTTCATATCAGGACTGAACTAGGTCAAAATATTTCAACAAAATTTCAAATGCTAACACACAAAAGGCATGAATTTCAAAGATACTCATTGTGTATTATAGTTATTTAACGTTTAGACGGAATGTTTTATTTGCAATGTGCTTATGCAAACACTTAGTTGGTCATGCAAATAAACAATAAAAAGCAATATCGGCTTTTTTTTTTTTAATCAGTTTGGCCATCACTGACTGTATTTTTTAATAATAAGGCACTGGTAAGAAAGTGATTACTGACTACGTCATATTGTGTCTTTCTTTGGTGAATTAGTGACACATCTATTCTCTCCTTATATTTGTAAAGTATTTTGGGGGGATATACTTCCAATCTAACTCACTGCAGTAACTTTTCTCTGTGTCAAGCAGAGCACCAAAACACTGTTACTGAAACTTCCTGTGTGAGTATCCTTAATTGCAAAAGTACTGTAGCCACGTATACAAGTCAAACTTGCAATTCATTATTCATAGTATTTTATACTTAATGGTCACTAAAAATATGATAATTATAGAGTTAAATTCTGTTAGATTTTTGACAGCCTTATATGTCAGATTTAGCCTAGTAAACATTGATATCTGAGAGATGCAGCATATATCGGTTTAACAATGTCATAGCAAGTTAACATTAAAGTCTACAAAATAATTCAAAATAAATCCGCAAATGGTAGAGATAATTAAAAGTGACTACTTTATAAGAATGCAGGTATTCCTCAGGGTGATTCATTTTGAGCCCTAATGATGCCAAAGATGGCTACTCTTTTCAAGAGCTACCTTCGGAAATGTAACAGAAACATACATGACTGATAGGTCTCTTCTCAGGGAAGACACTACGGGGCAACCCTTTTTTATTAACTCACGTTTTAGAGACCCCAGTGAAAAACCTGGATGCGTCCTAAAGTATTAAGATGGTCTACAAATCACTTCATCACACCCTGGTTTCTATGGGTTTAGTAGCATGATGATTATAGGCCATAGGTAAAAGAGTAACTCTAGAACAGTGATAGAAAGTGCCGAAAGGCTGTTGCAAGAGACAATTCTTCTTGGACTTCTTATGTTCCTATACATCTTGCTGAGTTGCCAAGAATGACAGGCCCTAAATGTTCTTTACTATGCCATTTTTTCAAAGTTGAATTTACAAGAAACAGTCTTGAGGAATAAGGTAATATCTTCTCCACAAACCAGACAGAGTTCGATTGTTCACTACTTGAAACAAATGTAGTGGATTTTCCAAGTACTGTTTCCAACTGTGATGCAAACTCCCGTGTCTGTATCCTTTTCGGACACACCACATTGTCCCTATGGGAATTGTGGACAAGGGAGACCCACACAAAAACGTTGATGTTCAAGCTGCTTCCTGTGCCATGGGAAATAAAGTCTGCTCTCCCTGTCCCAGGAATTTTATGTGTTCTGCCAGCACCCTTGAAACAGTTACATGTGAACTCAGTAGCTAGTGAATAGGGTAAAATTAAGTCCCAGGGATGATAGGAAACATTATCAGCATCACTTATTGGGGCTTTATCAAATCACATACCACTTTCAGGTACTCTACTTCCATCATCACTATCGTAATCATTATGAGAATCAATGCCAAGGGAGATGATTATTCGCCATTTTTTATTGGTGAGATTTAAATCTCTCAGATGTGTTGAGATTCGAAAAGGCTGAGACTCACTGAGTTACCAAGTTGGTCTTTGTCCTTTTACCATTTCTGATTGGTAAACTTCACTCCTTTTTTCTCTTCCTTTAATTCAGAAACCCAGGTTTTTCATAAATGAATGTGTTAGATCTGTATGGCCTTCACTATTAAAAAAAAAATGATAATTTCTTAACTCAAAAAACACATTTAAAAGTAATGAATAAGGCTGAGTGGGGTGGCTCACACTTGTAATTCCAGCACTTTGAGAGGTGGAAGTGGGTGGATTTTCGAGCCTAGAAGTTCGAGACCAGCCTGGATAACGTGATTAAACACGGTTTCTACAAAAAATTGAAAAAAATTAGCCAGGTATGGTGGTGCATCTATAGTCCCAGTTACATGGAAGGCTGAAGTGGAAAGATCACCTGAGCCTGGATGGTTGAGGCTGCAGTGAGCCATAAGCATGCCACTGCACTCCAGCCTGGGCAACAGAGTGAGATCCTGTCTCAAACAAACAAACAAACAAACAAAAATAATGAATAGATTATGACAAGGTATATAAATTAGTGAAATTTCAACAGAAGGAGATCAATTACAACCTAATAGTGATTAGAAAACATTCACGGAGGAGGCAAAGACTTTATTTATATCCTGACAGATGGGTGAAATTTTGATGAATACAAAAAGGAGTGAATAAATATTTTAGGTGAAGAAAGTTGCTTGAGGAAAATCATGGGAATGGGAAGATGTGAGACATTCCATAGGACAACAGGTAGATTCATTTCATTAAAACATCTCTCCATGGGAAGATTGAGAGGAAATTTAGGAGGTTTTGGTTGGGACACATTCGGAAAGACAAATAATATCTTGCATGCTTAATGCTGTAAGTATGTAGAAGGTATCTGGAGAAGCCATATTTAGGCCTGTGTGGGAAAGAGTGCTGCAAGTAATTAATAGAAGTTGTTAGTGGTTTCTGGATTGTGATCAAGGGGCACTCACGGCATATATTTGCAAGCTTTAAGATAAATTATAGAGCAATGGCTCCTCTTGTTATCCTTCATTTGTGCATTGTCTTACTACTTTTTGTAATAACTTTTCAAGGTATGTTTTAGGATGCCCATTTGACAGTTGAGAAAACTGAGGCTTGGTGAAACCGAATTATTTGTCCCAAATCACACAGCTTACAGTAGAGGAGCTGAGGTTTGACTATAGATTTGTCAGTAATTGCATGCCTGAAAACTTTTTGAGGGTCACAGAAAACCATTAAATACTTTCTAGCAGGGAACATATATATATATATATATATATATATATATATATTTATGTATATAATAGTGTTTAGGAAGTAGTAAGCTGGTTATAGTTTGCTGGGCCAATTTAAGAGGGCAAGGGGCTGAAATAGCTAAGAGAATATTGCAGTATACCAAGTATGAGATAATCATGTTCTAACTAGTGTGGTAATAGAATGTGAAACTGTACACTGATTAAACTGTGTAAAATGTGTGTACACAGAAATAAGGACTGCAAGAAAACATGGAAAACGTTTAAAATGTGGAAATGAAAGAATTTTGTAGGTCTCTTTCCTTTCTATAAAAGTTATTAAATTTTATATAATATCTTATTATGTATTGTTAACAACCTAGATTTAGCTGACTGAGTCAATACTGGTGTGTGCGTGCAAAACAAGCTAGTGCCATTTTAGTCTCTACTGATAGAAAGAAGGTGCCAACATCAAAAAATAATTGATGCGGCCAGAAACTTTAATCTTGTAAACATATAGGCTTTGAAGGAGTAATGGGAGTCATAATAGTTAAATTCAAATATTTAATGATCCTTATGTAGATGACAGAATAAATTAATATCCTCCTATTTCAGAGGAAAACACCAAGATCAAAGGGAATGACTACCACAACTAGATACGGGTTCAATATAAGGAAGCTTTTTTTTTTTTTTTTTTTTTTTTTGAGGCGGAGTCTCGTTCTGTCGCCCAGGCTGGAGTGCAGTGATGCGATCTCGGCTCACTGCAAGTTCCGCCTCCCGGGTTCACGCCATTCTCCTACCTCAGCCTCCCGAGTAGCTGGGACTACAGGCGCCCACCACCACGCCCGGCTAATTTTTTGTATTTTTTAGTAGAGTCGGGGTTTCACCGTGTTAGATAGGATGGTCTCGATCTCCTGACCTCGTGATCCGCCCATCTCGGCCTCCCAAAGTGCTGGGATTACAGGCTTGAGCCACCACGCCCAGCCTCATTTTATAAAAATAATTGTTGCACAGCATATACACAAATTGACTCAAAAGTGATCATAAACCTGAAAATAAGTGCTGAAACTAAAAATCTCACAGGACAACATAAGAGTAAAACATTGTGACTTTGGTACGAACAATAATTTCTTAAATGTAGCACCCCAAATAGAAGCAACAAAATAAAAAAAAGATACATTGAACATCATCAAAACTGAAAATGTTTTATGCTCAAACAATACTATCAAAAGCATGAAAAGACACACAAAACAAGAGAAAATTTTTGAAAATCATGTCTCATAGCAGACTTGTATCAGAATACATGAATAACTTTTACAAGTCAACAATAAAAAGATTAATTACCTAATTTCAAAATGGGAAAAATATTTGAATAGACATTTCACTAAGGAGGTGTACACATAGCCAGTAATCACATGAATATAAAGTTCAACATCATTTTTTATCACAAAATGGAATTAACACCACAAGAAACTACCTCACACTCACCAGGGTGTCTAAAATAGAAAAGACAGACAAGTATAGGCAGAGATGTTGAGAAGTTAAAACACTCAAAAAATGTTGGTGAGATTGTAAAGTGGTACAACTACTTTAACAAAAAGTCTGGACGTTTCTCAAAAAGTTCACCATAGAGTTACCAGATGACACAAAAAATCCATTTGTAGATACACGCCCAGGAGAATTGAAAAACCATATATCACACAAAACGTAAACAAATGTTCATGGCAACATTATTGATAATAGTCAAACAGCAGAAATAACCCACATATCCATCAACTGATAAATGGATAAAGAAAATTTGGGTGAACCATACAATGGAATGTTATTGGGCAATAAAATAGAATGGAGAACTGGCACATGGTACAAAATGTATGAACCTTTAAAACATGCTAAATGAAAGAAGACAAGCTTAAAAGCTACATATTGTATAATTCCATTAATATGAAATGTTTTTAATGTGCAAATTTATAGAGACAAATTTAAATTAATGATTATTTAGGTCTAGGGCAAGGAGGGAGAAGGAAAGTGACTGTTAATGGGTTACTTTTGGAAGATGATTAAAATGTTCCAAGATTAGATAGTTGTGATATTTCCACAGTTCTGTGAATATACTAAACACCACTGAATTGTATAATTTTAAAGGAGAAAATTTTATGGTATATACGTTATATCTCAAAAATGCTGTTATTAAAATATTAAGTTTTGTATGATAACCCATGGCAGCCACACCCAATCAAAGCTAAAAGTTTGCAAGCAGGTGCTGGAAGATTAGGGACACCATGAAAGGGATTATTGCTACACTGGGGCAGATGTTGTATTAGATGTCCTCTAATTATCATTTTAATTTTAAGGTAGAGAATTTTATTCTAAGAGAGAAAAATGACGTCTATAGTGAGTGTTAATTTTCAGTAAATGATTATGAAAATGTTATAATTAAAAACAACCAAATTTTGAATAACTTCTCTACAACAATAGTTCCACAGCACCAGGCCATGAATGACATTGAAATCAACAAGAGGACTTATTAGAATAGATGTTTGAAGCTTCATCTCTAGGGCCTCTAATTTCATTAGCTGTGGGGTAATGCCTAGTAATATGTAATTTTTAAAGTTATCCGAGTGATTCTGATGCATAGCTGGGTCTGAGAAACATTATTTTTAAAGAGTGTGTGTTTTTAAAGTTTGCTTATGGTTGTGCATGTTCTGAATTATCATTCATTAGTTACTGTTAATGAGCACATCATAAATCCTACATACCTGTTATACTTCAAATACTTAACCCTGGACAAAGTTGAAGCATTACTTCCAAATAGGGATAGAGGTGTGAAATCACTGCTAAGTCATAGTATTCAAGTAGCCTCAATGATCATATTTTGAAAGAAAATTGTGTGCTGCTTTCCTCTGAAATACTTAAAACATTTAAATAAGAAATAAAAGACTAGTGGTGCTGGGAAATTTTAAAATTGGAGATCAGATTTTGCAGACTGTATAATCTCTATGTGTGTTTAAATTTTCACTGGTTCTAAATAAATTTGTATTCTTCTCTCATTATTTGTGAACTGTCCCTCATTTTAAAATTACTCTTTTAATTTATGTTTAATTTAAATTTATTTTAAAAGTAATTTAAATTACTATTTTAAAAGTGCTCTTAGGTGAAGTAAGTAATACCACTTTTCAGAAATGTATAACAGCTTTGGTAGGCATACAAAACACATCAGAAAAACATAAGTTATTCTTTTTTATTTTATTTTATTTTAATTACCATTTTTAAAATTTCAATTATATTCTGGGGAACAGGTGGTGTTTGTTTACATGGATAAGCTTTTTAGTGGTGTTTGCTGAGATTTTAGTGCACCCATCAGTGTAAACCATAAGCAGTGTAAATCATGAGCACTGTCTAGTCTTTTGTTCATCACCTCCTTCCCACCCTTCCCCTTGAGTCCCCAAAGTCCGTTGTATCATTCTTCTGCATTTGTGTCCTCATAGTTTAGGTTCCACTTATAAGTGAGAATGTATGATGTTTGAATTTCTATTCCTGAGTTACTTCACTTAGAATAATGGTCTCTAGTTCCATCTAGGTTGCTGCGAATGTCATTATTTCATTCCTTTTTATGGCTAAATAGTATTCCATGGTATATCTATACCACATTTTCTTTATAGACTGATTAATTGATGGGCATTTGATCTGATTCTATATTCTTGCAATGCAAATTGTGCTGCTATAAACATGTGTGAGCAAGTGTCTTTTTTACATAAGGACTTTTTTTCCTCTGGGTAGGTATCCAGAAGTGGGAATGCTGGATCAAATGGTAGATCTACTGTCAGTTCTTTAAGGAATCTCCACACTTTTCCACAGTGGTTATAGTAGTTTACATTCCCACCAGCAGTGTAAAAGTGTTCCCTTGTCACCGCATCCATGAGAACACCTATTATTTTTTGATTTTTTAATTATGGCACATTCTTGCAGTAGTAAGGTGGTATCACATTGTGGTTTTGATTTGCATTTCCCTGATAATTAGTGTATTCATCTGTTTTCATGCTGCCGATCAAGACATACTCAAGACTGGGCAATTGACAAAAGAAAGAGGTTTAATTGATCTCACAGTTCTACGTGGCTGGGGAGGATTCACAATCATGGCAGAAGGCAAGGAGGAGCAAGTCACATCTTACATGTATGGCAGCAGGCAAAGAGAGGGCTTGTGCAGAGAAACTCCCATTTTTAAAACCGTCGGATCTCATAAGACCCATTCACTATCACGAGAACAGCACAGGAATAACCCGCCCCTATGATTCAGTCATCTCCCACCGGGTGCCTCCCACAACATGTGGGAATTAGGAGAGCTGCAAGATGAATTTGGGTGGGGACACAGAGCCAAATCATATAATTCTGTCCACGGCCCCTTCCAAATCTCATGCCTTCACATTTCAAAAGCAATCATGCCTTCCCAGCAGTCCCCCAAAGTCTCAACTCATTTCCACTTCTGCCCCTCCCAAATCTCATGTTCTCACATTTAAAAACCAATCGTGCCTTCCCAACAGACCCCAAAGTCTTAACTCGTTTCAGCATTAACTCAAAAGTCCACAGTCCAAAGTCTCATCTGAGATAAGGGAAGTCCCTTTTGCCTATGAGCCTGCAAAATCAAAAGCAAGTTAGTTACTTCCTAGATACAATGGGAGACATTGGGTAAATACAACCATTCCAAATGGGAGAAATTGGCCAAAACAAAGGGGCTTCTATCTGCCATTTTTCTTCTTAATCTGTGTATAATTTTTTCTGTGTATGTGCATCTTTATAGGCCACAGTTCAATGGGTCTTATTTTTTCATCTACTCCACTGGTCTATGCTTTTATAAATTGGACAGTTTATTCCATTTATATTCATTGTTATTATTTATAAGTAAGGACTTACTCCTGCAATTGTTTTACTTCTTTTTTTCTGGATGATTTTTTTTTGTCTTTTCTTCCTTCTTTCTTTTCCTCCTGTATTTCTTTTAGTAGAGGTAATCTTCACTGGTCATATGATTTAATTTTTCTTTATATTTTTTGTGTGTCTGTTACATATTTTGGTTTGAGCTTACTATGAGGCTTACAAATTCTGTCTTATAACCCATTATTTTAAGCTGATAGCAAGTTAACACACTGTGTACATAAAAAAGCAAGCAAAAAGAAAACTAATGAAGACTTTATGACTTAACTTTATTTCCATTATTTTTAACTCTGTGCTGTTTCTATTTATATCTGATTATACTGTCTATATATTGAAAAGTTGTTGACCTGGTGTGGTGCCTTAGGTCTGTAATCCCAACACTTTGCGGGGCTGAGGTGTGCGGATCACGAGGTCAGGAAGGAGTTCGAGACCAGTCTGGCCAACATAGTGAAACCCCGTCTCTACTAAAAAAATACAAAAAAAAAAAAGAGAAAAAAATTAGCCAGGCATGGTGGTGTGCACCTGTAATCCCAGCTACTCGGGAGGCTCAGGCAGGAAAGTTATGTGAACAGGGGAGGCAGAGGTTGTAGTGAGCCTAGATAGCGCCATTGCACTCCAGCCCTGGTGACAGAGCAAGACTCCCTCAAAAAAAAAAAAAAAAAGTTGTTGCAGTTATTTTTCTTGATTGGTTTATTATTTAGTCTAAGAGTAGTTTAGACACAACAGTTACAATGTCATAATATTTTGTGTTTTTCTGTGTACTTACTATTAAAAGTGAGTTTTGTACCTTTAGGTGATTGCTTATTGCTCATTAATATTCTGGGTTTTTGTTTTTTGGTTTATTTGTTTGTTTGTTTTTCTAATTGAAGTCCTCCCTTAGCATTCCTTGTAGGACCAGTCTGGAAATGATGAAATCTCTTAGCCTTTATTTGACTGAAAAATTCTTCATTTCTCTTTTAAGTTTGAAGAAACAAAGTGTTTTATGTTAAACACTAAATCATAAAGCACAAAGTGTCTTATGTTAAAAGTCAAGACCTCTTTACTTTTTCTCTGCTGCTCAGTCCTGATGCCAGCATATCACTGGATCTCACCCAAGGCCCACACAGCTATTTTGCCACATGTACTATCTTAGAGTAAATGATTGTTTTTTCTTCTGCACTTTAAATATGTCATGGCACTTTCTCCTTGCCTATATGTTTTTGAGTGAAAACTCTGCTATCAGACGTAGTGAAACTTCATAGTATGCTATTTGCTTCTTTTCTCTAGATGCTTTTAGGATCCTTTTCATGTCATTGATATTTGGAGGTTTAATTATTAAATGCCTTGAGTTAGTCTTCTTTGTTTTTAATCTGCTTGGTGTTCTATAACCTTCCTGTACTTGGATATTAATATCTTTCTTTAGATTGGGAAGTTCTCTGTTTTTATCACTTTTGATAAACTTTCTGCCTCTGTTTCTTTCTTTACCTCCTTTTGAAGATGAATATCTCTTAGATTTGTGCTTTTGAGGCTATTTTCTAGATCTTGTAGGTATGTTTTATGTTTTGTTTTTTTTAAATTCTGTGTATCTCCTGATTATGTATTTTCAAATAACATGTCTTTAAGCTCTCTACTTCTTTATTTGAATATACTAATTCTGCTATTAAAATACTCTGATTCTTCAATATGCCAAAGACATTTTTCAGCTCTAGAATTTCTGCTTATTTTTAATTATTTCCATCTCTTTGTTAAATTTACCTGACAGAATTCTGAATTCCTTCTAAATGCTGTCTTGAATTTATTTGAGTTTCCTCAACACAGCTATTTTGAATTATCTGTTGGAAAGGTCACATATCTGTTTTTTCAGGATTGGTCCCTGGTACCTTACTTAGTTTATTTTACGAGGTGACATTTCCATGGATAGAGTTGATGCTAGTAGATGTTCTTCAGTGTCTGGGCATTGAAGAGTTAAATATTTATTGTAGTCTTCACAACACAAGTCTTCTAGGCTTACTTGTACCCATCCTTCCTTGGATGGCTTTCCAGATATTTAAAAGGACTTGGGTGCTGTGATATAAGCTGTATCTGCGATAGGGGGGAACCTAAAGCCCAGTATTGCTAAGTTTCTTGCAGGGTGGTAGATGTACCACTTTTGTGGTCTTGGACAAGATCCAAGGGAATTATCTTGATTACCAGGCAGAGACACTTGTTCTCTTTCCTTACTTTCTTGTAACAGAGTCTGTCTCTCTCTTCCGGTGGGTTGAGACAAGCACTCCTGTTGACACCACCACTGTGACTGTGCTGGCTCAGTCCTTATGCCAGCAGATAACTGGGTCTCACCCATGGCCAATGTAATCACTCCCTGGCTATTGCCTGTGTTCACTCAAGGTCCTGGGGCTCTACAATTGGTAGGTGGCAAAGTTGGCAATTCCTGTATCATTTCCTTCATGGTAGTGAAGGTTCAGCAGTGTTGTCTGCGAGCCAGAGACTGAAGTAAAAAAACCCTAGAAGTGTACCTGGTATTCTATTTTATTGCAGCTGAACTGGCACTCAAACCACAAGATGCAGAGTTCTTTTTTTTTTTTTTTTTTTTTTTTTGAGACGGAGTCTCGCTCTGTCACCCAGGCTGGATTGTGGAGTGCAGTGGCGAGATCTCGGCTCACTGCAACCTCCGCCTCTCGGGTTAAAGCGATTCTCCTTCCTCAGCCTCCAGAGTAGCTGGGATTACAGGTGCCTACCACCACGCCCAGCTAAGTTTTGTATTTTTAGTAGAGACAAGATTTCACCATGTTGGCCAGGCTGGTCTTGAACTCCTGACCTCAGGTGATCCGCCTGCCTCGGCCTCCCAAAGTGCTGGGATTACAGGCATGAGCCATGGCACCCAGTCAATGCAGATTTCTTTTTTTTTTTTTTTTCTGAGACGGAGTCTCACTCTGTCGCTCAGGCTGGAGTGCAGTGGCCGGATCTCAGCTCACTGCAAGCTCCGCCTCCCGGGTTCACGCCATTCTCCGGCCTCAGCCTCCCGAGTAGCTGGGACTACAGGCGCCCGCCGCCTCGCCCGGCTAGTTTTTTGTATTTTTTAGTAGAGACGGGGTTTCACCGTGTTAGCCAGGATGGTCTCAATCTCCTGACCTCGTGATCCGCCCATCTCGGCCTCCCAAAGTGCTGGGATTACAGGCGTGAGCCACCGCGCCCGGCCGATTTCTTTCTACTCTTCCCTCCCTATTCAAAAGACAAAGGAGCCTCACCTTCTGGCTACCACCACCATCAGTCTCACCTTGTGTCTGCCATTACCACCACAGGCAAACAGGGAGCACTGCCAGACTGTTGCCAATATTCTTTTAAGTCCCAAGTGCTCTTCAGTTAGCTTGAGATCATTGCTGTCTGGCCTGGGACTCATCCTTCAGGGCAATGATCTTCTCTCTTGCCCAGGACAGGTCCGTAAGTGCCATCCAGTTCCTACATTCTGGAATCAGAGACCCCAAGGCCCTACTCGGTGCTCTATACTCTTATGGCCCAGCTGATACCTAAGGTGCATGACAAAATCTTCTTCATATTTTCTTTGCTGCTCTCAAGTCGAAGGAGTCTTACGCTGTAGCCACAATAGCTTGGAATGTGCTGAATCTCATCTGAAGCCAGTAAGTCTTAGAGTCTTATCCAAGGCCCTTGATGTAGTACCTGGGTATCACTGCTGGTTATTCAGGGACCCAAGAGATTTTCAGTTAGCAGGTGATGAATGCCGCCAGGACTGAATCCTTCCTTCTCTTCAAGGCAACAGATTCCCTTCTGGCTCAGAGTTGTCTAGAAATGCGATATGGTAGCTAGGGCCTGGAAAGGAGGCCTCATGACTTACCAGTGCCCTATCCTGCTGTGGTTGGAAAGACGAAGTCCTTCCCGCTCTTCTCTCTCCTCTCCTCAAGTAGTAGGACACGATCTCTTTAGCAGCTGTGAACTGTGCAGCCTGGGATTAGAAGAGGGGTAATGCCAGCCCTTTATTAGCCAACCCAGCTTGTGTTGCTATAGGCTGAATGCCCCCAGCCCTACCTCAGTCCTCTAAGTCTGGGCCAGGTTCAGCACTAGGACTTGACTAGGAGTTGCATCATCAACTGCCTTTCAAGTTTAGTTAGAGCCCCAGTTGGGGGAACTCAAATTCTGACCACTCAATTCAATAATCATCCTCTGGCTAGGGCTGGTCTACACGCTCCCTCTGTGGGTGGGTTTCAGGTGAGTTTGGTCCGATTTTCCTTTCTGCTATAACAGGACAGCACTGAATTCAGTGCCTCGCAATTGATGTGTTCTCCCTACCCTAGTACACAGGAATGCTCTCTGCACCACTCCACTACTGCCAGAGGATGGGGAAGTGGTGGTGTCAGTTATTCAAGACTGTGTTTACTACCTCTTTATGGTACTTTTAATAATACAAAGTTAAAACCAGGTACTGTGAGTGCTCACCTATTTGTTGTTGTTGTTGTTGTTGTTTCTTGTGAAGGTACTTTTTGTGTACATAGTTGTTAAATTTTTGCCCTTGTTGAATGGTGGACAATCTGTAGGGCCTTCTATTTCACCATCTTGCTCCAATGGTCTCCCAGCCAGAGGGCTTTTATGAGAGTGGGATATGGGGAAAAGGAAGCAATTAGTATCACAAAGTGACTACGGAGAACCACAGACATCCGGGCATCAGTGAAGATCTGAGGAGTTTTGCAACATTTTTGTCCTTGATCAGGTCACTGTACTCCCGTAAATCATTAACAAAACAGATAGTTTTTTTCATACTAACTCTTTGATCCCAGATTTAGTTTTAAAAACCACATGACTGCTGTGTTTTATAGTATCTCAGTGTTCTAAAATTATCCTTGCCTACATGGGCAAAAGCTCTTTAAACAAAAATGGGGCTTATTATGTTAGTTCCTTTGCTGTTTCACTGTTACAAGATCAATGAAATTAAAATTTTGCTTTTTACCTTAGAAGTGATCACCTTGCATCATATGGCAGTTCTGTTTATAGTTTTGTGAGGAAACTCCAGACTGTTTTTCATAATGCCTGTACTAATTTATATTTCCACCAGCAGTGTATGAGCATTCACCTTTCTCTACATCCTTGCCAGCATAAGTTATTTTTTGTCGTTTGAGAAATTCAGTTTTACCTAGGGTGAGATGATAGCCAGGAAAAAGGGTTGGAATGCTCACAACACATAAGAATAATTGAGGTGATGTATATCCAAATTACCCTGATTTGATTACTACACATTGTATACATGTTTCAAATTATCACATGTATCCTAGATATATGTACAATAATTAGGTATCAATAAAAAACATCAAAAACAAAAAGAAGTGGTTAGCCTGCAACAAAATGTTTGATAGTTATGTTCTACTGTACAAATAATTTGTAGATAGGTAAGTTTTACTTTTATTATTGTTACTAGTAAACATGCTTTTTGCTTACTTTCCAGTGACAGATTATTTTATGAAATTCTGTAACTAACCTGCATCCTTCTGCCCCCTAACTGTTGTTAACAACTGTTTCCATTTTACCTGAAAATTGACACTGTGGCGCCAGCGTGGAAACACGTGCATAATGTTTTCTATTGTATTGTCTACAGACCTGACATTGAACAATTCTATTGCCAGTCAGTGTTTCCTGAGTGTTATGCTTTCTACTTTTTTTCAAATAAATTCCAGTGTCATCAGAGGTCTTCCAACACCTTTTGTAATAGAAATGTCGGTTCCTGGAGGTTTAAAATATTTTTTTAATTGGAAAAATATCTAGTATGGGCCGGGCGTGTTGGCTCACATCTGTAATCCCAGCACTTTGGGAGGCCGAGGCAGGTGGATCACCTGAGGTCAGGAGTTCAAAACCAGCCTGGTCAACATGATGAAACCCCATCTCTACTAAATATACAAAAATTAGCCAGGCATGGTGGCAGGTGCCTGTAATCCCAGCTACTCAGGAGGCTGAGACAGGAGAATCGCTGGAACACAGCAGGCAGAGGTTGCAGTGAGGTGAGATTGTGCCATTGTGCTCCAGCCTGGGCAACAAGAACAAAACTTCATCCAAAAAAAAAAAAAATAAGAAAAATGTCTATTATTCTATTATTTTATATAATTATTTGAGAAATATGAAATTATTTGAATGGTTTGTCTTTGTTTACTTTTGGCAGATTACAGGACTGTGAGCTCAATTTTTTTTTTTTTAACTAAAAATAAATGACATTCTTATCTACAACATGAGAGAAACGTATTTAATTGTGGATCATCTTTGAATTCTGAATCTTATAAATTTTCTTGTATTATTTTCTAAAAAATAAAAGTTATGAATATAGTAAAAACTTTTTGAGTTTTAAAATATATATCAATTTTACCTAGGTACACATCATTCTTGCTACATTATTTTATTTAATCCTGCAAATAATAAATATATTTGTTTCCATAGTCTTTAGACAGTCATTTCTAATAACTATATAATGTATCATCACGCTAATATGCAATATAGAATACTATAATTGTATGCATGGTGATGTTTTTGTTTATTTTTATTTTCTCAGAATTAAATTCTATGAAATGTTTGCATACTTTCTGGGATTATAATTTGAATAATTTCAAAGCCATTTTATACTTCTCTCTGGCATCTCAAAATGTGACTGAATAAATTCAATTACTTGAAAGCAGGAGAAAGATGTTTAAAAAAATGTAATCTTAAAAATATCATCTCTTATTAAAATATTGTATGTATAGTTTATCAAAACTTTCAGATTATTTTATGCAACTCTCTCATTTCAAAAATATGTGTCCACCAAAGAACTGAACGTTATTCCACCTGTCTCAAATGCTTTGTTCTTCATACCCTGTAGGAATGCTAGGGCCTTTTTAGTAGCACAACACTGCCTGAAATGGAGATCTGTCAGTGCCTGGGAATTTTTTGTTAAAACATGTAATTATAAAGATTGTGATTATATGGAAAATTTGTATACTATGAACTTAGAATCCTACATTCATATTTTGTTTTCAGAAAACTGTATTAAAATTTCAAAAAGAAGAAAAAATAGATATTTTTAGTGTGACTATTTTTCATTTAAAAATAGTTAACTGAAGTATTTCGCTATTTAATTACTCAATATGCCCATTGTTGAATATTTAAAAGAAAGTATATAAATAGTATGGCAGTCATAGAGTTCCAAATTGTCCATATTAACTAGAAATTGTATTAATTTTCTTGGTTTATCCTGCTTCTAATGTTTCCCTTTCATGGTACCCATGTGTTTACTAGGCAACTGCAATAATAGAAATACCAAATATCTTGGGTTAAGTCTAGAATAAAAATTATATGTTGGGTAGTGAATCCATTTATGCTAAAACTGTTAGAAAGACCTATCTGGAATTACACTCACAGCCTTAGAGTCTCAGTTTATCTGTTTATGGAATTCAAATATTGATATACCTAGGTTTATTTTATATGCTACAATATAATGCATGAATGTTAGTTTTAATTGAAGAAAATTATATTAAGGTTATTTATTGATTATAAATTTGAAACATCTGGAATACCTTATATTTTAAGGATATTAGTAATACATGAATTAAAAAATATCCTTAACATTAGAAAATTAAATATCTAGAAGAAAAATTTCAAATAAAAATTTACATTGTTTCTTACACTTGACCCCTTTTGAACAATGCAAAGGTTATAGGAGCTAACCCCACGCACAAAAATACAAGTATAACTTTTGACTCCTGAAAAATCTAGCTACCAATAGCTTACTGTTGACCAGAGCCTTACTGATAACATAAAGAGTAAATTAACACATATTTTGTATGTTACATGTATTATATATTTTGTATGTTTTATTGTATTCTTACAATAAAGTAAGCTATGGAAAATAAAATGCTATTAAGAAACTCATAAGAGAAAATACATTCATGGCACTGCACTACATTTATCAATATCATAAGTTTACACTGTTTACAAGATGTATCTTCTATCTGAAATTGTGGACAACTGCAGCTTCAGACCTCAGTCTATGGTACATATCAAGCAATTCAACTGTTTATTTTTTAAATCTAAATTTTATTTTAGGTTCAAAGGGTACATGTGCAGGTTTGATAAGTGAGTAAATTGCATGTCACAAGGGTTTAGCATACAAATGATTTCATCATCCAAATAGGGAGCAAAGTACAGATAGGCAGTTTTTCTATCCTCACCTTCCTCCTACCCTTCAACCTCAAGTCGCTACCAGTGTCTATTGTTCCTCTTTATGTGTCCCCGCATACTGAATGTTTAGCACCCATTTATAAGTGAGAACATACAGTGATTAATTTTCTGCTCCTCTGTTAATTTGCTTAAGATAATGGCCTCCACCTGCATCCATGTTGCTCCAAAAAAACATGACTTCATTCTTTTTTTATGGCTATCTAGTTTTCTGTGCTGTATATGTACCATATTTTCTTCATCCAATGCAACTTTGATGGGCATCTAGATTGACTCCAGATCTTTGTTATTGTGAAAAGTGCTGCAATAAATGTAAACGTGCATGTGTCTTTATGATAGAATGATTTATATACCTTTAAATAAATACCCAGTAATGGGATTGCTGGGTTGAATGTTAGTTCTGTTTTACGTTGTTTCAGAAATCTCCAAATTGCTTTTCACAGTGGATGAGCCAATTTACATTCCTACCGGCAGTATAAAAGCATTCCCGTTTCTCCACTATCTTGCTAACATGTTATTTTTTATTTTTTTTGCTGTTTAATAATAGCTATTCTTATTGCTGTAAGATGATATCTCATTGTGGTTTTGATTTGCATTTCTCTAACGATTTGTGATGTTGAGAATTTTTTCATATATTTGTTGGTCACATGTAAGTAGAAGTATGTGATCATGTCTTTTGCCTATTTTTTAAAATAAGGTTATATGTATTTTTCCTTGTTGATTTGTTTAAGTTACTTATAGATTCTGTGTATTAGACCTTTGTTGGATATATAATTTGCAAATGTTTTCTCGCATTCTGTAGGTTGTCTCTTTACTCTGATGATAGTTTATTTTGCTGTGCAGAAGCTTTTTAGTTTAATTAAGTCCCATATGTCAATTTTTGCAATTTTGTCAATTTGTCAATTTTGTAATTGCTTTTGTGGTCTTCAATATGAAATCTTTGCCAAGGCCTATGTCCAGAATTGTGTGTCCCAGGTTTATTTCTAGGGTTATTACAATTTTAGATTTTCCTCTTAATGCTTCTTTAGCTGCTTTCTAGAGATTCTGGTTTGTTTTATGTTTGTTTTCGTTAGTGTCAAATAATTTCTTGATTTCTGCCTTAATTTTATTCTTTACCCAAACCCATTAAGGTGCAGGTTGTTTAATTTATATGTCATTGTATGGTTTTGAGAGATCTTCTTGATACTGATTTCTATATTTATTGCACTGTGGTCCAAGAGTATTGTTGGTATGATTTCAGTTTTTATGAATTTATTGAGTTGCTTTATGGCCGAGTGTGTGATTGACTTACGAGTATGTGCCATGCGCAGATGAGAAGAAGGTATATTCCGTTGTTATTGCTTGGAGTGTTCTGTAGATGTCTGTTAGGTTCCTTGTGTCAGGGATAAAGTTTAAGCCCCAAATAGTTTTGTTCTTTTTCTGCCTTAGTGATCTGCCTAATTCTGTCAGGGGATTGTTGAAGTGTCCCACTATTGTTACAGGGTTATCTAAGTCTCTTTGTTGGTCTCTATTAGCTTGTTTTAGGAATCTTGGTGCTCCAGTGTTGGGTGCACATCTATTTAGGATAGTTACTTTTGTTGTTGTTGTTGTTAAATTGAACCCTTTTTCATTATGTAATGCCCTTATTTGTTCCTTTTCATCATTGTTGGTTTAAAGTCTGTATGATCTGAAACAAGAATAGCAACCCCTGCCCTCTTTCGTTTTCTATTTCCTTGATAGATCTGTTGCCATTTCTTTACTTTGAGCCTATATATATCATTGCATGTGAGATGGGTTTCTTGAAGACAACATACAGTTTCATGTATTTCTTTATCCAACTTGTCATTCTATGCCTTTAAGTGGAGCATTTAGCCCATTTACATTAAAAAAATAAAATTGGTATGTGAAGATTTGATCCTGTCATTATGTTGTTAGCTGGTTGTTATATGGACTTGATTTTGTAGTTGCTTTTTAGTGTCAGTGGGTTATGTATTGTGGAGACAGGTAAAAATCTTTTGTTTCCATACTTAGCACTCCCTTTAAGAACCTCTTTTAAGGCAGGTCTTGTGACAATGAACTCTTTTAGCATTTGCTTGTCTGAAATGATTTTATTTCTCCTTCACTTACAAAGATTAGTTTGGCTAGATATAAAATTCTTGTTTGGAATTTCCCTTCTTGAAGGATCCTGACTATATGTCCCACTCCCTTCTGGTTTGAATTATTTCTGTTGAATTTTCTGCTGTTAGCCTGATTGGGTTTCCTCTGTACATGACCTGCCCCTTTTCGCTAGTTGTCTTTAATATTTTTTCTTTCACATTGACCTTGGAAAGTCTAATGATTATATGTCTTAACAAGGATTGTCTTGTATAGTGTCTCGCTGGGGTCCTCTAAATTTCCTGAATTTGCGTGTTTACCTCACTAGTGAGGTTGGGAAAAATTTTACAGACAACATCTACAAATATGTTTTCCAAGTTGCTTGCTGTATCTCCCTTTTTTTGGGGGATGCCAATGAGTCATCGATTTGGTGTCTTTACATAATCTCATATTTCTCAGAGGTTTTGTTTATTTTTAGAAATTATTTTTTCTTTATTTTTGACTGATCGAGTTGATTTGAAGAACTGGTCTACAAGCTCTGAGATTGTTTTATCAGCTAGGTTTATTCTGCTGTTAATATTGGCAGTTATATTATGAAATTCTTGTAGTGAGTTTTTCAGTTCTAGTAGATTAGTTTGATTCTTTCTTAAAATGACTATTTTGTTTTTCAGCTCTTGGATCACTTTACTAGATTTGTTAGTTTACTTGCATTGGTTTCAACTTTCTCATGGATCTCGATGATCTTCATTGCCATCCAGATTTTGAATTCTATGCCTGTCATTCAGCCATTTCAGTCTGTTTAAGAACCACTGTTGAGAAATTAGTGTGGTCATTTGCAGGTAAAAAGACATTCTGGCCTTTAGAGTGTCCAGAGTTCCTGCAGGGGTACCTGCTCATGTGCATTAGCTATTTTTTCTTTAATCTTTCAATTTGCTGTCATTTTCATAAAGTTTTTTGCTTTTCTCTTTTTTGATGCCCTTGAGGTTTTGATTGTGGTATAAGTTAGGGTTCATCAGTTGGCTTCGTTTGTGGGTAATTTCAGGAGGTCATGGCTCAGCTCGGCATTCATGATCTTTGTGCTATAACCCTGGGAAACTGGGACCATGACCATAGCTTTTTTTCTCTGGCCCCTTGAGGTTAAGAATCTGCTCTAGTAGAGGGGCCTATGTGTTTCTAGTCTGCTGGCCACAACACTCTGATAAATTATGCCAGCAAAAGCACTTTGGCATACAGGTAGTGGGTGGCCATATTCTCTGCTTGCACATGTGCCAGCAGCAGTGGGCATCAGTAAGTCCCATGCACACACATGTTGGTGAAGCCACATGGCGCAGGCTGTGGCTGAATGCATGCAGGTGAATCAGCATGCAGAGGCTTTGGGTGAGTGTGTGCCCTCTGGGGAGGACTGCAGATGGGTGCTCCCTGGTGAAAGCTCACCTGCAGTAGTCCTTCACCTGTTGGGCAGGGTCTGTTGGTAAAAGAGCTATGATGATGGCTGCAGGTAAGTTCCTCAGCTTAGCAGCTGAGGCTGTGCTGCAAGCAGGTGCAGCCAGGCAGGGACCCTGTGATATAGCTACGGACTGGGGAGTACTCAGATCAGGCAGTCCCCATCGCATGGGTAAGATAGCTCTACTCTATCCAGGTATGTCAGCCTACAAAGGCTAAAGACAACTAGAGGAGTATGGCAACTCTTGAAGGATGGGTACCCAAGGCCATGCTGCACCGCAACCATTCCTGTGCCAAACATCTGGGTTCCATGCAGGCTGGAGTTCTTTCTCTGTTAATTCTCTGGGCAGTTCCTCCTGACAGCTTATATGTCTGTGGGGATCATGAGGTCCCCTGCAGCTAGTATTTCAGAGGTCCATGGCAAGAATGGGCTGCTCCTTGCCTATTTACTCACCCCTTCCCCAGGAGCTGCTGAGGGCCAAGAATGGGTTCTGGGGCTTGGCAGCCCCATGAAGGGTTTCCAGATTCCTCCTTTTTTAGCCCGGGATCTGTGTCCTCCCTCCATCCACTCTCAATGCCTTCTCTTTGATGATCTGTTTGGAGTGTGCCAGTCTACTTGATGGCTTGTTCTCTCCCAGTGGGAGAAGCTCTTCCTGGCTGTGCCTAGTTGGCCATCTTTGCTCCCAGTCCTAACTTTTTATTGTAGTGTCATGACTTTGTTTCTTGGGAGCATTTCAAGCATCACTAGTGGCACTTCATATGGGTCCCATGGTGTTATTCAAAGTTTATGGTATTGTACAAAACACAATGAAAAATACATGACAACCATGACAGATTATTTTTTACTGTGATATGATATGCAATTTACTGGAGAGACAAACTGCTCATGTAGTGATGATTAAATGTCACATGGCATTCTAAGCACGTACTCTCAACACTTGAGCTCACCGAAACAGTAATGGAAGGAAGCTATAAAATTATACAATAGTACAGTGTCTACTACGGTTAATTTTATATTGTGATTTAGTACTGCATCTTTACATTTGTTTATATTTCTCTAGACTGCTAATGGCTCCATGTACAGTCTGTGTGCATATGTTTTGATAAATTTTAACTTTTTATACTAGATTTATATATATTTATGGTAGCAAATCATAAAATAGACCAATACCTACATATATTTATGTATCGTGACATACTTTAAAAAAAATTGTTTTCAATATTTCTAGTCCGTGCCATTTGCAATTTTTTCAAATTGTTACACATTTCAAAAAACGTTCCAATATACTTATTTTTAAGAATCTATATATATGTGGATATGTACATTGCAAACCTGTTTTTTTGTTGTTCAGTGGTCAACTATACATGTTAAATGAAACAAATATGATTAGTAAACTATTTCAAATTTGAGTATATGACATTTTAAAAACACATTATTATTAACTAGTCATTTTTTCTACTGTGTCCTGATAAACACTGTTAACATACCTCTCTTCTCAGCACCGCCCCCATAATCACATAACCAGAGAAGGAAAATCAGGTGTGGGTCTAGATACAACTGAACATTTAATGCAAAATTATGTGCTGAGGTAATTAGATCAATTATTAAAGTTGGTGATTAACAAAAATATCTATAGCTCTGACTGTTTTTATCTATCAGTTCCTTTTTCTCTATAATTATCATCTTCTAGCCTATTCAAAGTCCTATAAAATTGGCTTTCGTATTGTTTAATAACAATTATTCTTCCTTGAAAATCTACTTGTGAGGTTGGCGGCCGTGGCTTATGTCTGTAATTCCACCACTTTGGGAGGCTGAGGGAGACGGATCACCTAAGCTCAGAAATTCAAGACCAGCCTAGGCAACATGGTGAAACCCCATCTCTAGTAAAAGTACAAAATAATTAACTGATGTAGATAGAGTCTCACTCTGTCGCCAGACTGGAATGCAGTGGTATGATCTCAGGTCACTGCAACCTCCTCCTCCCAGGTTCAAGATATTCTCCTGCCTCAGCCTCCTGAGTAACTGGGACTACGGGTGCACACCACCATGCCCAGGTCATTTTTGTATTTTTAGTAGAGACGAGGTTTCACCATGTTGGCCAGGATGGTCTCGATCTCGACCTCATAATCCACCTGCCTCAGCCTCCCAAAGTTCTGTAATTACAGGCATCAGCCACCACTCCTGGCCTATGTATGGATTTTTTAAAAGTACTTACAAAGCAACAAAAGACTGGAAGTGTAAATGCCAAATGTTAAGGGTAACTAATTCTGGGAGGGACAGAATAAAGACAACTGTCACTTCATGTTTTTTTATATAGCTTTATTGAGATATAATTCAGATACCAAAAAATTCATTTATTTAAAATGTATCCTTTAGTGCTTTTTAGTATTCTCACAGAGTTGTGCAACCATCACCACTAATTCCAGAACATTTTCGTCATTCCAAAAATAAACTTCATACCAGTTAGCATTCATTGTCCATTGATTCTCTCCTAGCCTCTAACAATTACTAAGTTATGTCTCTATGAATTTACCTATTTACAGACATTGTATATAAATGGAATCACACTAGCCTTTTTTGCCTGACTTCTTTCATTTAAATTAATGTTTCATTTAACACGTTTCATCTATGTTGTAGCTTGAATCAGTATTTCATTACTTTTTCATATCTGAATAATATTTCATTGTTTAGCACATTTATTTACCTACAAATCCACTGACAAACATTCGAGTTGTTTCCACCTTTAGGCTAATATGGATAATGCTCCCATGAGCATTATTGCATACATTTTTCTATGAACATGTGCTTTCATTTCTCATGGGTACATAATTAAAAGTAGAATGACAGACCACATGAAGACTCTATATTGAATATTTTGAGGACCTGTCAATTTGTTTTCAAAAGGAGCTGAATTATTTTGCAATGTCACCAGTAGTGAAAGAGGACTTGAATTTCTCCTAATCCCTCACCAAACTTTTATTATTTGTCTTTTTTATCATGGCCATTCTAATGAGTGTGAAGTGGTATCTCCTTGTGGATTTGATTTGCATTTCCTTGATGGAAATAATGTTAAATGTCTTTTCATATGCTTACTGGTCTTTTCTATATCTACACTGGGAAAATGTCTATTCAGATCCTTTAACCATTTTTTAGCTGGGTTATTTGTTTGTTTATTGTCGAGTTGCAATAGTTCTTTTTTTATTTTGGATGCTAGATCCTCATCAGATACATGATTTGGAAACATTTTCTTCTAGTCTGTGAATTGACTTTTTCATTTCTAAATAGCATACTTTTAATGCACAAACATTTTGCATTGTTTGAAGTTCAATGTATTTGTTTATTCTTGTTGCTTGTGTTTCTTGTGTAATATCTGAGAAATAATTCTCAAATCTAGCATCATGATGATTTATCCCTGTGTTTTCTTATGAGTTGTAGAGCTTTAACTCTTAAATTGTGATATTTGATTCATTTTGAGATGATTTTTATATAGTATCATGAAGGATCCAATGGCACTTTTTTCGACTGTGTATATATCCAGTTGTCTGAGCACCGTTTCTTGAAGAGACTATTGTTTTTTCACTGAATTCCCTTGGCAATCTTCTTGAAAACTAACTCACCAAAAATGTAGGGGCTTATTTTTGGATTCTAAATTCTATTCCATGGATCTGTAAGTCTTTTCTACATTATTATCACAATACCTTGGTTATTGTAGATTTACAGTGAGTTTTGAGATTGGGAGATTTGAGCCCTCCAGCTCTTTTACTTCTATTTTGGTCTTTCTGGGCTTCTTGCATTTTCATATGAACTTTAGTTAAGATCAGCTTACTAATATCTGCAAAAATGGTTCCTTTTCTGGCAGTCCTAGACTCTGGGTATACCCTGAGCTCTAATATTTCTATGTCTTTGATTTGTAATTCTAGCTCTAGGAGTGGAGGCTTTCTTCAATTGTTACCTGTTGGGTCCACCTGACCATCTCTTAGTTTCAACTCTCCAACTTTGTTAAAATCAGTTGCTGATATTAAATATTCTTTAATGAACTACTGAATTTTAGTTGTGTTTTCTGGGGTATATGCTGAAATATATTAATAATCAAAAAAACTAACCTTCACTGCTGCAATGACTGAAGTGCCGGGAAGAGCTCGGTGGGGGAGACCCAAACCCAGCGGCGCTAGAGGAATTAAAGACACACACACAGAAATATAGAGGTGTGGAGTGGGAAATCAGAGGTCTCACAGCCTTCAGAGCTCAGAGCCTCCCAACAGAGATTTGCCCACGTATTTATTGACAACAAGCCAGTGATAAGCATTGTTTCTATAGATTATAGAGTAACTAAAAGTATTCCTTACAGAAAACAAAGGGATGGGCCAAACGAAATAAATGGATGAGTCTGGCTCGTTATCTTCCCCAGGAGCATGCCCTTAAGGCACAGACCGCTCATGCTATTGTTTGCGGTTTAAGAACGCCTTTAAGCGGTTTTCCGCCCTGGGTGGGCCCCGTGTTCCTTGCCCTCTTTCTGGTCAACCCACAACCTTCCAGCGTGGGTGTCATGGCCATCACGAACATGTCACAGTGCTGCAGCGATTTTGTTTATGGCCAGTTTTGGGGCCAGTTTATGGCCAGATTTTGGGGGCCTATTCCCAACACTGAAGGACTACTTTTTATTTTCCTTGTTAACAATCTAAGTGAATAAAATTGAACCTAGGCAAAGGAAAAATAGAGACTATGATCTGTTTTTTATTCTTTCACATCAATTGTGCTCATATTAAAGGACAAAAATAGTATTTGTCACCCTAGCATGTATTTCAGCTTGATTATGTGGTATCTTAACCAATACTTTTAAAAAATTTTAATTTTTAATATGGGTAGTTATATAGGAGGTATATATATTTATGGGTTACACGAGATGTTTTGATACTGGCATGCTATGTGAAATAAGGACATCATGAAGAATTGGGTATCCATCTCCTCAAGCATTTATCCATTGAGTTGTAAATAATCCAATTACACTTTTTATTTCCAAGTGTACAGTTATTATTGACTATAGTCACCCTGTTGTGCTATCAAATAATTGGTCTTATTCATTCTTTCTATTTTTTTGTATCGTTAAACATCCCAACTAACCCTCAGCACTCTACTACCATTCCAAGCCTATGGTAACCCTCATTCTACTCTCTATGGCCATAAGTTCAATTGTTTTGATTTTTAGATCCCACATATAATTGAGAACATAGATGTTTGTCTTTCTGTGCCTGGCTTATTTTGCTTAACATAATGATCTCCAGTTCCATCCATGTTGTTGCAAATGACTGAGTGTCACTCTTTTTTTATGACTGGATGGTACTCCATTGTGTATATGTACCACATTTCCTTTATCCATTTATCTGTTGATGAACACTTAGGTTGCTTCCAAATCTATTGTAAACAGTGCTGCAACAAACATGAATGCAGATCTCTTTGACATACTGATTTTATTTCTTTTGAGTATATAAGCAGCAGTGGCATTACTGGATAATATGGTAGCTCAATTTTTAGTTTTTTTGAGGAACTTCCAAACTGTTTTACATAGTGGTTGTACTAATTTACATTCCCACTAACAGTGTACACATTTTCCCTATTCTCTACATCTTTGTCAGCATTTGTTATTGCCAGTCGATTGGATATAAGCCATTTTGACTGGGTTGAGATGATATCTCATTGTAGTTTTTACGTGCATTTCTCTGATGATCAATGATGTTGCACACCTTTTCACATGCTAATTTGCCATTTGTATGTCTTCTTTTCTATTCAAATCTTTTGAGCTTTTTCAAATCAGATTCTTGGATTTTTTCATATAGAATTGTTTCCACTTCTTTTAAATTCTGGTTATTAATCTCTTGTCAGATGGGTAGTTTGCAAATATTTTCTCCCATTCTGTGGGTTTTCACTTCACTTTGTTGATTATATTCTTTGGTGTGCAGAAGCTTTTCAATTTGATGTGATCTTGTTTTTCCATTTTTGCTTTTGTTGCCTTTCCTTGTGGGGTACTGCTCAAGAAATATTTGACCAGACCAATGTCCTGGAGATCTTACCCATTTTTTTTATAGTAGTTTAATGGTTGAGCTTTTAGATGTAAATATTTAATCGATTTTTATTTTATTATTGTATATGGCACGAGATAGAGGTCTAGTTTCATTCTTTTGCTTATGAATATTCAGATTTCCCAGCATTATTTATTGAAGAAACTGTCTTTTTCCTGGTGTATGTTCTTGGAACCACTGTCAAAAATCAGTTAACTGTAGGTGTGTGTATTTATTTCTGGGTTCTCTAGTCTGTTCCATTGAACTATGTGTCTGTTTTTATGCCAGTACCATGCTGTTTTGTTTTGCTTACTATAGATCTGTAGTATAATTTGAAGTCAGGTAATATGATTCCTCCAGTTTTTTTTGTTTGTTTGTTTGTTTTACTTAGGATAGCTTTGGCTATTCTGGGTCTTTTCTGTTTCCATATAAATTTTAGGATTTTTTTTCTATTTCTATGAAGAGTGTAATTGGTTTTTTGATAGGAATTGCATTGACTCTGTAGATGGATTTGCATAGTATGGACATTTTAACAATATTGATTCTTTCAATTCATGAACGTGAAATATCTTTTCATTTCTTTGTGTCTTCTTCAATTTATTTTATTAGTGTTTTCTCATTTTCATGATAGAGATATTTTTGTTCTTTATTTAAGTTAATTTCTAACTATTTAATTTTATTTGAGACTATTGTAGATGAGATGACTTATTTTATTTCTTTTTTTCAAATTGCTTACCTAGCATAAAAAATACTAGGAGGTGGAGGTCACAGTGAGCCAAGATCATGTCACTACACTCCAGCCTGGGTGACACAGCAAGACTCCATCTCAAAAAAAAAAAAAAAAAGAAAGAAAGAAAGAAAGAAAGAAAGAAAGAAAGAAAGAAAGAAAGAAAGACAGAAAGAAAGAAAAAGCTACTGATTTTTGCATGTTGATTTAAATGTTGCAACTTTACGGAATTAGTTTATCAGTTCTAATAATTTTTTGGTGGAGTCTTTAGGTTTTTCCAAATATAGGATCACATCATTAGCAAACAAGGATAATTTTACTTCTTCCTTTCCAATTTGGAGGCCCTTTGTTTATTTCTCTTGCATGATTACTTTAGCTAGTACTTCCAGTACTATGCTGAATAACAGTAGTGATAGTGTGCATCCTTGTTATTTTCCAGATTTTAGAGGAAAGATTTCAGTTTTTCCCCAATCACTATGATACTGGCTGTGAGTCTTTTGTATACGGATTTCATTATGTTGAGGTATGTTCTCTCTATCCCCAATTTTTTGAGGGTTTTTTATCATGAAGAGATGTAGAATTTTATCAAAAGCTTTTCAGTATCAAGTGAAATAGTAATATGTTTTGTGTTCTTCATTTTGTTGATATAATATATCACACTGATTTGTTTGCATATTTTGAACCATCCTTACATCCCAGGGATAAATCCCACTTGATCATGATGAATGATCTTTCTAATGTATTGTTGAATTGGTTTGCTGGCATTTTGTTGAGGATTTTTACTTCAATGAGACACAGCAAAAGCAGTACTCAGTTATAAGGTTATAGGTATAATTGCCTATGTCAAAAAAGAGGAAAAATTTCATCAGATATATTGGCCTGTAGTTTTCTTATTTTGAGTCTTTGCCTGCTTTTGATATCAGGGTAATACTGGCCTCATAGAATGAGTTTGGAAGTATTCCCTCCCCTTCTGTTTTCAGAATAGCTTGGGAGGGAATAGTATTACCTCTCTTCAAATGTTTGGTGGAATTCAGAAGTGACATCATGAGGTACCAGGTTTATCTTTAATGGGAGACATTTTACTATGGCTTTGATGTTGCTACTTGTTATCGGTGTGCTCTGGTTTTGGATTTCTTCCTGGTTAAATCTTAATAGGTTGTATGTATCTAGAAATTTGACCATTTCTTCTAGGTTTTCCAAGTTATTAACTTGGAGTTGCTCGTAGTAGCCATGAATGATCCTTTGAATTTCTGCTGTATTAGTAGTTATGCCTCTTTTTCATCTCTGATTTTATTTATTTGAGTCTTCTCTCTTGTTTTCTTAGTTAGTCTGGGCAAAGCTTTGTGAATTTGTTTAATCTTTCAAAAAACCAACTTTTCACTTAATTGATGAATTGTTTTCTTCATGTCAATTTCATTTATTTCTGTTCTGATCTTTATTATTTCTTCTCTTCTAATAATTTTGAGTTTGGTTTGTTCTTGCTTTTCTAGTTCTTCAAGATGTATTATTAGGATATTTATTGCAGTTTTTCTCTTTTTTGATGTAGGCTCTCTGAGTGTTGCTTTTGCTATATCTCATAGGTTTGAGGATGCTGTGTTTTCATTGTTATTTGTTTCAAGAAATTTTTAATTTCTTTTAAAAATTTCTTTAGTAAACCAATGGTAATTCAGAAGAATCTTGTTTAATTTCCCTGTATTTGTATAATTGCCAATAATCCCCTTGCTATCAATTTCTAACATTTTTCCATTTTGGTCAGAGAATATGTTTGATATTATTTGAATTTTTTTGAATGTCATAAGACTTGTTTTGTGACCTAACATATGGTCTATCCTTGAGAATGATCCATGTATGCAGCTCTTAGATGAATGTTCTGTAAATATCGATTAGATCCATTTGGCCTATAGTGCTGATAAAGTCTGGTGTTTCTTTGTTGATTTTCTGACTGAAAGATCTTTCCAGTGTTAAATGTGAGTTGTTGAAGTCTCCAGCTAATTTTATTCGGGCCTGTCTCTCTCTTTAGCTCTAATAATATTTTCTTCATATATCTGAGTGCTCCAGTGTTGGGGGCATATGTATTTAAAATTGTTATATCTTTTTGTTGAATTTACCTTTTAATCATTTCACAGTGAGATTCTTTGTCTCTTCTAATAGTTTCATCTTGAAATTTATTTTGTCTGAAAAAAGTGTAGTGACACTTGCTCCTTCTTGGGTTCGATTGGCATGGAATATCTTTTTCCATCATTTTATTTTCAGCCTTTCTGTGTCTTAATAGGTGGAGTGTGTTTCTTGTAGGCAGTGGAACAACGGGTCTTGTTTTTTCATCCATTCAGCCATTCTATGTCTTTTGATTGGAGAGTTTAGTCCATTTACATTCAATGTTATTATTGATAAGTAAGAACTTATTCCTGCCATCTTGCTATTTGTTTTCTGCTTAGTTTGTTGTCTTCCCTCCCTTCATTCTTTCATTCTTATCTTGCTCTAGTGAAGATGATTTTCTGTGGTAATATAATTTAGTTTCTTGCTTTTGTTTTTTTGTGTATCCATTGTATGATAATTTTGTTGTTGTTTGAGGTTACCATGAGGCTTGCAAATACTGTCTTACAACCCATTATTTTAAGCTGACAACAACTTAACACTATTTGAATAAACAAATAAACAAGCAAAAAGAAAACTCATAAAAGCTTGCCTTAACTTCATCCTTCTTCTTTTCAACTTTTTGTTGTATCTATTTATATCTTATTGTAGTATATTTTGAAAATACATTGTAGTTATTATTTTGATTGGTTCAACATTTAGTCTTTCTACTTAGGGTATGAGTAGTTTACACACCACGGTTACAGTGTTATAATATTCTGTGGGTTTTTGTGTACTTACTATTGCCAGTAAATTTTCTACCTTCAGGTGATTGTTTCTTGCTCATTAATGTGTTTTTCTTTCTTTTCTTTTTTTTTTTTTGAGACAGAGTCTTGCTCTGTCACCCAGGCTGGAGTGCAGTGGCCAGATCTCAGCTCACTGCAAGCTCCGCCTCTGGGGTTTAGGCCATTCTCCTGCCTCAGCCTCCGAGTAGCTGGGATTACAGGCGCCCGCCACCTCGCCCGGCTAGTTTTTTGTATTTTTTAGTAGAGACGGGGTTTCACCGGGTTAGCCAGGATGGTCTCGATCTCCTGACCTTGTGATCCACCCGTCTCGGCCTCCCAAAGTGCTGGGATTACAGGCTTGAGCCACCACGCCCGGCCGTGTTTTTCTTTCTAATTGAGTACTTCTTTTAGCATTTCTTGTAGGACAGGTCTGGTACTGATGAAATCTCTCAGCATTTCTTTGTCTGGGAAGGTCTTTATTTCTCCTTTATGTATGACTAATATTTTTGCTAAATATACTATTCTAGGTAAAAGTTTGTGTTTTTATCTTTCCTTTAGCACTTTAAATATGTTGTGCCTCTTTCTCATGGCCTTTTATGTTTCCACTGAAACGTCTATTATCAGACATATTGGAAATTCATTGTATGTTTTTTTTTTTCTTTTCTCTTGCTGCTTTTAGTATCTTTTTGTCATCTTTGCTCTGTGGGAGTTTAATTGTTAACTGTTGTGAGATAGTGTTCTTTATATCAAATCTGCTTGGTATTCTGTAGTCTTCTTGTACTTGATATTGATATATTTCACTTTCACTACGTTTGGGTAGTTTTCTGTTATTATCCCTTTGAACAAACTTTTCACTCCTCTCTCTTTCTCTAATTCCTCTGTAATGCCAATAGCTCTTAGACGTGCCCTTTGAGGCTATTTTCTAGTTCCTGTAGGCATGCTTCATTGTTTTTTATTCTTTTTTCTTTGTCTTTTCTGAATGTGTATTTTCGAATAGCCTGTCTTCAAGTTCACTAATTCTTTTTTCTCATTGATCAGTTTTGCTATTAAAAGACTGTGATGCATTCTTCAGTATGCCAATCGCATTTTTCACCTCCAGAATTTCCGCTTGATTCTTTTTAATCATTTTAATCTCTTCGCTAAATTTATATAATACAATTTCTAATTCTTTCTCTGGGATATCTTGACTTTCCTCAACACAGCTATTTTGAATTCAAGGTATGAAAGCTCACATATCTTTGTTTCTCCAGGATTTTCCGCTGGTGCCTTACTTAGTTCATCAGGTGAACTAATGTTTTCCTGGATGGTGGTCATGCTAGTAGATTTTCTTGGGTTTCTGGACATTGTAGAGTTAGATATTTGTTATTATCTTTACTGTCTTAACTTAACTGTAGCTGTCCTTCTTGGGATGCTTTCCAGATATTTGAAAGGACTTTGGTGCTTTGATATAAGCTGTTTCTGCTTTAGGGTGCACCAGAACTCCAGTAAGGCTGTGGTCCTTGCAGACTCGAAGCAGTACCACCTTGATGATCTTGGACAGATCTGGGAGAATTCTCTGGATAAGGCAGAGACTCTTGTTCTATTTTCTTACTTTAAAAAAAAAAAAACAAAAAACAAAAAACATACAGAGTCTTCTCTATCTTCTTAGCCACCTAAAGCTAAGAGTGGAGTGACATAAGCCCTGAAATGGCCGCCACCACCATGACTGCACTGGGTCGTACCTGAAGCCCACACAGCACTCGGTCTCACCCAAGTCCTGCTGTAACCACTCTTTTTCTGATGAATATGTTCATTCAAAGCCCTGAGAATCTACAATCAGCAGGTGGCAAAGCCAGCTAGGCCTGTTTCCTTCCCTTTAAAGCTGCAAGGTCCCCTAGGCCCTGGACAGGTCCAAAAGTTCTGTCCAGGACTCAGAAATTTGAGTCAAAAACATTAAAAGTCTACCTGGTATTATATTGCACTGCAGCTGATCTGGCACTGAAACCACAAGATGCAGTCCTTCCCACTTTTCCCTCTGCTTTCCAAAGGCGTGGGAGCCTCACCCCATAACCACTGCCATCCGAGTCCTTGAGAAGTGCTGTCAGACTACTACTGTTGTTTCCTTAAGCGCCAGGGTATCTTAAGTCAGCTTGTCATGAATGCTGCCTGGCTTGGGGACTCACCTTTCAGGACAGTGGGCTCCTCTCTGGCTGAGAGCAGGTCCGGAAATGCCATCAAAGAGTCAAGTCCTAGAACTGCAAACTCCAAGAGCCTGTTTGGTGCTCTACCTTCCTGTGATAGTGTTGGTACCTAAGGTGCAAGACAAAAGTCTCCTTTGCATTTTTTTCTGCTTTTCACAAGAAGAAGGAGTTTTGTGGTGTAGCAAATTTAGTTGGTAATGTGCTGAGTCTCGTCTTGAAGCCAGCAAGTCTCAGAGGCTCACAAAGGCCCTCAATGTAGTACCTGGGTGTTGCTGCTGGTAATTCAGGGCCCAAGGACTCCTCAGTTAGCAGGTGACCAATACTGGCAGGTCTGAGTCCTTTCCTTCAAGGCAGCTTGTTCTCTTATGGCCCAGGGTGTGTCTAGAAATGTCATCTGGGAGCTAAAGCCTGGAACGGGGTCCTCTTGATTCTGACTGGTGCCTTATCCTGCTGTGACTGACCCGGTATCCAAGATGAAACACAAAGTCCTCCCCACTCTTTTCTCCCTTCATGCAGAATGAAGGAGTCTCTTTTAGAGCAGAAGGATGAGATCTCTTTTGGAGCCTTAATTTGTGCTGCCTGGGGTTGGGAAAGGGTCATGCCAGCACACACTTGGCTGCCCCAGCTGGTGTCTCAGTATGTCCCATGCCCCACCCCCCTAGTCCACTTTCTCTAGGCCTAGCACAGTCCTAGGACTTGCCTAAAAGTTGTAGTCCTTATGACCTAGACTTCATTTCAAGTTTACTTGGAGACTGAGAACACTTTGGCCTTTGTCAATGGCAAGGTTTGCAGACACTCAAGTTTTGATTACTGGGATGAGCAATTCGCTTCTGTAGGATTGGATTAAATGCTTCTTCTGTGAGTAGTCACAGTTGAGTTCGGTGTGATTTTCCTTTCTGCTCTAACAGAACAGTAATGAGTTTAATGCCGCACAATTGCTGTGTTCTCCCCCAACCCCCAGCACCCAGAGAAGCTCTCTGTACCATGCAGCTGTTTCTGGGGTGGGGAAGGGGTAGCCTCCATGATTCAAGACTTTTTTTTTTAATTTCTTCAATGTCTCTTTCACCAATATGAAGTTAAAACCTGGTAATATAAGTGCTCATTTAATTTTTTTTTTAGTAAGGTGTTTTACTTTTCTGTGAAGACAGTTTTTAATTTGGTGTCCTTGCAGGGGGTAGATGAGGACCATTAGTGGAGTTTTCTAATCTGTCATCTTGTACCACATCTCTATGACCAATACTTGAGATTCAGCTTTATAACTTAAGTAAGTTTATAACTTAAGTAAGTGAAAAAGAATATATTATTTTTATACATTTAGATTCATCCAAAGCACTATAGGTACAGATATTTTTAATCTATTTTTACATCATTCTCCTTAATAATATCCTATCACTTTACTTTTGCAGATGGCTACCTGTAAGATTATATGTGATTTCAGGAGATGTGTTTGGGTTCAAGTTGACAAGGGGTGGACTTGGGATGGTTAATATTGAGTGTTAACTTGATTAGATTGAAGCATGCAAAGTATTGTTCTTTGGTGTGTCTGTGAGAGTGCTGTCAAAGGAGATTAACATTTGAGTCAGTGGACTGGGAGAGGCAGACCTACCCTTAATTTGGGTGGGCACCATCTAATCGGCTGCCAGTGTGGCTACAATAATACAGGCAGAAGAAAGTGTAATGGGGAAACTTGTTGAGTCTTCCGGCCTTCATCTCTCTCCTATGCTGAGTGCCTCCTGGAACATCAGACTCCAAGTTCTTCAGCTTTTGGACGCTTGGACTTACACCAGTGGTTTGCCAGGGGCTCTCATGCCTTCGACCACAGACTGAAGGCTGCACTGTTGGCTTTCCCACTTTTGAGGTTTTAGAAATCAGACTGGCTTCCTTCCTCCTCAGTTTGCAGATGGCCTGTTGTGGGACTTCACTGGTGATAGTCAATACTCCTTAAAAAACTACCTTTCATATCTCTAATATCTATATCTATATATCCTATTAGTCTTGTCCCTCTAGAGAACCCTGACTAATACAGTGTCAAAAGTGAAAAGTTGTTAATCTCTGACAAAATCATGCCCTACACTAGAAGTAGATACAGATCTAACAAGGACTACTGGTATAAAATTTTACATATTTTCTCAGGAGTGACATTGACATCGTATCTCATTTCTAAAGCATCATAATTGCTCTGGAGATTAGGGTTTGATACATTCATGATTTTTTTTCTGTAAGAAAAAGTGAACAGAGGCTTACTGTAGATTCATTATGCTTAACGAAAGAGCTTTTAGAAAATGGCATATAAGAGATAAACATGAAAAGTACCGAATCTTTATCAAAATATGTCACCGTTTTCAATACCAAGAGAGTAAGAAAAGGATGGTAAGCACAGTTAGGAGTGCTGCAATGAGTTCATCAATTGTTCCTTGTTTAAAATCAAAATTATACTTTTTCACATATGTGCCTTGAGTACCTCAAAAAAAGGATGTTAGGTGACTCTGTCTTTCTAGGTACTTGTTAATTTTTACCTGAGAGTAGAAGATATATATTGAATTTTTATTTAACTGGCTTTATAAAAGGTTTAATTACCTACCCTTAACATTTGGTTTCATCTAACAGTGTTGTTATTTTGGATTATTTAATATTACTTGTTGAGGGTAGCGATTCTTGGCCAGTTGAGAAGTATCCCTGGGCTTATCCATGTAAAGTTTGTTAGTTAATTGCCAAAGTCTATTGGTTATTTAGAGCAGTGAATTGCTTGAGAATTTTTCTGATTTTGCCTCATTTTTTTCTTTTGTATTCACAAATGTTAATGTAAATAGATAGTTCTAGGCTTATCTTTGTGTTCTGTTGATATTTGTACACTGTACATGATAATCTGTGCCGACTACTATTCTGTCTCACATGTTATATATCAGTTTAAAATGAAAAAGATTGTGTTTAAACCTTCAGAATACAGGATGAAACACCTATGTTAAATGAATGCTTAAGATTTGCAAGACATACACGAATAAACATACCATAACCTTTATCCTAAGAAAATGTAGACTCTGATAGGGAAGATGGTTGCACATAAATAACTATGATGTAAGGCCAAACGTTTAACACTATAAAAACCATAAGACAGGTATAAACAAACAAATAAATTATAATAATTGGTAAAATCGGGAAAAGCTTCACAATGGTTGAGTATAATTTTTAAAGATGGAGAAAAAGGTAAAGAACATTCTATGTAGTAGTAGAAAAATAAACAATGTCAGAAGGATTAAATATATTAATTGTTTAGTAATGAGTCATTTATTATTTCTAAAAGGAAGCAGGCTACGACTTGGTGAATGACAAAGAATAATGTCAAGAAAGACAGCTTTCCTACTAGTAATCAAGTGAGTTATTAATAGTTACTAACATTCAGTAAAATACTAAAGTTAACGAAGGACTATAATTGAATATTGTAAGAAGTTTGGCTCTTATTCAATGTGTAGTAACAGTGCATCACTTCTTCCATACATGCAAACACTGATAGTTGGAACTGTTAGTTTTCAGAAAATATGTTTTATTAGCAGCTTGTCATTTATATTATTTTCATTGTTTCCAAAAGTTGCTTTTCTTTTAGCACAGTTTGTAAAAAACTGTTAAGAAATACATTTTATGTTATTGACAAGACAAAAAATTCTAAATTTTATAGTTTATGAAAATTTTAGAATTTCGTGATCATTTTGTGATTGTATCACAATTGCTATTATTGTGTTCACTGTTTTATCCTCAGTTTTCTGTTACCACTGGACAGTAGGAGTGAGTGAGGTATGTAAGCTTCATGGTTTTTTATCCTATTAAAATGGGCCTATGTCTCAAGATGTGAGATTTACTGACCTGTAGGATTTGAATGCAATATTAAGGAGTATAGACCATATAATAAAAGCTATGGAAAAATCATCAATGTCTTATAAAATGAATAGTAGTATGCTATAACATGTTTTAGAAGTGTAAAGCACTATCTAAATGAGAAAGGACAGATTATAATCCTATAGACCAGTTTGGAGGGGTAGTAAAGGGGATGAGTATGCATACCACAATTGTGACAATAGAGACATTTAAATGAGGATAGATCCTAGAACTAGGAAAAGGAAGTTTGGCTTGGTTCATGTATAGTTCAAAGTATCTGTAGAATATTTATAAGTTGTTTTGCAGAAAACTGTCCTGTAGATATCGTACAAATGAAATTCAGAAATAGAGAGATTTGTGAGTCATCAGCATAGTGTCTTAATAGTTAATCAGATTGTTCAGGGAGAGTTATAAAATGGGAAGGGACTAGGATCAAAGATGAAAACTTAACTGTTTACATTGAGAGGGAGGCATTGTGAGTTTATAAAGGACACTGTAAAGGAGTATTTGAAGTAGGAGAATGAGAACTAGTGTAGTAGTATGTTGTTACGTTGGCCAAGTGGAGAGCCAGATTACTGAAAGAAACAATAAAACTATATATATATATATAGTTTTGAGACAGGGTGTCTCAAAATAATAATATATATATATAAAATATATATATGAATATATATATATTATATATATATAAATATATATATATATTTTGAGACAGGGTGTCACTCTATCCCCCAGGCTAGAGTATAGTCTCTTTAACTTTTAACCAATAACTTTTATTCAACTTTTAAAATGATTTTTAATGATTTCAGAAGCTATCATACTAAAAGTCTAGTATATGTTTGACAAAGATGTGAACTTGACAAAATTTTCTATTTCTCCTACAATTCCTCTGAAGGCCTCTCTTATGAGGCCATATAACATAGATATAAAGGAGATGGCTTTGAAACCCATAATTAAATCTCAGACTTATCTTTTACTATATAAATTAACTTAGGGAAGTTACTGTGATTGTTTTCTCATTTATACAGTGGAGATAGTAAGAGTACCTATCTCCAAGTGTCCTTGTGAGGAGGAAGTGAGAAAATGCTTGTAAATCAGTTTAGAATGTGTCTGGCAATCCACACTATCTTCTCGCTAAAGATTAGATATCTAACACTCTAAGTTTCTTTTGTCCTCAAATCTGTTATTCTGTCCCCTCCCCCATAGGCTCTGTTTATCTGCCACTTCAAAGAAAAAAGATCATCCTTCTACCTCAGGCTGCTAAACCTAAAATTTGTGTATTGTAAATATATTACTTTTCTGTATATTATGATATATTCAAATATTATGATATTTGGACATCTTAAGCAACCTTCCTAGATGAGGAAAGATGGCCATTCCTAGGACTAACCAATTCTTGGAAATAATGAAGATTCCAACTGGAAGCATGTCTTTGATATGCAAATTAACTATTCCAAAGCCACACCTCCTCTTCCTGACTGTACACTCCAGGAGACGATATTCCTCTGGCCTAATCATTTCAGGGCCAGGAAACTAAGGACCAGCTCTACAGCTCAAAGCCCACCAAAATTATTCAAACCAGCTAATCCTAAACTGGTATCTCTGCCCTGCCTTGCCATTCCCTCAGAAACTTCAATAAAGGCTCTGGATTGATGCTGTCCCTTGCTCCTGTCTTCTGCCTCCTGACCACCCTGGTGTCTTTCCCATGTGGCTTTCTGAGGCATGTCTTGCTTCCTTTCTCTAGGACCCATGAGTGTAAAAAATCTTTTTCTATTTTTTTCCTGAGCCTCTTCTCCATATTCTCTTCTGGCTGCTCTGACTGAAAAGCATATAAAGCATATAAAACCATCTACAACTGGCCAGGCGCAGTGGCTCACGCCTGTAATCCCAGCACTTTGGGAGGCCGAGGCGGATGGATCACGAGGTCAGGAGATCGAGATTATCCTGGCTAACACGGTGAAACCCCGTCTGTACTAAAAATATAAAAAATTAGCCGGGCGCCGTGGCAGGTGCCTGTAGTCCCAGCTACTCGGGAGGCTGAGGCAGGAGAACGCTGTGAACCCGGGAGGTGGAGCTTGCAGTGAGTGGAGATAGCGACACTGCACACCAGCCTGGGTGACAGAGGGACACTCTGTCTCTAATAAATGAATAAATAAATAAAACCATCTACAACTGTGTTCTTCTTCTACCCCATGGTTATGTTGTTGGATATAGCACTATGCCCTCAAACATCACATGCTTTGAATCTTATTCCTTATCAGTGTTTCAAACTAATGATCAATTACTCATTAGTTTTCCTATATAGTCAGGCATTATTTTTCAAGTGAATCCCTCTTACTGACATTTAAAACATGCTCCAGTCTCTCTTATTTAAAAATACATTTCTCCCTTGACTTACATTTTTATTCAGCTCTAATGCTGATTCTCCTTCCCTTCACTTTATAGACATGCTTCTTGAAAGTGCTGTCTATACTATCTAATTTCATTTCTTCAACCCTTATGCCTAACTCACTCCAATTTGGATTCTCTCCTAATCACTACACCTGGATGGCTCACACTAACATCAGCAATGACATTGATGAAGTTTACCAATATCACCCTTCAGTTTCTATTTTTTAATTTCGTGACATAAAGTTATTTTGTTTTCTTCTACACTTGGAATTCCTCAGGACTCAGTTCCAAGTACTCTTTTTGCTCATACCATATGCTCTCCTTAGGGAAACTTAATCATACCATTGCCTTCTGTTCTTATTGGTTCGTATCTAAAGCCCAGACCTCTCGTAATACCAGTTACGTTTATCTAGCTCTCACAGAAAATCTCCACTTGACTGTCTCAAAGTTACTTTAAATTCACCATATTTAATGCAATATGTGATTTAGTCTTCAACAAGTAAGTCCACTCTCAGTGAATGGCGTCTCTCTATCCAGTTTTGAAAACCAGAAATTTAGGAGTCATTCATAAATACTTCTGTCTTTCTTACTCCCTATGTCCAATATATCAGCAAACCTTGCTAATTTTACATAGAGAAAAAAGTCCATGAGTGACAAAATTGTGACTTATTTGGATCATCACTGTCTCTTTAGAACCTAGCACAATACCTGGCAAGGAGTAAGGACTCAATAATTATTTATTAAATAAGTAAATTAATGAACACGGGAATTGTTAGTAATTTAACATGTTAATATTTTCATGGACATTAACTACTTTTAATATAACCTATGTTGTAAGAGTAAGTATCACAAATATATGTTAAACATTTTTGGCAGGTATTTATTTTCCTATGGCTGCTGTAATAAATTACCAAAAATGTAGCAACTTAAAACAACACAATTTTTTAATCTTACAGTTTTATAGTTTAGAAACCTAAAATGGTCCTCCCTGGACTGAAATGAAGGTTTCCACAAGGCCGTATTTCTTTCTGAAGATTCTCTGGAAGAATATTTTTTCTTGCCCTTTTCAGATTCTAGAGGCCACCCACAATCCTTGGGCTTGTCGTTGTCTTACTTCTGTCTTTACAGTCAGCAAGAGTTCTTCTTACATTCCATCACTCTGACCTCCTCTTCTGCGTCCCTTTTCCACATTTAAAGACCCTTGTGATTATACTGGGGTCGCCTGAGTAATTCAGGAAAATCACTCTATTGTAAGGTCAGATGAATAACAACCTTAATTCTATCTGCTACCTTCATTCCCCTTTACTATGTAATATAATGTGTTAAAAAAAATCCCAGGAACTTGAATATCTTCGATGGGCCATTATTGTGCTTACCAAGTAAGCATATAGCATAGACAAATAATCACTGACTAGGCAACATCTATGAAATCAACAGTTGGTACATATTAATAACATTGCCATTTATTGAGAGTTTATTATGTCATATATACGTTGGCATTATAGTTGTATTATTTCAATGCTAAAAACAACCAGATGAAGTATGAGTCTAATAGCCTCAGTTTATGTATAAATAAACTGACTATTACAGAAGTGAAGTAATAAGCACATTCATATGCTGTGAAGTTGTGTCAGGCTTCAAAGTGCAGGTATCTGCTTCTAAAACCTGCTTTTCAGGAAATTATTGTACTTCATTGACTATGAACCATAACATGTAGATTGGATTTTGTGGTTTCATTAATCCCATGACGCTCATGCAACTTTCAGACTTTCTCAGGTATGTTTTATCACTTTCTTTTTTTTTTTTTTTTTAAGACAGAGCCTCACTCTGTCTCCCAGGCTGGAGTGCAGTGACATGATCTCAGTTCACTGTAACCTCTGCCTCCTGAGTTCAAGTAATTCTCATGTCACAGCCTCCAGAGTGGCTAGGATTACAGGCACCTGCCACCTTGCCCAGCTAATATTTTTTGGGGGATTATTTTTTATTTTCATTTTTATTTTTTGTAGAGACATGGTTTCACTATGTTGGCCAAACTGATCTCTCACTCATGACCACAAGTGATCCCAAAGTGCTGGGATTACAAGCGTGTGTCACTGTGACCCACCCTGTTATGTCATTTCCTAAAGATTCTTACAGTCCCGTTATAGTGTTAATATGCTGCTGGAGAGAAAAGTATAAGTGCCAGGTGTTGTGGGATATACCAGGGATCACGCCTGTAATCCCAGCACTTTGGGAGGCTGAGGCTGGTGGATGCGGCCAGGAGTTTGAGACCAGCCTGGCCAACATGATGAAACCCATCTCTACTAAAAATACAAAAGTTAGCCGGATGAAGTGGCACACGCCATAATCCCAGCTACTCTGTAGGCTGAGGGATGATGCAGGAGAATCACCTGAACCTGGGAGGCGGACGTTTCAGTGAGCCGAGATAGCATCACTGCACTCCAGCCTGAGCGACAGAGTAAAATGCTGTCTCCAAAATAAATAAATAAATAAATAAATAAATAAATAAATAAATGTATAAGTATAAAACAATGATAGCAAGGTTAGTCTACGATATTTAGGTATACATGAGAAAGAATCCATGTAAAATGACAAAACTTAATATTTTCACAGTAACAAATCACATTTTTCTTATCCTTTTTGTACTCTAGTATCAATAATTTTAATAACAAAAACAGTGTTAATAATAATTGTTACTGAATAGTCCGTTTCTTAAAAGATGAAGAAAACAAAAACTATGCTAATTTAGTCTGAAATCAATTTTCTGTGAAACTTCCAGTCTACATCAATATTGACCCTCAAATAGTGAAAACTAAGTTCAACTAAAAAAAATGTGCTATATACTACAATATATAAAGCACTCTATCTGGATGTTTTAAGTAATATAAAAATAATGGATTTTATGTGATGCATTTCTTACATTACACAAGCAACAATGGGCCATAAGGGTTAACATCATCCAACAATATAAACCGAAGTAGACCAAAAATGGTCTAAGAGAAACTTACTTGAGATGTTGCAGTAGTCATAGTTGATACCACTCAGAACTATTAATCTAAACCGATCATAGTAATAAAATCTTCATTATTTTGCCAGTAATGAGTTTAGAAATCGGCATGTGGCCCAGAACTCGTCAATGTGATATGCGAACCCTGTGGAGTTCCTTCTCAGGAAGGTCAGCATGATGCTACAAAAAGACATACTTTTCTTCTTTTGGACCTCACCATGTCAGAAGTTGACACCTTGAGCTATTTCAATCCTACTGTTAGAAGCCTGAGGGCAAATTCAGTATATGAAAAAACTACAGATTGCAAAGAATCACAGACAAATGCAGCCAGAGCCTTGAGGCCACCCTGACTCCTTACTTTTGTAACTTAGTAAATTTCATTGTTATTTAAGTCATTCTGAATTGGGTTGCTGTTTTAGACACCAAAAGCACCATAAATGATACAAAGTAAAAGTAAGTAAAAGATTAGGTAATAGAATATAGGAGACTTAAAGGATAAATTCCCCCCAAAATTTACAGTCTGAAGAAGTCTAAATGTATTTGTAGATGAAGTTGAAGGATTGAAATGAAGAAAACAAAGATAAAATAGTATAAAAGACAGAAGCAAAACTAGATAAGGTCATGAAAGAGACAATCTTCTTAATTTTGCCCTCTTTTATCCCCACTTTCAGAAGTACCTGAAAGTAACAATTCTGAGGATCAGGAGAACAATTAGCGCAATATAAAGTCCATTAGGACAGAGAGATTTTCTTCTTTAAATTAACATGCATATTCCTAGAACATAGGTTCCTGAAACATAATTAGCCAATCAACACTTACTTGCTAAGTTAAAGAAATGATGTCCAAAGACTGGGTGGTGACAGTGATCAAAGCTGAAAATGTTAATTCTTACCTCTGTTGTCTAAATCAAAAATGAGAAGACATAATTTGATTTTATAAATTCCTGTTAACTGGCTATGTTATAAAACATCTTTCTGTTGGAAGTACAACTCTGTAACAGAGTAATTGCTAGATTTTATTCATTCATACAATTTCTGTTAAAAAAAAATCACAAAGAAGCTATTAATTAAAAATAATAAAGTAATGGAACCAATGTCCAAAACATGTAATGTTTTAATTTAAAACTTCTATTTTATGTGTGTTTTTAAAATTAAAACAAAAGAAACTATTAAAATTTGAATGATGATATTGAGAAAGACAAGAGGTTTACATGTGTAATGTATTATCAAATACTGCTCTTTAATTTGGGACTGTTTATAAGAGGAAAATAAGGTATAAATAGTACAAAATGTTAGTAGGCAAAATAACAAAGATGGTTAACATTGGACTTAATATATGTTATGTCTGAACAGCATAATTAAAAGAGCTAAATTTTTATATCCAAGTTCCAATAATGTTACTGATCCATAGCTAAAAAATTCCAAGGGTTAATTTAATTTATATTTTGAAAAGTTAGGCATTGTTGGCCATAGACCATATTAAGTGCATTACAAATTTTTATAAAATGCAATTTTTTTTTTTTTTTTTTTTGATCACTATAGTATAATAGTGGCAGTTGAGTGGGAAGAAATAGATTCCTTCCTCTTTTGTTTCCAGTGCTGCTTTGTTAATTTTTAACTCAAGGTGTCCCTCTGCTGGAGTACTGGATTATTGATATGTAAACTAATTCTTTGCACAGGGCATGCTCAGATTTTGAGAATGAATTATCTAAAATGTGTCTGCTGCTTTGTGATAAACTAACCGTGCCGTGTTACTCTTGAAGTGTGCTAATTAAAATATACTATTAACATTTCTATAAATACTTACAGAATTTCTGTTAAAAACTCTTTCCCACACCAGTCCATTTTCCAAGTGCAAATCCAAGTTCCATCCCTGCTCTCCTCACTCTCAACAATACCTTCTCTTTTACATATAACCTGATTGATATAATCTTCCTAATCTAATAATTTTCTTCATACCAATTCATACAGTATTTTCCCTTTAGCGTTTGACTTATTTTACTTAGCATAATATTTTCAAAAGTCATCCATGTTGTAATATGCATCAGAATTTTGTTTCATTTTAAGGCTAAAGGATAGTTCATTAGATGTATATAGCACCTACTGATCATTCATTCATACATATATAGACACATGGGTTACTTTCACTTTTTGACAATTGCAAAAAAAAAAAAAAGCTTCTTTGTTCACTTTATCATAACTCTCTTCTCTGTTCTATTCCTATATTCTAAATTCCAAAGTCATTTCATTCATTTTTGTTTTCTCATCCCTTTAGGGATATTTCCACATTCATGATTTTTTCTTTCTACTGTATCAGTTGTTATGGTGGTAAAATACCCGTAACATAAAATTTACCATTTTTAAGCATACAGTTCAGTGGAATTAAGAATATTCATGTTCTTGTGCAACTATCACTACTATTCATCTCCAGACCTTTTCATCCTTCAAACCTGAAACCCTGTACCCACTAAACAATGATTCCCAATGCTCCCCTCCCCCAAGACTCTATAACACACTATTTTGGTTTCTGTCTCTAAGAATTTGATTACTCTAGGTATCTCACGTAAGTGAGATCATACAATGTTTTCCCTTTTATGTCTGATTTATTTTACTTAGCATAATATTTTTAAAAGTCATCCATGTTGTAATATGCATCAGAATTTTATTTCATTTTAAGGATAAAGAATAGTTCATTAGATGTATATATTACATATTGATAATTCATTCATCCATATATAGACACGTGAGTTATTTCCACTTTTTGGCAATTGCAAATAATAATGCCGTGAACATTGATGTACAAATATCTGTTCCAGTCCCTCCTTTCAATTCTTTTGGATACATACCTAGAAGTGAAATTTCTGGATATATAGTAGTTCTATATTGAATTTTTTCAGTAACCACTAGAGGTCTTCAACAGCTGCTACATCATTTTACATTCTCATCAGCAATGTACTAGGGTTTCAATTTCTACACATCCTTAACTTTTTTTTTTTAGTTTAGTTTTATTTTGTATTGATAATAGCCATTATAATGGGTATAAAGTAATATGTTATTTTCATTTAATTTTCTTAATGACTAATGATGTTGATAATTGTTGCATATATTGAATACTTGCATATTTCTTTGGAATATTGTCTAAGTCTTTTGTCCACTATTCAATTGAATTGTATTCTTTTTCATTGTTGAGTTGTAGGAGGTCTTTATATATTCTAGAAACCAATCCTTTATCAAATATATGACTTGCAAATATTTTCTTTCATTTTATGAGTTGGTTTTCACTTGTTTGATAGTGTTTCACTATTTGATAGTGTTTCACTTTTTTGATAGCACAAATAAGTTTTTAATTTTGATGAAGTCCAAAAAATTTATATATATTTTGTTGATGCCTGTGTTTTTGGTATCATATCTAAAAAAAATCACTGTCAAATCTAATGTCACAAAGATTTGCTCCATATTTTCTTATAGGTTTTATATGTTTTATAGTTTTAGCTCATATTATTTTTAATTGACAAATTAAAAATGCATATTTTTTAAAAGACAATATTTTGAAATATGTACACACTCTGGAATGGCTCAGTTGAGTCATATGAGTTGAACATATATATTACCTCCCATACCATATTTTTGTGGTGAGAACACCTAAAATCTACTCTCAGAGATTTTCAGAATAAAACATATAGCTATTAACTATAGTCACCATGTTGTACAATAGATCTCTTGAAATTATTTCTCTTATATAACTGCTGTTTTGTGTTATTTGACCAATGTCTCCCAGATCCCTTGTACCTCATCCTCCAATAAACACCATTTTATTCTCTACTTCTGTGGCTTCAGTGTTTTATTTGTTGTTGTTGTTGTTGTTGTTGTTTTCAAATTCTACATACAGGTGAGATTCTTCAGTACTTTTCTTTTTGTGTCAGGCTTCTTTCTCATCATATAATATCCTAAGCGTTCATTCATGTCACAAATGATGACATTTGCTTTTTTTCTAAGACCGAATAGTATTCTGTTTTGAATACGTGCCATATTTTCTTTATTCAATCGTCTGTTGGTGGACACAGGTTGATTCCATACCTTGAGTACTGCAAATAATGTTGAAATGAACTTGGGAGTGCAGACATTTTTTCCATATCCTGATTTCCTTTCCTTTGAATATGTACCCAGAAGTGGGATTGCTGGATCATATGGTAGTTCTATTTTTTATTTATTTAATTTTTTTTGAGAAAGCTCCATACTGTTTTCCATAATGACTATACCAATTTACATTCCCGCTGACAGTCTACAAGAGTTCCCTTTTCTCCACATTCTTCCTAACCCTTGTTACCTTTGTCTTTTTGAGACTATCCATTTCAATAGTATAAGGCAATATTCCATTGTGTTTGATTTTTATTTCCCTGATAATTAATGAAGTTGAGCACCTTGTCATATACCTGCTGTCCATTGCATGTTTTCTCTTGAGAAATGTCTTTTTAGGTTGTTTACTCATTTTAAAATCTGAATTATTTGTTTTCTTGAGTTGTTTCTATTTATATTTTAGATATTAACCCCTTATCAGATATATGATTTGCAAATATTTACTAACATGGAGTAAGTTGACTCTTCACTCCATCAGTTTTCTATTTTGCTGTGCAGAAGCATTTTCATTTGATCAAATCACATTTGTCTATCTGTACTTTTCCAGCCTGTGTCTTGGGGGTCATATCTAATATCTTTGCCAAGTCTAATATCATGAAGCTTTTCCCCTGTGTTTTCTCATAGTAGTTTTGCGATCTCCCAACTTATGTTTAAGTCTTAATCCAGTTGGAGTTTATTTTTGTTTATTGTGTGAAATAGGGAATCAGAAGTGCACATGTGAGATCCTTACAATTCTTTGACAGAGAGCTGGACTGCATATTCACAGGGTACAGTCCATAAATCCTTAACAAAGAATGGCTGCTATAGAGTTGGGAGTGAAACAGAGGAACTACAGGTTGCATAATTCTGAAAGAAATTCGAGTTCCAGGTTGGGCTTACTGGAAAAATCTTATTAATACCCTTGATACTCAGCTGAAACATCAGGAAAGCTAAGCCTTAAGCTAATAAGCATGAGAACCTCCCTCTAGAATATAGGTAAGCAAATGTTATTGCTATATAAGGCTGGTTTACTCATTCTCTAGGGCTGCCATAACAAAATCCCCTAGACTTGGTGACTTAACAGAAATTTAATTCCTCACACTTCTGAAAGCAAGAAGTCCAATAATCCACTGTTCAAGAAATAGCAGGTTTGGTTTCTCCTAAGTTCTTTTTACTTGACTTTCAGAAGACCACTTTCTAAGGGTACTCACATGGTTTTTCTTTTGTGTGCATACATCCTGGTGCCTCTCCGTGTGTCTAAATTTTCTCTGTTATAAGGACAGCGGTTATTTTGGGTTAGAGCCTACCCAATTATCCTCATTTTAACATAATCAGCAATTTAAAGACTAGATTTGCAAATGCAATCATATTCTAAGGCACTGAAAATTGTGGCTTCAACATATGAATTGAGAGCAAGAAACACTTTTCATCCTTTAGCAGCCAGATAGTAACTATTTTAGGTTTGCAGGCCATAATTGCTCTGTTGTGACTAGTAAACTCTGCCATTAAAGCAGGAAAGGATCTTTAAACAACACATAAACAAACGTATATGTTTGTGTTTTAAACTCTAGATTAAGTAACAAAATAGTAATAATAAAATAATAATAAAAGAGGGATATCTTAAAGGCTATTGGGGTGATGAAATGTAATTTAAAAAGTATTCTATCATAGTGTTTCTGTACACCAATAATGAACTAGCTGAGAAAGAAGTCAAGAAGGCAATCATATTTACAATAGCTACAAAAAGTTATAACACTTAGAATATATTTAATCAACAAGCTGAAAGACCTCTACAAGGAAAACTGCCCCAAACTGATGAATACGATTATTAATCTTATTACTAATAAGTTGTTTGTGAAGAGTACACAAATAAGTAGAAAGACATCCCATGCTCATGAACCAGAAGAATTAATATTGTTAAAATAACGATACTGTTAAAAGCTATCTACAGATTCAATGCATTCGCTATCAAAATGCCAATGTCATTTTTCACAGAAATAGAAAAAAGCAATCCTAAAATTCATAGAGCACCAAAAACAAAAACAAAAACAAAAACAAAAAACAAGCAAAAAAAAGTACAAACAGCCAAAGCAATTCTGAGCAAAAAGAACAAAGCTAGAAGCATCACTATCAGACTTCAAAATATACTACAGACACAAAAACATCATGGTATTGGCATAAAAACAGACACGTAGACCAAAAAAAGAGAGAGAGAAAAAAAAGCCAGAAAGAAATCCACATTTTTACAGCCAACTGAGTTTGACAAAGGCACCAAGAACATACACTGGGGAAACAGCAACCTCTTCAATAAATGGTGCTTGGAAAAAACAGCTTAAGATTGATTAAAGACTTAAATATAAGACCCAAAATACCCAAAAATATAAAACTACTGGAAGAAAACATAGGAGAAACATTTTGTCTCAGAAAAAGTTTTATGGCTAAAACCTTAAAAGCACAGGCAACAAAACCAAAATGAGATAAATGGGACTATATTAAAATGAAAACCTGCACAGCAAAGGAAACAATGGAGTGAAGAAACAACCTTAGAATGGGAGAAAATATTTAAAAACTATTCATCCAACAAGGGACTAATATCTAGAATATGCAAGTAACTCAAACAACAGTAACAACAACAACAACAACACCACGAAATAATCCCATTAAAAAGTGGACAAAAGACACAAGTGGACAAAAGGCACAAATGGACATTTCTCAAAAGAATATGTACAAATGGCTAAAAGGTATATGAAAAAAAAACTCAACATCACTACCAATCAGGGAAACGCAAGTCAAAACCATAATGAGTTATTATCTCACCACAGAATGATTATTATTTAAACGACAAAAAGTAACAGGTGCTGGAGAGGATGCAGTGCAAGGGAAACTTTTGTACAGTGTGCATTGGACTGTAAATTAGTACTGCCACAATGGAAAACAGTATGGACACTTATTTAAAACTAAAATATAACTACCATATAATCTAGCAATCCTATTACTAGGTATTCATTCAAAGAAAAATAAATCAGTATATATCAAAGGGATTCCTGCATTCTCACATTTATTGCGGCACTATTCACCATAAGAAAGATATGGAATCAATCTATGTTTCCAATAGTGGATGAATGGATAAAGAAAATGTGGCATATATACACAATGGAATGCTATTCAGCCATAAAGGAAAGAATAAAATAATCTTATCTGCAGCAACATGGATGGTCCTGAAGGTCACTGACGAGTGAAATAAGCTAAGCATGGAAAGACAAATATGTTCTCACTTACGTGTGGGAGTTAAAAAACATTGATCTCATGAACATAGTGAATAGAATGATAGACACTGGAGGTTGGAATAGGTATGTAGGTGGAAGGGGGATGAAGATAAGTTGGTGATGGGCACAAACATATAGTTAGGTAGAACAAGGAAGTTCTATTTTTCAATAGCAGAGTAGGACAACTACAGTTAAAAGCAATTTATTGTATATTTAAAAGTAGCTAGAACAGAAGACTAGAAATGTTCCAAACACATAGAAATGATAATTACTTCAGATGCTGACCACCCCAAATACCCTGAGGTAATCATTACACAGCCCATTAATGTAAAAAAAAAATCATACATACCCCATAAATATGTACAAATACTATATATCAATAAAAAACAAAACAAACTCAGTTAACTTAAAAGATAGCAGAAAAGAAGAAGGTAGATACAAAAGATACATTGCATTCCACAAATACATATAGAATTATGGTAGAATTAAACCCAACTGTATCCAAAATTACATTAAATATAACTAAACAATCCAGAAAACATAGAAATTAGAGACATATTTTTTGCTAATATTAAGTGGCACACTCATATATAAACATAGAGATAGGTTCTTAAAGAAACAACTACACAAATGTTAAGTAAAAGAAAGCGAGTGTGACTATGATAATGCTCGATAAAGTGAATACTACAGAGATAGAGCTATTTTACATTGATAAAAAAGTTAATTCAAAAGGACAACAACAATATTAAATGTATATAGATCTAATAGCACAGATTCAAAATACATGAAAACAGCAATCAGAATTAAAGGGTAAATAAATCAGTAATTATTTTGGAGAATTTGATGACTCTCATGGAGCGGAGCAAATACTGTAGATAAACTAACCCTAAGAATATAGAAGATCTAAGAAACGCTGTCAACCCCCTTGACCTAAATGATATTTTCAAAAGACTACACCTCAGAATAACAGAATACACATTCTTTTCATATACACGTGGAACATTCATCAAGATAGACCATGCACTAGACCACAAAACCAATCTTAATACATTTTAAAAGATTGAAATATTTCTGACCACAGGAGAAATAACATAAACATTAACAATATGATATCTAAGATACACTCCAAATATTTGGAATTAAAAAACACACTTTTAATAATCCATGGGCTAAAAAAGCACCAGAAAAATTAGAAAATATTTTAAACTGTGGAATAATGCTACTATGATTTATCAAAATATATGGGATTCAGTTAAAAGCACTGCTAGCAGAAAATTTATTTCATTAACTGCTTATATTAGAAAAGTTGTCAAATCAACAATCTAAATTTCCTCTCAACAAACCTAGAATAGAAATAACAAATTAAACCCAAATTAAATGTAAAAAAGATAAGTATAAGAATCAAAATCAACGAAATAGTGATTGTTTAACAATAAAAAAAATCAATAGTACCGAAAGTGGATTCCTTGGAAAAATGGAAAGATTGATATACTCCTAGTAAGAATGAAGAAGAAAAAGGGAAGAAAACACCAATTATTCCTATTCAGAATGAAAGAGAACATATAATTACAGATTCTGAATATATTAAAATGAAAATATGGAAATATTATAAAAATATTTCTTCCAATAAGATTAAAACCTTAAATGACATAGACAAAATTTTTGAACAACACAACAAAGATGGAAAGAGAGGAAATGAAAAATCTGAGTCAATTATCAAAAATCTTCCATATGTAGAAGTTATATGTATAATATGTAGTTATATGTATAATAAACAATAACTGTTTATTATATGTAGTTATATGTATAATATAACTGTAGTTATATGTATAATAATAACTGTAGAAATGAAAAGCATAGGCTAGTGATAGTAACAAAATGTAAGGCAATGAAGGTTATATGTCCTTAGCACTGGGGAAACACAAAGAAAATCCATTTGTTCAGGGCAAAAAATTGCAACTTTTCTTGACTTATGTTTAAATATCTTACACTAGATCATTAATATTTATGTTTTATTTAAATTTCCTTAGGACTTACGTCGTTAACACTATACATGCATTACATACTCTTTATACAAGAAATTTTAGTAAAATAAGCCTGAGCAATGCTGTCCACTTTCTATTCCATCTTTCAAATTTGGATATGTTTTATGTCAAAATGATAATGAAATAAAACTTGGATTTATTAACTTAAACTCAGCCAGACATATCATTGATGCTTTGTGAGTTTTTTATGAAGAAAAATAAAAGCAGCTGTTCTCATCATCTTCTCTGAAAATTTTCCTTGTTTTTTTTCTTTCCAACTTTTATTTTAGGTTCAAGGGGTACTCATGCAGGTTTGATACATGAGTAAATTGAGTGTTTTGCTGGGATTTGGTGTTCATATAATTTTGTCACCCAGATAATCAGCATAACACCCAATAGGTATGTTTTCAATCCTCATCTTCCTCCTACCCACCACCCTGAAGTAGGCCCCAGTGTCTGTTGTTCCCTTCTTTGTGTTCATGTGTACTGAATGTATAGCTCCCACTTACAAGTGAGAACACGCAGTATTTGGTTTTCTGTTTCTACATTAATTCACTTGGGGTAGTGGCCTCTAGCTCCATGCATGTTACTAGAAAGGACATGATTTCTTGCTTTTTATGGCTGCATAATAGTTCATTATATATATATTATATTTTTATTATCCAGTCTACCACTAATAAGAATGTAGGTTGATTCCATGTATTTGATATTGTAACTAGTGCCGCAATGAGCATATGTATACATGTGTCATTATGGTAAAATGATTTATATTCCTTTGGGTATACGTGCGATCATGGAATTGCTGAGTTGACTGACAGTTCTATTTTAAGTACTTTGAGAAATCTCCAGACTGCTTGCTCTCCACAGTGGCTGAACTAATATACATTCCCACCAGCTATATATGAACATTCCCTTTCCTCTGCAACCAAATAGCTTCTGTTATTTTTTGACTTTCTAATAATAGCCATTCTAACATTTGAGATGGTATGTCATTGTGGTTTTGATTTGCTTTTCTCTAATGATTAGAAATGTTGGGCATTTTCTCATGTTTTTTGGTCATGTGTAAGTCTTCTTTCAAGAAGTGTCTGTTCATCAACTTTGCCCATTTTTAATAATTTTGTTTGTTTTTAGAAACACACTTTTAATAATCCATGGGTTAAGGAAAATCATGTCAATTTGTTTAAGTTACTTACAGATTCTGGATATTAGACCTCTGTTGGATGTATAATTTGCAACTATTTTCTCGCATTTTGTAGGTTGTTCATTTAGTCTATTGATGGTTTCTTTTGCTGCAGAGAAGGTCTTTAGTTTAATTAGGTTCCATTTGTCTATATTTATTTTTGTTGCAATTGTTTTTAGAGTTTTCATTATGAAGTCTTTGCCAGTGCTGATGTCCAGAATCAGGACTTTTTCTAGAGTTTTATAGTTTCAGGTTTTAAATGTAAGTATTTAACCCATCATTGGTTAACTTTTTTATATGGTTAAAGAAAGGCATTCAGTTTCAATCTTTTGCATATGGTATCCCAGTACTATTTATTACATAAGGAGTTTTCTCCATTGCTTTTGTTTTTGTCATTTTTTTTGAATATCAGATGGCTGTGTTGTGTAGCATTATTTCTGGACTCTGTAATCTGTTCCACTGGTCAATGTTTCTGCTTTTGCACCAGTACCATGCTGTTTTAGATACTGTAGCCTTGCGGTATAGTTTGATGTTAGGTAGTGTGATGCTTCCAGATTTGCTCTTTTTGCTTAGGAGTTCCTTGGCTATTCAGGCTCTTTTTTAGGCCCCAGTGAATTTTAGAATAGTTTATTTTTTTTCTGTGAAAAATGATGTTGGCAGTTTGATAGGAATAACATTGGATATGTAAATTGATTTTGGCAGTATTGTCATTTTAACAATATTGATTTTTCTGATCTGTGAGGATGAAATATTTCTCTATTTGTTTGTGTCGTCTCAGATTTATGGAATAAGAATAGCAATCCTTGCTCTTTTTGCTTTTAATTTGCTTGCTTGATCTTTCTCAGTCCCTTTACTTTGAGGATATCAATGTCCCTGCGTGTTAAATGAATCTGTTGAAAACAGCATAACATTGGGCTCTACTTCTTTATCCAGTTTCCCACTCTGTGACTTTTAAGTGGTACATTTAGCCCATTAATGTTCAAGGTCAATACTGATAAATGCAGATTTGATTCTGTCATCATGTTGTTAGCTGATTTTTAATGTAAACTTGATAGTGTAGTTGCTTTATAGTGTCAATGATCTATGTTCTTATGCGTGTTTTTTGTGTTGGCTGGTAACAATGTTTCATTAAGGATCTTTTCTAAGGCAGGTCTGGAGGTAACAGATTTCATTAGCATTTGCTTTCTTAAAAGGATTTTCTTTCTTCGTCATTTACAAGCTTAGTGTGGCTAGGCATACAATTCTTAATTGGAATTTATTTTCTTGAAGCATGCGGTATGTAGGCCTTAAATCTCTTCTGGCTTGTATGATTTCTGCTTAAATGTCTGCTGTTAGCCTGATGACATTCCCTTTGTAGGTAACCTTCCCCATCTCCTTAGCTACTTCTAATATTTTTTCTTTCACATTGTCTTTGGAGAATCTGATGACCATGTGTCTTGAGGATGCTTATCTTGTATAGTATCTCACAGGAGATAATGATAATTTTTAAATTCTTTTTTCTTTACTTTTTTCTGAATGATGTAATTCATAGAGCCAGTCTTTGATCTCTGAGATTTTTTCCTCAGCTTGGTCTACTCTGCTGTTAATATTTTTGATTGTGTTATAAATTTGTGCTAGTGAGTTTTCTAGTTATATTATGTCTATGGGTTTGGTTCTTTCTTAAAATGACTATTTTATCTTTCATCTCTTGAGTCATTTTACTGGATTCCTTAGATTCCTTGGAATGGGCTTTAACTTTATTCTGAATCCCAGTAGTCTTGATTGCCATCCATGTTCTAAATTCTATGTGTTCTTTCTGCCATTTCATTCCAGTTAAAAAACATTACTGGGGAGCTAGGATGGTTGTTTGCAGGTAAGAAGACACTCTATCTTTTAGAGTTGTCAGATTATTTCACTGGCTCCTTTTTATCTGTGTGGACTGATGTTCCTTTAACTGTGGTATAATTTGATTATAGTCACTTGGCTTCATCTCTGGATGTTTGCAGAGGCCAAGGCTTTGTGCAAGGTCTTTATTTGTGGCTGAATTCTTCTCATTGATTTAACTGGTGGGCATATTAGTAAAGCATATTTGTTTTTGAAATTTGAACTGTAATCCAGTACATGGTGCTTAAGCATAATTGTTGGTAAATAGGCTCTTACTTTGCTACACAGCTGCTCTGTATTTCCTGGCATTTGCAGCTATGCTCCCACTCAGTGCTCTGAAAGTGTGGGCTCCTCAGTCCCTCAAATACTGGCTGCAGATCTCAGTTTCACACTTCCAGGTTGCACACTACTACCCTGGGTGAGTTTAAGCTTCAAGTTCTTTTCCCAGCTTGGAGGCAACAGGGGAATAGACCTTGGCAATGGCAATGGCAGTGGGCCATTTACTTATCTCTTGTGATTCCAGTCCAGAAGGACAGAGAACTACTGCTAATCAGAAAAATCAGGTGGAGTTGGGGCAACTGTGTTTCAGGCCCAAGCCTGGGAGCCCTTCCTGGTGAAGACCAGGGAGTGTTGGAGGTAGGAAAATGGGGAAGACAATTTGGCCTCCTTTTGCAGGGCAGCTGTGGCATGCTGGAAGTTCAAGTAAAGCACTCAGGTTCTTTTTTCCTTCCCCAGCCTGGTGGCAAAGAGGGCAGATACCACTGTAGCAGCAGAGGCAGAAGGGCTGTAAGTTGTCTCTAGGAACTCTAGGCCTGAGACACGGAGTCACTGAAAATGAGAATGTTCAACCAGGGCTGGGCTGACTGCATTGTGGGCCCAAGATGGGCGTACTTGCCTGCTGAAGAACAGGGGATTGGTGGCTTACAGGGATGACAGGCTGGATTCCTCTCTATTTGGCAGCTCAGGCACACTGGAGGTGCCGGAACAGCAATCGGTGTCTGTTTTCCCCCAGCACAGGGGCAGCAAGGGAGGTACTGCTACATTGGCAATGGTAAAGATGCTGTCAGTTTCCTCTTGGAACTCCCACCCAGAAAGACATAGAACTGCTGCCAATGGGAATGTTCAGCCATGGGTGGGGCAGTTGCATTGTGTTTCCAAGCTGGGAGCCCTGCCTTGTAAAGAGCAGCAAGTCTGGGACTCACAGGGTAGAGAGACTGGGCTCCTCTCTGTGTAGTGGCTGCAGCATGCCGTAGGTGCCCAGAAAGTCATCAGGGTCTTTGTTCTTTTTCCAACCCAAAGGCAGCAAGCGCAGTACCACTGCAATGTCAAAGGCAGAGAGTTTTTGGGTTGTCTTTGGGGTTTTCTCCATAGAGAAATACAGAGTCACCACCAACTGAGGTGATCAGGCAGTGGTAGAGTGGCAGTGTTGTGTGCTCAGGTTGGGAGACGTTGCCCATTGAGGAGTAGCAGGGGCAGTGACCCACCTGGAGAAGAGTCTTAAATGGAGACCTGTGAGTAGCCTGAGTGCTCAAGCAAAGGTGAGGTGGCTGTGCTGGGGTTCCAGGCCAGTGGGTTTTGGCTGGTGAGATGCAGCAGAGGCAAAGCCTCCAATCTTTGTGCTCCTCAGCACTCTGCATGTGGCCACTACCCTGTGAGCAGGTAAGAGAGCCTGACTTCCTTGATGGCAGGGCTATGGCAGCTGGCACCAGGGTTTTCAGAGATCCAGGGCCCTCTGGGCTCCAAGTGGGTCTGAGTGGTGGCTCTGCTCAGGCTCCACATGGCACTGCATGTCAGTCTGGAGGCTCCATGGGGGGCGAGTCAGGGGAATCTCCTGTGCCCAGGATTGCAAAGGTCCATAGGTCCATGGCAGAAGTGTAGGTCCCTGAGAGCTCTCACTCACTCACCATTTCCCCATATTGGAGAGCTTCCCTTGGCTCTGCACTAATCCAAGGTGGACAGCTCACCTGTGTTGCTCCTCTCTGCTCTCCATGAGTCATGTTGCTTCCTTGATGAATCCCAATGTATCCTCCTGGATGACCCAGATGAAGAGCTAGTGTTTACTTGCCACTCTTTCTCCTCTCTGTGAGAGTGGTGCACACTAGCTGCTTCTCCTCAGCTATCTTGGCACCTCTGCTGTTTTTACTTTTAATTCAGTACAAAGCGTTGGAGTCAGTAATGCAAGGACACTATGGAGGATCTTTGTTTAATATTAATAAAGAGCATTTCAAAGAGATATAAAAATACATAAAATACGTGAAAGTAAATAGTTAACAAAATGTAAACAGTCACTCTCACTTGATAAAAAATATAAAAATATTTAAAAGAAGGAATTATATTGCCAGATTTTGGGGGTCATGGTGTTCTTTAACACACACACCCACATATATGTATATATGTATGCACACATTTTTTATATATATATATATATGTAAAGTGTTAAAGTAAACAAGCTAAGAAGACAAGCTAAAGCTGAAAGGCTGAGACAATTAATATAAGACAACTTAATAAACTGAAATTCCAAACACTGGACTTCTATTATACACTGTATTAGGATTATCCAGAGAAATGGAACTAATAGATTTATCTATTTATCTATTATCTCTATCTATCATCTATGTATCTATCTATCTATCTATCTATCTATCTATCTATCTGTCTAATCTACCGTGTGTGTGTGTGTGTGTGTGTGTGTAAGATATTTGTTATAGGCATTAGACATTCTCTCATATGATTTTGGAGACCAAGATATTCCACAATCTGCTGTTTGCAAACTGGAGAACTAGAAAACACAGTGGTTTAATGTAATCCCAATCTAAAAGCTTGAGAACCAGGAGAGCCAATAGTGCAAGTCTCAGCCCAATTGCAAAGGGTTTTTTTGTTGTATTTAGTTCCTTCACATATTGGATAACACCCACCTACATAGGTGAAGGTGATCTTCTTTACTGAGTCTACCAATTCATAAGTTTGTCTCTTAAATAAACACCCTTACACAAATACCCAGAAATAATGTTTTACCAGTTATCTGTACATCCCTTAGCCCTGTCAAATTGACAAATATAATTAACCACTACACATAGGCATCAAGATATTGTAGGCTTTCATTAATCACACTTCTACTCCAGCTTTCTATAATCTGGTAAAGGGGACAGTCACATTTTGAATATGACCTGTGACCCCAATTACTGTTTTTAAAATCAATGACCAATGCTTTTCAGATCTTGCTTATTGACCTATCCAACAGATTCAACTATTTTGATTTTTTGATACTTTTCTCATTTGCTTTTAAATTTTCCAATGACACAGTTCCCCCTGTGTCTTCTATTATTACAGTCTTCTCCTTCTTAATTGTTATTATAAGATGTTTTAAAAGGTCAATTGGATTTTGGACTAAAGGATTGAAATTTAAAAAGGCAAAAGTAGCTCCAATTATCAAAATATTTAGACAGACATCCACAAGGACTCATCCAACGAAGAAATCATATCCCTTTTTTTCCCCCAAAAAAGGTCAAATATAAAAGAAAGGATACACCTGCTTAAGACATAAAGGATTTGCCAAAGTTTCAGTTTTTTGAACATCTAATAAACTCACTTTTTTTTCTCCTAAAAACCTATTCAGATAACCTATACCCTAAATAATTTCTTTCTGTGTACATACAGCAATATATACCCACCTCCTTCAGTTTTTAAATACTTAAGGAATTATTGCAAATATGAGTCACTCTACTTAACAAGACAGAAATCAGAAAAACATTACTATTCTGAGATTATACACTATTACAAATGTGTGATATTTCTATACTTTTCTATTTTACTGAGTAAGAATTTAAGTTAGAGGACATAAATATGTTGAAAATATTTTTAAATATCCAGGGAATAATAATGTTTATATGATAAAAGAGCTGTTTTGAGTTTTTTAGAAAAATCTCACTTTCACTAAAAAAAGAGAGAAAGTAGGAATTCTATATAGAATTCATAATATGACTATGGATAGAGAGGAAATATGAAATTTAAAAAGTAGGAATTATTTATAGAAATACATATGTATAAATATATAAATATATACATATGTATACATATTTGTTTTTAGAATAGTTTTAAATAATGCAGAAACAAAATATTTACAGAAAAAATATGATAGACCATCTTTGCCAACAATATTTTTCTGGCACACCATCATAAAATACATGTTTTGAATACCTTCTCCAGTATGGAAATTAATGACAAGGGACCATTCATATGCTCTCTATACATTATTCAAAAGAGCTTTAATACAAAAATAATGAGAGAGGCAGGGGTGGGTGTGAAACGACAGATGATTGGCAAAACACTGAAAAATCTTTTCCTGTTTCTGTTTCCTCTACTCCTTTAACAGCAACCTAGAATGGCAATTTGATTAACACTTGATATTATATTGGCCTCAATAAACTATGATAAGCAATTAGAAAAGTGTATCAGAGGTTGTATTTGTAATTTTTTTTTTTTTTTTTGAGATAGAGTCTCGCTCTGTTGCCCAGGCTGGAGTGCAGTGGCATGATCTTGGCTCACTGCAACCTCCACCTTCCCAGTTCAAGCGATTCTCCTGCCTCAGCCTCCTGAGTAGCTGGGATTACAGGCGCCCGCCACAATGCCCAGTTACTTTTTGCATTTTTAGTAGAGACGGGGTTTCACCACGTTGGCCAGGCTGGTCTTGAACTCCTGACCTCAAGCGATGCACTCACCTCGGCCTCCCGAAGTGCTGGGATTACAGGCGTGAACCAGCGTGCCTAGCCTGTAATATTTTTTCAAATGAATATATTTTTCTTGAATGAAATATGAATATCAAGTAATATAGAGAATATGAATAAGATAATTCAAACCACCTACAATGCCACCACATAGTGATAACTGTCATTAACATTCTGTTGCATGTATTTCTGAACTTTATTATTTACACATATGCATAATAACTATACCATCAAGTGAATCATATTATGCATTCTACAATGTTTTATCCTACTTTTATCACTTGATAATATACTATGGGCATCTACTGATGTAAAAGTAATGGTTCATATTATTTCTGCCAATATCATTTTAATGGATATAGAGAATTCCATTAGGTGAATGTTCAATCATTTACTTAATCCTTTTATGATGATTATTTTGATTATTTTAAATTTTAATACAAGATATGGTTTTTCGTTTTAGATACGCAAACCTTTCTTAAAGCGAAAACTTGACTGGAGGTGGTGGCTGACGCCTGCAATCCCAGCACTTTGGGAGGCCTAGTCGGGTGGATCAATTGAGGTCAGGAGTTCAAGACCAGCCTGGCCAGCATAGTGAAACCCCGTCTCTACTAAAAATACAAAAAAAAAAAAAAATTAGCCAAGCGTGGTGGTGGGCACCTGTAATCCCAGCTACTCGGGAGGCTGAGGCAGGAGAATCTCTTGAACCTGGGAGGCAGAGGTTGCAGTGAGCCGAGATCTCGCCACTGCACTCCAGCCTGGGCAACAAGAGCGAGACTCCGCCTCAAAACACAAACACAAACACAAACAAAAACAAAAACAAAAAAAAAAAACAAAAAACTCGTAGAGAATATCAATATTCTTTGATTGTTTTGTTTGTTTGTTTTTGAGACGGAATCTCCCTCTGTTGCCCAGGTTGGAATTCACTGGCAGGATTTCAGCTCACTGCAACCTCCGCCTCCCGGTTTCAAGAGATTTTCCTGCCTCAGCCTCTCGCGTAGCTGGGATTGCAGGCATGTGCCACACTCCCGGCTAATTTTTGTATTGTTAGCAGAGATGGGGTTTTGCCAAATTGGCCAGGGTGGTCTTGCACTACTCTTCACCTCCGGTGGTCCGCCCGCCTCGGCCTCCCAAAGTGCTGGGATTACAGGCATGAGCCACTGCACCTGGAATAGAATCGCAATATTGGAAACGCATAATCGTTAAGATACTCTTGTTTAAAGTGGGATCCCAAATTACACTTGTCAGCATATTCCTCTGCATTGCCAGTGTGGCATGAAGGGGATCCATAGAACCACCCAATATTTCTGTAGCTATGAGGCATCCAGAGTTTTGAATACCACTATTATAAGCCAGATTGCACCCAATACCCTTGTGCATACATCTGTATGCACTTGCTTAATTATTTTCATGAACTAAAATGCCTAGGAGTAGAATTGATCAATCAGTGAATACACAGTTTTAATTGTGATGCAATTTATCAATTGGGCTCTAAAGAGAGTACAATTTATATATTCCTCCAAATAACCGTGATATTTATTTGCAAACTAACCAAAAACGTTACTGGTGAGGTTGATATCTTTTCATGTATACAGTAGCCATTTATGCCTAGCATGCAGTAAATGCCTAGTATTTATGGAATAAATAAATTTGTAGGATTTCTTCTGTTAATGCTCTGTTTATTTTAATATTGGTATTTTCCTCTTTTATAAATGTATTTGCAAGAAGTTCTTTTGTAGAAAGAATATTAATGTCCTTTAGCTTTTTAAAAAATTTTGCTAATTGACTGCTAATATTATAGCAGGTTTTTTATTTATATATACAGTCATCCATTGTTTAATGATGGTGATATATTCTAAGAAATGCATCATTAGCCAGTGTCATCATTGCGCACACATGAAAGAATATACTTACACCAACCTAGATGGTCTAGCCTACTGCACACATTGGCTGTATGGTTTAGCCTTTTGTTCCCAGGCTACAAACCTGAACAGCATGTAACAATGATGAATACTATAGGCGATTGTAATACAGGGTTATGCACAATGTTTTGTCTTGGCTGGTGCACTAGCAAAGTGCTTATCTTTCTTTGTTAATTTTTTTTCTGCAAAAGACTTGTCTTTAACTGTTTGGAGATTGAGTGTATGCGATAAAATAGTCTCATCAAATGGCTATAGCAGTTGAATTTGGCAGGATTAACTTAGGAGAAGATATCAATTAATTTCATAGCAAATATTCAATTATCACCTCACTAAAACTTTTGTGGGGTGTATATCAAATCACAACTATGATCCTGAATTGTAATTATTATAAATTTTTGAAGTATCACTATTTAGGAGACAGATGAAGGTCTTTAGAGCTTCCTTTCAGATAAGTTGGGGGTATAAAAAGAGAAACCTATCAGTAGGCAAGAAAATGCAACTTCCCAGTTTTAAATTTTTAAACTTAAAAACTTTAAACTTAAAAATAAGAATGTTTTGTACAGAAGAGAGAACAGATGTACAGATGTGGTATAATCACTTAAGTATGAGAGAGCACTTAAAAATGTAAAAAAAATCTTCCCCAAAATATTTCCCCTCAGTAGTTGAGAAATACACCATTTACATTTTAGGTCCTAAAGAGAAAAAAAAAAAATAAGTTGAACCCAATCCCTGATGAATACGATTTTTCTCCTTTCCTCCGCTCAAACATATGCATATTTTATTCTTCAAAAACTTTCATACTATATCACCTTTAAAAAAATAAATTCTATCGATGTGGTTATTTGGAGTTCACCAGCCATCCTGATGCCATTAATTTCAGCACGTACACGGAAAAGCTGAGGTTTTTATCTTGGTCTTAAAGGATGGGCAGGATGTCAAGGCAGCTATTGATAAGTAAGTCTTTCTGATGGAACCATTAACTGCACTTCGAGTATATCTGAGAATTGTAGGGGAGGAAAAATTCTCAAATAAGTAGATTTTTTGCTAACTGAGGATGGTAATAACACTAACAGCAATAGGAAAGTGATCCACATGAAAAGAACAAGGCAAATTCAATTTAATTTTTAGATATGTTGAGTTGAGATAACAAAACATCCAAGTGATGATGTCTTTTAGGTAAGTGAAGTCATTTTACTGGCAATTATGAGAGAGTTAGCAGTCATTTACATAAAAGGTGATAATTGAAATTGTATTATATACATATATATGCATTCAAACATTACCAATGACCTCCTACTTGCCAGATATGACAGAGGTATTGAGGAATATGTATGATTGGGGAGTATTTTTTTTTCAGGATTACATTTTATATCACATTTTTAGAAAGTCAAAATAAAATAAAGCAGATCAATGTTTGAAAGTTGAAAATAGTTCTACTTATTCAATACTACCTTACTCTAGGATGCTAGTAATTACTCAAGTAGAATATCTCATCTTTGACACGTACTAGTATTAAAAAATACAGATTAATAAAAAATTTTTGAATCTTTCAGTGTAGTTTACTAGAAACTTTCAAATGTTACTGAATTAGCATTGACATCAACTTTGCTGACCTTACATGGCCAATAAACATTATATAAATAAGAAGTATCTGCGAGATTACATCCTTGTTCAAATACCTTCAGGAAACCCGGTAGCCCAGAGGTTTATTTGGTGCAAGATAATGATCCTGAAGCATGCTAAGGATATAAAATGGTGTACAGTAGATCTTTTCTTTATACTTCTCTCATTTTTTAGCATAATAATAAGATCTAAAACTGTCCAAGCAGTTTTCTAAATGACATTCAATTTTCTGTTATATAATCCTGTCAGGTTTTCTTGTGTTCAAAGGCTACACCCCAATCACCACAGGTCATTCTCTTGCCCTCCATTGAAAGGACCCTATGAACACTGATCCACGAAATAAATTAATGAGATTACAGTTCTAAATTACAATAGTTCCCCATTGACATTTAGATTAGCAAGTAATTTATTGTAAACTAAGACCCATGATTTTCACTAGCACAAATGGGTCAAGTAGTGAAATCATATGTCTTTTTATAGATTACATAGCCTTCCACTCTGAAACTACATGATATTGGGAAAAACAACTCATGAAAAGTAGCTATGAGACTGCTAAGGCCTTGATTCTAGCAGATAGTTAATAGATAGCACCAAAAAAAGTTTAATTTGCAAAGAAATCCTGAGAAAAATATTGAAACATAAGCAAAGTCTTCTTTAAATCATAGTTATTGTCCGGGGATAATACCACTGCTACATTAAAAGAAACATGTATGTGGTGCTCGTTCTCCTCAAATAAGTACATAGTTTCTCTGTAGATGGTTCGTTTAATTATTCTAGGTAATGAATTACTAATATTTGTTAGAGCAATTGATTTTTTCTGAAAATTAAAAAGAATTAATGTTGGCATACATATAAATAACTTACAAATAGCACAAACAATTGCCACAGAACAATAATTATAAAGAGACAGCTTTAAAAAGTGATATAATGAAAATCTCATGTCCTGTTATTGGAATCATACCTGTCTATGAAGGGTATTTTTGGGATGAGGGAGTGAATACATAGCAAAGTTAATTAGATGCCCAAGGAGTATTTTGGAGGAACAGTGGATGCTGTGAATAAGCTTTCATCAAAATAACAGTGAAATCAACTAATTAGGAACTTTTACTTTTTCAATGATTTATGCAATCTAAGGGCCATTGCTGGATGGCTCAAAAACCAGAGTGGAGTTAGAGGCATGTGGAGAAATAAAAAGTCAAAGGAGGCAGCTCACGTATTGTAAGAAACATTAGGGGGAAAATGTCAAGTAATGAGAACTTTAATAAAGTTATATCGTGTGTTAAACTTTGACTATGTCTAATATAATATCTTTAGTAAAAGAAAACACTTTCTAATGAGTTATAAAATTTAATCATTTTATTTTGAGAAACAGCAAAATATTGAGTAAGGTTTGAGAATAAAAGTGGTGTGAGATATATCCACAGGAATTCAGTCATAGCTGAGTTATACACATGGGCTTTGCCTTTTTAGTGGCTGTGGCGAGGTTTGGGAAAACGATGTTGTTCACAGCGTTTCACAGACAGTGTATTATCACTTATGTTTCTGCTCATTGAAAGATGCATTTATTTTGTCTTATGTTCATTTTAATACAACTTTTTTGAAGTATAATTAACATGCGGGTATTTGGCATGTCTATGTAGACACACATGCTGTTATTTATCTTTCATAAATGCCTAAGAATAGAATGGCTGGACTATAGGGTAATTGGGCCCTAAAATTTACAAGAAACTGTCAAACATCTTTCCTGATTATACCATTTTATATTCTCATCAGCAGTATATGAGCGTTCCAGTTGCTTGCTCCCAAAAAGGAACCATTGCAAACTCAGGCTTCCATTAGGAATGACTTTTGCAACCAAAGGGCACACAATAACAGTAATAGGAGTTGGAGCAAGATGGCCAAATAGAAGCCCGCAGAAATTGTCCTCCCCACAAGAACACCAAATTTAACAACTGTCCACACCAAAAAACCTGATTCATAAGAACCAAAACCAGGTGAGTGATTACAGTAGCTGGTTTTAAATTCATATCACTGAAAGGGGACTGAATAAGGTAGAAAAGACAGTCTTGAATTGCCAACACCACCTCATTCCCATTTGCCAGCAGTAGCTGTGTGGCACAGAGAGAGAATCTGTCGCTTGGGGGAGCAAAAGGACAGCAATTGTGGGCCTTTGCATTATAAATCAGTCTTGTCAACATTGGGTAGAACTCAGCCAACACCCATGGAGACAGCATTTAGACCAGCCCTAGTGAGAGGGAGTCACCCATCCCAGTGGTCAGAACTTTTGAGTTTCAGCAAGCTTTGCAACTGTGGGCTATAGTGCTCTGGGATCCTTAAAAAACCTTTGAAAGGCAGTCTAGGCCATAAGGACTGAAACTTCTAGGTAAATCCTAGTTCTATGCTGGGCTTGTAGAGCCAGTGGAACTAGGGGCACATGACTTAATGAGACGCCAAGCAGAATGGCTAAAAGAGTGCTTACATCACCCTTCCTCCCACCACAGGTAGCACAGCTTGCAACTTTGAAAGAGACCCCTATCTTCCATTTGAGGAGAAGAGAGGTAAGAGTGAAGAGGACTTTGTCCTGCAACTTGGATATCAGCTTAGCCACAAAAGAGTAGGGCACTGGTCAGAGTCATGAGACCCCCATTTCAGGTTGTATCTTCTGGACATTTCTAGACACACCCTGAGCCAGAAAGGAACCTGCTGCCTTGAAGGGAAGAACCCATTCTCAACAGAATACATTCTTTGTTGACTAAAGAGCCCTTGGGTCCTGAATAATCAACAGCAGTACCCAGGCAGTACACGCCATGGGCCTTGGGTGAGACTCTGAGACACGCTGGCTTCAAGTGCGACCCAGCATATTCACAGGTGTGGTGGCTATGAGAAGAGACTCTTTATGTTTGAGAAGAGGAGAGAGAAGAATAAAGAGAACTTTACCTTATAGCTTAAGAAACAGGGGGAAGAGCACCAAGCAGGTTCTTGTGTCCCTGATTCCAGGCCTTGGCTCTTGGATAGTGAAAGATTCTCCCTAGGGCCTGAAAGCTTGAAGAGATAAGTAACTCACTCCCTTCTCAGGCCCACTCCCAAGGTGCAAGGCCACTTGTGCCAGCAGCATGCATCAGCAAGATAGCAGAAGCAAGAAGAGAGCCAGCCGGAAGACACCTACCCTGGCCGGAAGACACCTATCCCTGAAGATGGAGAAAGAGGCCATCTGGGTACTATGTAGCAGTCATGTCAGACTGGGACACTTCCTGTTTACAGAGGACTATAAACCCCTGTCCCATCCTCAGTTGGGGCTGATGCCATTTTAGGCCTCAGCCCGCCTGCACCCAGGTGCTCATTAAAACAGCGTGTTGCTCCACACCACCTCGTGTTGTCTGTTGGCGCACTCTAGGGATTCAAACCAATATAAGAACCTTTCAGATGCCGTCTCTGAACTGACCCTGGGACAAAGGAGATCCCACTTCCCTGAGGAGTGAGTCCCAGGTCTGGCAGCATTCACTACAAGCTAACTGAAGAGACTTTGGGAATTAAATGAACACGAGTAGTAGCCTGACAGTAAAAAACAAATGGACCAGTGGTGATGGTGGACATTGGGAGAGTCTTCTCTGCCTGTGTAAAAGGGAGGAAAGAGTAGGAAGGACTTTGTCTTGTGGATTTGGTGCCAGTTTAGCCACAGTAGAAAGGAGCATCAGGTAGATTCCTAAGGTTTCCAACTATAGAATCTGAGTGCCTAACAACATATCTAGATCTGCCTGAGAAACAGGGTAACTTACCACCCTGAAGACAAGAACATAAGACTGGCTGACTTTGCCACCTTCTGATTGTAGAGCCTTAGGGCCTTGAGCAAACAGAAGCAATAGCTAGGTAGTGGTTACAGTCAGCCTTGGGAAATACCTAGTGCTGTATTCACTTCAGGTCTGACCCAGCACACTTTCAGTGGTTGTGGACATAGGGGTGCTTGTGTCACCCTGCCCTTGTTTCAGGCAGCTCAGAACATAGAGAAAGGGGGAGACCCAATTCATTTGGGAGAAAGTAAGGGAAGAGAACAAGAGTCCCTACCTGGTGATCCAGAGAATTTGTCCAAATCTTATCAAGGACTATAAAGGTGGTAACACTGAGTCTGCAAGAACTAAAGCATTACTGGGCTTGGGGTGCCCTCTAACACAAATATGGGTGCAGTGACCAAAATTTTAGATTACAACACTCAAATCCCTTTGAATACCTGGAAAACCTTCCCAAAAAGGATGTATATAAACAAGCCCACACTGACAAGACTACCATAAGTATCTAACTCTTCAGTGTCCAGACACTGAGGAACATCCACAAGCAACAAGACCATTCAGGAAAACACGACCTCACCAAATGAGATAAATAATACATCAGGCACAAATTTCAGAGAGACAGATATATGTGACTATTCAGATAGAGAATTCAAAATTGCTGTTTTGAGGAAACTCAAATAAATTCAAGATAACACAGAAAAATTCAGAATCCCATCAGACAAACTTAACAAAGACATTGAAACAATTCAAAAGAATCATACTGAATTGGCAAATTGACATACTGAAGAATGCATCAGAATCCTTTAATGGCAGAATGGATCAAGCAGAAAAAAGAAAACATCATGAGCTTGAAGACAGGCTATTTGAAAATACACACTCAGAGGAGACAAAACAAAAAAGAATAAAAAGTGAACCACAATGAAAAGATTTAGAAAACAGCCTCAAAAGGGCAAATCTAAGAGTTATTCCCCTTACACAGGAGGTAGAGAAAGAGATAGGGGTAGAAAACGTATTCAAAGAAATAAAATAGGAGAACATTCCAAACATAAAGATATCAATATTCAAGTACAAGATGATTATGGAACACCAAGCACATTTAACCCAAAAACTACATCAAGGCATTTAATAATCAAACTCCAAAAGGTCAAGGATAAAGAAGGGATGCTAAAAACAGCAAAAGAAAATAAGTAAATAGCATACAATGGAGTTCCAATACATCTGGCAGCAGACCTCCTAATAAAAATGTTACAGGCCAAGGGAGAGAGACATAACATATTTAAAGTGCTGAAGGAAGAAAACTTTTATCCTAAAATAATATATCTGGTGAACATATCCTACTGTGAACCCAGAAAATCTGAGACAGGTCTCAGTTAATTTAGAAAGTTTATTTTGCAAAGATTGAGGATGTGCCCGTGACACAACCTCAGGAAGTCCTGACAACATGTGCCCGAGGTGGTCAGGGCACTGCTTGGTTTTATACATTTTACGGAGACATGAGACATCAATCAATATATGTAAAAAGTACATTGGTGCAGTCTGAAAAGGAAGGACCACTTGAAGCAAAGGCAGGAAGACTCCAAGTAAGAAAGGAGCTTCCAGGTCACAGATAGGTGGTACACAAGCAGTTGCATTCTTTTGAGTTTCTGATTAGCCTTTCCAAAGGAGGCTATCCGGTATGCATCTATCTCAGAGAGCAGAGGGGTGACTTTGAATAGAATGAGAGGCAGTTTTGCCCTAAGCAGTTTCCAGCCTGAGTTTTCCTTAATGATTTTGGGGGCCGGAGCTATTTTCTTTTCACATTTCCCCCTTTTTCTTTCAAAAAATTTTCTGGAGAAAGCATTTTACAAGAAAATGAGTCTCTGGTCTCAGGTTTCATGTGATCTCTCATGGTTATGATGGTTTATTCCTAGATGGGGAGGTCCCAAAAGCTCATTAACAGGTTGTGAAGTCTCATGTTCTGCGAAGATAAAATAGGGAGGAGGAAGGGAGAAACAACAACAACAACAAACAAACAAAAAATCTTGGAAAAATTAATATAGGGCATATTACTCTGAAGCCCATACATTAGTAGGCAGGTATGAAAGTGGTTTATATATGTAAATAGGTTGCTGTTATTTTCTGCTGAAGTTTAAGTTGTCTGGCTTCAGTTCACAGGATTTTAAGAAAGCACAGCTTAGTTTTCAGTAACTCCAAATTAGGAAAACTGGAACTGGGGGGAAAAAAGAAGAAAAGAAATTGAAAACATTATTTTGAAGACTTGTAGCCAAGAAAAATTAGAATTCGGTCCAAGCTGTAGAAAATAATAAAAATTGAATGAAACATTAGGGAAGACTAGAATCTAACAACAAGTCTCCTGTACTTTTGAAACACAATTTTTTCTCTTCCCAGTTTCCCATTTTTACTAAAGATAAATAGGACTGGTTTGCTTTATTATACTTGGCCTAATTATTTGTGTACAGTGCAGAAAGAATAATTTTTTACATAAGCTTTTAAATTGGCTTTGATGGAACTTTGTTCCATAGGAGAAATCTCAAATAAGGCTTTTTAAAGCTGAGCCCAGCCATGGATTTGTGCGACCAAAGAAGGTCTTGTTTTAGTAGTAAGGAATAATTCACCCTAGGTTAGCATTGTTCTAGAACTAATGTTTCCTAAGCAACACACAAAAGTATCAGACTTTTCCAGGTAACTTAACTGCAGCATAGAGCAAACCTCAAGTAAACTTCTAGAAACACAAAAATAATTAGCATTCAGTAAGGTAGAAGAAAGACTGAACATGTTGAGTGGACTGATATAGTTTGGATGTTTGTCCTCTTCAGATCTCATGTTAGAATGTAATTCCTACTGTTGGATGTGGGACCTGGTGCTAGGTGATTGGATTATGGGGATGGATCCTCCAAGATTGGTTTAGCACCATCCCCTTGGTGATAAGTGAGTTATCACTGAGTTCACACAAAATCTGGTTGTTTAAAAGTCTGGGACCTTCCCCGCCCCTTACTCTCTTGTTCCTCATCTTGCCATGTGATATACTGGCTCCCCTTCACCTTCTGCCATGATTGTAAGTTTCCTGAAGCCCTCTCCAGAAGCATATGTCAGCAGTATGCTCCCTGTACAGCCTGCAGAACTATGAGACAATTAAACATCTTTTATTCATAAATTATCTAGCCTCAGGTATTTCTTTATAACAACTCAAGAATGGCAGAATACATGAACACCTGGAAAATAGAAAAAGACCAGAATATAACTTTTACAGGTAAAAATCAGAATTTGTAAGATGAAAATTGCATTAGATTTAACATTGCCAAAGAAAGATTGGTGAACTTGAAGACACAGCAATGGAACTATTCAAGATTAAACATACACCAAAAAGTCAATCAAAGAGGATATCCATGAGCTGTGGGAAAGCTTCAGATGGCCTAGTAAACATTTGGTTAATCAACTAAACACTAATATAGGTAATGCTGTAAATGAAACTAAGATTATTAATCTGCTGAAAAGGGGAGATTATTAGATTATCCAGATGAGCTCAATGAAATTATGTGACCTCTTAGAACCAGTGTAAAAAGCTGAAAAACCAACCTGAGAGATGAGACAGAAAAGAAATTTGGAGAGGTTCAAATTATGAGAGAGACTTGACTTACCATTGTCAGGGTAGGGATAGCCTGGAAAACATAAGAAGGAGTGTTAGTAGTCTCTGGGTACAAAAAAAATAGTTCCTGGCAGACAGCCAGCAAGAAATTTGGGAACCTAGTTATACAAACACAAGGAATTAAATTTAGCCACCAAACTAAATGGCCTTGAGGTGATTTTTTCTCCCCCAAACCTCCCATGAGAGCCCTGTTTGATTGACAACTTTATTTCCACATTGTGAAACCTAGAGCAGAAAAACTTGCCAAGCCAAACTGGAATACGGATATACAGAACAATGAGATAACACATTTGTGTTATTTCTAAAGCCTTTAAAGTATGTGGTAATGTTATGGCAACAATAGAAAACTAATACAAACTGCATAGAAAAATAGACAAACCAGCATTTATAGTTAAAGATATCAATAACCCTTTCTCAATAATTGATAGAACCAAAATTAAAAATAAATAAGTTTATAGTAGACTTGAATGAGAGCATCAACAACAGGATTCAATTAACATTTATAGAACACTCAGCCAATCAACAACAGGATTCATATCCTAAGTAAATAATAGTTTCACTCTCCTTTTGGTTGTAAAAATAATTTCCCAGTGGAAGCTTGAGTTTAAAAGTGATCCTTTTATAAAGCAAGTTGAACATTCACACACTGATGGTGGGAACATAAAATGGTACAATCACTTAGGAAAGCAGTTTGGAAGTTTCTCACAAATTGAAGCATTCATCTATCCTGTGACCCGGTCATCCTACTCGTAGATGTTTGCCCAAGAGAAGACTTGTCCATGAATATTCATGATAACTTTATTTACAGTAGTCAAAATCTAGAACTGATCTACATATTCATTGGCAGGGAAATGGATAAACATATTGTTGTATATTCACACAGTGGAATACTCTTCAGGGATAAAAATAAATTAAATACAAACATCCAACAACATAGATTAATCTGAGAATAATTATGCCAAAGGAAGGAAGCCAGACAAAATAGAGTACATATTGTATGGTTTCATTTATATAACAATTTTTACCAAATACAAGCTAACCTACAAAGACAGAAAGGAGTTCAGTGCTTTTCTGGGGTAGGTGGTACAGAGAGGGACATGAGTGAGGGCTTATAAAGTGACACTAGGGGCCTTTTGTGGGTGATGGGATGTTCACTCACTTGATGGTAGTGATGGTTTTATGGGTGCATATATGGTCATGTATCACTTAATATGGGGATATGTTCTAAGAAATGTATCATTAGCAATGTTATTATTGTGCAGACTTGATAGAGTGTACTTCAAAAACCTAATGGTATACTGCCTACTATATGACTATATATATACATGTACACATATATACAGTATAGCCTATTGCTCCTAGGGTACAAACCTATACAGCATGTAACTGCACCGAATATTGTAGGCTTTTGTATCACAATGGTTAGTATTTTTGATATAAACATACTTAAACATATAAAAGTTTCCTAACAATACAGTATAAAAGATAAAGGTAAAACATGGTATACCTTTATAGGCACTTAACACACGTGAAGCTTGTGGGACTGGAAGTTGCTCTGGGTGAGTTAATGAGTGGTGAGTGAATGTGAAAGCCTAGGAAATTATCATATACTACCGTAGATTTTATAAACACTGTACCCATAGGATACATTAAATTTATAAAGAAACATTTTTCCTTCAATAATAAATGATTTTTAAAGGCTTGTTTATTATTTTATAACATTTAGCTTAAAACACAAGCATGTTGTATAGCTGTACAAAATATTTTTATATCTTTATTCTATAAGCTTTCTTCTATTTAAAACATTTTAAAATTATTTTTTACTTCTTAAACTATTTTTTGTTAAAAACTGCAACACAAACACACACATTAGCCTAGGCCTACATAGGGTTAAGAACATCAATGTCACTGTCTTTTAGCTTCACGTCTTGTCCCACTGGAAGGTCTTGAGGGGCAATAATGTGAATGGAGCTGTCATCTCCTAGGATAATAATGTCTTCTTCTGGAATAACTCCTGAAGGACCTGCCAGAAGATGTGTTACAGTTAGCTTTTGTTTTCTTAATAAGTAGTAGGAGTACATTCTAAAATAACAACAAAAAGTATAACTCAGTAAATACATAAACCAGTAACATAATTGTTTAATCATTGATATGGTTTGGCTCTTTGTCCCCACCCTCATCTCATTTCGAATTGTAATCCCCATGTGTCAAGGGAGGGGCATAGTGACAAGTGATTGGATCACAGGGGCGGATGTACTCTATGCAGTTCTCATGATAGTGAGTGAGTTTTCATGAAATCTGATATTTTAAAATTAAGGGACTTCGCCCCTACCCCTTCCCTGCCACCTTGTGAAGAAGGTGCTTGCTTCTGTTATACCTTCTGCCATGAATGTAAGATTCCTGAGGCTTCCCCAGTCACAACTGAGTCAATTAAATCTCTTCATTATAAATTACCCAGCCTCAGTTAGTTCTTTATAACAGTGTGAAAATGAACTAATACAGAGAATTGTTACCAGAAGTAGGGTACTGCTATAAAGATACATGCAAATGTGGAAGCAACTTTGGAACTGGGTAATGGGCAAAGGTTGGAAAAGTTTGAAAGGCTCAGAAGACAGAAAGATGTGGGAAAGTTTGAAACTTCCTAGAGACTTGTTGACTGGTTATGACTAAAGTGCTGATAGTGATATTGACAACGAAGTCCTTGCTGAGGTGTTCTCAGATAGAGATGAGGAACTTATTGGGACCTGGAGTAAAGGTCACTCACTCTTGCTATGCTATAGCAGAGACTGATGGCATTTTTCCCCAGCCCCAGAGATCTCTGGAACTTTGGACTTGAGAGATATGATTTAAGGCATCTGATAGAAGAAATTGCTAAGCAACGAAGCATTCAAGATGTGAAGTGGCTGCTCCTAAGAACATATAGTCATATGGGTTCATAAAGAGATGCTCTGAAATCAGAACTTTCGTTTAAAAAGGAAGCAGAGCATACAAGTTTGGAAAATTTGCAGCCCAGCCATGTGGTAGAAAAAAAAAAACCATTTCTCAGAGAGAAATTCAAGCCTGTTACAGAAATTTGCATAAGTAAAGAGGAGCTGAATGTTAATAGCCAAGACAAAGGGGAAAATGTCTTCAGGGCATGTCAGAGACGTTTATGACAGCCCCTCTCATCACAGGCACAGAAACCTGGGATTTAGGCCAGTCGCGGAAGCTCACGCCTGTAATCCCAGCACTTTGGGAGGCTGAGGCAGGCGGATCATGAGGTCAGGAGATTGAGACCATCCTGGCTAACACGGTGAAACCCCATCTCTACTAAAAATACATAAAAATTAGCCAAGCGTGTAGTGGGTGCCTGTAATCCCAGCTGCTCAGGAGGCTGAGGTGGGAGAATGGCTTGAACCCAGGAGGCAGAGCTTGTAGTGAGCTGAGATCATGCCACTGCACTCCAGCCTGGGCGACAGAGCAAGACTCTGTCTCAAAAAAAAAAAGAAATTTAGGATTAAAAAAAACTTGTTTTGTGGACTAGGCCCAGGGCCTTACTGTTCTGTGCAGCCTCAGGACATGATGTTCTGCATCCCAGTCTCTCCAATTCCAGCCATGGCTAAAAGGGGCCAAGGTACAGATTGAGCCATTCTTTCAGAGGATGCAAGCCCCAAGCCTTGGTGGTTTCCACGTGGTGTTGGGCCTGACAGTGCAGAGAAGGCAAGAGTTTAAAAACCTTCACCAGGATATCAGAAGATGTCTGAAAACACCTGCATGTCTAGGTAGAAGTCTGCTGCAGGGGCAGAGCCTTCATGAAAAGCTTCTAGTAGGTCAGTGTGGAGGGGAAATGTGAGGTTGGAACCCCCACACAGAGTCTCCACTGGGACACTGTCTAGTGGAGCTGTGAGAAGAAGGCTACTGTCCTCCAGCCTCCAGAATGGTAGATTGACCAACAGCTTGCACCATGAGCCTGGAAAAGCTACAGGCACTCAACACCAGCCTGTGAAAGCAGCCATGGGGGCTGTATCCTGCAGAGCCACAGAAGGAGAGCTGCCCTAGGCCTTGGGAGCCCACCCTTTGCATCAGCACGCCCTTGATGTGAGACTCGGAGTCAAAGGAGACTATTTTGGAGCTTTCAGATTTAACTACTGTCCCGCTGGGTTTCAGACTTACATGGGGGCCTGTAGCCCCTTGGTTTTGGCCAATTTCTGCCATTTGAAATGAGAGCATTTACCGAATGCCGGTATTCTCATTGTATCTTGGAAGTAACTAACTTGTTTTTTATTTTACAGGCTCATAAGCAGAAGGAACTTACCGTATCTCAGATAAGACGTTGGACTTGGACTTTTGAGGTAATGCTGGAATGAGTTAAGCCTTTGGGTTACTGTTGAGAAGAGATAATTGTATTTTAAAATGTGAGAAGGACATGAGATTTGGGAGGGGTCCGGGGCAGAATGATATTGTTTGTTTCTGTGTCCCCAGGCTGGGACCTGGAGGGAGGAGATTGGATCATGGGAGCGGATTTGCCATTGCTGTTCTTGTGATCGTGAGTGAATTCTCACAAGTTCTGATGGCTTAAAAGTGTGGCACTTCCCACGCTCTCTTCTTCCGCCTTGTGAAGAAGGTGCTTGCTTCTCCTTCACCTTCTGTTATGATTGTAAGTTTCCTGAGGCCTCCCCAGCCACGCAGACATGTGAGTCAATTAAATATATTTTCTTTATAAATTACCCATTCTCTGGTAGTTCTTTATAGCAGTGTGAAAGCATACTAATGCAATCATTATCAAGTATTGTGTACTGTGTGTAATTGTATGTGATATAACTTTTGTACACCTGGCAACACAATAAGCTTGATTTCACTAACATCACCACAAAAACGTGATTTTTTCATTGTATTGTGATGTTACAAAGTCTACGATGTCACTAGGCAATAAGGACATTTTAGGTCCATTGAAATCTTAGGGGCTACCATTGTATATGTGTTCAATCACTAACTGAACGTTTTTATGTGGCATATGACTGTATGGGTCAAACATTATCAAACTGTATACCTTAAATATGTGTAGTTTACTGTATTTCAATTTTGTCGCAATAAAACTACTTTAAAATACCCATACTGTAAGGACTCATCACCCCAAAGCAAAACAGAATGTTGCAAGAATTATGTAGAACAGTTTATTTTTAAAAACCCACTGTCATACAGAAAAAAAGAAATCCATACAGGATAATAAGAGTCCTCTCTCTTGGTCATACTTATGGCCAAGTTATCATCAGTTGTTTTTATGGGGTATATTTTTGTCTAAGTGTGCCACATATTATGCTTACACAAAGATATCTAGTTTGCAGGACAGCTCTCCTGTCCTATTTATAGTTCTTAATAATCATATGCACTGTAACAAAAAGTAGTTCTAGTAATGCTTAGGACTTTTCTCTTAATAGTGAACAAATGTCAACACAATTTACACACAAGGTAATATTGATCCTTTGTCCCATGGAATATGTACTGAGAAAAACTATGGATTTTCAGCTATCATCCTATATAAATAAGTTGTAGGCTCATAAGTTATTCAAATTTCAATTCTTCCCCCATAATATAAATGACTAGTCATAAACAAATTCAAATATTTAGCTCAAACTTTTTGATTACATTAATTTTTATAATAAAACACACCAATTAAAAATGATGTTGGACAACAAAACTCAAGAGATAGTCTTAAGCTAAACAACAGATTGTATTACTTTATATATAGCATCTTCCTGTTTTTGGGAATTTATATATGTCAAAATGATGCACAGATTATTATTCCTTATCTAATTATGTAGTCTAAATATTTTTAAATTTGGCTAAAAGATAGGAAAAAGTGACCAGTTTCTCATAAATGTGTTTAATATATGTTTCCTAATAGCCTCAGTTTCTTATATTATCAAAGCTCTTATACATCCACAAGTAGATAAATGTAGAACCCAGTAAACACTTATAACATGACTGAAGAGGTCCCAGAAAGTTGTCTCCTATACTAAAAATCATGAAACAATAATAATAACAGCAACAGCAACGGCAACAACATATTGCTATCTCCACATCACCAACATTCTATCCACTATGAATTGTTCATGTAACTTGATTCTATTACATTTACTTCTATCAACATGTAATTAATGAAGAGGAAATTTTTTCTCATTTTAAAATAAAAATAATTTTCAGAAGAGTTACATGTCATTAAAACAATTGTATAGTATAGTTTATCCAATTACGCTTATTGAAACATTTAGAGGGTACTCACTCTATGCGTGCCAGTATGCTGGGGCCAGAGATACGAGGATAAATATGTTGCATTTTTAGCCCTTAAAGTTATTATAATCTTGTACAGGAAATAGAGAAAAATTGACAAATTATTATATATGGCAGCAGTCCCCAACTTTTTGTCATAAGGGACCAGTTTGTAGAAGGTAATTTTTCCACGGACCAAGGCAGAGATGGTTTTGGGATGAATCTGTTCCACATCAGATCATCAGGCATCAGATTCTTATAAGGAGTGTGCAACCTAGATCCTGCACATGCGTGGTTCATAATAGTGTTGTCAGAGCTCCTATGAGAATCTAATGCAGCTACTGATCTGACAAGAGGCGGAGCTTAGGCAGTAATGCTGTCTAACTCACTGCTCACCTCCCTCTGTGTGGCCCAGTCACCAACTGCTACCAGGGGTTTAGGGATCCCTGATATATGGCATTCGCAAGTGGTATAAAAATACACGTGACAGCCCTTTACTCAAGATAGTGTGCTAGTGTGTGTGTGTGTGTGTGTGTCAGAGAGGATAGAATTAGAAATGAGAACAGGTTCAAGGGAGGCCTCTTTAAGAATAAGTGAGATTGCTCTCGAAATAAATTTTGAAGGATAACTAAGAGTTAATGAAGCAAAGGAAGGTAGGCCAGTAGTCACATGCTAGGAAACAACCCATGTAAAGGCTCAAGGAAGGCTTGCATATTCAGGAGCCCACAAATGGTTGACTATGGCTAGAATGTAGAGTGTGAAGAGAAAGGTGGCAATAGAGAGAAATAAATGTGAAACTTGCAGAGAATTAAAATCATCATGACGTTGTATTGTGTGTTAAAAAGTTAGGACATCATCTTGATCATATTTTTTCCTCTAATAATTTTAGCTAAGAATAGTCATTAAGAAAAAGAAGACTTTCATGACTTTTATGGGGAGAATGAGGACAGCACTAACATTTATTGAAGACCTGTTTTGTCTGGTGGTTAAGAAGAGTCTAACTCCATGTTTGATATTTGACTGCACAGAGTCTAGGCTCCTACCCTGCCCTGCCCAAATACCATATATCTGGCACTATAGAGAAATAAAACTGCATGCCTCTTGAGATTTTGGGTCCTATGGAAATTTGAACTTCACAGCCCTAGACCGAATGTGAGAACTCCTCTCCAGCCCCACTCTCACCATTACAAAAGTCAAACCAGCTCTCTGCTCATTGTTCTTGAGGCTATAGTGAGATCAACTTGCAGTTACCTTGCTCTATGTACAATTTCTTGATGTGAATAATAAACTTCGTTGCAAATTATCAAGGTGTGTGAAGTGTCATCAGTCTGGATGTATGACCTATTAACCGGGCAGAGTCCAACTCACTTTAGTGCAGGTGATTATATAATACTGAGACTACATAAAGATTTCTCATATACAATCTTACTTAATTGTCAGAGCAACCATCTGAGATTGTTTTTATTATTTGTACTTTGGAAAGGAGAAAACTAATCTTAGAGAGGTTATTTATGCTGTCCAAATCACATAGTTATTAACTGTTATTATTAGAACTTGATCCAGTTCTGTCAAAATAACAAATTCCTGCAGAAAATGGAAATCCTGGGTAAAGTGCTGGAGATCATGACTTTGCATGACTAGAGAACATTCTTCTTATATGCAAATTTAAGAAGGCTGAAAACAAAAGAAATAATTAGCAAAAACCACTCCTTAATATGGCAGTATTCCATGGGGAAACTACAGTAATATGAAACAGAATATATATTTTTTTCAGAATTGGCATGAAAATTACTGCAAACTGCCCTCGTTTGTTTCAAAGAAATTCTTGGTTTCTGCTTTAATTTCATAATTTACCCAGGAGTCACTCAGGAGCAGGTTGTTCCAGAATCTCTGGGACACCGCTAAAGCAGTATTAAGAGGGAAATTTACAGCACTAAATACTCACATCAGAAAGCTTGAAAGATCTCAAATTGACAACCTAACATCACAATTAAAAGAGCTAGAGAGGCAAGAGCAAACTAATCCAAAAGCTAGCAGAAGACAAGAAAAAACTAAGATCAGAGAAGCACTGAAGGAGATAGAGACAGGAAAAACCCTCCAAAAAATTCAGTGAATCCAGGAGCTGTTTTTTTGAAAAAAATAACAAAATAGATAGACCACTAGCTAGAGTAATAAAGAAGAGAGAAGAATCAAATAGACACAATAAAAAAATGAGAACGGGGATATCACTACTGACCCACAGAAATACAAACTACCATTAGAGAATAACATAAACACCTCTCCATAAATAAACTAGAAAATCTAGAAGAAATGGATAAATTCCTGTACACATACACCCTCCCAAGACTAAACCAGGAAGAAGTCAAAACCATGAATATACCAATAACGAGTTCTGAAATAGAGGAAGTAATTAATAGTCTACCAACCAAAAAAAGCCCAGGACCAGACAGATTCACAGTCAAATTCTACCAGAAATACAAACAGGAACTGGTACCATTCCTTCTTAAACTATTCAAAACAATAGGAAAAGAGGGAATCCTCCTTAACTCATTTTATGAGGCCAGTATCATCTTGATACCAAAACCTGGCAGAGACCAATATCCCTGATGAACATCATGTGAAAATCCTCAATAAAATACTGGCAAACCGAATCCAACAGCACATCAAAAAACCTTATCCACCACGGTCAAGTCAGCTTCATCCCTAGGATACTAGTCTGGTTCAACATACACAAATCAATAAATGTAATCCATCACATAAACAGAACCAAAGACAAAAACCACATGATTATCTCAATAGATGCAGAAACGGCCTTTGATAAAGTTCAACATCCCTTCATGTTACAAACTCTCAATAAACGATATATTGATGGAATGTATCTCAAAATAATAAGAGCTACTTATGACAAACCCACAGCCAATGTCATACTGAATGGGCAAAAGCTGGAAGCATTCTCTTTGAAAAACAGCACAAAATAAGGATGCCCTTTCTCACCACTCTTATTCAATATAGTATTGGAAGTTCTGGCCAGGGCAATCAGGCAAGAGAAAGAAACAAAGGGTATTCTAACAGGAAGAGAGGAAGTCAAAGTTTCTCTGTTTGCATATGACATGATTTTATATTTAGAAAACTCCATCATCATCTCAGCCCCCAAACTACTTAAGCTGATAAACAACTTCAGCAAAGTCTCTATACAAAATCAGTGTGGAAAATTACAGACATTCGGTTACATTAACAATATACATGCAAAGAACAAAATCATGAATGAACTCCCATTCAGAATCACTACAAAGAGAATAAAATAGTAGGAACACAGCAAAAAAGGTACGTGAAGGACCTCTTTGAGGAGAACTACAAACCACTGCTGAAGGAAATAAAAGAGGATGCAAACAAATGGAAAAACATTCCATCCTCATTGAAAGGAAGGATCGATATCATGAAAATGGTCACACTGACCAAAGTAATTTATAGATTCAATGCTATTCCCATTAAACTATCATTGACATTCTTCACAGAATTAGAAATAAACTATTTTAAATTTCATATGGAATCAAAGAAGACCCCATATAGCCAAAACAATCCTAAACAAAAAGAACAAAGCTGGAGGCATCACACTACCTGACTTCAAACAATACTACAAAGCTACAGTAACCAAAACAGCATGTTGCTGGTACCAAAACAGACATATAGTCCAATGGAGCAGAACAGGGACTTCAGAAATAACACCACACATCTACAACCATCTGATCTTCAATAAAATTCACAAAAACAAGCAATAGGAAAAAGATATCCTATTCAGTAAATGGTGCTGGGGAAACTGGCTAGCCATATGCAGAAAACTGAAACTGGACCCCTTTCTTACACCTTATACAATAATTAACTCAAGATGGATTAAAGACTTTAATGTAAAATCCAAAACTGTAAAAACAATGGAAGAAAATCTGGGCAATACCATTCAGTACATAGGCATGGGCAAAGACTTCATGACAAAAACACCAAAAGCAAAATTGCAACAAAAGCCAAAACTGACAAATGATATCTAATTAAACTAAAGAGCTTCTGCACAGCAAATGAAAACTATCATCAGAGCGAACAGGCAACCTACAGAATGGGAGAAAACTTTTGCAATCTACTCATCTGACAAAGGTCTAATATCCAGAATTCAAAAGGAACGTAAACAAATTTACAAGAAAAAAAAAAAAAAACTCCATCAAAAAGTGGACAAAGTTTATGAACAGACACCTCTCAAAAGAAGACATTTATGTGGCTAAGAAACATACAAAAAAAAGCTCAACGTCATTGATCATCAGATAAATGCAAATCCAAACCACAACGAGATATCATCTCATGCCAGTCAGAATGGTGGTTATTAAAAAGTCAGGAAACAACATATACTGGTGAGACTGTGGAGAAATAGGAGCGCTTTTACGCTGTTGATGGGAATGTAAATTAGTTCAACCATTGTGGAAGACAGTGTGGTGATTCCTCAAGGATCTAGAACCAGAAATACCGTTTGACCCAGCAATCCCATTACTGTGCATATACCCAAAGGAATGTAAATCATTCTACTATAAAGACACATGCACATGTATGTTTATTGCAGCACCATTTACAATAGCAAAGACAAATGTTCATCAATGATAGACTGGATAAAAAAATATGTTGTATGTATACACCATGGAATACTATGCAGCCATTAAAAGGATTAAGATCATATCCTTTGCAGGGACTTAAGTGAAGCTGGAAGCCATCATCCTCAGCAATCTAACACAGGAACAGAAAACCAAAAACTGCATGTTGTCACTCATAAGTGAGAGTTGAACAATGAGGACACAGAGAGGGGAACAACACACACCAGTGAGTGTTGGCTGGTGGGGGTGAGGGGTGGCAACCTAGAGGACTGGTCAATAGGTGCAGCAAACCACCATGGCACGCATATAAGTATATAATAAACCTGCACATTCTGCACATGTATCTCATTTTTATTAGAAGAAAAAAAAATTAGTGGACAGTGTCAATAATGAAATTCATTCATGAAAGTGCCTTCTATAGAGGAAGCAAACAGTTCTTCTCCTTGGTTTTTCTCAATTCTGTTATTTCTTTTATGACTTTTTCCAAAGAAAGTGCTTGCCTTTGTCTTTGGGACCTGCGAGATAACCTCCAAACACTTAGAATAACCCAAGAGATAGGAATGCCTTTGTTATTTATATGGAGCCCCTTGAACCATACCTGATAGTTTATGCGAATGAGGTGACTCATAATGGGTCTCTCCAACCACGTGATAACAGCAAGACCTCTAGAAATTACAGAGGCTGGAGACTAATTTCAAACATAGGAGTTATCAATCAATCACGCTTACTTACTGGAGTCTCAATAAAACTTCTGGACACCAAAGTTTAGGTGTGCTTTGTGGTTGACATATTCAGTGTGTATCGTTACACATTAATGACAGGAAAGTAACACATCCTGATAACGATGGAAGATTTACATGTGAAGCCCTCCCAGATGCTGCCCGATGTGTCTCTTACTTTGTTGAATTTTCTGTGCTCTTGCCCTTAGTAAGCTATAACTGTGAGTATAATAATTTTCAGTGAGTTCTGTGAGTCTTTCTGTTGAATGATCAAACCTGAGAATGGCTTTGGGAACCCTCCAAACTTATACATGATGTCAGAAGTGAGGATAGTTTTGAGTGAACTCTTTCTCTAACTTTGTCATTGTCCCCTAATTAAAACCATTTTTTCAAAGGTTGTGACAGTGAGAGAAATCTAATATGGCTGGGTCCATCTTGCTTTTAGCCTCACAGACTGGCTGTCTTCACTCATTCCTGGGTGTATGCCAAGCTAACCACGGGAGGAATTTAGATTATAGTTTAACTTTAAAGCAAGAGTGAAAATAGTCTGTCCCTAAAACTCATTTTTTGGGGACTGAAACTGCCTTTGTAAAACCAACAAAATGTCGGGAGATTCAAATTCTAGAAAAGGTCTGAATTCTGCTTAAATGTAGGCATAGTTTCTATAATCTCTTACTACTCAGGAGTCATGTCGTCAGAGGTCACAAAATTTTGTGATTTCCTCAATTGCTCCCATCACTATTATGGAATCTAAGATTGGTCTTCTGAGATGTTTTTCAGCTTTTGGCATTCTGGCAACCAACTGACCCCACCCAGACCTGTGACTCATGACTCAAGCAGTCATGCAACCCATATCCAGAGGTGGGTTCAGCACATGAGGACTGTTCCAGAATCTCATTTCATTCCCAAGCAATTGGCAGTGCCCATTCCCTAGCCCCCGGCCCACCAAATTATTTATATAAACCCTAGCCTCTGAGTTCTCAGGGAGAGAGACTTGAGTAATATCTCAGTCTTCTGCCTGGCTAGCCTGACATTAATTAAACTCTTTCTTTACTGTGGTAGCATGTTCTTGGTGAATTGTTTTTGCCTATGCAGGATGCAGGAAGTTGGGTGATTACATAATTGCTTGCAGCTAGGGTCAGAAGCTTTGGTCAGACTTGCAATTCTGGAGAACTGTGCCTTTAATCTTGCAATGTGGTTAATGCCAGGAACTTAACATAGCTAAACTGCAACGTAGTCACTTCTGACTTTGGGAAAGGAATAGCAGTATTAAAAAAGAATTCCACTCATTTCACAAGTATTAGCTACTAATGTGTGACTTCAATATCAGAAATATAAAGATAAACAATTCGAACTGTCAGATTATTTTTAAATATAAAAAATATCAAACGTGATTAAAAGTATGCTTCAGTAGACTATGAAATGGTAGATAAATCTCACAAAAGTAAATAGAAAATAATGGCAGGCTACGAAGCATGCATGTTTGTAGTATATCTTCATATATTGGAAAACATTGCTATATTTTTACAGTAAGATAAATTATTCTTATGCATAATCTGTCAGTTTATTATACACAGGAAGACTTTTACTTTATGCTAAATTACACAGTTGGCCACTAGAGTGCGCTAAAACATTTTCTTTGATGAAAACATTTTTTTCTGAAATCGGTTCTAAGCTACTCTTAGCAAAAATTTTCATTTTCTGCTGAATTAATATTGTAAAACGTATATGAGAAAATTATAATAGAACAAATTTTCAACATTTTTATTAAATATATTAAATTTTTTACACCTTTGTGATATCTGTATATGCGTGAAGATTCTAAAAAGTAAAAGAAACACTCGTTGTAATAACCATTATTAATTCCAGCAAGAAATAAAGCACTGGTTTTCACATTATCTATTTCACTGAAGAAAAACAATGTGCATAATTGGTAGCAGGGCCCAAACTCAAGGAGAATAGATATATCAGAAAATGCATTACAGTATTTGTACTTTGGTTTTATTCAGAAGACTGCTGTCATGTAGAAATATGCCTATTTTGATTATATTAGTGTAATTAAAGTTTAAAGGACTTTTAAGGGGAGGACACATAATAAGAAACAAAGTGGCTTTTTGTAGCCATGCTGTTATTTATGGAATTAACTTGTATCACCTAAGGCAAGTCCTGTCAGAAAGCAGCTAACTACAAAGAGGAGGACAGAACAGGAACCCAGAATACAAACATGTCTTTTACCTTCTGGTCATACCCCTCCACTACTGAAACATCAAGATTCAGGAAAAAGGCAAGGCCCTAATTTCTAGCTATGTATCTTTCTGCCAGCTCACAAAAATTTAAGTAACACGCTAAGGCATATGTAGATATATGCATTTGTTGATGTAGAGGAAGAGAAAGGCATATCTTGTCAGTAGACTGTGGCACCTCTGATCCTAATATTTTCAGCAGTATTTTAAGGTGGTCATCTAAATCCCAACATACCAAGACTGAAAATGTAGTCTAATGTTTTATCCCTGATGGGGATCCATGACAGCCAATATTAAGAATTAGAGAGATGCTGTAACTATAGATACAGGGGGTATTCAAAAGGATCCAAAGAATAAATTTAGTTGAATAGGTTTCACATTTAGTACATGAATTTTATAAGAAGCTTTCTTCACCCAAATTGCATAAAAATAAAAGACATAACAACAAAAGACATTGTTAAAATTTGTCAAAAAAAAAAAAAAAATACTACTCCGAAATATTTGAGACTCAGTTGATTTTATAGGTATGCTCCCTCAAAACTACAGGGGCTAACGATTCACATGTATTTTAGTTTCTTCTAGAGGGTAAACAAGGAAAATTCCTATTTCATTTATGAGGCAAGTATACTACCTTAATACAAAAACCTGATAAAGAAAGTACAATTATGAAATCTAAAAACCAAATTGATTTATGGAGGTGGACACAATAACCTTAATTGTTAAGTAATGAAATTCATGAGTGCATTAAAATAACCCTACACTATGATCAAACACAATTTACTCCATAAATGTGAGGATTGTTCAAAAGCAATCTGTTATTATAATGGCTTTCCTTAATAGAGCAAATGCAGTAGCACACACATGCATGCACACATGCAATTTTCTTCTAAATGCTGAAATGGTATTTGAGAAAATGAACTATCAATTTCTGATAAAAACCCATAGTAAAATAGAAATTGAAGCATTTTTTTCTGTATGATAAAACACATCTCTCTCAAACAGACATGATCAAGATTCACGTGACCATATTAAAAGAAAGAAGACATAGCTCTAAATCATTAATATTATTAGTGAAAACATTATGAACATTCTAGTATTGATGTAAGGAATGTAAAATAAATAAGATGCACAAGCATGAGAAGTGAGGAACACATTTATTTGTGACAGTAAATATAATTACTACAGAGAAAATTCAAGAGAATCAGATAAAAAAAATCAATATAATAATTTGAATAAATTTACATAATCATCCTTATAATAATTCTATAGTATAGGTCCTGACATATCTGTCATTATACATCTGAGAGAACAAAGCATAGGAAGGTTGGATAATTGGCTCCAGTTTACACAGCTAGAAAGCGGCAGAGCTAAGATTTCATTCTTTATTGTCTCGTTCAAATAAGTAGAAAACATAATTTAAAATATAAGATCCCCATATCCTAATTTAATAGAGAAAACACTGTGACATAACTGTAAAATGAAATGTGAGGGCTTTCTATGAAGAAACAATTAACCTTTACTGAAATACATTTAATTCTTGAAAAATAAAACTATGCAAAATAAATAACAAATATCATTCAATTCTAATGAACAAAATAATGTATTGATGAGACTTGTTAGACACATGATCACAATGTAAGTTCATCAAGCAGAGTAAGTGGGCAAAGGGAGACAAAAATACTTTAACAAACATAATGAGAAAATAACACACCATTTATCAGAATGTGTTTTTAAAATATTGATTAAAATTGTGTAATTTAGCATATAAATGGATAGGTAAAGTGGTTGCTGGAATCAATTGATTATTCACTCTATATCAGGCCTTGTTTTCAATAGTTTACACATAATAATTCATTTAAACCACTCAACATATATTATCTCACTTAATCCTACCTTAATCCTAGGAAGTAATTATCATTATTATCCCAGTTGTATGAGTAAAGATATTGAGAAACAAAATGGTTAAGTAACTCTAAAAGCACACAGCTAGTATACGATTGCCTGTGTGACTCCAGAAGCTCAACTCTGAATCACTACATTGTGGATAGTGAAATAAGAAGCTATCAAATAGACTGAAGAATAAATAAAAAATTAATATACAACAACAATAGCATTTCAAATAGCATTACAAACAAAATGTAAAAAATGACAGATGAGAAACGTGACATTTAAAGAGAGAAAATTTTAATAAAATTCATATAAAGAGTGTTTTAATTTTTATATGCTATTTATATGCTAAATTACACAGTTTTAATTTTAATACTTTAAAAACACATTTTGATAAATGGTGTGTTATTTTCTCATTATGTTTGTTAAAGTATTTTTGTCTACTTTTGCCCACTTACTCTGCTTGATAAAAATGTTGGTGCAAATGGCTGATTATCAGGGTAATGATGTAATGGTGGTGGTGAGCATTGGGAGGTGAACTTGTTCCTTGTATCATATCACATAACAAAATGAATTCATAATGAATTAGTTAATTTTTTTTACAAGAAAAAATATCTTGGAAGAAAACATAGGCCTTCTGTGATAGGGATTTTAAAAGGTTTTTCTTTTTTTTTTTTTTTTTTTTTTTTTTTTAATTTATTTGTTATTATTATACTTTAAGTTGGAGGGTACATGTGCATAACATGCAGGTTTGTTACATATGTATACTTGTGCCATGTTGCTGTGCTGCACCCATCAACTCGTCATTTACATCAGGTATAACTCCCAGTGCAATCCCTCCCCCCTACCCCCTCCCCATGATAGGCCCCGGTGTGTGATGTTCCCCTTCCTGAGTCCGAGTGATCTCATTGTTCAGTTCCCACCTATGAGTGAGAACATGCGGTGTTTGGTTTTCTGTTCTTGTGATAGTTTGCTAAGAATGATGGATTCCAGCTGCATCCAAGTCCCTACAAAGGACTCAAACTCATCCTTTTTTATGGCTGCATAGTATTCCATGGTGTATATGTGCCACATTTTCTTAATCCAATCTGTCACTGATGGACATTTGGGTTGATTCCAAGTCTTTGCTATTGTGAATAGTGCCGCAATAAACATACGTGTGCATGTGTCTTTATAGCAGCATAATTTATAATCCTTTGGGTATATATCCAGTAATGGGATGGCTGGGTCATATGGTACATCTAGTTCTAGATCCTTGAGGAATCGCCATACTGTTTTCCATAATGGTTGAACTAGTTTACAATCCCACCAACAGTGTAAAAGTGTTCCTATTTCTCCACATCCTCTCCAGCACCTGTTGTTTCCTGACTTTTTAATGATTGCCATTCTAACTGGTGTGAGATGGTATCTCATTGTGGTTTTGATTTGCATTTCTCTGATGGCCAGTGATGATGAGCATTTTTTCATGTGTCTGATGGCTGTATGAATGTCTTCTTTTGAGAAATGTCTGTTCATATCCTTTGCCCACTTTTTGATGGGGTTGTTTGTTTTTTTCTTGTAAATTTGTTTGAGTTCTTTGTAGGTTCTGGATATTAGCCCTTTGTCAGATGAGTAGATTGCAAAAATTTTCTCCCATTCTGTAGGTTGCCTGTTCACTCTGATGGTAGTTTCTTTTGCTGTGCAGAAGCTCTTTAGTTTAATGAGATCCCATTTGTCAATTTTGGCTTTTGCTGCCGTTGCTTTTGGTGTTTTAGACATGAAGTCTTTGCCCATGCCTATGTCCTGAATGGTACTACCTAGGTTTTCCTCTAGGATTTTTATGGTATTAGGTCTAACATTTAAGTCTCTAATCCATCTTGAATTAATTTTCGTATAAGGAGTAAGGAAAGGATCCAGTTTCAGCTTTCTACTTATGGCTAGCCAATTTTCCCAGCACCATTTATTAAATAGGGAATCCTTTCCCCATTTCTTGTTTCTCTCAGGTTTGTCAAAGATCAAATGGCTGTAGATGTGTGGTATTATTTCTGAGGACTCTGTTCTGTTCCATTGGTCTATATCTCTGTTTTGGTACCAGTACCATGCTGTTTTGGTTACTGTAGCCTTGTAGTATAGTTTGAAGTCAGGTAGCGTGATGCCTCCAGCTTTGTTCTTTTGACTTAGTATTGTCTTGGAGATGCGGGCTCTTTTTTGGTTCCATATGAACTTTAAAGCAGTTTTTTCCAATTCTGTGAAGAAACTCATTGGTAGCTTGATGGGGATGGCATTGAATCTATAAATTACTTTGGGCAGTATGGCCATTTTCACGATATTGATTCTTCCTATCCATGAGCATGGTATGTTCTTCCATTTGTTTGTGTCCTCTTTTATTTCACTGAGCAGTGGTTTGTAGTTCTCCTTGAAGAGGTCCTTTACATCCCTTGTCAGTTGGATTCCTAGGTATTTGATTCTCTTTGAAGCAATTGTGAATGGAAGTTCATTCCTGATTTGGCTCTCTGTTTGTCTGTTACTGGTGTATAAGAATGCTTGTGATTTTTGCACATTAATTTTGTATCCTGAGACTTTGCTGAAGTTGCTTATCAGCTTAAGGAGATTTTGGGCTGAGATGATGGGGTTTTCTAAATATACAATCATGTCATCTGCAAACAGGGACAATTTGACTTCTTCTTTTCCTAACTGAATACCCTTGATTTCTTTCTCTTGCCTGATTGCCCTAGCCAGAACTTCCAACACTATGTTGAATAGGAGTGGTGAGAGAGGGCATCCCTGTCTTGTGCCAGTTTTCAAAGGGAATTTTTCCAGTTTTTGCCCATTCAGTATGATATTGGCTGTGGGTTTGTCATAAATAGCTCTTATTATTTTGAGGTACGTTCCATCAATACCGAATTTATTGAGCGTTTTTAGCATGAAGGGCTGTTGAATTTTGTCAAAAGCCTTTTCTGCATCTATTGAGATAATCATGTGGTTCTTGTCTTTGGTTCTGTTTATATGCTGGATTATGTTTATTGATTTGCGAATGTTGAACCAGCCTTGCATCCCAGGGATGAAGCCCACTTGATCATGGTGGATAAGCTTTTTGATGTGTTGCTGAATCCGGTTTGCCAGTATTTTATTGAGGATTTTTGCATCGATGTTCATCAGGGATATTGGTCTAAAATTCTCTTTTTTTGTTGTGTCTCTGCCAGGCTTTGGTATCAGGATGATGTTGGCCTCATAAAATGAGTTAGGGAGGATTCCCTCTTTTTCTATTGATTGGAATAGTTTCAGAAGGAATGGTACCAACTCCTCCTTGTACCTCTGGTAGAATTCAGCTGTGAATCCATCTGGTCCTGGACTTTTTTTGGTTGGTAGACTATTAATTGTTGCCTCAATTTCAGAGCCTGCTATTGGTCTATTCAGGGATTCAACTTCTTCCTGGTTTAGTCTTGGAAGAGTGTAAGTGTCCAGGAAATTATCCATTTCTTCTAGATTTTCCAGTTTATTTGCGTAGAGGTGTTTATAGTATTCTCTGATGGTAGTTTGTATTTCTGTGGGGTCGGTGGTGATATCCCCTTTATCATTTTTAATTGCGTAGATTTGATTCTTCTCTCTTTTCTTCTTTATTAGTCTGGCTAGTGGTCTGTCAATTTTGTTGATCTTTTCAAAAAACCAACTCCTGGATTCATTGATTTTTTGGAGGGTTTTTTGTGTCTCTATCTCCTTCAGTTCTGCTCTGATCTTAGTTATTTCTTGCCTTCTGCTAGCTTTCGAATGTGTTTGCTCTTGCTTCTCTAGTTCTTTTAATTGCGATGTTAGAGTGTCAATTTTAGATCTTTCCTGCTTTCTCTTGTGGGCATTTAGTGCTATAAATTTCCCTCTACACACTGCTTTAAATGTGTCCCAGAGATTCTGGTATGATGTATCTTTGTTCTCATTGGTTTCAAAGAACATCTTTATTTCTGCCTTCATTTCGTTATGTACCCAGTAGTCATTCAGGAGCAGGTTGTTCAGTTTCCATGTAGTTGAGCGGTTTTGATTGAGTTTCTTAGTCCTGAGTTCTAGTTTGATTGCACTGTGGTCTGAGAGACAGTTTGTTATAATTTCTGTTCTTGTACATTTGCTGAGGAGTGCTTTACTTCCAATTACGTGGTCAATTTTGGAGTAAGTATGATGTGGTGCTGAGAAGAATGTATATTCTGTTGATTTGGGGTGGAGAGTTCTATAGATGTCTATTAGGTCTGCTTGCTGCAGAGATGAGTTCAATTCCTGGATATCCTTGTTAACTTTCTGTCTCGTTGATCTGTCTAATGTTGACAGTGGAGTGTTGAAGTCTCCCATTATTATTGTATGGGAGTCTAAGTCTCTTTGTAAGTCTCTAAGGACTTGCTTTATGAATCTGGGTGCTCCTGTATTGGGTGCATATATATTTAGGATAGTTAGCTCTTCCTGTTGAATTAATCCCTTTACCATTATGTAATGGCCTTCTTTGTCTCTTTTGATCTTTGATGGTTGAAAGTCTGTTTTATCAGAGACTAGTATTGCAACCCCTGCTTTTTTTTGTTCTCCATTTGCTTGGTAAATCTTCCTCCATCCCTTTATTTTGAGCCTATGTATGTCTCTGCGTGTGAGATGGGTCTCCTGAATACAGCAGACTGATGGGTCTTGACTCTTTATCCAGTTTGCCAGTCTGTGTCTTTTAATTGGAGCATTTAGTCCATTTACATTTAAGGTTAAGATTGTTATGTGTGAACTTGATCCTGCCATTATGATATTAACTGGTTATTTTGCTCGTTAGTTGATGCAGTTTCTTCCTAGCCTCGATGGTCTTTACATTTTGGCATGTTTTTGCAATGGCTGGTACCGGTTGTTCCTTTCCATGTTTAGTGCTTCCTTCAGGGTCTCTTGTAAGGCAGGCCTAGTGGTGACAAAATCTCTAAGCATTTGCTTATCTGTAAAGGATTTTATTTCTCCTTCACTTATGAAACTTAGTTTGGCTGGATATGAAATTCTGGGTTGAAAATTCTTTTCTTTAAGAATGTTGAATATTGGCCCCCACTCTCTTCTGGCTTGGAGAGTTTCTGCTGAGAGATCTGCTGTTAGTCTGATGGGCTTCCCTTTGTGGGTAACCCGACCTTTCTCTCTGGCTGCCCTTAAGATTTTTTCCTTCATTTCAACTTTGGTGAATCTGGCAATTATGTGTCTTGGAGTTGCTCTTCTCGAGGAGTATCTTTGTGGCGTTCTCTGTATTTCCTGGATTTGAATGTTGGCCTGCCCTACTAGGTTGGGGAAGTTCTCCTGGATGATATCCTGAAGAGTGTTTTCCAACTTGGTTCCATTTTCCCCCTCACTTTCAGGCACCCCAATCAGACGTAGATTTGGTCTTTTTACATAATCCCATACTTCTTGCAGGCTTTGTTCATTTCTTTTTCTTCTGTTTTCTTTTGGTTTCTCTTCTCGCTTCATTTCATTCATTTGATCCTCCATCGCTGATACTCTTTCTTCCAGTTGATCGAGTCGGTTACTGAAGCTTGTGCATTGGTCACGTATTTCTCGTGTCATGGTTTTCATCTCTTTCATTTCGTTTAGGACCTTCTCTGCATTAATTACTCTAGCCATCAATTCTTCCACTTTTTTTTCAAGATTTTTAGTTTCTTTACGCTGGGTACGTAATTCCTCCTTTAGCTCTGAGAAATTTGATGGACTGAAGCCTTCTTCTCTCATCTCGTCAAAGTCATTCTCCGTCCAGCTTTGATCCGTTGCTGGCGATGAGCTGCGCTCCTTTGCCGGGGGAGATGCGCTCTTATTTTTTGAATTTCCAGCTTTTCTGCCCTGCTTTTTCCCCATCTTTGTGGTTTTATCTGCCTCTGGTCTTTGATGATGGTGATGTACTGATGGGGTTTTGGTGTAGGTGTCCTTTCTGTTTGATAGTTTTCCTTCTAACAGTCAGGACCCTCAGCTGTAGGTCTGTTGGAGATTGCTTGAGGTCCACTCCAGACCCTGTTTGCCTGGGTATCAGCAGCAGAGGCTGCAGAAGATAGAATATTTCTGAACAGCGAGTGTACCTGTCTGATTCTTGCTTTGGAGGCTTCCTCTCAGGGGTGTACTCCACACTGTGAGGTGTGGGGTGTCAGACTGCCCCTAGTGGGGGATGTCTCCCAGTTAGGCTACTCAGGGGTCAGGGACCCACTTGAGCAGGGAGTCCGTCCCTTCTCAGATCTCAACCTCCGTGCTGGGAGATCCACTGCTCTCTTCAAAGCTGTCAGACAGAGTTCTTTGCGTCTGCAGAGGTGTCTGCTGCGTTTGTTTAGTTTACTGTGCCCGGTCCCCAGAGGTGGAGTTTACAGAGACAGGCAGGTTTCCTTGAGCTGCTGTGAGCTCCACCCAGTTCGAGCTTCCCAGCAGCTTTGTTTACCTACTTAAGCCTCAGCAATGGCGGGCGCCCCTCCCCCAGCCTCGCTGCTGCCTTGCCGGTAGATCACAGACTGCTGCGCTAGCAATGAGGGAGTCTCCGTGGGTGTGGGACCCTCCCGGCCAGGTGTGGGATATGATCTCCTGGTGTGCCTGTTGCTTAAAGCGCAGTATTGGGGTGGGAGTTACCCGATTTTCCAGGTGTTGTGTGTCTCAGTTCCCCTGGCTAGGAAAAGGGACTCCCTTCCCCCTTGCGCTTCCCAGGTGAGGCAATGCCTCGCCCTGCTTCAGCTCTCGCTGGTCGGGCTGCAGCAGCTGACCAGCACCGATCGTCCGGCACTCCCCAGTGAGATGAACCCAGTACCTCAGTTGAAAATGCAGAAATCACCGGTCTTCTGTGTCGCTCGCGCTGGGAGTTGGAGACTGGAGCTGCTCCTATTCGGCCATCTTGCTTAAAAGGTTTTTCAAAGCATAAAGGAGAGAAGCCATAAAATAAAAGTTGATCAACTTGGCTTCATAAAAATTTAAATATTATGAATGTAAACGAAAAGAAAAAAGTTTACAAACAAAATTTTAAAAATGGCCAGATGAGAAACGTGACATTTAATGAGAGAATTTTAATAAAATTCATATAGAGTGTTTTAATCTTTAACATTACATAATAAAGGCCATGTATAATCAGTTCACAGTTAACATATACTCAATGGTGAAAAGCTAAACACTTTCTCTTTAAGATCAGGATTAAGACAAGGGTGCCCACTCTCACGACTTCTATTCAACGTAATATTGGAAGTCCTAACCAGAGTGATTAGACAAGAAAAACAATAAAAGTCATCTGAATTAGAAAGCAAAAAGTAAAATTCTCTCTGTTTCCAGATGACATGAATATGTATGTATGTATATATATATATATACACACACACACACAAACACACACACACATATATCCCTAAAGACTCCACCAAAAAATTGTTAGAGTTAATTACAAATTTAGTAAAGTTGTAAGATACAAAATCAACATACAAAATTAGTTGGATTTGTATAGATTAACAATAAACTATCTGGAAAAGAAGTAAAGAAATGAATCTCATTTACAAAGCATCAAAAAATAAAATATATAAGAATAAATTTAACCAAGGAAGTAAAAGCTCTTTACACTGAAAAATGTAAGACATTGATGAAATAATTTGAGGAAAACATAAATAAATGAAAGTATTCTGTGTTCATGGATGAGGAAAACCAGTATCTTAAAAAGTCCATGCTATCCAAGTGATCTATAGATTCAACATAATACCTATCAGAATTATGACAGAGAATGGCATTTTTCAAAGAATAGAAAAAATCAATCTTAAAATTCATAGAGAACCACAAAAGACCTTGAAGAGCCAAAAGAATCTTGGAAAAAAAAAAAAAAAGAAAAACCTAGAGGCATCATGCTTTATAATTTCAAACTATATTACAAAGCTATAGCAATCAAAATAGTATGACACTGGCCTAAAATGGGCACCCAAATCAATGGAACAGATTTGAAATAAACTCGTGTGTACACAGTCAACTAATACTGACATGAATGCTAAGAATACATAATAGAGAAATTACCATCTTTTCAATAAATGGTCTTTGGAAAACTGAATATGCACATGCAAAAGACTGAGATTTAGTCCATATCTTACACCACTCACAAATACTAACTTGACATAGATTCACAGCTTAAATATAAGACATGAGACTGTACAATTTCTAGAGGAAACATAGAGAAAACACTCCTTGACATTAGTTTGTGTAATGATTTTTAAAAATATAACATCAAAAGCAAAAGCAAAAAAATAAGCAAAAGTAAATAAGTGGGCCTACATCAAATTAAAAGGCTTCTGCAAATAAAAGGAAATAATGAACAAAATAATAATAAACAAAATGAAAATATGAAGTGAAAGAAAATATTTGCCAACCATATATCTGATAGTTGGCTAATATCCAAAATATATAAGAAACTTGTAAAACTAAATAGCAAAGTCGGGCGGAGCAAGATGGCCGAATAGGAACAGCTCCAGTCTCCAACTCCCAGTGCGAGCGACACAGAAGACCGGTGATTTCTGCATTTTCAACTGAGGTACTGGGTTCATCTCACTGGGGAGTGCCGGACGATCTGGTGCTGGTCAGCTGCTGCAGCCCGACTAGCAAGAGCTGAAGCAGGGTGAGGCATCGCCTCACCTGGGAAGCGCAAGGGGTAAGGGAATCCCTTTTCCTAGCCAGGGGAACTGAGACACACAACACCTGGAAAATTGGGTAACTCCCACCCCAATACTGCGCTTTAAGCAAACAGGCACACCAGGAGATCATATCCCACACGTGGCCGGGAGGGTCCCACACCCACGGAGCCTTCCTCATTTCTAGCACAGCAGTCTGTGATCTACCGGCAAGGCAGCAGCGAGGCTGGGGGAGGGGCGCCCGCCATTGCTGAGGCTTAAGTAGGTAAACAAAGCCGCTGGGAAGCTCGAACTGGGTGGAGCTCACAGCAGCTCAAGGAAACCTGCCTGTCTCTGTAGACTCCACCTCTGGGGACCAGGCACAGTAAACAATAACAAGCACAGCAGAAACCTCTACAGACACAAACGACTCTGTCTGTTGGCTTTGAAGAGAGCAGTGGATCTCCCAACACGGAGGTTGAGATTTGAGAAGGGACAGACTCCCTGCTCAAGTGGGTCCCTGACCCCTGAGTAGCCTAACTGGGAGACATCCCCCACTAGGGGCAGTCTGACACCCCACACCTCACAGTGTGGAGTACACCCCTGAGAGGAAGCGTCCAAAGCAAGAATCAGACAGGTACACTCGCTGTTCAGAAATATTCTATCTTCTGCAGCCTCTGCTGCTGATACCCAGGCAAACAGGGTCTGGAGTGGACCTCAAGCAATCTCCAACAGACCTACAGCTGAGGGTCCTGACTGTTAGAAGGAAAACTATCAACCAGGAAGGACACCTACACCAAAACCCCATCAGTACATCACCATCATCAAAGACCAGAGGCAGATAAAACCACAAAGATGGGGAAAAAGCAGGGCAGAAAAGCTGGAAATTCAAAAAATAAGAGCGCATCTCCCCCGGCAAAGGAGCGCAGCTCATCGCCAGCAACGGATCAAAGCTGGACGGAGAATGACTTTGACGAGATGAGAGAAGAAGGCTTCAGTCCATCAAATTTCTCAGAGCTAAAGGAGGAATTACGTACCCAGTGCAAAGAAACTAAAAATCTTGAAAAAAAAGTGGAAGAATTGATGGCTAGAGTAATTAATGCAGAGAATGTCATAAATGAAATGAAAGAGATGAAAACCATGACACGAGAAATACGTGACAAATGCACAAGCTTCAGTAACCGACTCGATCAACTGGAAGAAAGAGTATCAGCGATTGAGGATCAAATGAATGAAATGAAGTGAGAAGAGAAACCAAAAGAAAAAAGAAGACAAAGAAATGAACAAAGCCTGCAAGAAGTATGGGATTATGTAAAAAGACCAAATCTATGTCTGATTGGGGTGCCTGAAAGTGAGGGGGAAAATGGAACCAAGTTGGAAAACACTCTTCAGGATATCATCCAGGAGAACTTCCCCAACCTAGTAGGGCAGGCCAACATTCAAATCCAGGAAATACAGAGAACGCCACAAAGATACTCCTCGAGAAGAGCAACTCCAAGACACATAATTGCCAGATTCACCAAAGTTGAAATGAAGGAAAAAATCTTAAGGGCAGCCAGAGAGAAAGGTCGGGTTACCCACAAAGGGAAGCCCATCAGACTAACAGCAGATCTCTCGGCAGAAACTCTCCAAGCCAGAAGAGAGTGGGGGCCAATATTCAACATTCTTAAAGAAAAGAATTTTCAACCCAGAATTTCATATCCAGCCAAACTAAGTTTCATAAGTGAAGGAGAAATAAAATCCTTTACAGAGAAGCAAATGCTTAGAGATTTTGTCACCACTAGGCCTGCCTTACAAGAGACCCTGAAGGAAGCACTAAACATGGAAAGGAACAACCGGTACCAGCCATTGCAAAAACATGCCAAAATGTAAAGACCATCGAGGCTAGGAAGAAACTGCATCAACTAACGAGCAAAATAACCAGTTAATATCATAATGGCAGGATCAAGTTCACACATAACAATCTTAACCTTAAATGTAAATGGACTAAATGCTCCAATTAAAAGACACAGACTGGCAAACTGGATAAAGAGTCAAGACCCATCAGTCTGCTGTATTCAGGAGACCCATCTCACACGCAGAGACATACATAGGCTCAAAATAAAGGGATGGAGGAAGATTTACCAAGCAAATGGAGAACAAAAAAAAGCAGGGGTTGCAATACTAGTCTCTGATAACATAGACTTTAAACCATTAAAGATCAAAAGAGACAAAGAAGGCCATTACATAATGGTAAAGGGATCAATTCAACACGAAGAGCTAACTATCCTAAATATATATGCACCCAATACAGGAGCACCCAGATTCATAAAGAATGTCTTCAGAGACTTACAAAGAGACTTAGACACCCATACAATAATAATGGGAGACTTCAACACTCCACTGTCAACATTACACAGATCAACGAGACAGAAAGTTAACAAGGATATCCAGGAATTGAACTCATCTCTGCAGCAAGCAGACCTAATAGACATCTATAGAACTCTCCACCCCAAATCAACAGAATATACATTCTTCTCAGCACCACATCGTACTTACTCCAAAATTGACCACGTAACTGGAAGTAAAGCACTCCTCAGCAAATGTACAAGAACAGAAATTATAACAAACTGTCTCTCAGACCACAGTGCAATCAAACTAGAACTCAGGACTAAGAAACTCAATCAAAACCGCTCAACTACATGGAAACTGAACAACCTGCTCCTGAATGACTACTGGGTACATAACGAAATGAAGGCAGAAATAAAGATGTTCTTTGAAACCAATGAGAACAAAGACACAACATACCAGAATCTCTGGGACACATTTAAAGCTGTGTGTAGAGGGAAATTTATAGCACTAAATGCCCACAAGAGAAAGCAGGAAAGATCTAAAATTGACACTCTAACATCGCAATTAAAAGAACTAGAGAAGCAAGAGCAAACACATTCGAAAGCTAGCAGAAGGCAAGAAATAACTAAGATCAGAGCAGAACTGAAGGAGATAGAGACACAAAAAACTCTCCAAAAAATCAATGAATCCAGGAGTTGGTTTTTTGAAAAGATCAACAAAATTGACAGACCACTAGCCAGACTAATAAAGAAGAAAAGAGAGAAGAATCAAATCGACGCAATTAAAAATGATAAAGGGGATATCACCACCGACCCCACAGAAATACAAACTATCATCAGAGAATACTATAAACACCTCTACGCAAATCAACTGGAAAATCTAGAAGAAATGGATAATTTCCTGGACACTTACACTCTTCCAAGACTAAACCAGGAAGAAGTTGAATCCCTGAATAGACCAATAGCAGGCTCTGAAATTGAGGCAATAATTAATAGCCTACCAACCAAAAAAAGTCCAGGACCAGATGGATTCACAGCTGAATTCTACCAGAGGTACAAGGAGGAGTTGGTACCATTCCTTCTGAAACCATTCCAATCAATAGAAAAAGAGGGAATCCTCCCTAACTCATTTTATGAGGCCAATATCATCCTGATACCAAAGCCTGGCAGAGACACAACAGAAAAAGAGAATTTTAGACCAATATCCCTGATGAACATCGATGCAAAAATCCTCAATAAAATACTGGCAAACCGGATTCAGCAACACATCAAAAAGCTTATCCACCATGATCAAGTGGGCTTCATCCCTGGGATGCAAGGCTGGTTCAACATTCGCAAATCAATAAACATAATCCAGCATATAAACACAACAAAAGACAAGAACCACATGATTATCTCAATAGATGCAGAAAAGGCTTTTGACAAAATTCAACAGCGCTTCATGCTAAAAACGCTCAATAAATTCGGTATTGATGGAACGTACCTCAAAATAATAAGAGCTATTTATGACAAACCCACAGCCAATATCATACTGAATGGGCAAAAACTGGAAAAATTCCCTTTGAAAACTGGCACAAGACAGGGATGCCCTCTCTCACCACTCCTATTCAACATAGTGTTGGAAGTTCTGGCTAGGGCAATTAGGCAAGAGAAAGAAATCAAGGGTATTCAGTTAGGAAAAGAAGAAATCAAATTTTCCCTCTTTGCAGATGACATGATTGTATATTTAGAAAACCCCATTGTCTCAGCCCAAAATCTCCTTAAGCTGATAAGCAACTTCAGCAAAGTCTCCGGATACAAAATTAATGTGCAAAAATCACAAGCATTCATATACACCAGTAACAGACAAACAGAGAGCCAAATCAGGAATGAACTTCCATTCACAATTGCTTCAAAGAGAATCAAATACCTAGGAATCCAACTTACAAGGGATGTAAAGGACCTCTTCAAGGAGAACTACAAACCACTGCTCAGTGAAATAAAAGAGGACACAAACAAATGGAAGAACATACCATGCTCATGGATAGGAAGAATCAATATCGTGAAAATGGCCATACTGCCCAAGGTAATTTATAGATTCAATGCCATCCCCATCAAGCTACCAATGAGTTTCTTCACAGAATTGGAAAAAACTGCTTTAAAATTCATATGGAACCAAAAAAGAGCCCACATCTCCAAGACAATACTAAGTCAAAAGAACAAAGCTGGAGGCATCACACTACCTGACTTCAAACTATACTACAAGGCTACAGTAACCAAAACAGCATGGTACTGGTACCAAAACAGAGATATAGACCAATGAAACAGAACAGAATCCTCAGAAATAATACCACACATCTACAGCCATCTGATCTTTGACAAACCTGAGAGAAACAAGAAATGGGGAAAGGATTCCCTATTTAATAAATGGTGCTGGGAAAATTGGCTAGCCATAAGTAGAAAGCTGAAACTGGATCCTTTCCTTACTCCTCATACGAAAATTAATTCAAGATGGATTAGAGACTTAAATGTTAGACCTAATACCATAAAAATCCTAGAGGAAAACCTAGGTAGTACCATTCAGGACATAGGCATGGGCAAAGACTTCATGTCTAAAACACCAAAAGCAACAGCAGCAAAAGCCAAAGTTGACAAATGGGATCTCATTAAACTAAAGAGCTTCTGCACAGCAAAAGAAACTACCATCAGAGTGAACAGGCAACCTACAGAATGGGAGAAAATTTTTGCAATCTACTCATCTGACAAAGGGCTAATATCCAGAACCTACAAAGAACTCAAACAAATTTACAAGAAAAAAACAAACAACCCCATCAAAAAGTGGGCAAAGGATATGAACAGACATTTCTCAAAAGAAGACATTCATACAGCCAACAGACACATGAAAAAATGCTCATCATCACTGGCCATCAGAGAAATGCAAATCAAAACCACCATGAGATACCATCTCACTCCAGTTAGAATGGCGATCATTAAAAAGTCAGGAAACAACAGGTGCTGGAGAAGATGTGGAGAAATAGGAACACTTTTACACTGTTGGTGGGATTGTAAACTAGTTCAACCATTATGGAAAACAGTATGGCGATTCCTCAAGGATCTAGAACTAGATGTACCATATGACCCAGCCATCCCATTACTGGGTATATACCCAAAGGATTATAAATTATGCTGCTATAAAGACACATGCACACGTATGTTTATTGCAGCACTATTCACAATAGCAAAGACTTGGAATCAACCCAAATGTCCATCAGTGACAGATTGGATAAAGAAAATGTGGCACATATACACCATGGAATACTATGCAGCCATCAAAAAGGATGAGTTTGTGTCCTTTGTAGGGACATGGATGCAGCTGGAAACCATCATTCTTAGCAAACTATCACAAGAACAGAAAACCAAACACCGCATGTTCTCACTCATAGGTGGGAACTGAACAATGAAATCACTTGGACTCAGGAAGGGGAACATCACACACCGGGGCCTATCATGGGGAGGGGGGAGCGGGGAGGGATTGCATTGGGTGTTATACCTGATGTAAATGACGAGTTGATGGGTGCAGCACACCAACATGGCACAAGTATACATATGTAACAAACCTGCACGTTATGCACATGTACCCTACAACTTAAAGTATAATAATAATAAATAAATTAAGAAAAAAAAAAAAACGAAATAGCAAAAAACAAAATCCAAATAAAAAATGAGCAAAGAATCTGATTGTACATTTCTCCAAAGAAGATACACAAATGGCCAATGAGCATGTACAAAATGCTAAACATCACTAATCATAGGAAAATTTCAAATAAAAACAACAGTGAGACATCACCTTATACATGTTAGGATGACTTTTATCTAACAGACAAGAGAGAATTGTCTTGCCAAACAGAGAATAGTACTGGCCAGGATGCAGTGAAAAGAATACCCTTGTGCAGTGTGGGAGAGATTGCAAATTGGTACAACCAGTATAGAGAGAGGTTCCTCAAAAATTTTAAAACAGAACTACCATTTGAACCATGAATCCCATTTCTGAGTAAGTATCCAATTGGAATAAAAATCACCATGTTGAAGAGGGATCAACACCCCCATGTTAATTGCAGCATTATTCACAATATCCAAGATGTGGAAACAAGCTATTTGTCTATTGAAAGATGAATAGATTAAGAAATTGTGGTGTATAGAAATGCAATGAAATATTATTCAGTCATAAAAAGGTGAATATTCTTCCATTTGCAATAATGTGGATAAACTTTAAAGGAATTATGCTAAGTTAAATACATAAGCCAGAGAACAACAAATACTGTGTGAACTCACTTATAGTTGGAGTCTAAAAGAGATGACATTGGCTGGTCACAGAGGTTCACACCTGTAGTCTCACCACTTTGGGAGACTGAGGCAGGTGCTGGGAAAACTGGCTAGCCATATGTAGAAAGTTGAAACTGGATCCCTTCCTTACACCTCATACAAAAATTAACATAAGATAGATTAAAGACTTAAATATCAGACCTAAAACCATAAAATCCCTAGAAGAAAACCTAGGCAATACCATTCAGGACATAGGCATGGGCAAACATGACTAAAACACCAAAAGCAATGGCAACAAAAGCCAAAATAGACAAATTGGGTCTAATAAAACTAAAGAGCTTCTGCACAGCAAAAGAAACTACCATGACAGTGAACAGGCAAACTACAGAATGGGAGAAAATTTTTGCAATCTACCCATCTGACAAAGGGCTAATATCTAGAATCTACAAAGAACTCAAACAAATTTACAAGAAAAAATCAAACAACCCCATCAAAGAGTGGGCAAAGGATATGAACTGATACTTTTCAAAAGAAGACATTTATGCAGCCAACAGACACATGAAAAAATACTCATCACTCGCCATCAGAGAAATGCAAATCAAAACCACAACGAGATGCCATCTCACACCAGTTAGAATGGCAATCATTAAAAAGTCAGGAAACAACAGATGCTGGAGAGGATGTAGAGAAATAGGAATGCTTTTACACTGTTGGTGGGAGTGCATATTAGTTCAACGATTGTGTGAGACCGTGTGGTGATTCCTCAAGGATCTAAAACTATCATTACCATTTGACCCAGCAATCCTATTATTGGGTATATACCCAAAGAATTATAAATCATGCTACTGTAAAGACTCATGCACACGTATGTTTATTGCGGCACTATTCACAAGAGCAAAGACTTGGAACCAACCCAAATGTCCATCAATGATAGACTGGATTAAGAAAATGTGGCACATATTCACCGTGGAATACTATGCAGTCATAAAAAGCATGAGTTCATGTCCGTTGCAGGGACATGGATGAAGCTGGAAACCATCATTCTCAGCAAACTATCGCAAGGACAGAAAACCAAATACCACATGTTCTCACTCATAGGTGGGAATTGAACAATGAGAACACTTGGACACAGAGCAGGGAACATCACACACTGGGGCCTGTTAGGTGGTGGTGTGCTGGGGGAGGGATGGCATTAGGAGAATTACCTAATGTAAATGATGAGTTGATGAGTGCAGCAAACCACCATGACACACGTATACCTATGTATCAAACCTGCACATTGTACACATGTACCCTAGAACTTAAAGTATAACAAAAAAAAGAAAACACATTATGTATTCTATTTTTAATTTACTGCTTTCTAGTAATTTTAGGATTTTAGTGAAACAAAAGAGCTATATGATTTTTGTAGTTTGTAAGTAAGTGTGCATTGCTCCAATGATAGCATTTCTAAGTCAATAATATCTTAAGAGTTATGTAAGCATAATGACACTTCTTAATTATATTTATGACTTCTTTATTGTTTATAACTGCCACTTATTCTATTAAACTCTAATGTAGAGCTCACAATTACATTTTCAACTATGAGAAAAGAAAACTATATTTTCTGATCACATGTTTGTGCTGATTTATTAGAACAAAATGTGACTGCAAGGCAGCACACTGAATAAAATTTCAGAAAGAACTTACAATATTTAGATATAAGAAAATGAATATTTCTTGATGTTTTAACCAGATTGACAAAAGACATAAATTTGTAATTCTTTGTATTTGTGTAAACCTGTTTAACCTCATTTTGCTTTTGTCCTCATTTGGCATTGGTTCTTTGTTTCATAATAAATTATATTATCTTTAAAATAATTGAATATTCGATACTCCTGAATGATTTTACAAAGCCTTTTTGACTGCTTTATCTCCCACTTCATTTCCTTTAATACCTACACAAACTGGGAACCACACAAAAATGGCATTGTTGCCTTGACATATTACCCTATTATAGACATCAATAATTCCCAAAGCCCATCCTCACTGTGGTGATTGAAATTTCCAGGATTATATCAATGGCACTTAAAAGATCTGCAAAAGTGATAGATTGTAAAGGTTGTACTTTAGCAATCTAATTTGGTGCCATAAGGACATGAAAAACTCACGAGTATATCCTGATAAGTAGTCCAACAACCTAGCTGACTTAAAAAAAAACAACTGCTGTCAGATGATTTTCTGAGGATGAGAATACTATTTGTGGTATTCAAAGGGAGAAGCAAGCTAAAATGAAAAATAACTTAGTGAACTATAAATAAACAACACACCATAGAATGATCTATAAATTTCATAGTACCAAACAGAGCATCACATTCACCATGTTTACTTAAGCTTATAAAGTAGGTAAAGTTTATATCTGGGTCATAGTAGGTACATTTCTCTTACAGATACATATTTGTATTTGATAAGTAAGATGCAGTCAGATACTTTCCAGAACTTTTCTATCTGACTTTAGTAATGAAACCACAGATATCAACAAATAAAGAGAAATGTTGAATCTCAATATTTTATGCCATTTATGGATGCCATTGTGTTCAAAAGAATATACCTATAAATTCTAAAAGAGGTATTGCTCATGTCTTCTATTTGATAACATTTTGTAAATTGAGCTCCTTTCATTAGGTTTTGAATCAAGGATTAGAATGACTCTCCCTTCAGTTTTGAACTATAAAAACAGCTTATTGGGCAACATATTGAATAACATCAAATATATCTATCAAATTTCAGCTTGCAGAATTAAGCGTTTGACACATATACTCAAATAACTATTATTAGAGTTCCAGATAATAGAAAAAGAATTTCCTTATACATTTCCTAAAAGATTATTGATGCTTCTATTTCTACACTGTTAAAACATGCACTGTTCAATCATCAAACTGAATATGATGACCATAAGATAAGTCATTATTCAGTCATACTCCTAAATATTCCAATTCCATAGTAAATGTTATTTTTTCTTTTTCACTGGCAATATGGAGGCAAGGAATTACAATTGTCCTTAGAGCATTCATACATAATTGAAATTGCTAACTTCATTGGATATCTAACTAGAAAAGTATCTACATCTGAAATAAAGTTTGGCATTTCTCTGGAAAGTGGTATACTGTGAGGTTTTCCACTTCAACTTTTTTACATTTCTACCATCAAATATTCCATAAAATTATTAAAAAGTGTTTTGAAGGAGATAAGTAATAAGATAGAATGATTTCTTATTGTATTTTTATTTCTCTTCATATAAGTGATATCAGTCTTACATAAGCATGTTTTAAAAAGAAGCATACAAATAAATAAATATATTTTATTATCTATAAGAGAATGCCAAAGATACAACATAGAATCATTTCATCTTCATACTTTTCAAATACAAGTGTTTACTTTTAATGAAATGTAAAGAGTATAGGTGGATTTTTTGAAACACAAAGGATAAATACTTGTAAATCATGTCATTTTCTAAAATCAGTATGAGTAAAATGCATGATGGCATATTGAAGTACTTGCTATTTACAAAAACAGACCCTACAGCTGAGTATTTTGAAGTGTAATGCTCTCAGAAATTGCAGGTACTCTAGTCCTTTTCTAAGCAGTCTCTTATAATTTCTATCACTGTCTATAAATACAACACATAAAAACTCCTTATTACAGAATGCTTTATTAACATCAGAAGACAGTCTTATGACACCATCTATGGTTGATTGATTTGCCTGAAAGTCACTTTAATACCGAGAAAGGAGATTATTCTTCTCTAGAAAGAATGACAGAATGTAATAAATCATTTCTTCCATCATCTTACATGGCAATGAAGTTAAGGCTATCAGTTGATAAGAACCTAAATCAAGAGATGATTCATTGTATAAAAAATGGAAAATGCAAAGATAGCTTTCTCATTTTGTGAAACTTCTTGTACTACAAATACACAATAACTAGAAATATGATGAAGTACTTGAAAATAATTTGAACTTGACTCACACTATTCCGAGCTCTTTGCCTTTCTATTAGAAGCTGCTTCGGATTCAGCATTAGATAACTGTCTTAATTCATTAGGGCTCCTACAACAAAGTATCTTAGACTGGGTAATTTATAAACAACAGAAATGTATTGCTTACAGTTCTAGAGGCTGGGATGTCCAAGGTCAGCTGATTCTGTGTCTGGTGGTGGCATACACTCTTCTCCAAAGATAGTGTCTTCTTGCTAATTTCTTACATAGTGTAAGGGCCAAACAAGCTTCTTTTGGCTTCTTTTATAGGGGTTCCAATCCCATTCATGTGGATCCTAGTCATGTCTTAAAGGTCTCTACCTCTTACTGCCATTAAAACAGGGATTAGTTTTCAACTTATGAATTTGGAGGCTGGGACGCTTTCAGACCATAGCAATGTTTCATAATGTTTTCTATCTGAAAGTATACTTACATAAATATAATAACTTATTAATATGTGTTTAGTGTCAATATTTTGTACAATTTAATAAGTGTCAGTATAATGAAATATTCACTGGATATTATCAATTTATTTATTATATGTAGAGGACTACGTGCTCGCAAATGAGACTTTCCGGATAAGTCCTGCTCTTGCAAACAAAGCAGGGCGTTGGGGGCTTGTTTATGTGTAAACATCTTGAAAATCCAGAAAGTCGGGGAAAGGTCAGAAAAACAACAATGTGTCTTGTGACTTGGTAACATTCCACAAAAGACTGTATAAAATAAAGCAGAGCACGCCATTCGAGGCGGCCGCCATGTTTGTCTTGTCTTGTTGTCTTGTGTGTTCATTCCTTTGTTTAGGAAACACGTGGACCCCAACAATTATACCTATTGAATACCGCACATTTTCAAATTTGTGACTGACCTTAAATAATTCCATCTTAAGTTCCAGTTATGTATTCTAAATCCAATTAATAGATCAAATTATCCCTTTACATTTTGATAAAAAATCAATTCATCTTTTTAAAATTATTTTTCCCATTGTATTTTAAAGATTCAGGTGCATAAGCATTTGATTAAAAATAAATAAACAAAGCCTAGAGAGAACACATTTAATTTTCAGAAGGCCTTTGACTTTCAATAAAATATCATTTCTAAAATTAAACAATAACTTTGATTTTATAAAATCCCTTGTCCAAATATCTAAGTTTATCTCTTTAAAACAGAAACAAATATAACTCACAATATACTATATCCTGACAGGTATTTTACACTGGTGGGCAAACTAGCTAAACCAGATGATACAGAAAATAAGTTTGCCTTTCCACACCAAGACCATGTTAAAAAGTTTTCAAAAAATGTGCATCATTTTGTATAATATAATCCTTATTTTCATATTCTTTCTAGTGGATATTTGATGGACCTAAACAATTGATGTTCTTGAAACTGAAATTAACGAAGTTTCACCCTGAATGACAGGCATAACAAATTGCCCATAATTTCAAGACTACCAATGGCAACTGCCATGGTTTCCCTCCAACAATTCTTTCACTTCAATTAATAGCCTGTTCTGCTATCAAAAGCTTCCACTCTCATTCCTAGACCCTTCAGAGATTGCATGGCTTGGTTTTATAAACTTTTGATAAGATCTGCTTCACTGAGTATTTAGAAAGTAAACCAGTATGATACTTCCCACCACACCATACTACACTTTGTCTCAATTCTTGCTGTGATTTACAGTATATAGAGCCCTGAAGTTGCTTCTCCAGTGATATAAGTTCTCACATTCCTCATACCTTATAGGGATTTCCTAGTATGAGCAGGGCTCTGTATTGTACAACCCCTTCAATTTCTACCAGCAGTACCTGAATTTAGAAATCCTTGAAATTTTGGCACAGCTTCCAATCTTTGTCATAAGTATCCTTTCGCCCTTCTGCCTGGAATAAGAGTCACTTGTATAGGAACACCTTATGTAACTATTCATCCTAACTTACTCAAATAATAGCTCTAATATCTTAGTTATTATTACAGTTCTGGGAAGTTTAGGTGGATCTTCCACAGACTTAAAAAATACAACACATATGACTGACCTTTCTTTGAGAGAGGGAGGCACAAAACATGAGCTAATCTATAGAAAGTGGAGAGAAATCTCAATTTTCTTAAGTTACAAAGTTTTATTTGCTTCCCTGTTGCTAAGACCAATAACACAGTACTTGATGACTAGCTGGATCTTGAAGTTGAAATGGCTGCTGGGAGCAGCCATAATAAAAACCTGGAGTTTCCAGAGTGAGGGGAAAAACATTGTAAGAATGCTTTCCAAAGTCCTGTGATTTGAATTTAAAAAAAGAGAGAGAGAGAGAAATTCTAAGAGATACCAGTGAGTTGGATTTACTTATTTACTGCTTCAGCTTTTAGGGAATATTATTCGTTTTTAACAGAGATTAAAAACAAGAGACTCACAAAGAAAGTGCTTGGTACTTCAGGGATTAAGAGATTCTAGATAGAACTTGGACTGACCTCTGGAAAACAAACCAAGATGGAACTCAGAAGTAAGCCCTAGAAAAGAGAAATGTGATAAAGATGAGATAAAAGAAAGGCATGTGAAAGAGCAGATGACTATAAAGAATCAACCTTTTACTTTAATCTTAAAATCATAAAGAGTCATATAGCTTGTATGAGCTCTAGGTTATTTGGCTTTAGACCAAAAAATTAATTACAGTAATTAGTCTGGGTGTTTACAAATTTCTTCCAATGTAATAGTGCTTCCTATACAAAGAGGACGTGTGATGAAATGCAAAAACTTTGAAATATGAGATGTTGGTCTCATTGAGTTAAGTGGAAGGATGGAATGTGCTGTCTTAAGACAAATGATTTAATTGAAAAACTGAGGTTTCATGGCCTATGAAAACGGAAAAAAAAAATTTCTCAAACCACGAAATGTTCAAAATGTTTCCACCAGTAATTTCACCCATTACTAAGGTAAAAGAAAGCAAAACAAAACAAAAAGGCAGGCAATGAACGTTTACAGCAAGCTGTATTTTAACTTACCTATGTGTCATCCTAAGACTTTCAGAATCGCAATATGCACCTAATATTGTACCTATGATCGAACCTCTAAAAGCACCATATTTCATCAGTAAAGAGTATCAAAAAGTTGCAATTTATACTTAGAAATTGCTGGAATATCATTACATTATTTGAGAAAGGAAAACTTGTTGGAAGAGATAATCATAAATTGCTTTGTTTAATGCACTTTTATTAATCAAAGTAATATCAACATTTAATTACGCAAAATAATAAAATTATCTAACCTGTCTATCACCAATGGTCTTAATAGGAACTGTAAGTATAGTTTCAAAGTGTAGCTCTGTCAGAGATAACTGATTCCTGCTCTAAAAGATATACAAAGAACCCTCTAAAACAGAGGAATTTTTCTTTTTTTAAGAAAAAACATTTTCCAAATTAACCTGATTTTTCTTATATCTCTAAATCTGTATGTTGCTCATTTATATTCATGGAAGTGGTTCTACATTTTATAAGGTTACTAATTAATAGGAGAGATTTGCCATTTTATGGTAACTCTCAAACTTTTAGATTTCACAGAGAAGAAAATGTCCAAAATAGTTTCAGAACACACAAAACTGCCAACCTTTTTGCAAATAACAATGTTTTTAAAATCAGACTAAAATTTGTTATAATTTCCTGAAATGACATTTTAACACTAAAAAGCATGAAGGACATAGTTTAAAGTTACCATTGTAGTATACCATGTTTACCAAAGAAGGAAAGTGTTAGTATGAGTTAAATGTTAAAAGAGCATGGGCTCTGGCATCAGAGCATGTTGGTTATTTTGTTTCCTTATAGATAAAACAAATAATCTACCTTATGTTTCTGTAAGTTAAAAAAAATCATGAAAATATCTTAGAACATAATTTGATGTAAAGTAAGTAGTAACTGTTTGCTGCTATAATCATCAACAACAGTCGCAACAAACTTGTGCAACTTAATATTAACTATGCAGAAAAGTCAATCAAATAGAATATCTTTATCCCTAAGTAACCTCATAGGTTTTTAAACACACACGCGCACACACACACACACACACACACACACACACACACACACACACGGCGGGGTGGAGTTATAATGAATCATTCAATCTCAGGCATAATTAGAGGATAATTAGGGGATAACATTAACTTTTTTCATTAAGGTCTCTTATTAATTCTACTTGGTGAAGACATGTGGCCAATATTACTTTCTCCTATTATAATTACTTAAATGAAGAACAACTACTACCAGCAATTATAGAAAGAAAACATCTTTGTTGGCCAGTTTCACTGGTTCAAGCATATGAATATACAGTTTCCTCCAAAAACATCCTAAAAGCAATTCCACAATAGTTTAAGTAAAAGTGGAGTGGTAATCTACAGCCTGATAAAAGGAAGATTAAAATACCTTTCTAACTGGTCTTGAGTTTATTTTGTTCCCTAATTCTGACCAATGCTGCATAACAACTGTTTCTATTATTTATATAACAAATTCTCATTTGGGAATCTATTATGTGCCTGGTACTTTTCTACTTTTTTACATGTTGAACACACAGCAGGGAACAAAACAGGTAACAGTCTCTGCCTTTATGGAGTATTATGTTAACTCCCATTGCACAATCCTATAATGGTTCTACATTGCCACAAAAGAACTTGAAAACAGGCTATTTTAAAATACAAAGAGGAGATAAAGTAAAAAAGAATAAAAAGCAATGAAGCACACCTGCAGAATATAGAAAATAGCATCAAAAATATAAATCTAAGTTAATGGCCTTAAAGAAGAGGTAGAGAAAGATATAGGGGTAGAAAGATTATTGAAGGGAATAACAGAGAGCTTCCCAAATATAGAGAAAGATATCAATTTCCAAGTAAGAGAAGGTTACAGAGCAACACACAGATTTAACACAAAGAAGACTACTTCAAGGCATTTAATAATCAAACACCCAAAGGTTAAGGATAAAGAATAGTTGCTAAAAGCAGCAAGAGAAAAGAAACAAATAACATACAATGGAGCTGCAATACATCTGGCAGACATTTTGGTGAACGCATTATGGGCCAGGAGAGAGTGGCATGACATATTTAAAGTGCTGAAGGATAAAAACATTTACCCTAGAATAGTATATCCTAAGAAAATGTTCCTCATACATGCAAGAAAAACAAATTCTTTCCCAGAAAAACAAAAGCTGAGTGATTTCATCAACTTCAAATCTCTCCTACAACAAATGCTAAAGGGAATACTCATCCAGAAAGAAAAGGACATTAATGAGAAATAAATAATCACCTGAAGGTAGAAAATTCACTGGTCATAGAATGACACAGAAAAACATAGAATAACACCAAAATTGTGGTGTGTAAACTTCTCTTACCCTAAGTAGAAAGACTAAATTATGAAAGAATCAAAAACAAACTACTTTCCAAGACATACTCGGTAGAACAAGATGTAAATAGAAACAAAAATAAAACTTAGAAAGACAGTGAACAAAATTAAGGCATATAGTTGTTATTAGTTTTCTTTTTGCTTGTTTATGCAGTAGTAAATTTTTACCAGGTTAAAATAATTGGTAACAAGGTGGTATTTACAAGCCTCATGGCAACGTTAAACCAAAAAAAAAATGCAACAGATACAAAAAAGTTAAAATAAAAAATTAAATTATATCACCAGAGGAAATCACCTCCACTAAAGGAAGACAGGAAGAAAAGAAAGAATCAAAGAAGACCAAAAAAAAAAAAAAAAAAAAAAAAAAAACCCAAACAAATAATGAAATGATAGAAATAAGTCCTTACTTATAAATAATAATATTGAATGTACATAAAATAAATTCTCCAATCAAAACACATAGACTGCATGAATGGATGAAAGAACAAGACCCATTGATCTGTTGCCTACAAGAAACACACTTTGCCTATAAAGAAACACATTGACTGAAAGTAAAGAGATGGAAAAAGATATTTCATACCCATGGAAACCAAGAAAAAGCAGAAGTCACTATACTTAAATCAGACTAAATATAGTTCAAGACAGAAACTATAAGAAAATAAAAAGAAGGGAGGGGACAAGATGGCTGAGTAGAAACAGCTCCAGTCTGCAGCTCCCACTAAGACAAACATAAATGGCAAATGAATTCTGCATTTTCAATTGGGGTACCCAGATTCTTTCATTGGGACTGACTAGGTGGTTGGTTCAACTCACAGAGAGCAAGAAAATTCAGGATGGTTCACCCAGAAGCTGCATAGGGCAATGGGACCTCCCACCCCTAGCCAAGGGAGACAGTGAGGGATTGTGCTACCTGCTCAGGGAATTACACTTTTCCCATGGATTTTTGCAACCTGTGGATCAGGAGATTTCCTTGTGAGCCCACACCACCAGGGCCTTGGGTCCCAAGCACAAAGCTCTGCAGACCCACCATGGCCACTCAGGTCTGTGGCTGCTAGGGCAGGCACTGAGATGCAGGATTTTTTGCATATTCCAGTGGCTCCTGGAACTCCAGTGAGGCAGGAGATCCATCCACACTTCTGGGAAGGGTGCTGAAACCAGGGAGCCAAGTGGCCTTTCTCAGTGGATCCCACTCCCATGGAACCTGGAAAGCTAGGACCCACTGACTTGGAATCCCCACTGGCCAGCAGAGAAGCCCTGAATCTGCCTAAGAAGACTGAATTACTGGGGAGAGGGGTGACTGCCATTACTGCAACTCTAGTCTGCAATTTTCCCCTGCCAGTGCGAGGTGAGCAGTTTGGACTGGGTAGAATTTCCCACAGCACAGCACAATAGCTGTGGCAGACTTGGCCAGACTGCTTTCTTAGGTGGGACCCAGGTTCCTCCCTCCTCACCAAGCAAGACTTCTCTGAAAGAATTTCAGCAACTCCATCCAGGGTTTAGAGATAGTATTCTCATCACCCTGGGACAGAGCACCTGAGGGGAGGGGCAGCCACAGTCTCAGGTTCAGTGGACTTAATCTTTCCTGCCTGCTGGCTCTGAAAAGTCCAGGCAATCTGGACAAGCGGGATTTCCCCAGGGCAGTGCACTCACTCCACCAAGGGACAGCCAGAGTACTTCCTTAAGTGGGTCCCTGATCCTGTGCCTCCTGACAGGGTGAGACCTCACAACAGTGGTCACCAGACACCTCATACAGGAGAGTTTTGGCTGGCATCAGGTCGATGCCCCTCTGGGATAAAACTTCCAGAGGAAAAATCAGGAAGCCATCTTTGTTGTTCTGCAACCTCCACTGGTGATACCCAGTGAACAGGGTCTGGAGTGAATCCTCAGCAAACTATAGCAGATATCCAGGAGAAGGACTTGACTGTTTCAGTGAAAACAAACTAACAGAAAGCAACAACAATAACAACATCAACAAAAAAGACCCCGCAGAAACCCCATCCAAAGGCCAACAGCCTGAAAGATAAAAGGCAGATAAGTTCACAAAGATGAGGAAAAAACAATGCAAAAACGCTGAAAAATCAAAAAGCCAGAATGACTCTTCTTCTCCAAGTGATCACAACACCTCTCCAGTAAGGGCAGAGAACTGGGCTGAAGCTGAGATGGGTGAATGGACAGAATTGGGCTTCAAAAAATGGGTAATAATGAACTTTGCTGAGCCAAAAGATTGTGTTCTAACCCAATGCAAAGAAGCTAAGAACCATGACAATAGATTACAGAAGCTGTTAACCAGACTAGCCAGTTTAGAGAAGAACATAAATGATCTGATGGAGCTGAAAAACACAGCAGGAGAACTTCATGATGCAAACACATGTATCAATAGTTGAATCGACCAAGTGGAAGAAGGAATATCAGAGCTTGAAGACTATCTTGAATCTTGCTGAAATAAGGCAGGCAGACAACATTAGACAAAAACAAATGAAAAGAAACAAACTAAACTTCTGAGAACTTTGGGACTATGTAAAAAGACTGAACCTATGACTGATTGGAGTACTGAAAGAGATGGGGAGAATGGAAATGGAACCAAGTTGGAAACACACGCTTCAGGATATCATCCAGGAGAATTCCCCCAACCTAGCAAGACAGGTCAACATTCAAATTCAGGAAATCCAGAGAAGCCCAATAAGATATTCCATGAGAAGTTCAACCCTAAGTCACATAATCATCAGATTCTCCAACGTTGAAATGAAGGAAAAAATGTTGAGGGCAGCCAGAGGGAAAGATCAGGTCACCTACAAAAGGAAGCTCATCAGACTCACACCAGATCTCTGAGTGGAAATCCTACAAGTCAGAAGGTATTGGGGACCAATATTTAACATTCTTAAAGGAAAGAATTTCCAACTCAGAATTTAATATCTGATCAAACTAAACATCATAAATAAAAAATAAATAAAACCTTTTCAGATAAGCAAATGCTGAGGGATTTTGTGACCACCAGGCCTACCTTGCAAGAGCTCCTGAAGGAAGCACTAAACATGGAAAGGAAAAACCATTACCAGTCATTACAAAAACACACTGAAGTACACAGACCAACACTATGAAACAATGACATTAACAAATTTTGCTGCTCTGCAAAATTAACCAGCTATCATCATGATGATAGGATCAAATTCACACACAACAATATTAACTTTAAATGTAAATGGGCTAAATGCCCTAATTAAAGGGCACAGGATGACAACTTAGATAAAGAGTGAAGACTCATAAAATGAGTAAGGGAGGATTTCCTTGTTTTCAATTGATTGGAATAGTTTCAGAAAGAATAGTACCAGCTCCTCTTTGTACCTCTGGTAGAATTCGGCTGTGAATCTGTCTGGTCCTGGACTTTTTTTGGTTGGTAGGCTATTAATTTTTGTCTCAATTTCAGAGGCTGTTATTGGTCTATTCAGGGATTCAACTTCTTCCTGGTTTAGTCTTGGGAGGGTGTATATGTCCAGGAATTTATCCATTTCTTCTAGATTTTCTAGTTTATTTGCATAGAGGTGTTTATAGATTCTCTGATAGTAGTTTGTATTGCTTCAAAGAGAATAAAATACCTAGGAATCCCACTTACAAGAGATGTGAAGGACCTCTTCAAGGAGAACTACAAACCACTGCTTAACAAAATAAAGCAGGACACAAAGAAATGGAAAACCATTCCATGCTCGTGGATATGAAGAATCTATATCGTGAAAATGGCCATATTGCCCAAGGTAATTTATAGATTCAATGCCATCCCCATCAAGCTACCAATGAGTTTCTTCACAGAATTGGAAAAAACTACTTTAAAGTTCATATGGAACCAAAAAAGAGCCTGCATCGCCAAGACAATCCTAAGACAAAAGAACAAAGCTGTAGGCATCAAGCTACCTGACTTCCAACTATACTACAAGGCTACAGTAACCAAAACAGCATGGTACTGGTACCAAAACAGAAATATAGACCAATGGAACAGAACAGAGCCCTCAGAAGTAATATCACACATCTACAACCATCTGATCTTTGACAAACCTGACAAAAAGAAGAAATGGGGAAAGGATTCCCTATTTAATAAATGGTGCTGGGAAAACTGACTAGCCATATGTAGAAAACTGAAACTGGATTACTTCCTTAATCCTTCTACAAAAATTAATTCAAGATGGATTAAAGACTTAAATGTTAGACCTAAAACCATAAAAACCCTAGAAGAGAACCTAGGCAATACCATTCAGGGCATAGGCATGGGCAAGGACTGCATGACTGAAACACCAAAAGCAATGGCAACAAAAGCCAAAATAGACAAATGGGATCTAATTAAACTAAAGAGCTTCTGCACAGCGAAAGAAACTACCATGACAGTGAACAGGCAACCTACAGAATGAGAGAAAATTTTTACAATATACCCATCTGACAAAGGGCTAATATCCAGAATCTACAAAGAACTTAAACAAATTTATAAGAAAAAAATCAAACAACCCCATCAAAAAGTGGGCAAAGAATATAAACAGACACTTCTCAAAAGAAGACATTTATGCAGCCAACAGACACATGAAAAAATGCTCATAATCACTGGCCATCAGAGAAATGCAAATCAAAACCACAATGATACCATCTCACACCAGTGAGAATGGCAATCATTAAAAAGTTAGGAAACAAAGGTGCTGGAGAGGATGTGGAGAAATAGGAACACTTTTACACTGTTGGTGGGACTGTAAACTAGTTTGATCATTGTGAAAGACAGCGGGGCAATTCCTCAAGGATCTAGAACTAGAAATACCCTTTGACCCAGCAGTCCGATTACTAGGTATATACCCAAAGGAATATAAATCATTTTATTATAAAGATACATGCACACAAATATCCATTAACAGAACTATTCACAACACTAAAAACATGGAATCAACCCAAATGCCCATTAGTGATAGACTGGATAACAAAAAGTGGTACATGTGCACCATGGAATACTATGCAGGCATAAAAAGGAATAAGGTCATATCTCTTAGAGCAACATGGATGAAACTGGAAGCCAGGATTCTTGGCAATCTAATGCAGGAACAGAAAACCAAAACACCACATGTTCGCGCTTACAAGTGGGAGCCGAGCAATGAGAACGCATTGGACACAGGGAGGGGAACAACACACACTGGGGCCTGTTGGGGCAGAGCATCAAGAAAAATAGCTAATGCAAACCGGGCTTAATACCTAGTCGATGGGTTGATAAGAGCAGCAAACCACCATGGTGCAAGTATACCTACTTGACAAACCTGCAAATCCTGCACAAGTACGCCAAAACTTATAATAAAATAAAATATTTTAAAAATAGAAAAAGCATCAAATAACCAATCTAATGATGCATCTTAAAAAATTAGAAAAGCAAAGAGAAAAAAAACCCTGAAAAATAAGCAACATAACATCTAAGAATGGTGGGACAACTACAGAAAAGGTAACATAAGTCGAATAGGTAAACCAAAGGATTAAGAAAGAGAGAAAGAAACAGAAGACACATAGTAAACAACAACAACAACAGAGAATTTCCCCCAAATTAATCTCAAACACCAACTCACAGATTCAGAAAGCTCAAAGAACAGCAAGCAAGATAAAAGACAAAAATAAAAAGAAGAAGAAAAAAAACGTATACTTCAGGGCATATTACATTCAAACTACTGTTAGTTAAACATAAATTTAAATTCCTAAAAGAAGCATTTGTGGGGAAATACCTCATCTTTAGAGGAGCAAATATAAGAAAGACATCCAACTTACCCTCAGAAACCGTGCAGGGAAGAAGAGAGTGGAGTAAAATATTTAAAATGCAGAGAATAAAAACCCATCAACCTGGAAATTTTTTCCCTTTGCAATTGTTTTTCAGAAATGAAAGATATATAAAGAACTTTCGAGCAATCAAAAATTGAAGATATTGGTTACTAGTAGATCTGCCTTGCAAGAATAATGATACATGTCAGAAACTGAACTCTACAATAAGAAGAGAATAAAAGAAGGAAAAAGTAAAGGTAAAATATTTTAAAAAAAACTTATTTTTCTCATTCTTAGTTGATCTAACAGATAATAGTTTATTCAAAATAATAACTGCAAAAATATGTTTAATTATGTATGCTTCTGCACATGTTTATTTATAGATGCTTCTGTATAGGTGAAATGAATGACATAAATAATAAAAGGGGTGGGAGAGAAAAAGTAAGAATTATTTTGTTATTATTAGGCACTTGTACTACTTGGGAAGTGGTATAGTGCTATTTGAAAGCAGCCTTGAATTAGTTGGTAATATATATTGTAAACTCTAGATAAACAACTAAGAAAAGTGAAAAAGAAGTATAAATGATGTACTAAAAAGTAAGAAAAAATGAAATCGTAGAAAATTCTCAATTAATACCAAGAAAGGTGGAAAGATGTAAGACAAATATTGAATCAAACAAGAGCAACAAATAGAAACAGTAAATATAACTATCAACTCAACTCTATTATAATCATGTTGAACATCAACATATAAATGCACCAATTAAAAGAAAGATATTGTCAGAGTGAATCAACAGACAAGACTCAACTCTATGTTGTCTATAAGAAATCCATTTAAAATGTAAAGACATATATAGATTAAAAGTAAGTGGATGGGGAACAATATACCATTTCTACACTAATTTTAAAAAGTGGAAGTAGCTATATTATTCTTACAGCAGACTTGAGAACATGGAAAATAATCAGGGATAAAAAGGGGCATTAAATAATAATAAAGGGGTCATTTCTCCAACAAAACAAAGCATTTTTTAATGTGTATGCATGTATTAGGCCATTCTTGCATTGCTATGAAGAAATATACTTGAGATTGGCCAGGTATAGTGGCTCACACTTGTAATCCCAGCACTTTGGGAGGATGAAGTGGATGAATCACTTGAGCCCAGGCATTTGAGACCAGCCTGGTCAACATGGCAAAACCCCATCTATACAAAAAAATACAAAAATTAGCTGGGCATGGTGCCGTGTTCAATTTGAGATGTTTATTAGATGTAAAATCAGTCCTTTTTATTCTGATATAAGGCATCATTTTATTATATGTTTGGTTCAACTTGTTTAGAGGAATTCATATCTGGAATTAATTCAGAAGTTATATATGAATATAATTTGATACATAAAATATTGCTTTATTTACAACTTATTTTCAAGACTAATGGAGGACAGTAATCAAGGTCAGATATGTGTAATTTTAAATGTTGGACCTTTGCATTACATTTTTTTCCAATCTTGCAAAGGTAAGTGTAGCGTATAGATAATTTTGTGGTTTTACTATAAAATATTTAGAAATATTTTATACTTAAGATCCAAATGTATACAACTTGATCCACTGAATAAATTTTCTGAAAAATATTTTGAGTGTTGTGGATGTTGTATATTAAATAAGGTATCCTGTTGAGTTTTTCATCGTTATTGCTGTAAGCTTGGAATAAGTCATCTTGGATTTTGTAACAACTGAAAAATATAATTTGACATTTTTAATACAAAGACCATAATCATATTTAAAGATGAACTTGAGCTCTATTAATTATATTAAACTATAGTCTGCCAATGAGCTACAGTCTAATTAATCATTTTGTCAGCTTTGCTTTCTGGAGATACTCAATGTAGATTTGAATAAATAAGAAGTGACTGACCCAGAAACCTTTAAATAATCTGAATAGAGATGGAGCAGCTGTAAAATATCATACCTGTAGTATATTCTTATAGCAGCACATTTATGCCCTTGTCAGCCACCCATCTTGAGTCATGGAACATATGCTCTGCCATTTTAAATATTCCAGTAAGGGAACAATGGGTAATTTTAAAAGTATTTTTAAAGTTTTAATGTTATATTAAACAAAAGTATTTTTAAGATAAACAGTTTTTACTCATAAGTTTTGTAGATGACATTGTTCTTTGATTGTCACATCAAAATATATCAAAATGCATGTTGTATCAAAGAAATGCAAAGTAGCAGATGGTATTCAAACGGCAGTAATGCTTCATAGTGAGATGAGTCATCATTTTTATTGGTCACTTTTAAGGAGTGCTTAGTTGCAAAAAAAAATCTTATGGGGTAAAATAAAAGATTTGTGTAGCTTAAAGATAATTTACGTAAGAAAAGCCACCACATGCTTTATTTAAGAATTACTATGCTTTAAATTAGCTATCTCTTTCGGTTTACGTGCGTGATTTACCAAAGCTCTGCAGTCTTGAGTTTCTCTTCTTGCTGTGCTGTCCTTGCCCATACATCATGGTTTACACTCAGAGCTAGGACTAAAAAACAACTGCACTGTTTGTCAGCCGGAAACCAATATGCTTTATTATTAGTCAATTTACAGGTGCAAGAATTTTATCTCAGAATGTAATATTTATTCCAATAAGTCCCTTGAGAACAAAAATTAGGACTATTTTGGGAATTAACTATTGAACTATAGTGCTGAGAATTAAAAACTAAGAATTTTTTTTTCTTTTTTCTATAACAAAACTAAGCCAACTAGAGTCAGCTTAATTTTCATGACCATAGCTCAACCATCTGCAGTGGTCACGTATTAGGACCTAAAAATACTGTGCTTTCTATGCAGATAGGAAAGAATTTGTCCCAAGTATAGGCCCAAATATATTTTAAAATCCTGAGAAAAGTCTCCAGCATAAAGTGTAAACAATTGAATGGGGATTTAATTAATTTGCCTACGAAATTGCAGTCCCGGTTTTAGTGTATTGTGCAGTGCCTTGATGATGCTGGCTATTTGTTTTCAACATAACATCTTATGTTTTAAGACTTTTATAGCCGGGCATGGTGGCTCAAGCCTGTAATCCCAGCACTTTGGGAGGCTGAGACGGGCGGATCACAAGGTCAGGAGATCGAGACCATCCTGGCTAACACGGTGAAACCCCGTCTCTACTAAAAAATACAAAAAATAGCCGGGCGAGGTGGCGGGCGCCTGTGGTCCCAGCTACTCCGGAGGCTGAGGCAGGAGAATGGCGTAAACCCGGGAGGCGGAGCTTGCAGTGAGCTGAGATCCGGTCACTGCGCTCCAGCCTGGGCGACAGAGCCAGACTCAGTCTCAAAAAAAAAAAAAAAAAAGACTTTTATAATGAAAATATGAGAAATCTTTTATGGAAGAAAAAATAACCTAACAAAAAGTATAAGTTATTAAGAAAATTAAGACCGAGTCCAAACATCCTGATAAAAAAGTAAAATAAAAATCCATCTGATGAATGTTCCCCAAATTCCAGCTGTTTGAATATATATCCAGTTGACTGAATTTGTTCACTGACCTTCTGAATGCCTGCTAATGTACAGCCTCAGGGTTTCAGGCTTTTATGCCTCCTGAATATCCTGCCAAATGCTTGCATCTTTGTTGTACCAAATACACCCTTGGCTTAGAGGAACAAACCAAAAACTATTGTTTCTTATTAACTTTCAGAAACATATTTTACTTTTTTGTTGCTACCAAATGTTTTCTTATCTATTATAGCTGTTAAAAATACTTCAGAAAAAGTTAAGTTCACATGAATGTAAAAGCTAATTTATTTCTGTTAAAACTGACCATCTTGTTGAATCCTCTTTTTAATAACAAACATAAGATGGTGCTGAAAGATCCCAGTTGGGCAACGAGTGTCTAAATAGGCATCAATTGTTTTAGAAAATGCTTCATGTCTGAAACAAGTGCTGAAGGTATTTTCTTCCATACTCGGCTACTATTTACGTGTACCATCAAGTCCCATAACTGCATGTGCATCCTGAGCACCATATCATAATGAACAGTCATCTATTGAAGATATGGCTTGGACAAATATTTCAGTTTCTTATGTAAACTAACCCTCGTATCAACGGCCTTCTAATGAGCTAACGTTAGTTCTTGGAACTGCCTTTCCTAAACTCTGTACTTCTTTTGTCAACCTCTGTATCAACGTTCAGAGTCTTCTGGAAAGAATGCAGTCCTTTGGCTTCCATAAGTATTTGCACTTAGTGATAGAAAAAAGTACACTGGTTTTATCTCAGTCCTCCCACTGTAGAAAATTACCGTTTGGGATTTAACATAAAACAAAAAGGGCAGGCCTATTTTCTGTTAGCTGCTCAATGCCACCTGAATTTTTGATGTGTACTGAAGATATTGCAAAGTTAGAATTCCTAGAAAATGGTGAGGGGATTATTTCAAATTATTCAGAAATTATGCAAATTCTGTCTCTCTGTTTGTGTGTGTGTGTACACACATGTGCGTGTGGCATATGAAATATATTAGAATTGAAATTATTGAGATTTCTTCATCACATAAAATGTCTTCCCATTAATTTGCTGTTGTTCTTACTTTCTTTGCTGACATGCTCTTGCTTTCTTTGTATTTCCTAATTCAATCATTGAATGCTTTCAACGTTAAACATCGTATCAGAGAAATATATTGTATGCTAATTTTTAACATCCGACTAAGCTTTTTAGCAATAGTGGAATAGCATTGCTTGAAGAATGTGGCATATAAAGCATCACTGCCACTGCCATGCTCCCTCTGAGTATGAAGGAGAGTAAATTGTGTTGCCATTAATAGGGAGGTTGCTTTGTGTTTGACTGACTAGTGAAAGATAATTTGCAGTTGACTTACTCTGAAGGAAAGACTTGTTGATTTGATCGCACACTTATAGCTGTAGGTAGAGGATGATAGATTTTTCTATCATTGTGAGAAACTGCAACCTATATGCTTGCTGGTAGATTTGTTTGATTCATCTACTTAACAACTAGCAATGAAAGCTTTATTTGGGACAGTTCTAAAGATTTCAATCCCAGAGGCCCACAAACTCTTAATTTTTCTGTACGTAGTCAATTTTGCTTCAGTTTTAAAGTTAACGATTCTGGTGTTTGTTTATTCACAGAAGGGCAGTATCCATTATTCTTCATACAAGCTCACTCTGAGTGATTCTGCTTAAAGATAGATGTTTATTATAATCCCTTTTTAACAATACTGTAATCCTTTTATAATAGCTTGGAAAAAATTATTTTGCATATCATTATTTTGCAGTTTTATTTCATAAAATAAGAAGGAGAGATGGTTCTGTTTCTATCCAAATTTTCTCCCATTATTAAAACTAGCCATTTAGTAAAAAGAAAAATTCTATAGTTGAAAAATCTAAAATAGTTTCACAGACTGAAAGCAAATTGATCAATGTTTCATTTTAGGGAGAAAAATGTTTACTTATTTACAGAATTTTCTAGATAGTTTCTTAAATTTTAATATTTGTGGTAACATACTAGTTGTATATATTTATGGGGTACATGAGAAACTTTGATACTTTGATATGTGCAATGCATAATTTCATCATAGTAAGTAGGATAGCCATCCCCTCAAGCATTTATCCCTTGTGTTACAAACAGTCCAATTACACTATTTAAGTTATTTTAAAATGTACAATCAAATGATTTTTACTGTAGTTACCATGTTATGCTATCAAATAATAGGTATTATTCATTCTTTCAAATTACTTTTCATACCCATTAGCCATTTCCACTTTCGTCTCCTCCCTGCGCTACCCTTACCAGCTTCTGGTAACTATCCTCCGACTCTCTATCCTGGGAGTTCAATTGTTTTAATTGCTAGCTCCCACAAGTGAGTGTGAACATGCAAATTTTGTCTTTTGGTGCTGGTTTATTTCACTTAACGTAATGACCTCTAGTTTCACCCATGTTATTGCAAATGACAAGATGTTACTCATTTTTATGGCTGAATAGTATTCCATTGTGTGTATTTACCACATTTTCTTTATCCATTCATCTGTTGCTGGACGCTTCGGTTGCTTCAAATCTTGGCTATGGGAATCATGCTGCAACACACATAAAAGTGCAGATATACCTTTGATATATTAATTTCCTTTCTTTTGGGTATATACTAAGCAGTAGGATTTCTTGATCATATAGTAGCTCTATTTTTAGATATTGAGGGAACCTCGAAACTGTTCTCCATAGTGGTTGTAATAATTTACCTTTTGACCAATGGTGTACAAGATTTCCCTTTTCCACACATTCTCAGCAGCATTCAACACTGGATACAAAACATTTTAACTGGTGCAAAATGATATATCACTGTAGTTTTAATCAGCATTTATCTGATGATCAATGATGTTGAGCACCTTTTCGTATGGCTGTTTGCCATTTGTAGGTATTCTTTTGAGAAATGTCTATTCAAGTATTTTGCCAAATTTTAAGTCAGATTATTAGATCTTTTCTTAAAGAGTTTTTTGAGTTCCTTATATATTCTGATTATTAGTCCCCTGTGAGATATGTAGATTGAAAATATTTTCTCCCATTCTGTGGGTTGTTTCTTCGCTCTGTTGACATTTCCTTTGCTGTGCATAACACATTTTAAGAGAAATTACATAAACCTAAATTTTGAATATATTTTATCCCAATGCTTTTTATATTACTCCCTCCACTCTACTTATTTATACCTTATTACGTATGTTGTGGTAGATGGTGTTATGGCGTTATTGGGCCTTATATTTTACTGCTCCTTGTGTCTACACAATTTGCCATGCAACTTTGCAGTCTCTCCAAAAGACAACAACAAAAAAGGTAGCATGTGCTTCTTAGTCCCTTTACTTTGGTCTGTGGACTGTGAAATGCTATAGACGATAGTGGAATGTGAGTCGATTCATGACAGTGTGATAAACTTGAGTTTCCTCTAGACTTTAAGAAACCTCGCATGCTTCTGTTTTTAGTTTTGCAACTTGGTACTTACCGTAAAAGTCTGTCAGAAATCTGGGTAATAGTTATTTCATCAGCCTGGCCCTCAGGGTGAAATAAATGGAATGGAAAAGCATCGAATACATAGTTAAGGTCCCAAGCCCAAGTAGGTACACAACTTGCAGAAGAACTACCCTGCCAAGCCAATCCTAGATCAACTGACTTCCAGCCAATTGTGGATATGTGAGAAATAAATTATTATTGTTATATTCCGCTGAGATTTTAAAGTTGTTAGTTATGCAGCAATGAGTGCCTGATGCATGCATAACACTATGCGATAAATTTTACAAATTTTTCTGTGCACAGTCTTCACTCCCTCCCTGCCCCTACACCATTACGCCATGGATATTCACAAAGAAAGATCTTTGGACCGCTTATTGAGAGCCAAGTACTGAGAAGTCCTTTACATATATCAACAATTTTAATTTTCCCAACATCTCTAAGAGGCAGCTACACTTATTATCACCTCTATTTTACAGATGAAATCAATGCTTAAGCAGATTCAATACTTTTTCTGTGGTCACCCAAGGAGTATGGGATGAACATGAAAAAGCAAACCCAAATATAATAAGAATTCTGGAATTTATTTTATGTGTGACTTTAAGTTATTGGCCAGCTTTGAGTTGAGTCAAGTCGAGGTATTTGCTTAATATTTTAATGATTGGATTTTACTTGTTCATTTGTTTGTTTTACTTTTAAACTAAGTGTAAGACTTTCTTCTTTAACCCCAATGAAGAAAGAGTGGCTGAGTTTGCCCTCCTACCTTAAACAACTGGAATACTGGACAACATATATGAATCAACTGTTTTTGGACATTATACAATAGGCAGCCCAAGATTGTGGTCTTAGAAAAGATGCAAACAAATAAGGTAAACCCTATTTTTGCCCTGAATTTCTTCCTGGAGTTACATTCTGAACCAGAGATTCCAGGGACATATCACAAGTACAGCATGGCTGTCCTGCTGAGTCCAGGAGAGATAGATCAGAGTCCAGGGTATGTAAGTTTACAGAAAGTTATAAAGCAGCAATCCAGAGAAGAAGCTATGGAGAAAATAATATACACATATCTATATAGGGTTACTCTTGAGCCTTTACTTAATAGGAAGATGAGAATGAGTAAGATAAATTCCCACAATATTGGGCAGAAAGTAATTTGGAAGCTACAGTTTAATGGTTGCTAGAGTTCACAGGAGTTCGTGAGTTTTTTCAAGATCCCCCCAATCAGAGCGGAGCATACTCAGTGATTACTCAGGATATTCACTAGAAACCCTAGAATGGTCATTCCAAAGTATGGAAGCTAAACTATCAATAGAGAAAAGGCTATTTTGTGCCTATTCTAAAAGTCTTAAAAGCAAGCTTTTAGTGGATTAAACTACATTGTAATTAAATATCAACCAAAACAAAGCTTAACACTCTTTAGTGGTAGACAAAAAAAAATTTTTGAGATACAGAACAATGTAACATTCACAACATCGAGCATCTAATCAAAATCTACTAGCCATGCTAAAACAAAGAAATCATTAACTCATAACAGAGTAAAAACCAATCAATAGAAATAGACCAAGATGGCCCATGCCTGTAATCCCAGCACTTTGGGAGGCTGAGGTGGGTGGATCACTTGAGATCAGGAGTCTGAGACCAGCCTGACCAACATGGTGAAACCCTGTTTCTACTGAAAATAAAAATTAGCTGGGCATGGTGGCGAACGCCGGTTATCCCAGCTACTTGGGAGGCTGAGGCAGGAGAATCACTTGAATCTGGCAGGCAGAGGTTGCAGTGAGCCAAGATCACACCATTGCACTCCAACCAGGGCAACAAGAATGAAACTCCATCTCAACAAAACAAAACAAAACAAAACAAAACAAAACAAACAAACGAAAAACCAAGATATGATTACATTTAAGTAATTGGAGCCTTTTTTTCTGTTTCATTTTTAGAGATGGGGTCTTGCTCTATAGCCCAGGCTGGATTGCTGTGGTGCAATCTTAGCTCACTGCACCCTCAAACTCCTGGACTCAAGTGATCCTTCTACCTCAGCCTCTCAAGTAGCGGAGATTAAAGGCAGACACACTGTAACCAGCTACTTTATGTTCAGAAACAGGGTCTTGGTATGGTTCCATACTTTATGTTCAGAAACAGACTTGTCTTGAACTCCTGGCCTCCAGTGATTTTCCCACTTCGGCCTCTCAAAGCACTGAACTGAGCTACCTTTGCCCAGACTAACTGGAGACTTTTGATCAACTTTTGATGAGTTTTCAGAATTATTTCATGCAAACCGAAAATATGCCCTGACATGTTTATACTGTTTGAAACATATTGAAGTTGTTTTTAAGTTAGTAAAATCATTACTCATAAATGAACCATTGGTGCTTGTGTGAGCCTTAAGCCTGGCCAAACGTTCTCAGGTTAAAAATAATAAATGAACACCACTTTGGTGAGGATATCTTTTAGAAAAACACCTTTGGCCTACAAATATCAATCACCTAAGCCCTTTTCAGTAATAGAATTGTGGGATGTTGGGGCCACACTTCAAAAAATTTATCATCCAGGTAAATTAGAAAGACTAATATTCTAGAAAAAATAATGAACAATTCAGTGTCAATTATATGTTAATGTTAAATTATTTCATACAGATTGGATTACTGGGTTGGAAATCACAGACAGACTAAAACATGTCCTGGGCTTTAAAAAATGTTTAGGATCATGGTAGATCTCTGCTGAGACAATAACATTTTAGTTGAGCAAAACAATGTGAGTAAAACAATGCAGGGTTATTATGATGTTTTAAAATTAGTAGTAGATCCTGCTATTTGCAAGGAAGAATTTTAAAAGTATATTGAAAAATAAATTTATTATAATTTTTCCTGAATCCAAATGTTCTTGAAATTTGGGCATGTGGCTTTTGAACTTATTCATCATATCAGAGCAAAAATGTTAATGAACTGAAGTGGGCAATATTTACTTATATGCAAATTTGAGCACAGAATTAAATTACTGGCATAAAACAATGTGTCTACAGATAATTAAAAGACTTAAAAAACTATTTTGATTGCATTTACCAACCTTTTTAATCATGGCATAATAAGCAAATGATTAGGAAATAAACTACTATAATGGTTAAAATGCAATTGTTTACAGGCATATCTCAGAGATATCGTGGGGTAAGTTCCAGATCACCATGATAAAGTGAATATCATACTAAAGCAAGTCACATTATTTTTAAAGTTTTCCCATGCACATAAAGGTTACGATTACACATTACTGTAGTCTATGAAATATACAATAGCATTATGTCTAGGAAGCAACGTATATACTGTAGTTTAAAAAAAAAAACAGACAAAAATAGCCAACAGATATATGAAAAAATGCTCATCATTAATCATCAGGGAAATGCAAATTAAAATCATAATGAGATATCATCTTACCTTGATTAGAATGGCTATTATTAAAAAGAAAAAACAACAGATGTTGGTGAGGACGCCGAGAAAAGGGACCTCTTATACACTGTTGATTGGAATGTAAATTAGTACATCCTCTATGGAAAAGAGTATGGATATTTCCTTAAACACTAAAGTAGAAGTACCATACAATCCCACTACTGAGTATTTATCCAAAGGAAAGCATATCAAGATATTTAAGGGATACTCACCCTTCTATGCATTGCAGTACAATTTATAATAGCGAGGGTATAGAATCAATCTAAGTGTTCATCAATGGATTAATGGATAAAAAAGATATGCTTTATATACACAATAGAATACTATTTAGCCATAAAAATTGAAACATGCCATTTGCAGCAACATGGATAAAACTGAAGTCATTATGTTAAGTAAAATAAACCACGCACAGAAAGACAAATATCACATGTTCTTCCTCATGTAGGAGCTAAAAGAGCTGAACTCATGGAGATAGAAGCATAGAATGATAGATACCAGAGACTGAGAAGAGTGCATGGGTGGCTGAGGGGAAAATGAAGAGAGATCAGTTAACAGGTACAATCATGCAGATGGAATGAACACATCTAAATAGCAGAATATGGTGATTATAGTTAAAAACAATCAGAGTATGATATATTTCAAAATAGCTAGAAAAGAGGACGTTAAATGTATTCAATACACAGAAATGATAAATATTGAGATGATGAGTACCCTACATACTCTGATTTAATCATTATGCATTCTATGCATGTAACATAATTTCACAGGCACTTCTTAAATATGTACAAATGTAATGTATCAAAAAAATTAAAAATATTTATTGCTGAAACACGCTCATGATCATATGAGCTTTCATGTAATTATAATACTTTTGCTGGTGGAGGGACTTGCTGTTGGAGGACTGTGACTTCCTATCAGTGCTGACGGATCACAGTTGTGGTTATTGAAGGTTGGAGTGTTTGTGGCGATTGTTTAAAATAAGACAGCAATGCAGTTTGCTGCATCAATTGACTCTTCCTTTCATGAAATATTTCTCTGTAGCATGTGGTGATATTTGATAGAACTGTTAGGAACGGTATAAGTAGATATGAACACCAGACATCTTGAGCTTGTGGGCAACAACTTACCAATAAAAACTTAAAATGGTGAACTTTGATCTTGCTCTGGGGACATGTCCAGGCATGCACAGTAAGAGAAGTAAGGGACAAAATGGCAAAGTTTTGCCTTCCTCCGGGAGCATGTCCAGGCATGAGCAGTAAGGGGCAAAATGGTAGAATTTGACCCATGTATTACATTCCTCTGGGAGCACTAGTTCAGTAGGAGAAAGACCCCCCAAGAAAGCATGTGCATAATTTCAACCTCCATATGGTGCATGAGACCCCTCCCAGATACTGGCAAGGCACTGTGCATGTTTTGATTAGCCAACAGCTTTCTCAGAGGGAGAGATGACAGGAAATAGTATTATAAATCTAAAAGAGCTCTGAGCTAACAATCAAGCAAGTCACTCAATCCTTTAAGTTGTTTGCTTGGTTTCTTCCAAGTGTAGTTTTCTTTGCTTCAATAATCCCTTGTTTCTGCCTTAAATCAACTTTTTTCTCTTGACCAAATTATTTCTCCCAAGAAGACAAGAATTGAAGATTGTGTACCCCACCCAGAGTTGCCACCAGTAACATTTAATTGCCATGACTCCCATGACTCAGATTGCTGCCTCTTGGTAAGACCCCTCTGTGCCTCAACTTCCTCAATTGAAGGCACCTAACTCTGCTTACATGGAGTCTTCTTTCTCTAATTTTCTCACTCACTAACCAGCCTCCACAACAAGGACTGGAGATCTTCATTTTCTTAACTAAAACTGGCGTCTCCACAATAAGTCTGAACGCTGTTCTGCTTATTTTTTTCTGCAGACTGTGAGATGGCCTTGGGGACAAATTAGCTGCTTCTCTACTTTTGCTTTATGTATCACATGACTTTTTCTCTGCGTAACACTGGGAGGACCATGACTCCACCAACTCCCTATTACCTATTATGCATTTCTAATTCCTGCTACACTATTAAGACCAGGTTTTCCAGTGGCTCTTGAGGCGATTTGTTCACCTCCATAGGGCATCTGTCTGTAGCCCATTAATATTGTCTCCCATCTCCCTTCCACGGTTATCCCTACTTTGAGAAGAGGGACAATTCTTTCTCTAGCTTTTGTGGTCAACCGTCCCAAACTCCTTGGCCCTCTGGTGATTTCTCCTCTATGTCAAGAATGCCAATAAGCATTGTCCTTTTTGTTCTGAGCACTGATTTTTGTGAATGCACAAAAACATTTCACAAATGTCTTTTCTTTCTCTCCCATTCCCACCAATCTCAGATAAATTGCCCTGCTTTTCAAATACTTGTTTTGCATGCTGCCCCAAGAATCCACATAGGGTTTCAGGCTAGCGCCTGGAACGGGGGTCTCATCACTCTGACTAGTGCCTTATCCTGCTGTGGATGAGGTAGCATCCAAGATGCAAGACAAAGTCTCCTCTTTCCTTTCCTCTCCTCAAGCGGAAAGAAAGGGTCTCTTCTGGAGCCATGAGCTGTGCAGCCTGGGATTCGGAGAGTGGTACTGCCATCACTCCCTTGGTGGCCCCAGCTGTTGCTTCAGTATGTTGCATTCCCTCTCAATCCACTGTCTCGTGGCCTAGTTCAGGTTTGCTTGGAGACACAGTGTGCTGTAGTCCTTGCTAGTGAGATTTGGAAGCACTCAAGTTTAGACTACCGGGATTTGTGATTCCCTTTTGGCTAGGGCTGGTTTGAATGCTCCCTTCATGGGCGAGCATCAACTGAGTTTGGTCATGTGTTTCCGTCTGCTCTTTCAGGGTAGCACTGAGTTCACTGTCTCACAATAGCTGTCTTTTCTCTCCCCCAGCATTCAGAGATGCTCTCTGCACCAGGCCACGGCCTTTAGGGGTGTGGGAAGGGTGTTGGCAGTTCAGGACTTTTTAAATTATCTCTTCAATTTTTTTTATTAGCGATATGAATTTAATACCAGGCACTATAAGTGCTTACCTGATTTTTGGTACTTATGAAGGTTGTTTTTTGTTTTGTTTTGTTTTTGCTTTTTTGTTCTGTGTGGATTTTGATTTGGTATATTTCTTGGGGGGGTGGAGATGATCAGTGAAGCTTTTGTGTTCAGCCACCTCATTTAACCTCTGATTCCAGCTGGACCTTTTCTGCCATCATCAGGGTAAATACTCAGGGCCTATTTATAAACCTTCATAGCCTGGAGGGAAGACCTTAATCCTTGTAAAGCTTTTAACGCAGACTTCATCATCATAGCTATGCTTAGCCACCTGCTCCAGGACTCTCCATTAGGAGGCCTTGGACACTTACCTGCTGAATACCTTCTGATATTTCTCTTCCAGAAGCCGAAGGGAAAAACTGCCTCTTCTTGTACAGGCCAAATTAAAAAATGTCACCCCGGGCTCCTCCTCCTATTTATGCCACTCCCAGACCTTTGGAATTGACCTTACCCTACTCTGGGCTCCTTATTTCTCCCTGCCCATTACAGGAGGTAAGAGACCCAATCAGACCCATCCAGGTCCAGGTCCAGGTCCCATTTTCCATGCAGGACCTTTGGCAAGTTAGGAAAACCTAGGAAAGTTCTTGGAAGACCCCAAAAAGCTAAAGGAGGGCTTCCAATTTTCTTTTAACATTTAGATTATCTTGGATGAACATCAATTTTGGAGGGGAGAAGCCCTCAAATGAGAGAAAACAGATACTGTGAAAGCAGCAATTTATTGTGAGGATGACATACACCTGGTAAATCCTACCCACACTGAAGGGACTACAGTTGTTTCCCAGCGAAACCCCAGTTGGGACTACTATACCCAAGTGGGAATATGGGCCAGCAGCCATATCCTCCTAATAGAGGCAGTAAAATAGAGTAAGTTCAACGCTACAAACCATAATAAAATACGCACAGCACATAAGAGGCCAAATGAAATTTTTTGCATTGCTCTGATGCTATTTATTACTATTTCTGCCACCTATATCTTTTTTTATTATTACACTTTAAGTTCTGGGGTACATGTGCAGAACGTGCAGCTTTGTTACATAGATATACACCTGCCATGGTGGTTTGCTTCACCCATCAACCTATCATCTATATTAGGTATTTCTCCTAATGCTATCCTTCTCCTAGCCCCTCACACTCCAACAGGCCACAGTGTGTGATGTTCCCCTCCCTGTGTCCATGTGTTCTCATTGTTCCACTCCCACTTATGAGTGAGAACATGCAGTGTTTGGTTTTCTGTTCCTATGTTAGGTTGCTGAGAATGATGGTTTCCAACTTCATCCATATCCCTACAAAGGACATGAACTCATCCTTTATATGGCTGCATAGTATTCCACGGTGTATATGTGCCACATTTTCTTTATCCAATCTATCATTGATGGGCATTTGGGTTGCTTCTAAGTCTTTGTTGTCATGAATAGTTTCACAATAAACATACATGTGCATGCGTTTTTGTAGTAGAATGATTTATAATCCTTTGGGTGTATACCCAGTAATGGGATTGCTGGGTCAAATGATATTTCTGGTTCTAGATCCTTGAGGAATTGCCACACTGTCTTCCATAATGGTTGAACCAATTTACACTGCCATCAACTGTATAAAGCATTCCTATTTCTCCATGTCCTCTCTAGCATCTGTTGTTTCCTGACTTTTTGATGATCATCATTCTAACTGGCTTGAGATGGTATCTCATTGTGGTTTGATTTGCATTTCTCTAATGATCAGTGATGATGAGTTTTTTTTCATATGTTTGTTGGCTGCATAAATGTCTTCTTTTGATAAGTGTCTATTCATTTCCTTCGCCCACTTTTTGATGGGGTTGTTTGTTTTTTCTTGTAAATTCGTTTACGTTCTGTATAGATTCTGGATATTAGCCCTTTGTCAGATGGATAGATTGCAAAATTTTCCTCCTATTGTTGTTCACTTTGATGATAGTTTCTTTTGCTGTGCAGAAGCTCATTAGTTTAATTAGATCCCATTTGTTAATTTTGGCTTTTGTTGCAATTGCTTTTGGTGTTTTAGTCATGAAGTTTTTGCCCATGCCTATGACCTGAAAGGTATTGTCTAGGTTTTCTTCTAGAATTTTTATGGTTTTAGGTCTGACGTTTAAATCTTTAATCCATCTTGAGATAATTTACGTATAAGGTGTAAGAAAGGGGCCCGTTTTCAGTTTTCTGCATATGGCTAGCCTGTTTTCCCAAAACCATTTATTAAATAGGGAGCCCTTTCCCCCATTGTTTGTTTTTATCTGATTTGTCAGAGATCAAATGGTTGTAGATGTGTGGTGTTATTTCTTTTTCTTTTTTTTTTTTTAATCTTTTTTTTTATTATTGTACTTTAAGTTCTAGGGTACATGTGCATAACGTGCACGTTTGTTACATATGTATACATGTGCCATGTTGCTGTGCTGCACCCATCAACTCGTCATTTACATCAGGTATAAATCCTATGCAATCCCTCCCCCCTCCCCCCTCCCCATAATAGGCCACGGTGTGTGATGTACCCCTTCCCGAGTCCAAGTGATCTCATTGTTCAGTTCCCACCTATGAGTGAGAACATGCGGTGTTTGGTTTTCTGTTCTTGTGATAGTTTGCTAAGAATGATGGTTTCCAGCTGCATCCATGTCCCTACAAAGGACACAAACTCATCCTTTTTGATGGCTGCATAGTATTCCATGGTATATATGTGCCACATTTTCTTAATCCAATCTGTCACTGATGGACATTTGGGTTGATTCCAAGTCTTTGCTGTTGTGAATAGTGCTGCAATGAACATATGCGTGCATGTGTCTTTATAGCAGCATTATTTATAATCCTTTGGGTATATCCCCAATAATGGGATGGCTGGGTCATATGGTACATCTAGTTCTAGATCCTTGAGGAATCGCCATACTGTTTTCCATAATGGTTGAACTAGTTTACAATCCCACCAACAGTGTAAAAGTGTTCCTATTTCTCCACATCCTCTCCAGCACCTGTTGTTTCCTGACCTTTTAATGATTGCCATTCTAACTGGTGTGAGATGGTATCTCATTGTGGTTTTGATTTGCATTTCTCTGATGGCCAGTGATGCTGAATATTTTTTCATGTGTCTGTTGGCTGTATGAATGTCTTCTTTTGAGAAATGTCTGTTCATATCCTTTGCCCACTTTTTGATGGGGTTGTTTGTTTTTTTCTTGTAAATTTGTTTGAGTTCTTTGTAGGTTCTGGATATTAGCCCTTTGTCAGATGAGTAGATTGCAAAAATTTTTTCCCATTCTGTAGGTTGCCAGTTCACTCTGAAGGTCGTTTCTTTTGCTGTGCAGAAGCTTTTTGGTTTAATTAGATCCCATTTGTCAATTTTGGCTTTTGCTGCCGTTGCTTTTGGTGTTTTAGACATGAAGTCTTTGCCCATGCCTGTGTCCTGAATGGTACTACCTAGGTTTTCCTCTATGGTTTTTATGGTATTAGGTCTAACATTTAAGTCTCTAATCCATCTTGAATTAATTTTCGTATAAGGAGTAAGGAAAGGATCCAGTTTCAGCTTTCTGCTTATGGCGAGCCAATTTTCCCAGCACCATTTATTAAATAGGGAATCCTTTCCCCATTTCTTGTTTCTCTCAGGTTTGTCAAAGATCAGATGGCTGTACATGTGTGGTATTATTTCTGAGGACTCTGTTCTGTTCCATTGGTCTATATCTCTGTTTTGGTACCAGTACCATGCTGTTTTGGTTACTGTAGCCTTGTAGTATAGTTTGAAGTCAGGTAGCGTGATGCCTCCAGCTTTGTTCTTTTGACTTAGGATTGTCTTGGAGATGCGGGCTCTTTTTTGGTTCTATATGAACTTTAAAGCAGTTTTTCCAATTCTGTGAAGAAACTCATTGGTAGCTTGATGGGGATGGCATTGAATCTATAAATTACCTTGGGCAGTATGGCCATTTTCACGATATTGATTCTTCCTATCCATGAGCATGGTATGTTCTTCCATTTGTTTGTGTCCTCCTTGATTTCACTGAGCAGTGGTTTGTAGTTCTCCTTGAAGAGGTCCTTTACATCCCTTGTAAGTTGGATTCCTAGGTATTTTATTCTCTTTGAAGCAATTGTGAATGGAAGTTCATTCCTGATTTGGCTCTCTGTTTGTCTGTTATTGGTGTATAAGAATGCTTGTGATTTTTGCACATTAATTTTGTATCCCAAGACTTTGCTGAAGTTGCTTATCAGCTTAAGGAGATTTTGGGCTGAGACGATGGGGTTTTCTAAATATACAATCATGTCATCTGCAAACAGGGACAATTTGACTTCTTCTTTTCCTAACTGAATACCCTTGATTTCTTTCTCTTGCCTGATTGCCCTAGCCAGAACTTCCAACACTATGTTGAATAGGAGTGGTGAAAGAGGGCATCCCTGTCTTCTGCCAGTTTTCAAAGGGAATTTTTCCAGTTTTTGCCCATTCAGTATGATATTGGCTGCGGGTTTGTCATAAAGCTCTTATTATTTTGAGGTACGTTCCATCAATACCGAATTTATTGAGCGTTTTTAGCATGAAGGGCTGTTGAATTTTGTCAAAAGCCTTTTCTGCATCTATTGAGATAATCATGTGGTTCTTGTCTTTTGTTCTGTTTATATGCCGGGTTATGTTTATTGATTTGCGAATGTTGAACCAGCCTTGCATCCCAGGGATGAAGCCCACTTGATCATGGTGGATAAGCTTTTTGATGTGCTGCTGAATCTGGTTTGCCAGTATTTTATTGAGGATTTTTGCATCGATGTTCATCGGGGATATAGGTCTAAAATTCCCTTTTTTTGTTGTGTCTCTGCCAGGCTTTGGTATCAGGATGATGTTGGCCTCATCAAATGAGTTAGGGAGGATTCCTTCTTTTTCTATTGATTGGAATAGTTTCAGAAGGAATGGTACCAGCTCCTCCGTGTACCTCTGGTAGAATTCAGCTGTGAATCCATCTGGTCCTGGACTTTTTTTGGTTGGTAGGCTATTAATTATTGCCTCAATTTCAGAGCCTGCTATTGGTCTATTCAGGGATTCAACTTCTTCCTGGTTTAGTCTTGGAAGAGTGTAAGTGTCCAGGAAATTATCCATTTCTTCTAGATTTTCCAGTTGATTTGCGTAGAGGTGTTTATAGTATTCTCTGATGGTAGTTTGTATTTCTGTGGGGTCGGTGGTGATATCCCCTTTATCATTTTTTATTGCATCTATTTGATTCTTCTCTCTTTTCTTCTTTATTAGTCTTGCTAGTGGTCTGTCAATTTTGTTGATCTTTTCAAAAAACCAACTCCTGGATTCATTGATTTTTTGGAGGGTTTTTTGTGTCTCCATCTCCTTCAGTTCTGCTCTGATCTTAGTTATTTCTTGCCTTCTGCTAGCTTTCAAATGTGTTTGCTCTTGCTTCTCTAGTTCTTTTAATTGTGATGTTAGAGTGTCAATTTTAGATCTTTCCTGCTTTCTCTTGTGGGCATTTAGTGCTATAAATTTCCCTCTACACACAGCTTTAAATGTGTCCCAGAGATTCTGGTATGTTGTGTCTTTGTTCTCATTGGTTTCAAAGAACATCTTTATTTCTGCCTTCATTTCATTATGTACCCAGTAGTCATTCAGGAGCAGGTTGTTCAGTTTCCATGTAGTTGAGCGGTTTTGATTGAGTTTCTTAGTCCTGAGTTCTAGTTTGATTGCACTGTGGTCTGAGAGACAGTTTGTTATAATTTCTGTTCTTGTACATTTGCTGAGGAGTGCTTTACTTCCAATTATGTGGTCAATTTTGGAAGAAGTGTGATGTGGTGCTGAGAAGAATGTATATTCTGTTGATTTGGGGTGGAGAGTTCTATAGATGTCTATTAGGTCTGCTTGCTGCAGAGATGAGTTCAATTCTTGGATATCCTTGTTAACTTTCTGTCTCGTTGATCTGTCTAATGTTGACAGTGGAGTGTTGAAGTCTCCCATTATTATTGTATGGGAGTCTAAGTCTCTTTGCAAGTCTCTAAGGACTTGCTTGATGAATCTGGGTGCTCCTGTATTGGGTGCATATATATTTAGGATAGTTAGTCCTTCCTGTTGAATTGATCCCTTTACAATTATGTAATGGCCTTCTTTGTCTCTTTTGATCTTTGATGGTTTAAAGTCTGTTTTATCAGAGACTAGTATTGCAACGCCTGCTTTCTTTTGTTCTCCATTTGCTTGGTAAATCTTCCTCCATCTCTTTATTTTGAGCCTATGTATGTCTCTGCGTGTGAGATGGGTCTCCTGAATACAGCAGACTGATGGGTCTTGACTCTTGATCCAGTTTGCCAGTCTGTGTCTTTTAATTGGAACATTTAGTCCATTTACATTTAAGGTTAATATTGTTATGTGTGAACTTGATCCTGCCATTATGATATTAACTGGTTATTTTGCTCGTTAGTTGATGCAGTTTCTTCCTAGCCTAAATGGTCTTTACATTTTGGCATGTTTTTGCAATGGCTGGTACCGGTTGTTCCTTTCCATGTTTAGTGCTTCCTTCAGGGTCTCTTGTAAGGCAGGCCTAGTGGTGACAAAATCTCTAAGCATTTGCTTATCTGTAAAGGATTTTATTTCTCCTTCACTTATGAAACTTAGTTTGGCTGGATATGAAATTCTGGGTTGAAAATTCTTTTCTTTAAGAATGTTGAATATTGGCCCCCACTCTCTTCTGGCTTGTAGAGTTTCTGCGGAGAGATCTGCTGTTAGTCTGATGGGCTTCCCTTTGTGGGTAACCCGACCTTTCTCTCTGGCTGCCCTTAAGATTTTTTCCTTCATTTCAACTTTGGTGAATCTGGCAATTATGTGTCTTGGAGTTGCTCTTCTCGAGGAGTATCTTTGTGGCGTTCTCTGTATTTCCTGGATTTGAATGTTGGCCTGCCCTACTAGGTTGGGGAAGTTCTCCTGGATGATATCCTGAAGAGTGTTTTCCAACTTGGTTCCATTTTCCCCCTCACTTTCAGGCACCCCAATCAGACGTAGATTTGGTCTTTTTACATAATCCCATACTTCTTGCAGGCTTTGTTCATTTCTTTGTCTTCTTTTTTCTTTTGGTTTCTCTTCTCGCTTCATTTCATTCATATGATCCTCAATCACTGATACTCTTTCTTCCAGTTGATCGAGTCAGTTACTGAAGCTTGTGCATTTGTCACGTATTTCTCGTGTCATGGTTTTCATCTCTTTCATTTCGTTTAGGACCTTCTCTGCATTAATTACTCTAGCCATCAATTCTTCCACTTTTTTTTCAAGATTTTTAGTTTCTTTGCGCTGGGTACGTAATTCCTCCTTTAGCTCTGAGAAGTTTGATGGACTGAAGCCTTCTTCTCTCATCTCGTCAAAGTCATTCTCCGTCAAGCTTTGATCCGTTGCTGGCGATGAGCTGCGCTCCTTTGCCGGGGGAGATGCGCTCTTAATTTTTGAATTTCCAGCTTTTCTGCCCTGCTTTTTCCCCATCTTTGTGGTTTTATCTGCCTCTGGTCTTTGATGATGGTGATGTACTGATGGGGTTTTGGTATAGGTGTCCTTTCTGTTTGATAGTTTTCCTTCTAACAGTCAGGACCCTCAGCTGTAGGTCTGTTGGAGATTGCTTGAGGTCCACTCCAGACCCTGTTTGCCTGGGTATCAGCAGCAGAGGCTGCAGAAGATAGAATATTTCTGAACAGCGAGTGTACCTGTCTGATTCTTGCTTTGGAGGCTTCCTCTCAGGGGTGTACTCCACACTGTGAGGTGTGGGATGTCAGACTGCCCCTAATGGGGGATGTCTCCCAGTTAGGCTACTCAGGGGTCAGGGACTCACTTGAGCAGGGAGTCTGTCCCTTCTCAGATCTCAACCTCCATGTTGGGAGATCCACTGCTCTCTTCAAAGCTGTCAGACAGAGTCGTTTGCATCTGCAGAGGTTTCTGCTACTTTTGTTGTTATCTGTGCCCTGTCCCCAGAGGTGGAGTCTACAGAGACAGGCAGGTTTCCTTGAGCTGCTGTGAGCTCCACCCAGTTGGAGCTTCCCAGCGGCTTTGTTTACCTACTTAAGCCTCAGCAATGGTGGGCGCCCCTCCCCCAGCCTCCTTGCTGCTTTGCTGCGATATAGCAGACTGCTGTGCTAGCAATGAGGGAGGCTCCCTGGGCGTGGGACCCTCCCGGCCATGTGTGGGATATTATCTCCAGGTGTGCCTGTTTGCTTAAAGCGCAGTATTGGGGTGGGAGTTACCTGATTTTCCAGGTGTTGTGTGTCTCAGTTCCCCTGGCTAGGAAAAGGGATTCCCTTTCCCCTTGCGCTTCCCAGGTGAGGCGATGCCTCGCCCTGCTTCAGCTCTCGCTGGTCGGGCTGCAGCAGCTGACCAGCACCGATTGTCTGGCACTCCCTAGTGAGATGAACCCAGTACCTCAGTTGAAAATGCAGAAATCACCGGTCTTCTGTGTCGCTCGCGCTGGGAGTTGGATACTGGAGTTGTTCCTGTTTGGCCATCTTGCTCCGCACCCCCGTGTGGTGTTATTTCTGAGGCCTCTGTTCTGTTCCATTGGTCTATATCTCTGTTTTGGTACCAGTACCGTGCTGTTTTGGTTACTGCGCCTTGTAGTGTGGTTTGAAGTCAGGAAGCATGATGTCTCCAGCTTTGTTCTTTTTGCTTAGGATTGTCTTGACAATGTGGGCTCTTTTTTGGTTCCATATGAAATTTAAAGTAGTTTTTTCTAATTCTGTGAAGAAAGTCAGTTGTAGCTTGATGGGTTTAGCATTGAATCTATAAATTACTTTGGGCAGTATGGCCATTTTCACGATATTGATTATTCCTATCTATGAGCATGTAATATTTTCCCATTTATTTGTGTCCTCTCTTATTTCCTTGAGCAGTGGTTTGTAGTTCTCCTTGAAGAGGTCCTTCACATCCCTTGTAAGCTGTATTCTCTTTGCAGCAATTGTGAATGGGAGTTCACTTATGATTTCTCTGTTTGTCTGTTCTTGGTGTATAGGAATGCTTGTGATTTTTGCACATTGATTTTGTATCCTGAGACTTTGCTGAAGTTGCTTATCAGCTTAAGAAGATTTTGGGCTGAGACAATGGGGTTTTCTAAATATAAAATCATGTCATCTGCAAACAGAGACATTTTGACTTCCTCTTTTCCTATTTGAATACCCTTTATTTCTTTCTTTTGCCTGATTGCCCTGGCCAGAACTTCTGATACTATGTTGAACAGGAGTGGTGAGAGAGAGAGGGCATCCCTGTCTTGTGCCAGTTTTCAAAGGGAATGCTTCTAGCTTTTTCCCACATAGTATGATATTGGCTGTGGGTTTGTCATAAATAGCTCTTATTATTTTGAGATATGTTCCATCAATATCTAGTTTATTGAGAGATTTTAGCATGAAGGAGTGTGAATTTTGTCCAAGGCCTTTTCTGTATCTATTGAGATAATCATGTGTTTTTTGTCTTTGTTTTGCTTATGTGATGGATTACGTTTATTGATTTGCATATTTTGAACCTGGCTTGCATCCCAGGTATGAAGCCAACTTGATCATGGTGTATAAATTTTTTGATGTGCTGCTGGATTCAGTTTGCCAATATGTTATTGAGGATTTTTGCATTGATATTCATCAGAAATATTGGCCTGGATTTTCTTTTTTGTTGTGTCTCAGCCAGGTTTTGGTATCCGGATGATGCTGGCCTTATAAAATGAGTCAGGGAGGATTTCCTCTTTTTCTATTGTTTGGAATACTTTCAGAAGGAATGGTACTAGCTCCTCTTTGTAGTTCTTGTGGAATTCGGCTGTGAATCTGTCTGGTCCTGGACTTTTTTTGGTTGGTAGGCTATTAGTTACTGCCTCTATTTCAGAACTTGCTATTGGTCTATTCAGGGATTCGACTTCTTCCTGGTTTAGACTTGGGAGAGTGTATGTGTCCAGGAATTTTTCTCTTTCTTCTAGACTTTCTAGTTTATTTGTGTAGAGGTGTTTATAGTATTATCTGATGGTATTTTGTATTTCTGTGGGATTGGTGGTGATATCCCCTTTATCATTTTTTGTGTCCATTTGATTCTTCTCTCTCTTCTTCTTTATTAATCTGGCTAGAGGCTATCTTTTTTTGTTGATTTTTTCAAAAAAACAGCTCCCATATTCATTGATTTTTTGAAGTGTTTTTCGTGTCTCTATCTCCTTCAGTTCTTCTCTGATCTTAGTTATTTCTTGTCTTCTGCTAGCTTTTGAATTCGTTTGCTCTTGTTTCTCTAGTTCTTTTAATTGTACTATTAGGGTGTCAATTTTCTATCTTACTTTCTCCTGTGGGAATTTAGTGCCATAAATTTCCCTCTAAACACTGCTTTAAATGTGTCTCAGAGATTCTGGTATGTTGTGTCTTTGTTCTCATTGGTTTCAAAGAACATCTTTGTTTCTGCCTTCATTTTGTTATTTACCCAGTAGTCATTCAGGAGCAGATTGTTCAGTTTCCATGTAGTTGTGTGGTTTTGAGTGAGTTTCTTAATCCTGAGTTCTAATTTGGTTGCACTGTGCTCTAAGAGACTGTTTATTATGATTTCTGTTTTTTTTTTTTTTTTATTTGCTGAGGAGTGTTTTGCTTCCAACTATGTGGTCTGTTTTAGAATAAGTGTGATGTGGTGCTGAGAAGAATGTATATTCTGTTTATTTGGGGCAGAGAGTTCTGTAGATGTCTCTTAGGTTTGCTTGGTCCAGAGCTGAGTTCAAGTCCTGAATATCCTTGTTAATTTTCTGTCTTGTTGATCTGTCTAATATTGACAGAGGGATATTAAAGTCTCCCACTACTATTGTGTGGGAGTCTAAATCTCTTTGTCAGTCTCTAAGAACTTGTTTTATGAATGCGAGTGCTCCTTTATTGGGTGCATATATATTTAAGATAGTTAGCTCTTCTTGTTGGATTGATCCCTTTACCATTATGTAATGCCCTTCTTTGTCTCTTTTGATCTTTGTTGGTTTAAAGTCTGCTATATCAGAGACTAGGATTGCAACCCTTGCTGTTTTTTTGCTTTCCATTTGCTTGGAAAATCTTCCTCCATCCCTTTATTTTGAGCCTATGTGTTTCATTGCATATGAGATGGATCTCCTGAATACAGCACACTGATGGATCTTGACTCCTTGTCTAATTTGTCAGTCTGTGCCTTTTAATTGGAGCATTTAACCCATTTACATTTAAGGTTACTATTATTATGTGTCAATTTGATCCTGTCACTATTATGATAGCAGGTTATTTTTCCCATTAGTTTATGCAGTTTCTTCATAGTGTCAATGGTCTTTACAATTTGGTAAGTTTTTGCAGTTGCTGGTATTAGTTGTTCCTTTCCATGTTTAGTGTTTCCTTCAGGAGCTCTTGTAAGGCAGGAATGGTGGTGACAAAATCTCTCAGCAATTGTTTGTCTTTAAAGGATTTTATTTCTTTTGATGAAACTTAGTTTGGCTGAATATAAATTCTGGGTTGAAAATTCTTTTATTTAAGAATGCTGAATATTGGCCCCCACTCTCTTCTGGCTTGTAGGGTTTCTGCAGACAGATCCACTGTTAGTCTGATGGGCTTCCCTTTGTGGGTACCCTGATCTTTTTCTCTGGCTGCCCTTAACGTGTTTTCCTTCATTTCAACTATGGCGAATCTGATGACTATGTGTCTTGGGGTTGCTCTTCTCGAGGAGTATCTTAGTGGTGTTCTCTGTGTTTCCTGAATTTGAATGTTGGCCTATCTTGCTAGGTTGGGGAAGTTCTCCTGGATAATATCTTGAAGAGTGTTTTCCAACTTGGTTCCATTCTCTCCGTCACTGTCAGGTACACCAAACAAATGCAGATTTGGTGTTTTCACACAGTCCCATATTTCTTGGAGGCCTTGTTCTTTCCTTTTCATTCTTTTTTCTCTAATCCTTTCTTCTCACTTTATTTCATTAAGTTGATCTACAATCTCTGATATCCTTTTATCTGCTTGATAGATTTGGCTATGGATATTTGTGTATGCTTCATGAAGTTCTTGTGCTGTGTTTTTCAGCTCCTTCAGGTCATTTATGTTCTTCTCTAAACTGGTTATTCTGGTTAGCGATTAATCTAACCTTTTTTCGAGGTTCTTAACCACCTTGCATTGGGTTAGAACATGCTTCTTTAGTATGGGGGAGTTTGTTATTACCCACCTTCTGAAGCCCACCTCTGTCAATTCGTCAAATGCATTCTCTGTCCAGTTTTGTGCCCTAACCTGTGAGGAGTTGTAAGCCTTTGGAGGAGAAGAGATGTTCTAGTTTTGGGAATTTTAAGCCTTTTTTCACTGGTTTCTCCTCATTTTTGTGGATTTATCTACCTTTGGTCTTTGATGTTGGTGAACTTTGGATGGGGTCTCTGAGTGGATGTCCTTTTTGCTGCTGATGCTTTTTCTTTCTGTTTGTTGGTTTTTCTTTTAACAATCAGGTCCCTCTGCTGCAAGTCTGCTGGAGTTTGCTGGAGGTCCACTACAGACCCTGTATGCCTGGGTATCACCAGAGGAGGGTGCAGAGCAGCAAAGATTGCTGGACAAATACGAACAGCTCTGGTCTGCAGCTCCCAGAGAGATCGATGGAGAAGACGAGTTATTTCTTCATTTCTAGTGGAGGTACCCAGTTCATCTCACTGGGACTGGTTGAACAGTGGGTGCAGCCCACGAAGGGTGAGCTGAAGCAGAGTGGGGCATTACCTCACCCAGGAAGTGCGAAGGGTCTGGGAATTCCCTCCCCCAGCCAAGGGAAGCTGTGAGGGACTGTCCTATGAGGAACGGTGCACTCTGGCCCAGATACTGTACTTTTCTCATGTTCTTTACAACCCGCAGACCAGAAGATTCCCTACTGTGCTTACGCCACCAAGGCCCTGGGTTTCAAGCACAAAACTGGCCACAGCGAGGTAACTGCAGTTTATTTTCATACCCCAATGGCACCTGGAATGCCAGCGAGACAGAACCATTCATTTCCCTGGAAAGGGTGCTGAAGCCAGGGAGCCAAGTGATCTGTCTTGGCAGGTCCCATCCCCACAGAGTCCAGCAAGTTAACATCCACTGGCTTGAAATTCTCACTGCCAGCACAGCCATCTGAGGTTGACCTGGGATGTTCGAGCTTGGTGGGGGGAGTGGTGTCTGCCATCGCTGAGGCTTGAGTAGGCAGCTTCACCCTCACAGTGTAAACAAAGCCTCTGGGAAGTTCAAACTGGGCAGAGTCCGCTGCAGCTCAGCAAGGCTGCTGTGACCAGACTGCTTCTCTAGATTCCTCCTCTCTGGGCAGGGCATCTCTGAAAAAAAAAGGCAGCAGCCCCAGTCAGGGGCTTGTAGATAAAACTCCCATCTCCCTGGGACAGAACACCTGGGGGAAGGGAGGTGGCTTCATCAGACTTATACATCCCTGCCTGACAGCTCTGAAAAGAGCAGCAGATCTCCCAGCATAGCATTCGAGCTCTGCTAAGAGTCAGACTGCCTCCTCAAGTGGGTCCCTGGCACCCGTGTCTCCTGTTTGGGAGACACCTCCCAGTAGGGACTGACAGGCACCTCATACAGAAGAACTCTGGATAGCCTCTGGCAGGTGCCCCTCTAGGACGAAGCTTCCAGAAGAAGGAACAAATGAAAATGTTGTAGCCTTTATCATAAAGCTACAGGAAACCCTTATTAAGAACATCGACTTAAACCCAGAATCCCCTAAGGAACAAGTAGTCCTAAAGGATCATTTATTTACCAAAGCCACCCCAAATATTAGGAAAAGTTACAAAAGTCAGCCTTGGGACTCAGTGCCCCTATGCCAGAAATCCTCAAATTAGTTGCCTCAGTCTTCTATAACCCTGATCAGGATGAAGAGGTCAGGACTGAGGAGAGAAAGAAATGCAAGCACAAGAGGTAGGCTCAACTATTGGCTGCCTTACAATCCTACCAGCTGCCTCCAGAGTGCCCTAAGGACACTCTTCCAGGTAATTGTTGTTATTGTAGAAGACTGGGCCATGGGAGAAAGAATTGTCAAAATGGGGAAAAACCTCACATAGCCCCACATAGGAAGCAAAATGTCTTCCTGGTTGGACCCCCATCCAGTAATGGCCTTGAGCTAAAGGGGCCCTCTGTTCTAGTCAGCTTCCAAATCAGACATCATAATTAAAGGAATAGAGCCAGGGGCAAATCTGGAAGTGGTGGATAGAACTATAAATTTCCTTTTAAATACAAGGGCCATGTACTTTGTGCTGAACTTTTTCTTTGGGCAACTTATTTTCCAAATCCTGCCAGAAAATGGGGGCAAGTGTCACCCTCTCCCTCAAAATATTCAAACCCTATTACATTGCTTATAGATCCAGTTTCTGTTCTCCCACCTGCTCCTGGCAATGTTCAAAAGCCTCATGACAGTTTTGATTAGGAATACTTTCCAAAATTGGTACTTGCTTAATATTTAATCAACCTCCAAAATTATTTTTCCCCCAATAGCCACATTTCTCCTGTAAAAGCTGATGGTTCTATGACAGGACTCTAGAGACAGCCCACACTTATTCAGACAAGCCCTAGCAAAAAAAAAAAAAAAAAAAAAAATCTAACAACAATATGTCTTGAAGGGGGACAATTTCAACCTAATGATGATATCTCTTAAAGGGGGACAACTTCTATAGTTTATAGATGACATACATGTCTGCTCTCCCTTCACAGAACCCAACAGCTATCAAAGTTCCTGGCATCTTAAGTTGGATCCAACGATCCCAAATAAAACCTTGGAAAGGTTTATCAAGTGAAAAGATAAGTAATTCCTTCATTTTTTTTTTTCAAACTAGTTCTACCTCAATATAAGGCAGCCCCAATACTGGGGATCTGATTAATGGTGACATTGCTCATTCTTAAACTCGGTACAACACCAACATTCCCCAGTGGGCCTGTACCATCGCCCCTCCATATATTTTTATATAGACCTAAACAAATGTAAACTGCTCTGTGAAGGAAGTTATAAAAGAACTTTTGCAATTTCTTCACTTTGCAAACTTCTTTATTTGCATGAATAACACACAACATGTAGAGGAACATGCTCAAGGGCTTCTGGCACCACAAGAATAGGTGTAACCATCATTAACATTACAAATTCCTAACAAGAATGACCTCTTGGCCTTATACTAGCTTATAGTAGTTAAGGTGAGGTTTTATTGATTTTCTTTTTCTTCTTTGTTTATTTGTTTATGCAAATAGTGTCAGGTTAAAATAATGGGTTATAAGATAGTATTTGGAAGCCTCATGGTAACTTCAAACCAAAGAAGATACAATGAAACACACACACACACACACACACACACACACACACACACACAGAGCAAGAAATTAAATTATTTCATCAGAGAAAATCATCTTTTCTGGAGAAAGAGGGAAATGAAAGAAAGGAAAAAGAGAAGAAAAAGAATCAGAAAACAATGAATGAAATGGCAGAATTAAATCCTTACTTATTAATAAAAATATTGGGTATAAATGGAATAAACAGCCTAACCAAAAGACATACGCTGGCTGAATGGCTGAAACAAACTAAACCCATTCATCTGTCACCTACAAAAAACACACTCTACCCATAAAGTCACAAATAGAATAAAAATAAAAGGATGAAGAAATATATTCCATGCCAATGAAAACAACAAAAGAGCAGGAATTGCTATAGTTATATCAGATAAAATAGCTTTGAAGACTATGAGAAGGGAAAACAACTATGAGAAGAGACAAAGAAGGTCATTATACAATGATAAAGGGTCAATTCATCAAGAGAATATGAACATTTAAAATAGATATGCACCCAACACTGGAGCACCGAAATAGATAAAGGAAATATTAGAGCTAAAGAAAGAGGTCACAGTAATAGCTGGGTATTTCAACATCCTACTTTTAGTATTGTAGAGATTTTCCAGAAAGAAAGTCAACTAACAAACATCAGACTTAATTGGCACTATAGAACAAATAGAGCTAATTTATATTTATAGAACATTTTATCCAATGGGTGTAGAATATGCATTTTTTTTTTCTCAGCACATAGATCATTTTGAAGTATAGACCCTACATTAGGCCACAAAAAAGTCTTAAAACATTCAAAAAAATGAAATAATGTCAAGCATCTCTGACCACAATATAATAAAATTCGAAATTAATAATAATAGGAATTTTGGCACTTATACAAGTATATGGAAATTAAACAAAACAGTCTTTAATAACCAGTGGGTCAATAAAGAAATTTTTTAAAAATTGAAATTTTTATGAAATAAATGATAATGGAAACACACTATACCACAATTTATGAGATACAGCCAAAGTAGCACTCAGAGAGAAGTTTATAGCTAAAAGAGCCTACGTCAAAAAAGATAAAAATTTTAATAAATAAACAATCTAATAATGCATCTGAAAGTATTAGAAAAGCAAGGGCAAATCAAACACAAAAGTAGTAGATAAAAAAAAAAGATTGGAACAGAAATAAATGAATTTGAAATGAAGAAAACAATACTGCAAGACCAATGAAGCCAACGTTGATTTCCTGAAAAGTTAAAATTGAAAAGCTTTTAGCCAGACTAACAGTAAGAAGAGAAAATACAAACAAATAAAATCAGAAATCTAAAAAAGACATTACTATTGATACTGCAGAAATTCAAAGGATCATTAGTGGCAACTATGAGGAACTACATGCCAGTAAATTGGAAAATCTAGAAGACATGGACATATTCTTAGACACATACAACTTACTAAGATTGAACCAGGAAGAAATTTGAAACCTGAAATGACCAAGAACAAGTAATAAGATCAAAGCTATAATAAAAAGGCTTGCAGTAAATAAAACCTGGGACCTGATGGCTTCACTGCTGAATTATATGAAACATTTAAAGACGAACTAATACCAATGCTACTCAACCTATTCTGAACCTAGAATATAAAGCAATACTTTCAGCTTCATTCTACAAGGCCAGTATTATGTTGATACCAAAACAATCAAAGACAAATAATAAAATAAACCACAGGTTCATCAGATATGATGAATATTGACGCAAGAATTCTCAACCAATTAAAAGTGAACAGAATTCAACAACACATTAGAAGGATCCTTCATTATAACCAAGTGAGATTTATTTCTGGGAAGCAAGAATGGTTCAACATATGCAAATCAATCAGTGTGATACATCATATCTACGGAATGAAGATTTAAAACCATATGATTATTTAAATTGATAGTGAAAAAGTATTTGATAAAATTCAACATCTCTTCGTGATAAAAACCCTCCAAAAGCTGGGGATAGAAAGAGCATACCCAAACATAATAAAAGCCATACATGACAGACCCATAGCTGAATGAGGAAAAACTGAAAGCCCTTTCTCTGTTAAAGCAAACTAAATATGGCCTGAGAAGGATGTTGCATTTCTATATTTGAGTCACTGTGTCTGAACTGCAACCTAACATAATAGGTAGACAAGATTAAAGACATAACTTAGGAGTATGCACCTGTAACAATCACTGAGTCTTGGCCGGTCCCAGCAGAGATACTTCAACCAGTCATACACAGCTGAGTGTTCAAACTGTGCTCCAATAAGGCAAAAGCCGAGGTGTAACCAATACAGCTGTTTCTGTACCTCACTTTCCATTTCTGCATCTCACCTTATTTTCTTGTCTATAAATTTGTTCTGACCATGAAGCACTCCTGGAGTCTCTCTGAATCTCCTGTGATTCTAGGGGATGCCCAATTTGTCAATTGTTCATTGTTCATTTAAACTCTTTTAAAATTTTCATTGTTCATTTAAACTCTTTTAAATTTAACTTGGTTGAAGTTTTTCTTTTAACATCTCTGAGATCTGGAACATGACCAGGATGCCCACTGTCATCACTGTTATTCCACTTAGTACTGGAAGCCCTAGCCAGAGCAATTAGGCAAGAGAAGACAAAAAGCATATGCAAATTGGAAACAAAGAAGTCAAATAATCCTTGTTTGCTGATTATTTGATCTTATATTTGGAAAAATCTAAATTCTTGACACAAGAAAGCAACTACACTAACAAGTTTACATAATAACCAACTAAAAACACGATGACAGAATATATTCCACACATATTTGCTATGCTAATTTCAGATAAAAGATACTTTAAAGCAACAAAATTCAAAAAACGGACATTACATAACAACAAAACATTCAATTCAACAAAAAGACAAACTGCCCTAAATATATATGCAGCCAACACAGGAGAATGAAGATTCATAAAGCAAGTTCTTAAAAATCTATTAAGAGACTAAGCTCTTTGATATGATAAACAACTTCAGCAAAGTTTCAGGATGCAAAATCAATGTACGCAAATCCTAGCAATTCTATACACCAACCATATCTAAGCTGAATGCCAAATCAAGAACACAATTCCATTCACAATAGCCACAAGAAGAAAACATTTCTAGGTATATAGCTAACCAGGGAGGAAAAAGATCTCTAAAATGAGAATTACATAACTCTACTCAAATAAATCAGAGGTGACACAAACAAATGAAAAAACCTTTGCACGTTTATTGATAACAAGAGTCAACTTTGTTAAAATACCCATAATACCCATACTGCCCAAAGTAATTTGCAAATTCAATGCTAGTTCTGTCAAACTACCTATGGCATTCTTTGCAGAATTAGAAAAAAAAGATTTTTAAAATTCACATGGAGCCCAAAGAGAACTTGAATTGCCAAAGCAATTATAAACAAAAGGAAAAGAGCTGGAGGTGTCATGTAACCTAATATCAAACTATACTATGATGTTATAGTAAACAAAACAGCATGCACAGTATTTGGTTAAAAAAGACACATAGACCAAGGAAACAGAATACAGAGTCCAGAAATAATGCCACATACCTACAACCATCTGATAGTCAACAAGGTTGACAAAAAAAAAAAAAAAAGCATTAGGAAGAGGAATTTCTACTTTATAAATGGTGCTGGAATAACTGGCTAGCCTGTGCATAAGAGTGAAACTGGACCCCTTCCTTACACTATGTACAAAAATTAACCCAAGTTGGATTGAAGATCTAAGTGTAAAACCTAAAACTATGAAGAAATTGAAAAATAACCTAGGCAATACCATTCCAGACATAGGACCTGATATTTTGTGATGATGATTCCAAAAGCAATTGTAAAAACAACAAAAATTGAAAAATGAAACTTAATTAAACTAGAGAGCTTCCACACAGCAAAAGAAACTATCAAGAGATTAAACAGACAATCTAAAGAATGGGAGAATATACTTGTAAACTATGCATCTGACAAAGGTCTAATATCCAGAATACATAAGGAACTTAAACAATTCAACAAGTAAAAAACAAGCAGCCCCATTAGAAAGTGGGCAAAACATATGAACAGACACTACTCAAACACAAAAGACATACATATGGCAAATCAGCATATCAAAAATGCTCAACAACACTAATCTTTAAAGAAATGCCCATTAAAACCACAATGGGATATCATTTTACATCAATCAGAATGGCTATTATTAAGAAGTCAAAAATAATAGAGGCTGGTGAGGTGGTGAAGAAAAGGAAATGTTTATGCACTGCTGATGGGAATGTAAATTAGTTCAGCTATTGTGGAAAGCTGTTTGGCAATTTCTCAAAGAGCTCAAAGGAGAATTGCCATTCAACCCAGCAATTGTCTTATTAGTTATATACTCAAAGGAATATGTTGTTCTGCCATAAAAACACATGTACATGTACGTTTATTGTAGCAACATTTAAAATAACAAAAATATGGAATCAGTCTAAATGCCCATGAAAGGTGAACTGAATATTGCCGTGACTCAGAAAATAGGATGCCTGAGGACAGGTACAGAGACAGGGTACAGTCAGTCAGTGGAGTGTTCATAACACACACATGAATAAAGGAAATGTACTAAATGTACACCATGGAATACTATACAGTGATAAAAAGAATGAGATTGTGTCTTTTGCAGATATGTCGATGAAGCTGGAGTTCATTATCTTAAGTGAACTAGCATGTAAACAGAAAATCAAATACCACATGTTCTCACTTATAATTGGGAGCTAAACACTGAATACATATGGACACAAAGAAAGGAACAAAGGACACTGATACCTACTTGATGGTGGAGGGAAGGAGTAGGGTGAGGATTAAAAAACTACCTGTCTTATACTATACTTATTACCTGGGTGGCAAAATAATGTGTACAACAAACTCTTGTGATACAATTTACCTATGTAACACACCTGTACCTGTACCCCTCAAGCTGAAATAAAAGTTTAAAAAGGACTTGAAAGTGAAAATAACTCTTTGATCTATTGTCTCCAAAATGAATATTGTTTTAGTAGGAATCAAAGCAACATTACACTCTGTACATCTCCATCAGAGCTCTTGGGTGACCAGGTGCATTGACAATGAGAAGCAACATTTTGAAAGGAGTCTTTGTTTTCTGAGAAGAGGGTGTCAACAGTGGCCTCAAAATATTCAGTGAACCGTGCTGTAAACAGATGTGCCGTCATCAGGGCTTCATTGTTCCATTTATAGAGCACAGGCAGAGTCAATTTAGCATAATTCTCAAAGGTCCTAAGTTTTTTAAAATGGTAAATGAGCATTGATGTTACCTGAAAGTCCCCAGCTGCATTAGTTCATAATGAGAAAGTCAGCCTGTGCTTTGAAGCTTTAAAGCTGGATATTAGCTTCTAGCCTAACTATAAAAGTACTAGGTAGCATTTTTAAACCAATATAAGGCTGTTTTGTCTACTTTGAAAATCTGTTGTTTACTTCAACTGTATTTATCATTTATCTTAGCTAGATCTTCTGGAGAACATGCAGCTTTTACACAAAATCCTTCCTGCTTCATCTTGCACTTTTATGTTTTGGAGATGGCTTCTTTTTTAAACATCTTAATCCAACCTCTGCCAGTTTAAACTTTTCTTCTGCAGCTCCCTTACCTCTCTCAGTCTTCATAGAAGTAAAGAGATTTAAAGCCATGCTCTGGATTAGGCTTGGGTTTAAGGGAATGTTGTGGTTGGTTTAATCTTCTATCCAGACCACTAAAGCTTTCTCCGTATCAACGATAAGGCTATTTCACTTTCTTATCATTTGTTTAGTCAGTGGAAAGCGCTTTAGATTTCCATCAGGACCTTTTGCTTTGTCTTCACTTCTTGGCTAACTGCAAAAGAGGCCCAGCTTTTGGCCAATCTTGACTTCTAGCCATGTCTTCTTTACTGCTCCTAAATATTTCCAGCTTTTGACTTAAAGTGAGAGATGTGCAAATATTTCTTTCAGCTGAATATATTCAGGCCACTGTAGGGTTATTAAGTGGCCTCATTTCAATATTGCTGTGACTCAGAAAATAGGGATGCCTGAGGACAGGTACAGAGACAGGGTACAGCCAGTCAGTGGAGTGTTCATAACACACACAATGTTTATCAATTAAATGCAGCATCTTGTTTGGGGGTGGTTTATGGCCCCCCAAACAATTACAATAGTAACATCAAAGATCACTGATTACAGGCCATCATAAAATATAATAATAATAAAAAGTTTGAAATATTACAAGAATTACCAAAATGTGACACAGAGATATAAAGTGAATGTGTACTGGTAAAATATTGGCACAATAATTTTAACTCACATAAATTAGACATTTGCTCAACTTTAACTTAGTTTTTTACGTTAAACAATAACATCTTATAAGTTTTTTTTTTTTTTTTTTTTTTTTAGTTTCACATCTAAATAACTCTTTAGATGTCTGGTTTTTAAACATTCAGTACTAAAATACACATAATGTCTTTATAGACACAAAAATTTATAGATTCAGAGAGAGGCAGATTATGATGACCAAATAGAAGGCTCCACTGATCATCTTTACACAAGAACACCAAATTTGACAACAACAAAAATAGCACCTTCGTAAGAATAAAATTTAAGTGGTCTCTCATAGTACCTGGTTTTAACTTCATATGACTGAAAGAAGCACTGAATAGGGTCTTCAGTGACTCAGGGAAAAGACAGGGTCGAATTGCTAATGCCACTCTTTCCACATCTCCCAGTGTTGGCCATGTGGCTTGAAGAGAAAGTCTGTGGGCTTGGTAGGACACTAAAGCTAATTGTGAGACATTGTGCTGAACTAAGTGCTGCCTCATCACAGTAGAATGCAAAGCTGGGATGAATTCAGCTGATGTTCACCATGGAGAAAGTATTCCAACCAGTCTTAACCAGAGGGGAATCACTCATCCCATTTATTGGAACTTTACTTTTGGCAAGCCTTGTCACCACAGGCTAGAGTGCTGTGTGTCTCTAAAGAAACATGAAAGGTAGTCTAGGCCACAAGGACTACAACTACTAGAGAAGTCACAGTGTAGGACTAGACTCAGAGCCAGGAAACTTTGGGAAAGGTGACCTAGTGAGACACCAGCCAAAGCAACTAAGAAAGTGATTGTACCATCCCTTCCCCAACCAAAGATAGCACAGTTTTTGGCTCCAATAGTGTCCCCTTTATTCTACTTGAGGAGGGAAGAGGAAAGAGTAAAAACTATATTGTCATGCATCTTGGATACCAGTTGAGCCACAGTAGGATAGGGCAGCAATCAAATGTGTGATGTCCCTTTTCCAGGCCCTAGCTCCAGGATGACATTTCTAGGCACGTCCTGGACCGGAAGAGAACCCACTTCCTTGAAGGAAAAGATCCAGTCCAGGCAAGAAAACATCACTTGTCGACTAATGAGCCACTGAGCCCTGAATAACCAGCAGTAATACTCAGATAGTACACCATGGGCCTTGGGTGAGCCTCTCAGACTTACTGGCTTCAGGAGAGACTCAGTACCTTCCCCAGCTGTGGCAGCTGTAGTTAGAGATTCCATCCCACTGAGAAGTGCATAGGGAAACATAAAGGGGACTTCCTTTTGCATCTTAGGTACCAGGTTGGCCATGGGGTGGGGGAGGGCACTATGTGGGCAGTTGGGGTGATCTATTCCAGGCATTGGCTTTTGGGTGACATTTCTGGGCTTCCCCTGTGCCAGAGTGGAGCCCACTGCCTGAAAGATGAGTCCCAGGCCAGGCAGCAATCACCATCAGCTGACTAAAAAAACCGTTTGACCTTAAATGAACATTGGCAGTAGCCTGGCAGTACTGCCTGTGGGCCTGTGGTGGTGGTGGACATGCAGCGAGGCTCCTCTGCCTGTGGAAAGCTTAGAGAAGAGCCGGGAAAACTGCATCTTCTGGTTTGACTGCCAGCTCAGCTTCAGTACAATAGAACACCAGGTAGCCTTCTTTAGTCCCTTGCTCCCAAACAGCCGCTCTAGACCCTTTCAGAGAACGATGGAACTCACAACCCTGAATGGAAAATCACAAGCCTGACTGGCTTTGTCATGTGTTAATTGTAGAGACCCAGGACTTTCAGTGAACATAAGCTGCAGCTGAGTAATGGTTACAGTGGGCCTTGGGTCAGACCCAGTGCTCTGCTGGCTTTAGGTCTGACCCGGTGCAGACCCAGTGGTGAAGGCCATAGGTGTGCATTTGTCACCCCAGCTCAAGACAGCTCAGAAAAGAGAAAGTGACTCTATTTGTTTGGGCCAAACAGGATCTAGAAAATATACTCAAAAGGAAAAATCTAAGAGTTGTCCTTAAAAAGAAAGCAGAAAAAGAGATGGGGTATAAAGTGTATTTAATGGAGTTATAGCAGAGAACTCGCAAAATCTAGAGAAAAATATTAATATCCAAGTACAAGAAGGTTATAGAATACCAAGCAGATTTAGCCCAAAGACTATCTCAGGGCATTTAATAATCAAACTCCCAGAGGTCAAGTTTAAAGAAAGGATTCTAAAAGCAGCAAAAGAAAAAAATAACATACAATGGAACTCCAATACAACTGGGTAGTAGAATTTTCAGTGGAAACCTTACAGACCAGGAGAGAGAGAGACGTGAGATATTTAAAGTACTGAATGAAAAAACAACAACAAAAAAGCTTTTACACTAGAATAATACATCTCATAAAATATCTTTAAAATGTAAAGAAGGAACAGACTCTTCAAACAATCAAATGTTGATGGATTTCATCAAAACTAGACCTATTGTACAAGAAATCCTAAAGGAAGTATTTAAGTCAGAAGGAAAAGGAGGACATTACTGATCAAGAAGAAATCATCTGAAAGTACAAAATTCACATGTAATAGTAAGTACACAGAAAAACACAGACTATTACAACACTGTAACTGTGACGTGAAAACTAGTATTATCTTAAGTAGAAAGAAAAATGATAAACCAATCAAAAATAATAACTAAAACAACTTTTAAAGACATCAACAGTACAGCAAGATACAAATGGAAAAGACAAAAATTAAAAAGAAAGTGGATAAAGGAAAGATGTAGAGCTTTTATTAGGTTTTTTTGCTTGTTCATTTGTTTGCTTACACAAACAGTGTTAAGTTGTTATCAGATAAAAATAGTTGCATATAAGAGAGTATTTTGAAGCCTCATGGTAATCTAAAACCAAAAGACATATGACAGATACACAAATAAAAAGCAGAAAATTAGATCATACCACTAGGGAAAATCCTCATTGGCAAAATAAGAAGAAAGGAAGTGAAGAAGAAAGAGAAGACCAAAAAACAACCAGAAAACAAATAAGAAAATGGCAGGAGTAGATTCTAACTTATCAATAATAACATTGAACATAAATGGACTAAGCTCTCCAATTAAAAGTCATAGACTGGCTTAATAAATATAAAAACAATATCAATTGATTTTTCTCTTACAAGAAACACATTTCACCTATAAAGACACACCTAGACTGACAATAAAGGGACAGAAAAATATTTCATGCATACGGAAAACAAAAAAAGCAGGTGTCACTATACTTATATCAGACAAAACAGCTTCAAGACAAAGACTGTAAGAGACAAATAATTCATTATATAATGATAAAGGGGTCAATTCAGCAAGGGATATTGCAATTTTAAGTATATATATGCCCAACATTTAGACACCCAGATGTATAAAGCCAATACCATTAGAGCTGCAGAGAGAAATAGATCCCAATACAACAATAGCTAAAAACTTCAAAATCCCACTTTCACTCTTTAGCAGATTCTCCAAACAGAATATAAGCAAATAAATATTCAACTTAATAGTAACTGTAGAACAAATAGACCTAATAGAACTTTTCAGAACATTTTATCCAATGGCTGCAGAATACATATTTTTTTCCTTCAGCACATTGATCATTCACAAGAATGACAATACATTAGGTAACAGAACCAATCTTAAAACATTCAAAAAACTGAAATAATATCAAGCATCTTCTCTGACCACAATGGAATAAAAACTACAATCAATAACAAAAGGAATTTCAAAAATTATACAAATACATAGAAATTAAACAATATGTTCCTGAATGACAGGTGAGTCAACAAATAAAATAAGAAGAAAATTGAAAATTTTCTTGAAACAAATGATAATGGAAACACAACATACCCAAACCTATGGAATACAACAAAAACAGTACTATGAGAGCAGTTTATGGCAATATGTACCTACATCAAAAAAAGAAGAAAAAAATAAAATAACCTAACAATGCATGTTAAAGAACTAGAAAAGCAAGACAAACCAACCTAAAATTAGAAGAACAAAAATAAAAATCAGAGCAGAAATAAATGAATTTGAAATAAAGAAAACAACGCAAAAAACCAACAAAGCAAAAAAAGTTGTTTTTTTGAAAACTTCACCAAAACTGACGAACCCTGAGCCAGGCTAAGAAAAAAAGGAGAAAACCCAATTAAAGTCAGTGATGAAAAAAAGACATTACTGATGCTACAGAAATTCAAATAATCATTAGTGGATACTATGAACAACTACATGACCTATATTACAAGAAATTGGAAAATCTACATGAAATTGATAAATTCTTAGACATACGTAACCTACCATTATTGAACCAGAAAGAAATCTAAAACTTGAACAGACTAATAACAAGTAATGTAATTGAAATGGTAGTAAAATTTCTCTCAGCAATGAAAAAGTGAGGACCTAATGGCTTCACTACTGAATGCTACCAAACATTTAAAAAACTAATGACAATCCTGCTCAATCTATTCTGAAAAATAAAGGTGGAGAGAGTACTTCCAAACTGTATTACCTTAATACCAAAACCAGACAGAGACATATCAAAGAAATAAAACTATAGGCCAATATAACTGATGAATATTAATGCAAATATCCTCAAAAATACTAGCAAACAAATTTCAACAATATATTAAAAAGATCATCCATAATTACCAAGTAGGATTTATCCCGGGCATGGGAGAACGGTCCAGTGTATACAAATCAGTTAATGTAATACATCATATCAACATAATAAAGAGCAACAATTATAAGATCATTTCAATTTATGCTGGAAAACTAATACAATTCAATATCCCATTGTGATTAAAACCCTGAAATAACTGGGTATAGAAAAAAGATACCTCAATATAATAAAAGCCATATACAACGGACCCACAGCTAGTATCATACTGAATGGGGAGAAACAAATTCTTTCACATAAGGTTAGGAAATGACAAGGAAGCCCACCGTCACCACTATTTTGCAACATAGTATTGGAAGTCCTAGCTAGAGCAATCAGACATGAGAAAGAAATAAAGAGCATCCAAAATCCAAAGGGAGAAGTCAAACTATCCTTGTTTTCTGATATGAGCTTATATTTGAAAAAAAAAAAAAAAAAAAAAAAAAAACTATAAAATCCACCAAAAAGCTATTAGATCTGATGAACAAATTGAGTTAAGTTGCAGGATCCAAAATCAACAAACAAAAATACGTAGTATTTCTACATGCCAACAGTGAACCATCTAAAAAAGAAATAAAAAATGCAATCCCATTTACAACAGCTATGAATAAAATATCTATGAATTAACTTGACCAAATAGGTGAAAATAACTCTACAATGAAATATATAAGCATTTGATAGGGTTTGGCTGTGTCCCCACTCAAATCTCATCTTGAATCCCCAGGTGTTGTGGGAGGGACTGGATGGGAGGTAATTGAATCATAGGGTAGGTCTTTCCTGTGCTGTTCTCTTGATAGTGTATAAGTCTAGTGAGACCCGATGGTTTTAAAAAGGAGAGTTTCCCTGCACAAGCTCTCTTCTCTTCTCTGCCATCATGTAAGACATGCTTTCCAACTTCCACCATGATTGTGAGGCCTCCCCAGCCACGTGGAAATGTAAATCCATTGAAGCTCCTCCTTTTGTAAATTGCCCAGTCTCTAGTACGTCTTTATTGGCAGTGTGAAAACAAACTAATACAGCATTGATGCAAGAAATTGAAGAGGACACAAAAATATGTAAAGATATTTCATGCTCATGGATTGGAAGAATCCATATTGTTAAAATGTTCATACTACCCAATGCAATCCACAGATTCAATGCAATCCCTATCAAAATCTGAATGGCATTCTTTACTGAAATAGAAAAAAATAATTCTAAAATGTGTATGGAACCAGAATAACAAAAGCTCTCCTGAGTAGAAAGAACAAAACTAGATAAATTACTTTATCTGACTTTATACTAAAGCGCTAAAATAACGAGAACAGCATGGTACTGGCATAGAAACAGACACATAGATCACTGGAACATAATCACAACTCAGAGATAAACACTATACATCTACAGTGAGCTCATTTTGACAAAAGTGCCAAGAACATGCTTTGGGGAAAGGCTAGTCTCTTCAATAAATTGTGCTGGAAAAACTGGATATCCATATGCAAAGAATGACACTAGACTTCTATCTCTTTCCATATAAGAATCAAATCAAAATGGATTACAAACATAAAACTAAGACCTCAAACTATGAAACTCCAGAAGGCCCTGTATGCTCTGAATCAGCGTTCAATGTATAGTACTATTTCTCCCATAGCCAGGATTCATGGGTCCAGGAATCAAGGGGTGGAAGAGGAAGTGGCATCACCCCTTGTGTTTCACTAGCAAAATATTTCCTTCCTGTTCCCATGACATTATGTTCTGCTGGTTTGGAGGTCTTAGTTCCAGAGGGAGAAGCGCTGCCACCAGGAAACACAACCACAATTCCATTAAACTGTGAATTGAGATTGCCACCTGGACACTTTGGGCTCCTCCTACCTTTAAGTCGACAGGCTAAGAAGGGACTTACAGTGCTCGTGGGGGTGATCGACTTGGACTATCAAGATGAAATCAATCTACTATTTCACAACAGAGGCAAGGAAGAGTATGCAGGGAATACAGGAGATCCATTAGGTCATCTCTTAGTGTTACCATGCCTTGTGATTAGGGTCAATGGAAAACTACAACAGCCCAATCTGGGCAGAACTACAAATGGCCTAGACACCTCAGGAATGAAGATTTGGGTCACTCCACCAGGAAACAAACAAACAAACAAACAAAAAACCAAACAAACAAACAAAAAAGAACATGACATACTGAGGTGCTTGCTGAAGGCAATGGGAATACAGAATGCATAGTAGAAAAGGTAGTCTTCCATACCAGCTATGACCACATGACCAGCTTCAGAAATGAGGACTGTAATTGTCATAAGTATTTCTTCTTTCTTTTTCTGAAAATATGTCTGTGCATCTATACACTTGTACTACGAAAATATCTTTATTTTATTTCCTTCCCTTTTATCATGTGACATAAGATTTGTTGACTTAATATCAGCATTTAAGTATTGTTAACCCTAAGTTATAATATTTGGGTGGGATATTGGTGCATTTCCAGTTGTAGGAAGGATAGTTGTACTATGTTAGGTGTAATTATGACCTTATTATTGTCTTTATTTGAAGATTATGTATACTCTCAGGAGATGTGTGTGGGTTCAAGTTGACAAGGGGCAGACTTGTGATGGTTAATACTGAGTGTCAACTTGATTGGATTGAAATTATTGATCCTGGGTGTGTCTGTGAGGGTGTTTCCAGAAGAGATTAACATTTGAGTCAGTGGGCTGGGGAAGGTAGATCCACCCTTAATCTGGGTGAGCACAATCTAATTAGCTGCCGGGAATATAAAGCAGGCAGAAAAACTTGAAATGGAGAGACTTGCCTAGCCTCCCAGCCTACACCTTTCTCTATAGAACCCTGACTAATACAGCCACCTTGACTGGTGTCTCAGTAGGTCACATGCCACTGCCTTCCACTGTCTCTGGGCCTAGTTCAGCACTAGGACTCTCCGAGGAATTGTACTCCTTTAGTCCTAGAGTGTCTTTTAAGTTCATTTAGTGCCCAGAGCACTCTAGCTCCTGATGGTGAGGCTCGCAGTAATTCAAGTTCTGACCACTGGGATTGGCAATTCTCCTCTGGCAAGAGGTGGTTTAAATGCTCTTTTTGTGGGTGGGCATAAGCTGAGTTTAGTCCAGTTTTCCTTTCTGCTATAAATGAACAGCACTAAGTTCAATGCCTCACAATTGATGAGCTCATCCTCCTCAGTACACAGAAATGCTCTCTGCAGCATGATGCTCCTGCTGGGTGGTGGGGGACGGTTGGTGCTGAGGATTCAAAATGTGTTTTTTTTCCTACCTCTTCAGTGCCTCTTTCAGTAATATGAAATTAGAACCAAATACAGTGAGTGTTCACCTGATTTTTGGTTCTTATGAAGGTGTCTTTTATATGTGGATAGTTGTCAAATTGGTGTCTTTGCAGAGGGGCTGATGGGTGGAGTCTTCTATTTTGCCATTTTGCTCCACCTCCTCTTCCAATAACTGTATTTTCTATATTCAGTTATTCACAATACTGAGAAGGAAGAAGGTGAGAAAAGACTAAAAGAAAAGATAATCACTGTTTTTTAAATGATAATAAATTAAAGAAGATATATATTAAATGGAGATACACACCACATTCATGAATTCAAAGACTCAGAAGAGTTAGATGTCTATCCTTCCAAATATCTAAGTAGGTTTAATGCAATTCTGGTAGAAACTGCAGCAGGATTTTTGTAGATGTAGACAAAATTATTCTAAAATATATTGGAAATGCAAAGAAATTAGAATATTTAAAATGAGTTCGAATAAAAAGAATAGATTCGTAGGAATTCATCTAATGAATTTTAAGACCTGTTATATAGGTACGATGATAGAAACTGTGTGTCATCACTGGAGGATAAAACATACAACATCAATGGAACAGAATACAAAATTCGGAATCAGATCACCACAAAATAAGCCAATGTCAATATGTCACATTGTGTGTGATCCTATGTATATAACGTTCTCAATATGACAAAATTATAGAGATAGTGGACAAATTACAGGTTGTGTAGATTTTGGAGGTAGTATGAAGGACTTGGGTTCAATTGTTACAAAGTGGTATCATGACATGTCTTTGGGTTGATAGAATAATTCAATATTTTGATTGTCGTGGAAGTTACACACATGCATGCATGTGTTAAATTAACGTAGGACTATAAACATAAATTGTACCAATGTTCACATCCTGGTTGTGATATTACACTATAACTATGCAAGATGTAACAATGTGGGGAAACTTGATGAACGGTACATGGGGTTTCTCTGTACTATCTTGGCAAATTACCGTGAACTTATAATTATTTAAAAATTAAAAAGAAATACTTGCATCAAAAAGACTTCAAAAAATAACAATGCTAAAATGCAGATAAATGCAGATTAAATCAATAGAAATAAAGCCATATACGTTACAAGAGAATTTCATTTTGCTCTGCACAAAAATCAAACATTAAACAGGGGGCTCAGTCCTGTCCTTATCAAAATGAGATAAGCTGCGCAAGGTAGCATTAGTAGTTTTCTTGTAAATACTGAAGATATGCTTACTGATCTCAGAAGGCAGGATTTTGCTTAGAAATAAATCTTTTGTGGCTTTGTTTTCACCATGGCCATTAGCTAAATATTAACGTGCACCCCTTATAAACTGTTATTCTTTAATCTTTTTAAAAGTTCAGCTTGCTTGGTTCTATATGTATATTTCCTGTGATAAATAAATATAACAAAACTATTAACCATAGCCAAGTAAAATGCATTAAAGTTTGTATAGTCAACACCTCTTAATTTTTAAAATGCACTTGCATTTTTTAATATATTGAGGTTCTCGATTCACATAAGTTGGTGGGAAAAATGTTCTTTATTAATTGATTTATAACTTTGCTGCAGACTTCAGAATCTTAACTGTAAATGAATAGTGAGCCACCCTTGCAGTATATCTGAGCTCAGTATGACATATTTCTGTAATCCTTTCTTTACTGATTAAGATGTGATTCTCCAATTGTATAATCTACTGAGGAGCTCAAGAATCAGTATAAACATTAACGCCAGACTCTATAATCTATGCTTCCTTCCTCTAATAGTAAAATCTTTAAAAATTTTTCTGCTTCCACAGCTGCCACAAATACGTTGAATTCTTTTTAATATCCATTAAAGTGAATCTTCTGTATCTGAATATTTTTATTTGAATGTTAATATCAGTCTATGGAAGTTGTGTATATTAAAAAATTCATATTCCTGGCAGGGCATGGTGGCTCACGCCTGTAATCCCAGCACTTTGGGAGGCTGAGGCGGGCAGATCACGAAGTCAAGAGATTGAGACTATCCTAGAAAACATGGCGAAACCTCATCTCTACTACAAATACAAAAATTAGCTGGACGTGGTGGTACGTGCCTGTAATCCCAGCTACTCGGGAGGCTGAGGCAGGAGAATCATTTGTACCCAGGAGGCGGAGGTTGCCATGAGCCAAGATCGCACAACACTGCACTCCAGCGTGGAGACAGAGCAAGACTCCATCTAAAATATATATATATATATATATATATATATATATATATATATATATATATATATATATTTCCTTGAAACAATATCTTATGTTTTAATTTTCTGAATTCATAGAAATGCTATCTTTAAAGCAATAAGAATTTGTGTTTTTCCTTAAAATGATACAGCAAATAACAATTTGAATATAAGTTAAAAAAGAAAACTAGTTTTCAGCTTAATTTTGTACTAAAATTCTTAATTGCTGTCCAAGTATCAGAGTATTTTCTAAGATCTTTATATTTCTAGATTGCCATGATTGTAAACTAGTGGGAGGATATACCATTTTGGTGTGATATTTTGATGCAGCTATTTAATTCTAGTACACATTAAGGAGACTTAAAATATCATAACATTCAGCTGTTTGTCACTAAAAAAATTAAATTTGAAATAGAAAATCTTACCACATCCCCTTGAGCTTTATTTGCCCTAAGATTTTCAAGGAAACTTGGGTATGGTTTACTATATGGCAAATGAAACACATATCACCATACTTGCTCATCACAGAAAGGCTTATTGCACATTTTAAGCAAATCATCTTTTCTTATTCTCCTAGAATCTACTTGTATCTTAAATGGCTTCCCTGATTTTCCCTAAATCTATCTGAATAAAAACAGGTGGCCAAAATATTTTAAAAAGGGAAGAAAGATAGACAAAACAGGTCCCACAACTGTATGTATGTTCCTGCATCAAATATAGTTTTTTTTTTTTTAGATTTTTTAAAAATTTATTTATTATTATTATACTTTAAGTTGTAGGGTACATGTGCATAACGTGCAGGTTTGTTACATATGTATACTTGTGCCATGTTGGTGTGCTGCACCCATCAACTCGTCATTTACATCAGGTATAACTCCCAATGCAATCCCTCCCCCCTCCCCCCTCCCCATGATAGGCCCCGGTGTGTGATATTCCCCTTCCTGAGTCCAAGTGATCTCATTGTTCAGTTCCCACCTATGAGTGAGAACATGCTGTGTTTGGTTTTCTGTTCTTGTCATAGTTTGCTAAGAATGATGGTTTCCAGCTGCATCCATGTCCCTACAAAGGACACAAACTCATCCTTTTTGATGGCTGCATAGTATTCCATGGTGTATATGTGCCACATTTTCTTAATCCAATCTGTCACTGATGGACATTTGGGTTGATTCCAAGTCTTTGCTATTGTGAATAGTGCTGCAATAAACATACGTGTGCATGTGTCTTTGTAGCAGCATAATTTATAATCCTTTGGGTATATACCCAGTAATGGGATGGCTGGGTCATATGGTACATCTAGTTCTAGATCCTTGAGGAATCGCCATACTGTTTTCCATAATGGTTGAACTAGTTTACAATCCCACCAACAGTGTAAAAGCGTTCCTATTTCTCCACATCCTCTCCAGCACCTGTTGTTTCCTGACTTTTTAATGATCGCCATTCTAACTGGTGTGAGATGGTATCTCATTGTGGTTTTGATTTGCATTTCTCTGATGGCCAGTGATGATGAGCATTTTTTCATGTGTGTGTTGGCTGTATGAATGTCTTCTTTTGAGAAATGTCTGTTCATATCCTTTGCCCACTTTTTGATGGGGTTGTTTGTTTTTTTCTTGTAAATTTGTTTGAGTTCTTTGTAGGTTCTGGATATTAGCCCTTTGTCAGATGAGTAGATTGCAAAAATTTTCTCCCATTCTGTAGGTTGCCTGTTCACTCTGATGGTAGTTTCTTTTGCTGTGCAGAAGCTCTTTAGTTTAATGAGATCCCATTTGTCAATTTTGGCTTTTGCTGCTGTTGCTTTTGGTGTTTTAGACATGAAGTCTTTGCCCATGCCTATGTCCTGAATGGTACTACCTAGGTTTTCCTCTAGGATTTTTATGGTATTAGGTCTAACATTTAAGTCTCTAATCCATCTTGAATTAATTTTCGTATAAGGAGTAAGGAAAGGATCCAGTTTCAGCTTTCTACTTATGGCTAGCCAATTTTCCCAGCACCATTTATTAAATAGGGAATCCTTTCCCCATTTCTTGTTTTTGTCAGGTTTGTCAAAGATCAGATGGCTGTAGATGTGTGGTATTATTTCTGAGGACTCTGTTCTGTACCATGCTCATGGATAGGAAGAATCAATATCGTGAAAATGGCCATACTGCCCAAGGTAATTTATAGATTCAATGCCATCCCCATCAAGCTACCAATGAGTTTCTTCACAGAATTGGAAAAAACTGCTTTAAAGTTCATATGGAACCAAAAAAGAGCCCGCATCTCCAAGACAATCCTAAGTCAAAAGAACAAAGCTGGAGGCATCACGCTACCTGACTTCAAACTATACTACAAGGCTACAGTAACCAAAACAGCATGGTACTGGTACCAAAACAGAGATATAGACCAATGGAACAAATATAGTTTTAAAGATAGATGTTTACTTATGTAATAAACCTGCAAGTTCTGAACAAGTATCCCAGAATTTAAAGTAAAATGAAAAATAAAAATAAAAAAGATAAAACTGAAAAATCTACAAGCATAAAAGCAGTAAAGAAAAAATACTTTACCTGCAAAAGAACTGGCCATGTGGTTTTAGATTTCTCAGCAACAATAAACCTTTCTTGTGTAATGACAAATTAAAAGCCATATTCAGATGGTCACAGGATTTGTGAATGTATCACTCACATGACCTTTACACAAATAATTACTCAAAGGCATATTCTAACTGAATAAAAAATAATTGAACATTAACAAGTCAAGAAAGGAAGAGTAGTATAAAATGACAAGTGATAAATATTTAAATCAATCAACCATATAAGATTAAATATAAATTATGCTGTCAACATGACAAAAATAAATGAATGCCAAAAATAAAATCTTGAAGAGTTACATGCTAAAACCAGTAATTGTTCCAGAATTGATTTACCCTCCCTGATTAAATGAACATAACTCAGAAAGCAGAAAGATGAGGGTAGAAATAAAAGTGTTCTAAATCATTCATAATAATAAATATGATAATGACATCTTTAGTGCTTTCCTCCCAAATAAGTTGTCAATCAGGTAATTTCTACACAAACTAATTACATTCAATCTTTAAATAATAACACATTGTGAAAAATTGAAATGAACTATTGGTGGCTCTTAATCTAATATATTCAGTGTCCTTTATTGGAATAAATAAGACAAATTAGTAATGGACAAGCCTTCACCAACTTATGATATAATTATAGATTTCAAACCAAACTTGGAGGTTACTCAGTTCATTCTCCTACATGATGTCTAGTTTTCCTCTTTACTATTACATTGTCTTAATAAAATGTATTTTGTGGTGGTTAATATTATGTATCAAACTGATTGGACTGAAAGATGCAAAGTATTGTTCCTGGGTGAGTCTTGAGGGCATTGTCAAAGGAGAGTAAGATTTGAGTAAGTGGAGTGGGAGAGGCAGACACACCCTCAATCTGGGTGGAAACCATCTAATCAGCTGCTAGTGCAGCTAGGATAAAAACGGGCAGAGGAATATGGAAGAACTAGACTGACTTAAGCTTCCAGTCTCCATCTTTCTCCCGTGCTGGGTGCTTCCTGCCCTTGAACATCAGACTTCAAGTTCTTCAGCTTTGAGACTCTTGGACCTTCAACTGCAGATTGAAGGCTGCATTGTTGGCTTTTCTACTTTTGAGGTTTTGGGACTTAGACTGGCATCCTTGCTCCTCAGCTTGCAGATGGCATATTGTGGGACTTCACCTTGTGATCGTGTGAGTCAACACTCTTTAATAAACTCCCCTTTATATATCCATCGATCCTATTAGTTCTGTCCCTCTAGAGAACCCTGGGTAACACATATTTATTTTTGAATAATTCAACTTGGTGAACAAAATGACAGTTGTAGTAATGAAATCACACTGAAAACATTACTATCTGCCTCAGTCTAGTCCTTAAATTGATAGCTCTATAAATACAGGAGATGTATTAAATATTGCTCATGTGGTGAGGCTGCCATCTTAAGTCTAAATTGTATTCTTCTCTAGATTTAAAAAATGCTAGAAAACTGTCATTATTTCTATGCCAACCACTGCCTAGAGCAGGATTTCTAAAATATTTTGAGGAAAAGATGAATTAGGAAGCTCATCTTAGAATAAGAATTTGTTTTACTGTTACTACCTCAAGGTCTTCTATAGCACTTGTGGATCCTGTCATGTCCCTCTGCTGTATCTTACTATATGAAGTTTTTCAGAAATGTTTTACACTAGTTTTTTAGATTCCTTTATTTGATTAATATAATGAAAGTCAGCACAACTGATTTGTTCTTAAAACTCTAATTCAAAGAGTCCTCTTATGCAGTTTCCCTCATGCTGATGCTCTTTCCTTGAATGACTCTTTGAGTTAGAGATCTGCCTGGACATGGATATTCTATTTATTTATTTATTTATTTATTTATTTAGATGGAGTTTCCTTCTTGTTGTCCATGCAGGAGTTCAATGATACGATCTCGGCTCACTGCAACCTCCGCCTCCCGGGTTCAAGCGATTCTCCTGCTTCAGCCTCCCGAGTAGCTGGGATTACAGGCACCTGCCACCACTCCTGGCTAATTTTCTGTATTTTTGGTAGAGACAGGATTTCACCATGTTGGCCAGGCTGTTTGCGAACTCCTGACATCAGGTGATCCACCTGCCTCGGCCTCCCAAAATGTTGGGATTACAGGCGAGAGCCACTGCACCTGGCCATATTTTGTTTTATTTATTTATTTATTTTTTTGAGACAGAGTCTTGCTCTGTCGCCCAGGCTGGAGTGCAGTGGTGCAATCTCGTCTTCCTGCAAGCTCTGCTTCCTGGGTTCAAAAGATTCGCCTGACTCAGCCTCCCAAGTAGCTAGTCCCACAGGTGCATGCCAACACACCCCGCAAATTTTTGTATTTTTAGTAAGGACAGGGTTTCTCCATGTTGGCCAGGTTGGTCTCAAACTCCTGAACTTAGGTGATCTGCCCAACTCAGCCTCTCAAAGTGCTGGGATTACAGGCATGAGCCACCACACCCAACCTTATTTTTATCTTTAGTGCTTACTTCCTTATACGATATTGGTAAAGGAAATTCTATCCACTTGAATCATTACTCAAGGGTACCTACTGCCCCACACATATGCTTGGCCTAGCTCAGCAGAACACTTTTGAAATTGTAATGTGTTGAATCCTAATATGAGTTCATGAGATATAACATATGCTTAACTTAAACACATAAATAGTAAGTGCTGCCAGGAATATCTAAATATTATTTATATATATTTAGAAACCTTATTTCAGAAATGAGAAGCAAATAATGTTTACTAAATTAAACCAGTTGCATTATAACACATTTATAATACGATATGGCATACTTTTGCTGTGGATTATAAAATGTATGTGCCCTTTTAAAATTATTTCTGTGCTTAATAATACGGTTGTGTACTCATCCCAAGGGAAAAGTTAAGTTTATTCTTATACTACTACATTATATTTTTCACAAGATATAGTAAAGTAAAGAGAAAGACAGGATGCACATTTTTTAGTATTTCTGTTATATGTTAGTCTACTTCAAATATTTTTCAGGTAAGTTTTATGAGAGTTTTTAGTTGTGAGTCTAATGTTTTATCAAGAAAATTCTCACTACTAATGAGCATAAATGTAGAAGCCAATAATTATGTTTAGAGAAGAATATTGTAACATAGTACAACAGTGAATAGTTCCTAGAGTCTGTGCAAAAGATATTTTAAATTAATTCTGCAATTGAGATAAATTCAAAAGTCATTGAATACAGGAAATTAAATGAACTATATATTCTTCCTCGGTCATGGCCTCCAATTAAAATTTTCTTAGTAAATAATTATGTTTTATCAACTGACAAAAACTTATGTCACATTTTTCTGTGCATTGACAGATTAATCATGTATAATTTCATACAAAAATATATACAGAGGATATATGTCTAAGCTGCCAAAAAAAAAAAAAATGTATCAAACCATTACACAACAGAAGGGTAGAAACCACGAAAATTACGACAGCCCTCAAGAAACTGAAATTTATTACCTGAAAGTCACTATACGGTATCTCTGTATGGGGGAAAAAAAAAAAGTTGTTTTCTGGATATCAGCTTTTACCATGGTCTACTTAGATAAGATCAAATATAATTGACACGGTGAAAGGTATTATAAATGATTAGAATGTTTTAATGGGATGAACATTTACACAGTGCTATTTAGTATTCTCTTTAGCATGTAATAACGATTTTGCTTTCAGGTGCCACCCTTTGGATATGTGATACAGCCCCTGTGATATTTTCCTCAAGCAGTACATACATATGTATGTTGCTACATACAGTGAATGTTAAACTCTGAAATCCTTGTTTGCTTAATTGTTATTTTGGTTCAATATTTTTTACTAGTAATATTGTTTAGCAAAATGCAATATAAAAACAAATGGGTGCAGCACACCAACATGGCACATGTATACATATGTGACAAACCTGCACATTGATCACATGTGCTCTAGAACTTAAAGTGCAATAAAAAAAGAAATTATTACACATTGTATGCCTATATCAATATATACCATATGCCCCATAAATATATATGCCTGCTACAATATATACACCTAGCCACAAAAATTTTAAATTAAAAACAAAAGAAAAAAAATTAAGTGAAAAAAAATCCTCTTCAATAAACTTTCTAAATTAATATTAAACAATCAAATAAACAGAGTAATTCCTTAGACAAGACTTAGCTCGTCATGGAGTGACTACAAGGCACAAGCGTTAAGTTACCAAATCAAATCTTTTTTTATGGTGAACAGAGAACTATATGAGTTGTTGTGTAACAATTTTGAGAGCTTAACTAAAACTAGTACTTTAAATTATACACATTACTGTATATTTCAGTCAAAGTTTGATAGGCAAGCTCTATTTTTTGTTTGTTTCTCCAGCGAATAATCTTACCAACATATGGTAACATGATTTTGTAAAATAACACTTGCTTTTTCATTTTACGGATGGGGCATTTTTTTATATGAAGAAATAACTATTTTCAGAGTTTGAAAGTTTCTTAAAAAATTAAACACACACCTATAGTATCAGTCAGGGTTCTCTAGAGGGACAGAACTAATGGAATATATATATATATTTAATATAATATATTATATATATTTAATATATAATATATATTTAATATAATATATTTAATATGATATATTTAATATATATTTTATATATATATATATAGTTTATTAAGTATTAATTTGCATGATCACAAGATCCCACAATAGGCCATCTGCAGACTGAGGACCATGGAATGCCAGTCTGAGTTCCAAAACTGAAGAACTGGGAGTCCGATGTTTGAGGGCAGGAAGCATCCAGCATGGGAGAAAGATTTGGACTGGGAAGCTAGGCCAGTTCTCTTTTCACATTTTTCCACCTGCTTATATTCTAGCCATGCTGGCAGCTGATTAGTTTGTGCCAACCCAGATTAAGGGTGGGTCTGCCTTTCCCAACCCACTGACTCAAATGTTAGTCTCCTTTGGCAACACTCTCACAGACACACTCAGGATCAGTACTTTGTATCCTTCAATCCAATCAAGTTAACATGCAGTACTAACCATCCCAAGTCCACCCCTTGTCAACTTGAACCCATATACATTTCCTGAGGTCATGCATAATCTTCAAATGATGGCAATAATAAGGTCAACATTATGCCTAACATGATACAAGTATCCTTCGTACAACCAGAAACGCACCAACCCCCAACCCAAATACTATTACATAAGTTAACAATACTTAAATGCTGATGTGATGTCAATAAATCGTATGTCACATGATGAAGGAGAAAGGAAATCAAATGAAGATATTTTCTTAGTACAGGTGTATATATGCACAAACATGATTTTACAAAAATAAGTAGGAAACACTCATGACAATTACAGTCCTCGTTTCTGCAGCTGGTCATGTAGTTGTAGCTGGTATTGATGACTACCTTCTTCAACTACCCATTGTGTATTCCTTTTGCCTTCAGCAAGCACCTCAGCAGGTCATTTTTTTTTTTTCTTTTTTACCTGGTAGAATGACACAAACATTCATTCCTTGAGGGTCTGGATCATTTGTAGTCCAGCCTGGATGGGGCTGTTGTAGCTTCCCATTGACCTTAATCACTGGGCGTGGTAATATTAAGACATACCCTAATAGATTTCCTGTATTCCATGCGTACTCTTCTTTACATTTTTTGTGAAGCAGTAAACTGATTTCATCTTGAGAGTCCAAGTCAATCACCCCAGGCAACACTGTAACTCTCATCTTATTCTGTTGATTTAAAGGTAGGAGGAGCCCAAAGTGTCCAGTGGCAATCTTAACTTCCAGTTTAATAGAATCATTGTTGTGTCTCCTGGTGGCAGCGTTCCTCCCTCTGGAACTAAGACCTCTAAGCCAGCATAACATAATGTTGCAGGAACAGGAAGGAAACATTTTGCTAGTGGATCACAAGGAGTGATAGAGAGTGGTGCCATTTCCACCCCTTGATTCCTGGACCCATGAATGCTGGCTATGGAAGAAATGGTACCATATGTTGGAAGCTGATTCAGAGCATACACGACCTTCTGGAGAGCTTTGCCCCAGCCCTGCAAACTATCGTCACCTAGTTGGTGCTGTAATTGTGACTTCAGTAAGCACTTTCATTGTTCTATCAATCCAGCTGCTTCAGGATGATGGGGAACAAGGTAAAACCAGTGAATTCCATGATCATGAGCCCACTGCTGCACTTCTTTAGCCATAAAGTGAGTGCCTTGGTCAGAGGCAATGCTGTGCTGAATACCATGACCGTGGATAAGGAATTCCATGAGTCCATAGATGGTAGTCTTGGAAGAAGCATTGCATGCAGAATAGGTAAACCCATATCCAGAGTAAGTGTCTATTCCAGTGAGGACAAACCTCTGCCCTTTCCATGATGGAAGATGTCCAATATAATCAACTTTTCACCAGGTAGCTGGCTGATCACTGCGAGGAATGGTTCCATATAAAGCGATCAGTGTTGTTTTCTGCTGCTGACAAATTGGGCACTCAGCAGTGGCCTTAGCCAGGTCAGTCTTGGTGAGTGGAAGTCCATGTTGCAGAACCCATGTATAACCTCCATCCCTGCTACCGTGACAGTTTTGTTCATGGGCCCATTGGGTGATGACAGGGGTGGCTGGAGAAAGAGGTTTAGTGGTGTCCACAGAATGGGTCATCTTATTCAATTGATTATTAAAATCCTCCTCTGCTGAGGTCACCCATTGGTGAGCACTCACATGGGATACAAATATCTTCACAGTTTCTGGCCACTCAGAGATGTCCATCCATATACCTCTTCTTCAAATTTATTTGTCATCAATTTTCCAGTCATGTTTCTTCCAAGTTCCTGACCACCCAGCCAAACCATTGGCTACAGTCTATGAATCAGTATATAATCTCTCATCTTACAGTTTTTCCTTCAATATAAAGTACACTACTCACAGTTCTGCCCACTGGGAAGATTTACCTTCACTGCTGTCTTTCAGGGATGTCCTAGAACGCAGCTCTAGTGCTGCAGCTGTCCACTTTCAGGTCGTGCCTGCATATTGTGCAGAACCATCTGTGAACAGGCTCCAGTCTTCTCTTCCTATGTCAATTGATCACAGCGAACTCTCCATAAGGCCATTGGTGTAGGCTGGGAGAGAGGAGGCAGGGTAGTAGGAGCGGAGACCATAGACATTTGAGTCACTTCCTCATGTAACTTACTTGAGTTCAGGACCTACTCAAGCCTGATCACATATATACCACTTCCATTTGATGATGAAATGCTTCTGTGCACGACCCACCGTATGGCTAGATAGGCCATAAAGCACTCGGTTCATGGTAGGCAGTTGAGGTCTCATGGTGACTTGATGACTTGTAGTCAAACATTCAGTTTCTGCCAAAGCCCAGTAAGAGTCAAAGAACTGTCTCTCAAAAGGAAAGGTGTTATCTGCAGAAGATGGCAGGACCTTACTCCTAAAGCCTAGAAGCCTCCTCTGTGATTCACCTATGGCAGGCTTCCAAAGGCTCCAAACAGCATCTCTATCCGCCATTGACACCTCAAGCATCATTGTATCTGCTGGCTCATATGTCCCAAGTGGCAAAACACCTTGCGCAGCAGACTGGACCTGTTGCAGGACCTTCTGTTCTGGACCCCACTCAAAACTGGCAGCCTTTCGGGTCACCAAATAAATGGGCTGGAGTAACACATCCAAATGAAGAATGTGTTGCCTGCAAAATCCAAGTAGGCCCACTAGGCATTGTGCCTCTTTCTTGGTTGTAGGAGAGGTCAAATGCAGAAACTTTTCCTTCACCTTGGAAGGAATGTCTTGACAGGCCCCACACCCCTGTACTCCTAGAAATTTTACAGAAATAGAAGGTCCTTGAATTTTAGTCATATTTATTTCCTATCCTCTGGCATGCAAATGTCTCATCAATAAGTCCAGTGAGTTTGCTACTTCTTGCTGACTGGATCCAATCAGCATAATTTCATCAACGTAATGAACCAGTGTGATATTTTGTGGAAGCAAAAAATGATCAGTTCTCTCCAAATAAGATAATGACACAAAGCCAGAGTTGATATACCTCTGAGTTAGAACAGTAAAGTTATATTTTTGGCCTTGCCAGCTGAAGGCAAATTGTTTCTGGTGGGTCTTATGGACAGGAATGAAGAAAAAGGCATTTGTCAAGTCAATGGCTGAATACCAGGTACCAGGAAATGTATTAATTTCTTCAAGCAATGAAACTACAACTGGTACTGCAGCTGCAACTTGAATCACCACTTGGTTAAGCTTATGATAATCTACTGTAATTCTCCAAGACATTCTGTCAATTCTCCAAGGTTTTCTATCATTTTACTTCTAGGAACACCATGATTAATTAGCCAATGCCAGAGCTCTACACAAGACAGACTATTCTGATTGCTGCTTTGCCTCTGCTGTCCATGACAGTAGCTATGCCCACCTTGCCTTTGACAGTTGAGTGCCACCACTTGACCCCTGCCACCTCAGGATCCAAGTATTTCCACTGTGTTTAAATTTTGTAGTTGAGTGACTGTGGTTTCCACCATTAGAGCTGACATACAGAGAAGAGCAATTACAAGACTCTTCAAAAATGCAGGTGCTGCCCTCACAAATCTATTTCACACAACATTTTTCAAGGGCATATCTTCTGGACCTGCCCAGTTGGGATGAGTAGGTCTAAAGTGACTAATGCACTCCACCATCCCAATCTCCCTAAGCCTTTGGATCTCTTCCTCTGCATGAAACCATGGGATATTAGGCATTTCCAACTTGCTCAGAGTGGGCCATCTTTTAATCCATATTTCAGGTAATCAAGCAAATAAACTATTAGAACCTTTTGTAACACCCCGAGCTGCAACATTAAAAGCAGAGTCCCTACTTAGTGGGCCAAAATCAGTAAATTCAGCCTGATCCAACTCTATATTCCTTCCACCATTATCCCACACACTTAATATCCATTCCCATGCGTGTTCTCCAGATTTCTATTTATATAAATTAGAAAACTTAAACCATATTTGCTTTTTTTAGTGTAGCAGACCTCTTCATAGGTCACACTTTCAACCTTACCTCTAGGGTCCCGCCGGGACTTCAGTCTAGTTATATGTCTAGAAACAAGCAGAGGTCTTAGGGGTGGCTCTTGAAGAGAATCAACATTATCTTGCCTGGCAATTACCTCAGTGGAGGCCATCACTGTTTCCTCAGGCAGCACAGGGTTTATCTCCTCAGACAATGGTGGAAAGGCTGATGGCAGCATGGGTCACGGAGGGGATGTCACCACTAATGGGGATGGGGAAGCTGTTTCTTCTGGCACAAAAAGGTTCATCAGAGTTTACAAACTCAGTGTACCCAGCTTCAAGTTGCAGGGTCCAATTCTTTTCCAATTAGTGCCCTCAGTTTAACAGTAGACACTTGGTGAAGTTATGCTTGCATCTTTTATTTCAGGTCAGCCACTCACATGATAAGAGCTTGTGTCTGGTTTTTCACAATTTCAGATCTTTCTCTGCAGGAGATAAGACTCTCACTCAAGGCAATCTTAGTAGATTGGAGGTTCAGTATCTGCTTCTGAAGTCGGGAGGTAGAATCCCTGAGTTCATAATTTTCTTTCATCACTTTGTCCACTGAACTTAGGAGCAACCAACCAGCTTCAACATGTTCATTTATTCTCCACATATGGTCAAAAGTATTATGTATAGAGTGACTAAACTCCTTGCCTCTCATGAGTGGTGCATCAGGAGTGTCGAATGCATTTATTTTGCATAACTCTCTGAACAATTCATGCAGAGGGCTATCAGTGTCCTTGATACTATTAGATGTGGAGTCTTTAGCATTTTTTTGGTCTAATCATATTAACCAACCAAGTCCAGAAACCCAAAACCAATGAAAGGTCTCCATCTTTAATATTCTGTTTCTCTAGAACCACTCCTGGTACCAAAGTCTGTATTAGTCTAGGGTTCTCTAGAGAGACAGAACTAATGAAGTATATATATATATATATATATATACACACACACACATATATATATATATACACACACACATACATACACACACACACACAGGGGAATTTATTAAATATTAACTCACATGATCAAAAGTTACCACAATAGGCCATCTGCAGGCTGAGGAGCAAGGAGAGCAAGTTTGAGTTCCAAAACTGAAGAACTTGGAATCCAATGTTTGAGGGCAAGAAGCATCTAGCACGGGAGAAAGATGTAGGCTGGGAGGCTAGACCAGTCTCTTTTTTTCACAATTTTCTGCCTGCTTATATTATAGCAGAATGGGCAGATAAATAGGTTGTGCCCACCCAGATTAAGGGTGGGTCTGCCTTCTCCAACCCACTGGCTCAAATGTTAATTTCTTTTGGCAACACCCTCACAGACACACCCAAGATCAATACTTTGTATTGTTCAATCCAATCAAGCCAACAGTATTAACCATCACACCTACCATATAATTCAGACATTCCACTTATAGGGATTTACCCAAGAGAAATAAAAGCATATATTCATACAAATATTGGTACCTGATTGTTCAAACCAGCTTTATTTTCAGTAGCCAAAACAAGAAAAGTCCCAAATTTCCTTTAACAAGTGAATAGATAAACCTACAGTGGTATATCTATATAATGAGATACTTCTCAGGAACAAAAATAATGATTGTTAATATGAACAAGACCATGGATATACTTAAAAATAATCATGTTCAATGAAGAAGTCACATTGAAAAAGTGACACCTTACCCAATTTCATTTATATAAAATTCTAGAAAATGTGAACTAACCTATAGTGAGAGACAACAGATGAGTAGTTTTGTGAGCACAGAGGAGATGTGGGGAGGGTCCACACAATGGAATTCAAAGGGACAAGAAAAAACTTTTGTGTAATAGATACATTCATTTCCTTGATTGGAGTGATAGTTTCAGTATGCATATATACGGCAAAATTTATTAAAATTTATACTTCAAATATGTGCAGTTTTCTATTATGCCTGAAGAAAGTTGTTTAAAATTCTAATAATAAAAATAACAATTTAAATTAAATCAAAATATTGCCTGAAAATATGATCTTAGTCTATGAACCATTCTTCTAAATGTTTTTCAGGCTATGTAAAGGAATAGATATATGGTATATAATGTTTGTTACTGAGTATACATGTAGCTTCAAGAGAAACATTGTTTAGAGTGGATATATCACTTTCATATTTTAAAAACATCTTAGTTTTTTGAAATTTGACATGAATTTCTTGACTTTTCACAGCTTACCAGTTGATTTTTGGAAACTAAAATGTACATTTGTTCTTCATAAAATTTGGTTTATTAAATTTTAGTTTGCTTGATACAGGTAACACTATATTTTCTATTTAAAACTTTCTTCTTTCAAACCTAGACTCACAGAGAATAATTTTACATAGTATAAATGCCTAATGCATAGTAAATATTCAATTAAATAACAAATATATGATGTAATTATAGAATTGTATAAGTCACAAAACTAAACTTATTAAATAGGTGATATCCCTACCATAGCAAGTTAGTAAATATTGCTTAAATTAGATGAAATATATAGTTATGTGAATTGTGAAGTCTCTCAAAGTTTCCCATTTTAAGGGGGTATGCAATACTAATTTCTAACAGAAAATTATTACATGTTATTCCTATGTCACAAATTACTGGTGTGAAATTAAATAAAAGTTGTTGGAAATTTAGACTATTCTGAGCCTTTACAGGAATGTGGTTACCCAGTTTGAATCATGCAGCATGCAGCTGCAACTATTGCCTTATTTTCCTCTAAATATTTAAGACATCCTCAGATCACTAGGCTTCCTCATAAAGTAACAAAATGATTTTTCTGGGAATGTAGCAGTCTGGAACCAATCAAATCACTGTAGCATATTCACTGGTCTTGTATGGAATGTGTTATCATCCTGCTAAAACTCACAGACTCTACTTATATAAGTGAATACTTAACTTCTCCAGTTTGGAAAACCGACCACATTTGTTTGGAGTCAGTGTTCTCTGGGTGGCTATTCTCAAGCTTTGCACCTGTACAGACTCTACACTTAATCATATATTCTGAATCTCATTATTTAAGGTTGATAGTACTGTCCTTCAATACTGACCTATAAAAATGACACTATTGAAATCTTTAACACAACCACCTACTTATAGTACTTTTCCATACTTTCTGAGTCAGCTAATTTTCAGAAGAAACAAACATCCCTTTTCCCTGCAATCAGCTCTGGCCACCAACCAAACTTCCAGGGATTCAAGTATTGGCTTATAACCTTTTAAGAGGCCTCAACATACTAGCTGTTCATCATTTAGTAAGTCCCGTCTTTTCTCATATGATTACAAGATAAGTCATTGAAGTGATAACTAAGCAAAACATTTTCACTGGTAAAGGATAATGTAAGAGGACATTGGCTCTACATATGCATGTTAGTGCAAAAATTCTCATTAGATTTTTTTCATTTATGTGTCTCTCGCTCCTTATGTTTATTTCCTCTTCATGGGATGGAGAAGACTAGCACCTTGCTTACTTAGCAGTTTAGTTTGTCTCACTGAGGTAGACCGAGGACTCCATGTAGGCTAAGGAAGATAACCATTAGCCACCTACTACTCAGAAAATTTCTGAGTTAATTATCAAGAGCTATTATGGCAGTTAGTACACTTGAATTATGTAACTAACTGTGGCTCAGAGAAGTCCTTTAGCTGATCTTACATTTAATTTCCCTATCTGGGAAAAAGGACATTTGGGAATCATTGTTCTAAATCATTCAGTTACATACAAATTAATACCTAGTGCATCTTTTCAAGTGATTGGTGAGTAGGCAAACCACAAACTTTAAATCACAGATATAGGAACCAATCATTTTTAAACTTAAATGTAGCAAGTACTAACATAGCCTCGAAAGAAAAAAAAATGACAGATGTATTATGATAAAGATATTTTTACTCAGTTTCTAAAACTATACTAAAGCTGAATATTATTCTACTTTATTTCAAGTAAGCCCCCTACTAAAGAAGTTGAAAATCGGTGACTTACTTGTTTTAATGTTTCATTTGGTATTTTGGTAAATTACAATAGACATTGACAATAAAGAGCATCTGAATATGCCACCACAAATTATGCCACTTTTGCATAAGGATTATTTTAAACTGAAAGCAATTGAGACATAGCACACAGAAAAATGTATCTGACCTCCCCAACCTGTGTAAAAATAAGGAATAAATTTCTATTGGTAAAGAAAATTATCATTTGTAAATGTCTTTCCTTCTCCTGCAGGAAAATGAGGAAGACTCTTTATCACTGTGGATTACTCTTGCAAAAAAAAAAGGCAACATCTTGAGTCTGAATAATAACTTACTAAAAAACCCTCTTATATTTTATTAATGTTTTCTATTTCTATTCCCACAATCTGCCATCCCCAGATATCCAAACTCTCTTCATTTGTCTAGTTACTTCTCCAGAATGTATCACCCTTTCTTAAAATGTTATATAAACTTCAAATTCTAACCACTTTATTGAGTTACATTTCTTTGTGAACTGCATGTGTATTAACATAATTAAATATGTTTTTTTATCCTGTTAATTTGCCTTATATTGTCATAGGTGTTCAAACAAGAGTGACTCCATTTTGATAGGGGCTGAGTAAAATAAGGCTGAGACCTACTGGGTTGCATTCCCAGGATGTTAAGGAATTCTTAGTCACAGGATGAGTTGGGAGGATGGCGAAAGATACAGGTCATAAAGACCTTCCTGATAAAACAGCATTCAGTAAAGAACCAGCCAAATCCCATCAAAACTGAGATGGCGACAAAAGTGACCTCTGGTCATCCTCACTGCTCACTACACACTAATTATAATGCATTAGCATGCTAAAAGACAGTCCCACTAGTGCCATGACAGTTTACAAATGCCATGATAACATCAGGAAGTTACACTATTTGGTGGAAAAATGGGTGGAATCCACAGTTCCGGGAATTGCCCACCCCTTTCCTAGAAAATTTATGAATAATCTACCATTTGTTTAGCATATAATCAATAAACAATCAGAAAAACAGTGAATCATCAGTCCTCAGGGCTGCTCTGCCTATGGAGTAGCCGTAGTTTTTTTCCTCACTTTCTTAAAAAATTTGATTGCATTTTATGGATTAGCCTTGAATTCTTTTTGTGCGAGATCCAAGAATCCTCTCTTTGGGTCTGGACCAGGATCCTTTCCAGTAACAATATCAGATTTATTCATGGACTCCAGTTTTTGAATCTAAGAGGACAGGGGAAGAATTTTTTTCTACCCTACAAGAGGAAGTTAGAACTGAAGCAAAAAAGAAAAACCCTACCAGCTGCTTTCTTTTTGTCTTTCTCCATAGATGAAAATTAATATTGCTTTCCTTTTATGGCCGGAACAGCAATTCATCTGTTTATCATAGAATATCAAAAGACTATTAAAATAATTCTTAAGATTTTTTTGGGGGGAATCAGAATAAAGTTCTCTTTTCCTGTTTAAATTTGATAAATGACTATTTTAGATGGCAGCAAACATTTTGAAATTAATATAATTGAGTCTTATTGGTGTTGTAAGGAAAGGAAGACTTTCCATCTACTCCCTGAGGGTTCAAACAGAGTCTACAAAATAAACCGACAGAAGGCAGATTAACAGGAGAAAAAGTAAACAATTTATTAAGTACATGGGAGCATCGCGTGAAAGGAAAGTCAATATCCAAACCCAAGTGAGATCTAGAGGCTTACATACCCTCTTCTTAGGGGAGAGGGAGGAGCAATGCTGTTCATTTTGGGAAAAGTAAATAATTTTGGAGAAAGATGAATGGGTCTTCAAAAGAATAGGTAATAGCCTATGACAAAGTCTGTCTGGGTGTGATGTCAATAGTCTTCTCTCCTGTGATTAAAAGTTTGTTCTTCTCTGGCTGATGAGATTCCCAGGGAGGGACTTCATCCCATTTGTGGGCTTTTTTGGGGGCTCCGTATTTAAGTAGCTAAGGGAAGTTCAGAGACTTTCCCTGCATTAACGGTTCCCAAAGTGCCCTCAATTTGAGGCAATCAGCATACCAAGGTAGCATATTACAGGATGACATTCCCTGACCTCCTTCAACATATTGTGTAAATGTATTCTAGGTACATGACCATGAAGTGAGTTGAGATTTGCAGTGACTGGAGGAAACAGAAAGGTGCCAAGATAAGTGCTATTGCCTGGAACATTCTCATTCTTTTAGTAATGTTGATCTGATCGTAGGGACACAAACAACCTCACTAATTAGAAAATGCACAGATTAAGAAAGCTTAATACACCATTAGTAACTTTTTTCCCTTTCCCTTTTCTTTTCAAGGTATGAAAGACTAGACAGATAAACATTGCAAGCACAGAGATCCACCTTGTGCTGCCACCCAAAACTGCCTCATATGTAAGCTCTTATGTAAGTTCTTCCTAAATAATTATTTGACTACCTACCAACCTAGAATGATCTCCCCCTTTCATTGGTTGGAGCTTGCCCTCTGCTTACACAGGGAGGTACTCAATTTAAGCATGGCAATTTTGCAATATGGTGTCAATTTTTTTAGGATGGAAAGCAGTTGTTACTCTCAAAATAATTGAATTTTGATTAAAACAAGAATGCTTGATAGAGTTTACACAAGTAACTGGCCTATGAGATCCCCTAACCAATTGGCCACAATGGTCAGGTAATCATATGTATCAATATACCTTCCAACTTCTTATAGATAAATACAAATGGGAAAGGCAAAAAATATTGGGGTTAGACAACACGGTATTGATGGTCAAGATTTATCTGGTGTAAGTATACACTTTTATTCTTATGAGAAAATATGATGAAAATTTTGAAAACATTACTATTATTGGGGAAAAGGGAATTATTATGAAGCCTCAAGGGCATACTTCTTACTGTTATGCCATTTATAATAATTTATGTATGTTTTATTTTACATGGTTTTATGTTCTTTGTTATGTATTAAACGTTAATATTGCCATTTGATTAAGTTTGTTATTATTTTAAACTCTCTTTGTGTAAGTGCTAATGGAAGCATCTGAAACTACCAAGTTATGGCTTGTTCTGACGTTGAAAAAAAATCTTAAAATAGTTCAGGAGGAAGCAATATAGGTATATTTTTCCAAATAGGGCTTCATTCAGACATTTTCTACATATTGTAAAAACTGATTTTAGTGTAGTTTTGGCATTTTAATTTGCACTAAGGAAGTGCTCAATGTAGATATGCTAGTGGCTCAATTTGAATACACTAAAAATAAATTCAGAAAGTCCTATTCAGAAAGAGCAATTAGGTGAGAGAAATAGATAAAAGACATCCAAATGGAAAAAGAAGTGGTGAAATTCTCTCTTTTCATAGATGATATTATTACATATCTAGAAAACACTGAGGGCTCCACCAAAGGGTCCCTGGAACTGATAAATGGCTTCAGTAAAGTTTCAGGATACAAAATCAATGTACAAAATCGGTAACATTTCTATATATCGGTAACATTTCTATATATCAGTAACATTCAAGCTGAGATCCAGATCAGGAATACATTCCTATTTATAATAGCCACAAAAAATTACATACCTAGGAATGCATCTAACAAAAGAGGTGAAAGATCTCTACAAGGAGAACTGTGAAATACTACTGAAAGAAATTGTAAACAACACAAACAAGTGAAAACATATTTCATGCTCACGGATTTGAGGAATCAATATTGTTAAAATGGCCATACTGCCCAAAACAATCTACAGATTCAATGCTATTTCCATCAAAATAGCAATGTAATTTTTATATAATTAGAAAAAAAAACTATTCTAAAATTTATATGGAACCCAAAAGACCCTGACTGATCAAAATAATTGTAAGCAAAAATAACAAAGCTGGAAACATCACATTACCTGACTTCAAATTATACTATCATGGTATAGTAATTAAAACAGCATGGTATGAATACAAAAAAAAAAAAAAAAAAAAAAAAAAGATATGTAGACCAATAGAACAGAATAGAGATCCCCAAAATAAAATCACACAACTAAGCCATTTGATCTTTGACAAAGTTTATTGAAAAAGCAATAGGTAAAGGAATCTCTGTACTCCAATGGGTAAAGGAGTCTCTATTTATACAATAAATGGTGTTGAGATAGTTGGTTAGCCATTTGTAGAAGAATGAAACTTGACTACTACCCTTCACCATACACAAAAATGAACTAAAATTGATTAAAAATTTACCTGTAATACATCAGGATATAAGAATACCAGATGAAAACTTAGGAAACATTATTGACATTGGCTTTGAAAGAGAATTTATGACTAAATCGTAAAAAGCAATTGCATCAGAAACAAAACTCAACAAGTGAGACCTAATTCAACTAAAGAACTTCTGCACAGCAAAATAAACTAGCAACAGCATAAACAGACAACCTACAGAATGGGAGAAAATATTCACCAACTATATATTAAACAAAGGTCTAATATCCAGAATCTATAAGAAATGTATATAATTCAACAAGCAAAAAACAAATAACCCAATTAAAAAGTTGGCAAAAGACATGAACAGACACTACCCAAAATAATTTATACAAGTGACTGATAAACATGAAAAACTGCTCCACATCAATAATCATCAGAGAAATGCAAAGTAGAACCACAATGAGATATTATGACACACCAGGCAGAATGGCTAGTATCAAAAAGTCAAAAAGCAATGGATGCTGGTAAGGCTGCTGAGAAAAGGAAACAATTACATGCCATTAATGGAAATGTAAATTAGTTCAGCTACTGTGGAAAACATTTGGAGATTTCTCAAATAACTTGAATCAGAACTGCTATTCAACCTAGCAATCCCATTACTGGGTATATATCCAAAAGAAAATAAATTGTGCTACTACAGAGACACATGCACACACATGTTTATTGCTATCCACAATAGCAAATACAAGAAATTAACCTAGATGTCCATTAACAGTAGACTAGATTAACAAAATATGGTATATATGCACCATGGAATCCCATGCAGCTATTAAAAGAAATGGGAACAATGTCTCTTGCAGCAACATGAATGGAGCTGGAAGTCATTATCCTATGTGAATTAATGCAGGAACAGAAAATCAAGTAACACATGTTCTCACTTAGAAGTGAGAGCTAAACATTAAGTACTCATGGTCATAAAAATGGTAACAATAGACACTTGGTGTGTGTCATACTACAGAGTGGAGAGAGAGAGTGGAGCAAGGATTGAAGAACTAACTGTTGCATACTATGCTCAGTACCTAGGTGACAGGATCATTAGTATTTCAAATCTCAGCATCACTCAATATACCCATGTAACAAACCTGCACTGAATCTAAAATTAACAAAAATAGCAGTTAGTGTTTTAAAAGGATCAATCAAATTGACAGACTTTTAGCTACATTAACTGAAAATAAAAAGTGAAAATATACATATTTATAAGAAATAAAAGAAGAAACCTTGCAACGGATGCCTCAGAAATTAAAGGAAATAGTAAAATATCTTATGTACATTTACACTTAAACAAATTGGATAAAAAATGGACAAATTCCTTGTTGTATACAACTTACCAATACTGAATCATTAAGAAATAAAAAATCTGGCCAGACCTATCACTGGTTAGAAGAATGAATCTGCAATCAAAATCCTTCCAACAAAGCAAATACCCAACCTCTCACTAGTGAATTCTACCAAATATTTCAATAATTAATGGAAATCATTCTCAAAGTTTTTCAAAAATTGAAGAGGAAAGAACACTTTTCTGTGATCAGAATGTGTGCTGCTAAATTCATGTGCTGGAACTTAATCCGCATTGTAGTGGTATTAAGTAGTGGAAACTTTGGGGAAATGATTAAGTCAAAAGGGTTCCATTAGACATGAATTAGTGACTTATAAGAAGGGTGGAGAAACTTAGTCTTTTTTTTTTTTTTTTTAGCTCTTTAACTCTTCTGTCACGTGAGAACATAGAATATATTCTCTTTTGACCTTCTGCCTTCTGCCATGTGAGGACACAGCATTCAAACCAACCACAAGACATAGCAACAAGATTTCATTTTGGAAGAAGAAAGAGCATCTCTTACCAGACAGCAAATTTGTCAGAGCCTTGATATTGGACCTTTTACCCTGCAAGAATGTGAGTAATACACTTAAATTATTTATAAATTGTTCGATCTGTAATATTTTGTTATCACAGAGAAGATGGACTAAAACACACTTTGAAACTCATTTTAGGAGACCAGCATTACCTTGGATCCAAAACTACAAAAGGACAGTATAAGAAAACAATAATGTGGTATTACTGATGAGTAGATATTCAAAAATTTTCAACAAATATTAGCAAACTTATTTTAATAGCATATTAAAAGAATTATGCCATGTAACCTATTCAGGAATGGTTCAACATAAGCAATCAATCAGTATGATAAATCACATTAACAACAGGAAGAATAAAAATCACATGGTTATCTCAATAGATGTAGAAAAAGTATTTAACAAAATTCAACAATATTTCATGATGAAAACACTTAACATTCTAGGAATAGAGAGAAATAACCTAACATAATAACTGCCACACATAAAAAGCCCACAAATAGCATCACACTGAATGTTAAAATACTGAAGACTTTTTCTCTAAGATCAGGAAAAAGAGAAAGATGTATACTTTTCACACTTCTATTTTGCATAGTACTGGAAGTCATGGCCAAAGCATTTAGGCAATAAAAAGAAATAAAAGGCATCCTCATCAAAAAAGAAGTCAAATTGTCTCTGTTCATATATAACATTATTTTATATATTAAAAAATCACAAAATATAACAAAACAAATTATTATAGTTAATAAATAATTTTAGCCAAATTGCAGGATACAAAGTTAACATTCAAAAATCTGCTGGGCCTCTAGGTGTTTTATGCCAGAATGAAAACACGTTAAAATGTACTTTGACTGTTAAATTGTATGGAATATAAAGCAACTTGAGATTTATTTTAAAGTTAAAGGCCTGTAGTGAAAACTGAAACCTAAATATTTTATTTCTACGTTACAGGTTAACTCTAAAGATAACAAAATACATAATGTAGATTATATAAACAAAGTGGCCTGAGTATGAAATTTGGTAAGAAGTTCTTAACAGCTTGTACTAAATTTTTTCTTTGAGTTTTTTTTGTTTTTGTTTTTTTTTTTTTTTTTTTTTTTTTTTTTTTTTTTTTTTGAGACGGAGTCTCGCTCTGTCACCCAGGCTGGAGTGCAGTGGCCGGATCTCAGCTCACTGCAAGCTCCGCCTCCCGGGTTTACGCCATTCTCCTGCCTCAGCCTCCCGAGTAGCTGGGACTACAGGCGCCCGCCACCTCGCCCGGCTAGTTTTTTGTATTTTTTAGTAGAGACGGGGTTTCACCGTGTTAACCAGGATGGTCTCGATCTCCCGACCTCGTGATCCGCCCGTCTCGGCCTCCCAAAGTGCTGGGATTACAGGCTTGAGCCACCGCGCCCGGCCTTTTCTTTGAGTTTTATTTCATAAATTTTATTTTGTAAATTATTACACATCCTCTAAAATTTACTATTTAAAAAATTATATTATTAACCTCATTATCCTTATCTTAAGCTAAATGTAAAATTATAAAATACATTGGAATCTGTATATCCCATATATATATTTATTTATTTATGGGATATATATGTATATATCACCTACTTGACTTTCTCCAGTGACCGCTACACCCAAATGAGCTGTACAAGTAAGCCACTATGACCACCTTTCAGTCACAGTATGACTCCAATGACTCCATGGATCTTGTACCTACTTTCTGTAAACCCACCAATTAGAAATCTCCATGGGAAATTGGCTTGGGTAAAATCCTGGACCCCAAGAAAGGTTTTGACACACAGGTCTCTCTCTCTCTCTCTCTCTCTCCCTCTCTCTCTCTCTTTCTCTCCTCTCTCTCTGTTTCTCTCTCTCTCTCCCCCTTTCTCTCCCTCTCTCTATCTGTCTCTCCTCTATCTCTCCTCTCTTCTCTCTCCTCTCTCCCCTCTCCCCTCTCCCCTATCCCCTTTCCCCTTTCTCTCTTCTCCCTCTCCCCCTACTGGTGGAGTGCTTGTGTCCCAGAGGGCTCCCCTTATCCCTTTGGCTCTGCAAGGCATGCTGCCCCCTTTTCTCTGGAATATGAAAGTAATACACTGCTTCTGTTTTTCATATGTTTTATTGTGTTGCCTCTTCTGAGTCTCACCTGGCCAACACACCTAAACCTAATCTATTTGTTAGGTCTTTCCTAGAGTGGCTATCTTGGTATCTTGGTAGTAATAAACTGGATGTACGTCAGAGAAGAACCACAAGAGTGACTGACAGTATAAACAAGTTTCCTGTGAGAGGGATATCTAGTAACAAATTCTCTCTTATTATGAATTACCTTTTACTCTTGTGTTTTTTGATGCACAGAAATTTTAAAATTCCATGAAGTCCAATTTATACAGTGCTTTCCCCTTTTTTTTTTTTTTGGAAAACAAATCACTGCCAAATCCATGAGGCTTTTCTCTTGTTTTTTTTCCTAAGAATTTTAGTTTTAGCTCTTATGTTTAGGTCTTTCATCCATTTTGAGGTAATTGTATTTGTATATGCAATAAGATTAGAAGTCTACTTGATCATTTTGCATGTGAATATTTATTTATCCAATACCATTCATTGAAAAGACCATCCTTTCCCTATTGAATGATCTTGGAACTCCTATGGAAAATCATTTGGCTATAGATGTGAGGGTATTTTATGGGCTTCTTTTCTATTAAATCGTTCTGTATGTCTATCTTTATGCCAGTACCACAATGTTTTGATAATTCTGGCTTATTAGTATGTTTTTAAAGCAATAAGTATGAGACTTTCAGAGTTCTTTTTTGTCAAGATTATTTTGGCTAATGAAGACTCTTTGAGATTCCCTATAAATTTTCAGATGGATTTTTTCTTTATCTGGAAAAAAAATTGAGATTTTGAGAGAGATTGCATTAAATTTATACATCATTTTGGATGAACTGACAACTTTACAATATTACGTCTTCTGGTCCATGAAAATGGAATATATTTTCATTCATTGGAGTCCTCTTTAATTCATTATAGTATTCTTTTTGCTTTTTATTATATATCTTATACCTTTTTCGAAAATTTTGTCTTTAAGTGTTTTTGATATCATTGCAATAAAATTGTTTTAATTTTCTTTTCCAGTTGTTGATTGCTAGTGTGTGAAAACCAAACTATTATTTTCATGTTGATTTCATATTCTATAACTTTACTAAGTTAATTCTATTAATTAACACTTTTATAAAGTCTTAAGATTATCTATATGTAAGATCTTGTCATCTCCAAACTGAAAATTTAACTTCTTTCTTTGTAATTTGGATGGCTTTTTTGTTTTCAGAGACCCAGGAAAACCGATGATGTAGATGAAGTTCAAAGGCAGTCTGCTGAATAAATTTTCTTTTGCTCAGGAAGCCCATCTTTTGGTTCTATTCAGGCCTGCCATTGATTGAATGAGGCCCACTCACATTTTGGAGAGCAATCTACTACTCAGGGTTCACTGATTTAAATGTTAATCTCATCCAAAAACACTGTCCACATCGACATGAAATATTAACCGTCACAGCAGAGAGGACTGGAACCTACTACTATTTTAGTAGTGCTGTCTATTTCTCCTTTCAATCTGTCAGTATTTTAATTCATATATTTAGGAGCTCTGACGTTTGGTGCATGCATATTTATAATTGTTATATTTTCTTCATGAATTATTACTTTTATAATTATATAATGCATTTTTCTCTCTTGTAAACGTTTTTTTACTTAAATCTATTATGTGTAATATTTGTATAGTTATTGCACTGCTGTCTCAGTGCTATGAGATATCTTATTCCAAATATTACATTCAAACTATATATGTCCTTATGTCTAAAGTGAATCTCTTGTACACAACATAGTTGGATCCTATTTTTTAATCCTTTCTTCTAATACTTTTCATTTTATTGGGAAGTTTAAGTCCTTTACATTTAAAGTTGTTACTGATGGAGAGAATTTATTATTGCCAGCTTGTATTTTTTTAATATGTCTTATAACATTATTTTCCTAATCTATACACTTGCTGCCTTCTTTTGTCTTGTATTTTTTAGTGGGACATTTTGATATCTTTCTTTGTCTTTTGCATATATTCTACAGATATATCCTTTTTAGTTTTTAATGGGATTACACATGATATCTTAATGTTATAGGAGTACATTTTAAACGGATGACTTCAATTGCATATGAAAGATCTACTTCTTTATTTCTCACCCCATTACATCAACTTTGTGTTATTGGTGTCACAAATGTCATCTTTATTTTGTGCTCATTTAAGTAGATTTGTATTTTTTTTATAATTTTGTCTTTTGAATCTTGTAAAGAAATAAGAGTTATTAACCAAATTTACAATAAAATTAATTTATATATTTTTCATATATTTGCCTTTATCAAAGACCTTTATAATTTTGTTTGGCACCAAGTTACTTTCTAGAGTCCTTTCATTTCAACTGAAAAGATTATTTTTAGTATTATTGTAGTACAGATCACTTGATAATAAACTTCTTCAGGTTTTCCTGATCTAATAAGGTTTGTTTTTTCCCTCATTTTTGAAACACATTTAGCTAAATGTTGAAATTTTAGTTGACTGCTTTATATTTTTCCTTTCAGCACTTTAAATATATCACCCCAGTGCCTTTTGGCCTCAAATCTTTCTGCTGAAAAATTCATTGATAATGTTATTGACACTTTATATGTGATGTGTTGCTTTCCTCTTGCTGCTTTTATGATTCCCTCTTTGTCTTCGACTTTCAACAGTTTGATTTTGTGTTTTCATGTGGGTCTCTTGCATCAACTTGGTGTTTGCTGAACGTCTCATATTTGTATATCCATGTCTGTCTTCAAATTTGGGAAGCATTTTGCCATTTTGAGAAAATTATCTGCTTTTTTCTCGTCTCTTTCTAGGACTTTGAAAATGTACACAATGGTCCACTTGATGGTGTCCCATCAAGATCTTAGGTTCTGCTGACCATTCTTTATTTCTTTCCTTCTTTGCTCCACTCCTCAAACTTGATAATTTCTAATTACTGTGCTTTAAATTCAATGACTCTTTCTTCTGTACGAGACTGCTCTTGAATTCCCTAGTAAATTTTTTAACTCATTGTTTTTAAATTTTTCAGATCCAGAATATCTATTTTTTATTGCTCTTTCTACCTCTTTGTGAATATTCTTATTTTGTTTATATATTGTTTTCAATATTTATTTTAGTTATCTTTCCATTTTTTAAATTTTAGTTTATTTGAGAATATTTAAGAATATTTAAAAATACTTATCTAATAAATCCATAGCCTATGTTTGTTTTCAGTTTCTGAAGATTTATTTTGTTCCTCTGAAAGGACCACAATTCCTTGTTTCTCTATGTGTCCCCATTATTTTTGGTTGAAAAGTTGGCATTAGGGGAAAAAAGCCACCTCTCCCTGCCATTGAAGACTGACTGTATGCAAGGGAATACCTTCGTTAACCTGAGTGATTTAAAGGCATAAGGTATTCTCAGGCCTTTTCTACATATGCATTTTTCCTAGGTTTGAGCATGTTCTTATTTCACCATATACACAGCTGCTTTTACTCATCCTTATTTTCCTAGGAGTCTCACTCTTATTTTTTCTCAAGGTCTTAAAATATTATGTTGTATTCTCCTGCTCATAATCTGTTGCTTTCATGTACCCGTGGATCTGTAGTCCCTCTGCTGCTTTCATCAGCCTCCAATCTGATATAAAAATTATGCTATAGCTTCTGCTGAGGTCTGAGTCAAGTGAGACAGAAACCCATCCCCTGGCAGGGTCTCAGATGAGATAAGTTATACTAATTTTCTTCTGTCCTGATACAGGAGCTGAACATTGAGTAGCTTCCTCCCAAACAATCTACACCACCTTTCTTTCTTTCTTCTTTCTTTCTTTCTTTCTTTCTTTCTTTCTTTCTTTCTTTCTTTCTTTCTTTCTTTCTTTCTTTCTTTCTTTCTTTCTTCTTTCTTTCTTTCTTTCTCTTTTCTTTCTTTCTTTCTTTCTTTCTTTCTTTCTTTCTTTCTTTCTTTCTTTCTTTCTTTCTTTCTTCCTTTCTTTTCCGTTTTGGGTGTGTCTTTTTCTTGATTGGGTATTTGCTTGGTTGATGTATACCCTTGAATGAGAATGCTTTCTGGAATTCTCACAAATCAATTTTACTCAACCTACTCTGCCTGCTTGATGTTTCTGTGGGGAAATAAGGGCCTGGAGCTTTCTAGTTTGACATCTTTCTGACGCAAAGGTGCTTTTTAAACAAAATGTATACCACAAAGCCAATACTGATACAAGTAACATTAACCAGTAACAATTTTCAAATAAATACAGTTATAAAACTTAATAAATTTATATGAGAAAAGAGATAACAACCAAATATATATAGATTTTAACTCTGTTATTGTACTGGTGTTATTTACAAATAGTTCTCTTAAACTTATTTATGTCAAATATTATCTGATGGGTAAAATCAAGACAGCATAAAAATTTCTCTGCAAGAAAGAATAGTATAATTGTTTTCTCATTTGTAAAATAAGAGATTTTGACTATAATATGTCTAAAATATCTTTCTTCCTTTTATTAAGACACTCACTAATTTGCAATTCTTAATTCTCTGAGATAAAAACTCTCCTATTAAAGATCAGTATAATTTCCTTATATGGCTGTTTTATATATTTATGTTTCTTGGCATACATTTTCAGGATTTCAAAATAAGTCTTACTCTGATAGAGACTCTCCTAGTTAATTGGCCTTGTTTAAGAAAATTGCCAAAAGAAAAGAAAAATGTTTACAGAACATCATTATGTTCAATTTTTTAAAATATAGTTTTTTAGTGTTTACTATGTTCCAGCCACTGTTTTAGAAGTAAGAAATAGAGTAATTGCATTCATAAAGCTCACAGTCTTGTGGATGTGATCAGGTAATTTACTAATTAATTTCATATATGATTTTTATCACATTTTGCCAGTTTCTAGATTGTTGTATTCATGAAGATTCTTGAAACTACTACAAAGTTTGCAATCAAAATTTCCCTTTAGTGTCCTCAGAACCACAGATATAGCTGAGAATCATGGACCTTGACTCCAAATCAGATTATAATGTGAATGAATATTCAAAATTATGATTCAAATAATTACAAATATATCCAAGAGATTTAAATTTTACACTTAAGTGATGAGAAGTGGAGAATAAATTAAAGGAACAAATGATTAACTTTTGTCACAGAACTTTCAAACTTAGTTCTTGCTAATTGATAACATTAAATATGTGAGTTTCATAAAGAAAGACAGCTGATCCAGTACCATAATTCAATGTTCTTAGCATATCCATTCTCTAGGGTAAACATTCTTAATATCTTTAGAAGACACATTAGCATTGTTTTTAATATAAATTAATTGAAAATCAATATACTAAAATAATATGTGTTATATACTAAAATCAATATACTAAAATAAATATGTGTTAGTAATATTGGGTTATGACAATATTTATTGATAGATATTTTTCAGGAAAATAAATATGTATTAATGTGGATTTTGATGCTATAAGATAGTCCTTGAAATTAACATTTTCTACACTAAGTAATTACATTGTTTTACAATATAGAACCACTATATAATATTTGAAAATAACATAAGGCTTCTGATATTCTAGGCTCAAGATACAAATACTTCGCCTATTATAAATCACTTTGAATTGGCATGCAGGTGTGAATTATATCAAGAAAGACTCTAAGGAACATGTACATCAGGTTAAATTGACACTATCAGTCATATTCTTTCTTTCTCTACCTCATAAATTTACCTCTTCCTTTCTTTCTTTTTAGCATCCCAATACACATACACAAATATATCATGAATCCTATATATTCAGTGTAACTAATCTGAAATTGTCTTAGAAATTTTGAGAACTAACTCATTTCTCAAGGGATATGAGTTGGAGGCAAACAAAGTTAATAACTAGTAGCTACTTAGTTTAAACAAGTTATTAAAGCCCTTGACATTTTTGATGCCTAACATAATTTTTGTAGCCTAACATAATTTTTGTACTTTAAAACTGAAATAAAAATTTAGAGATCATTTGGTATGTGGTCTAACTCTCTTACATATTTCCCATTCCTGAAATAGTTTTCTCCTAAGAATGCAGCATTCATATTACAGGCCTCTGGCATAAAAAACAAACAAACAAATAAACAAACAAACAAATGACAACAACAAAAAACTAAGCCAGGCGTGGTGGTTCACACCTGTAATCCTCGCACTTTGGGAGGCTGAGGGTGGATCATGGGTCATGAGGTCGAGACCATCCTTGCTAACATGGTGAAACTCCGTCTCTACTAAAAATACAAAAAATTAGCCTAGCTTGGTGGCACACACCTGTAGTCCCAGCTACTCAAGAGGCTGAGGCAGGAGAATTGCTTGAATCTGGTTGGCAGAGGTTGCAGTGAGCCAAGATCATGCCACTGCACTCCAGCCTGGGCAACAGATTGAGATTCCATCTCAAAAACAAACCAACAAACAAACAGAAAAAAACTGAGATAATGTTGGTAGGTTAATGGGGAAGACATACTGAGAAAAGTTTTATTAGTCCATTTTCATGCTGCTGATAAAGACATACTTGAGACTGGGCAATAAACCTTTTTCTTTTGTAAAAGAAAGAGGTTTAATGGACTCCCAGTTCCATGTGGTTGAGAAGGCCTCACAATCATGGCAGAAAGTGAAAGGCATGTCTCACATGGTGGCAGACAAGAGAAGAGAACTTGTGCAGGGAAACTCCCATTTATAAAACCCTCAGATCTTGTGAGATTTATTCACTACCATGAGAATAATATGAGAAAGACCCACTCTCATGATAAAATTATCTCCCACCATGTCCCTCCAACAACATGTAGGAATTATGGGAGCTACAATTCAAAATGAGATTTGGGTTGGGACAGAGCCAAACCATATCATTCCACCCCTGGTCCCTACTGAATCTCATGTCCTCATGTTTTAAAAACAATCATACTGTACCAAAAATCCCCCAAAGTCTTAACTCATTTAAGCATTAACTCAAAAGTCCACAGTCTAAAATCTCATTGGAGACAAGGCAAGTTTCTTCCACCTATGAGCCTATAAAATCAAAAGAAAGTTAATTATTTCCTAGATATAAAGGGGGTGTAGGCATTGGGTAAATACAAACATTCCAAATGGGAGAAATTGGCCAAAACAAAAAGGCTACAGGCCCCATGCAAGTCCAAAATCCAGCAGGGCAGTCAAATCTTAAAGCTCCAAAATAATCTCCTTTGACTCCACATCTCACATCTAGGGCATGCTGATTCAAGAGGAGGGTTCCCATAGTATTGGGCAGCTCCATTCTTGTGGCTTTGCAGGGTACAGCCTCCCTCTAGGCTGCTTTTATGGGCTGACATTGAGCGGCTTTTCCAGAGGCACGGTGCAAGCTGTTGATGGATCTACCCATTCTGGGGTCTGGAGGATGGTGTACTTCTCACAGCTGAACTAAGCAGTTCCCCAGTGGAGACTCTGACCCCACATTTCCCAGCAGCACTGCTTTAGTATAGGTTCTCCATAGGAGCTCCTCCCCTGCAGTAAACTTCTACCTGGACATCCAGGTGTTTCCATACATCCTCTGAAATCTAGGCAGAGGTTTCCAAACCTCAATTCCTGACATCTGTGCACCCATAGGCTCAACACCACATGGAAGCTGCAAAAGTTTGGAGCTTGCATCTTTTGAAGCCACAGCCTGAACTGTACCTTGATCGCTTTTATTCATAGCTGAAGTGGCTGGGATGCAGGACACCAAGCCCATAGACTGCACACAGCAGAGGGACCCTGGGCCTGGCCCACAAAACTACTTTTTCCTCCTAGGCCTCTGGGTGGGACCTATAATGGGCGTGACTGCTGAAAATGTCTCTGACATGCCCTGGAGGCATTGTCCCCATTGTCTTGGTGACTAACATTCAACTCCTCCTTACTTATGCAAATTTCTGCAGCAGGCTTGAATTTATCCTCAGAAAATTGGATATTTTTCTGTCACATTGTCAGACTGCAAAGTTTTCAAACTTTTATGCTCTGTTTCCCTTTTAAAACTGCATGCCTTTAACAGCACCCAAGTCACCTCTTCAGTGGTTTGCTGCTTAGAAATTTCTTCTGTCAGATCCCCTAAATCATCTCACTGAAGTTCAAAATTCCACAAATCTTTAGGGTAGGGGCAAAATGCTACCACTCTCTTTGTTAAAACATAACATGAGCCACTTTTGTTTCAGTTCCCAACCAGTTTCTCATCTCCATCTGAGACCATCTCAGCCTGGATTTCATTGTCCATATCATTAACAATGTTTTGATCAAAGTCATTCAACAAGTCTGTAGGGAGTTCAAGACTTTTCCACATTTTACTGTCTTCTTCTGAGAAACTGTTCCAACCTCTGCCTGTTACCCAGTTTCAAAGTTGCTTCCACATTTTCGAGTATCTTTTCAGCAGTGCCCCACTCTACTGCTACCAATTTACTGTATTATTCTGTTTTCAAACTGCTGATAAAGACATACCTGAGACTGACCAATTTGCAAAAGAAAGAGGTTTAATAAACTTACAGTTCCAAGTGGCTAGAAAGACCTCACAGTCATGGCAGAAGGTGAAAGTCATATCTCACATGGTGGCAGGCAAGAGAACTTGTGCAGGAAAACTCCAGTTTCTAAACCATTAGATCTCATGAGACTTATTCACTATCACGAGAATAGCATGGGAAAGACCCACCCCCATGATTCAATTGTCTCACACTGATTCCTCCCATAACACATGGGAATTATGGGAGCTACAATTCAAGATAAGATTTGGGTTGGCACACAGCCAAACCATATCAGTTGGGCATGGTAAATCATGCTTCCTTTAGTGAATGATGGTTCTTCTTGTAATTAATCTACTTCTAAGCCATAAGTAAACCTTTCTAACTTGGCACATGACAGATGGCACAGCTTTAGCTCAAATATTACACAGCTTAGGCTATTAGGTACTGAGGTGTGGATTTTCATGAAAATGGCTTTAGAGTTTTAGATGAAATTTTAGAAACAATACAGAATGTGACAAAAGGTGTCTTAAGTTTGAAACAAATTTTCGTTTTGTTCCATGGCATTGTGAAACTTTGTAACTTGTCAAAGTCACTGATGTATATGCCAGCTGCAGACATTTTGGCAAAACTTCTACACATTTTAATAAGAAATTTATTTGTATAGGATTGAAAGAAACATGCACAGAAACTGGAACCATATTTTTAATGAGCTGCCTAAATCAGTGGATGATTGATTTTTGAGAAATAGGAATAAACAGTGGGGAAGAATAAATTTGATACAAGAATAGGCAGCAGGCACAGCAATTTAGATATTGAAATTAGCTTGCATGCTTCAGTCTTCAAAGAATACAATAGTCAATTACTCTTATTTCTCCTACAATAACCATTACTAATGTCATGTGCCATCTTAACATGACCATCTATTTTACTACAATTTATTTGTAAAAAAAAAATAGTGACATATTCTGAGCACTAGGACCCCAGAGCAATTCATGTTAATAAAGTTAACTTCACAAGAACATAATAATATAAAAGAATTTATTACCCTATGTCACAGAGAATGGTAAGTAGAGTTATTTTTTTCAAGTTGCTTCCCCTTTTCTGTGACTCCTTGTTTCAATATATTGCAACTGTATGAGAAAACAAAGTATGTTGGCTTGAAATTCAAATATAGGCATTCCTTAGGTTATATACTAAATGTTTCTTCAAATAAAAACTCATAATTTCCAGGAATATCTTAGTTCACCCTCCCTTGGAAAGTAAATGGATGATCTGATTTTAACACCTTAATCACACAGCAAGGAGCAGAGTTTTCTAAAGTCATGTTTCTCTGGGTTGAGAAATTTGAAAACAAAATATCCTAGAATGTTGGTGATATGGTTTAATTCGGTGTCCCTGGCCTAATCGCACCTTAAATTGTAATAATCCCCATGTGGCAAGGATAGGACCAGGTGGAAGTAATTGAATAACGGGGCGATTTCACCCATGCTGTTCTCACAAGAGTTAGTAAGTTCTCATGAGGTCTGATGGTTTTATAAGTCTGGCATTTCCTCTGCTGGCACTCATTCTCTCTACTGCCACCCTGTGAAAAAGTTTCTTCTACCATATTTGAAACTTTCCTGAGGCCTCCCCAGTGATTCAGAACTGTGTCAATTAAACCTCTTTCCTTTATTAATTACCCAGTCTCAGATATTTCTTCATAGAAGTGTGAGAATGAGCTAATACAGTACATTAGTACTGGGATTGGGGCACTACCATAAGGATACCTGAAAATGTGGAAGTGCCTTTGGAACTGGGGAACAGGCAAAGGTTGGACCAGTTTGGAGAGCTCAGAAGAAGACAGATGTGGGAGAATTTTGAACTTCCTAGAAACTTGTTGAATGGCTTTGACCAAAATGTTGATAAAGATGTGGACAGTGAAGTCCAGGCTGAGGTAGTCTCATGTGGAGATGAGGAACTTGTTGGAAACTGCAGTAAATTTCACTCTTGCTATACTTTAGCAAAGAGATGGTGACATTTCATCTCTGGCCTAGAGATCTGCAGAACTTTGACCTTGAGAGAGATAATTTAGGGTATCTGTTAGAAGAAATTCCTAAAAAGCAAAATGTTCAAGTGGAAGCAGAGTATAAAATTTTGGAAAATTTGCAGCCTGACGATGCAGTAGAAAAGAAAAAAAACCATTTTCTGGGGAGAAATTCAAGCTGCAAAAATTGGCATAATCACCAAGACAACGTTAATCACCAAGACAATGGGGAAAACATCTCCAGGTCATGTCAGAGACCTTCAGGGTAGCCCCTTCCATCACAGGCCTGAGGCCTAAGATGGAAAAATGGGTTTGTAGAAAGGACCCAGGCTCCTCCCAGCTCTGCTCTGTGCAGCCTTAGGTCTTAGGTCACGGTGCCCTGCATCCCTGCTGCTTCAGCTATAGCCACGGTTAAAAGGGTCCAAGGCGCAGCTCAGGCCATTGCTTCAGAGGGTGGAAGTCCCAAACTTTGGCAGCTTACATGTGGTGTTGGGCCTGTGGGGGCACAGAAATCAATAATTGGGGCACTGCCTAGTAGAGCTGTGAGAAGAAGGCCACAGTCCTCCAGCCCCCAGAATGGTAGACCCATCAACAACTTGCACCATGTGCCTGGAAAAAGCACACTCAATGCCAGCCTGTGAAAGCAGCCAGGAGGGGGGCTGTACCCTGTAGTGCCATAGGGGTGGAGCTGCCCAAGACCATGGGAACCCACCTTTTGGATCAGTGTGCCCTGGATGTGAGACATGGAGTCAAAGGAGATTATTTTGGAACTATTAGGCTTAATGACTACCCTATTAGATTTTGGACTTGAAGGAAGCCTGTATTCCCTTTGTTTTGGCCAATTTCTCCCATTTGAAATGGGTGTATTTACCCAATGCCTGTACCTTCAGTGTACCTAGGAAGTAACTAACTTGCTTTTGATTTTACGGACTCATAGGTGAAGGGACTTGCCTTGTCTCAGACGGGACTTTGTACTGTGGACTTTTAAGTTAATCCTGAAATGAGTTAAGACTTTGGGGGACTGTTGGGAAGGCGTGATTGTTTGGAAATGTGAAGACATGAGATTTGGGAGGGACCAGGGGCAAATGATAGGCTTTGGCTGTATCCTCATTCAAATCTTATCTTGGATGTAGTAATCATGACATATCAAGGGTCAGGCCAGATGGAGATAATTGAATCATGGGAGCATTTTACCCCATACCGTTGTTGTGGTAGTGAATAAGTCTCAGGAGATCTGATGGTTTTATAAATGGAAGTTTGCCTGCACAAACTCTTCTGCCTGCCACCACGTAAGATGTGCCTTGCCTCTCCTTTGTTTTCCACCATGACTATGAGGCTTCCAGAGCCATGTGAAACTGTGAGTCCATTAAACCTCGTTTTCTTTATAAATTTCTCAGTCTCGGGTATGTCTGCATTAACAGTGTGAGAACAGACTAATACAGATGACTTTTAATTCTTTTTCTTTTCTTATTACTCAAGCTAGGACTTCCAGTATTATGTTAGAAAACAGTGGTCAAAGTGGGCATCCTTATTGTATTTCAGATCTTAGAGGAAATCCTTTCCATTTTTCTACATTCAGTATACTACTTGTATATCTGTCATATATGACTTTTATCATGTTGAGTTATCCCCAGTTTCTTTTAGGGTTTTTGTCATGAAGAAATATTTAATTCTATCAAATTTTTTCAGCATCAATTGAAATTGTCATGTGGCTTTTGTCCTTCATTCCATTGATATGATGCATCACATTGATTGATTTCTGTGTGTTGCATCCCAGGGATAAATTCCACTTGCTAAGGATGAATAATCTTTTTTAACATATGGATGAATTTGGTTTGCTCTTATTTGGTTGAGGATAATTGCATGAATATTATTCTGTGATATTAGCCTGTAGTTTGTGTGTGTGTGTGTGTGTGTGTGTGTGTGTGACTTTGTCTGTTTTTGGGATCAGGGTAATACTGGCCTCGTAGAATGTGTTTGGAAGTATTCCTTCCTTTTCTATGTTTTGGAAGGAGTAGTTGGGGTATAATTGGTGTCAGTCCTTTAAATGTTTGGTATGATAGAATTCAGTAATGAATCCATTGTACTCCAGTTTTTTCTTTGCTGGGGGACTTTTTATTATGGCTTCCATCTTGTTACTTGTTATTTTTCTCTTCCGATTTTGGATTTCTTCATGGTTCAATCTTTGTAGGTTGTATACATCTAGAAATCTGTCATTTCATTAGATTTTCCAATTTATTGATGTAAATAATTGCTCACAGTAGCCACTAATGTTCCTATGAATTTCTCCAATATCAGTTGTAATGTCTTCATTCTCATCTCTGATTTTATTTATTTGGATCTTCTCTGTTTGTTTTTAGTTAGTCTGGCAATGGTTTTGTCAATAATTTTCACATCTAATCTCTTACTATGTCAGCCTGAAATCCAGAAGTCTTTCTTAAATATTCAAATGCTTTAAAGAAAAGTTCAAGTAATATTTAAAACTGCTCGCTTTCCGGGTCTGTCTGCAGAATCCTGATCAGTCTCACAAACTGGTGAATCAGGCTAGATAACCTCTCAAGAGAACATAAATATTATAAAATAATAAGTTAGTATAACAACCATACAATAAAGCATGGTTCAAAAGATGTGACAGAATAAAACACATGTAATTTTTGAAAAGTTAATTTTTAATATTATATATTATTAAATTAAAAAATGATTATACTTTTACTTTGTCAAGTGCCTTACCTAGTGATTGTTTACCGGGCACCCTGCTGTTATGTACTGCAGTCTTAAAAACTTTTAAAAATGTAAAAAATGTGTCTCATGCTAATCGGGTTATTATCAATATTTCATTTCATTTTATTTTACTCCTCTAGAATATTGTAATCCTTTCATCTCACTATAATAAGTATGAAAAATTAGAAGCAGGAAAAAGCGTGCTCAGAAAATACTTCTTGCTCAATGGATTACTTTTTCAAAGTATTTTTTCACAAAACTAAATAAATATTTGGAACTGAGACTAAAACAAACTTCCAGCTTCCAAACATAATTAAGGAGATTATATCCATTTTTTTAAACATAGTTCTACTCATTCCTATTTTTCCATTTTAATTAATACTATTAAAAATAGGTCATTTCAAGTTTGAAATATAATAACTTACATTTAGTATTATCAGAGTCCAGTTATCTAAATGTTGCTTTTTAAATATGTACATAAGTTATGTCTATTTTTATTTTTGACACATAATATTTGTACATATTTATGGGGTATATGTGACATTTTGTTACATGCATAAATTGTGTAATTATAAAGTTAGGGCATTTAGGGTATCCATCATCTTGAGTATTTATTATTTCTGTGTGTTGGGAACATTTTGAGTACTCTCTTCTAGATGTTTTGAAATATAAAGTATATTGTGGTTAACTGTAGCTGTTCCATTCTGCTGTTGGAACTTCTTTCTCTTATCTGAATATATGTTAATATTCATTAACCAACCTCTATTCATCCCTTTCTCACCTACATACCATTCCCAGCCTCTGGTATCTGTCGTTCTTCTCTCTGCTACCATGAGATCAAGTTTTTAACTCTGATATGTGAGTGAGAAAATGTGATATTTTACTTTCAGTATCTGGCTTATTTCACTTGACATAATGACCTCCAGTTTGATCCATGTTGCTATGAATGACACGATTTCATTATTTTAATGACCAAATACTGTATCATCATATATATTACCATACTGTCTTTATCTGTTGATGGAAACTTTTATTGATTGAATATCTTTACTATTGTAAGTAGTGCCACAATACACATGGGAATGCAGGTATATTTTTGATATACTGACTTTTTTTTCCCTTTTGATAAATACTCAGTAGCTGATTGTTGAATCATATGGTAGTTCTAATTTGAGTTTTTCTGAGAAATCTCCATACTGTTTTCCATTTTTATAGCCACAATATATTAGTGGCTATACTAATTTACATTCCCACCAACAGTGTATGAATGTTCCCTTTTCTCAGCCTGGCGCAGTGGCTCACACTTGTAATCCCAACACTTTGGGAGGCTGAGGCGGGTGGATCAAGAGGTCAGGAGTTCAAGACCTGCCTGACCATTATGATGAAACCCAGTCTCTACTTAAAATACAAAAATAAATAAATAAATAAATAATAAAAATCAATAAAAAAAATTAGCCAGGCGTGGTGGCACATACCTGTAATCCCAGCTACTCAGGAGGCTGAAGCAGGAGAATTGCTTGAACCCAGGAGGTGGAGGTTGCAGTGGTAAGCTGAGATCACACCACTGCACTCCAGCCTGGGCAACAGAACGAGACTCCTCCTCAAAAAAAAAAAAAAAAAAAAAAAAAAAAAAAAAAAAAAAAAAAAAAGAAAAGAAAAGAAAAAGAAAGAAAAAGAAAGTTCCCTTTTCTCGACATCCTTACTAATATCTATTATTTGTAATCTTTTTAATGATAGCCATTCTCAGAAAGATTATATCTCATTGTGGTTTTGATTTGCATTTCCCTAATATTTAGTGATGTTGAGCTTTTTTCATATGTCTGTTGGCCATTTGTATGTCTTTGGAGAAATGTCCATTCAGGACTTTTGCTCACATTTAAAATGGTATTATTTGCTTTTTTTCTGTTGATTTGTTTGAGTTCCTTGTATATTACGGATGTTAGTTGGTTGTTGAATGGTTTGCAAGTATATTCTCCCATTCAACAGGTTATCTATTCAGTTTGTTGTTTCTTCTACTGTGCAGAAATTTTTAAGCTTAATATATTTTAATTTGTCTTATTTTGTTTCTCTTGCCTGCACTTTTGATACCTTAGTCATAAAATCTTTGCCTAGACCAATGTCCTGGAGTGTTTACCCTAGTTTTTCTCTATTAGTTCTACAATTTTAAGTCGTACACTTAAGTTTTTAATCCATGTTGAGTTGATTTTTTAATATATATGGTGAACGATAGGGATCTAATTTTATTTTTAGCATATGGATACCTAATTTCCCTAGCACGATTTATTGAAGATGGTGTCCTTTTACCAGGTATGCTCTTGGCACCTTTGTAATTAATTGATTTCTGGTTGTTTTGTATATCCCTATTTTTCTCTAATTTATTATCATTGTGGTTAGGTTGTTTTCTGTATTGGTTATATTTGTTTCCTTTCTCTTCCTTATTGTGTGTTCGCTCTATCAGTTGGCTTTATATTTTCAGGTATTTCTATGATGATAGATAACTTTTCACTTCCAGTTATAGGACTCCCTTAAGTATTTCCTATTGTGATGGTATAGTGGTGAGAATTTCCCTCAGCTTTTTCTCATCTGGGAAAGGCTTTTTCTCCTCCATTTAGGAAGGACAGTTTTGCTGGGTATAGTATCATTGGCTGGCAGATTTTTTTATAGCACTTTGAATATATCGTCCTATTCATTCCTGGTCTGTAATGTTTCTGGTGAGAAATCTATTGCTAATCTGATGGTGTTTCTCTCATAAATGACTAGGTGATTTTCTCTTACTATTTTTAGAATTATCTCCTTGGCTTTGACTCTGGATAGTTAATTATAATGTGCCATGGAGAAGACCCTTTGCATTGTATCTATTTGGGAGTATTTGGATAGCTCAATCTCATGCTAGACTTGGAAAGTTTTCAGCTATTCTTTTATTGAATATGTTTGATATATATCTTTGGTTTTATCTTTGCTTTCTGGGTTATTAAAAATTTGACTATTTCATCACTTTATAATGTCCTGTATATCACAAAGGCTTTCTTCATTCTTTTATATTCTTTCTTAATTTGTTATCTTATTGAGTTATTTCAAAAAAAAACACACCTGTGTTCAAGTTTTGAAATTCTTTATTGGAGTTGAACTAGTATATTGTTTAAATTTTCTAATTAATTTCTGTAGTTCATTAAATGGATTCTTAAGTTCTGGGATTTCTATTTGGTTCTTTTTATTGTCTGTATAACTTTGGCAAATTTCTTACTCATATCTTGATATTTTTCTGATTTATTTATATTGTTTTTCTATATCCTTTTCTATCTCACTCAGATTGTTTACTATTATTTTAAATTATTTTTCTCAGATTTCATAATTTTAATAGCAATCTGTTGCTGGAAAATCATTGTATTATTTTGGTAGTATCATACTTCCTTACTTTGTTGTGTTTCTTGTTATTTTACATTGACATTTTCACATCTCATGTAACCATTGCTTTTTCCAATTTTTTGAATTTGTTTTCATAGAAGGGGACTTTATTTTGAAGACGTATCTATAGTGTTGGTTGGGTAAGGCACTTTGGCTTTTATTCTAGGTGTGTGCAGTAATGTAGTTGATATATTATTTATTTGGTAGTAATCAGTGTCATTGGTGTCTCTGATTTTTCTCAGTGGCTTAGGGTGCAGTTGTTATTGGAGATTGTAGTAATTTTTTTTCTGGGAATGGCAATGCCACGTGGCCAGTCTTTGGGACTTAGCAGTGGCAACGTCAGGTCAAGCACACCTGTCTTTGGGTTCCAGAGCATTATACTCTTGCACTGGCGTTAGCAGGTTCACACAAGCTGACTCTTGAATCCCCAGTTGAATTTTGGAGGTTTTAGCAGTGGCAAAAGTCACCCAGGCAGATGGGTGACTCCTCAGAGCCATGGACAGCAGGTGTGATGTAAGCAATGACAGTAGGTGTGATGTAAGCAATGACAGAAGGTGGGACAACCTTCTGGCTCCCATGTGGTCCATGCTGGTATTGGCTGTAACTGCAATTGGCTAGGCACTCCAGTTCCCTGTATTGCAGTTGCCACATGTGATTTAGTGGCAGCTGTAGTGGTAGTGGTAGATAAGTATGCCCATCCTTAGGTCCCTGGTAGGAATGTAGGTGTCAATGGTGGAATATAAGTCAGGGCAATTCCCAGGCCTTGAGCAGTGGGGTAGGTAATGCTGCACCAGAAAGGTCTGTTTGCAGGCCTTCCAGTTGTGCATGCAGGTGCTGTCTATAGTAGGCAGGAGTGGGGTTACTCCTACATCCATGGTGGAATGCTCTTGTGGGGATGACAGTGCCAGTGCTGTGACCCAGATGTTGAGGAGGGTAGTGTTGCATTTATTTGCACCAACCATAGACAGGTAGCTGGGAAGCACACCACTTTAGCCCCAGGTGGTGGTTGCAGGTGGGATTGTCTGTCTTCAGGGTGATAGAAATGCATGGTGGCCCTGCTGCTGGGGACATTCAAAGTGCTAATGGCTTGCACTTTGGCCCTGGTGGTAGCAGCCAGTAGCAGTGGTGACTGCAGGTGGGGGATGTCAACGGGGCTACAGGAATGTGGAGATTGAGAAACTATTGTGCCCCAAGGAAGGACGGAGTTCTGTGTGGCTTTGCAGTAGCAGCTTAGGACTCAGTGGTATGTGGGACCCTGTGAGTCACTCTCTAGAGTAGTGCCATCAACTAGTGTCCAGGTGGCTCCCAATGTTAGTCTCAGGGTCTGTGACAGTTAGGGGGCTGCCTCATGGATAGAATTGCTATAGTTTATGTTGAGGATGTGAATCACTGAGGGTATCTCACTCACCCAGTTTCTCTGGGATCTTGTATAATCCTGGTCAGGCAGGTTACCTCATTTTCATTTCATTTCTTGCCTTAAGTGTTTTTTTGTCACTTCTATGTTGAATTCTGATTTTCTCTTTTAGATGATCTATTTGTGGTATGATTATCAAATTCCTATTTTGGTTCATTTTTGTAGAGGTGCTGAATATCAGATGCCTCCAGTCAGCCCTCTTGAAGTCCCTCCAAATAATTTTTACATAAGCACAAATACATAGTAGAGGCAGTGAATTCGCTAATTCTTCTTCAACCTCTATGCAGACTTTATTATGAAACATCTCACTGTAGTACCTTCTTGGGTGTTGTTATCAAAAAATCCCTAGGGCCTCATTATGAAGTATTTCACCTACTGCATATGGCAGTCCTATAGGAAGTAAAGAACTTCAAAATTGGATGTTTCAATACGTTATAATTTTTCACATTAAAATTAAAACATGAGTATTCGTTTTTGGCAACTTTTTAATTAGATGATGAACTTTTTTGGGGTTAAGACTCACAAGATATTTGTTTGATATTTGAAATGTTCTCTTGGATCAGATGCATCTATGTTCAAATTTCTCTTTGTAAAAATTACAGTAGAATGTTGCAGATATTTCTGTCCCTGATAGCCTTAAAGTAGTTCCAAAATGTACAAGCAAAATTTATTTTAATTACCAGTGATATTACCATTATTTAAAGTTTTTAGTTTCAAAATAAGCATTTTATTTTCCTTCTTTCTTGCTCTTAGAACTTCCAGATTTAGCTCAAAGAGTTTTAATATTCACATATGATATATGATCTGCTTATTCTATTATGTGGGTTCTATGATTATGATGTGTGTATTAGAGTTCTCTGGAGAAAGAGAAGCCATAGGATAATTGATAGAGCAAGAAAGGGAGGAGAGAGAAAGAGAGAGAATGTGTATGTGTTTGTGTTGTGTGTATGTGTGTGTGTGAGTGAGAGAGAGAGAAAGAGAGAGAGAGAGAGAGAAGACAGATGAGAAAGTAATATTTATTACAAAAATTTGGCTTACATAATTATGGGGACTGTCACGTCCCAAGATCTGTACTGCAGTTGGCAGGCTGTAGACTCCAGAGAGCCAGTGATGTAACTTTAACAGGAAGCCCGGCAAGCTCAAGACCCAGGAAGAGCCAGTGTTTCAGTTTGCATCCAAAGGCGCAGAAAACAATGTTCCAGCTTAAAGGCAGTCAGGCAGGAGGAGTTTTCCTTTACTCAGCTTTTATATTCTATTCAGGCCATCAGTTGCTTGGAAGAGGCCCAGCCACATTAGGGAGGTCAATCTGCTTTACTTAGACTGCTAATTCAAATGTTAATCTCATTAAGAAACACCTTCACAGATATACCCAGAACAATGTTTGAGCAAATATCTTGGCACTTTGTTGCCCAGTCAAGTTGACATGTAAAATTAACTATCATAGTGTGGTAAATAACAGTATTTACTGGACTGTGCTGTGCTTAATCTATTCAAAGGAGTAGCATTGAATCTAGCTTTGCAAGATACAGAATTCTTAGTTGACAGTTTCTTTTGTTTTCCTTTCAGCACTTTAAATCTATCAACCACTGAATTCTGGCCTTCTAGGTTTATTCTTCAAAATATGCTGATCACTTTATTAAGAACCACTTATCTACCACGAGTCACTACTTTCTTTTTGGTTTCAAGATTTTGTCTTTGTATTTTAACTGTTTATTTAAAATGTGGCTCAGTGTAGATCTCTAGGTTTACCTTACTTGGAGTTTCTAGCACTCCTTGGATTTGTAGATCAATGTTTTCCATCACATTTGGGAAGCTTTGGTCAGTATTTAACAATATTGGTGGTTCTTCAACTCTTCTCCTTCTGAGATTTCTATAATGTGTATATTGGTTAACATGATGGTGTTCCATAAATCCCTTAAGCTATGTTCACTTTTTTATTCTTTTTTGCTTTCTGCTTCTCAAATGTAAATATATTTATTATCCTGTCTTCAGTTTAGCTGATTCTTTTTCCGATTGCCCAAATCTGCTGTTGAAATCCTCTACTAAATTTTTCAATTATTTATTTAGTTATTTTAGTTTTCAGCTCCAGAAATTATTTATGGTTTCTTTTTATAATGGCACTTTGTTGAAATTCTTATTTTGTTAATAAAATGCTGTGTGACCGTAATGTGTAGGAGGCACCACTGATATTTAGTCACTGGGGACCAGGTGTGTTAAATATGTGGAAATTAATGGAATAGTTTGAGAATCACTGGCTTAAATTGTTTACAATTAGTATATTACATTTGATATGCAATGTGCTTATCTATCTGATTATTTTGTCTCAATAAAACAGTAAATTCAGAATGTAAAAACAAATTAGTAAAGGTGTTTCACATGTCTTTTGCATGTTAAAATGATGTGACCAATCAGTATGCAAATTTTTCTTAATGCTTCAAGCTTTCAGTCTGATAGTGGTAACTTAAAATAGTATAAATGATTCTGAGTCTTGAAACAGGCATTTTGTAAATAGAAGACTGATGTACCAAGAGGTATACTTACATCTGAGCTACATTATACATATCAAAATACTATTGTAAAAAATAGAGTGTTCTATTTTTTTTTTGTTTAGTTTGTTTCTTACCTAATCTAACTGTGGATAGGTACATATCAAAAACAGTAAGTAAATACAGTTTATGTTTATTCAAGTAATTTAAGCAAGGGATATTCCAATGTTGTTAATTTTCTTTCAATGAAAATATGAAGCTGGAAACCATCATTCTCAGAAAACTAACACAGGAACAGAAAATCAAACACTACACGTTCTCACTCATAAGTGGGAGTTGAACAATCAGAACACTTGGACACATGGAGGGGAACAGCACACACTGGGGCCTATCTGGGGGTTGGGGGCAAGGAGAGGGAGCGCATTAGGATGCATACCTAATGCATGTGTGGCTTAAAACCTAGATGATGAGTTGATGGGTGCAGCAAACCACCATATCACATGTATACCTATGTAACAAACCTGCACATTCTAAGCATGTATCCCAGAACTTAAACAATAGCAAAGACTTGGAATCAACCCAAATGTCCATCAGTGACAGACTGGATTAAGAAAATGTGGCACATATACACCATGGAATACTATGCAGCCATAAAAAAGAATGAGTTTGTGTCCTTTGTAGGGACATGGATGCGGCTGGAAACCATCATTCTCAGCAAATTATCACAAGAACAGAAAACCAAACACCGCATGTTCTCACTCATAGGTGGGAACTGAACAATGAGATCACTTGGACACAGGAAGGGGAACATCACACACCGGGGCCTATCATGGGGAGGGGGGAGGGGGGAGGGATTGCATTGGGGGTTATACCTGATGTAAATGACGAGTTGATAGGTGCTGACGAGTTGATGGGTGCAGCACGCCAACATGGCACAAGTATACATATGTAACAAACCTGCACGTTATGCACATGTATCCTAGAACTTAAAGTATAATAATAAAATAAATAAATAAATAAATAAATAAATAAATAAATAAAAGAAAAGAAAACACACACCTTATTTCTCAGGAAGCAGCAGTGTAATTTCTGCCAGACTCAGGTTAATATAATACTTATCATTTATGTTCTATCCCATACGCTTTTGCCTCATTTCTGAATTAATCTATAAGTGAAGGAAACAGTATCTAGTGAGCTGACAGCTTTTCAACTCAAGTGCCTTTTTCTTTTGGTTTCTTTAACTGGAGACTTTCTCTGGCATTTCAGTAGCTTGGTAAGACCACTGGCAAGATAGTTCAGTGCTGCTGGAAATTCAGCCCCCTAGAGTAATCTTTACCTAATGCAGTATGGTAGATAAATAGCTCAGCATTCTCTTTCCGTCATAGGATTATTTTGAGACACATTTTGTGTGGTTTTTCAGAGGGTCTCCAGTGGGATTGAGTCACAGTTTCTAAAGTGTAAACTTCTCATTAGCACACTCTCTACTGAATTTTTTCTGTCCCCTCTCTCACTTTCCTAATTTTTGCTTCCTGAGATACCACTTCCAAATAATCTATCTTTATGCAGGCTTGTCCTAGGTGTCTGCTTTTGTGGGAATCCAAATTAAGACAATTAATAATCATGATCATTTATATTAGCCTCATTTGTACCTGTGGGAAGAAAATATTATTACATGACTTTGCCAGGGATCTCATATATAGTTTTAGAATTTTTTCAAGGTCTTCTGCTTGTACTTCCAATAGGTTTTCTTTCATCTATTTTGATGCTTTTATGACACAAAGTAGTTAAGCATAGATAGTACTTTTTGTCAATATAAAATTATACTACTTTGTTTTATTGATTAAGATTAAATTTTATATTATCTGATATGCATGCGGTCCCAGCTTAATCCTAAGGGCATTCACATTGATTTAGATATATCTAATTAATTGATAATTGGAACTCAGATGATCATTTGCCTGAGTTATTAAGATATTTCTAGAAACTCATCAGGGTGATATAAGTAAAATGAGCTTGACACCATAAGACAGCCCTAGTCATCTGAAAGTGAGCCATATCAGTGCTGCATGAGAATTATCTTATTATTTTAAGGTATTTATTTATTTTAAGCATTCACTCAGTCAGTATGTATGTACTGAATATCTACTGCCTATCCAGCCTAGTCCCCACTGAATATGTTTCTGACTGTAATGGAAAACAAGGGTTCCATAAGGCTTCGAGATAAAGAATTACTCTTTGGAATATCTCTAAGTGAAGGTAAACATAAGAAAAAAGAGAAATTTGACATATAATATTTATTTCAACAAAACACTATACACCTCAGTGCTTCAATGATTCTAGTGCTTCAACTATTGCAGGACAGAGTAATATCTAGTCATGGTAGTCATAAGAACTATGTACACATATTCCGATATATTTCTTCCTCAAATAATTCAACATTCTCTCCACTTTTTAAGTTAGATAAAATAATTATACTTGTTTTGGCCAAGAAATTGTGGATAAAAATGGCTTATATTATTTCTTCGTAAAAACTTTATGAGCCAATGCATAATTTCTACAATTTCTTCTTCCAGCTAGGATGAATATGAAAGTGGCTCTTGCAACGAAGTTTCTGTCATCCAGGAGCTCCAAGTGAGCCACTGTGGGTGCATAGTATGAAACTGAAGTATGCCTGTATGGTTTAAAGAACTGAAAGTCAGTTGTTATTGTAACATATCTAGATTATTATAATTGCTATACCAGTATAAACTCCGTGATGAATAACTGTTTTTACAAACACAACAGTGTCCAGTAGATCCCCAGTAGAACGTAGAATAACTGGAAACATCGAAAGTAGGGGAATTTCTTGTGAGCATATGTGAAATTCATTCTAAGCACTCCAGAAAACACAAAATGTTAAGGAATTTGAGATTTTTCAGTGAGCTGAATGTCTTCTGCATAGCATGTAGAAGCAGAAGCCGTTAGCCATTGAGTCATTAATAAGATATTGCTTTACTTGGAGTAGTGTTATCTGGGGAAACGGGTTATGTGCTTTCATATAACTTCAAAGTTTTATGTTGTTTGTGAGATTTTTTTCTCTTATAGGTTTAAAAACTGCCAAATTTACATTTTATTTTGTTTTAGAAGTTTTCATTGTAGGTCTTCTTTTTATTATAGGCCTATTATTTTTTAACTTTAGTAATCAAATATGAGATATTTTTGACACTTATTTTGGGAATCCAATGCATTTATACGATTTATTGTAATTAATAGGTTTGATCCCATTCCTATCATCTTGTTTGATGTTTTTAACTTATTTTATTTCCTTGATACTTTCTTTTGTTCTTTTGCTACATAAACAATAGATTATTTGCCTTTTTATTCTTGTAATATTTTGAAAGTCAATCATATTAAAATTCTATTGGAGTCTAATTAAAAATATTCCCAAACACTTTGAAATTATATTTAGAGTATTAATGTAGATAATGGCAGTATAGCAACTTACGAGTTTATTTTTCCTTTTATTCCCAGAAAATATATAGAGTCCGGTATTTTTGTCATTTCAAATACTTTTAGACCAAGGTAGGAAGGCAATTTTATATCTTAAAAGCAAAGCAAGTGCAAAATCTATTCTAGCAATTAAACTGGATGTGGATTGCAAAATTATTTGAGTAGGAAAATTATAAGTAAAATAATTATGGAAAAATAAAAGAAAAAATTAAAGTAACCAGAAATAAACATTAGAGAGAAAATGGTATTCTTATATATTTAATTTTAAACGTATACTTGACAAATAATCTTTGTACATATATTTAGGCCACAATGTTTAAATTCATGTGTACATACTATAATGATCAAATTGTGGCTGTTACCATATCTGTCACTTTAAATATTTAGCATTTCTTTATGCTGACAACATTCTAAATCTACCATCTATCTTGAAATACATAATGCATTATTATTTGCTATAGTCACTCTAGTGTGTAATAGAACACCGAAACTTATTCTTCTTGAAACTTTTTATCCACTTACCAACCTTTCCTTGTTTCACCCTGCCCCCTAATATCTCCAGCCTCTGTTAACCACCATTCTAATCTCTCCTTCTATAAAATCAGCTTTTTTAGAAATCAGTATGTCAAAAAGACATCTGCACTCTCAGGTTTATTATAGCACTATTCACAATAGGCAATATATGGAATCAATCTAAAAGCCTTTCTTTGAAAAGAAAGACTGATAATCCTCTAGTAAAACTGTTCAAGAAAAAAAATAGAAAGTATATGTATTTAGAACATTAAGAATGAAAGAAGTCTTTTGAAAAAACCCTTAATACTTACTTTAAAACACTCAAAAAGAGATATATGTAGTGATGTCTGTAAGATAAAATAAGAGGTACCCCTCTGACATTCACCCACACAAACAGTGATCTGACAACCATCCACAGAAAAAATGTGCCCTTGTGGAAGCTTTGGGCTCTAGGTTGGAGATTGCAAAATCCCAGTGAAGCCAAAGACTGAGGAAAGGTGCTTTGAAAAGGGAGGCCTACTCTCTGGTTGTAGTTTACTCAATATGGTTCTAGCTCCAGACTGAAAGCAACCCTGTCCCCTATGAATTCAACTCCAGGGTCACTTGGCTTAGTCTTGTAGCCAGCTCCATCCACCAAAGGACCCCAGGAAGAACCACACTTGTCTACATCCCTGGTAAAAGACTGGTTGATGTCATCCCCAACTGGGAATCCTGAAATGCCCTTTGGTTTATTAGAAATAAACCATAACAATAGAAAGCACAACAGGCCCATATGATGGTATTAGTGTCTATAAGAAGACACACTAGAGAGCTTGCTCTCTTATGTCTCTGGCATGTGATGACGCAGTGAGAGGGCAGCTGTCTGCAAGATAAGAAGAGAGACCTCAATAGAATCTGACAATACTGGCACATGTATATTGGCCATAAAGCCTATGATATTTTTGTTATGGCAGCTCAGTTGACTGACATATATCTGTTATTCAAAATATATAAAGAACTCCTAAACTTTAACAATAAGTTATAAAAATTTGATTAAAAATGGACTAAAGAGCTGAACATACACCTCACCCTAGAAGACATACAGTTGGCAAAACACATGAAAACGTTCTCCACTTTTTATGCCATTTGCAAATTGCAAATGTAAACAACTAGATACCGCTAAAGGTCTATTTGAATGGTGAAATTCTAAAAGCTAAATTCATCAAATGCTGGTGAGAGTATGAAGCAACAGGATTTCTCATTCATCACTGGTGAAAATACAAAAATGGTACAACCACTCTGAAAGATAGTTTGGCAGTTTGTAACACAATTATATATGCTCTTACTATAATTTCCAGTAACTGTGCTCCTTGGATATAGTAATTGTAAATACATACTCACATACTCTGGATACTCTGGAGTATCCAGATATACAAAGCAAATAGTATCAGATATAAAAGAGAGACATATCTCAATAAAATAAAAGTTGTAGACATCAACACCCCACGTTCAGCATTGTACAGATCATTCAGACAGAAAAAAACCCATCAGATTTAATCTGCACTTTAGGCCAAATGGACCTAATATATATTTACAGAACATTTCATCCAATGGCTGCAGAATATGCATATTTATCCCCAGCACACTGATTATTCTCAAGAACAGTCCATCTACTAGGCCACCAAACAAGAGTTTAAAAAATCGAAATAATTGCAATCATACCAAGTATCTTCTCTGACCACAATGGAATAAAACTAGAAATTAATAACGAGAAAAACTTTGGAAATTGTACAAACACATGGAAGTTAAACAATATGCTCCTGACGCTTTTGCATCAACCTAATGAATTTCAACAGAAGTGTCAAGAATATACATTGGGGTACATACCATCTCTTCAATAAAGGCTTCTGGGAAAACTGGCTATCCATAAGCAGAAGAATGAAACTAGACCCCTATCTATCACTATATACAAAAATCAAATCAAAATGGATTAAACACTTAAATGAAGACTTCAAACTAGACCTCAAACTATGAAATGACTAAAATAAAACATTGTGGAAAATCTTCAGAACGTTGATCTGAGCAAATATTTCTTAATCAATACTCCCACAAACACAGGCAACCAAAGCAAATCTGGACAAATGAGATCACATCAGGTTTAAAAGCTTCTGTACAGCAAAGGATACAATCAGTCAAGTGAAGAGAAAGTCCAGAGAATGGGAGAAAATATTTGCAAACCATCTATCTGGCAAAGAACTAATAACCAGAATATATAAGGAGCTCAGAAAACTCTAGGAAAAATATAATAATCTGATTTAAAACTTGGCAAATGATTTGAATAGACATTTATCAATAGAAGACAGGTATATGAAAAGATGCACAACGTAATTGATCATCAGAGAAATGCAAATCACAACTACAAGAAGATATAATCTCACCCCAGTTAAAATGGCTTTTATCCAAAGACAGGCAATAATAAATGTTGACAAGGATCTGGAGAAAAAGGATCTCTAATATACTGTTGGAGGGTATGTAAGTTAGTGCAGCTGTCATGAAGAACAGTATGGAGGTTCCTCAAAAAAAATAAAAATAGAATGATCATGTGATTCAGCAATTCAACTGTTAGGTATACACTCCCCACATCAACCCAAAAAAGGAAATCAGTATATCAAAGCTGTATCTTCACTCCCATGTTTATTGCAGCACTATTCAAAATAGGCAAGAATTAGAAGCAATCTAAGTGTTCATGCATGAATGAATGGATAAAGACAACATGGTACATACACACAATGGAGTACTATTCAGCCATAAAAAATAAGATTCCATCATTTTTAGCAACATAGAAGGAACTGGAGGACGTTATAGTAAGTGAAATATGCCAGACACGGTAAAACTAACTTCACGTGTTCTTATTATTTTTGGAAACCTTAAATTAAAACGGTTGAACTCATGGTGACTGAAAGCAGAATTATGTTTCCAGAGTCTGCTAAGAGTAGTGGGTGAGGAATGGCGCAGTTGGGTATGGTTAATGGATGCAAAAATGATGTTAGAATGAATAAGATCTATTTTTTCACAGCACAATAGGGTGACTATAGTTAACAATAATAAATAATACATATTAAAATAAATAAAATAGTATAATTTTGATGTTTGTAACACACAGAAATGATGTGTTTCAGGCAATGAATACCCTACTTACCTTGATATTATTATGCATTGTGTGACTGTATTAAAATATTTCATGTATACCATAGTATATATATACTTACCATGTACCAAAAAATTAAAAATTAAAAAATATATAAGCCCTAAATTGCAAGTAAATGGGAGGTATAAAAATAGAAAGTAAATGCAGTTAAGCTCAATGTTTTAGTTTATTAAGGATCATTATTTCATTCTTGATATCAAGAAGGCAATATATAGTATATTATAGTAGCTATTATATAATATGTAATTTTTTAAAGATTGACTTCTCCCTGCAGCTGTTATGATGTAGCTTCTTTCTGAGCAATAAGTTTACTGAGAACAAGCAAAAAATGGGAAGCAATACTAAAACAAGTGTTTGAAGACATTGGAGAGTAACTAAGCCAAGATTTGTCGTGAGCCAAATTTATCCACAACATTTATAATCTGAGCATTTGTTAACTCATAAGATGTACAAAAACAAGGGCTAAGAGGGAAAGTACATAGTCACAGCATGGAGTTTGAGCTGTTTTATGAGACTGAACAGGCACATTTCAATGTTCAAAACCTTCCTAGAAGGAGGCACTCTAAACCAAGCCTCCATTGAGTATCCTGAAGGATATAATAATGTCCAGAAAGCTCTTATTGGATGAGAATTTCACCTTAAATTTTTTCAATTTTTGCTAGATCAAAGGGATATGAAATATTCTTAATATTAGTCAGAATGAATATAAATCCTCTCCGGAATAAAATAAAATTATCTAGAGTATTTAAATATTTTCATGCATTATGGTCAATAAATACTTACCAGGTATCATACTAAAAATCTGGAAGAAATAAACAATATCCAAAAGGAAAAAAAATATTAAGAAACACATTGATAATCCAGATGCTGAAATGATCAGTTATAGACTTTACAATAAACATAAATATTTTAAATATACAATGTAGACAATTTCATGAGAAAAATGAGATGTGTAAAAATAAGCGCCACTGAAATTTAGAACTGTAAAATAAAGTCACTGAAATCATGTTTTCTGTAGATGAGTGAAGTAGTATTAGAAACAATGAAATACAACATTAGTGTAAGATAACATAAGCAAATAGAAAATATCATAGGAGGTACGAAAAACAAAAAAGTCAAAAATACATATAATTATAGTCCCAAAAGAATAGAGAAAGAATGATTTGGAAGCAACATTTGAAGAAATTATTGCTAACCTGTTTTTGAACTCAATAAAATATCAATCCATAGATTTGAGAAGCTACTCGAACACCAACAGAATAAATATAAATTAAGCCAAATCCAAGTACCTTACTGATAAAAATCAAAGATATGAAAAAATCTTAAAGCAACAAAAGGGAATATATAAGACATATTACTATCTAATAAATAACATAATATTGGCAGCTAATTTTTCAACAAGAATGAGCAGAAAACAATAGAATGACATTTAAATTCAGAAAAATCTGCTAATTTAGTGTTCTATGCACAAAAAATTATCAAAATGAAGGTATAATAAATATATTCTGACAAATAAACACAACAGCATTTCTCACATGTAGACTCACACTAAAAGAAAATGTTAAAAACGATTTATTCAGGTAAAAAATATGATCTCACATTGAAGCATGGGAATTTATAAAGATATACAGAATAATCAAATGGTAAATATCTGGTTAACTTAAATAAATATTTACAAAGCAATAATAATAATATTAGTGTGCTGTTGGGCTTAAAATATATGGAGAACTAAAATACTTCATAACAACAATATAAAAGATTTACAGTGTATAAATGGTGTTCAATATTGTAATGTATTTACTTGCGAAGTGGTAAAATCTGTAAATTACACTGTAATATGTCAAGGAAATACGTCACTAAATGTAGAGTAACAGAAAATAAAAATAAGTTAAAGGGTAAAAGATGGAATAATTAAAACAATTCTGAAGAATGAATGAAGAAATGTAAAATATATAAAATTGACAAATGCAAAAAGAGGATCTTTATCAAGATTAATCAAATTTATTAACCACTAATGTGAAAGATGAAAAAAAATATAGAGAGGGAGAAGGTGAAAATTACCCAAATTGCTCATTACATTAGAGAAATGAAAACTGGGAGACCACTATAGATCCTATGGACAAGGGGATAGGAGGATATTATAAACATCTTTGTTACAAAAAGATTTAAACATTTGGATAAAATGCACAAACTCCTTAAAATGTCACTTATGAAAAGTGACACAGAACAAATAGGATATTCTTATTTCAAATAAATATATTTAATTTATAATCAAAAGTTTTATCAGGGTAAACAAAGTGAAACAAAGCACCTCACGATGAGTAGGCATTCTTGGTAAATTTCTTCAAATATTTAAGAAAGAAGTAATATGAACGGTATATCTTCTTTAGATAGTGGGCAACAAAACCCTTTCTAACTTACATCTTCAAAAACAAAGCCTAATAAGAACAGTAGAATAAATAAAAATTAGAGGACAGATTCTATTTAAAGCAAGCAAACAAACAAAAGACATTTAATAAGACAAAATGTAAATTTGTTTTAGCTTTCATAAATAAATAAGCACAATTTATATTTTGTGGGAATAAAGAATAAACATATGATCATTTTAATACATATAGAAAGCAATTATTTTTTAATATTATATTTGGAGGTTGTTATGGGCTGAATGTGTACACTCCAAATTCATATGTTGAAGTCTGATATTTGGAGGTGGGGACTTTGGGACCTGATTTGATTATGATGATGGAAGCCTCATGAATTTAATTAGTGTCCTTTTAAGAAGAGACAAATATACAATCTCACTCTCTCTCTCTCTCTCTCTCTCTCTCTCTGTCTCCCTACCACCTCTCTCTTTCTCTCTCTGTCTTTGTCTCTCAGCCATGTGATGATACATCAAGAAAGAATGTGTCTGTAAGCCAAGAGGTGGGCAATATCCAGACACGGGGTCTGCCAGTACCTTTCTCTTGAAATTCATAGCCTGCAGATCTATGGGAAATAAATGTTTGTCGTGTTAGGAGAGAAGTTCACAGCACTAAACACCCACACAAAAAAGTTAGAAAGATCTCAAATTAACAAGCTAACATCACAACTAGAGGAACTGTAGAAACAAGGGCAAACCAACCTCAAAGCAAGCAGAAGGCAAGAAATAACCAAAATCAGAGCTAAACTGAAGGAAATTCAGATGCAAACACATTCAAAATAACAATGAATACAGGAGCTAGTTCTTTTAAGAATTAGTAAAATAGATAGACCAATAGCTAGACTAAGAAAGAAAAAAATGAGATGAGATCCGAATAAACACTATCAGAAACTACAAAACAGATGTTACCACTGGCCCCAGAGAAATATAAAAACCCTCAGAGACTATTATGTACACCTCTATGCACACATGATAGAAAACTTAGAAGAAATGGATAAATTCCTGGAGACATACAACCTCCATAGATTAAATCAGGAAGAAATTGGATCCCTCAACAGACCAATAATTAGTTCCAAAATTGAATGAGTAATAAGAAGCTTGCTAACCAGAAAAAGGCCAGGATCAGATGAAGTCATAGCCAAATTATACTAGATGCGTAAAGAAGAACTGGTACCATTCTTACTGAAACTGTTTCAAAAAACTGAGAAGGTAGGACTCCCCTCTATCACATTCTATGAGCCCAGCATCATCCTGATACCGAAACCTGGCAAAGACACAACATAAAAGAAAACTTCATCCAATAACTTTGATGAACATAGATACAAAAATACTCAACAAAATACTAGCAAACCAAATCTAAAAGCACGTAGAAACAAGCAAAACAAAAAGGAATTCACCACTATCAAGTAGGCTTTATCCCTGGGATGCAAGATGGGTTCACATACAAATCAATACATGTGATTCACCACATAAATGGAACTACACACGAAAACCACACGATTATTTCAGTGGATACAGAAATGGCTTATGATAAAATTCAACATCGCTTCATATTAAAATCCTTCAGTAAATGAAACATTGAAGGAACATACCTCAAAATTACAAGAGCCATCTATGACAGCCCCATAGCCAATATGATACTGAATGGGCAAAAGTTCAAACCATTCCTCTTGAAAACTGGAAAACGACAAGGATGCCCTCTCTCACTACTCTTAGTCAAAATAATACTGGAAGTCTTAACCAGAGCAATCAAGCAAGATAAGGAATAAAAAGCATCCAAATAGGAACAGTGAAAATCAAACTGCTCTTGTTTGCAGATGATGTGATTCTATACCTAGAAAATCACACAGTCTCTGACCCAAAGCTGCTTGATTTAATAAACAACTTCAGCACACTTTTAGGATACAAAATGAATGTACAATAATTGGTAACATTGATGTGCACCAGCATTGTTCAACCTGAGAGCCATGTCAAGAATGCAATCGCACCCACAATAGCAATAAACCGAACAAAACACCTAGGAATACAGCTAACCAAGAAGGTGAAAGATATCTACAATGAGAATTACAAAACATTGCTTACAGAAATCAGAGATGACACAAACAAATGGAAAAACATTTTATGTTTGTGAATATAGGAACAATCAATATTATTAAAATGGTCATAGTATCCAAAACAATTTGCAGATTCAATGCTATTATTATCAAACTACCAATGACATTTTTTGCACAATTAGAAAAATATTATTTGAAAATTCATATGGAACCAAAAAAAGCCCAAGTAGCCAAGGCAATCCTACACACACACACACACGCACACACACACACACACATCACAAAGCTGGAGGCATTATATTAACTGGGTTCAATCTACACTTCTATACTACAAGGCTATAGTAACCAAAACAAGCATCGTAATGGTTTAAAACCAGACACAGACATATAGACCAATGAAACACAATAGAGAGCTCAGAAACAAAGCCTGTTACCTACAACCATCTGATCTTCAACAAAATTAACAAAAAGAAGCAATGGGAAAAGGATTATTTATTTATTAAATGGTGCTGGAATAACTGGCTAGCCATATGCAGAAGATTTAAACTGGATTCCTTCTTTTCATCATACACAAAAATTAACTCAAGATGCATTAAAACTTTGCTGTGAAAACTCTGGAAGATAACCTGGGAAATACCATTTTGGACATAGAAGGTAGCAAAGATTTCATGATGAAGCTGCCAAAAATCAGTTAAAGTAAAAACAAAAGAAACGACAAAAAGGACCTAATTAAACAAAAGAGCTTTTGCACAGCAAAAGAAACTATCAATAGAGTAAACAGACAACCTACAGAATGGGAGAAAATATTTTCAAACTAAGCATCTGATAAAGATCTAATATTCAGCATCTGTAAGGAGCTTAAACAACTTTACAAAAAGCAAACAAACAATCCCATGAAAAACTGGGCAAAGAACATGAACAAATAGTTTTCAGAAGAAGACATACATGCAGCCAACAAGCATAGGAAAAAATGCTCAATATCACCAATCATTAGAAAAATGCAAATTAAACCCACAATGAGATACCATCTCACACCAGTCAGAATGGCTATTATTAAAAGTCAAAAAGTAACAGACACTTGTATGTTTGGGGACAACAGGGAACATTTATGCAATGGACATGGGGATGTAAATTAGTTTAGTCATTGTGGAAAGCAGTTTGATGATTTCTCAAATAAAACAGAATTATCTTTTGACCTAGAAATCCCATAATTGGTTATACACCCAAAGAATAAAAATCATTCCATCATAAAAACCCATGAGTACACATGTGCAGCATAGCACAAGTCACAATAGCAAAGACATGGAATCAACCCAACCTAAGTACCCATCAATGGTAGACTAGATGAAGAAAATGTTATATATACATATATGTATACATATACATATGCACACACATACACATATATGTATTATATATGCACATATATACACAAATACTTATATACACACATATGTATGTATATGTATGTGCACACACATATGCATGCACACACACACCCATATACACATGCATACATACATACATACCATGGAATTCTATGCAGCCATCAATAGAACGAGATCATGTCCTTTGCATCCACATGGATGGAGCTGTAACCTGGGAAATACCATTTTGGACAAAGAAGGTAGCAGGACAGTAACCTCAGAAAACTAACACCTGAACAGAAAACCCAATTCCAAATGTTTTCACTTATAAGTGGGAGCTAAACTTTGAGTACATTTGGACACAAAGAAGGGAGCAACCTAGACTGGAACCTACCTGAAAGTGAAAGCTGGGAGGAGGGTGAGGATGGAAAAACTGCATATCAAGTACTGTTCTTATTACTTGGGTGACAAAATAATTTGTACACCAAATATCTGTGAAACACAATTTACCTATTAAACCTACATAATTAACCCAAACCTAAAGTAAAAGTTGAAAAAACTTAAAAATGGGAAATCAGGATTGTGTACTGATATTAATAAATAAAGTTTAAAATCTGAAAAACAGTTCTATTGACTTGGATGTAATTTTTTGTAATGTTATATCCATTAAATGGCTTCAGAAAGGCAAACTTCTGTTTTAAAAACCATTCTTATTTGAATAGCATTAGTTATTAGCTTTGAAAAGAATAATATTTTTATACCTATGAAATTTATTAGTGTGCTGATTCCTGGGTAGTTTTACTTTTTGCTATTTTTGGAGTCATGATGTTCAGCGACAAAATGACTAGTTTTAAAAATTTTATATTATTGTACCTGAAACGAGAACTAAGAAAAATACTCTTAGTATAGGCTCTTAGCTAAGGAGATGTCTTTGGTTCTGTAATGTCTGTTCATTAGTGTTTAAATAATAAATAAGATTTTTAACTTCACAATTAGTTATCTTGAATGAGTGAGGCATTCTATCCCATACATTTATAAACTCAAAAATAATGAGTTGCATCATCTTTATTTTTCTGTACTTAACTGTGTTCTAAAATAAATGCTCTGGATGGGGAAAATATGGAAGTTACTTTGGAAGTGGATAATTAACAAAAGCTGAAAGAGTACTGATATACATGCTAAATAAAGTCAATATCTCCCTGAATGAACTATTCAGAGCAATTCTGGTGAGTGTTAGACAGGATATAGAGACTTGGAGAAGAAGCTCCCATTTTCATAGAGAATGCAAAAACTATCATGTATAGAATGTTGGTAGAAATATGAATGGTGAAGGTCAATGTAATGAAGTCTTGGATGGGAATGAAGAAAGGTTACTAGACAAGGGAGAAAAGGTAATCCTTGTTATAAAGTGGCAAAGAACTTGGCTGAATTGTATTCATGTTCTAGTGTTTTCTGGAATATAGAACTTGCAAGAAATAAATATAGATATTTAGCTGAGATTTCTAAGCTAAGTATTGAAGGAGTAGCTTGTTTACTCCTGACTGATTATAATAAAATGTAAGAAGAAGGAAACATATTGAAGATGGAGTTGTTAAGCAAAAATGAGCAGAAAAATACTTAGACATTTCTCAGCCTATACATATGCAACCTGTCCATATTGCAGCCTATTCATGTTGCAAACTGCCCAACAACCGTTTGATAAAGGGATCAGTATGTGTGTGAAGCACATTCTTAATCAGCCGCCCCAGCAGAAACACTGCTAATTTGAACTGAAGGAAGACATGATAGAATGAAAGAAGACCATCAGACTTTTTAGATACTGTAGTACCAGATTGTAGAGCTATTTGGCTGTGTAATGTGTGCTATTCTTCAGGACAAGAGAAGTATGTCAAAGATGATCTCTGGATTAATCCCCCCACTCCAGCCACAGATCCAGAGTGTTGAACCTGGGCGGCAGAATTACCTCCACCTTGGCTTCAAATATATAGCACAGGCATGAGGGCAGGGCTGCTCATATTTGTGGGGGCATAATCCAACTTCAGTGAGTCCTGTAGGCAGAATCACCACCCCAGTGAGTCTGGAAGGCAGAGCATAGAGCCAAAGAGGATTATCACTGAGTTTTAGGAACTCATATTGTTTGCTGCTATAGGTTTTAGATTTGTGTAGGAGCTGTTATCCCTTGCTTCTTCCCTAATCTTTTTTACAAAATGGGAATGTCTATTCTGTGCCTATCCCATCACTGCATTTGAAAGCACATAACTTTTCTGGTTTCATAGATTCACATCTGGAGAGAAATTTTGCTTCAGGATTGTACCTTGAGTTTCACCCATATCTGTTCTAGATAGTATTTAGATGAAACTTTGAACTACAGATGTTAAAGTTGATGGTGGAAGGAGGTAGGACTCTTGGAGCAGTCGGGAGAGAATGCATTTCTTTTGCGTACAAGAAAGACATGAATTTTGAGGTAAGGGGTGGAATGATATCGACTGAATATTTGTATTCCCAGAAATCTGTATGTTGATGTCTAATTCCCTATGTGATAGAATATGGATGTGAGGATTTTGAAAGGTATCATAACATTTTTGCTTACTTAAAACTTTTAAATTGTTTTCAGCTTTAAGATATAATTGGCTAATAAAAATTGTATATATTTAACATTAACAACTTGATATTTTTGATACATGAATATACTGTGAAATAATCACTGCAATCAAATTAACGTATCGATCACCTCACATAGTTACTATTTCCTTTTCTATTTTTTTCGTGTGTGTGTGTGTGTGTGTGTGTGAAGAACTCTTAAGGTTTACCCTCTTAAACATTTTAAAATATGCCGACCAGGCGTGGTGGTTCACGCCTGTAGTCTCTGCACTTTGGGAGGCCGAGGAGGGAGGATCTCGAGGTCAGGAAATCAAGACCATCCTGGCTAACACGGTGAAACCCCGTCTCTACTAAATAAAATACAAAAATTAGCCGGGCGTGGTGACGGGCGCCTGTAGTCCCAGCTACTCGCGAGGCTGAGGCAGGAGAATGGCGCGAACCTGGGAGGCGGAGCTTGCAGTGAGCCGAGATCGCGCCACAGCACTTCCGCCTGGGCGACACAGCGAGACTCCCTCTCAAAAAAAAAAAAAAAAAAAAAAAAAAAAAAAAAAAAAAATTAAATATACCAGCAATGTTGTTAACGATGGTGAGTATGCTTATGCTATACATTAACTTTCCAGAAATTATTCATCTTGCATAACTGAAAATGTGTATTCTTTGACCAAAGTCTTCCTATTTCCGTCTTCGCTGAGCCTCTGATACCATCATTCTACTATCTGTTTTTATGAGTTTGATTATTTCATATTTCACACATAAGCGAGATGATGCATTATTTTTATTTCTGTGTTCAGTTTATTTTACTTAGCATAATTTCTTACAGGTTTATTTCTTTATATTTTATTTTATTTATTTATTTATTTATTTTGTGTGTGTGTGTCTTTTTTTTTAATTTTTTTTTTTTATTATTATACTTTAAGTTCCAAGGTACATGTGCACAACGTGCAGGTTTGTTACATATGTATACGTGTGCCGTGTTGGCGTGCTGCACCCATCAACTCGTCAGCACCCATCAACTCGTCATTTACATCAGGTATAACTCCCAATGCAATCCCTCTCCCCTCCCCCCTCCCCATCATAGGCCCCGGTGTGTGATGTTGCCCTTCCCGAGTCCAAGTGTTTGAGACAGAGTCTTGCTCTGTCACCCAGGCTGGAGTGTAGGGGCACGATCTCTGCTCACTGGAACCTCTGCCTCCGGAGTTCACGGCATTCTCCTGCCTCAGCCTCTCGAGTAGCTGGGACTCAGGTGCACACCACCAAGCCTGGCTAATTTTTGTAGTTCCAGTAGAGACGGGGTTTCACCATATTGGTCAGGCTGGTCCAGAACTCCTGACCTCGGGTGATCCACCCGCCTTGGCCGCCCAAGTGTTGGGATTTCATGCTTGAGCCACTGTGCCGGGCCACAGGTTTACGTCGTAGATATAGCACTTTTTTTTTTTTTTTTTTTTTTACATTTCTTTTCTTTTTTTTCCCCCAAGGTCTTGGTGTAATTTTAGAATTCACATCAACTTTGGATTCAGCTAATACATGTCATTACATTATTGACCAATGTTGTATATATAGCACGTTTTAAAAAATCAATTCATCCATTGATGGACAGTTATAATATTTACATATCTCAGCTATTGTGAATAAAGCTGCAATGAATGTGAGAGTGTTAATGTCTCTTCCAGATCCTAGTTTCAATCATTTTGCATATATACACATAAGTGAGATTGCTACATCATATGGTAGGTAGTTGTATTTTTTACTTTTTAAGGAACCTCCATACTGTTTTCCATAACAGCTGCACCAACTTTGCCAACAACAGCGTAGAAAAATTCCCTTTTCTCCACACCTTGGCCATCACTTTTTGTATTTTGTTTCTTTATAGTAGCCATTCTAACAGCCATGAGGTAATATCTCATCTTGGTTTTGATTTGCAGTTTTCTGAGAATTAGTGATGTTGAACACCTTTTTATATACTTCTTGGCCATTTGTATCAGTCTTCTTTCAAGAAATGTCTGTTCAGGTCATTTACCCATTTTTAATAGGGTTTTTATCTTTTTGCTACTGAGTTTATGATTTCCTTATGTATTTTGGATATTATTCCCTTATCAAATATATGGTTTGCACATATTTTATTCCATTTTATAGGTTGTCTCTTCACTTTGTTGATTGTTTCCTTTGCTGTGTTGAAGTTTTTTATTTTGATGTGGCATCACAGGTCTATATATATATATATATATTTTTCGCTTTCGTTGCCTATGTGTTTGATGTGATGTTCAATTATTGTCAAGACCAATGTCAAGAATCTTTCTTCCTATGTTTTCCTCTAGCAGTTTTATGGCTTCACCTCTTAGGTGTAAGTATTTAATTCATGCAAAGATGTCATCAAAATACAAAAATCAGTGGTTTCTATAGAATAGTAATGAACTATCTGAAAAAAATTAACAAAACAATACCATTTAAAATAGCAAAAAATATACTTAGGAATGAACTTAAAGAAGTGAAAGGTTTGTACACGAAAATTATAAAACAATTATGTAAAAAATTAAAGAAGCCACAGATAAATGCAAAGATGCTCCATGTTTATTGATTTGAAGAACTAATATTGTCAAAATGTCCGTACAACTCAAAGGTATCACAAATTTGCTTTATTCCCTATCAAAGTCCCAGTGGTATTCTTTTTAGATACATAAAAAATAACCTTAAAATTCACATGGAATCAGAAAGGCCCCAAATAGCCAAAGTAATCTTGAACAAGAATACAGCAAGAGGCATCACACGTGCTAATTTCAAAACATATTAAAAATGTACATTTGTCAAAACTGTTTAGTACTGGCATAACAGCAGACACAGACACACGGAACAGAATAGAGATCTCAGAAAAAAATCTACACATTCACAGTCAGCTGATCTTTGACAAGGGTGAGCAAATAGACAATGAAGAAAGAATAGTCTCTTGCATAATGGTCTTGGAAAAGTTGGATATCTTCATGCAAGATTATGAAATTGGACCCTTATCTTACACCACATACAAATTTTAAGTTAAAAATATAGAATGATTTGGATGTTTCTGTGGTTGGAAACAACAATAAATACATGTTGTAAAATGCCTCTGCAGTTTTGGAACCATAACATCCTTGTAAAGTAAAATAAAATGCATGGTCATTGTAAAAAATCAAATAATATGAACATGCTGGTTGCTACAGATACTGTCACAAGTGCCAAGAAGCTGAATTGGCAAGTTAGTAACCGGTGTGCAGGCAGATAGGAAGGGATGCAGAAAACTAGCAAGAAATGATGCTTGTGTCTGTTTGGCCTACTGTCAACATTCCAGACAGTAAGAAAGTGAGTGGCAGGTAAAGTGAGCTGTCCTTTAATATTCAGCATTGTAGATCCAAAGGTTTTGAGATAATACTTTGTAGAGCTATGTTTGATATCTTTTAATATACAACATCCCTTTTGAAGAAGAAAGCACAGCTTTCATCACATAAAGTCATCAACTTCTTAAAAAAAAAAAAAAAAAAAAAAGAGAAAACAAACAGAAAGTGAAACTTCTGATCCAGTAGTGGATCATTTAACTGGAAACTGATTCAGAAAGTTTGGAATTATCCCTAAAATTGTGAATTACACAAAGAGAAGGCAAAACTAATGGATATATACCACCCCTAACACTAAGATACTTCGAGTGATGCACAGCTTTTGATACTGGACTCACATAGAAACAGTGCTTCATAGAAACAGTGGTTCGTGTCTGAGGCTACTTATTTTAAAGAAGCACGGTCCATAAAGCTCCAATATTTTTCTTATATATTTTTTATTTTTATTTTTTGAGGCGCAGTCTCTCTCTGTTGCCCAGGCTGGAGTGCAGTGGCGTGATATGGGCTCACCGCAACCTCCCCGTCCTGGATTCAAGGGATACTCCGGCCTCAGCTTCCTGAGTAGCTGGGATTACAGGCGTGCACCACCACACCCAACTAATTTTTCTATTTCAGTAGAGATGGGTTCCACCATGTTAGTCAGGCTGGTCTCCAACTCCCGACCTCAGGTGATCCGCCTACCTCGGGCTCCCAAAAGGCTGGGATTACAGGTGTGAGCCACCGCGCTGGTTCAGATAAATTTTTGTAGAGGACATAGGTGTAGGGCTGCCTAGTTTTCAGATAACCATCAGGTTACAGAACACCTGGAATAAAAATAAGTATTTACTTGTTAATTGCCCTGAAAAAAAATTTCTTTAATACTAAGAGCATTTAATTATCTACAGGTGAAGAATTTACGAAATTGTGGTGTATCAATGTGGATTATAGAGATGGAGTGGAAAAAAGAAATGTATCTAATTTTTGACAAGGTTTTAATTTTCTTCAGGAATCTGGACTTAAAAATTGGCCCTGGCCGGGCGCGGTGGCTCAAGCCTGTAATCCCAGCACTTTGGGAGGCCGAGACGGGCGGATCACGAGGTCAGGAGATCGAGACCATCCTGGCTAACACGGTGAAACCCCGTCTCTACTAAAAAATACAAAAAACTAGCCGGGCGAGGTGGCGGGCGCCTGTAGTCCCAGCTACTCGGGAGGCTGAGGCAGGAGAATGGCGTGAACCCGGGAGGCGGAGCTTGCAGTGAGCTGAGATCCGGCCACTGCACTCCAGCCTGGGCGGCAGAGCGAGACTCCGTCTCAAAAAAAAAAAAAAAAAAAAAAAAAAAAAAAAAAAAAATTTGGCCCTTATTCAGAGAAGAAAAAACTCTGTTTCAGAGGACTAGTGACAATTTAAGAATGATGAAGAACCATTAGCTGGATAACTGAATAAATATTCCAACATTTTTCCTAGCAAATAACATGCACCTTTTTGTTCCTCTGCTTGTTTGTTTTTGAGCACACAGTTACAAATGCAAAACACAAAATATTTCTTGCTGATACTCAGAATTTGTTTGACCTCAGTAATTTCAATTTCATATTTCTTCCTATTTTGAGCTCTAGAAAAGAATTTATAGAACAACTGTAAATTATAAAATTTAAAAGGTATTTTAACAGGATAGGTTAAGGTGAAATAATTTTATAGGTGATATCATGTAGTACTCAATATTAACCTGACATTTTGAAAAGGAGGGAGAAAGTTTTCATAGCATTCATATGTCTTTACTTTAGGTTTATGCTCTACTTCATAACAGTTTCTCTGTTACCTTTTTATTATTTTAGAGCAAATTTGCAGATTAAATTTCAATGAAATAATTGTGCATCTGTTGCAAAGAACATATGTATAAGAAAGTAATTGTAGACAGATTTTTTTAATGTATTAGTGACTTCAATTTTATTAGCTTTAATTCCATTGGCTTCCAATGGCCATGGAAGTACACTTTGGAAATATTGTTGAGGACTACAATCTGACTTTATTTTTGACAATATGAATTACATAATTTAAACAGAAGCCATTCTTCTTGATAAAATGTCAATGAAATTAATACACATTACATATTAAAAAGTGAAAATTAATGGATTCATATTTTTTCTCTCCAATTTTGCAACTCTGAAGTAAGCAAATTTAACTATTTGGTGTACCACCCTTTTTTTTTGTTTGTTTTTCTAAACATAAATGTGCCTATTTTCCCCAAACTTAGGTTATAAAAGAAATATTATTGCTCACTTCCTTTTGCCTATAAATATGCTAATATTTCTCTATCAATACATATTCATCACTCCAACAAAATAAATAGTTGTAGAATTTTACTTAATATGAACATTGAGTGGCATATTTATCCATACCCCTGTTGATGGATATTTGGTTTGTTTCAAATACTTCTCCTATGAATATTGCTGCCATTAATTTTCTGATGCATTTTGTAAAAAATAGATGGAAAACATGAGAAATATGTGAAAAGATAAGATAAAAATGAGAAAAATGAGGGTGGTATGAAAAGGAAAGAAAATAAAAAGTTTAGAAGCAAAACTAAATATTAACTATCATATTTCATGGAATCTAAACTTCCAATCATTTTCAGATTTACCATTATCTTATGTACCATCCAGAAAAAAAAATTGCTGGGAATTAACTCTGGCATAATTATCCGTTATCAAAATAGAATTTGAAAAATATGTACCTTCAATTATGGAATAAATATATATGTAGTACATAAGATATATCTTGTATCATTTGTATTAAAATGAAATAGCATAATTCATCTACTCTTAATTTATCTTGCAGATATAGGCCTTGGAGTGATTAATGTTTCAAGATATTCTAAATAAAAAATATGTTTCTGCCTGAGACAGAATATTAAAATTTAAGTGCAAATAAATAATTTTAATGCTGAATTGCTTTAATTTTAATCTTTAAATTACAAAGCAAGACATAATTACAACAAGGGCCTTTTGTAAGCAATAATAAAACTGTTAAAAAGAAAGACTATTAAAGTAAAGCACGTTCTGAGAACAATGCTAAGCAATTTTATGGTATTGTTATACATGCACATACATTGTATTGATCATTTTTTTCAACTTCTTTGCTATCTATCTGTTTATATCTTCTTACATCTCACATTCAGGTGATTAGTATATGTATATATAATATACATATCATTTATCAGGATATAATATAAAGTTCCAATAATTAAGAATATGGATGTGCAATTAGACCAATAAAACAGAATAGAAACTATAGATACTTTAAAAATATTTGATTTATGATATGCATGACTCTGAAGTTCAATAAAGAAAAAATATAATCTCCAATTAATATTATTGAGTCACTTGGATATTAATATGCAAATAATGGATCCTGATTACTATATGACATTATGCACTAAGTGACTATAGTTTGCATTGTGAGGAGTAAAAGGAAAAATATCCAGGAGAAAACCTTTATACCCTTATGAATTTAGAATGTGAAAATATTTTTAAAATGAAACACAAAAAACACTAAATGCAAAGAAAAATATATACATCTACACATTGAAACTAGACTCCATTAAAATTAAAGATATATGTTTACCATTAGACATTAGGAAAATATAAAAATAAGTTCTAGTGTGAGAAATGATATTTTCAAGAAATATATCTGTAAAAGGACTCATTCATAATATATAAAGAACTTCTACAAGTCCACTAGTAAAAGATAGACAACTCAGTGATAAATGAGTAAAACTCTGGAATAGTTAGTTCTCAAAAGAGGATGTTTACGTGGCTAATGAATATATGTAAAGATACTTAACATTATTGTTCATAAGGAAATACAAATTGAAACGATAACATACACTGCACATTCACCAAAATGAATAAAATCAAAAGTGTTTGCAAGGATGTGATGCTACTCTCATTAACTGTTGTTTAGGGTATAACGATTTCCAAAAATTGTTGCACAATATCTTCAAAGGCTGAATCCATGCATACCCCATGGGCCAATAATTCATCTCCTGGAAATATACCCCACAGCAATGTATATATATCTTCCCTCAAAAATTCGTGCAGTTATTTTCATCACAACTTTAATCATAATAGCAAGAACAAAATAACTGGACTCAAGACAAATATACACCCACATTAAAGTAGATACATAAATTATAGTATACCCATGTAATAGGATACTATTGAACAATAAATATAATTGAGCATCAGCCCAAGTATGAACACGGTAGACTTGGAAGAATAGTTTTGAGCAGATCAAGTATATTGTATAATTTATTTGCGGAAATTTTCAATAGAGAAAAAACTAAACTACACTGTTAGTGAAACCAGAAATGTTCCCTTGTTCGCCTCGCAGAGTGTGCGATGGGGGTGTGGCTCCCTTCTAACAGTGCCACTGCTGCTCAAACCTCTAGGGGAGCATACAGAGGGGCAGATTGTGGGGCTTCCACCCCAAGGCAGTGTGGGTGTGTGTTACAGGGTGTTCTGTTAGTTTGCTGTCTATAGGCGGTTTGTGGTAACCAGCTCAATTTGACCCCCTTCCTTATCACAAGGACAGAGAGATTTCTGTAGCTCTCTGCCCAATCAGGGAGCCAGAAGGGAGATGGTTTTCCCCTGGAGTCTGGCTGCCCTTCTCCAACTGCTCCAGCCAAACTTCACATCTTCCTGCCAGTCGTGCCGGTGCCTGTCAGTGTGGTCTTCGTGTGGTCTTCTGCCAGCGTGCTCCTCTCCAAGTCCACAGAATGACCAGTCTCTTGTGTCTTCTTCTGCGGATGTGCTCTTTCGCCAATGTGCTCCTCTCAATGTTTGGTTGCCTGTGTGTCTGCCCGCTAGGGTCTAGGGTTTTCACAGGCCCACGATGGAGGCATGGCAGGTCACAGTGGTCTTGGGAAATGCAGCATTTGGGCAGGAAATGCTTGTCCTCACCTAGGTCTGTGGGAGTGGAGTCCTATCCAGGGTCCCGCCTTTCTCTACCCAGCATTTCCCTTCCTGCTTCTGTATCATTTAAAGGGACCATACTCTTCCCTTTCCAGCACTCCCATATCATTAGCTGTCAAGAAAATTGTTAGTTTTGGAAGCATTAAGGTGGACTTGAGTGCTGCAAATGTTTACTTTATTGACTCAGGTTCTGGTTATCTATGGATGTTTACTTTATTAAAAAATATTGAAACGTACACTTACTATTTGTGTTTTGTTTTGTATACAGAGATTAATGAATAGTTTTAGATCACTACAAAAACAATAAGACACGATGATTCGTTAATGCTTGCTATGAACCAGGCATTATTCCAAGTGATTTACATAAATTGACTCATTTAATGCTACCAACCTTATGAGGTAAGCTATTTTCCTCAATTTAGCTGAGCTAAATGAGATTTATAGTAGTTAAATAACTTACCTAAGATTATGCAGCTAATGACTTGTGAAGTCAAAATTGAAATCCCTATAGCGTAACTACAAAGCCTAAATTCTTAACCACCATACTATATCTCAGAATGTAATTGTACCTTTTTATGTTAATTTTTCAATCTAAAATTTTTCCTAGTCAACAATTACATATAGATTAATATATCTAAATAGTAGCTTTTTGCTTTTGCTTGTCTTGTTTTCTTGTAATGCAGTTTCTTAGAACAGGTTATCAATCTTACTTTTAGATTCATAACTACATAAATCTTCTATCATGGAATTGATTCCAATATTCTATTTGGAATAGATAAATGAAACAACTTGTATCTACTTTTACTCTTAGAAGCACAAAGTTCAGGAAGGCATTTTCTGACTTTATTATAACTATTTTTCAGTTTATTTGTCTATTATTTTAAAATTTTTAATGTTTAAGTTTTGTGAGTACATAGTAGATGTATATATTTATAGGGTATATGAGATATTTTGATGCAGGCATACAATACATAACAATCCCATGGGAGTAAATATGGTATCAATCACCTCAAACATTTATCTTTTCTGTGTTTTACAAACAATTCAATGATACTCCTTTAGTTGCTTTAAAATGCACAATAAATTATTGTTGACTATAGTCATTACCAGCCTGTAGTATCCATCATTTTGCTATCTACATGAGTTCAATTGTTTTAATTTTAGCTGCTACAACAAATAAGTGAGGATATGCTAAGTTTGTCTTTCTGTGACTAGCTTATATCACATAACATAATGACTTCCAGTTCCATTCATGTTTTTGCAAATGACAGTATCTAATATTTTTTAACAGCTGAATAGCACTCCTTTGTGTATGTGTTCCACATTTTCTTTATCCATTCATCTGTTGATGGACACTTAAGTTGATTGCAAGTCTTGGCTACTGTAAACAGTGCTGTAAAAAATGCGGGAGTGCAGATATTTCTTCGATATACTGAATTCATTTATTTTGTGTATATAGCAAGCAGTGAGATTGCTGGATCACATGGTAGCTCTATTTTTAGTTTGTTGAGGAATCTCCAAATTGTTCTCCATATCGGTTATATTAATTTACATTCCCCAGAGTTTACAAGCATTCCATTTTCTCCACATCCTTGTCAGCATTTGTTATTGCCTGTCTTTTGCGTACAAGCCATTTCAACTGGAGTGAGATGATATCTCATTGTAGTTTTGATTTGCATTTCTCTTATGATCAATAATGCTGAGCAGCTTTACGTGTCTGTTTGCCATTTGCATGTCTTCTGTTGAAATGTCTATTCAGATATTTTTACCACTTTTAAAACAGGTCATTGTAATTATTCCTAGAGTTCTGTTAGCTCCTTATATATTTTGGTTCTTAATTCGTTGCCAGGAAGATAGTTTGCAGATATTTTCTCCCATTCTGTGGGTTGTCTCTACACTTTGTTCACTTTGCGCTTTGCTGTGCTTTTGAAACGTGCTTCCATTTGTACATTTTTGCTTTGGTTGCCTGTGCTTGTGGGTGTTTTCTTTTCAAGAAATTATTGTTCAATTATCTTAAAGAGTTTCCCAAATTCTTTTCAGTAGTTTCATAGTTTGGGGTGTTAGATTTAAGTTTGTAATTCATTTTGATTTAATATTTGTGTATGGTGAGATACAGGAATTTAGTGTCATTTTTCTGCCTATGAATATTCAATTTTTCACCTATGAATATTCAGTTTTCCCAGCGCAGTGTTTTGAAGAGACTATCCTTTCCCCAATGTACATTCTTGGCATTTTTGTTGAAAATGAGTCGAGTGTAGATGTATAGCTTTGTTTTTGTTACTGGGTTCTGTTCTGTTCCATTGATTCGTGTGTCTGTTTTTATATCACCACCAAGCTGTTTTGCCTACTATAGCTCAGCGTTATAATTTGAGTCAGGTAATGTGATTCCTCCAGTTTTGTTCTTTTTGCTCAGGATAGTTTCAGCTACTCTGGGTCTTTTGTGATTCCATATTAATTTTACAACAGTTTCTGTGAAGAATACCATGGTAATTTGGTAAAAATTGCATTGAATCTGTAGAATGTTTTGGGTAGTATAGACATTTTAACAATATTGATTCTTCCAATCCATGATTGTAGAATACCTTTCCTTTTTTTTTTTTTTTTTTGGTGTTCTCTTCAAATTTTGTGAAAGTGCTTTATGATATTCATCATAGAGATCTTTCACTTCTTTGGTAAGTTAATTCCCGGGTATTTTTTTTTTATTTGTAGCTATTTTAAATGGAATTACTTTCTTGATTTCTTTTTCTGATTGTTTGCTATTGGCATATAGAAATGTTCCTGATGTTGTGCATGTTAATTTTGTATCCAGCAAAATTATGGAATGTGTTCATCACTTCATATATATATATATCATATACATATGATATATATATGAGATATATATATGAGAGAGATATATATATTTTGCTGAAGTCTTTAGGTTTCTCCAAATACAAGATCATATTGTTTGCAAACAAGGATAACTTGCTTCTTCCTTTACAGTTTGTATGTTCTTTCTTTCTCTTGTCTGATTACTGTAGCTATGCCTTCCAATACTATGTTGAATAATAGTGGTGAAAGTGGGCATCCTTGTCATATTCCAGTTCTTGGAGGAAAGACTTTCAGTATCATACCAGCTGAGGTTCTGTCATACATGAGTTTTATTGTGTGAAGTTATGGACCTTCTATACCCAGATTTTTTTGGATTTTTATCCTGAAAGCATGTTGAATGTTATCTAGTGGTTTTTCAGCATCAATTGAAGTGACCATATAGTTTTTTCCTTCATTCTGTTGATATGAATTATCATATAGACTGTTTTGCATATGCTGAACCATGCTTGTCTCCCAGGGATAAATCTCACTTATTATGAATAATCATGAATATCATGAAAAATGATCTTTTCAGTATGTTGTTCAATTTAATTGGCTAGGATTTTGGTAACCATTTTGCATCAGTGTTCAACAGGGATATTGACAGGTAGGTTTTTTATGTGTCTTTGTCTGATTTTGGTGTCAGGGTAATATTTGCCTCATAGAATGAGTTTAGAAGTATTCCCTCATTTGTTATTATTTGATTAGCTTGGGTGAGAGTGATATAACCTCTTCTTTAAATGTTTTGATATAATTCAGCAGTGAAAACATTGGGTTCCAGGATTTTCTTTGCTGGGAGAGATTTTTTTTTTCCTATGGCTTAAATCTCATTACGTATTTTTGGTGTGTTAAGCTTTTGAATTTATCCATGGTTCAGATTTGGTAGGCTGTGTGTATCTAGAAATTTATCTTTTTTTTTTTTTTTTTTTTTTTTTTTTTTTAGTTTTTACAATTTACTGGCATATAGTTGCTCATAGTAGCCCTCAGTCATCATTTGAATGTCTGCAGTATCAGATTTAATGTCTAATTTTTTATCTCTGAATTTATTTGTGTCTTCTTCTTTTTGAAAAAACTTTGGCTAAAGGTTTGTTGATTTTGTTTATCTTATCAAAAAACTTACTTTTTATTTTGTTAGTCTTTGTATTGTTTTATTTATTTCAATTTCATTTATTTATGCTTATTTTCTTCTAATAATGTTGGGTTTGGATTGCTCTTCTTTTCTAATTCTTTAAGATACATGATTAGACTGCTTATTTGTAGTTTTTAAATTTTTCATGTAGGCACTTACAGTGATAAGCTTTCCTTTTAATGTCCTCTTTAGTGTATCCCACAGCTTTTGGTATGTTGTGTTTCTGTTATCATTTGCTTGAAGACATTTTTAAATTTTCTTCCTAATTTCTTTATTGATGCACTGGTTAGTCAGCAGCATATTTTATAATTTCCATGTGTTCACAAAATTTCCAAAATTCTTCTTCTGATTGATCTATAGTTTTCAATTTTCTGCAGAGAAGATGCTTAATATGGTTTCATTATTTCTGAATTTTTAAGACTTGTTTTATGGACAATACATGGTCTATTCTTGAGAATGATCCATGTGCCTTAAAGAAGAATATGTATTTTGCAGCTGTTGGATGAAATGGTCTGTAAATATTTATTAGGTCCATTTAGTCTACAGTGCAAATTAAGTCTAATTTTTTTTCCTGCCTGAATGATCTGTACAACATGAAAAGTAGGGTGCTGAAGTCTCCAGCTATTATTGTACTGGAGCCTATCTCTTTTCCTCTAATAATGTTCACGTTATGTATGTGTCTGGGTGCTCCAGTGTTATGTGAATATATATTTAAAAGTATTACCCTCTTGCTGATTTGATCTCTTTATCATTATATAATTACCTCCTTTATCATTTTTATTGTTTTTGCCTTAAAATATATTTTGCCCGATGTAAGTATAGCTACTTCTAATTTTTTTTTTTGTTTTCATTTGCCTGGAATATCTTTTCTACTTTTTTTTAATTTTTAGTCTATGTGTGTCCCTATAGGTGAAGTATGTTTTTTATAGACAGCAGATTGTGAGTCTTATTTTATTATCCATTAAGCCACTCTATACTATTTGATTAGAGTGTTTAGTCCATTTACATTCTTTTTTGTGACTGATATGTAATAATAGCATGCTCCTGCCATTTTATGTGTTGTTTTCTGGTTGTTTTGTGATCTTTCCTTCCTCTTTTCCTTCCTTCCTGCCTTTCTTTTAGTGAAGGTGATTTTCTATGATGATATGGAACATGGTTTGGCTCTGTGTCCCCACAGAAATCTCACGTTGAATTGCAGTCCCCATAGTCACCATGTGTCAAGGGCATGAAGAGATGGAGGTAATTGAATCATGGGGGAGGTTCCCCCATACTGTTCTCATGATAATGAGTGAATCTCATGAGATCTGATGGTTTTATAAGCATCTGGCATTTCTCCTGCTTGTACTTATTCTCTCTCCTGCTGCCCTGTGAAGAGGTGCCTTCTAACATAATTGTAAGTTTCCTGAAGCCTCCCCAGCCATGTGGCACTCTGAGTCAATTAAAACTAGTACAGTGTTTTAATTTCTTGCATTTTACTTTTTGTATGCTTGTTGTATGTTTTTTGATTTGAGGTTTCCATGAGGCTTGCAAATGTTATAATATAACCTATTATTTTAAGCTGATGACTACTTAAAGCATATTGTATAAAAGGCAAGGAGAAAACAAGTAAATAATGTACAATTTAACTTCATGCCCCTGTTTCTTATCTTTTTATTGTTTCTATTTATATCTTAGTGTACTGTCTATGTCCTGAAAATTTGTTGTAGTTATCACTTTTAGTGGTTTATATTTTAGTCTTTCTACTCAAGATATGAGTAGTTTACACACCACAATTGCAGTGTTATAGTAATTGGTGTTTTTGTTTTGTTTTGTTTTGTTTTGTTTTGTTTTGCTTGTTTGATAGTTTTTGAGACAGAGTTTCACACTTGTCACTCAGGCTGGAGTGCAATGGTGCAGTCTCAGCTCACTGCAACTTCCACCTCCCAGGTTCAATCCGTTCTCCTGCCTCAGACTCCTGAGTAGCTGAGATTATCGGTGCCCACCGCCATGCCCAGCTAACTTTTGTATTTTTAGTAGAGATGAGGTTTTGCCATGTTGGCCAGGCTAGGCTCAAACTCCTGACCACAGGTCATCTACACACTTGGGCCTCTCAAAGTGCTGGGATTACAGGCGTGAGCCACCAAGCCTTACCATCAGTGTTTTCTTTTCTAAAGTGTTTATTCTTACCTGTGAGTTTTATACCTTCAAATAATTTATTATTGCTTGCTATTGATTTTTTATTTTTAATTGAAAAACTTTTATTAGCATTTCTTGTAGGACAGATCTGGTGTTGATAAAATTCCTCTGCTTTTGTTTATCTGGGAAAGTCTTTATTTCTCCTTATGCTTGAAGGAATGTAACTGGATATAATATGCTAGGTTAATTTATTTATTTTTTTCAGCACTTCAAGAATGTCATTTTTCTCATGGCATGTAAGAATTTACTGAGAAGAGTGCTGTCAGATGTATTGGAGCCTCACTGATGTTATTTTTTTTTTCTCTTGCTACTTTTAGGTCCCTTTCTTATTCATGATATTTCAGAGTTGATTATTACATGCTTTAAGGTAGTCTCATTTGGGTTAAATCTTCTTAGTGTTCTATAACTTCTTGAACTCGAATATAGATATATTTCACTAGAAATAGGAAATTCACTGTTATTATAATTTTGAATAAATTGTCTACCCCTATCTCTTTCTCTAAGTAATCTTTAAGGGCAATAACTCTTAGACTTTTCTTTTTGATGTTTTTTTTTTAGATATTGTAAACATGCTTTATCCTTTTTGTAATTATTTTTTCTTTTTTCTCTTCTGTGTATTTTCAAATAGCCTGTCTTCAAGCTGATTAATTCTTTTTCTGCTTCACCTCTTCTGCTGGTAAGAGATTCTGATGCATTATTCAATATGCCAACTGCGTTTTTGAGCAAGAGAATTTCTGTTTAGTTCTTTTTTTTTTTACTGATTTTTTTTCTTTTTTAAAATCATACTTTAAGTTCTGGGATACATGTGCAGAATGTGCAGGTTTGTTACATAGGTATACATGTGCCATGGTGGTTTGCTGCACCCATGAACCCATTATCTACATTAAATATTTCTCCTTTAATGCTATCCCTCCCTTTGTTTGATTCCAAGTCTTTGTTATTGTGAATAGTGCTGCAACAAATATACGTGTGCATGTGTCCTTATAGTTGAAAGATTTATAATCCTTTGGGTATGTACCCAGTAATGGGATTGCTGGGTCAAATGTTATTTCTAGTTCTAGATTATTGAGGAAATCACCACACTGCCTTCCACAATAGTTGAACTAATTTACACTCTCGCCAACAGTGTGAAAGTATTCCTATTTCTCCACATCCTCTCCAGCACCTGTTGTTTCCTGACTTTTTAATGTTTGCCATTCTAACTGGCGTGAGATGGTATCTCATTGTGGTTTTGATTTGCATTTATTTGATGACCAATGATGATGAACTTTTCTTCATATGTTTGCTGGCTGCATAAATGTGTTCTTTTGAAAAGTTTCTGTTCATACATTTTGCCCACTTTTTGATATTTTTTTCCTTACAAATTTGTTTAAGTTTCTTGTAGATTCTGGATACTAGCATTTTGTCAGGTGGATAGATTGTAAAATTTTTCTCCCATTCTGTAGGTTGCCTGCTCACTCTGATGGTACTTTCATTTGCTGTACAGAAGCTCTTTAGGTTCATTAGATGCCATTTGTCAATTTTGGGTTTTGTTGTTGTTGCTTTTGGTGTTTTAGTCATGAAGTCTTTGCCCGTGCCTGTGTCCTGAATGGCATTGCCTAGGTTTTCTGCTAGGGATTTTATGGTTTTAAGTTTTACATTAAAGTCTTTAATCCATCTTGAGTTAATTTTTTTATAAGGTGTAAGGAAGGGGTCCAGTTTCAGTTTTCTTTATATGGCTAGCCAGCTTTCCCAACACCATTTATTAAATAGGGAATCCTTTCCCCATTGCTTGTTTTTGTCAGGTTTGTCAAAGATCAGATGGTTGTAGATGTGTGGTGTTATTTCTGAGGCCTCTGTTCTGTTCCTTTGGTCCATATATCTGTTTTGGTACCAGTACCATGATGTTTTAGTTACTATAGCCTTGTATTATAGTTTGAAGCCAGGTAGCATGATGCCTCCAGCTTTGTTCTTTCTGCTTAGGATTGTCTTGGCTATGTGGGCTCTTTTTTGGTTCTATATGAAATTTAAAGTTTTTTTTTTTTTTTTTTTTTTTTTTTTTTTTTTTTTTTATTCTGTGAAATAAGTAAAGGGAAGCTTCATGGGAGTAGCATTGAATCTATAAATTACTTTGGGCAGTATGGCCATTTTCACAATATTGATTCTCCCTATCCATGAGCATGGAATGTGTTTCCATTTGTTTGTGTCCTCTTATTTCCTTAAGCAGTAGTTGGTAATTCTCCTTGAAGAGGTCTTTCACATCCCTTATAAGTTGTATTCCTAGGTATTTTATTCTCTGTAGCAATTGTGAATGGGAGTTCACTCATGATTTGGCTCTCTGTTTCTTTATTATTGGTGTATAGGAATGCTTGTGATTTTTGCACATTGATTTTGTATCATGAGCCTTTGATGAAGTTGCTTATCAGTTTAAGGAGTTTTTGGGCTGAGAAAATGGGGATTTCTACATACACAATTATGTCATGTACAAACAGAGACAGTTTGACTTCCTCTCTTCCTATTTGAATACGCTGTATTTCTTTCTCTTGCCTGATTGCCCTGTCAGAACTTCCAATACCATGTTGAATAGAAATGATGACAGAGGGCATCCTTGTCTTGTGCTGGTTTTGAAAGGGAATGCTTCCAGCTTTTGCCCATTCAGTATAATATTGGCTGCAGGTTTGTCATAAATGGCTCTTGTCATTTTGAGATATGTTTCATCAATACCTCGTTTATTGAATTGTTTTAGCATAAAGGGGTGTTGAATTTTATTGAAGGCCTTTTCTGCATGTATTGAGATAATCATGTGGTTTTTGTCTTTGTTTCTGTTTATATGATGGATTATGTATATTAATTTGTGTATGTTGAACCAGCCTTGCATCTCAGGGATGAAGCTGACTTGATCGTGGCGGATAAGTTTTTTAATGTGCTGCTGGATTTGATTTGCCAGTATTTTGTTGAGGATTTTTGCTCTGATGTTCGCCAGAAATATTGGCCTGAAATTTTCTTTTTTGTTGTGTCTCTGCCATGTTTTGGTATCAGGATGATGCTGGCCTCATAAAATGTGTTAGGGAGGAGTCCCTCTTTTTCTATTGTTTGGAAGTGTTTTAGAAGGAATGGTACCAGCTCCTCTTTGTACCTCTGGTAGAATTCGGCTGTGAATCTCTCTGGTCCCGGGTTTTTTTCGTTGGTAGCCTATTAAGTACTGTCTCAATTTCAGATCTTGTTGTTGGTCTATTCAAGAATTCGACTTCTTCCAGATTTAACCTTGTGAGAGTGAACGTGTGCAGGAATGTACTCATTTCTTCTAGATTTTCTAGTTTATTTGCATAAAGGTGTTTATAGTAGTCTGTGATGGTAGTTTTTATTTCTGTGGGATCAGTGGTGATACCCTGTTTATCATATTTTATTGTGTCTATTTGATTCTTCTCTCTTTTCTTCTTTATTACTAGTAGTCTATCTATTTTGCTGATCTTTTTTAAAAAAAACCAGGTCCTAGATTCACTGAGTTTTTGAAGGTTTTTTCATGTCTCTATTTTCTTCAGTTCTACTCTGATCTTAGTTATTTCTTTTCTTCTGCTAGCTTTTGAATTTTTTGGAATTTGTTTGCTGTTGCTTCTATTGTTCTTTTAATTGTGATGCTAGGGTGTCCATTTTAGATCTCTCCCACTTTCTCATGGAGGCATTTAGTGTTGTAAATTTCACTCTTAACACCGCTTTAGCTGTGTCTCAGAGATTCTGGTACATTTTCTCTTTGTTATCATGGCTTCAAAGAACTTATTTATTTCTGCCTTACTTTTGTTATTTACCCAGTAGTCATTTTGAAGCAAGTTGTTCAGTTTCCATGTAGTCATGTGTTTTTGAGTGAGTTTCTTAATCCTGAGTTCTAACTTGATTGCACTAATTATCTCTCTTGTTGATCTGTCTAATATTGACAGTGGGGTGTTAAAGTCTCCCACTATTATTGTATGGGAGTCTAAGTCTCTTTGTAGGTCTCTAAGAATTTGCTTTATGAATCTGGGTGCTCCTGTATTGGGTACATATATATTTAGGATAGTTAGCTCTTCTTTTTGCATTGATCCCTTTACTATTCTGTAATGCCCTTCTTTGTCTTTTTTTGATCTTTGTTAGTTTAACATCTGTTTTATCAAAGACTAGGATGGTAACCCCTGCTGTTTTTTTTTTCTTCCCATTTGCTTGGTAAATCTTCCTCTGTCCCTTTATTTTGAGCCCATGTGTGTCTTTGCACGTGAGATTTGTCTCCTGAAGACAGCACAACAATGGGTCTTCACTCTTTATCCAATTTGCCAATCTGCATCTTTTAATTGGGTCATTTAGCTCATTTACATTTAAGGTTAATATTGTTATGTGTGAATGTGATCCTATCATTATGATGCTAGCTTGTTATCTTGCCCATTAGTTGATGCAATTTCTTCATAGCGTCAATGGTCTTTACATTTTGGTATGTTTTTGCAGTGGCTGGTACTGGTTTTTCTTTCCCATATTTTGTGCTTCCTTCAGAAGCTTTTGTAAGACAAGCCTGGTGGTGACAAAATTTCTCAGCATTTGCTTGTCTGTAAAGGATTTTATTTCTCCTTCACTTATGTAGCTTAGTTTGGTTGGATATAAAATTGTGTGTTGAAAATTCTTTTCTTTAAGAATATTGAATATTGGTCACACTCTCTTCTGGCTTGTAAGGTTTCTGCAGAGAGATCCACTGTTAATCTGATGGGCTTCCCTTTGTGGGTAAGCCAACTTTTCTCTCCGGGTGCCCTTAACATTTTTTCCTTCATTTCAATCGTGGTGAATTTGATGAGTATGTGTCTTGGGGTTGCTCTTCTCGAGGAGTATCTTTGTGGTGTTCTCTGTATTTCCTGAATTTGAATGTTAGCCTGTCTTGCTAGGTTGGGGAAGTTCTCCTGGATAACATCCTTAAGTGTGTTTTCCAACTAGGTTCCATTCTCTCCGTCACTTTCAGGCACACCAATCAAACATAGGTTTGGTTTTTTCACATAGTCCCATATTTCTAGGAGGTTTTCTTCCTTTTCATTCTTTTTTCTCTGATCTTGTCTTCATGCTTTATTTCACTAAGCTGATCTTCAATCTTTGACACGCTTTCTTCTGCTTGATTGATTCGGCTGTTGATACTTGTGTATGCTTCACGAAGTTCTCATGCTGTGTTTTTCAGCTCCATTAGGTCATTTATATTCTTCTCTAAACTGGCTGTTCTAGTTAGCATTTCCTGTGTCCTTTTATCAAGGTTCTTAGCTTGCTTGCATTGGGTTAGAACATGCTCCTTTGGCTCGGAAGAGTTTGTTATTACCCACCTTATGAAGCCTACTTCTGTCAACTTGTCAAACTCATTCTCCATCCAGTTTTGTTCCCTTGCTCAGGAGGCGCTCTGAACCTTTTTAGGAGAAGAGGCATTCTGGTTTTGGAATTTTCAGTCATTTTGCACTGGTTTTTCCTCATCTTCGTGGATTTATCTACCATTGGCTTTTGATGTTGGTGACCTTTGGATGAGATTTTTGTGGTCATCCTTTTTGTTGATGTTGATGCTATTGCTTTATGTTTGTTAGTTTTCCCTCTAAGAGTCAAGACTCTCTGCTACAGGTCTGCTGGAGTTTGCTGGAGGTCCACTCCAGACCCTGTTTGCCTGGGTATCATCAGCAACCAAAAATTGCTGCTTGCTCTTTCCTCTGGAAGCTTCATCCCAGAGGGGCTCTTGCCAGATGCCAGCCAGAGCTCTCCTGTATGAGGTGTCTGTCAACCTCTGCTGGGAAGTGTCTTCTAGTCAGGAGGCACAGGGGTCAGTAACCCACTTGAGGAGGCAGTCTGTTCTTTAGCAGAGCTTGAGCGCTGTGCTGCGAGATCTGCTGCTCTCTCCAGAGCCAGCAGGCAGGAAGATTTAAGTCTGCTGAAACTGTGCCCACAGTCACCCCTTCCCCCAGGTGCTCTGCCCCAGGGAGATGGGAGTTTTATCTGTAAGCTCCTGATTGGGGCTGCTGCCTTTCTTTCAGAGATGACCTGCCCAGAGGGGAGGAATCTAGAGAGACAGTCTGGCTACAGCAGCTTTGTGGCACTGTGGTGGGCTCTGCCCAGATTGAACTTTCAGGTGCTTTTGTTTACACTGTGAGGGGAATACCACCTACTGAAGCTTCCATGATGGCAGACACCCTTTCCCCCACCCAGCTTGAGCATCCCAGGTTAACCTCAGACTGTTGTGCTGGCAGTGAACATTTCAAGCCAGTGGATCTTAGTTTGTTGGGTTCCATGGGGGTGGGATCCGCTGAGCAAGACCACTCAGCTCCCTGGCTTCACCCCCCTTTCCAGGGGAGTGAATTGTTCTGTCTCATTGTCATTCCAGGTGCCACTGTGGTATGAAAAAAAACTCCTGCAGCTAGCTCGGTGCCTGCCCAAATGCTCACCTAGTTTTGTGGTTGAAACCTAGTGCACTGACGGTGTAGGCTTCTGAGGGAATCTCCTGTTCTGTGGGTTCCAAAGACAGTAGGAAAAGCCTAGTATCTGGGCCAGATAGCACCATCACTCACTCATGACTTCCCTTGGCTAGGGGAGGGAATTTCCTGACCCCTTGAGCTTCCCGGGTGAGGTGACACCCCACTCTGCTTCTGCTTGCCCTCCGTGGGTTGCACCCACTGTCTGACCAGTCCCAATGGGATGAGCCCGGTACCTCAGTTGAAAATGCAGAAATCACTCGCGTTTTGTGTTGGTCTCACTGGGAGTTACAGACTGGAGTTGTTCCTATCTGGCCATCTTGCCCAGGAATCTATCTAATTCTTTTAAATTGTTTAAATTTTTTTGTTATATTTATGTGATAGGATTCTGAATTTCTTCTGTGTTATCTTGAATTTCTTTGAGTTTTCTGAAAATGCCAATTTGCATTCTATATCTTAAATTTAAAATACCTCTTGTTTTCCAAAATAGATAATTGTTGCATTATGTAGTTCATTTGGTGAGGCCACGTTTCCCCAGATCACCTTGATGCTTGTGCATGTTTGTTGGTGTCTTAGTGTAGGAGAGTTAGATATTCATTGTACTTTTCTTAGTCTGGGCTTGTTTATAGCCATCCTTCTTGGGAAGCCTTTCCAGGCATTCAAAAAGACTTGAGTGTTGTAATCTAAATCTTTGGTCACTGTGGTCATATCGGCTTTAAGGGGTATCCCAAGCACAATAGCACTGTGGCTCTTACAGAATTTTTTGGTTTATCAGAGACTATTGCTCTTTCTTTTAACTTTCCTTCAAACCTAGACTCTCACTCTGTGCTCAGTTGCCTAGAGCTCTCAAGCTACTCTTTTTTTTTCTTTTTTCTTCTTTTTTATTTTTTTATTATTATTATACTTTAAGTTCTAGGGTACATGTGCTTTTATTCTCCTTTTCATACATACTATTTGACATACAATAAATTTTAATATTATCTAGATACTGGAGATAATTATGAAAGATAAAGATTTAATACTGTAATAAAACATTTATTTTATTTTATTATTTTTTTATTTTTTATTTATTATTATTATTATACTTTAAGTTCTAGGGTACATGTGCATAATGTGCAGGTTTGTTACATATGTATACTTGTGCCATGTTGCTGTGCTGCACCCATCAACTCGTCAGCACCCAACAACTCGTCATTTACATCAGGTATAACTCCCAATGCAATCCCTCCCCCCTCCCCCCCTCCCCATAATAGGCCCCAGTGTGTGATGTTCCCCTTCCCGAGTCCAAGTGATCTCATTGTTCAGTTCCCACCTATGAGTGAGAACACGCGGTGTTTGGTTTTCTGTTCTTGTGATAGTTTGCTAAGAATGATAGTTTCCAACTGCATCCATGTCCCTACAAAGGACACAAACTCATCCTTTTTTATGGCTGCATAGTATTCCATGGTATATATGTGCCACATTTTCTTAATCCAGTCTGTCACTGATGGACATTTGGGTTGATTCCAAGTCTTTGCTATTGTGAATAGTGCTGCAATAAACATACGTGTGCATGTGTCTTTATAGCAGCATGATTTATAATCCTTTGGGTATATACCCAGTAATGGGATGGCTGGGTCATATGGTACTTCTAGTTCTAGATCCTTGAGGAATCACCATACCATTTTCCGTAATGGTTGAACTAGTTTACAGTCCCACCAACAGTGTAAAAGTGTTCCTATTTCTCCACATCCCCTCCAGCACCTGTTGTTTCTTGACTTTTTAATGATTGCCTTTCTAACTGGTGTGAGATGGTATCTCATTGTGGTTTTGATTTGCATTTCTCTGATGGCCAGTGATGATGAGCATTTTTTCATGTGTCTGTTGGCTGTATGAATGTCTTCTTTTGAGAACTGTCTGTTCATATCCTTTGCCCACTTTTTGATGGATTAGAGACTTAAATGTTAGACCTAATACCATAAAAACCCTAGAAGAAAACCTAGGTAATATCATTCAGGACATAGGCATGGGAAAGGACTTCATGTCTAAAACACCAAAAGCAACAGCAACAAAAGCCAAAATTGACAAATGGGATCTAATTAAACTAAAGAGCTTCTGCACAGCAAAAGAAACTACCATCGGAGTGAACAGGCAACCTACAGAATGGGAGAAAATTTTTGCAATCTACTCATCTGACAAAGGGCTAATATCCAGAACCTACAAAGAACTCAAACAAATTTACAAGAAAAAAACAAACAACCCCATCAAGCTACTCTTTTATGTCCACGACCTCCACCATTGAGATCCATCCAAGTTGATACGTATGTCAATAGGCCGTTGTTTTTGCTTCTCTATAGTCTTAATGGTATGAATTACGACGGTTTTCTTTAACTATTTTTGTTCATGAAAATGTATCTGAGTCTTGTCTTCCTCTGGCTGCTTTCAAGATTTTATCTTTATCTATGGTTTTTAGCTGTTTGACTATGTTTTGACTAACTGATTATCCTTGTATTTGAATCAACTGGATATGCAGAGCTGCCTGAAGTTGTGTATTTGTCTTTCACTAAATATTGGAAAATATCAGCCAGTACTTTAAATATTTTTCTCCCCAACTCTTTTATTCATTTTTATTTTTTTCTCTCTCAGGTTTTAAAATTGCATAATTGTAATAATTTTATTTTTATGGTCCCTGTCCCATTCTATTTCCAAATGTCTCTGAATTTTTCAGGTGAAATTTTTTACTTAAGTTACTACATTTTTGCAAATCTAGAATTTCCACTTGCTGCCCCTCTTTCCCTTTAGGAAAAAGAAGTACGAAACCACTAAACTTTTTACTGTCTCCATAATTTTACCTTTTCTTGATACCATATAGTTGAAATCATAGAGTATCTTGCCTTTTCAGTTTGGTTTGTCACTTAGCAATGTGCTTTCAAGGTTTCCTTCATGAATTTTCAAGGCTTGATACCTCATTTATTCTTAGTACTAAATAATACTCCATTGTATGGTGTACCATTTGTTTGTATACATCTACCTTTTAAACATTTTACATACTATCACATTTTAGCAATTACAATTAAATTATATCATTTTGTATTCCCACCAGCAGCAGATGAGAGTTTCTGTGGCGTGCATAATCACCAGTATTTGGTGTGTTTTGGTTTTAGTCATTTTAGTAGATATGTACTGCTATCTAATTGTAATATTAATTCAATTATATAATGACATATATACTTATCTGCCTTCTGTATATTTTCTTTGGAGAAATGTTTGTTCCGATTTTTGTCCATTTTTAATTGTTTTATTGTTTTTGAGTTTTAATGACTGTAGATTTTGAATAACAGTCCATTTATATACATAATATATAAATAATATACATAATTATATATATATCTCAAAAGTTTATCCTGACCTTTGTCTTCTCTTCTCATTCTCTTGAATGTCTTTCAAAGAGCAGAAATCTTTAATTTCAATGAAGTATAGTGTATCAATATTTTTATGTATTGTGCCCTTGATATCATATATGTAATCATTAAAGTCAAGGTCACTTAAATTTTTTTCCTATTTTGTCTTCCGAGAGATTTATGTTTTGCATTTATGTTTACGTCTGGGAGATTTGTGTTTACATTTAGGTCAGTAGACTACTTTTAGTTAATTTTTGTGAGAGGTATAATGTCTGCCTCTACTTTCATTATTTGTGTACATGAATGTCCAGTTGTTCTAACATTATTTGTTGAAAAGACTCTATTTTCTCCATGGTATTGCCTTTGTTCCCTTGTCAAAGCTAAATTGATTATATTTGTATACATATCTTTCTAGCCTCACTATTTGTTTCCAATAAGATGTCTACGCTTTTGTCAATATCACACTATCTGATTACTGTTGCTTTATTGTAAGTCTTGATGTCAAGTAGCCTCAGTCCTCCATATTCATTCTTCAAAGATATGCTGGCTATTATTGAGTATTTTGCCTTTCTATATTTACATTCCATTTAAAATTGGTTTATCAATATCCACAAAATAATGTCTTAGAATTATGAGTGGGATGCATGGAATCTCTATATTTAGTTGGAAAAAACACACATCTTAAAGTATAATGAGTGTTCCTATCCATGCACGTGAAATCATGTTTTGTTTTCATTATACTTTAAGTTCTAGAGTACCTGTGCACAACGTGCAGGTTTGTTACATATGTATACATGTGCCGTGTTGGTTTGCTGAACCCATTAAGTCATCATTTACATTAGGTATTTCTCCTAATGCTATCAATCCCCCATTCCCCCAACCCATGACAGTCCCCCGTGTGTAATGTTCCCCACCCTGTGACCAAGGGTTTTCATTGTTCAGTTCCCATCTATGAGTGGGAACATGTGGTGTTTGGTTTTTTGTCCTTGTGATAGTTTGCTCAGAATGATGATTTCCAGCTTCATTCATGTTGCTTCAAAGGACATGAACTCATCCTTTTTTATGGCTGCATAGTATTGCATGTTGTATATATGCCACATTTTCTTAATCCAGTCTATCATTGATGGACATTTGGGTTGGTTCCAGTCTTTGCTATTGTGAATAGTGCCTCAATAAACATATGTTTGCATGTGTCTTTATAGTAGCATGACTTATAATCCTTTGGGTATATACCCAGTAATGGGATCGCTGGGTCAAATGGTATTTCTAGTTCTAGATCCATGAGGAATTGCCACACTGTCTTCCACAATGGTTGAACTAGTTTACACTCCCACCAACAGTGTAAAAGTGTTCCTATTTCGCCACATCTCTCCAGCACCTATTGTTTTCTGACTTTTTAATTATCGCCATTCTAACTGATGTGAGATGGTAACTCATTGTGGATTTGATTTGCATTTCTCTGACGACCAGAGATGATGAGATTTTTTTCTTGTGTCTGTTGGATGCATAAATGTCTTCTTTTGAAAAGTGTCAGTTCATATCCTTTGCCCACTTTTTGATGGGGTTGTTTTTCTTGTGAATTTGTTTAAGTTCTTTGTAGATTCTGGATATTAGCTCTTTTTCAGATGGGTAGATTGCAAAAATTTTCTCCCATTCTGTAGTTTGCCTGTTCACTGTCATGGTAGTTTCTTTTGCTGTGCAGAAGGCTCTTTAGTTTAATTAGATCCCATTTATCTATTCTGGCTTTTGTTGCCATTGCTTTTGGTGTTTTAGTCATGTTTGCCCATGTCTATGTCCTGAATGGTATTGCCTAGGTTTTCTTCTAGGGTTTTTATGACTTTATGTCTACCATTTAAGTCTTTTAATCCATATTGAATTAATTTTTGTATAAAGTGTAAGGAAGGGATCCAGTTTCAACTTTCTACCTATGACTAGCCAGTTTTCCCAGCACCATATATTAAATAGGGAATCCTTTCTCTATTTCTTGTTTTTGTCAGGTTTGTCAAAGATCAGATGGTTGAAGGTGTATGGTGTTATTTTTGAGGCCTCTGTTCTGTTCCATTGGTCAATATCTCTGTTTTGGTAGCAGTACCATGCTGTTTTGGTTACTGTAGCCTTGTAGTATAGTTGGAAGTCAGGTAGCATGATGCCTCCAGCTTTGTTCTTTTTGCTTAGAATTTTCTTGGCAACTCGGGCTCTTTTTTGGTTCCATATGAACTTTAAAGTAGTTTTTTCCAAATCTGTGAAGAAAGTCATTGGTAGCTTAATGGGGATGGCATCGAATCTATAAATTATCTTGCGCAGTGTGGCCATTTTCACGATATTGATTCTTCCTATGCATGAGCATGGAATGTTTTTCCATTTGTTTGTGTCCTCTTTTATTTCATTGAGCAGTGGTTTGTAGTTCTCCTTGAAAAGGTTCTTCAAATCCTTAGGTATTTTATTACATTACTAGGTATTTTATTCTCTTTGTAGCAATTGTGAATGGGAGCTCACTCATGATTTGGCTCTCTGTTTATCTCTTATTGGTGTATAAGAATGCTTGTGATTTTTGCACATTAATTTTGTATCCTGAGACTTTGCTGAAGTTGCTTATCAGCTTAAAGAGATTTGGGGCTGAGACAATGGGGTTTTCTAAATATACAATCATGTCATCTGCAAACAGGGACCATTTGACTTCCTCTTTTCCTAATTGAATACCATTTATTTATTTCTCTTGCCTCATTGTACTGGCCAGAACTTCCAACACTATGTTGAATAGGAGTGGTGAGAGAGGGCATCCCTCTCTTGTGCCATTTTTCAAAGGGAATGCTTCCAGGTTTTCCCATTCAGTATGATACTGGCTGTGGGTTTGTCATAAATAGCTCTTATTATTTTGAGATACGTTCCATCAATACCTAGCTTATTGAGAGTTTTTAACCTGAAGGGCTGTTGAATTCTGTAGAAGGCCTTTTCTGTATCTATTGTGATAATCATGTGGCTTTTGTCTTTGGGTTGTTTATGTGATGGATTATGTTTATTAATTTGCTTGTGTTGAACCAGCCTTGCATCCTAGGGATGAAGCTGACTCGATCATGGTGGATAAGCTTTTAGATGTGCTGCTGGATTCGGTTTGCCAGTATTTTATTGAGAATTTTTCCATCAATGTTCATCAGGGATATTGGTCTAGAATTCTCTTTTTTTTGTTGTGTCTCTGCCAGACTTTGGTATTAGGATGATGCTGGCCTCATAAAATGAGTTGGGGAGGATTCCCTCTTTTTCTGTTAATTGGAATAATTTCAGAAAGAATGCTACCATCTCCTCTTTGTACCTCTGGTTGAATTCGGCTGTGAATCCATCTGGTCCTGGACTGTTTTTGGTTGGTAGGCTATTCGTTATTACCTCAATGTCAGAACCTGTTATTGGTCTATTCAGTGATTCAACTTCTTCCTCTTTTAGTCTTGGGAGGGTGTATGTTTCCAGGAATTTATCCATTTCTTCTAGATTTTCCAGTTTATTTGCATAGAGGTGTTTATAGTATTCTCTGGTGGTAGTTTGTATTTCTGTGGGATCAGTGGTGATATCCTCTTTATCATTTTTTATTCTGTCTGTTTGATTCTTCTCTCTTTCCTTCTTTATTAGTCTTGCTAGCAGTCTATCGATATTGTTGATCTTTTCAAATAACCAGCTCCTGGATTCACTGATTTTTTGAAGGTTTTGTGTGTGTGTGTGTGTGTGTGTGTGTGTGTGTGTATCTACCTCCTTCAGTTCTGCTCTGATCTTAGTTATTTCTTACCTTCTGCTAGCTTTTGAATTTGTTTGCTCTTGCTTCTCTAGTTCTTTTAATTGTGATGTTAGGGTGTCGATTTTAGATCTTTCTTGCTTTCTCTTGTGGGGACTTAGTGCTATAAATTTCCCTCTACACACTGCTTTAAATGTGTCCGAGAGATTCTGGTACATTGTGTCTTTGTTCTCATCGGTTTCAAAGAACATCTTTATTTCTGCCTTCATTTTGTTATTTACCCACAAATCATATTTAGTAACTGTTTTTGTTTTTTTTTTTCTATTTTGCGATGTGATATGGTATTTTGTAAATATTCTGATCTTGGTTGTTTTCCTCTGAAGAGGGATGATTTTGTTAAACAGTCTGTTCACATAAGGAGTTTTTTAACCTTGTGTTTGTTTAGGTTTGATTGTTCGCTATGGTAGTACCTTTAAACATATAAAGGTGCTTCCAATGTCCTTCTAATTTGACAAGATTCAATCTCAAAAAATTGTCTCCCTAGGTGTCTTGTCATAACTTTATTTCATGCTTTGGTAAGGCAAGTCTAAAACAACACTTGTTCAGTGTAGGGTACAATTTGTACTTCTATATTTTATTTTAAGTTCCAGGGTACATGTGGAAGATGTGAAGGTTTGTTACACAGGTAAACTTATGCCATGCTGGTTTGCTGCACAGATCAACTCATCACCTAAGTGTTAAGCCCACAATGGATTAGCTGTTTTTCCTGATGCTCTCCCTCCCCTCTACCAACAGGTCCTGTTATGTGTTGTTCCCCTCCCTGTGTCTATATGTTCACACTGTTTAGCTCCCACTTATAAGTGAGAACACACGATGTCTGTTTTTCTGGTCCTGCATTAGTTTGCTGACTATAATGGCTTCCAGCTCCATTCACGTCCTTGCAAAAGACATAATCTCCTTCCTCTTTATGGCTGCATAGTATTCTGTGATGTATATGTACCACATTTTCTTTATTCAGTGTATCATTGATGGGCATTTTGGTTGATTCTACGTCTTTGCTATTGTGAATAGTGCTGCAGTGAACATACGCATTCATATATCTTTATAATAGACTGATTTATATTCCTTTGGGTATATACCCGGTAATGGGATTGCTGCGTCAAACAGCATTTCTGGTTTTAAGTCTTTGAAGAATTGCCACACTGTCTCCACAGTGGTTGAACTAATTTACATTTCCACCAACAGGGTAGAAGGGTTCCTATTTCACTGCAACCTCACCAGCATCTATGGTGTCTTAAATTTTTAATAATTGTCATTCTAACTGGCATGAGACAGTCTCTTATTGTAGTTTTGATTCACATTTCTCTAATGATCAGTGATGTTGAGCTTTTTTTCGTGTTTTTTTTTTTTTTTTTTTTTTTACCGCATAAATGTCTCCTTTTGAGAAGTGTCTTTTTATGTTTTTTGTCCAATTTTAATGTTGCTTTTTTTTTTCTTCTAAATTTGTTTAAGTTCCTTGTAGATTCTGAAAATTGACCTTGGTCAGATGGATAGATTGCAAAAATTTTCTCCCATTCCATAGGTTTTCTGTTTGCTCTGATGATAGCTCCCTTTGTGGTGCAGAAGCTCCTTAGTTTATTTAGATCCCATTTGTCAATTTTTGATTTTGTTGTAATTGCTTTTGGCGTTTTGATCATGAAATCTTTGCCCATGATTATGTCCTGAATGATATTGCGTAGATTTTCTTCTAGGGATTTTATAGTTTTGAATTTTACATTGAACTCTTTAACCCATTTGAGTTAATTTTTGTATAAGGTGTAAGGAAGGGGTCCAGTTTCAATGTTCTTCATATGGCTAGTCAGTTCTCCCAGCACTACTTATTAAATAGGGAATCCTTTACCCATTGTTTGTTTTTGTCATGTTTGTCCAAGATCAGATGGTTGTAGATATGCAGTATTATTCCTTAGTTCTTTATTCTGTTCCGTTGGTCTACATGTCTGTTTTTGTATCAGTACCATGCTGTTTAGGTTACTGCAGCCTTGTAGTATAGTTTGAATTTGAGTAGTGTGATGCCTCCAGCTTTGTTCTTTTTGCTTTGGGTTGTCATTGCTATTTGGGCTCTTTTTTGGAGGCCCTGCCCAGTGAGGAGAAATGGATCCCAGGACCACCTAAAGAAGCAGTCTGACCAAGATCTGCCACAGCCACTGTGCTGCACTGTGGGGGAATTCCTCCTGGACCAAATCACTTCGTCTCCCAGGCCCCAGTAGGGGAAAATGGCCAACTGGAGCTGCAGTGATGATGGGCACCCTTACCCCTGGCAATTCGGTCATCGTAGCCTCCAGCTTACTGCCACTTGGCATAACCTGAGTGGCTGCCGAGAGTCTGCACAGCTCTGTGCTTGGGACCCAAGGCCCTGGTGGCATGGGCTCACAAAGGGATCTCCTGATTCACAGGTTGTACAGACCCATGGAAAAAATGTGGTTTCCCAGACTGGGTAGCACAATCTCTGCCTCCCTTGGCTGGGAGTGGGAGCTCCTCTTGCCCCATGCAGCTTTTGGGTGGGCTGCCACTCCACCCTGCTTTTCCTCGGTCTCTGTGGGTCACATCAACTGTCTAGTCAGTCCCAGTGACAGAACCTAGATACCTCAGCTAAAGGTGCAGGATTCACTCACTCTTTTTGTTCTTGGTGAGAGCCACCAATGGCAGCTCCTTCTATTTGGCCATATTGGTTCCTCCCAACCTTCCTTACTTTTTTTTTTTTTTTTTTTTTTTTCCGGAGTCTCGCTCTGTCGCCCAGGCTGGAGTGCAGTGGCGCGATCTCGGCTCACTGCGAGCTCTGCCTCCCGGGTTCACACCATTGCCCAGCCTCAGCCTCCCAAGTAGCTGGGACTACAGGTGACCGCCACAACGCCCGGCTAATTTTTTTTTTTTTTTTTTTTTTTTTTTTTTAGTAGAGACAAGTTTCACCTTGTTAGCCAGGACAGTCTCCATCTCCTGACCTTGTGATCTGCCCGCCTCGGCCTCCCAAAGTGCTGGGATTACAGGCGTGAGCCACCGCGCCCAGCCCACCGTCCTTACTTCTTAAGCAATACCTTTTCTTTATCTTAGCTGGATTCCCTGGGTACTTATTAATTAGGTCTCTTCTCTGTGATTGGACTAGAATACCAATGTTTCTTGACACTGCTTAATGTCTATTAGCTATTTACTCTCATCTGAGTAGTAAGTTCTATGTTGCTATCCTCACGTGGTATCATCCTGATCCTTCAAAGTTTACCCCTTCACCAAAGACAGGTCTGAAACTTCCAGTAGACTTCTGCCACTCAACGCAGATCCCTTCTCTGTGGTGCTTTGTTTGACTCACAGTTTCCTGCTACTTTCGCCACACCTCCGACGTCTGCTTTGTGACGTTAGCAGAATGATTGTGTTCTGCTTGGGTTCCAGTTCTATGTACTACAATCTGAAAATTGTCCCTAGTAAGAAAGCTATTGCCAATATGGCACTCACATCATGAATTATCTTTCTTTTGAGGGCTGCAATCTCATGCTACCTGTGGTTTAGTGTTTGAGAAAAGTTGTCTCACAATTTTTATCCAATTTTACGGTTATTTTAACTGCTATGACAAGTCTCGTATCAGCTACTCTGTCATGATCAGAAGTAAAAGTCTCCTTAAATTCTATCATATTATTGTTTATAACCCAAGTCGTAATATTTTGTTTTCTGTAATATATGGCCAGAGTTGATATCATTCAGTTAGTACTGAAATCTTAATATAAATAAATGCTATTTTTTACACTTTTCTATTAAATATATATATGTGCTTACACTATGAATTCTAGATATTCTTCCTGGATTTTTAGTACCTTTTGTCTGATGTAATCCTCTTATTTATCAAATTCTTCATCCTTCCATTTACTTGCTTGCTTCTGGTTGGGTTTATCCTGATGTCCTACAATTTTTTTTTTTGTTGTTGTTGTTGCTTAAAATCATTCAGAATCAGAGCTCTGAGAAATATCATGTCTCTGGGAAATATTATCTGACGAATAGAAATCTCCGTATGTATTTTTTTCATAAATGTGCAATTTCAACAAACATCCTAGATAAATACAATGTACAGTTAAAACTGAAAACCAGTGGAGCAAGGGTATTTTGCCAAAAATACCCTTTCTCTCCCTTTCTGAATTTTATCTATATCATATTTCTGTATATTAATTTCTTTATTTCCTGAAACATTGACAATATGTGTTTGATACCATATAATATGACACATGTATCATCCTCTATTATTTCTATAGATTAATTTCTGTTAGTCTTGACTCTTCCACTAGATTTTAAGCTGTTTGAAAAAAATGACTCCAACCTAACACAGTGCTGAACACTATTAAGTTTGAAGGGTCAATGGACCACTCTTGAAAAACATTGAATACAATTTTTTTTCTCTCTTACAAAATATTATAAATGATGGGCATTCAGAAAAGGCTACAGTTATATATTTACACAGATAGTAAAATATATAACTCTGGTCTGTTTGTTTCCAGAGGCATAGGAATTAAGCACTTCCATTGGTGTTCAATTATTACTACATATTAGACTTATCCAAGAAGTTTCTTAAAATTGCATGTTACTGAAAAGAACCATAAAAAATTCCATTCAACAGCTACTGACAGCTCCCAGATCTCTAATTTTCAGTTACCTCTATGTGAGTCTGATGCAGGTGTTCCACAAACTTGAAGAAAAATCTCACTAAGCTATGGAGTTGGTGACTCTATTGAATAACAAATACGACAATTATAGACAACATTCTAAGCTATACGAGTCCAAATGGAAGATTAGCTGCTAAAATGGTCCTTAGCTCTGAGACTACATTTTCCAATTTTAGTGAAAATCAGAAATTCATTGAGCTGGGTAGGCTTTTGAAGGTACTTTACCATAAACCTTTGAAGAAAGAAGCTAGAAAGTAGGTAACACTATAATAGAGGGCAAATGAAAATATACTTTAGACAAAAATGAAATCACTTTCAAACAGGAATTCTAGTAATTCAAATACAAAACTTTTCATCCTAGGTTCAGCTATGAATTGTTTTCCTGAGTGAAGTAAAATATCATAATAAAAATATCATGTGTTTTTGGAATTGTTTCTCTCCTCATTAATTACTTTTGTTTCTAGTTCTTGCACTCTTTTTCATAAACTGCTTTCTTGTACATATTTTTTAAAATAATTATCCGAGACAAAGGTTTTTTTCTGAAAAACATTATACAATTTAAAGCTATTGACATGTTAGGCTATTAGCAAAGTAAGGATTGATATCCCTTTATTTTATTGATTAGCATTTGAGTTATCTTTTATTTCTTATTAACAATAATAAAGTAGACATTTAACACACTTTGTAACAATACATAACAATTTAATTTCTTCAATAATCAAGTAATATCAATAGTGATAAGGTATTTCAGAAATTTTTGCTATGTTTTTGTTTAATAAGATATGTATGTATGTATATATATATATACACACACACACTACTTCTTTTACATACTTTCTGAATTTGAGGTTTCTGAAGAGCAATTTTTATATATTTTTTTTTCTTTAAACACACATACACAACCCCTACTCCATTTTGTTTCATGTGGAAAATGGTTATCTTTTAAATACATAGTCTAGAAACAAGGAAAATCTGCACATAGAGATACATGTAATATGTTACCACAAAGAATTATAAAAGCATTTAAAACATTCCAGAATTAATGCTACCTTCAATATTTTTGATGATATAAAATCAAAATGGAAATTTAAAAATAGTTTAAAAATAGTCTTTGCAAAATATCATAAATATCAATTTAATATTCATTAGTTCAGACTGCAGCAATAAAGATTTTTATTCTTATTTTTGTTCTTATGCTTGTAATCAACATTTTCTTTTTTTCTCTTTGTAACTGAGATATTACATGTGTGTGCTTTGTATGGTGAAATATTAGATTAATTTTATGGCAGGTTCTGAAAGTTCATTTTCTTTCAACATCAATCCTGTTTTTCCTTTACTACGAAATTATACTTATAAATAGTACCCTTTGAGGGTAGTCATTTTAAAGCAGTGAACATAATATACCATGATTTCAGATTCACAGAGCAAACTATTAATTAAAAAATGTTTACTTTTTACATTTTCTACTGAATTGGGTTAGATAAAGGATAGTCTCAGCAAGCAGGAGACAGATTTAATATGCTTCAACTATAAAAAGTTTTCAAACTACCTCATCATTGAATAAATTCAATAATAAATATCAGGAAACCCTTTATAAAAGATGTAAGACAAATCCCATTTGACAAGAAGTTTAAATTGCCTATTGATAGTAATATGAACAAATAAGTATATTTTGCACAAACATTTATAGTTTCTACTTAGCCAGACAACTGATATAATGCATATTAACTTTGGTTTTAGTGGGTAACCAAATCACTGAAGGAAAAATGTAAAACAATGTAGTCTTTAAAGTGAATGTTATTTTACCTATCAAACATTTTCATTTTTTGTTTACATCACTCATATACCTATTTCCCTATCATTAGAACAATAGTGTGTTAGCATAGAAACAAAATTATCAGATTTTCTCCACTTAAGGACATTTACAACCATGTGAAATGAAAATTTTTAAGGCTCTTTCTACTTGGTTTGTTTCCTATAATAACATGTTTGCAGCTGTAATTAAGGAATTTGTAAAGCCACTGCCAATTAGCTAATTTGATGAGAACATCTGACTATGTTGAGAGGCTGAATTTCTACAGCTGGGCCTGCTAAATTATGATCAGCTCAACTTAAAGCAAGAAAAATATGCACTGAGTGAAAGCAAAGCACCAACAGAGAAGACAAACAAATAAGCAAGCATATGTTAGTATGTTAGTAGAAGTCACGTATTAAATAAAGCTACTTAATTAACAGCAGAATAGGTTTTAAATGTTTTTTTAAAAAACTGCATAAGATGAAATAATTTGGTATGTATATTATGGAAATGGACACCTTTCCTATTATACTGAATCCCCACAAATAAGAAAGCTAGAATTAATGGCATTTTCCTAATTATTGACATTGCTAGAATTTTAGCACTTACTTTTTTTTTTATCATAAAGTGGTGTTTTTAATAACTCTAGGCCATACTTTCCAACAACTAATCATTTTCATATGTTTTTATAAACAGAAATGAAGCAATTTATTTAGCATTAATTTTTTTATCCACTATTCAAGATGAGTTGGACTGAACTCTCAAATCTTTCTGGTCCTTTGTGACCAGAATGCATACTTCGATGAGCGAGCTGCCTGGTTTTAGAGTAGTCTACATCAATAATACACAGATAATATAATTGGCTTGTATTGAGTCTCAACAAGACTCAACTCCATATATGGACTGAAAAAAAAATTGGCCTTGGTATTTATATCAAAAGTTATTAGCCTGGGACAATTATTTAGATAGACTAAATTTTCTGTTTTTTGGAGCTTCCACTATAGATACACGGTATATTAATGATAGATCTATACTCCCGGTGTCCACCATAACACTCTTCCACATCCATTTCACGATGTGAAAGTGCCAAAATTAAATAATGTTGTACAACTTTGCAGATAGTGCTTTGCTTCCCAGGAAAAAAAAAATATGTTATTTTTCTGCCATTAATCATATAGCAGGTGAGATAGGGGTATGCATGTGTGAATGTGTGTGTGTATAACTGTATCATCTGTAAATGAATAAAAATGACACTCTCATGTTTGGTTTTGAGGTAGTACTTTATTTTATTTTATTTTTTTTCCTTTTTGTGGAGAACGGGATCTTGCTATATTACCCAGGCAGGTCTCGAACTCCTGGGCTCAAGCTATCCTCCTGCCTCTGCCTCCCTGAGAGCTGGGATTACAGGCATGAGCCACCACGCCCAGCTGAGGTAGTACTTTAATACATGTCTTATAGTTTATCCAGCCCTATTCTGCTCTCCAGCAAGTAGCCACTGATTTTTTTTTCTTTTTATTCTTTTATTTATTTATTTTTTATTATTATTATACTTTAAGTTCTAGGGTACGTGTGCATAACGTGCAGGTTTGTTACATATGTATACTTGTGCCATGTTGGTGTGCTGCACCCATCAACTCGTCAGCACCCATCAACTCGTCATTTACATCAGGTATTTTTAAGTCCCAGGATGAAACCAAGTAAACATCACATAGGAGACCAAAAAAAGAAAAGAATCAAATACACTTGAAGATGAATTTATGAATAACTATAAATATACAAATGGAGTAAGCCAATAAACATGATAAAGGAGATGTGGTAGGCAATGAGAAAATATTTCAATACTATATGATGTAATGAACTTAGACTTCATTTTTAGTAAATTAAGTGTTAGAGTGACACTTCAAAAAGCATAGAGAACGAACACAGGAACAGAAAAACAAATACTACATCCCCTCACTTGTAAGTGGGAGCTAACCATTGAATATATATGGACACAAAGATAGAAAAAAACAGACACTGGGGAATGCTTGAGTGGGAAGAGTGGGAATGGAATGTGAGTTGGAAGGCTACCTATGGAATACTATGCTCACTATCTTGATGACAGGATTATTCATACACCAAGCATCAGCAATACACAATTTACAAATGTAACAAACTTGCACATGTACTTTCAGAACCTAAAATAAATTTTACAAGGAAAAGCAAACAAACAGATAAAAATATAGAGATAATCCAAGGGAATAACTTGAAGCATAAATATTGTCTATTAACACAACACTGTATATTAAAGATTGCAATGGGTTGGTATAACGTTGACATCACAGGCTGCTTTATCCATAACCAGAAGTACCATCTTCTTTAAGTTTTGTGGATATGCATATAAGATAATACAACCAAGAGACTGAATTTTTCAGACACAGTTCCAGGAGTAACAGAGCTGAGACAAAGCTGCTACTTTATTACAGTGCCAGTCAAAACAAGTTTTAGAAATATCTTCCTCCCACTCTGTAATTTTTCTTCACGACTTAATGGATGACTGAGCTTCATAAGGAATTATTGTCCTCTCAAAGAATTTGTCTGTGATTTTATGCAATCTATTACAATTTGTTACATATCAAGATTAAAATTACAAACTGTATTCTTTACGTAAGATTGCTTTTTTCTGTTAAAATAACTAATGTGAAAACACTTTATATAAACAAACCATGTATTAGTATCTCACTTTAGGGAAAATGTAAAAGAAATCTTCAAAATGTAACTAAATAGCTTTGACATTCTTGACCAACTTCTTTACTTTAGAAAAAGAAATTGTTTTCTTTTTAATTATACAGGCCACATATAGACATTTTCCCCTATCTACAAAATCAGGAAAGTTTCTTCATATGGTGGTAATGAGGAATGAATAAGACAACGCATATAATGCAATTATGAAAACGGCAGGCACATCTCAAATGATCAAGAAATGTTAGAAAAGATATAATATATAAAAACGAAGAGAAGATGGCCCACTATCCTGTAATTCACACAGAATAGATTTATCAATTTTCAGTATGTTTTCAGTCATACATGTTAAAACTAAGCAGAATGTAGAAGCACGGTGTTGGAGTCAAATAACTATACTTGGAGTTCCAGCTCCACAATTTACTAGATAAATGAATTTAGGCAACTTACGTAACTTATCTGAGACATTTTCCCCTATCTACAAAATCAGGAAAGTTTCTTCATATGGTGGTAATGACGAATGGATAAGGCAACGCACGTAGTACAATTATGAAAAAGGCAGGCACATCTCAAATGCTCAAGGAATGTTAGATATATTAAAATCATTTAAATTATTTAGTTCTTACCATACTCTTTTTTACATAACATTTTTTTTTTCTTTGCTTAAAAGTGTATCGAGGAAGCTCTGCTACTGGTAGGGCTCAGTAATCTCCATTTGATAATCATTTTGCAGATAAGAACTGTAAAGTCCATTAAAAATTTAAAAAATCTAACTGAAGAATCTTAAAAGTCAACAAAAGTAGTCAAATTCTTGAAGGGAGTCTGCACTTATAAGAGGAAAACAGCATATGATAAAATCCATATTGTTTGCTGCTTCTTAACCTAAGAGCAAGCACATAGGGTAGCTTAAACTCCAATAGGGAGTCTACATGTTTTTGGCCTTGAGAACATGGAACTTGAAGTTGGAGCAACCACTGCCATGGGAAACTGAAGAGGTAATTCTAAATAGTAGAGGGCCAGAAAGAAGGATTTAAAAATTGTGTGAATAACCTCTGCCTTAATCTCTGGACAGCCGCTAAAAAATTCATTCTCAAGGCATGTTCAAAGCAATGAAGCTAAATGTGAAATAACTGAACTAAGATTTGAGCTACCACCCCAAACAATTTTCCATATGAGTCCTACCAAGTTAAATACCTATTCAAATAAGAATATCAAATTTGGGGTAGTAATGTAACAGAATTCAGGTTTCACACAATCTAACAGTCCCAATGTCCAGGATATATTCCAAAATTAATTGTCACACAAAGAACCAGGAAATGGTTACTAAGTATCCATAGAAAAAATAATATGCTGAGAATAACCAGAATTATATTCTTATCACTTCTGTTCTACGTTGTTGTTAAGGTCTTAGCCACTGCAATAAAGCAATAAAAAGTGATAAAATACTTATAGATTGGATAGAAATAGGTAATCTAGTTTTCTTTGCGTAAGACACAGTTGTATATCCAAAAAGTGCTCAGCAATTCAGAAAACAAGCAACTCAAATTTTTTCAGCTTTGTTGAGGCATAACTGCCAAATAAAAATTACATGTGTTTAAGGTGTACAATATGTTGTTTTTATATATGTATACATTGTGAAATAATCACCAAAATAAAATTAACTAACATATTCATCACCTCATGTACTTAGCATTTTCTTTTCTTTTTTTTTTTTTTTTTTTTTTTGTGGTGAGTACACTTAAGATATATCCTCTTAATAAATTTCAAGTATAGAATAACATATCGTTGGCCGGGCGCGGTGGCTCAAGCCTGTAATCCCAGCACTTTGGGAGGCCGAGACGGGCGGATCACGAGGTCAGGAGATCGAGACCATCCTGGCTAACACGGTGAAACCCCGCCTCTACTAAAAAAAAAAATACAAAAAACTAGCCGGGCGAGGTGGCGGGCGCCTGTAGTCCCAGCTACTCGGGAGGCTGAGGCAGGAGAATGGCTGGAACCCGGGAGGCGGAGCTTGCAGTGAGCCGAGATCGCGCCACTGCACTCCAGCCTGGGCGACAGAGAGAGACTCCGCCTCAAAAAAAAAAAAAAAAAAAAGAATAACATATCGTTAACTATAATCACATTGCTGTACTTTAGATCTTCAGAACCTATTCATCTTGCACAACTGAAATTTTGTACCTTTTGACCAACAGCTTTCTATTTTCTCCATCCCCAGCCCTGGGATACAACAATTTTTTCTGCATCTAGTGTTTGACTCTTTGAGACTCCACGGATAACTGAGAACATGTGCTATTTTTCTTTCTGTGCCTGACTTATTGCACTTAACATAGTGTTCTCCTGGTTCATCCATGCCATCACAAATGGCAAGATATCCTTCTTTTGTGGCTAAATAATATTCCATTGTATATAAATAAACAGATTTTCTTTATTCATTCATCCATTGATGGGCACTTACGTTGTTCCCATATATTGGCTACAGTGAATAATGCTACAACAAACATGGAAGTGCAGATTCTCATTTGATTTTCTTTAGATATATACCCAAACGTGAGATTGCTGGATCATATAGTAGTTATATTTTTAATTCGTTATGAAATTTCCATACTGTTTTCTGTAATGGTTGCATTAATTTAAATTCCTACTAACAGTTTACAAGGTTTTCCTTTTCTTCACATTCTCACCAACACCTGCTGTCTTTTGCCTTTTCTTATAGTAGCCATTCTAACAGCTGTGGGGTGATAGTTCATTGTCATTTTCATTAGCATTTCCTGATGTTTATTAAAATTAAACATTTTTTATGTACCCATTGGCCATTTGTATGTCTTCTTCTGATAAATGTTCATTTATGTCCCTTGCTCACTTTTTAATTGGGTTATTTGGGTTTTGCTGAAGTTGACTTGTATGAATTCCTCATGTATTTTGGAAATTAACCCCTTAACTCATACATGGTTTACAAATACATTCTCCCATTCCTTAAATTCCCTTTTCACCAAGTTGGTTGTTTCCTTTGCTGAGCAGAAGCTTCTTATTTTGATGAAATACCAATTGTCTATTTTTGTGTTATTTTCCTGTGCTTTCAGTACCATATTCAAAAAAATCAATGTAGAAAAGATTTTTCTTCTAGTATTTTTACAGATTCTGGTTTTACATTTAAGTCTATAATTAATTTTTTTTTTTTTTTTTTTTTTTTTTTTTTTGAGACAGAGTCTCGCTCTGTAGCCCAGGCTGGAGTGCAGTGGCTGGATCTCAGCTCACTGCAAGCTCCACCTCCCAGATTCACACCATTCTCCGGCCTCAGCCTCCCGAGTAGCTGGGACTACAGGCGCCCGCCACCTCGCCCGGCTAGTTTTTTGTATTTTTTAGTAGAGGCGGGGTTTCACCGTGTTAGCCAGGATGGTCTCGATCTCCTGACCTCGTGATCCGCCCGCCTCGGCCTCCCAAAGTGCTGGGATTACAGGCTTGAGCCACCGCGCCCGGCCTGTCTATAATTAATTTTGAGTTATTTTACACGGTGTGAGATAAAAGTCTAATTTCATTCTTCTGCATGTGGATATTCAGTTCTCTCAACACAATTTATTGAAGAGACTATTCATCTCAAATATGGTGAATAGACGAGAGTGTCTTTAGCACTCTTGCACAGATTACTTGGCTGAAAACTTATGAATTTATTTGTGTGCTCTATTTTCTGTTTCATTGGCCTATATGTCTGTTTTTATGTAGCTATCATACTGTTTTGATTACTGTGGCTTAGCAATAGTTTGAAATCAAGAAATATGAGGCTTCTGTATTTTTTTTTCTTTCACATGACAACTTTTGCTATTTACATTCCTTTGTGGTTCCAAAAAGCCACTAAAATCATTAAGTAGGTTTATCAAAGTCAAAGTTTACAAGGTAAATTAAAAAAAAAAAACTTTCTATATTACAGCCATAAGCAGTTAGCGATAAAATTGTAAAATTCCATTTTCAGTAGCATGCAATATAATGTATTTAGTAATAATTTTTATTTAAAATGTGCAAGGCATATATAATAAAATGTAAAAACTTGTGAATAGAAATTAGAGAAGACCTAAATACATGCAGAGATATACCAGGTTTGTGTATTGGATGTTTGCCTATAATTATAATGTTAGTATTCCAAATTTGATATATGGATTAAGTGCAAACTCAATCAAAAGCCTTGCACGCATTTGGAAAATTTACAAGCTGATTCTGATATTCATGCAGGAAGGTAATGCACATACAGTAGCCTAAACAATACAGAGAAATAACAAGGTTGAAGAATTTAGGTTAAATGATTTCAAGATTAAGCCCAGTGTTTGCTTTAAACAGTGAGGAATGCTAGTGTTTAAAAACAAAATATGGCAGAATGCAGGAGCCAAGAACACTTAGAAGCAGTTTTCTGAGTATTAAGAGGAAAATAAGGAAAGTGTGGCATCAGAGAAGATAATGTTTCAAGCAGAAGCTATGAGCAACTATGTAAAATGTTGCTAAAAAGTTAAGGAAGCAGAGAAATGAAAGACTGTTGTATTTAGCACCAACTGAGGGTCACTGGTAAGTCTGGAAAAGAATATTTGGGGCACAGTTGTGGAAATAGAAATAGATTGATGTAGGTACAATTAGAGATGATAAAAAGGAAAGAGTAACTGTAAATAACTGTAAAAAGATCCGTGACCTACTGTTTTAAAATGGTTTTCAACTTTTGTGGGTACATATTAGTTGTACATATTTATGGAGTACATGAGATATTTTGGTACAGTCATGCAATGCATAATAATTACATTATGAAAAATTGGGTTTTTATCTCCTTATGCATTTATCCTTTAAGTTACAAGCAATTCAATTATACTATTTTAGTTATTTTTAAATGTAAAAGTAAATTATTCACTATATTCCTCCTGTTGTGTTATCAAATGCTAGATCTTATTTATTACTTTTAACTATTTTTTGACCCATTAACCCCACTCCCTACCCTTCTAAGCCTGTGGTAACCATCCTTCTATTCTCTATCTCTATGAGCTCAATTGTTTTGAACCTTAGGTCCCACAGATATGTGAGGACATGTGGTGTTTGTCTTTCTGGGCCTGAATAATTTCACTTACATAATGATCTCCAGTTAGATCCAGGCTGTTGCAAATGACAGAATCTCATTCTTTGTTATGGCTGAATAGTACTCCATTGTGTATATGTACCACGTTTTCTTTATCAATTCATTCGTTGATGGATACTCAGGTGGCTTCCAAATGTCAGCTATTGTAAACCGTGCTACAACATAAGAGTGCAGATATCTCTTCAATATAGTAATTTCCTTTCTTTTGGATATATATCAAGCAGTGTGATTGCTGAATCATATAGTTACCCTATTTTTGCTTTTTTTTGAGGAACCTCTAAACTGTTCTTCGCAGTGGTTGTACTACCTTACATTCTCATCCATAATGTATAAGAGTTCTCTTTGCTCCACATCCTTGCCAGCATTTGTTATTACCTACCTCATAAACAAAGACCATTTTAACTGGGGTGAGATATTTCATAGTGAATTTGATTTGCATTTGTCTGATAATAAATGATGCTGAGCACCTTTTCATACGCCTCTTTGTCATTTGTATGTCTTCTCTTGAGAAATGTCTATTCAAATTTTTTTTTTGTCAATTTTTGATTGAATTATTAGTCTTTTATTTTTCCTATAGAGATATTTGAGCTCCTTATGTATTCTGGTTATTAATATCTTGTCAGATGGGTAGTTTGAAAATATTTTCCCCATTATGTGGGTTGTTTGCACTCTTTTTTGATTGCTTCCCTTTCTTCGCAGATTTACAACTTGATGTGATCCCATTTGTTCATAGTTGCTTTGGTTGTCTGTGCTTGGGAGGGTAATACACTATAATTTTTTACCTAAAGTGATGTTTAGGTAAAAAAGGGTACTCAATGTTTTCATGTAGGAGTTTCATAGTTTGAGGTCTTTAAGTATTTAATCCATTTTAGTTTATTTTTTGCATATGTCAAGAGATAGGAATCAAGTTTCATTTTTCTGCATGCGGATATTCAGTTTTCCCAGCAGCGTTTATTGAAGAGAATATTTCCCCAATGTACATTCTTCCTGTGTCAAAAATGAGTTGGTTGTAGGTGTGTGAATTTGTTTCTGGGTTCTCTACTCTATTCCCTTGGTCAAAGTGTCTATATTTATTCCAGCACCATGCTGTTTTGGTTACAGCAGCTCTGTAGTATGATTTAAAGTCAAATAATGTGATCCCTCCATTTGTATTTTTTTTTTTTTTCTTAATGAGATTCCTCCATTTTTGTTCTCTTTGCTCAAGATAGTGTTGGCTATTCTGGGTCTTTTGTGGTTTGTATAAACTTTACATTTTTTTTCTATTTCTGTGAAAAATGTTATTGGCATGTTGATAGGATTTGCATTAAATACGTAGATTGCTTTGGGTAGTGTGGACATTTTAACAATATTGATTCTTCCAATCCATAGACATGGAATACCTCTCCACTTTTTTGTGTTCTCCTTAATTTATTTCATGAGTGTTTTGTAGTTATCATTGTAGACATCTTTACCTTTTTGATTATGCTAATTCCTAGGTATTTAATTTTATTTGTGACTATTATAAATGAGATTACTTTTAAGTCTATTATTCTGATAGTTCACTCTTGGCATATTAAAATAGTACTTGCTTTTATGTTGATTTTGTAACCTGCAACTATACTGAATTTGTATATCAGTCCTAATAGTTTTACTGTGGTGTCTTTAAGTATTTCCAAATATAAGATCATATTTTCTGCAAAGAAGGATACTTTGACTTTTTTCTTTCCAATGTGGAAGTTCTTTACTTTTTTTCTCTTGTGTTATTACATCAGGTAGGACTGCCAGTACTATGTTGAATAACAGAGGTGAAAGTGGACATGCTTGTCACGTTCCAGAAGTAACAGAAGAGACTTTCAGCTTTTCCTCATTCAGTATGATACTAGCTGTGAGCCTGTCCATACATGGCTTTTATCATGTTGATAGACGTTACTTGTATTACCAGGTTTTTGAGAGGTTTTATCATAAAGGAATGTTGATTTTCATTAAATACTTGTTCAGCATCAATTTTGAGTCTCATATGATTTTTGTCCTTCATCATGTTGATACGATGTATCACATTGATTCATCTGTGTGGGTTGAACCACCTTTGCATCCCTGGGGTGAATCTCAATTTTTCATTATAAATCATTTTTAAAATATACTGTTCATTTTGGTTTGCTAGTATTTTGTTGAAGATTTTTGCATAAATATTCATCAGAAATATTTGCCTGTAGTTTTTATTTTTTAATGTTTCTTTGTTTAGTTTTGCTATCAGAAAAATACTGGCTTGTAGAATGAGTTTGAAAGTATTCCCTCCTCCTCTATTTTTTGGAACAGTTTGAATAAGATTGATAATAGTTCTTTAAAAGTTCACTAGAGTTTAGTAGTGAAGCCATTGGGTCTTTTTGGGTGGAGAAACTATTAGAACTTCAACCTCATTGCTTGTCATTGGTTTGTTCAGGTTTCAAATTCTGTCAAGGTTCAATCTTGGTAGGCTGTATGTGACTAAGAATTTATCCATTTCTTCTAGATTTTCCAATATCTTGCTATATAGCTGCTCATAGCAGTCACTAATGATCATTTAAATTTCTTTGGAATCAGTTGTAATGTCTCCTATTTCATATCTGATTTTATTATATGGAACTTCTCCCTTTTTTACATAATCTGGCTAAAGTTTTGTCAATTTTATCTTTACAAAAATCACCTTATTGTTTTTTACACCTTTTGTATTTTTTCATCTCATTAATTTATTTCTGCTCTGATCTTCATTATTTCTTTTCTTCTACTAATTTTGTCTTAAATTTTCTCTTGATTTTCTAGTTTTTAAAGATGCATCATTAGGTTATTTATTTTGAGATTTTCTTCTTTTTGAACATAGGCACCTACAGATAGAAATTCTCCTCATAGTTATTGCCATATCCTGTAGGTTTTATATGTTGTGTTTCCAGTATCATCTATTTCAAGAAATATTTCAATATTCTTCTTAACCTCTTCATTGACCCACTGTTCAATCAGGAACATACTGTTTAATTTAAGGGTGTTTATATAATTTTCAAAATTCTTATTTATTTCTAGTTTTATTCCACTGTGTTCAGAGATGGTACTTCATATAATTTCAATTTTTTGAATATTTTAAGACTTATTTTGTGACCTAACATATGGTTTTTTGTTGAGAATATTTTATGTGCTGAGGAAAATAATGTGTATTATGCAACCATTAGATAAAATGTTCTGTAAATATTTATTAGGTTCATTTTTTCTATAGTGAATATTGAGTCCAATGTCTTTTTGTTAACTTTCAGTCTGGAAGATCTGTACAATGCTGAAAGTGGGGTGTTAAACCAGGGCCTATCACGGGGAAGGGGGAGGGGGGAAGGAATGCATTGGGAGTTATACCTGATGTAAATGACGAGTTGATGGGTGCTGACGAGTTGATGGGTGCAGCACACCAACATGGCACAAGTATACATATGTAACAAACCTGCACATTATGCACATGTACCCTAGAACTTAAAGTATAATAAAAAAAAATTAAAAAAAAATAAAAAGAAAGTGGGGTGTTAAAACCTCCAGCAATTATTGTATTGGGGCCTATCTTTCTTTATACCTCTAATTGAATTTACTTTCTATATCTAGGTGCCTGAGTGTTAGGTGTATATATATTTACATTTGCTATATCCTTTTGCTGAATTGATCCCTTTATTATTCTATAATTACCTTTTTGTCTCTTCACACAGTTTTTGTCTTGAAATCTATTTTGTCTAATATAAGCATAGCTATTCCTCTTTCTTTTCCATTACAATTGGCATGGAATATCTTTTTCTATTACTTTATTTTCCATTTATCTGTACTCTTATAGGCAAAATTTGTTTCTTGTAGGCAACAGATCATTAGTTCTTTCTTTAAAATCCATTCACTCACTCACTGTGCTGGAGAGTTCAGTTAAATTCAATTTTATTATTGATAAGTAGGAACTTCTGACACTTTTATTTGTTTTCTTCTAGTTTTGTTGTCTTCTCTTTGTTCTTTTCTTCCTTTCTATCTTGCTTTTAGTGAAGGAGATTTTCTCTGGTTGTATGCTTTAATTTATTGTGCTTTATTTTTGTGTATCTGTCATGTGTTTTAAATTTGAGCTTACCATAAGACTTGCAAATACCATCTTATAACTCATCCTTTTAAACTAATGACAACTTAGCACTGATTGTATAAACAAACATGCAAAAATAAAGCTAATAAAAATTATACACTTTAATTTTGTCTCTCATTTTTTAACATTGTGTTGTTTCTCTTTATGTCTTATTGTACTGTGTATGTCTTATTTTAGTTATTATTTTTTATTGGTTCATCGTTTAGCCTTTCTAATTCAGTAAAGAGTAGTTTATGCACCACAATTGATTTTTATATTATTCTGTTTTTTCTGTGTGCTTACTATTATCAGTGAGCTTTGTATTTTCAAATGATTTATTCCTTCTCATGAACATCCTTTCCCTTCAGTTTGAAGAACACCCTGTAGGATTTCTGTAGAACAGGTCTGGTATTGAGGAAATCCCTCAGTTTTTTTTTTTTCTTGTCTGAGAAGGTCTTTATTTCTCCTTCATGCTTAAGGGATATTTTCACAAGATCTTCAAGGTTAGGAAAAATTGTTTTCCTTCAGCACTTTAAAAATGTCATGCTACTCTCTCCTGGCCTGTAAGGTTTCCACTGAAAAGTCTGCTGCCAGACATATTGGAGCTACGTTGTATGTATGTTTCTTTTCTCTTGCTGCTTATAGATTCTTAGTTTATTGTTGACACCAGGCACTTTGATTATTAAATACCTTGATGCAGTCTTCTTTGAGTTAAACTTGTTTCATATTCTATAACTTTCTTGTAGTTGAATGCTGATATCTTTCTCTAGGTTTGAGAAGTTCTCTGATACTATCACTTTGAATAAACTTTGTACCCTATGTCTTTTACAACCTCTTCCATAAGGCCTTTTGGGCTTAGGTTTCCCCTCTTATGGCAATTTTTAGATTTTTGTATTTCATTCTTTTTCTTCTGACTGTGAGTTCTCAAATAGGCTGGATACAAGCTCACTAGTTGTTTCCTCTGCTTGATCAATTCTGCTTTTAAAAAACTCTGATGCATTCTTCAACATGTTAATTGCATTTTCACCTCTAGAGTGTTTGCTTGATTCTTATTAATTGTTTCAATCTTTGTTAATATTTTTTCTGATTGACTTCTGAATTTCTTCTCTGCATTATCTTGAATTTCTTTGACTTTTCTCAAAGCAGCCTTTTTATATTCTCTCTCTGAAAGGACATATATCTCTGTTTCTCCATGATTGGTTTCTGGTGCCTTACTTAGATCATTTAGTGAAGTCATGTTTTCCTGGATGGTGGTGATGCCTGTAGATATCTCTCAGTCTGTTTGCATTGAATAATTCGGTATTCATTATAGTATTCATAGTCTGAGTTTGTTTGTTTTTGTCTTTGTTGGGAAGGCTTTCAAGGTATTCTACATAACTTGGGTTCCAAGCCCAATAATGCTGTGAGTTTTGCAGACTCGTAAAAGTACCAATTTGGTGGTCATGGATAAGATCTAGAAGATTTCTCTGTATTTATAGGCAAAGAATCTTGTTCTTTCTCTTACATTTTTTCCCAAACAAATGGAATTTCTCTGTGCTGAGACACCTGGAACTACAGGTGGGCTGACTCAAGTACCTTTGTGACTACCACCACTGAGAATACACTGGGTCAGACCTGAAGCTACCGCAGCACTGGTCTTTGCCCAAGGCCCTTCTTTCAGAGTGGTGAGTTCACCCTGGCTATGGATATGTCCTGAGGTAGTGCCTTGGTTCCAGGGTTGAGAGTAGCAATTTACTTTAGCAATTTACCTGATGTTCTATGCTACTGTGGTTAAGCTAGCACTCAGATAGCAATATAATCTACTTCCTTCTCTTCCCTGCCCTTTCCACAGTCAGAGGAGTCTCTTCCTGTGGCTTTCACCACCACCAGTCTGTGGAGGTTTCCAACAGGCCACAACTGATATTCGCTTAAAGCCCAAGGGCACATATGACTGTTTATGATGAATACTGCCATGCCTGGGACTCATCTTTCAGATCACTGGGCTCCCCTCTCTCCCAGAACATGTCCAGAAATGCTTTCAACAGCCTAGGCCTGAATTCAGAAACTTCAAGAAACTCCTTCTTACTCTACCCCACTGTGGATGAGTTGGTACTTAACGTGCAAGACAAAGTCCCTTATTTTTTCTTTATCTTTCTCAAAAAGGAGTCTTTCACCATAGCCATGACAGCTGAGAATGTGCCGGGTCTCTCCTGAAGCCAGCATGTTTCAGAGCTCAAGGTCCACTACATACTTCCTGGGTATTACTGCTAGTTATTCTGGACTCAAGGGCTCTTTAGTCAGTAGGTGGTGAATTCTGCCAAGACTGGGTCCTTCCCTTCAAGGTAGTGTGTTCCTTTATTGGTCAAGGGTATATCTACAAATATCATCAGGGAGCTAGAGCCTTGAGTAGTGGCCTCACAACTCTGCCATGTGCCCTATCTTATCCATGTGGATAAGATGGTATCCAAGATGTGAGACAAAATCCTTTTTATGCTTTGATTTCTTCTCCTTAAGCAGGAGAAATGAGTCACTTTGGTTGCTATGAGTTGTGCTGCCTGGTGCTGCAGGAGGGATGGTACAAACCATCTCTCAGCAATGCCAGTGAGTACCTCCCTAGGTTGCATGCCACCCTAGTTCACTGGCTCTAAACCTAGCCTACCACTATGAGTTGTCTAAAAATTGCAGTCTTTGTGTCCTAGACTGCTTTTTAAGTTTACCTATCACCCCAGAGCACTTCAGCCTACAGTGGCAGGGCTTGCCGACAAACTCAATTTCTGACTGCTGGAATAGGTGATTGCCCCCTGGCTTGGGCTAGTCCAAATGCTCCCTCCCTGCACTGTTCCTGGCTGAACCCAGCACAGCTTTATTTCTTATTGTGACAGTACAGCACTGAGTTCAATGTAAAGTCCCACAGTTACTGCACTTTTTCTCCCCGCAGTGCACAAATTCTCTGTACTTCAGAGCCACTGAGGGATAGGGAACGGTTGGCATTGATTATTCAAGACTGTCTTTTCTCTCCTGCTTGATGTCTTTTTTTCTTTCTTTTTTTTTTTTTGATACAAAGAGAAAACCAAGTACTCTGATTACTCACCAAATTTTTGTTTTTTGTGACTGAGCAATTCTGTGTATTGATAGTTATTAAAATTTTGTATTCCAGCAGAGGTAAAGAAAGGTGTAGGTTACTATTCTGCCATCCTGTCCCTATTAATGTGTATAAAAATACAGTAATTACCATAATAAACTATTGGTACAAGAATACTTTAACAGATAAATATAATAGAATATAATCCATAAACAAATTGAAAATATATATACCCTTGAATATGACAAAGGAAAAACTGAAAATAAAAAAGTAAGTTAAATGCATATTCATGTGGGAGAAAGTTGATCTTGAACCCTCCTCACACCATATAAAATATCAATATTATGTCTATTGTGGTTATGGGTATGAATGACTAAAGATGAAATGTTCCAGAAAAAACATTAAATAATATATTCAAGACTTGTCTAGAGAATTATTTCTTAAAGAAGATTCAAAAATCAGTAGTCATAAGGTAAAAAATAAATAAATTAGATTATAATAATAAGAACTCCTTTTCATTAAAAGATACCATTAAGTGATAAAAAGGAATACCACACAGTGGGAGGAAGATATTTCCAGATCTTATTTTGGCAATACTTGTGTGATGAATACATAAATAACTACTCAAACCAATAAGAAAAAGACAGAATCTTATTTATTTTTAAAATGGCAACAGACTCAAACAGGCACTTCATTAAATAGAATATCCAAATAGCCAATAAAAATTAAAAAGCTCCAAACCTACCAGCATTTTACTCCTGTGCTGACACTGCTACCAGTGTAAAACTAGGCATAAAAAAACAGCAGACTCACTCCCAGCTCTGAGTGGCCACTGCTGCCAACATGAACACGCACAGAGGGTGAAAATAGTCCTACATCCACCAGCACCTTTCTCCCAAGATGAAATTAACACTGATGCAAACACATGCGTCCTCACCAGCAGGGTTCCCTAACCCCTCTCCCGTCCCACTTAGCCATACAGGCACTGCTGCTGCTGCAGAAAATGCCTGCACAGAGGTGGGCATCCCAGCACCTGCTAGCACCCTGCCTTCAGTGATGACCATTCACTCCACTGTGCTACCACAGCTGCTGTCATGTGTGAATGAAGATACATCTTACTGTCACCTCCTTATGAATTGCTTTGGCTGGCACCACACATCATAGTGTTGTGACCAGTGGTCCAGGGGCAGCTTGGACTCTCTCATGAAGCAGCTTCCTATCCTTGAGAAGGCAGAGATAAAAGCCAGGGCATGGTACCAGTCCCCCAGCATTAGAGCACATAGTTCAGGAGTCCTTACCAAAGCCTTGGCCCCATAAAATCTTCCAGCAATTAAGCCAGTCTACTTAACACACCAGATATCATAGTCCAACCCCAAGGTCATCAAATAGGATAAAAGAAAAAACATCTGAAGGACAGAAACTTCAAATATTGAAGGAACATGAGCCCACAATGATGAGAAAGAACGAGTGCAAGAACTCTGACAACTCAAAAAGACAGAGTGTCTTCTTTCCACCAAGTTACTGCACTAGTTCTCCAGCAAGGGTTGTTAGCATGGCTGAGATGGCTGAAATGACAGAAATATTATTCAACATATAAACAGAAATAAAGATTTTTGAGTATCAGGAGAATGTTGAAATCCAGTCTAAGGAATCTAAGAAACAGAATAAAATAATACCAGAGCTGAGAGGCAAAATAGCCAGCATTAAAAAGAATATAACCAATCTGATAGAGTTAAAAAACAATCTATATAAATTTTATAATGCAAGCACAAGCATTAAAAGCAGAATAGACAAAACTGAAGAAAGAACCTTAGAGCTTGGAAACTAGTTTTCTGATATAAGGAAGTCAGGCAAGAATAAAGAAAAAAGAAAGAAAACGAAAAAACAAAACCTCCAAGAAATACGGAATTATGTAAAGAGACCAAGTCTATGACTCATTGGCATCCCTGAAAGGGTTGTGGAAAATAAAAACAACTTAGAAAACATACTCCATGGCACCATCCATGAGATTTTCCCCAATATAGCTATAGTGGCCAACATTCAGATTCAGAAAAAGCAGAAAACATCTGCAAAATAGTTCACATGAAGATCATCCCGAAGAGACATAATCATCAGATTATCCAAGGTTGAAAGGAAAGAAAAAAATGTTAAATACTGCTAGAGAAAAAGAACCGATCACCTACAAGTGAAGCCCATCAGGATAACAGCAGACCTCTCAGAGAAACCATACAAGCTGGAAGAGAAATGGGACATATATTCAACATTCTTGAAGAAAATAAAATTCTAATCAAAAACTTTATATCTGATCAAACTAAGCTTCATAAGCAAAGGAGAAATAAGATCTTTTCAGAGAAGCAAAGGCTGAAAAAATTAGTTACTACCGGACCTATCTTACAAGAGCTTTTGAGAGAAGCATTAAATATGGAAAGAAAAAACCATTTCTAGCTGCTAAAAAAAAAAGAAAGAAAACACACTTAAGTACACAGACCACTGACAATATAAAGCAACTATGCAAAAAAATTGGGCATAATAAACATGCAAGATCATGATCACAAGATCAAGTTCACACATATCAATACTAACCTAGAATGAAAATGAGCTAAACGTCCTCGTTAAAAGGCTCAGAGTGGCAAGCTAAATATAAAACTAAGACCCAATGATATGTAGCCTTCAAGAGGCTTCTCTCACATGCAATGACACACATAGGTTAAAAATAAAAGAATGGATATAAATCTACCAAGCAAATGAAAAACAGAAAAAAAGCAGAGTTTGGAATTTTAATTTTAGACAAAAGAGACTTTAACAAGCATCAAAAATACAACAAAGGGTATTAAGTAATGGTAATGGGTTTAATTAAACAAGAAAACCTAACTTTCCTAAATATATATGTGCCCAACACAGGAGCACCCAGATTCATAAAGCAAGTTCTTAGAGACCTTCACAGAGACTTAAACTGCCACATGATAATAGTGACAGAATTCAAGACTAAACTGACTGTATTAGAAAGAGCATCAAGGCAGAAAGTTAGCAAAGATATTAAGGACCTGAGCTCAACACTGGACCAAATGGATCTAATACACATCTAAAGAATTCTTTACACAAAAACAATAGAATATACATACTTCTCATTTGCATATGGAACACACTCTGAAATCAACCACACAACTGGACATAAAACAATCCTCAGCAAATGTAAACGAACTGAAATCATAACAACCACTCTCTCAGGCCACAACAAACAAAAAAATAATATACAAGACTAAGAAAATTGCCCCAAAACAACAGTTACACAAAAATTAAGCAATCTGCTCCCAAATGACTTTTGAGTGAATAAAAATACTAAGGTAGAAATCAGTAAGTTTTTTTTAAAACTAATGAGAACAAAGATACAACATACCAGTACCTCTGGGACACAGCTAAGGCAGTGTTAATGGGAAAATTTGTAGCACTAAAAACCCACATCTAAAAGTTGTAAAGATCTCAAATTAACAACCAAACATCATAACTAAAATAACTAAAGAAGCAAGAGCAAACCAATTCCAAAGATAGCAAAAGACAAAAAAAAAAAAAAAAAAACAAACAAACAAACAAAAAAAAAATTAACATCGGAGCTAAATTGAAGGAGATTAAGACATAAAAAAAATCAAAAGATCAAAGAAGTCAGTCACTGACTCTTTGAATAAATTAATGAGACAGACCACTAAGTGGACTAATATTAAAAAGAGAGAAAATCCAAATAAACACACTCAAAAATGACAAAATGGATATTTCCATTGACTCTACAAAATACAAATAGCCATCAGAGACTATTTTGAAGAAAATCTATGCACATGAACTAGAAAATCTAGAAGAAATTGATAAACTCCTGGACACATATACCATCCTAATACTGAATCAGGAAAAACTTAAATCCCTGAACAGATCAATAGTGAGCTATGAAATTGAATCAGTAATAAATAGCCTACCAACCAAAACAAACAAAAAATCCCAGGAATAGTTATATTCACAACTGGATTCTACCAGGTGTACAAAGAAGAGCTGGTACTATTCCTACTGAAAATATTCTTAAAAAATTGAGGAGCAGGGACTTCTCAGCTCTTTCTATGAGGCCAGCACCATCCTGATACTAAAACCTGGCAGATACATATCAACAACAAGTTCAGGCCAATATCTTTGATGAACATAGATGCAAAAATCCTTAATAAAATGCTGAAAAACTGAATCCAGCAGCATAACAAAAAGCTTACCCACCACAGTAATGTAGGCTTTATCCTTGGGATGCAAAGTTAGTTCAACATACACAAATAAAAAATCAAGATCCATCACACAAACAGAACTGAAGACAAAAACGACATGATATTCTCAATTGAAGCAGAAATGACTTTTGATAAAATTCAACATCTTTTTTTGTTGAAATGTCTCAACAAACTAGTTGCCAAAAGAACATACATAAAAAGAATAAGAACCATCTATGACAAACCCACAGCCAGTATCCTACTGAATGGGCAAAAGCTGGAAGCATTTTCCTTGATAACCAGCAAAAGAGAAGGATGCCCTCTTTCACTATTCCTATTCAACATAGGATTGTATGTCCTGGCCAGAGCAATCAGGCAAGAGAATGAAATAAACGGCATCCAGATAGAAAGAGAGGAAGTCAAACTATCCCTGTTTGCAGATGACAAGTTTCTATATCTAGAAAATCCCATAGTCTTGGCTCAAAAGTTCCTTAAGCTGATAAACAGCTTCAGCCAAGTTTCACGATACAAAATCAACATACAAAAATCAGTAGAATTCCTATACACCAACCACAGCCAAGCTGAAAGTTAAATTGGGGATGCAATACCATTCCTAATTGCTATGAAAAGAATAAAATATGTAGGAATAGAGCTAACTGAGGAGTTGAAAGATCTCTACTATGAGAATTTTAAAACATTGCTAAAAGAAATCAGAGATAATACAAAAGGAAAAACATTCCATGCTTATGAATGGGGACAATCAATATCATTACAATGGCTATACTGCTCAAATCAATTTACAGATTCAGTGCAATTCTTACTAAATGACCAAGGAAATTCTGTATATAACTAGAAAAATAACTATTTTAAAATTTACATGCAACCAAAAAGTAGCAGAAATGGGCAAGGCAATTCTAAGCAAAGAAAAGCAAGGCAGGAAGGACCATGCTGTCTGAGTTCAAATTATACTGCTACAGTAACAAAAATAACATGGTACTGGTACAAAAACAGGCACATAGACCAATGGAACAAAATAAAGAGCCTAGAAATAAGGCCACACACCTACAACCATCTGAGTTTAGACAAATCTGGCAAAAAAAAAAAAAAAAAAAAAAACAATGAGGAAAGGACTTCCTAGTTATTAAATGTTGCCAGAATAACCGGCTAGCAATACGCAGAAGATTGAAACAGAACCCCTTTCTTACACCATATATCAAAATCAATTCCAGATGGACTAAAGACTTACATGTAAAGTGAAAAACTATAAAAAACTTCTCCTTCACTTATGAAACTTAGTTTGGCTGGATATGAAATTCTGGGTTTAAAATTATTTTCTTTAAGAATGTTGAATAGTGGCCCCCACTCTCTTCTGGCTTGTAGAGTTTCTACCAAGAGATCTGCTCTTAGTCTGATGGGCTTCCCTTTGTGGGTAACCCGACCTTTCTCTTTGGCTGCCCTTAAGATTTTTTCCTTCATTTCAACTTTGGTGAATCTGGCAATTATGTGTCTTGGAGTTGCTCTTCTCGAGGATATCTTTGCGGCGTTCTCTGTATTTCCTGAATTTGAATGTTGGCCCGCCCTACTAGGTTGGGGAAGTTCTCCTGGATGATATCCTGAAGAGTGTTTTCCAACTTGGTTCCATTTTCCCCCTCACTTTCAGGCACCCCAATCAGATGTAGATTTGGTCTTTTTACATAATCCCATACTTCTTGCAGGCTTTGTTCATTTCTTTTTCTTCTTTTTTCCTTAGATTTCTCTTCTTGCTTCATTTCATTCATTTGATCCTCAATTGCTGATACTCTTTCACCTAATGCCATAAAAACCCTAGAAGAAAACCTAGGTGATACCATTCAGGACATAAGCATGGGCAAGGACTTCATGTCTAAAACACCAAAAGCAACGGCAACAAAAGCCAAAATTGACAAATGGGATCTAATTAAACTAAAGAGTTTCTACACAGCAAAAGAAACTACCATTAGAGTGAACAGGCAACCTATAGAATGGGAGAAAATTTTTGCAATCCACTCATCTGACAAAGGGCTAATATCCAGAACCTACAAAGAACTCAAACAAATTTACAAGAAAAAAACAAATAACCCCATCAAAAAGTGGGCAAAGGATATGAACAGACATTTCTCAAAAGAAGACATTCATACAGCCAACAGACACATGAAAAAATGCTCATCATCACTGGCCATCAGAGAAATGCAAATCAAAACCACAATGAGATACCATCTCACACCAGTTAGAATGGCAATCATTAAAAAGTCAGGAAACAACAGGTGCTGGAGAGGATGTGGAGAAATAGGAACACTTTTACACTGTTGGTGGGATTGTAAACTAGTTCAACCATTATGGAAAACAGTATGGCGATTCCTCAAGGATCTAGAACTAGAAGTACCATATGACCCAGCCACCCCATTACTGGGTATATACCCAAAGGATTATAAATCATGCTGCTATAAAGACACATGCACACGTATGTTTATTGCGGCACTATTCACAATAGCAAAGACTTGGAATCAACCCAAATGTCCATCAGTGACAGACTGGATTAAGAAAATGTGGCACATATATACCATGGAATACTATGCAGCCATAAAAAAGGGTGAGTTTGTGTCCTTTGTAGGGACATGGATGCAGCTGGAAACCATCATTCTCAGCAAACTATCGCAAGAACAGAAAACCAAACACCGCATGTTCTCACTCATAGGTGGGAACTGAACAATGAGATCACTTGGACTCGGGAAAGGGAACATCATACACCAGGGCCTATCACAGGGAGGGGGGAGGGGGGAGGGATTGCATTGGGAGTTATACCTGATGTAAATGACGAGTTGATGGGTGCTGACGAGTTGATGGGTGCAGCACGCCAACATGGTACAAGTATACATATGTAACAAACCTGCACGTTACGCACACGTACCCTAGAACTTAAAGTATAATAATAATAAAAAAAGTTACATTTGTTAAAAATTAGATTGGACAGAAGTAAAAAAATAAAAAAATAAAAAAAAAACTATAAAAAACTGGAAGAAAACCTAGGCAATAACATTCTGAATATAGAAACAGGCAAAGATTTAATGACAAAGACACCAAAAGCAATTGAAGCAAAAGTAATAATTGACAAATGAGATTTGATTAAACTAAAGTGCTTCTGAACAGCAAAAGAAACTATCAACAGAGTGAAAAGATAACCTACACACGGGAAAAATATATGTAAACTATACATCTGACAAAGATCTAATATCCAGCATCTGTAAGGAACTTAAACAAATTTACAAGATAAAAACAAAGAACTCCATTAAAAAGAGGGCAAATGACATTAACAGACACTTTTAAAAAGCAGACATACAGGTATTCAACAAGCACATGAAAAATTGTTCAATATCACTGATCATTAGAGAAATACACATGAAAACCACAATGAGATATTATCTCACACCAGTCAGAATGACTATTACTAAAAACTCAAAAGAAAATGTAGATGTCTGTAAGGTTTCAGAGAAAAGAGAATGCTTATACACTATTGGCGAGAGTTTATATTCATTCGATCATTCTGGAAAGCAGTGTGGTAATTGCTCACAGAGCTAAAAGCAGAACTGCCATTTGACCCAGCAATCCTATTAATGGGTATATACTCAAAGGAATATAAATTATTCTATCAATAAGGCACATGCATGTGTATGTTCATTATAAAACTGTTCACAATAGTAAAGACATGAAGTCAACTGAAATGCCAATCAGTGGTAGACTGGATAAAGAAAATATGGTACATATACACTTGGAATATATGCAGTTGTAAAAAGCAGTTAGATAATGTCCTTTGCAGAAACAAGGCTGAAGCTGGAGGCCATTATCCTTAACAAACTAATGTAGAAACAGAAAAATAAATTCCACGTGTTCTCACGTATAAGTTGAAGCTAAGTGATGAGAACACATGGACACAAAGAGGGGAACAAGAGACACTGGCGCCTACCAGTAGGGGGAAGGTGGGAAGAGGGAGAGGAGAAGAAAAAAAATGCTGTTGGGCACTAGGCTTAGTACATGGGTGACAAAATAATCTACTCATTGAACCCCTGAGACATGAGTTTACATATATAACAAAAATGTGAAAGTACAACCTGAACCTAAATTAAAAGTTTAAAACATTAAATACATAAATAAGTTTTCATCTAATTGGTAATCACAGAATGCTGTTACAACCAGAAAGAGATACCATTCCATATGTACCAGAATATCTAAAATTAAAACAAATGAAAATACCATACTATGGCAAGAATGTGTAACTGGAAAACCCATACATTGTTAATAAAAAATATAAATTGGTATGCACACTTCAAAAACCATAGTAGCATCTACTAAAACTGAACACAAATGTTAGTCAGCTTGGATCTTTATAACAAAATACCATAGGTTGGGTAGCTTAAATGGCAGACATTTATTTCTCACAATTTGGAATGCTAGGAAGTCCAAGATCAAGCTGTCAGCAAGGCAAGTTTAATTCTGAGGCCTCCTCTCTTGGTTTATGAATAGATAAAGTAAATAAAGTAATTAAAAGATAAGTATCTAAATGTCCATCAACGGATTTTTGAATAAATTGTGGTGTATGTACAATGTAATATTCAGCTTTTGAAAAGAAAATCCCGCATTTGCAACATGAATTACCTTGAAGGACATGCTAGATAAAATAAGACACGGAGAGAAAAAATTGCTACATAATCTCTCTTACATGTAGAATCTTTAAAAAAGAAAAATCACATACATAGAAATGGAAAATAGAAGCGTGGTTACCAGAGATGAAGACCGAGAGAGGGCAAGGGGGAATGTAGGTTGAAGGGTACAAAATTGAAGTTATATAGGATGAATAAACCTAGACGTCTAAAACACAGCCTGAGGACTACAGTTAAAAATATTGTGTTGTAGGCTGGGCGCGGTGGTTCACGCCTGTAATCCTAGCACTTTGGGAAGCTCAGGCGGGCGGATCACGAGGTCAGGAGATCAAGACCATCCTGGCTAACACGGTGAAACCCCGTCGCTGCTAAAAAAACAAAAAAAACAAAACAAAAAAAAAAAAAAAAAAAAAAAAAAAAAAATTAGCCAGGCTTGGTGGCAGGCGCCTGTAGTCCCAGCTACTCGGAGGCTGAGGCAGGAGAACGGCGTGAGGAGGCAAAGCTTGCAGTGAGCCGAGACTGCGCCACTGCACTCCAGCCTGGGCAACAGAGCGATTTTATGTGCTCTTACCTCAAAGAGGGTAAGAACATGAGAGGATGGATATGTTAAATTGCTTATCTGCAGTAATCGCTTCACTATATGTCACTATATATATGTATATAAAAACATCATGCTGTACACAAAGGTAACTCATACACACTAATGCAAATTATATTAGCCATTATGGAAAACAGTATGGGTATTTCTCAAAAAACTAAAAACTGAATTACAACACGATGCAGCAATTCAACTACTGGGTATTTATCTAAGGAAAGCAAATCAGCATATCAAAGGTATACCTCCATCCCCATGGTTATTACATCACTATTCACAATAGTCAAGATACTCAACCTGAGTGTCCATCAATAGATGGAGGCATGAAGAAAATGTGGCATATATATACAATGCAATAATATTCAGCTCTAAATCAAATGAAATTCTGTCATTTACAGCAACATGGATGAAACTGGAGGTAATTATGTTAAATGAAATTAACAAAGCATAGAAAGACAAATATTTCATGTTCTCACTCATATATGTGACAGCTGAAATATTGATCTTATGAGTTTGAGTTTGTTTGTTTATTGTGAGTATAATAATAGTAACCAGAGGCTGGAAAAGGTGTGAGGGTTGATGAAGAGGGGTTGGCTAGTGAGTACAAACACAAAGTTTTATGGAAGGAATAAGATCTAGAGTTTGATAGCTCAGTAGGATTGCTATTTATTGAAGAGATTGTCTTCCCCAAATTATTTTCATGACACCTTTGTTGAAAATGAGTTTACTGTAAATGTATGGATTTGTTTCTGGGGTCTCTATTCAGTTCCACTGGTCTATGTGTCTGTTTTTGCACCAGTACCATGCTGTTTAATTTTCTATAGTTCTGTAGTATGATTTGAAATTAGATTTTGTAATTCCTCCAGTTTTATTCTTTTTGTTCAGAATATCTTTTGCTCTTCTGTGTTTTTTGTGGTTCCATATAATCGTTAGGATTTTTCTTTTCTATTTTTATGAAGAATACAATTGTTATTTTGACAACAATTGCACTGAATCTGCAGATTGCTTTGTGTAGTATGTATATTTTAACAATATTGATTGTTCCAATCCAAAAACGGGAAATGTCTTTCCATAATTTTGTGTATCCAGTCAAAGGTCTTTCCTGAGTGTATAGTTTTCATTGTGGAGAACTTTCATTTCCTTGATTAAGTTAATTCCTATGTGTTTAATTTTATTTTCAACTATTGAAAATGAAATTACTCTTTTTGATTTATTTTTCAGATTGTTCACTCTTGGCATGCAGAAATGCTACTGGTTTTCACACGTTTATTCTGTGTCCTGCAACTTTACTGAGTTTGTTTATCAGTTCTAAATTTGGGGTGGAATCTTTAGAGTTTTCCAAATATAAGATTGTATCCTCTGTGAACAAGGATAACTTGACTTCTATCTTTCTAATTTAGATGCCCTTATTTATTCCTCTTGTGTGTTTGCTTTAGCCAAGACTTCCAGTACTATGTTGAATAACTGAGGTAAGAGTGGACATCCTTGTCATGTTCCCAATCTTGAAGGAAAGGCTTTCATATTTTCCCCTTTCAACATGATACTAGCAGTGGGTCTCTCACATATGGCTTCTATTATGTTGAACTATGTTTCTTATATTTCCAGTTTTTTAATAAATAATTGTGGAATATAATCTAGTAATTTTTCAGAAACAATTGAAATATTCCTATGAATTTTGTTCTCCATTCTGTCAAGATGATGATTCACAAAGATTGATTTGCCTGTGTTGAACCATCCTTGGTTCTCTGAGATAAATCCTACTTGGTCATAATAAAATATCTTTTTAATATGTTGATGAATTTACTTTGCTAGTGTTTCTTGAGAAATTTTGCATCAGTATTTATCGAGATATTGGCCTGTAGTTTTTTTTAATGTGTCTTTGTCAGGTTTTGGTATCATGGTATTACTGACTTAACAGAATACGTTAGGAGTATTCACTCTGCCTATATTTAAAAAAAAAATACTTAGAGTAAGACCGGTGTCAGTTTTTCTTTAACTGTTTGGGAGAAATCAGTGATGAAACCATTGGGTCCCGGAATTTTCTTTGCTGGGAGACTTTTTCTTAGAGCTTTGATTATTTTAATTATTGTTATCCTGTTCAGGTTTTGGATTTCTTCATGGTTTAATCTTGGTATGTTTCATGTGTCTAGAATATATGTATTTCTTCTAGATTTTCCAAATTATTGGCATATGGTTGCTTATAGTAGCCACTAATGATCCTTTATATTTCTGTGATGTCATTTGTGATGTCTTCACTTTCGTCTCTGATTTTATTTATTTGGGTCTTCTCTTCTGTTTATTATTAGTCAGGCTAAAATGTTTAAATTTTGCTTATTTTTAAAAACCAGTTATTCAGATTATTTATTTTTTTCTAGTTTGCTCTTCATTTTAATTTCCTTTATTTCTGCTATGATCTTTACTATTTCTTTTCTTCTACTAATTTTGAGTTTGGTTTGTTCTTGCTTTTCTGGTTAATTAAGATGCCTCATTTGGTTATTTATTTGAAGATTTTCTCTGTTTAAATGTAAACACTTATAGTCATAACTTCTCTGTTAGTACTAGTTTTACTGTATCCCATAAGTTGTAGTATGTTGTATTTTATCAACATTTGATTTCCAGAATTTAAAAAATTTTCTTCTTAGTTTCTTCACTGACCCACTGGCCTTTCAGGAGCATATTGTTTTAAACTCCATGTGTTTGCATAATTTCCATAATTTATCTTGTTATTGGTTTCTAGTTTCATTACCATGTTGTGTCAGAGAAGATGCTTGATATTATTTCAATTTTTTTGAGTTTTAAAGACTTGTTTCTTGGCCTAACACATGGTCTATCTTTGAGAATATTCCATACACACAAGAAAAAGAATGTGTATTCCACAGCCATTGAATGAAATGTTCAGCAAATATTTCTTAGGTCCATTCGATCTATAGTGCAGATAAGTCTGATGTTTCTTTATTGATATTCTGTCTGGATTATATTCTGAAAGTGGGGTTTTGAAGTCTCTAGCCATTATCACAGTTAAGTCTATTATCTTTCTCTTTAGCTCTGATGATATTTGCTTTATACATCTGACTGCTCCAGCATTAGGTGCATATATATTTACAATCATTATATATTCCTACTGTATTAACCCCTTTATCATTATATAGTGTCATTGTCTCCTCTTACACTTTTTGTTTTGATATCTACTTTGTCTGATATAAGTATAGCTAGTCTTGCTTGTTTTTTGGGTTTCAATGGCATGAAATATCTTTTTTCATCCTTTTATTTTCAGTCTATTGTGTCTTTACAGGTGAAGTGTGTTTCCTGTAGGCAACATATCATGGGTCTTTTTTTTTTTTTTCATACATTGAGCCACTCTGTCTTTTGATTGGAGAGCTGATCCCATTTACATTCAATCTTATTGTTGGTAAGTAAGCACTTACTCCTGCCATTTTGTTATTTGATCCTGGTTGTCTGTTGTATGCTTTTCCTTCTCTTCTTCCTTTCTGTCTTCCTTTTATTAAAGGTGATTTCCTCTAGTGGTGATTTACCTCATTTAAAAAAAAATTAGTTATTTCTTCTATGTATTTTGATTTCAGGTTGCATGAGACCTAGAAATACTATTTTATATCCTATTATTTTAATTTGATAACAAGTTAACTCTCATTGCACGAACAAGCAAAAAGAAAACAAATAAAAAGTCTATACATGAACTTTGTCCCCATGCTGTTTAACTTACTGTTTTATCTATTGATATATTACTGTACTGTCTATGTCTTACAAAGTTGTGTTAGTTGTTATTGTTTATTGGTTTATCTTTTAGTCTTTCTATAGAAGATGAGAGTACTTTAGGTACCAAAATTACAATGTCATAATATTTTTTGCTTTTCTGTGTGCTTAATATTACCAGTGAGTTTTCTACCTTCAGAGGATTTTTTTTTTCTAGCTCATGAATGTTTTTCTTTTCTTTCTGTTTGAAGAACTCACTTTAGCATTTCTTGTAGAACAGGTCCAGTGTTGATGAAATCCCTCAATTTTTGGTTTCTGGAAAGTCTTTATTTCTCTTTCATGGTTAAAGCATATTTTTGTTGGGTATATTATTCTAGGGTAGATTTTTGTAGTTGTTGTTTCATCACTTTAAATATGTCATGCCTCTCTTTTCTGGCTTGTACAATTTGCACTGAAAAGTTTGCTGCCTAACATACTGGATCTCCATTGTATTTTTTTTTAATCTTGTTATTATTACAATTTTTTAAACTTTTATTTTAAGTTCATAGGTACAAATGCAGGTTTGTTACATAGGTACGCTTCTGTCATGGGGGTATGTTCTACAGATTATTTCATCACTCAGGTGTTAAGCCTAGTACCCATTAGTTATTTTTCCTGATCCTCTCCCTCCTCCCCTCCTCTACCCTCCAAAAGGTCCCAATGTGTATTATTCCCTTCATATATCCATGTGTCCTCACCTTTTAGCTCCCACTTATAAGTAAGAACATGCAGTATTTGGTTTTCTGTTCCTGTGTTAGTTTGCTAAGGATAATGACCTCCAGCTCCATGTATGTCCCTTCAAAGGTCATGATCTCTTTCTTTTTTATGACTGTATAGTATTCCATGATGTATATGTACCATATTTTCTTTATCCAGTCTACCATTGGTGGACATTTAGGTTAATTCTATGTCTTTAGTATTGTGACTAGAGCTGTAATGAATGTGCATATGTCTTTATAATAGAACAATTAATATTCCTTTGGGTATATATGCCGTAGTAGGTTTGCTGAGTAGAATAATATTTCTGTCTTTAGGTCTTTGAGGAATCACCACACTTGTCTTCCACAAGGGCTGAACAAGTTTACACGCCCACAACAGTGTACAACCATTCTTTTTTCTGCACAACTCCACAAGTATCTGTTATTTTTTGTCTTTTTAATAGTAGCCATTCTGACTTGTGTTAGATGTTATATCATTGTGGTTTTGCAGTGCATTTCAGTAATGTTCAGTAATGTTGAACTTTATTTCATATGATTGTTGACTGCATGTATGTCTTCCTTTGCAAAGTGCCTGTTTATGTCCTTTGCCCATTTTTAATGGGGTTCTTTGTCAAATTGTCTCTGTCTGCAGATGACATGATTGTATATTTAGAAAACCCCATCATCTCAGCCCAAACTCTCCTTAAGCTGATAAGCAGCTTCAGCAAAGTCTCAGGATACAGAATTAATGTGCAAAAATCACAAGCATTTTTTTTTTTTAATTTATTTATTATTATTATACTTTAAGTTGTAGGGTACATGTGCATAACGTGCAGGTTTGTTACATATGTATACTTGTGCCATTTTGGTGTGCTGCACCCATCAACTCGTCATTTACATCAGGTATAACTCCCAATGCAATCTCTACCCCCTCCCCCTCCCCATGATAGGCCCCTGTGTGTGATGTTCCCCTTCCTGAGTCCAAGTGATCTCATTGTTCAGTTCCCACCTATGAGTGAGAACATGCGGTGTTTGGATTTCTGTTCTTGTGATAGTTTGCTGAGAATGATGGTTTCCAGCTGCATCCATGTCCCTACAAAGGACACAAACTCATCCTTTTTGATGGCTGCATAGTATTCCATGGTGTATATGTGCCACATTTTCTTAATCCAATCTGTCACTGATGGACATTTGGGTTGATTCCAAGTCTTTGCTATTGTGAATAGTGCTGCAATAAACATACGTGTGCATGTGTCTTTATAGCAGCATGATTTATAATCCTTTGGGTATATACCCAGTAATGGGATGGCTGGGTCATATGGTACATCTAGTTCTAGATCCTTGAGGAATCGCCATACTGTTTTCCATAATGGTTGAACTAGTTTACAATCCCACCAACAGTGTAAAAGTGTTCCTATTTCTCCACATCCTCTCCAGCACCTGTTGTTTCCTGACTTTTTAATGATCGCCATTCTAACTGGTGTGAGATGGTATCTCATTGTGGTTTTGATTTGCATTTCTCTGATGGCCAGTGATGATGAGCATTTTTTCATGTGTCTGTTGGCTGTATGAATGTCTTCTTTTGAGAAATGTCTGTTCATATCCTTTGCCCACTTTTTTGATGGGGTTGTTTGTTTTTTTCTTGTAAATTTGTTTGAGTTCTTTGTAGGTTCTGGATATTAGCCCTTTGTCAGATGAGTACACCAGTAACAGACAAACAGAGAGCCAAATCAGGAATGAACTTCCATTCACAATTGCTTCAAAGAGAATAAAATACCTAGGAATCCAACTTTCAAGGGATGTAAAGGACCTCTTCAAGGAGAACTACAAACCACTGCTCAGTGAAATAAAAGAGGACACAAACAAATGGAAGAACATACCATGCTCATGGATAGGAAGAATCAATATTGTGAAAATGGCCATTCTGCCCAAGGTAATTTATAGATTCAATGCCATCCCCATCAAGCTACCAATGAGTTTCTTCACAGAATTGGAAAAAAACTGCTTTAAAGTTCATATGGAACCAAAAAAGAGCCCGCATTGCCAAGACAATCCTAAGTCAAAAGAACAAAGCTGGAGGCATCACGCTACCTGACTTCAAACTATACTACAAGACTACAGTAACCAAAACAGCATGGTACTGGTACCAAAACAGAGATATAGACCAATGGAACAGAACAGAGTCTCAGAAATAATACCACACATCTACAGGCATCTGATCTTTGACAAACCTCAGAAAAACAAGAAATGGGGAAAGGATTCCCTATTTAATAAATGGTGCTGGGAAAATTGGCTAGCCATAAGTAGAAAGCTGAAACGGGATCCTTTCCTTACTCCTTATACGAAAATTAATTCAAGATGGATTAGAGACTTAAATTTTAGACCTAATACCATAAAAACCCTAGAAGAAAACCTAGGTAATACCATTCAGGACATAGGCATGGGCAAGGATTTCATGTCTAAAACACCAAAAGCAATGGCAACAAAAGCCAAAATTGACAAATGGGATCTAATTAAACTAAAGAGCTTCTGCACAGCAAAAGAAACTACCATCAGAGTGATCAGACAACTTACAGAATGGGAGAAAATTTTTGCAATCTACTCATCTGACAAAGGGCTAATATCCAGAACCTACAAAGAACTCAAACAAATTTACAAGAAAAAAACAAACAACCCCATCAAAAAGTGGGCAAGGGACATGAACAGACATTTCTCAAAAGAAGACATGCATACAGCCAACAGACACATGAAAAAATGCTCGTCATCACTGGCCATCAGAGAAATACAAATCAAAACCACAATGAGATACCATCTCACACCAGTTAGAATGGCAATCATTAAAGTCAGGAAACAACAGGTGCTGGAGAGGATGTGGATAAATAGGAACACTTTTACACTGTTGGTGGGATTGTAAACTAGTTCAACCATTATGGAAAACAGTGTGGCAATTCCTCAAGGATCTAGAACTAGAAGTACCATATGACCCAGCCACCCCATTACTGGGTATATACCCAAAGGATTATAAATCATGCTGCTATAAAGACACATGCACACATATGTTCATTGTGGCACTATTCACAATAGCAAAGACTTGGAATCAACCCAAATGTCCATCAGTGACAGACTGGATTTAGAAAATGTGGCACATATACGCCATGGAATACTATGCAGCCGTAAAAAAAGATGAGTTTGTGTCTTTTGTAGGGACATGAATGCAGCTGGAAACCATCATTCTCAGCAAACTATGGCAAGAACAGAAAACTAAACACCGCATGTTCTCACTCATAGGTGGGAACTGAACAATGAGATCACTTGGACTCAGGAAGGGGAACATCACACACTGGGGCCTGTTATGAGGGAGGTATTGCACTGGGAGTTATACCTGATGGAAAGGACGAGTTGATGGGTGCTGATGAGATGATGGGTGCAACACACCAACATGGCACAAGTATACATATGTAACAAACCTGCACATTATGCACATGTACCCTAGAACTTAAAGTATAATAATAATTAAAAAAAAAAACTAACTCCTGGATTTGTTGATCTTTTTAATATTTTTGTGTCTCTATCTTCTTTTGTTAAGGTCTGTTTTTGATTATTTCTTGTCTTCTGCTAGCTATGGCATTTGTTCACTATTGGTTCTCTAGTCTTTAAGTTGTGATGTTAAGTTTTTAACTTGAGATATTTCTAGCTTTCTATTGTGGGCATTTGGTGCTATAGTTTCTGTTTTAACAATGCCTTAGCTGTGTCCCATAGATTCTGTTATATTATATCTTTGTTCTCATTAGTTCAAAAACCTTGTTGTTTTCTGCCTTAATTGTATTATTTACCCAAAAGTCATTCAGGAGCAGGTTGTTTAATTTATATGTAATTATATGAGTTTTAGTGAGTTTCTTAGCTTGATTTCAAATTTGATCATGCTATGGTCCAAGAGACTGTTTGTTATCATTTCACTACTTTTGTATTTGCTGAGAATGTTTTAATTCTGATTATGTGTTCAATTTTAGAGTAAGTGCCATGTGGCAATGAGAACAATTTATATTCTGTTGTTTTGGGGTGGAGAATTCTGTGAGTTTCTATCAGGTCCATTTTATCCAGTGCTGAGTTCAGGTCCTGAATATCTTAGTTAATTTTTTGTCTTGATGATCTTTCTAATATTGTCAATAGAGTGTTATAGTCTCCCACTATTGCTGTATGGGAGTCTAAGTCTTTTTGAATGTCTCTAAGAACTTGCTTTATGAAACTGGTTGCTCCTGTGTTGGGCACATATATATTTACAATATTTAAATCTTCTTGTTGAATTGAACCATTTACCATTATGCAATTCCCTTCTTTGTCTTTTAAGATCTTTGTTGTTTCTAAGTCTGTTTTGTCAGAAATTGGCATTGCAACTCTTGTTTTATCTGTTTTCAATTTGCTTAGTAGATTTTCCTCCATGCTTTTATTTTAAGCCTATGCATGTCATTACATGCCAGATGGGTCTCTTGAAGACAGCATACCAATGGGTCTTGATTCTCTGTCCAGCTTGCCACTCTGTGTCTTTTAATTAAGGCATTTAGTTCATTTACATTAAGATTAGTAGTAATATGTGCAGATTTGATTCTGCCATCATGATGTTAGCTGGTTATTTTGCTATTTTGCAAACCGGTTTATGTAGTTACTTTATAGTGTCACTAGCCTGTGGTCTTCAGTGTGTTTTTGTAGTGGCTAGTAATGGCCTTTTTTTTTTCCATATTTAGTGCTTTCTTTAGGAGTTCTTGTAAGGCAGGTCTGGTGGTAACAAATTTCCTCAGCATTTGCATGTCTCAAAATAATCTTATTTCTTTCACTTATGAAGCTAAGTTTGGTCAGATATAAAATTCTGTGTTGGACTTTCTTTTCTTTAAGAATGTTAAATATCAGTCCCAGATCATTTCTGTTTTGTAGGATTTAAGATGAAAGGTCCAGTGTTAGTCTAATGGACTTTCCTTTGTAGGTGACCTGGCTTTTCTCTATAGCTGCCTTTAACGGTTTTTTCTTTTCTTTTTTTGTTTTTTCCATTTTCACCTTGGAGATTCTGATGACTATGGGTCTTGGGGATGATCGTCTCCTGGAGTATCTTACTGGGATTCTCTGCATTTCCTAAATTAGAATGTTGGCCTCTATAGCTAGGTTGAGAAAATTCTCATGGATGATATCCTGAAATATTTTCAAAATTGATTCTGTTCTCCTCATTACTTTCATATAAACTAATCAGTCATAGATTTGGTCTTTTATATAATCCCATATTTCTTGGAGATTTTGTTAATTCCTTTTATTTTTTTCTCTATCCTTTTCTCTGTTTTATTTCAGAAAGGAAGTCTTCAAGCTCTGAGATTCTTTCCCCCACCTGGTCTATTCTGCTATTAACACTTGTGATTGCATTATGAAGTTATTGCAGTGTATTCCAGCTCTATCAGGATGGTTACATGTTTCTTTATACTGGCTATTTTGTCTGTAAGCTGCTGTAATGTTTTGTCATAATTTGTACCTTTCTTGCATTAGGTTACAATGCATTATTTTAGCCCAGTGAACTTCAGTCCTACCCATATTCTGAATTCCACTTCTGTCATTTTAGCCATCTCAGCCTCAGCCCATTTCTAAACCCTTGATGCAATAGTGATGTGGTCATTTGTAGGAAAAAGGGAACTCTGGCTTTTTGAGTGTTCAGTGTTCTTGCACTGAATCTTTCTCATCTTTGTGGGCTTATTGGCCTTCCATATTTGAGATTACTAACATTTGATTTTTTTTTTCCTTAAAATAGTCTGGCTACCTTTCTGTAGGGATACTGTGGTATACTGGGGGTTCATTTGAGTCCCTAGCAATACCATTCAGGACATAGGCATGGGCAAAGATTTCATGACAAAATTGCCAAAAGCACTTGCAACAGAAGCAAAAATTGACAAATAAAATCTAATCAAACTAAAGAGCTTTTGCACAGCAAAATGAACTATCATCAGAGCAAACAGGCAACCTACAGAATGGGCGAAAATTTTTGCAATATATCCATCTGACAAAGGTCTAATATCCAGAATCTACAAGAACTTTAAACAAATTTACAATAAAACAACAAACAACCCCAATAAAAAGTAGTCAAAGAACCTGAACAGGGACTTCTCAGAAGACATTCATGCAGCCAACAAACATATGAAAAACAGCTCAACATCATTGATAATTAGATAAATGCAAATCAAAACCACAGTAAGATACCATCTCATGCCATCAGAATGGCAATTATTAAAATGTCAAGAAACAGCAGATGCTGGTGAGGTTGTGGAGAAGTAGGAATGCTTTTACACTGTTGGTGGAAATGTAAATTAGTTAAACTATTGTGAAGAATGCTGTGACAATTCTTCAAAGATAGGGAACCAGAAATACCATTTGATCCAGCAGTCTCATTACTGGGTATATACCCAAAGGAATATAAATCCTTCTATTAAAAAGATACATGCACGAGTATGTTCACTGTAGCACTATTCACAATTGCAAAGAGATGGAATCAACCCAAAATGCCTATCAATGATAGACTGAATAAAGAAAATGTGGTACATATACATCATGGAATATTATACACCCATAAAAAGGAATGATAGCATGTTCTTTGCAGAGACATAGATGGAGAGGGAAGCCATTATCCTCAGCAAACTAACTCAGGAACAGAAAACCAAACATTGCATGCTCTTGTATATAAGTGGGAGCTGAAAAATGAGAACACATGGACATAGGGAGGGCAACTACACACATTGGAGCTTGTCTGGAGTTGGGGGAGCAAAGGGAGAGCACCAGGAAAAAGTAGCTAATGCATGTTGGTCTTAATACTCAGAGGATGGGTTGATAGGTACAGCAAACCACCATGGCACACGTTTACCTGTGTAACAAACCTGCACATCTTGTACATGTACCCCAGAACTTAGAATTTTTTTTAAAAAAGAGAAGATACAAATATACAATAAAATGACAAATTGATTATTACCATAGACCTGACAGAAATATAAATAACCATCAGAGATTATTACGAACAACTCTAAGCACAGAAGCTTGAAAACCTAGAAGAAATGGATAAATTCTTAGACACATAAAACTTTCCAAGACTGAACCAGGAAGAAATTGAATCCATGAACAAACCAATAATGAGGTCAAAAGGTGAGTCAATAATAAAAAGCCTGCCAGTCAAAAAAAGCCCAGGACCAGATGTATTCACAGCCAACTTCTACCAGATGAATAAAAAGGAACTAGTACCATTCCTACTGAAAGTATTCCAAACAAGTGAGGAGGATGGACTCCTCACTAACTTTTTTTATGAGGATAGCATCAACTTGATACCAAACTTGGCATGGATAACAAAAAAGAAAACTTCAGGTCAATATCCTTGATGATTGTAGATCCAAAATTCCTCAGCAAAATATTATCAAACTGAATCCAGCAGCACATCGAAAGGCTAATACATCGCAATCAAGTAGGCTTTAATCTCTGAGATGCAAGGTTGCTTTAACATATGCAAAACAATGTGTCATTTACCACATAAACAGGACTAAAAAGAAAAACCACATGATCAGATCAGTAGATACAGGAAAGTCTTCCAGTGAAAATCAAAATCCCCTCATGTTAAAAATCCTCAACAAACTAGGCACTGAAGAAACATACTTTAAAATAATAACAACAATCTATGCACAACCCACAGCCAACATCACACTGAATGGGCAAAATCTGGTAGCATTCTCCTTGAAAAGCAGAACCAGACAAGATGCCTTCTCTCATTACTCCTACTCAGTATGATATTGGAAGTCCAGGCCAGAGCAATCCTGCAAGAAAAAGAAATAAAAGGCATCCAAATAGGAAGAGAAAAAATTAAGCTGTCCCTATTTGTAGACAGTATGATTCTATACTTAGGAAACCTCATAGTCTTTGTCCAAAAGCTCCTTTATCTGATAAACTACTTCAGGAAAGTTTTGTGACACAAAATCAGTGTACAAAAGTCAGTAGCATTTCTAAACATCGACAACAACCAACCTGAGAGCCAAATCAAGAATGCAATTCCATTAGCAATAGGCATAAATAGAATAAAATATTTAGGAATATTACTAATCAAGGAGGTGAAAGTTCTCTACAATGAGAATTACAAAACATGTCACAAAGAAATCAGAGATCACACAATCAAATGGAAAAATGTTTTATGCTCATGGATAAGAAAAATCAATATTTTAAAATGGCAGCATTGAACAAAGAAATTTATAGATTCAATGCTACTCCTAACAAACTACCAATGGCATTCTTCTTGGGATTGGAAAAATTTATTTTAAAATTCATAAGGAACCATAAAAGAACTTAAAGAGCTAACACAGTCCTAAGTACAAAGAACAAAGCTGGTGGGATCACATTATCTAATTTCAAACTGTACTACAAGGCTACATTGGTGAAAACAATATGGTTCTGTTACAAAAATAGACACATAGATTAATAGAACAGAATAGACAACCCAGAAGTAAGACTGCACACCTACAACTATCTGATCTTTCACAAACCTGGCAAAAACAAGAGATGGGAAAAGGATTCCCTATTGAATGAATGGTGCTGTGATAACTGGCTAGACATATGCAGAAGATTGAAACTGGACCCTCTCCTTACACCATAAAAAATTAACAGAAGATAAATTAAATATTTAGATGTAAGACCTCAAATTATAAGAAAGAATCTTAGAAGAAAACAGGAAATGCCATTCTTTTCAGAAATGATTTTATGACTAAGACCTCAAAAGTAATTTTAACAAAAATGCATGTTGGGCCTAATTTGAAAAGTGGGACTTAATTAAACTGAAGAGCTTCTGCACAGCAAAAGAAACTATTAACAGTAAACAGACAACCTACAGAATGAGAGAAAGTATTTGCAAACTATGTAACTGACAACAGTCTCATATCCAGAATCTATAAGGAATTTAAACAACTTAGCAAGCAGAAAGCAAATAACCCCATTAAAAGATGGGCAAAGGACATGAACAGACGCTTTTTTTTTGAATTATTATTATTATACTTTAAGTTCTAGGGTGCATGTGCACAGCGTGCAGGTTTGTTACATATGTATACATGTGCCACACGGGTGTGCTGTACCCATTAACTCGTCATTTACATTAGGTATTATCTCTTAATGCTATCCCTCCCCCCTCTCCACAATAGGCCCTGGTGTGTGATATTCCCCTTCCTGTGTCCAAGTGATCTCATTGTTCAGTTCCCACCTATGAGTGAGAACATGCGGTGTTTAGTTTTCTGTTCTTGCCATAGTTTGCTGAGAATGATGGTTTCCAGCTGCATCCATGTCCCTACAAAGGACACAAACTCATCCTTTTTATGGCTGCATAGTATTCCATGGTGTATATGTGCCACATTTTTTTTTTTTTTTTGAGACGGAGTCTCGCTCTGTCACCCAGGCTGGAGTGCAGTGGCCGGATCTCAGCTCACTGCAAGCTCCGCCTCCCGGGTTCACGCCATTCTCCTGCCTCAGCCTCCCGAGTAGCTGGGACTACAGGCGCCTGCCACCTCTCCCGGCTAAGTTTTTGTATTTTTAGTAGAGACGGGGTTTCACTGTGTTAGCCAGGATGGTCTCGATCTCCTGACCTCGTGATCCGCCCGTCTCGGCCTCCCAAAGTGCTGGGATTACAGGCTTGAGCCACCGCGCCCGGCCATGTGCCACATTTTCTTAATCCAGTCTGTCACTGATGGACATTTGGGTTGATTCCAAGTCTTTGCTATTGTGAATAGTGCCACAATAGACATATGTGTGCATGTGTCTTTATAGCAGCATGATTTATAGTCCTTTGGGTATATACCCACTAATGGGATGGCTGGGTCAAATGGTATTTCTAGTTCTAGATCCTTGAGGAATTGCCACACTGTTTTCCATAATGGTTGAACTAGGTTACAGTCCCACCAACAGTGTAAAAGTGTTCCTATTTCTCCACATCCTCTCCAGCACCTGTTGTTTCCTGACTTTTTAATGATCGCCATTCTAACTGGTGTGAGATGGTATCTCATTGTGGTTTTGATTTGCATTTCTCTGATGGCCAGTGATGATGAGCATTTTTTCATGTGTCTGTTTGCTGTATGAATGTCTTCTTTTGAGAAATGTCTGTTTATATCATTTGTCCACTTTTTGATGGGGTTGTTTGTTTTTTTTCTTGTAAATTTGTTTGAGTTCTTTGTAGGTTCTGGATATTAGCCCTTTGTCAGATGAGTAGATTGCAAAAATTTTCTCCCATTCTGTAGGTTGCCATGAACAGACGCTTTTCAAAAGAAGACGTACTTGCAGCCAGCAAGTATATATATATAAAAAAATACTCTACATCACTAATCTTTAGAGAAATGCGAATAAAACCACAATGAGATACCATCTCACACCAATCAGAATGAGAATGACTGTTATTAAAAAGTAAAAAAAATAACAGATGCCATTGTGGTTGTGGAGAAAAGGGTACACTTATACACTGCTGGCAGGAATGTAAATTAGTTCAATCATTGTAGAAAGCTGTTTGGCAGTTTCTCAAAGAACTTCAAATAGAATTACCATTGTACTCAGTAATCCCATTATTGAGTATATGCCCAAAAGAATATAAATTGATCTACCATACAGATACATGCATGCATATGTTCATCACAGCCCTGTTCACAATAGCAAAGATACAAAATCAACATAAATGCCCATCTGTAGTAAACTGGATAAAGAAAATGTGGTAAATACACACCATGGAATATTATGCAGCCATAAAATGAATGAGATCATATCCATTGCAGCACCTTGAATGGAGCTGGAGGTCATTATTCTTAGCAAACGAACAGGAACAGAAAACCAAATACTGCATATTCTCATTTACAAGTGGAAGCTAAACATTGAGTACATATAGACAGAACGAATAAAACAATGGACACTGGGGCCTCCTTGAGGGTGGAGGGTTGGAGGAGGGTAAGGATCCAAAAATTACCTCTCAGTTTCTATGCATGTTACTTGGGTGACAAAATAATCTGTGTATCAAACACCCAGGACACACATTTTACCTATATACCAAACTTGTACATGTACCCTGAATGTAAAATAAAGTTAAAAATAAAATAAGAATACATAAACAAATATAGTTATGCTACTCAATACATATTTTCACCCTCGGCTACAGTTTGAATGTGTCTCCCAAAACACATGTGTTGCAAATATAATCACTACTGTAACAGAATTAACAGGTGGGGCCTTTTAGAAGTGAATAAAAATTAGCAGATTAATAGATTCATGCTGTTATGGTGGGAATGGGTTCATTAATGCACATGTAGGTTCCTTATAAAAGGACAAGTTAGGCCTCCTTTAGTTCCCTCTCCCCTTCTCTTTTCCCTTACATCATGGGATGATGTAGCAAGAAAGCCCTCAGAAGATGCCAACCATTTGATCTCAAACTTCCAGCCTCCAGAATCCTGAGCTAATACATTTCTGTTGAGTATGAATTATTCAGTCTGTGGTTTTCTGCTATGGTAGCACAAAACAGACTAAGAAACCGTCCCACATGAAAAATTAGTTGAAATCACTTCTACTTAACATCCTAGTACATTTTTACTTGGTTAATAGTGATGTGAAAGGTTGTTCATTCCAAACCTTCTTTCCTTTCACAGTATAAATGGCCATTTAGGAAATGTCCATAGTATGCTGACTATCAAAATATCAGCAATCACATGTGCAAGATGTTCATAGTTAACATTAGTATTCATAGTGCATATTGCTAATAAATCATATGCAGTGTATTGCACAAATATGTAGTAAGTTAATAAATGATTGGGTGTTGATATCAGAAATGAAAAGAGTTTTATTTAATGGGATAATAGTATTCTACTTTAAGACTATTATACAGCTAACCTTTCAAATTTAAGACCAATGGCCAGTTATATCTGTTTGTTTCTTCTGTGGGTTATTAGGTGCAAGAAGAATGGTACTTTCACTTGATAAATGGTTTGTTTTTTAATGATAAAAATGAAATGAAAGAATTCCCATCCCGAGAGTTATTTTACACAGCTGTTTGTGCAATCAACTGCTAAATAATTTTGAGTGATTTATTTTTTCTAGTAAAAATAGTAAAGGGGGACTGAATTGTCTTGTCTATTGAAAGGAATATTATAGTTTTTCCTTCTGCCAGTTCTTTCCACGGGAAACAAAAATATTATCAGTGACTGAACTAGTTAGTGTAGTGCGTAGAATGTGAAACAAATAAATCAAGTAACTGGCAGTTAAATAGATACAGTTTGATTGGAAGAAAGGATGAACATTTAGTAGATCAAGGAAGCAGAATTACATATCAAAACAAATATTCAAATTCATTTGAATGAATTTTGGCAAATGATTTTTTGCCTTACTGATTTGAATCCTTTCTTTAAGAAACTTAAAAATAAATCATTATTAAATTGCTGAACTTTTATAAATTCACTAAAAGACAGACATGGTGTAAAGCAACTGGTCATACTTTGCCAACATTCATTCATTTATGCAGGCCTGTATCCATTAAACTGAGGACTTATCATTTGCCAAGCACAGAACTCAGTCCAGGGTACATGCAGAAGAACTATGATAAGGTTCCTGTTCTCAAGGACGTCAGTACAGAAGGAAAAATGACATGTAACCATCACGCTATAATTCAATATTTTAAGTCATAGTTTTGTGAGACAGTTCATGGACTCAAGTATCTCTTATCTCCTCCAGCACATAAAAACATCTAAGTTTCTGCTTTAGAAATTTCCCACCCCCTAGCTTTCAAGTTTGCTTTTTACCTCTTTGGCTCTGGGCTGCTTTCAGTGTTTCTCATTTATTTTTCCTTATCTGCCTAATTGCTTAAAATATATATACATATATATGTGTCTGTGTGTGTATATATATGTACACACACATATATATATACTTTTGTGTGTATGTATATACGTGTATATGTGTATATATACACATACTACATATATACTTTTATTTTTTATATATGTACACACACACACACATATATATACACACACACACACATATATACATTTTTTTTTGAAACAGAGTCTTGCTCTGTCACCCAGGCTGGTGTGCAGTGGTGCAGTCTCAGCTCACTGCAATGTCTGCCTCCCAGGTTCAGGTGATTCTCTTGTCTCAGCCTGCCAAGTAGCTGGGACTACAGACACGTGCCACCATGCCTGGCTAATTTTTGTATTTTTAGTAGAGAGTGGGGTTTTGCCATGTTAGCCAGGCTAGTCTTGAACTCCTGGCCTCAAGTGATCTGCCCGCCTCTGCCTCCTTATTTTTTTACACAGCTTTACTTTCTTTCCTCTCCACTGAATCCTGTCTCTCCAGCCCTTGGTTCCATAGTCAGCCACCTTCAGGCCAACTCTGTTCCACCTCTGTGTACAGGGAAGGAGAACAAGATTCTACAGTGTGCTCTGGACTCAGGTCCTGAGGTTTCTGCTTGTCTTGAGAAAGGGGATATAGTAATAATAAGCAATGCACAAAGTACTATGAATGCTGAGAGGGGAAAACTCTGCAGTCTGCTCTTCCTGGGATGAAATGATGGACATATGCGGTATACAACACTAACATATTAATTTTTGTTAAAGTGAATACCTTTTGTCTTCGAGGAAAGTCTCCTCAAAAGTGTCCCTAAGAAAAACAAATGTTATTAAAAATTACTTCCTATTCTATTTTCTTAAATGATGTATACATGATTAGTCTTTTCTCTTTCTTAAATGTTTGCTTGATACTTAACAATGAAACCATCTGCAGGCCTGGATTTTTCTTTCTGAGAAGTTTTCAATTATATGTTTCAATTGTGTGTTAAATTCATTTAATTGATATATGACTAATCAGTTTTTCTGTCTTTCCTCACAACAGTTTGATATATTTATTTTTCAAGGAACTTATCCATTTCATCTAATTATTGAATCTATTTGCATACAATTGTACATAATAATATCCTATAATATTTTGTATATATTATTTATGATGATGTCTTCTTTGTTATTTATAATATTAGTAATTTATTTCATTCCTATTTTTATCTTAATTAGGGTATCTATAGGTTTATTATTTTTATTGATTTTTACAAAGAACTAGATTTTGCTTTAATAATTTTAAAAGAACCAATCTCTTTTTTCTTTACACCCATATCCAATCCATCTATTAACCTTCTGGGATTTACCTTCAAAATATATACAATATCTGACCACTCCTCAGCACCTTTATGACACCACTTTTGTCCAAGCTATCACCAACTTTAACCTAGATTACTAGAGTAGGTTTTTTTTTTTTTTTTTTTTTGTCATTTTCCTATCTCTAATGACAATGGTATTATTTACATAGAAGTCATTTGATTCATATTTGTTGAATGGACAAGGCTCAACTTTATATAGTAATTATGTATTCATTCATCAGCATTCCTACTGTATGTTTAAGTTTCCTAAAGTCAGAAGTTCTTTTTGGTTAGTGGGAAACAGTAAAACAAAGAAATTAATGGTCTCTAGCATCAGATTATCTGTGATTGAAGTCTGAGTTCATGATTTACTTTCTCAGCAACCTTGAGCAAGTCAGTTAATCTTATTCTGTAGCTTCACTTATCATCTGTAAAGTGAGAATAATATTTAAACCCTCCGCATAGGGTGCTGTGAATCTTAAACGACATAATACATTTAAAGCATTTAAGGTAGTTCTTGATAAATATCAAAATACCCACTACATATTAGTTTAATTATTATTATTTATTTTATGTCTCTCTCAGTATCAGCCTAATACCTCAGAAACATTAACTCTCAGTGGTATTTATTCTGTCAAGTATGTCACAAGAGTTTGCCAGTATGCAGCATTCACAGAAACATTTTCGATAAGCTGTGAGTTATGAACAAAAAAGTTATGTCTAATGAGAAGTCTTTTCCTTCTTTACAAAAAGATCCCCCCAAATAGAAGCTAGTCCTAAGACATAGGCCAAAAATATCCGTTCTGTCACAATTAGAGAATGTTGTGTTAGAAAAATGAACCTAGTTTATGGGTTGCATAAAAATGAAACATGAGTTCACAGAATGATGATATTGTCCTGGATATTGTAAACTTTGGGCATTGAGGCACAATAGTTTTGTTCCCTGTGACATAAAAATAGATGAAGCAGGTGAAGTAGAGAAAAGAGTAGATAAAGACCTCAAAACACCTCTACTCTTTTTAGTTTCTCAAAAGTCTTAAAACCCTATTTCATGTTCCGTTAGGGTTATTCCACAAAAAGTAGTTGTTTGATAAATTCCTCTTGTGGCTTACTGAAGATTAAAGTAATTGAGCAAATTAATTATTGCTTTCTCTACAACATATTAAATTTTAAGACAAGTGTTCTGGGTCCATCTTACCACTCAACTGTTCTAGATTTTGAAAGCCAAGAATTCCGAGTGAAGCTGTGGACTCAAAACACTAAGCATTTTATGTTTTATAGGAAAAAAAAAAAATGCTGCTGACTATCTTTTTTCTCTCAAAATTTCATGCTTCTCCTCTTTGGTTCTTAAAAAGCCATTGTGATTTGGGCTACACTGTCAGTCAAGGATAGAAGGTCTGTAAGTTTCCTCACATAAGTTTTTGAGATATCTTCTGCAATATAAGCACAGCCAAAAGGAAACAAGATCAGGCAAGTTTGCTGACTATTATATTCCCCATAATGGAATTACACTTAGCCAGCCACTACCTTTATTTCCTCTCATCCATTGGTCATAGAAGTACTTTGAATTCCTCTTTAACGATATTTAAAGTTGTAGAGTGATTAAAAGCACCTTTTCCTAAATCTATGCCATATTTGCCATATTTATTTTTATGTTTTGCTTCATTCTCGTATGTTTTAGATGAATTAAGATAAGGTTAGTGAGCAATGGGTAAAAATCTGTCAGGACTGCAGAATTCTACAAGTTTCAATAATCACAAGCTGTCCCCACCTAGGCTCCTTGATTCCTTGGATAACTGATATATCTATGTTTTGTATGGTTTCAAGAACCCTTACCTCTTGATCTGTACTGTGATTACACACTGACGGAACATAAAATAGTAGATTTTAAATAGGGAATGCATGGAGAATTCAATTACGGTGATGATAATAAATAAATTACATTTTAATAGCTGTGTAGTTTTTGTAATCTAAGACTTATAAACTCAGAGACTCACAGAATTTTGGAATTAAAAGCATTAAAGATAATTTAATTAAGTGGTTTTAAAAAATAAGTACATGTGTCTCTGACAGGATTATCCAATTATAACCAAGGGATATATAAGGTGATAGGATAAGCATGGTACATAAGTTGGTGCCAATTTCACTCAGCCTTTAGTATTTTGAAACTGTATTTTTATTTGTCCTCCTCTGATGCCATAGTCTATGCATGAAGTACAGGTACTCAGGCTCTACACACATTTCTTTAGGTAGATTTATGTGATTTTATGGGACTGATGGATATTTGTGGAATAGAAGAGGTTTGGAAATGATGTTGAAAAGTGTTGCCAGTATGACCAGAAGATGATTGGATTGTAATATAGAATCATGGAGACACAGCCTTACACAGTATTGAAAGACCCACTAGCTAAGTATCATTCCTGAATGTTAAAAACAGTGTGAGACCCATTGCAAGGACAAAAAGACTTTTAGGGGTTAAGGTTATTTTAGATCATACCCTAGATCTACCAATCTAGGTACTGTGGTAGGAATATTTGAATAACACATACCTAGTACAGCTCCCTTATTGTATAGAAAATTGAGGTCAGAGAAATTAAGTGATTTTCTGTGGTCACATGACTAAAGTCACCAGCAGAGAACAGAAAGTAGTTTTCTGCCGTCAAAGACATTTCCCTTTTCACTGCACCACATTGATTCTTCTCATACAATTCCTGGTAAAATATTTACTTTTGCTTTGAGACTTGATGACTAATCTTGTAAATGTGTACTCACAGCCCTGTCACAATTTTATTGGGCTCTCCGGAAACAAAAAACAAATATGCCCTGTCTTCTGAAAATTGGCATTTTTGCCATAAATATCAAATAGGCTTGTTCCTAAAACTTAATTTTCTTTAAAATTTTTCTTGGTGTTTGAAAAGGATTTCAGGTTATAAACACTAGTCAATGATAAAACTTCAAAATTTCTTATTAACCCTTTGTTTTAGGGCACAAAGTTTAGTGACTATTTAAAAAGGTAACTTTGTTTCAAGCAGATGGCTATGTACATATCCCACAGTCTAGCATAATCTTACCTGTGTAGCTCAGGATCTCTAAATGTGCGAGAAGACATGAAAAAACATCCTCTGAATTTGGCAAGGTATTATTATCTCAGTGATTCTTCTAAAAAGGATTTTTTTTTTTTTTTTGGTCAAGCTCAGAATGTGGACCATGGTCTCTAATTTACTCACTGTTTTGCAGCTGAGAAACTGGGACTATAGTTTCTGATAATAGCTAGACAGTAACTGGCTACAGCTATATACATGCAATAGACTGAATAATGCCACCCCAAAGATGTCAACATCCTAGTCTCAAAACCCTTTGAAAAACTTTACATGAAAAGGGGACTTTGGGAGTGTGATTCAGTTAAGTATCTTGAGAAGGAAAGATGAACTTGGATTATCCACGTGGGGTCAGCATAACCAAAAAGTTTCCGAAGAGACAGAGACAGGCGAATCAGCGAAGGAGATGTGATTATGCAAGTAAAGAGAAGTAAGGTGATTTGATGATGGCAGCAGAGATCAGAGAGAGAGAGATATGAAGATGTTGCAATGTTGGCTTTGAAAATGGAGGATGGAGGCCATGCATGAGTCGAGGAAGGCAAGTGACCTCTAGAAGCTGGAAAAGGCAAGGAAATGGATTCTCCTCTAGATCCTTCAGAAGGAACACAGCCTTGTCAACACTTTGATTTTTAAAATTTAAGATTTCCAGAACTGTAAGATAAAAATATGCTGCTTTACATCACTCAGTTTATGGTGATTTGTTACAGCAGCAACATGAAACTAATACAATAAGACTATATTCTATGGACTATAAGAATATAAGAGAGTGTTAGCTAAGATGAAAGGGGAACACAAACCATTTTCTGTTTGCATTTAATCCATACTTGCTTTATTAGTGTTTAGAAAATCAGAACTTTTAAAGAGAATAGATTACTTCAAATGTTAGTATTTCTTCAGATGCCCTGAAAACTCCAAAGAAGATCTACTCAGAGAATAAATTCAAACTTCATTTAAAAATGTACCTGGACACTAGACTCCTCCATTGATTGGAATTTCAGACTAAAAAGTAAAATAATACAAAGGGTAGAGTACACTTACTGGGCTACACAGTATATTTTATTTTATTTTATTTTATTTTATTTTATTTTATTTTATTTTCTGAGATGGAATTTCACTCTTGTCGCCCAGACTGGAGTGCAGTGGCACAATCTCAGCTCACTGCAACCTCTGCCTCCCGAGTTCAGGCGATTCTCCTGCCTCAATCCCCTGAGTAGCTGGGATTAAAAGGGCCCACCACTACGCCTGGCTAATTTTTGTATTTTGAGTAGAGGTGGGATTTCGCCATGTTGGCTAGACTTGCCTCGAACTCCTGACCTCAGGTAATCCACCCGCCTTGGCCTCCCAAAGTGCTGAGATTATAGGCATGAGCCACCACGGCCAACATAGTATTACAAGTGCATTTCATATGTGACATTGCTCATTCCTTAAAGCCTATAAATAGATACTATTATTATTACCAATTTGTAAAGGATAGAACTGAGGCTCAAATGGGTTGAATAAATTGTCCAGCATCATATTTCTAGTAAATGGCTGACATCTGATTTTAATGCACATAGTCACAAACTATGTGTGTTTGTGTGTATGTGCTGGTGTTATATTTTTTATTTAAATATAATGTAGATAGAATTAAATATCTTAATCTTAAGTGTATAGGGTGATTAAATTTTACAGATATATACATCAATGAAACCCTGTTAAAGATACAGAATATCTCCAGAACTTCCAAAGCTCCCTGTTCCACTTCACAGTCAATATCCCCTTAGAGATGATTACTTACTGACTACTAATAATGATAGGTCAATTACTTTTTCCTGTTCGTGATTACTGATGTTCAGATTATGTGATGCTTAGAAATCTCATCAGTTAATGAAGAGAGTTTTGTGTTTGTATGTGTTGAACAAATATATTTGATCACTTATGGGCAAGACACAAGAATGGGTGCTGAAGTGAGCCAAACAAATTTCATTTCTACACTGAAGGAACTCACAGTTCTAAAAGGTAAGACAGATAAGTAATAAACAAAGGAAAGTGTGAGTTTCCATTGTTTTATATGAAAGGGGTTTCAACATAGACTTGGGGAAGTCAGGGAAGGTTTCTTGAAGGAAGGAATTTCTGTCTTAAGGAAAATTACAGAAAATCATCACCCTAAACTAGGTCACACTTGAAAGTGAATGGTATATCATTAATAATTACACAAAAGGCAACAGGACAAAATAATAATTATTATAGGAAAATTGAAATATATGGTAAGCCTACTAATCTTATATCTGAAAGATGACTGGGAGTTAGCTGGGTAAAGATGGAATGTATGGAGAAACACATTTTAGGCAGCAGGGCTAGCATTTACAAGGGCCAAGATGCAAGAAAAAGTATACAGCATATGTAGGGAATTAAACATAGTTTAGTATCAGTAGATGTAATGTTAAAGTTGGAAAGTGGTAAGATATGGGGCAGAAGAAATAAATAAGTACCAAATCATATATGCTCACATAATGGAAAATTATGACTGACATAATCATATTTACAATTCAGGAAGATTTCTAGAGCTACAATGTGGCACACAAATCAGGAGGAGGCAATACTAGAGATAAGTATTCCAGTTAGATTTCAATAATCTCAGTAAGAGGTGGTGGTAGACTGGCATAGTTGGAAAGATATTAATGGATTTAGAATACTTAGGAGGTAGCACTGGTAGTACTTGGTTATTGCTTCCCTATAGGGTTAGAGGGAAAATGAGGAATAATACATGACTCCCAAATTTGAGGCTTAATCAAATGCATTGATGTTGGTTCTTTTTCCATTTACTGAGAATGGGCACAAAGAAGATGAAAATTAACCAGGTTTTGGGGGAAGAATAATGAGTTCTGGGATGTAGAGAGAACCTGTTGATTTATCACCTGTTGCCTATCTGAGTTCACTTCTCACTGTTGCAGATAGGCCCTGTGCACACAGACAGCTTCCTCAAGTGCCTGTGTATTCTGACTTCATTCAAATTTCATGCTCGGTCCACTCTCAGGGAGGATTGGAAGTGCTAGAGAATTAACGCTACCAAGGACTGTTGTAAAATAACTACACTACAAGAATCTCTCAAGGGCAAGAATGTATGATTGTTTCCCATAAACTGCATGTAGGCCAAACATGAAAGAGGGTGTGTCTTAGTTATAATGTCTAAGAGAATAACTGATAGGGCAAGGGGATCTCTGTGAAGAAAACTGGAAATTGTACTGTCAGATGCCTTGGGGCTATGGAATAAGTGGCAAGCAACCAGCCAGAATAGGACAGGATTTACTCCTTTCAAGGGAATTGAAGATGAGAGATCCCCAGTGATGGGAAGTGTTTTTGAAAAACTGAAAGTCCACAGAAAGTTGGCATGCATGAAAGGACTGCCAAACCCAGAGAAAACATGAAGAGAGATTATGACATTTTCGGTCAGATGAGAAATTTGCTACTTTCATTGTATCTTCAGTTTCCTCATTCTGTAGCCTTGGAGGACAAATTAAATCAGAATAACAACTAGAAGAGAAGGATTGTAAATATTATGTTGGAAATGATGGAAATAACCATCATGAATCTCTGCCACACACTTGAATGTGTCCTGCTTTCCCACTTTTTTACTATTATATGAGACTGGATATTTTAGTTTTGACCAAAAATCCTTGTATAACTCATAAATTACCAGAAAAGCCATATTGCTGGCTTGAATTGTATGTCCAAGTGAATAAAGTGCAAAGGGGCAAGGGTTGTAAAATTAAAATACCTTATGATTATATCATATCTATCATTTTTATTTTATATATCATTTACACTTATAGATTTTGTCATTTTTTTTTACAAAAGTACTACAGAAAATTTTCTGAAACTGTATTTCTCATAAAAATCTGTAATGACATCTTCTCGTGTTTCTTTTCATTTCAGTATATAGAGATCTACTTCATTCTTTTAGCTGCTACATATTACCCCATTGTATAGCTACACTATAATTAATTTAACTGCTCTTTTAATGCTGGACACTAAAACTGTATGTAATTCTTACTACTACTAATGCCGCTATGAACATAAAAATCTATCTCTATATATACACATATGTGTATGTATGTGTGTATATATATGCAGACACACTGATGCACAAGCATATGCAGTAGTGAACTAGAATAGATTTCTAGAAGTAAAATTACTAAAACAGAATTCACATCTTAAATTTTCATGTCACTACTAGATTTATTTCTGAAAAGGTTTAACCAATCTACATTGTTGAGGTTATAAAATATGTCTATAAATTATTTGATACTACTCCCTTCAAAAGAAAGGAGCCAAATATTTTTACCTTTGAGTATGATCTGTACTTAGAGACTCTCTTCCAAAAAATAGAATGCGACAAAGAGATAATGTGTGATTTCCTAAGCTATACCATAAAAGGCATTGGGATTTTTTTCTCTTTCTCTTATACCACTCTTTCTGAGGAGAAGTCAGATGCCATGTTGTGAGGATACTTAAGGAAATCTATGAAGAGGTCAATTTTGTGAGAAAATTAGTCCTTGATATGGTTTGGCTCTGTGTCCCCACCCAAATCACATGCCCAATTGTAATCTTCACGTGTGGAAGGGACGACTTGGTGGGAGGTGATTGAATTACGGGGGTGGACTTCCTCCATGTTGTTCTCATGATAGTCAGTAAGTTCTCACGAGATCTGGTTGTTTGAAAGTGTGTAGCACTTACCCCTTACCTCTTTCTCTCTCTCCTGCTCTGCCATAGTGAGACGTGCCTGCTTCTCCTTAACTTTTCGCTACAATTGTAAGTTTCCTGAGGCCTCTCAGCCATGCTTAGTGTACAGTCTGCAGAACAGTGAGTCAATTAAACCTCTTTTATAAATAAATGACCCAGTCTCAGGGAGTTCTTTAGAGCAATGTGAGAAAAAACTAATACAGTGCTCCTGTTAATAGCCAGCAAGGAACTGAGACCTTCTGTGAAATAGTCATGTGAGTAACCCATCTTGGAATTGGATCTGTAAGGAGCCCTGGACTATGTTTTGACTACAAACTCACGAAAAATCTCAAACCACAATAATCCATCTAACTAACGTCTGAATTCTTAACCCACAACAACAGAGATTTTTTAAAAATGTGTTGCTTTATGTTGCTAAATGTTGAACAAATATTTACACAGCAACAGATGCTGCTACGAACATGTAAAAATCTATATATATACTCATATATGTGTGTGTATGTGTGTGTGTATATATATGTACACACACTGATGTACAAGGATATGCAGTAGTGCATAGATTTCTAGAAGTAAATATATATTTATAATACATACATTTTAACAAAAATGTTAAAAATATTTTTAATTCATATGTTTTCAGAAAAAGTGAATATAAGTAGTCTTTTTCTGATATCCTGGGGAATATCAATTCTACTTTTATTATCATATTATAAGTTTATTTTTAAAATGTGGATCAAGTGAACATGCTTCCTGCTCATTTGCCCAACCTCACATATTGAAGTGCTTAATGTTTGGTCTTCGGACAACATTTATTTTTCAAGTTCACTTCCTTGAGAATTTCATTTAATCTTATGGCTTGAAAAACTTAATTTTACCCTTTGACATAGTTTGTATATTTGTGCCCTACAAATCTCATGTTGAAATGTGATCTCCATTGTTGGAAGTGGGGCCTAGTGGGAGGTATTTGGGTCATAGAGGAAAATCCCCCATGAATGGCTTGGCGCTACCCTCATGGTAATGAGTGAATTCTCCTTTTTAGTTCCCTTGAGATCTGGTTGTTTAAAAGAGCCTGGAACCTCCCTCCTCTCTCTCTTGCTCCTTACCTTGTCATGTGACACACCTGCTCCTTCTCCTTTTGCCATAACTGGAAACTTTCTGAGATCCTTACCAGGAGCAGTTGATGCTGCCATGCCTCTTTTACAGCCTGCAGAAACAGCCAAATAAACTTTTTTTAGAAAAATCTTTATAAGTTATCCAGGCTCAAGTATTCCTTTATAGCAAGGCAAAAAGGACCCTTGTAAATCTCAAATTTATATCTCTATTCCTGACCTCACCTGCACAACTGCCTGCTCAGTGTCTTTACTTGGATGCCTAATAATCATTGTCAAAGTATTCTGACTAAGCCATATTTATGATTTTTCCCTTAAGCCGATACATCTGTAGTTTGTCCCTTCTCACTATAAGGCAAGTCTATCTTTCTCGTTGCTCAGGCCAAATATCTTGCAATCACCCTTGATTTATATCATACATAATGGATAATCCATCAGCAAATTCGGTTGACTATACCTTCAAAAGATATCAAGAACCCACTTACTTTTCACTACATTTTCTGCCATGTTCATTGTCCAAGCTAATACCAGCTTGACAAGTCTACTTGCTTCCACCCTTGATCCCTACAGCTTATATTTCACATACCGAGGAATGTAATTTTAAATTAAAAAAAGATGAGAGAAGTCATGTCAGTTCTTTGCTGAAAACCTTCTAAAATTTTCCCATTCTATACAGCATAAAGTGAAAGCTTTACAGGGACCTGCAGATACTCTCACTAACCTCATCTTCTACGGTGAGTCACTGCATACTGTATGCAACCACACTGACCTCCTAGTTGTTACTGCAAAGTTCCATGCAAGTTTCAGCCTCAGGACATTTTGATGAAGTTGTTTTTCTCTTTACTACTAATCTGTGAGTGTATGCATATATTTAAATTTTTTTGCCCATCAAATTCTTATTTAACATGAGATCTACTCTCTTAAAACATTTTAAGTGCACAGCACACTATTGTTGACTATAGGCACAATGTTGTTCAGAAGATATCGAGCACCTGTTCATCTTGTGTAACTGAAACATTGTGTCCCTTGAACAGCAATTCCCCATTTCTCTCTGTTATGCCTCTGGAAACCACCATTATACTCCTTGTTTCTATGAGTCTAACTATTTTAGATCTCTCATATAAGTGAAATAATGCAGTGTTTGTCCTTCTTTGACTTACTTCACTTGGCATAATGTCCTCCAGATTCATTTGTGTTGTCACAAATGGCAGGATTTCTTTCCTTTGTAATGTTGAATAATATTCCATTGTGTATATTCAGATAGATAGATACATACATACATATATACATACATACATACATACATACATACATACATACATAGGCTGATAGAGCACATTTTTTTTATCCATTTGTCTGTCATTGGACATTGAGATAGCTTTTATATCTTGGCTATTTTGAATAATGCTGCAATGAACACGGGAGTACAAATATACCTCCTCTCTCCTAAGTTTAATTCTTTGGATACACAGTCAGAAGTGGAATTGCTGGATCATAACAGTAATTCTATTTTTAGGTTTTTGAGGAACTTTCATTCTGTTTTTTATAGCTGCTGTACCATATTTCATTCCCATCAACAGTGTATAAAAGTTCTAGTTTCTCCACAACTTCATTGTTTTTTTTTTTCGATGAGTCATTCTAACAGATGTGAAGTGATGTCTCAAGAAAATGCAAATCAAAGCCAATAAAATTTGTTTTACTTATGTATAACAAATGTGACTGATTTTAGTCATCCTGCTGGGATTTCATTTTTTGCAACTAAATTAAAAAATGTGTTACTAGTTTACTTTAAATACAAATAAAAGTGTTCCATATAGATCATGTTAATGGCAAGAAAATGTTTCATCATTTTAACTTAATAGAATCCAGAAGAAATACTTATCGTTAAAATAATTATGAATGAATAGAAAACTCAACTTTAATGACAATTACTGCCTATTAAAAATTTTTAAATAGTATATGTTGGATGTGACCTGCACAAGGATATGGCTCATTTTGACAGAAAAGATTCTAGTTGTCTCTTTTGCAGCTTATTAATTGCTGTACCAGACATGTTTTGTTTCTTTGGTTCCCCTGGAGGATTAAATATCACATAACATATGTTAGATTTTGGCAATCTTAGGTTTACAAAAGTTTAAATACATGTGAAGCTGTTGGGCATGAAATTATTTAATTTCTCTCATGAGAGGAGATGCTAACAATGCTTTAACCAAATAAAACTGCTTTATATGCACACATTTTTTTCATATCACAAGAAGCTACTGTATTAGCTATCAGATCTAAAGACTTAGTTAATACCTGGATAAAAGATAAGTATAACAAACAACAATGTATTCTTTGCAAAAATAAAAGATATGCTAGCACAGGAAAAATAAAGATGTTAAAATATTAAAAAAGAAGGAATCTTTAGAAAGTGAATTTTTTTCACCAAAATTGTACAGATGTATGACTATGTAGTAAGAATGTAATAGCTAAATTCTATCATATAAACTGAAAAATAAAAACTTGAAAGCTAGCAAACTAATCACAAGTCATTTAATGGCAACACATCTAAATGAAATGGTAATTAGACTTAATTTTTACTTAAAATTAATATAAAATAGAAACTTGACCCTTTCCTCTGATATGTAGAAAACCACAAATTTGATCCAGATGAGAACTATTTCAAAAAATAATTTTTGAAAAATGTAATTTATATCAGGAAGAATTGTGAATTGAATCTTTTTGTTATTTTTTCACAAATTTTTGAGACACATATTGAGTTTACATGACCTTTGAGGTACTTATGATCTACTCGTTCTTAAATCTGAAAAGGTAAGAAGATTTAAATTTCAAAATTTTATTGAACTAAAATCAATTCTGTGACCCATAAGGCATAGAAGATTGATTTTATCTCTGTAATGCTTCAGCAATATATTATCTTGGTTATAATGGCAGGCAGAACAATGGTTTACTATTTTCATTTCTTTAAATTATGGGCAGGATGGAGATAATCATGAATAACTCAAATGGAGTACCCAATCATATAAGACTCCAGGTAAAATTAAAATGTATCTCATATATCTCATATATATATATATATCAGTATCTATGTCTTTATATAGATATCTATTGATCTACATATCAATCTATATAAAGAAAGAAATTTTGACACTGCAAAGAAAACTGCTGTAAGCAGCCTTGTACATTATTCCCTTACAATCTGTATTTTGATTTACTTGGAATAATTTCCAACAAGTAAAATCTCTGTTTCAAATATGAAGAATTTGTGTGACAGTATTTTGGCAGATACAGTAAAATATTTCAGTCCACAAACAATAACTCCTTTTCGGTTAATAAATTGTTTCTCTCCTGCAGTTTTAGTCTCTCTCTCTCTCTCTCTTCTGGACAGTGTTGAATTCACATTACCTAAATAGGACTTCTCTGACTCACATATTTTTTTTTTTTTCTTTTTTTTTTTTTTTGGCTGGAAAAGTGATATCATGTTTTATTTTGCATTTAATTACAAGTGAGGTTGAATATGTATTTGTATGTTTACTTGTGATTTGCATTTCTTATTCTGTGAACCACACATTATCTATTAATATGTTTTTCTTAATGAATTTTTTTAAATTAATTTATTATTATTATACTTTAAGTTGTAGGGTACATGTGCATAACGTGCAGGTTTGTTACATATGTATACTTGTGCCATGTTGGTGTGCTGCACCCATCAACTTGTCATTTACATCAGGTATAACTCCCAATGCAATCCCTCCCCCCTACCCCCTCCCCATGATAGGCCCCGGTGTGTGATGTTCCCCTTCCTGAGTCCAAGTGATCTCATTGTTCAGTTCCCACCTATGAGTGAGAACATGCGGTGTTTGGTTTTCTGTTCTTGTGATAGTTTGCTAAGAATGATGGTTTCCAGCTGCATCCATGTCCCTACAAAGGACACAAACTCATCCTTTTTGATGGCTGCATAGTATTCCATGGTGTATATGTGCCACATTTTCTTAATCCAATCTGTCACTGATGGACATTTGGGTTGATTCCAAGTCTTTGCTATTGTGAATAGTGTTGCAATAAACATATGTGTGCATGTGTCTTTATAGCAGGATAATTTATAATCCTTTGGGTATATACCCAGTAATGGGATGGCTGGGTCATATGGTACATCTAGTTCTAGATCCCTAAGGAATCGCCATACTGTTTTCCATAATGGTTGAACTAGTTTACAATCCCACCAACAGTGTAAAAGTGTTCCTATTTCTCCACATCCTCTCCAGCACCTGTTGTTTCCTGACTTTTTAATGATCGCCATTCTAACTGGTGTGAGATGGTATCTCATTGTGGTTATGATTTGCATTTCTCTGATGGCCAGTGATGATGAGCATTTTTTCATGTGTCTGTTGGCTATATGAATGTCTTCTTTTGAGAAATGTCTGTTCATATCCTTTGCCCACTTTTTGATGGGGTTGTTTGTTTTTTTCTTGTAAATTTGTTTGAGTTCTTTGTAGGTTCTGGATATTAGCCCTTTGTCAGATGAGTAGATTGCAAAAATTTTCTCCCATTCTGTAGGTTGCCTGTTCACTCTGATGGTAGTTTCTTTTGCTGTGCAGAAGCTCTTTAGTTTAATGAGATCCCATTTGTCAATTTTGGCTTTTGCTGCTGTTGCTTTTGGTGTTTTAGACATGAAGTCTTTGCCCATGCCTATGTCCTGAATGGTACTACCTAGGTTTTCCTCTAGGATTTTTATGGTATTATGTCTAACATTTAAGTCTCTAATCCATCTTGAATTAATTTTCGTATAAGGAGTAAGGAAAGGATCTAGTTTCAGCTTTCTACTTATGGCTAGCCAATTTTCCCAGCACCATTTATTAAATAGGGAATCCTTTCCCCATTTCTTGTTTCTCTCAGGTTTGTCAAAGATCAGATGGCTGTACATGTGTGGTATTATTTCTGAGACTCTGTTCTGTTCCATTGGTCTATATCTCTGTTTTGGTACCAGTACCATGCTGTTTTGGTTACTGTAGTCTTGTAGTATAGTTTGAAGTCAGGTAACGTGATGCCTCCAGCTTTGTTCTTTTGACTTAGGATTGTCTTGGAGATGCGGGCTCTTTTTTGGTTCCATATGAACTTTAAAGCAGTTTTTTCCAATTCTGTGAAGAAACTCATTGGTAGCTTGATGGGGATGGCATTGAATCTATAAATTACCTTGGGCAGTATGGCCATTTTCACGATATTAATTCTTCCTATCCATGAGCGTGGTATGTTCTTCCATTTGTTTGTGTCCTCTTTGATTTCACTGAGCAGTGGTTTGTAGTTCTCCTTGAAGAGGTCCTTTACATCCCTTGAAAGTTGGATTCCTAGGTATTTTATTCTCTTTGAAGCAATTGTGAATGGAAGTTCATTCCTGATTTGGCTCTCTGTTTGTCTGTTACTGTTGTATAAGAATGCCTGTGATTTTTGCACATTAATTTTGTATCCTGAGACTTTGCTGAAGTTGCTTATCAGCTTAAGGAGATTTTGGGCTGAGACCATGGGGTTTTCTAAATATACAATCATGTCATCTGCAAAGAGGGAAAATTTGATTTCTTCTTTTCCTAACTGAATACCCTTGATTTCTTTCTCTTGCCTGATTGCCCTAGCCAGAACTTCCAACACTATGTTGAATAGGAGTGGTGAGAGAGGGCATCCCTGTCTTGTGCCAGTTTTCAAAGGGAATTTTTCCAGTTTTTGCCCATTCAGTATGATATTGGCTGTGGGTTTGTCATAAATAGCTCTTATTATTTTGAGGTACGTTCCATCAATACCGAATTTATTGAGCGTTTTTAGCATGAAGGGCTGTTGAATTTTGTCGAAAGCCTTTTCTGCATCTATTGAGATAATCATGTGGTTCTTGTCTTTGGTTCTATTTATATGCTGGATTATGTTTATTGATTTGCAAATGTTGAACCAGCCTTGCATCCCAGGGATGAAGCCCACTTGATCATGGTGGATAAGCTTTTTGATGTGTTGCTGAATCCAGTTTGCCAGTATTTTATTGAGGATTTTTGCATCGATGTTCATCAGGGATATTGGTCTAAAATTCTCTTTTTTTGTTGTGTCTCTGCCAGGCTTTGGTATCAGGATGATGTTGGCCTCATAAAATGAGTTAGGGAGGATTCCCTCTTTTTCTATTGATTGGAATAGTTTCAGAAGGAATGGTACCAACTCCTCCTTGTACCTCTGGTAGAATTCAGCTGTGAATCCATCTGGTCCTGGACTTTTTTTGGTTGGTAGGCTATTAATTATTGCCTCAATTTCAGAGCCTGCTATTGGTCTATTCAGGGATTCAACTTCTTCCTGGTTTAGTCTTGGAAGAGTGTAAGTATCCAGGAAATTATCCATTTCTTCTAGATTTTCCAGTTTATTTGCGTAGAGGTGTTTATAGTATTCTCTGATGGTAGTTTGTATTTCTGTGGGGTTGGTGGTGATATCCCCTTTATCATTTTTAATTGCGTCTATTTGATTCTTCTCTATTGTCTTCTTTATTAGTCTTGCTAGTGGTGTGTCAATTTTGTTGATCTTTTCAAAAAACCAACTCCTGGATTCATTGATTTTTTGGAGGGCTTTTTGTGTCTCTATCTCCTTCAGTTCTGCTCTGATCTTAGTTATTTCTTGCCTTCTGCTAGCTTTCGAATGTGTTTGCTCTAGCTTCTCTAGTTCTTTTAATTGCGATGTTAGAGTGCCAATTTTAGATCTTTCCTGCTTTCTCTTGTGGGCATTTAGTGCTATAAATTTCCCTCTACACACTGCTTTAAATGTGTCCCAGAGATTCTGGTATGCTTTATCTTCGTTCTCATTGGTTTCAAAGAACATCTTTATTTCTGCCTTCATTTCGTTATGTACCCAGTAGTCATTCAGGAGCAGGTTGTTCAGTTTCCATGTAGTTGAGCGGTTTTGATTGAGTTTCTTAGTCCTGAGTTCTAGTTTGATTGCACTGTGGTCTGAGAGACAGTTTGTTATAATTTCTGTTCTTGTACATTTGCTGAGGAGTGCTTTACTTCCAATTACGTGGTCAATTTTGGAGTAAGTACGATGTGGTGCTGAGAAGAATGTATATTCTGTTGATTTGGGGTAGAGAGTTCTATAGATGTCTATTAGGTCTGCTTGCTGCAGAGATGAGTTCAATTCCTGGATATCCTTGTTAACTTTCTGTCTCGTTGATCTGTCTGGGTACGTAATTCCTCCTTTAGCTCTGAGAAATTTGATGGACTGAAGCCTTCTTCTCTCATCTCGTCAAAGTCATTCTCCATCCAGCTTTGATCCGTTGCTGGCAATGAGCTGCGCTCCTTTGCCGGGGGAGATGCGCTCTTATTTTTTGAATTTCCAGCTTTTCTGCCCTGCTTTTTCCCCATCTTTGTGGTTTTATCTGCCTCTGGTCTTTGATGATGGTGATGTACTGATGGGGTTTTGGTGTAGGTGTCCTTCCTGTTTGATCGTTTTCCTTCTAACAGTCAGGACCCTCAGCTGTAGGTCTGTTGGAGATTGCTTGAGGTCCACTCCAGACCCTGTTTGCCTGGGTATCAGCAGCAGAGGCTGCAGAAGATAGAATATTTCTGAACAGCGAGTGTACCTGTCTGATTCTTGCTTTGGAAGCTTCCTCTCAGGGGTGTACTCCACCCTGTGAGGTATGGAGTGTCAGACTGCCCCTAGTGGGGGATGTCTCCCAGTTAGGCTACTCAGGGGTCAGGGACCCACTTGAGCAGGGAGTCTGTCCCTTCTCAGATCTCAACCTCCGTGTTGGGAGATCCACTGCTCTCTTCAAAGCTGTCAGACAGAGTCGTTTGCGTCTGTAGAGGTTTCTGCTGCGTTTGTTATTGTTTACTGTGCCCTGTCCCCAGAGGTGGAGTCTACAGAGACAGGCAGGTTTCCTTGAGCTGCTGTGAGCTCCACCCAGTTCGAGTTTCCCAGCAGCTTTGTTTACCTACTTAAGCCTCAGCAATGGCGGTCGCCCCTCCCCCAGCCTTGCTGCTGCCTTGCTGGTAGATCACAGACTGCTGTGCTAGCAATGAGGGAGGCTCCGTGGGTGTGGGACCCTCCCCGCCAGGTGTGGGATATGATCTCCTGGTGTGCCTGTTTGCTTAAAGCGCAGTATTGGGGTGGGAGTTACCCGATTTTCCAAGTGTTGTGTGTCTCAGTTCCCCTGGCTAGGAAAAGGGATTCCCTTCCCCCTTGCGCTTCCCAGGTGAGGCGATGCCTCGCCCTGCTTCAGCTCTCGCTGGTCGGGCTGCAGCAGCTGACCAGCACCGATCGTCCAGCACTCCCCAGTGAGGTGAACCCAGTACCTCAGTTGAAAATGCAGAAATCACCGGTCTTCTGTGTCGCTGGCACTGGGAGTTGGAGACTGGAGCTGTTCCTATTCGGTCGTCTTGCTCCGCCCCCTCTGACTCACATATTTTTCTATGTTGCTTATCTCATGTAAAAAGTGTTGATATCAGTGAAATGGGTTCTTGGAAACTGGTTGTTTCCTTATACTCCCATTACAAGTTGAGTTAATTTAATTATCAGAGATCAAAATTATGTCGTTTATTGTACTGCTAAGGACACTTATCTAGCACCTCTGTATACTTTCTGCAACCCACCATGAGATGTTTTTAGTCTTGTTTTAATTTCTGATTGTATTAGAATTTGTGGGCTAGCAGTAACTTGCAATGATTAATTAATTTTTATAGAATTTCTTTTGCTGCAATACTGAAATGGAGCAATAATTTGACAAAAGTGTCATTTTCCTCCAAATATTGTGTGCCAAGAGGAACCCAAATCAAGAAAAGGAAAGGAAATTATCATTAAACCAATTAAAACAAGAGGAAAAAAACTCAGTGAAAATAGGAGAACAGGCAAACAAAAAGCAAGCATTTCCTTAATGAAAATGAGAAGAGGAGACTCAGGTAAAAAATAAGAGGCAGGGACCTCTTATTTTTACTCAGGTAAAAAATAAGCTTTGGCTTTAGGTCTAATGTGCAATCAAATTATATATTACACTAATTTGGTGTTCCATTTTTAACTTAATGCCATTAACCTCCTCTCTTCAATAAAGCAAGGGTAACAAAGCAATGATATTATAATACATCAGTCACATCTCATTATTAAAGAATGTTTTCAAAAGTCTTCAGAAATATCTTATAGTTTGGATTTTATGTACTTTAAGAATTTTCATGTGGTACTCCGTGATGCTCAAAAATTGATCGTCACTATTTTCAATATAGACGTGGCTGCAAAGAAGAACAAGTCCACTGAGAGGGCAGTACAGGTTAGTTGTTAAGGGCAGAGTTGTTGTTCTGGTTCAAATAGTTCTGATGTGTGGCCTTGACCAAGTAATTTATATTGTCTGAATTTCACATTTTTGTAAGTAAAACTAGAAAAATAATACCTACTTTACGGGACAACAATAAGTTTATATAGAACATTTAACACACTGGTTGGTAAATACTAAATGTTTAATAATTTATAATAATTATTATTAACTTCTAATTATCAATAATGTAATCAACTTGCTTTACTGAGTGCACAATGTGTGGCCCAAACTATGCCAAGCACCATGAGATAAAAGACTAGTTTTCTGCTCTCCTGATCAACATTTTTCAGTACAAATATAATGCAAGTCACATATGTAATTTAAAATTTGCATCGTAGCCGCTTTTAAAAAGTAATAAGAAAGAAATGAAACAAATTATGATAGTATATTTAACCCAAAATATAGATTATTATCCTATTATGTGTCACTTGCCACATTTCAAGGTCTAAGCTACCACGTCTGATTAGCGGCTACACTATAAGGCAATAAAGCTTCAAAATTTACAATGTGAGGAAGCAAAAGTAAAGAATCTCAATGAAAGAACTATAGGTGAATCAAATGCTAAACTTTGTGTGACTGACCTAAATTCAGCAAAAGATACTTAGCAAGAAGCTGAGTGTGTGTATATATATATATATATACACACACACATACAGACACACACATACACACGAATTAAAAAGATCCGCAGTTAATGACTGAGTTATCAAAATATTTTCTGAAGAATTATGAGATTCAAAATGAATCCTGACTAATGGATAAGACATGTAATAAGGCGAATTGTCCTTTCAGCACTGAATACAGATAATATTTATTTGATGCAACAAATCTATTGGCAGGGAAAATCTCACTTTTTTCTTTGCATGTTAAGATTCAATAGAATTAACACAACTTTTGCTCCAGAGTTACTGGGTCATTCCTCATTTCTGTGCTCTGGACTAGTTTATTTGGCAGTTTTTCAGCCATTCATAGCACAGAAATGTTGTTGGAAGTTGTGCTTAGTTGAAGTCTTAAAGACTTTTTTTCCCTTTGTCCAGGATTGATACTCAAGTTTAATGTGTATCCTTTCTCCTGCTCTGATTGTTCTGGGTATAAATCATTCTTCACAATAAATGCAAAGTTATATATTGTAATCAAAATGCAAAATGAAAAACACTGAAATGTCCTTGTAAAAACAGCTTCATGGAGTAACAATTTATACACAATAAACCATATACGTTTAGAATATACAATTTAATAAGTTCTGATACATGTATGTACCCGTAAAACTACCATGACAATCAAGAAAATATACTTATCACATACAAAAGTATCTTAGTATTCCTTTGTAATCTCACCCTCATTTTCCTCCTTGAGATCATCTTTGTTGCATGTATCATATTTATTTTTTTAATTGAGTAAAACACAATTTTATGAATATGCCACATTCTGTTTGCCCATTTAATTGATGAAATGTGGATTGTTCCCAGTTTGGGGCTGCTACGAGTAAAGCTGCTATGAACATTCCCATGACAGTCTTTAAATTTAGTATACCTTTATTTCTCTTGAGTGAATACCTAAGAGTGGACTACAAGGATCATATAATAGATTTATAGATAACTCTTTAAGGCACTGCCAAACAGTTTTCCAAAGTGATTGTATTATTTTAAATTTCTGGCAGTAGCATATGACAGTTCTAGTTATTCCACATCCTTAGGATGGCCATGTTTTTAATTTTAACCATTCTAATGGGTGTGTAGTACTATTTCCATAATGATTACCGATGTTGCACATCTCTTTACATTCCTGTTTGCTATCAGTATATCTTTTTTGGTGAAGTGTCTTTTCAAATATTCTGCTCCTTCCCTTATTTGGATACACACACACACACACACACACACACACACACACACACACACACACACATATATAGGTATATATATAGTGAGAGAAATATATATATATATAGAGAGAGAGAGAGAATACACTGGATTGATGTTGCTAGTACATGTTGAAGATATTTGTGTTTATATTCATAAGGAATATTGGTCTGCTGTTTTCTTTCAATGCCGTTGTCTGGTTTTGGAATTAAAATAACATGAGTTTTATAGAACGAGTTGGAAAGTGTTCATTTCTCTCCTTTTTAAAGGAGTTTGTTAAAATTTTGTGATAATTATTCTTTAATCGTTTGAAAGAATTCTCAAGTGAAGCCATGTGGTCCTGAGCTTTTCTTTGTGGGAAGTCTTGGTTTTCCCAACTCAATTTCTTTGCTTTTTAACTCTTCTATTTTTATTTTCTGTTTCCTCTTACATCAGTTTTGGCAGTGTATTTCTAGGAATTTGTGTGTTGCATCTATATTATCTAACAAGTTGACATCCATTTTTTCACAATGTTACCTTAAAATCATTTTTATTTCTACAAGATTGATAGTAATGTCTCCTCTTTTCATTATAGATTTTAGTATTTTGCATTTTTTTCTTGGTCAGTCTAGCTATAGGTTGATCAGTTTGGTTGACCTTTACAAAGAGTTAAATTTTTCGTTGTTTAACATTTTGCTTCTTAACACCTTTATTTATTTTGGACTTCATTTTCCTTGCTTCTGCTTGCTTTGGCATTAGTTTTCTATGCTTTTCTTAATTTTTAAGTTATAAAGTTGAGTTAATTTGGCTATTTCCCCTTCCGTAATACATGCTCTTAGAGCTATGAATTTCCCACTAAGCATTGCTTTAGCTTAATTTTATTACAAGTTTTGGTAAGTGGGATTTTGACTTTTACCTCCAGTAATTTTTCTATTTTCTCTGTATGGTTTCTTCATTGACTCCTTGGTTGTTTAAGGTGGTAGTGTTTAATTTAAACATACTTGAGAATTTTCAAAGTTTCTTTTACTGATTTGTATTCTTTCCATTTGGTTGAAGAAAATATTATGTATTAATTCAATCCTTTTAAATGTATAGATACTTGTTTTATGTACAAGTATAAGATCTACTCTGGAGAATGCTCCATGTGTACCTGAGAAGAATGTATAGTCTGTTGTTTTTGGGTGGAGTTTCCTATATATGTATGTTAGGTACATTTTGTTTATACTGTTGTTCAAGACTTCCATTTCCTTTTTGATCTTCCATATTGTTTTATCCTTTGTTGAAAGAAGAAATTACTTTTAAAATACCATCTTTTATGAATACATTATTACCTTTTCCTTTTCCAGTGCTCTTTTATTTCTTCATGTGTGTACTTGAATTAGTTTTTAGCATCCTTTTATTTCATCTTGAAGTACTTCCTTTAGTATTTATTGTAGTACAAATTTGCTAGTGATAGACTCTGTTTTAATTTTTTTGGAAATATTTTAATTTTGCCTTTATTTTAGAAGAACAATTTTGTTAGATACAGAATTCTTGCTTTGTAATTTTTCTTTCAGCACGGTGAATATGTCATCCCATTGTTTCCTGACCTCCTTTGTTTCTAAAAAGAAAATGGATTTTATTATCATTGAGGATCACTTGTACACAATGAATTGCTTTCTTCTTGCTCCTTTCAAGTTTCTTTCTCTGTATTTTGGTTTTGACAGTTCAATTATGGTATGTATAGGTGTTGTTCTTTTTGGGTTTATGCTGCTTGGAGTATTTGAACTTCCTGAATGTAAAGATAAATGTTTTTTTTGTTGTTGTTAAAATTTGGAAGTTTTCAGTCATCATTTCTTCCAGTCATCTTTCTGTTGCTTGCTCTTTTTCATATCCTGGAACTGCCATATGCATACATCGGTACTATTGATGGTATCCCACATTACTCTGAGGCTCTGAATTATTTTTTTAAATTTCTTTTCAGAAACTAGATAATTTCCAATGAGCTATCTTCATGCTTCTAATTCATTCTGCGGCCTGATAGAAACTTATTTTAAACTTCTTAGTAAATTTTTTACTGCATTTATTATACTTCTCACCTCCAGAATTTGTATGTGGCTCTTTAATAAAACAATATCTGCCTTTTCCTCAATATTCTATATTTTGCAGCGATAACATTCTCAAGCTTTCTTTTAGTAATTTATATATGGTTGCATGCAGTTATTTTAACATATGTAAAATGACTGATTCAATATTTGTGTCTAGAAAGTCCAATGTCTGAGCTTCCTCAGGGACATTTTTTATTGATTGCTCTTTCCCTTATTAGTTCCCGTATGTTTTGTTTCCTTGCATGTCTTACAGTTTTAATAAAAACTAGATATATGAAATAATGTAAATGGAAACTTTGGAACACATAACTCACATCAAAAATATGAAATATCTAGATGTAATGCTAACAAAATATGTATTTTATATATATATATATATGAGGAAACTAAAAAACTCTAATCAAAGTAATGAAACAAAATCTTAAATAGAGAGGCATTTAATGTAGACAGATAAGAAAAATCATACCAAGATGTTAGATCATCCAAACCTGATTGATAGATTCAATCAGATTCAATCCTAATTAACACCACAGTCAGTAATTTTGTGGACATTTATAAACATATTTTATAGTTTTTATAGAAAGTCAAAACATCCAGAATTGCCAACAAAATACTGAAGTATAAGACACTACTAGATTTCAAGACTTGCTATAAAGCCACAGGAATGAGAACAGTGTGGTATAGGGAGAAGATTAGACAAGCCAATAAAAAATAGCCCAGAAATAGATCCACACAAATGCAGTAAACTGATCTTTCACAAAGGATCAAAGTCAATTTAGTGGAAAAAATTCAGTCATTTCAACAAATGGTGCTGTAATAACTGGACTTTCACACACACACACATACACATAAATATTGGCACAGACTTTACACCTTTCACACAAATTAACTTGAAAAGGATCATGTCTAAATATAAAATGCAAAAGTATACAACTTCTAGAAGGTAACATAGGGCAAAATCTAGATAACCTTGGACTTGATGATAATTTAGATGCAACACAAGCAGCATAATTTATGAAAAAGAAATATGATAAGATCAGCTCCATTAAAACAACCAAGTTCTATTCTGCAAAAGACACCGTTCAAAGATGAAACAAGCAGCAACAGATTGAGAAAGCTATTTTCAAAGAGTGTATCTAATGAAGGACTGCTATCCAAGTTATAAAGGGAATTTTAAAAACTCAGTAAAACAGGCTGGGCACTGTGGCTCATGCCTATAATCCCAGCACTTTAGGAGGCCAGGGTTTGTGGATTACTTGAGGTTTTGAGTTTGAGACCAGCCTGGACAACGTGTCGAAACCCCATATCTAGAAAAAATTTAAAAAATTAGCCAGGCATAATGGTGTATGCCTGTAGTCCCAGCTACTAGGGAGGCTGAGGTGGGAGCATTGTTTGAATCTGGTAGGCAGAGAGGTTGCAATGAGCTGAGATCGTGCCACTCCACTCCAGCCTGGGGAACAGAGTGAGACTGTCTAAAAATAAATGAATACTTAAATAAATCTCAATAAAATATACAACCAGATTTAAAAATGGCAAAAGATTTATATACTTCCACAAAGAAAATATGCAGATGGCTAATAAGCATATACAAAGTTGTTAAACATCCTATATTTGTAGGAAAATGCAAATTAAAATACCACTCTAGACCTATTAGAATGGAAAAATACCCAAATACTGAGAACCTCAAATGCTGGTGAAGATGTTGAGCAACAAGAACACTTTGCCATTGCTTATAGAAAGGCAAATAGAACAGCTACTTTGGAAGAAAGTTTGGCAGTATATTCACATGGTTTTCCAGAGAAAAAGAAACGAGAGAGAGAGAGAGAGAGAGAGAGAGAGAGAGAGAGAGAGAGAAAGAGATTTATTATAAGGAATTAGCTCACACAGATAATGAAGGTTGACAATTCCAAAGATATGGAGTCAGTAAGCTGGAAACCCAGGAGAATCAATGGTATAGTTCCAGTTCAAGCCCTGGCAGGCCTGAAGGAAGAGGCAATTTTTCAGTTCCTGTCTGAGGGTGTAAAAAATAAACAATGTACCACCTCAAAGGCATTCAGGCAGGGGAAGTTCCCACATATTTTAGTTCATTCAAACTACTATAAAAAATACCATAAACTAGGTGCTTATAGAAATGAATATTTATTTCTCAGTTTTAGAGCAGAAAACTCAGAGATCCAGGTGCCAGAAGATTTGATGTCTGTTGAGGGCCTGTTCCTTATAGGTGGTGCCTTTATCCTATGGCTTCACATAGTGGAAAGGGTAAGCAAGCTTACCTGGGTCTCTATTATAAGGGCACTAATTTCATTCATAATGGCTCCACCGTCATAATACAATGACATCCCAAAGCGCCCCCCCCCCGACCCTTAAAATGATCACATTGAGGGTTAGGATTTCAACATAAGAATTTTGGGGGAGCACAAGCATTCTGACAATAGCACCTGTTATTCAGTCTTTTTGTTCTAATCAGGCCTTGAACTGAATAGATGAAGCCCATCAACATTAGGGAGGACAATCTACTTTACTCAGTCTACCAATTAAAATGTTAATTTTATTCAGAAACACTCTCACACACAAATACTTAATGTTTGAATATGTGGCAACCCATGGCCCAATCTAGTTGACACAAAATTAACCATTATAGGCAGTGTCTTACAAAACTAAACACACTCTTACCAAATAATCCAGTCCTTGGTATTTTCCTAACTCAATTGAAAGCTGATTTCTATGCAAAAACCCACACACCAATGTGTATAGTAGGTTTATTTATAATTGCTAAAACTTGAAAGCAACCAAAACATCCTTTAATCGGTGAATGGTACTTAGAAATAGTGCAGGGGTGGAAAACCAAGAAGGTTGATTAAATGAAGCCAGGAAGAGCATTTCCCACTGACTAAATAGACCATCACAAACATGGGCATGCTCTGAGCAGATCTTCAGAAGGAGGGCATCGAGAGTAGACAGAGGGAAGATGCAGACCCTGGGATGAAGAGGAAGAAGCTAGGAACCCTGCACAAGGCTGAAGAGCATTAAGGTTCATTTCCGGCCTACAGCAGATCTGGGGGAAAAAGTGAGTTAAATAGGCAAAGGGTAGGATAAATAGATGAAAAGTGGCCCACTCTCTCCATGGACCTCTGAAATCCTAGCTGCCGGAGAACACATGACTCCCATGCACATTTGAACTGACATGGAGAGCTGCTTGGAGAGGTGGCAGGGACAAGACTCCAGTCTGTGCAGAGCCCAGAGAGATTGATGCATGAAACGCAGGCAGAGAGGTCCACCCCTGAAGGCTCACCAGGCTCCTTTAGGAGGCTTTTGCCATTGTTGACTCTGACCTAGACAAAGAAGGGCTGTTTGCCAGTGAGACAGGGCCAGTCTTACCTGAGTGCTCCCTTGCCTACCCGCTACTACTAGAGTCTGTGCCTATTTTGCAGTGCAGCCTCAGATGCGCAAATAAGGCCCATCTTGATGGCTGCCATCATATCCGCTTCACCATCAGACCCTGCCTGCACAAAAGAGAGCTTAAGAAGATAGGCTTCCACTGATGCACACCAATCTGCAGCATACCCCAACCACATTGCCAGTGTGCACTTATGCATAGCCACCCTCGCCGCTTGGCTAGCATGCACTCATCTGTAGCCTCCTGCACTGCTTTACCGGCATGTGCACACATGCAGAACTTGCCACCCCACTGCCACCAGAAAACATGCACACAGAACTTCCTGTGGCCCTGTTCCAGCTGGCATCCATGCACATGCATCCTGCCATCCAGGCACCCATGGTGCAAGCATGCACTCATGGACCCAGTCACCCTGCTGCTATAAGAAAACTATTATAACATAAAAATTGACTAACGTTGCATGATACAAATGGACATACAAAAATCAGTAGTGTTTTTATATGCCAACAGTGAACAATATGAAAAGGAAATTTAAAAAGCAATCCCATTTATAACATACAATGAAATAGTAATTAACTTAACCAAAGAAGTGAAAGGTCCCCATAATGAAAGCTATAAAACACTGCTGAAAGAAATTGAAGGGGACACCATAAAGTGAAAAGCTATTTCATGTTCATGGCATGGAAGAAAGAAACAATATTGTTAAAATGTCCATACTACCCAAAGCAATCTACAGAGTCAATGAAAGTTCTGTCAAAATACCAATGACGTTCTTCACAGAAATAGAACAAAACAATCCTAAAATTCATACAGAAACATGAAAGAACCAAATAGCCAAAACTATTCTGAACAAAAGAATGAACCTGAAAGAATCACATTACCTGACTTCAAATTATATGACAGAGCTATAGTAACCAAAACAGCATAATACTGGCAGAAAAACAGGCACATAGAAATGAAACATTGGAGAAACTTTCCAGGACATTGTCTGGGCAAAAATTTCTTCAGTAATTCCCCACAAGCATAGGCACCCAAAGTAAAAATGGAGAAATAGGATCACATTAAGGTAAAAACTTCTGCACAGCAAAGAAAACAATCAAGGTGAAGAGACAACACAGAGTGGGAGAGTATATTTACAAACTACCAATCTGACAAAGCATTAATAAGCAGAATATACAAGAAGCTCAAACAACTCTACGGGAAAGAAATCTAATATTCTGACCAAAAGTTGTCAAAAGATTTGAATAGACATTTCTCAAAAAAAGGCATACAAATGGCAAACAGATATATGAAAAGCTGTTCACCATGATTTATTATCAGAGAAATTCATATCAAAACTACAATGAAATATCATATCACCCCAGTTCAAATAACTTGTATCCAAATGACAGGCAATAACAAACGCAGGGGAGGATGTGGAGAAAAGGGAACCCTCATACACTGTTGGTAGGAAGATAAATTCATGCAACCAGTGTGAGAACAGTTTGGAGGTTCCTGAAAAAAGTAAAAATAAAGCTACCATCTGATCTAGCAATCTCACTGATGGATACATACCTTAAAGAAAGGAAATAAGTATGTCATAGAGATATCTGCTCTCCCATGTTTCTTGCAGCTGTGCTCACAAAAACCAAGATTTGGAAGCAATCTAAATGTCCATTAACAGATGAATGGATGAAGAAAATGTACTTATACACAATGGAGTACTATTCATTCAAAAAGAATGAGATTTAGTCATTTGCAACAACATGGATGGAATTGATGATCATTTTGTCTAGTGAAATAAAACAGAGAAAGACAAACATCTCATATTATCACTTATTTGTGAGCTCTAAACATCAACATAATTGAATCCATGGAGATAGAGCAGAAGGATGGTTACCAGAGGCTGATAAGGGTAGTGTTGGGGGTAGGGAAGAGTTGGGGATGGTTAATGTTTACGAAAAAAAAAAAAAACAGAATGATTGAGTTGGTTCCAGTATTTGATAGCACAACAGTGTGGCTATAGTCAGTAATACCTCAATGCTACATTTAAAAATAACTAAAAGTGTTTATTTGATTGATTTTGTAACACAGAGGATACATGCTTGAGGGGATGGATATCCCATTTTCCATGATGTGATTATTACACATTGAATGCCTGTATTGAAATATCACATGTATCTCTTAAACATATACAACTACTATGTACACACAATGGCATGTTTAAAAGGCTAATAATTTAAAGAAAGAAGAATGGATACATGTTTTTTATACTGCTATCAGTTTATTTTTTTTTCCAGTTGATTTTCAAGATGATTTCCAAATCATCATGACTTGCTGATGAGAATAAATACACTTTGAAGTGGAAGTGGGTTCTCTAACTCAGATAAAGATAGCTTTGGAACATTGCCTTCCTGTGGGCCACCAGATAAGTCAAATAATAATTATCCAGGAATGAAGCTTTAGGTAACTCCAAACCTGTTCTGTCCCCTCCAGTGGCTGCCAGACTGCTGCTTTTTTTTTTTTTTTTTTTTTTTTTTTTTTTTTTTTTTTTTTTTTTACCATGACTGTGAGCTATTGGTTTTCATTGTCATCATGGAGCTGTAGAGAGAACAAAGAAAACAGGACAAGTTAAAAGACCACATAGGCTACTGTTCTTACTGAGATTAACTTTTTTTATTTTGTTGAATAAATGCTTCCCAAAATTTTACAAGTTCTTGGTTTCTGTATGGTGTTCTCAAAATGTTAATTCTGAAACTTTAATTTATATTCTCAGTGCTTTTACGGAAGAGAGAATTTTGGGAAGTTTTACTCTGCCATTTTCATTGACATCACCTCCTGAAATGCCTTTTGAATCCTGAAAGAAAAAATAAATTATCATTAAAATATTTTTAATATTTTTGGTTAGAAAATCCTAAACCACAAATATCTAATTAATCAGAAAGTAATAAGTTTTCAGTCATGACTCCAAAGTAGTTTCTAAGCCTTAAGGTTAATTATTCTTGGTACTATTGTAAGTTTGTGTTACCAATCACTTCCGGGAGGAACCTCCTTCTGAATTCTAGCCAATTGAGATAGGACAGATGGAGCCAGAAGAGGATCAACCAATGACTTTTATTATTCTGGAAAAAGAGTGTTAGAGAATGTCTTTAGGCCTGAGACCAAATATTCTCATAACCACCTAAAAAGAGTATGCAAAGCAGTTGCATGAAAGATCACTACCCACCTCACAAACCCCAATCGCCCAATGACAGAATACATTGATTTTTCAATATTGTATTAATCCATTTTCATGCTGCTATGAAGAAATACCCAAGACTCAGTAATTTATAAAGAAAAAGAGGTTTAATGGACTCACAGATCCACATGACTGGGGAGGCCTCATAATCATAGTGGAAGATGAAGGAGAAGCAAAGGCAAGTCTTGCACGGCGGCAGGCAAGAGAGCATGTACAGGGGAACTGCCCTTTATAACACCATCAGATCTCATGAGACTTATTCACTATCATGAGAACAGCATGGGAAAAACCCAACCCCACGATTCAATTATCCCCCACCAGTTCCCTCCCATGGCACATGGGATTATGGGAGCTACAATAGAAGATGAGATTCGGGTGGAGACACAGTCAAACCATATCATTTGCCTCTCGTCCCTCCCAAATCTCACGTCCTAACATTTTAAAATACAATCATGCTTTCCCAACAGTACCCCAAAGTCTTAATTCATTTCATCATTAACTCAAAAGTCCATAGTACAAAGTCTCATCTGAGACAAGGCAAGTCCCTTCAACCTACCAGCCTGTAAAATCAACAGCAAGTTATTTACTTCCTAGATACAATGGGGGTTAAATTACAGACATTGGGTAAATATACCAGTTTGAAATGGAAGAAATTGGCCAAAACAAAGGGGCTACAGGCTCTAAGCAAGTCCAAAATCCAATAGGGCACTCATTAAACCTTAAAGTTCCAAAATGATATCATTTGACTCCATGTCTCATATTCAGGTCATGCTGATGTGAGAAGTGGGCTCCTATGACCTTGGGCAGCTCTGCCCCTGTGGCTTTGCAGGGTATACCCCCCATACCAGCTGCTTTCACTGTCCGACATTGAGTAGCTGCAGCTTTTCCAGGTGCATGGTGCAAGCGGTCAGCGGATATACCGTTCTGAGGTCTGGAGGACAGTGACTCTCTTTTCACAGTTCTATTAAGAGGTGCCCCAGTGGGGACTCTATGTGGGGTCTTCAACCCCACATTTCCCTTCTGCACTGCCCTAGCAGAGGTTCTCCATGAGAGCCTCATCCATGCAGCAGATTTTTGCCTGGACATCCAGGCATTTCCATACACTCTCTGAAATCTAGGCAGAGGTTCCCAAACCTCAATTCTTGATTTTTGTGCATGTAGAGGCTCAACACCACATGGAAGATGCCAAAGCTTGGGCTTGCATTCTCTGAAGCCACTGCCTGAGGTGTACCTTGGCCCCTTTTAGCCATAGCTGTAGCAGCTGGGATTCAGGGCAATAAGTCCCTAGGCTGCATGGTGGTGGGGGGGGGGGGGGGGGGGCTGGATCTGGCTTAGGAAACCATTTTTCCCTCCTAGGCCTGTGGGACTGTAATGGGAGGGGCTGTTGCTAAGGTCTCTGGCATGCCCTAGAGACATTTTCCCCCTTGTCTCGGTAATTAACATTCTGTTACTGGTTACTTATGCAAATTTCTGTAGCAGGCTTCAATTTCTCCCCAGGAAATGAGTTTTTATTTTCTATCGCATGGTCAGGTTGCAAATCTTCCAAACTTTTATGCTCTGTTTCCTCTTGAATGCTTTGCCACTTAGAAATTTCTGCCCTAAACCTTCTCTCTCAAAGTTTCACAGATCTCTAGGGCAGGAATAAAATGCCACCAGTCTTTCTGCTGAAGCATAGCAAGAGTCACTTTTGCTCTAGTTCCCAACAAGTTCCTCATCTCCATCTGAACCACCTCAGACTGGACTTTATTGTCCCTGTCACTATCAGCATTTTGGTCAAAGCCATTCAACAACTGTCTGGGAAGTACCAAACTCTCCCATATCTTCCTGTCTTCTGAGCCCTTCAAGTCACTAGGAAATTCCAAACTTTCCCACTTTTTTCTATATTGTTCTGTGCCCTCCAGAGTTTTCCAACCTCTGCTTGTTACCCAGTTCCAAAATTGTTTCCACATTTTTAGGTATCTTAATAGCAGTAACCTACTCTATCAGTACCAATTTATTGTATTAGTCCATTTTCATATTGCTATGAATAAATACCCGAGAGTGGGTAATTTATTAAAAAAAAAAGGGAGAGATTAATGGACTCATAGTTTCACATGGCTAGAGAGCCTCACAATTACATCGCCCAGCTATTTTTTCTATTTTTAGTAGAGACAGGGTTTCACCATGTTAGCTGGGATGGTCTCAAACTCCTGACCTTGTGATCCACCCACCTTGGCCTCCCAAAGTGCTGGGATTACAGGCGTGAGCCACCGTGCCTGACGTTTCTTTTTCTTTTTAAAGAATGGAAACATTGAAATTGAACACATTGAAACTTAAGTGATTAATTTAGGGATAATTTCCCTCTCTATTCCAAGTTAAATACAGCATTTTTCCCACTTTCTGTTGGGACATGATAGTACTGTTAGGCAACTGGCATTTTCCAGATTCTAAATATATAAGTTTCTGCCAAGATTGAAAGGAGACTGTTTCACTCTCACATTCTGCTTGCCAGCTGTTTGGATCTGGAGACTTTTAAAATGCCAAATACATGTCTGTATGCCAAAGATATTTTCCTTTGTAGAATTGAGAGGAAAGTGCCATGAACTACATATCAAAGTAAAAATAAAGAAAGAAACGTAAATAAAAAGAGTTAGTTTATTTCTGCATGTGTGTTGGGGTGGGAAGTGTAATGGTAGAAAGTATTGAGGAAGCCATGCTAAAATTCTGATTCAGTGGCTTTGTTTTCTGAAATAATAAATCTGTTGCTGAATTTCCTGTTTCTGACTGATAATTATTAGAAAAAAAATTTGTATGGGATTATTTTCCAATTTAACTATCTTGGCACCATTCCTTCATAGGGAAAGCATTCTCGAGATAAACATACACACCTGTGATAAAACAATAGCAGTTAATTAATAACTTAAATAAATAGATTCAAATGGACATTGGTTCCAGGAAGGCAATTGTCCATGAACTACTTGGTTCCAGCAAAAGCTCTTTGGAATAGTCCTGCAATTCTTTGCAGTGAAGGAGAGAGAAAGAATCCCTCTTGGTTGAAATGAAATATTGTATGTGTGTGTGGTGTGAATGTTTGCTATAAAATAATATTAAATAAAACTTCTTTAAAATAGAATTGTAAAGATGCTGACTTCAGGAAACAATTAAACTTCACTAGAAAGTATGAATATCAAAAGCAGATGCAGGAACCTTTCGTGAACTAAAACATTTCCTGGCGGCCTAAAAAAAATTTTTTACTTCATCTTTGTCACTGACTCAATAATATTAATGTTCTTTTCTGACTGTTCCACATAGTGAACATAATTTATTCTTATCCACCTTACATTGTCCCCTCTTTTGTTAACAGCAGGCTAATGTTTCCATGGCCTTTCATCTATCTCTTTTACATAGTGTATTAGTTAAGTGTTAATTTTGTTTCGACACTACCTGGGTTCAAATCCTTGCTTTACTACTTCACAACTATGTAACTGTAGACAAGTTACTTAACTACTCTGTTTATCAGTTTTCTCCTCCATAAAATAATAATATTTTCTCACCTTCTATACGGTTGTAATAAGGATTAAATTTGTTAATATCTGTAAAGCATGTAGAAGCGTGTTTAGCACATAGTGCCAATTTAACATTAGGTATTACTGTTGATTTCATTTTTTGTGATTTGGTGGGACTAGTCTTACCACTCTAGATCAAAATGTATCACAAGAAATAGATCCAGGCAATATACGTATTTCATCTTTCTGGCACAATGATTGGAACAGGGATAAGCATATGATTTCACGTTCATGCAATCAGAACAAATTATGTAATGTCAACTTGAATTACTGGGAAGAGAAAATTATCTCTTTGTGGGGTCTCCTGAGCTAGTACAATTTAAGTTTAGAGATTCCAGGAGCCACGTTATTCTGTGGAAATAGTCTGCTTGAGAGTGAAGCTAGCACAGAGAACAGGACAGCTTTGAGCTAGAGAGAGAAATTCTTCATCACATTGTTTGAGAACTTGAGTCTAGTATTTTCTGAAGTCAGATATTACTGACCTTTACCATTGCATAACCAGCTCTATCACTTAGAAGTGAAAAAGTTCTGATTACTAAGGATTTTCCATCTTTCACTTATCCAGGATTTTCACTATGTCGGTGTGCCGCAAAAGCCTTAGCTGCCAAGCTCCAATGGCTATGGAAGTATGTGGTGGTCCAGTTCAAAAAATTGTGGACATACATAGGATTTATGATATTTTCAAGAAATCAATTGGCCAAAATCTGAGACTGAACTCAATTTTACTAAGATTCTGAAGTGGATAATATGCATCTTAATATTCTTGTATATTTCCATATTTAATTTTAATATGTTAACGAAAAATTACCCTAGAAGAATTACTCCTAAGTAGAAAAGTATACACAGGGTGGTGGACTTTATTTATTGGGTTGGAATATTTAAAATGCCAACAATCTTGAGGTAAAGTGATTGCCTACATTTGATACAAGTTTACTCAATTTTTTCCGCTCTTAATAATTTTCTTTATCTATAGGATAAGGAAATGTCCTCCAACCAGAAAGATATGCCCAGGGAAGGTCTTAGAACAGTCATTCTTAACTCTGAATGTATATCAGAATCATCTGTGTTGCTCTTAGAAATGTGTGTTCCAGAAACCCACTCCTCTAATTTCAATATATGTAAAGTGGCACCCAAGCAACTACCTTTTAGCAATATTCCCAAGAGATGCTGCTGAAAATTTCTGCTATAAAAAAATGATAAGTCTGAGGGTGAAGCGAGTTATAAGCTCTACTGTTAGGAACAGAAGCGGAAAATAGGAATGTAATGGTGCATTCTCTGCACTCTAACCACGTGTCCTTCATTAACTTCAATTGCATTTGTGCTTTTCTTAGCCAGTTGTTAATTAAAAAGGAGATAGTATACTAATGCTAAACTATAACTTTGATAAAAAACAAAGTTCTTCTCAGGGTATTTGTCTATTAACACAGAATATTCCTTTAAAAGTAATGATTCTGATATCAAGCTTTGAGTATATAGTATGAATAAGTGAACTTTCAGGCAGACAGACCTTTTTTGAGCCCTTCAAAACTCTTACATGAGGCTAAGCTTTTCCTCTATATTTTCTCATTCTGTAATTAAATATGTATTTTTTTCAATTTTAAGTGAGACACTTAAAAGATTTTTTTTAATTATAAAAGAAGATATAGTAATTTAGAAAAGATTCAAGTGTCAAGAACAGAGACAGTTGGCTTTTCTAAATATAGATTTTGGGAAATTTTCCAGATGTTCTTTAACTTTGGTTTTCATTGCATTGATTCAAGTTAAACAACATCTGTTATGGTGCAGTGTATTTCTTAGTCGATGTGTTTCCTGTCCTTTACTTTGAATTCAATTCATTTTCACAGTGATTTATCCAGTAATATTTTACATGCCTTTATTTAAAACAACCCTAAAAGTATCAGATATATTTTTTAGCATAAAATGAAAATTTATAAGTTATAATATCATGATTTTGTTTTATTTATTTAGTAGGTGAACTATTAAGGAAAAACTCATTTTCAAACATCTAAAACTTTCAAAAATTATATAGTATTCTTACATAAAGGAATACTTCTGAAAAAATATTTGGCATAATCTTATCTTCGGTTTTAACATTAGGCTATATGCTCTATGCCAGTGGTCATTAAAGTGACAGCTATAGCCCTAATCTGGCCTACCACCTCTTTTGGTATTTTAATTTTGAATGGACCACCATCACACCTATTCCTGTACATATTGTCTATGGCTGGCTTCACCCTCCAACAGCAGAGTTGAGTAATTGTGAGAGAGACCTTACTGCCTGCAATGCCTAAGATATTTACTTTCTGGCTTTTTGCAGACAAAGTTTACAATGACCCCTGCTCCAAGTAAAGTAACAGAGAATTATGAGGGAAGATTTACTCAGGAAAAGTTGAATCAGAATACAGAGTAAATAGTGGTATATTGACTTTATCATCCAAATAATTAATTAACATTCTATTCCATTTGTCTCAGTAAACATGGTGTTAAATATAGTCTTCCTTGTTAAAAAGTGCATTAAAAAAGTATGATTATTGTTTCCTGGTATTATGAAAAAAAAAAAAACATAGAGATCAAGAGCTCAATCTTCTAGTCACTTAACCATTAAGTAGGAGAATTGGAACTTTACTACAGTCCAATTTAGCTTCAGAGCCAGAACATTCAACCACTATACTACACTACATTTAAAGTTCCTTAACTTTATAAGAAGCCCTTTAACTGCAGGCTCAGAGTTTATATAGTTTACCCCTCCCACCAAAGGGCTTCCAAGCCTGAGGTATAACATCAGGAATTTTTCACTAAAATATACCAGGGTTAAAGTTCTCACTAATTTTTCGTGATAAGTGGAAGTCAGGTCAAACACTGGAAAAATAGCAGAGAAAAATTAGGCAATATATTTTCTCTAATATAGCTGGTACTTTAGAGAGAATGCACAAACAATAAATTAAAAAATGAGTAAAATTTGTAGTAATAAGATGTTAAGGAAGAAATAAACGAAGGAAGAGATAATGTGTGTGTATGAGTGTGTGTGTTTGTCGGGGGTGAAATTATATATAAGGTGGCATAACACTTTCCATTACACGTTTTCGAGTCTTACAATTTCAACACACTCTAGCTTGACTTCCAACTAATAGCATCTGCATCTCTGCGAAATAAATTATCCCTCCCACATAAACACAAAGCAGCTCCTCTCTCTTGAGTGAGATAAACTATGAGGGACATATTCTATACTGGTCCTAAGAGTTCTCCAGGGGAATTAAGCTCCAATTACCTGTAGTAATAAGTTGCTTAATAAAGAACATGTTTTATTTACTGCTGTCTCCTCTCTGTCTCAGTTCTCTTTTCTACATAAGTTTCCTGAGATCAGCATCCACATAAATTACTTACATTTTTTACCTTGCTTCTAAGTCTGCTTCTGGGGAATGTAAGCTAAAAATATTGTACAGGAAAGAGAATGATTTTCCTCTAGAAAGTACTTGTTTAAAATGTGTATAACTTTTATAAGTTTATTTTTTTTGTTTTCAGCTTTATTGAGATATAACTTACAAATAGGAATTTTACATATTTAACATGTACAACTTGATGTTTTGATATATGTATAAATAATCACAATCAGACCAATTAACATATCTGTAACCTCAAATAGTTACCATTTTCTTTTTTTTTTTTTCATTGTGAGGACATTCACCATATACCATTTTAGCAAATTTCAAGTATATAATACATTATTGTTAACTGTAGTTACCATGGTGTATATTTGATTTTCAGAACTTACTTATCTTGTCTAACTGAAACTTTGTACCCTTTGACCAATATTTCCCCATTTTTCCCTTTTCCCTCCCCAGCCCTGATCCTGGCAAATGCTATTCAAGTCTCTGTGTCTGTGAGTTTTATTTTAGATTTCACATATATGTAAGATGCAGTCTTTTCCTTTCTGTGTCTGGCTTATTTTACTTAGCATACCATCTTCTAGATTTATCCATGTGATGTCAAATATTAGCATATATTTATTTTTAAAAATTAATAACAGTGTATTCCATTCGTGGAAATACTCTATATATTTTATCCACTCATCCACTGATGGGCATTTGTTTCTTTTTCTTGGCTATGGTAAATAATGCTGTAATTAACATGAGATCTGATAAGGGATTACTATCCAAAATATATAAGGAACTCATACAACTTAATAGCAAGAAACAAAAGCTCCATTTTAAAATGTGCCAAGAACTTGAATACATATTTTTCCAAATAAGACATAAATGACCAAGGTGTTCAACATCATTAATCACCAGGGAAATACAAATCAAAACCACTATGAAATGTCACCTCACACCCGTTAGAATAGATGTTAGTTTTTTAAAAAAAACAGAAAAGGTGTGTTAGTAAAGATGTGGAGAAATAGGAATGCTTATACATTGTTGCTAGAAATGTAAATTAGTACAGCCATTACTGAAAATAGCATGAAAGTTTCTCAAAAAATTAAAAATACAATTGCTATATAATCCAGCAACCCACTTCTAGGTATATATTTTAAAAAATGAAATCAGTATGTCAAAGAGATATCTGTACTCTCATGTTCACTGTAGCATTATTTAAAAATGTATGTAACTTTTAATTCTCCATATCTAGTTCCAGAAATTTATTATTTTTGTACATGTCCAAATATTTTACAGTGTTATCAGTAATGTGTAGAGATAACAAAACTCTCATTTTGACACTGAGTATAAAAATTTTTAAAATATTTTTAAATTTTAGAGAATAAATTTATTTTATAAATTCGTTATCATTTACATTTATCGTATTACCATGAGGATTGAAATTTTTTGTTCTTTTAGCCCCTTGTTTGTCTTTTCTTGTTTCCCCAGTCATGTATTTTCCACATTTTTCTATTACAGTGATAAAATTAATTAGTAAAAACTATATGTATACTAAAAGTATTAGGTCTTTGTTATACATGCCACAGATGTTAGAATCACTCTGAATCACCTTTTGTATTTGTGCAACTACTGACTACCTTTTTTGATATCAGATCTATCAATCTCTTACTTTGTTTTGACTTTAGCATTAAATTCAAAATGTTCTCCACTAACTAGGATTATGTAAAGTGACATGTCTGTGAGCGTATATGTGTTTCCAGTAACTTTACTATTTTGTCTTTTATACATTTAAAATATAAAGCAGAGATATGACTTTTTTTTTCCCTGAAGTGGTTGCCAATATATGCAGCATAACTTATTCAATAATGTGTGGCTTGCATTTTGATATCAATTCATTTGAATAATGTTAGAAAGAGTGCTAGTAAGGCCAAACTCAGATTCTGATAATTTATTAGCAGGTAACTTCATACTAATTCTTCAGGAACATAGATTAGAGTCTCCAACAGATGTTCACAAATGTTCGCTATTGAATATGTGGGGGATTGAACATGAGTAGAAGAGAGAATATGGATGAACTTAAATTCATTACCATTATTCTGTCCTACTAGTAATAGAAAAGTAGTCTTATCTGTTCCCTGATAGAGTATTTTTCTGTTATTTGTGACATTTTCTATCTTTACATTAATATAGCAAGGATCATGTTCAACATATTTCTTGTGCAAACTAGAAGACAATATTTATTAAACTATCAACAATTTAATCAATTATAATTTTTATTAGGAAAAGCTGAGTAATGCCAATTGTCCTAAAATTAATTTTCTTGAGCAATGAATAGCTCAGTGTTCTAATTCCAGCTAAACAAGTTTTTGGTTAGTAAAATTCTGCAATATATTAAGTCAGTAAATATTTCAAGTAGATAACAGCTATTCTGACATTGTTGTACTTTGAAATTATTCTCAGCATTTCTCTTATCCAAATTAAAAAAACTTTAATTAGTATGGTTTATTATCTAATTTGCTAAGTTAGGATAATCTGTTTTCTCAGTTACTGAGGCACAAAGTCAGTTGGACACAACAGGAGAAATGGCTTTTTAAACAGTTTAAATATTACAGAATTTTGATTGGTATTTCAATATCATTAACAAATTTAGCTATGTCTCAGACAAAATGATATAATCTTTTGTTTATACTACTTACTAATATTAGATCATTACAGGTACTATCAAAAGGAGCATAGTGAGAGTTTAAAAATCTAATTTTTAAAATTGTTTCTGTAATTTCTAATTAAGAACTAGAAGGTAAAATTTTTACATTTGCATTCTATTTCCCTACATATTACAATATATCTGGACAACAACCAGGATCAATGAGCCTCTTATCTTCGTAAGATAGGTTATTTGGCTTTCAAATTCTAATTAAAAAGAAAAATACATTTGGAAACCCAAATGTGTTCATACACGAAATGATTACAGTTGTCCTCTAATTATTGACAATCTAGTGAATACAAAATCCAAACAATTTTCAATAGTTGAGAGGCGGAGGAGAGGAGACTGGAGATAATTATATATATGTATATCTATCTATCTATCTATCTATCTATCTATCTGTCTGTCTGTCTGTCTGTCTGTCTGTCTGTCTATCTATCTATCTATCTATCTATCTATCTATCTATCTATCTATCTATCATCTCTCTCTTTCTCTAAACTCTAGTCCAGTTTAGAAATACGGCTTTTAACGAAGTTAAATCTCAATTAAGTCATGCCTGCAACTGTTTGCCTGTGGTACAAGGTGAAATTGGTTGCAGACTCTCAGGCTGTGGAGGCTGATTGCTTATTTCACATGTTAGGAGGTCAGACAACAAACAGAGGACAGAAAACAAAAATAGGAAACAGAAGTTCTTCATAATAACTATTAAACAATAATAATAATAATAAACACTGGAGGCTTTCCCAACTACCTTACTGATCTTCTTTTGATTTAAAGGGCTTGTAAGCAAAGAAGGATGTTGTTTAAATGCAATTTGCAAGTTATCTTTCCTACAATGAAAGGTTTCTTTAATCTTTATTTCACAAATATGACTTTTCTACCTTTATTAGTTTTTTAATTAAATGTTTTTAACAATATCAGAACTGTATCTCTTCAAGATTGAAACAGAAAGTAATCAAATACCTGAACAAATCAACAACAATTTCCAAATTAAATCAGTAATTAAAAACCTACTAAGCGAAAAAAAGCCCTGGACCAGATACATTCAGAGAAAAATTCTGGAAGACATATGAAGAAGACCTGGTAGCAATCCTACCGAAACTCTTCAAAAAAATTGAGGAGTAAAGACTCTTCTCTAATGTATTCTAAGAGGCCAGCATCATTCTGATACCAAAACCTGAGGGAGACACACACACACACACAAAAAAAAAAAACCACTTCAGGCTAATACCCCTGTTGAACATAGATGCAAAGATCGTGAGCAAAATACTAGCAAATCAGCCGGGCATGGTGGTCACACCTGTAATCCCAGCACTTTGGGAGGCCGAGATGGGTGGATCCCTTGAGGTCAAGGGTTCAAGACCAGCCTGGCCAACATGGCAAAAAACAACCTCTACAAAAAGTACAAAAATTAGCCAGGTGTAGTTACAGGTTCCTGTAATCCTAGCTACTTGAGAAGCTGAGTCAAGAGAATAGCTTGAACCCAGGAGGTGAAGGTTGCAGTGAGCCGAGATCATGCCACTGCACTCCAGCCTAGGTAATACAGAAAGCCTCTAAACAAAACAAAACAACACAAAACAAAACAAAACTAGCAAATGAAACCCAGCAGCACATCAAAAAGCTTATAATCAAATTAATAAATATGATTCAGCACATAAACAGAACTAAAACAAACAAACAAAAAAACACATGATGATCTCAACAGATGCCGAAAAGGCTTTCAATAAAATTCAACATCGCTTCATGTTAAAACCCTCAACAGACCAGGGATCATAGGGACATACTGTAAAATAGTAAGAGGTATCTACAAAAACTCATAGCCAACATCATACTGAAAGGGCAAAAGATGGAAGCATCCCCCTTGAGAATAGGAAGAAGACAAGAATGCCCACTTTCATCACTCCTATTCAACATAGCGTTGGAATTCCAAGCCAGAGCAATCAGGCAAGAGAAAGAAATAAAAGGCAGTCAAATAGGAAGAGAGAAAGTCAAACTAATTCTCTTCACAGATGAGATGATTCTATACTTAGAAAACCCCTTAGTCTCTGCCCAAAGACTCCTAGAACTGAAAAAAACTTCGGTAAAATTTCAGGATACAAAATCAAAGTGCAAAATCAGTTGCAATTCTGTATAACAAAAATGTCCAGGTAGAGTGGGAAATTAAGACACAATTCCACTCACAGTAGCACCAAAAAGAATAAAATATCTAGGAATACAGCTAACCAAGTAGGTGAAGATCTTCACAATAAGAATTACAAAACACCAAAACACTGCTGAAAGAAATTAGAGATGATACAATCAAATGGAAAACCATCCCATGCTCATGGATAGGAAGAATCAATGTTGTTAAATGGACATATTGTCCAAAGAAATTTACAGATTCAACGGTATTTATAGAAAACTATGAACATCATTCTCTACAGAATTTGAAAAAAAAATCGATTTGAAAATTCATATAGAACCAAAAAGAGCCCACGGGGCCAAAGCAGTCCTAAGTAAAAAGAACAAAGCCAGAAGCATCACATTATCTGACTTGAAATTTTACTACAATTATGCCATAAACAAAACAGCATGCTACTGGTACAAAAGTGGACACATAGACCAATGGAACAGATGAGAGCTCAGAAATAAAGCTGCGTAACTACAACTATCAAATCTTCAACAAAGTTGAAAATAACAAGCATTTGGAAAAGGACAACCTATTTAACAAATGTTGCTGGATAGCCTTACGCAGAAAATTGATACTGCACTTCCTTCCTTTCACCACATACAAAATCAAGAAAGACTTAAGTTTAAAACTTGAAATTATCACATAGAAACCCTAGAGGAAAACCTAGGAAATATCGTTCTGGATACAGGCCTTGGCAAATACATTTTTACAAAGACCAAAAATAAATCAAAAAGTGGGACCTAATTAAACTATACAGCTTCTGCACAGCAAAATAAATTATCAACTCAACAGAGTTAACAGACAACCTACAGAATGGGGAAAAAATACTTGCAATCTATGCATCCGACAAAGGTCTAATATCCAGAATCTATAAGGAATTTATATAAATCAACAAGAAACAACCAACCCCAGTAAAATGGGCAAAGGATATTAACAGAAACTTCTGAAAAGAAGAAACTCACATGGCCAGCAAGCATATGAAAAAATACTCAACATCACTAATCTCTAGAGAAACGCAAATCAAAACCACAATGCAATGCCATCTCCTACCAGTCAGAATGGCTATTATTGAAAAGTGAAAAAAAAAAAACCATAACAGATGTTGAAAAGATGATAGATAAAAGGAAATACTTATACACTGCTGGTGAGGATGTAAATTAGTTTAGCCACCATGGAAAGCAATTTGGAAATTTCTCAAAAACTTAAAACTGTTTGACTCAGCGATCCAGTTACTGGCCATTTATCTAAAAGAATATAAATTTTTCTACTATAGAGACACTTGCACACATATGTTAATCTCAGCATTTTTCAGAATAGCAAAGACATGGACTCAACCCAGGTGCCCACAAACAGTAGACTGTATAAGGAAAACGTGATACACATATTCTGTGGAACACTATGCAGACATAAAAATGAAATTATGCCCTTTGCAATGACATGGATCAATTTGGAGGCCATTACCCTAAGTGAATTAATAAAGGAGCAGGAACTCAAATATTTCATGTTCTCACTTATTCGTGGGTGCTAAATATTGAGTACACGTAGATAGAAAGAGGTATACAATAGACACCAGGACTCACCTGATGGTGAAGTGGGGGAGAAGGGTGAGGTTCAAAAAACTGCCTATTGGCTACTATGCTTATAATTGGGTGATGAAATCATTTGTACACCAAACCCCAATGACATGCAATTTACTCATGTAACAAACTTACACTTGTACCCTCTGAACCTAAAATTAAAGTTTGAATTTAAAATTTTACAACTAACATCATACTCGATGAGAAATTACAGAATTTCCAGCCAGGTGCAGTGGTTCACACCTGTAATCCCAGCAATTTGGGAGGCTGAGGTGGGAGGATCACTTGAAGTCAGAAGTTTGAGACCAACATGGCCAACATGGTGAAGCCTCATCACTACTGAAAACAAACACACACACGCAAAATAGCTGGGTGTGGTGGTGTACACCTGTAATCCCAGTTACTCAGGAGGCTGAGATAGGAAAATCGCTTGAACCCAGGAGGCGGAGCTTGCAGTGAGCTGAGATCGTGCCACTGCACTCCAGCCTGGACGACAGAGTGTGACTCCGTCTCAAAAAAAAAAAAAAAATTACATAATTTCCTGCCAAGATTAGAAGCAAAACAAGGATATTCCCTTTCACCACCCTTTCTCAACATCATACTGGAATTTCTAGCTAATACAACAAGACAAGGAAATAACATCTATACAGACAAAAAAGAACTAAAACTGTCTTTCTTCACATATACCATAATTGTATATGTGGAAATCAGGAAGTATTGCCTAAAAAATTTTTGTAAATTTATGTTTTTTAATTTATGTGTTTTGTATATTTTTCCTCTTAGTCTTTCTTCATAGTTATTTTCTCTAGTAGTATATTCTGATGTCTTGCTTCATATCATTAGAGTATCTATTATAGGTTTTTGCCTTGTGGTTATCCAGAAGCTTGAAGAAAACACTTAATAGTTATAACAAGTTGTTTTCTGTCTGATAACAATGTATCTTTAATTGAAAAAAAAACTCTATACTTTAACTCCACTCTCCTTCCACATTTTGAATATGAAATGTCATAATTTACTACTTTTTATATTGCATATTTCTTAGCAATTTATAACGTTATTTTAATAGTTTTTATTTTAGCTTTTATAGTAAAGATTTAAGTGATTTACATACCAATATTAAAGTATTAGAATATTCCAAATTTTACTAAATACTCACTTTCAACAGTGAGTTGTATACTTACAAATGTTTTCCTCTTACTAGTGTCCTTTTCTTTCAGCTTGAAGAAGTCCCTCCAGCATTTCTTGTGAGACAAGTCAGGTGGTGATAAATTCCCCCAGCTTTTGTTTGCTTGGGAATATCTTGATCCATCCTTCGTTTCTGCAGGACTGTTTTGTGGTCAAAATATTTTTGGTTGCAAAGTTCTTTTTTTTTCTCCTTCGATGATGAAATCATTTGTACACCAAACCCCAATGACATGAAATTTGCTCATGTAACAATTGTTACATGAGCAACATGTTTTCTGAATTGTTCTCTGTATTTATTTGAATTTCTCTGCACTTCCTGAAGTAATTATTTTCAATTCTTTCTCAGACTGTTCATACATGTTTATCTATTTATTGGCAGTTACTGGCACTTTATTTTGTCCATTTGGTGGTGTCATGTTTTTGTTCTCGATCCTTGTGCTCCTGCAGCCATGTGTGTGCATTGAGGAAGTAAGGATTTACTTTAGTCTTTGCAGTCTGGCTTTGTTTGGGAATGTTCTTCAACACTAAGCCTTTCTAGATATTGTGAGAAAATCATCTGGTGTGATCTCCAAAGCCATAATCACTGTAGCTATTGCAAGCCCATGGGGAATCTTAAACCTCAGGTCAACACAGCTAATTTATCTCAGGCTATAATTGCCAGCTAGTTTCTTTAGTTACTTTAGTGTGTTGCCTTCATTGGCAGAAATGTAGAGCAGCAAGCAAAATCTGAGGTCTAGTTTATGTAAGCTATACTACATTTTTTTGCTTTTAACTAACCCAAGGCGGTCCAACCCTGTTGGCACTCCCACTGTTTCCCATAAGATGAGACAGGAGTAAGTCTCTAGTGTGGAATCCCAGAATCATGGGGAAGCTAAATGCCTGCCTTCAATTTACTTATAACACTGTAGAAGGGATAGGTAAAGATGAATTCTCTATGCATGGCCCTGTGCTAGCTTGGGGATGGGGTTTATGGTCAAAGAGAACCATTTGTCTTACCATTTGATCATAGATTTTCTTGGTTCTGTAGTCCAAGGGAGTGTATCAGCCTCAACCCCAAGTTCTGGGATATTCAGGTTAGTATTCTTACCTGTAGACAGTTGCTAGTTGGGTTTCTGTGTAGGTGGGGAGCGAAATCTATACAATTCCTAATGTGCCATTTTGCTGATGTCACTCTGCATTCTTCTTTACATTATATTTGCCTAGAATCCTGTTACACATCTTATTTTTCAGCTGTTATCATGTTTTAAATTTTGTTGATTACAATCTACGTATTTTCTCTTATGCAAATACAATATTATTTTCTTTCAATTAAAATCTTTAATCTGTTTATATTTAATTTTGATAACAAGAAGTTACCATAATTCATTTTATATATATATATATATATATATATAAAATATATCTTTCTAGATCTTACAGCAATATAATTCTATTTACCCTTACCATGTTTTGTGGTATTGTCGTAGATTCTGCTTTTGCATATTTTCTAAATCCCACAATACATCAAAATATTTGTTTAAACAGTAAAATATTTGTCATTTGCACTTTTGTCAGATTTATAGAGGCATAATTTACACACAGTAAAATTCACCATTTTATAGAGTACTCCTTGATGCTCTGACAAACCTATACAATAATGTAATCACCATAACAATCAGAAAGTACTATTATGTCCATGTTCATTCAGTTCCTCCCACCACTCCCATGCCCCTGAAAACAACTGATCTAGTTTTTGTTCCTATAGTATTACCTTTCCAAGAATATCCAATAAATGCGGCTGCTATGGTCTGAATGTGTTCCCTATAATGTATATGTTGAAATTCCCCCAATGCAACTGTAATAGAACATTTTAGGTTTCCATTGACAGTTGATTAGGTCATGAGAGCAGAGCCTTATGATTATGATTAGTGACCTTATAAAAGAGATCCTGGAGAACTACCCTGGCTTTTTCATCATGTGAAGATACAGTAAGAAGGTGCCATCTCTGATGCAGATGAGGTCTCATCAGACATCAAATCTGTCAGTGCCTTGACTTTGAAATCTCAGCCACCAAAACTGTTATAATAAGTTTCTGTTATTTATAAGCCACCTGGCCTGTGGTATCTTGTCATAGAAGCTCAAGTGAACTAAGTTAGCAGCCATACTGTATTAGTCCATTTTCACACTGCTGTAAAGAACTACCCGAGACTGGGTAATTTACAAAGAAAAGAGATTTAGTTGACTCACAGTTCCACATGGCTGGGGAAGTTTCTGGAAATTTACTATCATGGTAGCAGGCAAAGGGGAAGCAAAAAATGCATTACAAGGTGGCAGATCAAAAGCAAGTTAGTTAGGAAGTAACTAACTCATAAGCATCAGAGACTTGCCTTGTCTCAGATGAGATTTTGGACATGGAGTTTTGGGTTAATGCTAAAATGAGTTAAGACTTTGGGGGTCTTTTGGAAAGGCATGATTGTGTTTTGAAATGTGAGCACATGAGATTTGAGAGGGGCCAGGAACAGAATGATATGGTTTGGCTGTGTGCTGCACCCAAAATCTCATCTTGGATTGTAATCCCCGTAATTCTTATATATAAAGGGAGGAACCAGATGGAGGTAATTGAATCATGGGTATGATTTACCTCATACTGTTCTCATGATAGTAAGTGATTTCTCACGAGATCTGATCTTTTTATAAGTGCTTGGTAGTCCCTCCCACATTCATTCTTCTTCTTGCCACCTTGTAAAGAAGGTGCCTTGCTTCCCCTTCACCTTCCACCATGATTGCAAATTTCTTGAGTCCTCCCCAGCCATGTGGAGCTGCGAGTCAATTAAATCTCTTTCCTTTATAAATTACCCAGTCTAGGACAGTTCTTTAGAGCAGTGTGAAAACAGACTAATACACTAACAAATATTTTCAACTCAGGATATTAAGAGTCCTTCTTGTTTTTACTATAAAATGTTTCATAGTTTTGGGTTTTATATTTATCCTATAATCTGTTTTTAGTTAATTTATTAATGGTTCCACATAAAAATTAAGGTATTTAAAAATATGAATATCTAATTATTCCATCATAATTGTTTTATTTAATATTTTTGACACCTTTTAAATTTTTTATTTTATTGGCACATTTCAACTGTTCATATTCATAGGGTAAAACTTCATTATTATAAACACACACATATATAGTATATCAATCTAATCAGGTTACATAGAGTATACCTCATCTTATGCATGTATCATTTCTTTGTGATGAGAATATTCAAAGCCAATTTTCTACTTATGTCAATGTTGACTGTCATTATCCTTTTGTACAATAAAACAACAGAATTATTTCTACTATTTAATTGTTATTTTGTACGTGTTGACAAACTTCTTCCCATTCTCTATCCCTCTCCCCTTTCCTCTCCCCAGTTTGTGGAAATTAATATTCTACTCTCTGCTTCTATGATAGCTACATTTTTTTAGATTACAGATATGAGTGAAACCACATGGTACTTGTATTTCTGTGTCTGGCTTATTTTACTTAACCTGATGTCCTCCACGTCCATACATGTGGTGACAAATGGCAAAATTTTATTATTTTTCAATGGATGAATATAATTCCATTGTGTATATATGCCACATTTTCTTTATCTATTAGTACTTTATTGGAGAAATTGGTTGATTTCACATTTTGGCTATCAGAAATAGTACTGCAATGAATACAGGAGTGCAGGTATCTCTTCAAAATACCAATTTTATTTCTTTTGGGTATACACTCAATAGTGGAATTACTTGATCATACAGAAGTTCCACTTAGATTTTTTGAAAAATATTCATATTTTTTCCTATAGTCACTGTAATAATTTATAATCCTACCAAAAATCTGTAGGCTTTTTTTCCCACATCCTCACCAGCACTTGTTTTCTATTTTCTTTTTAGTAATAGCAATTCTAACTAGCCTCCAAAATGGGAGAAAGTATTTCCAACCTATCAGTCTATCAAAAGATTAATAACCAGAATATATAAGAAACTCAAATTACTCTATAGCAAATAATATTATTATTAATAAAAAATTGACATAAGACCTACAAATGAAGAAGACATACAAATGGCCAGCAATAACAGAAAATAAAAATGCTCAATATCACTAATTATCAGAGAAATGCAAATTAAAACCACAATGATGTACCATCTTATACCACTCAGAATGGCTATTATTAAAAAGTCAAAAGCAAAAGACATTGTTGAGAATGCAGAGAAAAGGGATCACTTGCCTAATGTTGCTGACAATATAAATTACTCTATAAAAAACAGACTTCTCATAAAACTAAATTTAGAACTGCCTTTTTTTCCAGAAGTTCCATTGCTGAGTATGTACTCCCCAAAAAGGAGTTATTTTATCAAAATGACACCTGCATTCTAATGTTTATTGCAACACTATTATCAGTAGCAAAGTCATACACTCAACCTAACTGTCCATTAGTGGATGACTGAATGACATAAATGTGGGGTGTGTGTGTGTGTGTGTGTGTGTGTAGAGACAGAGAGACAGAGAGGGCTAGACAGATATATATATATATACACACACACACACACACACACATATTTATATATATTCCACACATAATGGATTACTACTCAGCCATAACAAGAATACAATCATGGTTTTTGCAACAACATGGATGGAACTATTGGCTATTATCCTAAATAAAATGACTCAGAAACAAGAAGTCAAAAACTTCACATTCTCACTTATATGTGGGAGGTAAACAATGTGTACATGTAGACACACTGAGTAGAATAACAGACATTGGATACTCCAAAAGTGGGATGGTGGAAGGGGATAAAATACTACCTATTTGGTATTTGGTACAACATATATTATTTGGTTGATGGGTACACCAAAAGCCCACACTTCATCACTATGCAACATATCAATGTAGCATAACTGCACTTGTATCTCTAAATCTATAAAAAATACAAATAAAAAATACTGGTTAGCCCAATGCCATAAAGTGTCCCCTTAAGTTTTCTTCTACTAGTTTTATAGTGTCAGTTTTGTGTTTAAGTGTTTAAACCATTTTGAGTAGATTTTTATATATGGTGAGATGCAGGAGTATGCTCACATTCTTCAGCATGAGGCTTTTCCATTTTCCCAGCCCCATTTCTTGAAGAGACTGGTTTTTTCCCAATATATGTCCTTAAGACATTTGTCAAATATCAGTTGGCTGGAGGTGTGAATTAATTTATTCACTGTCTATTCTGTTCCATTTGCCTGTGTGTCAATGTTTTGGTTCAAGATTGCTTTGGGTATTTCAGAGTCTTTTAAGGTTCCTTGGGAATTTAAGGAGTTTTTCTATTTTTGTTAAGAATGTTACTGGTATTTTGATAGATATTCTATTAAATCTGTAGAATGCTTTGGACAGTATGGCCATTTCAATAATATTAATTCTTTCAATCCTTGAGCATAGGAAACCTTGCCATTTGTTTATGTCTTCAATTTCTTTCATCAATATTTTACAGTTTTCAATGTAGAGATCTTTTACCTCCTTGGTTACATTTATTTGGGTGTATCTTGTGTTTTATATCTACTAGTAATTGAATTGTTCAATTGATTTTTTCAGATAGTTTGTCATTAATGTATAGAAATGATACTAATTTTTGTATGTTGGTTTTGCATCCTGCAACTTTACTGAGTTTTTCTATTATTTCAAACAGCTTTTTGGTGCATTCTTTATGATTTTCTATATTATATATAAGATCTGGTTACCTATGAACAGAGACAACGTAACTTAGACTTTTCTAATTAGGATGACTTTCGTTTTTTCTCTTGCCTACTCGTTATGGCTAGAACTTTCAATACTCTGTTGAAAAAGAATGATGAAAGGTGGCATCCTTGTCTTGTTCCTGATATTAGAGAAAAAGTTTTCAGTTGTTCCTAATTCAGTATGTCAGCTTTGGGGCTGTTATATGTGCCCTTTATTATATTGAGGTACATACCTTCTATACCTACTTTGTTCAGAGTTTTTACTATAAAAAGATTTTGAAAATGTTGTCAAATAATTTCTTCATGTCTATTGAATTGATCTCATGGTTTTTACCTTTCTTTTTGTTAATGTGGTGTATAGCATTTACTTATTTTCATATGTTGAATCATCTTTGCATTCCAAAGATGATGCCCACTTAATTATAGTGGATAACATTTTTAATATGCTGTTTAATTCTGCTTGCTAGCATTTAGTTGGGGATGTTTACATGTATGTACATCAAAGATATTGGCCTATTTGTTACACTACTGACTGGATTTGGAATGAGGGTAATGTTGGCCAAATGAATGAGTCTGGAAGTAATTGTTCTTCTTCTGGAATAGTTTCTCTAGAATTGGTATTATATCTTCTCTAAATGTTTGCTAAAATTTAGTAGTTAAGCTATTGTTTAATTAAAGACTTATTATTACTGATTCAATTTTCTCACTCTTCCTCACTCATCATTTTTGATTTCCATTTTTGTCATAGATACAAGTGGTACATGTATAGGTTTGTTACATGAGAATATTGCATGGTGCTTAGATAGGAGTACAGATCTCCTCACAGGTAGTGAACATAGCACTCAATAGGTAGTTTTTCAACTCATTCCCCTCCTTCCCTCTGCTCTCTCCCATACCCTCATAGTGTCTATTGTTCCCATATTTACATCCATGTCTTCTCAATGTTTAGCTTTCATTTATGAGTGAAAGCATGCAATGTTTGTTTTTCTGTTCCTGTATTAATTAGCTAAGGATTATGTTTCCCACTTCACCAGTGTTGCTGAAAAGAACATGATTTTATTATTTTTTATGACTCTGCAGTATTCCATGCTGTATACTACTACTTCTTTTTTTTTTTTTTTTAATCCAATTTACCGTTAATGGGCACCTGGGTGGATTTCATTTCTTTGCTATTCTAAATAGTGCAGCAATAAACATATAAGTAAATGTGTCTTTTTGGTAGAAAAATTTATTTTCCTTAGGGTATATACCCAGTAATTGTCTTGCTGGGTTGGATGGTAGTTCTGCTTTAAGTTCCTTGATAAATCTCCAGACAGCTTTCCATAGTGGCTGAACTAATGTACATTTCCACCAATGGTATATAAGTGTTCCTTTTTCTCTATAGACTCACCAGCATCTGTTGTTGTTTGACTTTTTAATAATAACTATTCTGACTGCTGTGATGTGGTAACTCATTGTGGTTTTGATTCGCATTTCCCTTATGATTAAGGATGCTGAGCATTTTTTCATGTTTGTTGACTATTTGCATGTCTTCTTTTGAGAAGTGCCTGTTCATGTCCTTTGTCCATTCTTAATGGAGTTATTTGTTTTTCCTTGTTGATTTAAGTTACCTATAGATTTTGGATATTAGACTTTTGTTGGATACATAGTTTGCAAATACTTTCTCCCATTCTGTTACTGCCTGTTTACTCTGCTGATAGTTTAATTTGCTGTGCAGAAGCTCTTTAGCTTAGTTCCTATTTCATTATTTTTGTTTGCATTGCAACGAGCAATGAATGGAAAGTCCCAACTACATCAAATTATGGTGTCTGAGCACCATGTCTCGGCATTAATGATGCTCAATAAACAGAAAATTATTATTTATAATTTCAAGCCCTATACAAAGATGACAGGCCTCTATTTTTCCGAGAACTTTTCATTTTTGTATCCTGAAACTTTGCTAAAGTCATTTATCAGTTCTCAGGGCCTTTTGGCACTGACTCGAAGCTTTTCTAAGTATAGAATCATATTATCAGCAAAGAGAGGTAGTTTGATTTCTCTTTTACTTCTATTTGGATGCCCTTCATTTATTTATCTTGCCTGATTGCTTTGGTTAGGATTGCCAGTAGTGTATTTAAAAAGAATGGTGAGAGTGGTCATCCTTGTCTTGTTCTGGTTCTCAAGGGGAACAGTTTGAACTTTAGCCCATTCACAATGATGTTGGCTGTGAATTTGTCATGAATGGTTCTTCGTATTTTGTGGTATGATCCTTGGATGCCTAGTTTGCTGATGACTTTTATAATGAATAAATGGTGGATTTTATCAAAACCTTTTACGTTTTCTGCATCTACTGAGATGATCATATAGTTTTTGCATTTAATTATTTTATGGGGCAAATCACATGTATTTATCTGTTTATGTTGAACCAACCTCACATCCTGGGAATAAAATCTCATTAATTATGAGTTATTAACCTTTTGACTGTCTCTGGATTTGGTTATCTAGTATTTTGTTGAGGAATTTTGCATTTATTTTCAGCAACTATATTGGCCTGAAGTTTTCTGTTTTCATTGTGTCTCTGCCAGATTATTGTATCGGACAGATGCTAGCTTCACAGAATGAATTAGGAAGGAGCCCCTCTTCCTCAATTTTTCAGAATAGTTTCAGTAGAATTGATATCAGTTATACTTTGTACACCTGATATAATGTGGCTTAAATTCATCTGATTCTGTGCTTTGTTTTTTTTTGTTTGTTTGTTTGTTTGTTTTTTGTTTTGTTTTGTTTTTTGGGTCATTTCTTTATTACTGATTCAATTTCAGAAGTTGATATTGGCCTATTCAGGGTTTCAAACTCTTTCTAATTCAATCTTGAGAGATTATATCCTTCCAGAAATTTATCCAGTTACTCTAAATTTTCTAGTTTGTGAGCATAGAGTTGTTCATAGTAGTTTCTGAGGATCTTTTGTATTTTTATGGGATCAGCTGTAATATTTCCTTTGTCATTTCTGATTATGCTTCTATGAATCTTCTCTTTCTTTTCTTTGTAAATCTAGTTAACTTTCTGTCAATCTTATTCTTACAGAAAAGAAATAACTCTTGGTTTTGCTGATCTTTTGTATAATTTTTTGCATCTCAATTTCATTAAGTTATTCTCTAACTTTAGTTATTTCTTTTTCTCTATGTTGGTTTTTTAAAATTTCTATTGTTTAGGTGCAAAGTTAGAGTGTTAATTTGAGACCTTTCTAACTTCTCGATGAAGGCATTTAGGGCAATAAACTTTTCTGTTAAATTAACACTACTTTGGCTGCATCCCAGAGATTTTGTTAAGTTGTTTCCCATTTTCACTAATTTCAATGAATTCTTTAAATTCTGTCTTAATTTTGATGTTCACCAAGGAGTTATGCAGGAGTAAATTATGTACTTTCCAAATAGGTGTACAGTTTTGAGCGATCTCCTTGATATTGCTTTCAGTGTCTCTTGCACAGAGGTCCAAGAATGTGCTTGTTATGATTTCAGATTTTTAAAAAAATTTATTGAGACTTGCTTTATGACTGAGCATGTAGTCAATATTAGAATATATTATGTGTGCAGATGGAAAAATGTATATTATGTGGTTGTTGAATGGAATGTTCTGTAGATGGCTATTAGGTCCTATGTGTTGAGTGTTGACTTTAGAGTTTTTTGGTTAGTTTTCTGCCTTGTTGATCTATCTAGTGCTGTCAGTGGAGTGTTGGAGCCATTTTGTCTGATTGTCTAAGTCTTTTTGTAGGCCTAGAATAACTTGCATTATGAATATGGGTGCTCCAATGTGGAATGCATATATATTTAGAATAGTTAAGGCTTCTTGTTATATTGTGCCCTGTACCATTATGTACCTCCCTTCATTGTCCTTCTTAAGTTTTATTGGTTTAAAGTCTGTTTTATCTAAGATAAGAATAGCAATTCCTTCCCATTTGTGTTTTCCATTTGCATGGTAAATTTTACTCCACCATTTTACCATGATGCTGTAAGTGTTATTGCATGTGAGGTGGATCTCTGGAAGACAACAGGTGTTTGGATCTTATACTTTTGTCCAGCTGGCCACTCTGTGTCTTTTAAGTTGGGTGTTTATCCCATTCACATTCAAGGTTAGTATTGCTATGGGTGATTTTGATCCTGTCCTATTGTTACCTGTTTGTTAGGTATATTTGATTGCATAGTTGCTTTATACTGGCTGTGCTTAAGTGCTTAAGTGTGTTATTGTGGTAGCAGGTGGCATTCTTTCGGTTCCTTAAGGACCTCTTATAATGCTGGTCTAGTTGAAATATATTCCCTCAGCATTCGATTTTCTGAGAAGGATTTTATTTATCCTTAAGTTATGAGGCTTAGTTCTGTGAGATATAAAATTCTTGGTTGCAATTTCTTTTCTTTAAGGATGCTGAAATTAGGCTCTCAATTTCTTCTGACTTTTAAGGTTTCTACTGAGAGTTCTGCTGCTAGCCTGATGGGATTCCCTCTGTAAGTGACCTTCCACATCTCTCTAGCTGCCTATAAGACTTTTTTTTTTGCGTTTATCTCTGTGAATATGATGAGTATGTACCCTGGGGGTAGTCATTTTGTATAGTAGCTGGCTGAGGTTCTCTGTGTTTCTTGTATTTGCATGTCAACACCTCCAACCATCTTAAGAACATTTTCGTAAACTATATCCTCAAATATACTTTGCAAGTGGCTTATTCTCTCTCCTTCTCTCTGAGGAATGCCAATCAGTCATGTATTTGGTCTCTTTATATAATCTCATATTACTTGGAGGTTTTGTTCATTTTTTCTTCATTTTTTAAAAAAATTTTGTCTGACTAAGTTGATTCAAAGAACTGGTGTTTGAGCTCTGAGATTATTTTGTTAGTTTGGTCTATTTTGCTGTAAATACTTCCAATTGTATTGTGAAATTCTTGTAGTGATTCTTTTTTATTTCAAGAAGTTCAGTTTGGGTATTTCTTAAAATGACTATTTCATCTGTCAGTTCTTAAATCAGTTCACTGGACTGCTTGGCTTCCTTCAATTGAGTTTCAAGCTTCTCCTGTATCTCAATCACCTTGCTTGTCATCTAGTTCTGATTTACATGTCTGTCATTTCAGACATTTCAGAGTGGTTAATCACCATTACATGGAAGCTGATGGGCTTTTTTGGGGGTAAGGAAACACTGGCTTTTTGAATTGTCAGAGTTCTTGCACTTATTCTTTTTCATACGGGAAGATTTTCTTTATAACTGTGGTGTAAATTGAGTATATTAAGCTGGGTTCATTTCCGGAAGTTTTCAGAGGGTTAAGGCTCTGTACAAGGATTTGTTGTTAAGTTATTGCCCTTGATTTCACAGAGGGAAAGTATTAGCAGTGATTTCTGCTGTTATAGTTTAGGCTGTAATCCACTAGACAACAGTTGAGAGCAATGGATGGCCAATAGGCCCTTACTCAGCCTTGTAGCTCCTTTGTGTATTCTTTCATTTGCAGCTGTGCTCTATGGTGCTAGGTGGAGAGATAATCCCCTACACCAGTTTCACTCTTGGGCCTTGTGGGAGCCATCTTCAATCACTGGCGCTGTGCTCTCAATTTATTTCTTCATTTTTGGGTAGATGTTTTGGGCCACAGGGCTCCCTCAGGCAAAGGTACAGTAGGGAAATAGGCCACATCCTTACTTACTCTACCAGTCCTGTAGAGGGAGGCATGCCTAGATCCCACACCAGCCCACAAACCTGTGTGACTCCACCTCTCTCAGTTTTCTGAGAGTGTGGGCTCCTCCCTTGCTTAAGAGGGAGACACAGATTTTGGGTTAGCACTCTTAAGCCATGGGCCACAGCCCATGGGAACCAGGACCTGTTCCTCCTTCCCTCCTCTGGACACCTGGGGTGGGGTTCCATGTGTGCTGTGGGATCTGAAGGTCTCTCAGGCTGCTGAAACACACCCAGGTTTAGCAAAACACCCAGGCGGGGCAGTGTGGCTGCACTTTGTACATGCTCCGGTGGAGCAGCCAGGCAGGAGCCCTGGGAGGGAATGGTGGGCAGGCAGGCCCGCAGGGCAGATGTGCCTCAGTCCTGTGGGGAAGCCAGCTCTGCTTTCCTCTTGGTGGTTAGCTGGGGCCAAAGCCTCTCAGAGGGAGGTGAGGAATCCTGGGAAACGGGCACTAACAGCTGGACTCTGCTGGAGTTGTCCCACACATAAAGCCCTCTGGCTGCATGCCTGTTACAACTCCACTTCCATCTAACCTCCAGTGGGATGTACTCACCAGCTCAAATGTCTGTGAGGAGTGCGTGATCCCTTAAAGCTAGGATCACAGAGGTCCATGGTGACAGTCCATAGTCTTCCAGTCTCTTTACTCACCCTTTCCCCAGGAACTCTTCTGGGCCAGGCACCAGCCCTAGCGTTCAGTCATCACATGCAGGGTTCCCAGCTTCCTCCCTCTTCAGCCTCAGCATCTGCATAGTTTATTCATCCATACTTAGCATGTTTTCTCCAGAGATCTGTTCAAATTATGTTGGTTTAGTGGAAACTAGTCTCTATGGGGGTAGCACTTCCCTGCTGCATCTAGTTGGTCATCTTGAGGGTTGCTCATTATTGGTCTGTTCATATTTTCTATTTATTTATTTATTTACTTTAATCTTGATAGGTTGTAAGTGCCCAGAAATTTATCTATTCTTCTATATTCTTGAATGTCTTCGCATATAGTTGTTCGTAGTAGTTTCTTACAATTCTTTGTATTTCTGTGATGTTTGTTGATGTGTTTTCTTTTTCATCTCTGGTTTTCTTTGGAATATTTCTCTTTTCTTCCTAGTCTGGCTAAAGCTTTGTTTATTCTATTTATATTTTCAAAAAAGTAACTTTTAGTTTTGTTGATCTTTCTAATTGCTATTTTAGTTCTTATATTGTTCATTTCTGCCCTGAACTTAGCTGCTTCTTTTTCTAGTTCCTTGAGGTTTATGTTTTGGTTATTTATTAGAAATCTTTCTTCTTTTTGTCTTAATATTTTATTGATATATAACAGTTGTATGTATTTTATGTGATACATGTGATATTTTTGACACATGCCTACCATGTGTATTAATAAAATTGGGGTAATTGAGCTATCCATCACCTCAAACATTTATCTTTCCTTGGAATTGGAAACCTTGAAATTCTTCTCTTTTAGCTATTTTAATACACATAGTAAATTATGTTAAGTGTAATTTCTCTACAGTACTGTCAAATACTAGGACTTATTCCTTCTAACTGACTGTATTTTTGTACCCCTTAACCAACAACTTATCTTCATTCCCTCCTCTTTCCTTCTCTTCCCAGCCTCTGGTAAGCACCATTTTATTCTGTATGTCTGTAAGACACACTTTTTGAGCTCTGATATACCACTTAAAACATGATATTTGCCTTTCTGTGCCTGGTTTATTTCACTCACAATAATGACCTGAAGTCCATTCATGTTGCTGTAAGTGACAGAATTTTATTCTGTTTTATGGTTGAATAAAATTTAATTGTGTAAGTACACCAAATTTTCTTTATTCATTCATCCATTGATGGACACTTAGGTTGATTCCACATCTTGACTATTGTGAACAAAGATTTATAATAAATATGAAAGCTTGGATACCTCCTTGATATGCTGATTTTTTTTTTCTTTTGGATACACACCTAGCAGTGAGATTACTGGTTCATATGGTTGTTCTATTTTTGTTTTTTTGAGGATCGTTTATATCATTCTCCATAATGGCTGTACTAATTTATATTCCCTCCAACAATGTATGCACATTCTTATTTATCCACATCCTTGCACACATTTTATTTATTTTTTATCTTTTTGATAGGAGTCATTCTAACTTGGGTGAGATGATATTTCATTGTGGTTTTGATTTGCATTTTGCTGATGATTAGTGATGTTGAACATTTTTTTTCATACACCTGTTGGCTGTTTATATATTGTCTTTTAGGAAATATCTATTAAATGATTTTGCCTATTTATTAATGGGATTATTTGTTCTTGTTATTGAGTTATTTGAGTTTCATATATATTCTGGGTATTAATCCCTTGTGAGATAGATTGTTTGCAAATATTTTCTCCTATTCTGTAGGTTGTCTCTTTATTGATTTTTTTTTGTTGCTGGATTTTTTCAATCGATGTAGTCCTATTTGTCTAGTTTTGCTTTTATTGTCTGTGACTTTGAATTCTTATCCAAAAAAAAATCTTTGCTCAGACCAATGTCCTGTAACATTTTCCCCAAGGTTTCCTTTAGTGGATTTAAAGTTTTAGGTCTTACATTTAAGTATGTAATGCTTTTTTTAAAAAAAATACATATATATATATATATATATGGGATGTAGTTTCATTTTTCTGCATATGAACAGCTAGTTATCTCAGCACCATTTATTAAAGAGATTGTTCTTTCCTCAATGGAAGTTCTTGGCACTTTTGTAGAAAGTGAGGTGGCTGTGAGTGAATTTAATTCTGTTCCATTGGTGAATCTGTTTTTTTCTATACCAGGGACATGCTGTTTGGGGTTCTATAGCCTAGTAGTATAATTTGAAATCAGGAGATGTGATGCCTCCAGCTTTGATGCTGCTGCTTAAGATTGCTGTTTTTATGTGGGATAATTTCTGGTTCTATAGTAAATTGACTATCTTTCTATTTTCTTGTATCCTCTTAGTTTTTTCACCAGTAATTTATAGTTTTCCTTATAGAAATTTTTAGCTTATGTGGTTAAATGTATTCTTAAGTATTTTTTGGTAACTATTCTAAATAGGATTGTTTTACTGATTTCTTTTTCAGATTTATTGCTACTAGTATATAGGAATGCTACTAATTTTGTAAATTGATTTTGTATCCTGCAACTTTAATGAATTTGTTCGTTATTTGTAAGAGTTTTGTTGGGTCTTCAGGTTTTTCTAAAATTAAGATTATGTTGTCTCCAAACAAAAATGATTTGCTTCTTCCTTTTTAATTTGGGTGCCCTTTATTACTTTATCTTGCCTAATTACTCTGGCTAGGACTTTAGTACTGTGTTGAATAGAAGTGAAGAAGGCGGCATTCCTGTCTTGTTCCAGATCCTAATAGAAAGTCTTTTCATTATTCTCCATTCAGTGTGATATTAGCTGTGCATTTTCATATATGGTTTTTGTAGTGTTTAGGTATTTTCCCTATGTGCCTAACTTGTTCAGAGTTTTTATCATGAAGGAATGTTGAATTTTCTCAAATACTTTTTCCACATCTATTGAAATTGTTATATAATTTTTGTCCTTGATTTTGTTAATGTGATGTAACCAGTTTATTAATTTGCATATATTGGACAATCATTGAATCCCTGGGATAAATTCCACACGATCATGGGGAATAACTTTTAATGAGCTGTTGCATTTGCTTTGCTAGTATTATTTTGAATATTTTTATATTTATGTTTATTAAGGATATTGACCTGTACCTTTTTTGTTGTTGTTGTCTTACCTTTCTCTGGTTTTTGTTTCAGATTAATACTGGCCTTGTTCAATGAGTTTGGAAGTATTTCCTAGTATTCAATTTTTTAAAATAGTTTGAGTGTATGTGGAATTAGTTTTTCTTTACAAGTGTAATAGAATTCAGCAGTGAAACCCCTGTGTCCCGTGCTTTCTTTTTATGAAAAATGATTATTACTGTTTCAATCTCATTACTCTTCGTTTGTTTGCTTAGGTTTTCTATTTTTTTCATGCTTCTATCTTAGTAGGTTACCTGAGTCCAGAAATTTATCAGTTTCTTCCAGCTTTTTCATGTTATGATGTAAACTTGTTCATAGTAGTCTCTAATAATCCTTTTATTTTCTGTGGTATTGAAAAGTGAAGCCAACTGGACTTCCCGGGTTGAGTGGGGACTTGGAGAACTTTTCTGCCTAGCTGAAGGACTGCAAACACACCAATCAGTGCTCTGTGTCTAGCTAAAGGATTGTAAATGCACCAATCAGCACTCTGTAAAAAAAGCACCTATTAGCATTCTGTGCCTAGCTAAAGGATTGTAAACGCACCAATCAACACTCTGTTTTCAGCTAAAGGATAATAAATGCACCAATCAGCACTCTGTAAAATGGACCAATCAGCACTCTATAAAATTGGCCAATCAACAGGATGTGGGTGGGGCCAAATAAGGGTCTAAAAACTGGCCACCCAAGCCAGCAGTGACAATCCACTGGGGTCCCCTTCCATGCTGTGGAAGCTTTGTTCTTTTGCTCTTCACAATAAATCTTGCTGCTGCTCACTCTTTGGGTCTGCACTACTTTTATGAGCTGTAACACTCACTGCGAGGGTCTGCCACTTCATTCCTGAAGTCAGCGAGACCACGATCCCACCAGGAGGAACAAACAACTCTGGACACGCCACCTTTAAAAGCTGTAACACTCACTGTGAAGGTCTGCGGCATCAGTCCTGAAGTCAGCGAGACCACGAACAAACCAGAAGAAAGAAACCCTGGACACACCTTAACATCTGAAGGAACGAACTCCGGATACACCATCTTTAAGAACTGTAATACTCACTGTGAGGGTTCATGGCTTCATTCTTGAAGTCAGTGAGACCAAGAACCCACTAGAAGGAACCAATTCTGGACACACTATCAATTGTAATGTTTCCTTTTTATTATCTGATTTTATTTACTTGTGTTTTAACTCTTTTTTCTCAGCCTAACTGAAGTTTTGTAAGATTTAGCTTATCTGAAATAAACTCTTCATTTTGTTGATATTTTGCATTTTGATTTTATCTCAATTTCATTTGTTTTTACTCTGATCTTTATTTTTTATTTATATTTTGGTTTCCTCTTGCTTTGCAAGTTCTTAAGGTGCATCATTAGGTGGTTTATTACAAATCCTTTTATATTTTTGATATAAGTATTTATTGCTGTGATCTTCCCTCTTAGAACTGCTTTTGCTATATCACATAGGTTTTGTTATGTTGTACTTCTTCTTTCATTTGTTCAATTATTTTTAAAATTTTCATTCTAATTTCTTTATTTACCCATTGGTCATTTGAGACCATGTTATTCAATTTTTATGTATTTGTACAGTTTATAAAATTCCTCTTATTATTGATTTCTAGTTTTATTCCTTCTTACTGAGAAAAGTTATGTGACATAATTTTGACTGTTTTTAAATTGCCAATAGATATTTTTTGCCCTTACACATTATCTATTCTTGAGAATGTTACATGTGTGTTACATGTAGTGATGAGAAGACTGTGTATTCTGCAGCAATTTAATAAAATGTTCTGTAAATGTCTATTAAGACTATTTGTTTGAAAATATCGTTTAACTCTGATGTTTCTTTGTTGATTTTCTGCGTTAATGATCCATCCAGTTTCCAACTGTTACTGTATTGCAGTCTGTCTATCCCTTTAGATCTATTCATCTTTGCTTTATATATTTGGCTGCTCCAGTGTTGGATACATATATATTTACAATTGTTATGTCTTCTTGTTTAATTATCCCTTTATCGTTGTAAATAAACTTTTTGTGGGGTTTTTTTTTTTGACAGTTTTTGAATTAACATCTATTCTATCTAACATTAGTATTGCTTCTCCTGATCATTTTTAGTTTTTGTTCGTTTGCATGTAGTATCTTTCTCCATTCCTTCACTTTCACTCTGTTTGTCTTTAATAGTGAGGTACATCTCTTGTAGGCAAAATATGGTTGGAGTTTTTGATTCATTCAGCCATTTTGTATCCTTTAATTGTAGAGTTTAATTTATTTACATTTAAGTTTATTATCGATAGGTAGGATCTTACTCCTGTCATTTGTTTTCTGGTTGTTTGGTAAATCTTTGTTCCCTTCTTGGTCTCTTGTTTATCTGTGGTTTGTAGTTATCTAATGCTAAGTTTTTTTGCCCTTCCTCTTTCTCCTCTATGTATTTTTGTGGTTACAGTGCTGCTAACATAGAGTCTACTTATTAGACTATTTTAAGCTGATAGCAACTTAACTTTGGTCACATAAAAATACTTTTGGCCTTTTGCCCTCGCTCCCACAATTTCTATTCTGATTGTTTTAATTTATATCATTATTGTTTGTATATTTCTTCATCATTACTTTTAGCTTTTAATGTTTTTGACATTTTTTACTTTGAATCTTCATACTACATGATTGAAGGATTTACATAGCAACATTACATCACTAGGGTATCCTGATTATTGTATGGATTTACCTATACTGATAAATTTTGTACTTTCATGTACCTTTACATCGATTATTTTTCTTTTGTTTCCCACTGTAGTACTCCTTTAAGCATTTCTTCTAAGTTTACCCCACTGGTGGTGAATGTCCACAGTTTTTGCTTGTCTGGGAAGGTCTTTATTTCTCCTTTATTTCTAAATGATAGCTTTGCTCAATGTATTCTTGGATGACTTTTATTTTTAGTTCTTTTGATATGTCATCCCACTGTTTCCTGGCCCATAAGGTTTTTGCTGAGATATCTACTATTGTCAAATAGAAACTATTTTTTTTTTGTGACTTGACATTTATCTCTTGCAGCTATTAGCATTCTTCTTAAGTCTGAATTTTCTCAGTTTGATTATAATGTGTCCCAGAGAAAATATTTATCATTTACATCTCATTGGAAGCCTTTAAGTTTGCTGAGTCTTTATGTCCCTATGTCTCCTAAGACGTTGGAACTTTTCAGCTACTATTTTATTGTATAAATTTTCTATGCCTTCTGCTATTTCTTCTTTCTCAGGCACCCTATATAATACAAACATTTGTCCACTTAATTGTGTCCCATAAGTCTTCTTGGCTTTTATATTCTTCCTTCCAATGGATCTAGTCTGTTGTTGAAGCTCTCAATTGTATTTTTCATTTTTTTGGTCATTGAATTCTTTAGCTCCTAGTTTTTTGTTTGGTTCTTTTTATGATCCATCTCTTTGTTGAATTTCTAATTTAGATTATGAATTGTTTTTTCTAATTTCACTGTATTGTTTATATTCTCTTATATCTTGCTGAGTTTTCCCAAGATTTTTATTTTGAATTATTTTTCAGGCATTTTACAAACATCATTTTCTTTGGAATCTGTTACTAGGGACTTATATTGTTTCTTTGCATAAGTTACATTTACTTGCTTTTTAAATATTTTTTTGTATCCCTGTGTTGATATCTATTTATATAGGAAAACAGTGGGGTTTTTTTTTTGGTTATTTTTTTTTCCAATTTTATGGAGTAACTTTTGTAGCAAGAGACTTTTTCCTGTAGAATGGTCCTAGGGTGTTGGTTGGGAATGTTATGTCAGTTTTAGTTCTGAGTAAACTCAGCAGCGTGGTTCCATACAAATTCTTCGCTGTAATTCTTCCCTGAGGTGGCTACAATTTTCTCAATGTCCTAGACTACAGTAGTTTGTTACCATGGTTATGTAGTTTTGTTGTTAGTGGGGCACTGGACTGGTTGTCTGTCAGTCATGTGTGACTGTGGCATGCAAGCGAGTTGTGTGTAGGTCTCTCCTGAATAGTAAGGCCACTGTTGAACTGGCTGTTGAGCTGGGGGCATGTATACATGAATTGGGTAGCTAAGAAAGATTTCTATCTTATTCGGTAAGATGACTTCCAGATCTTCTTTAAAGCTGGGGCTCGGAATGTTCAGGCACAGAGGCTATGTGGGACACTCTGGTGGTCTGGGGTTGTCTCTGGTTGGATGTAAAGACAGGAGTAGATGCACACTGACTCAGTGGATGCAAGAGGCATTTCTGTTGTTCAGGTTTGCCTGTTTCTCTGGATGATCAGGTTCCTTGTGAGTTTGGGCATTGACAGTCCAGTCATTCATTCGGGCCTAGGCTTTAGGCAGTTGGAGTATTGGTGCTGTAGTCACCTATGTAAATGTAGTGAAACGAAAGTGGTGCCTTAGATAGAGTGGTTTGGTGGCTACCACCCACTCCTGCATCCCCCTCCCCGCCACGGTAGAATGCACTCTAGATATGGGTTCAGTTTCAAGATGATGTCGTGTCATAGTCACTTAGGTTTTAAGTGTGGGGGTATTAAGAAGGTTCCCGGTTTTAAGGAATACAGCTGCATGGAGTCCCAGCAACTGTTCACACTGGACTTGGGGACTGTGAGGATTGAAGGACCTTCCTGTAGAAGTGACTACTGGCATCTGTGTTAGTGATAAAGAATGCTGAGGGTCTCTAGCTTACCTTTTTTTCTATAAAAAAAGAGGTCCCTACAGCTCTAATATGATCCTGTTGGGGAAGACAATGCGGCAAAGGCAGGATGACGCTCCCATGCCTATGAAGTTATCCTGAGCTTATGTGCTCCACAAGCATTTTGCTGTTCTCCTGGTGTTCTCTGGCACAATTCTTCTGTCACTGCAGTCAAAATGTACATTGATTTACTTACTTTTTGTGAGGGTGGGGGGACTAGAAACAGAAAACTCTAGTCAGCCATCTTTGTTGATATCATTCCCAACACAAACTATTTGAAAGACTAGTCATTTCCCTTTCAAGAACCTTGCTAACTTTGTTATAAATTAATTCACGGTGTATGGAAGAGGTCTACTTCTAGATGTTGTATGTTTATCAATTATCTATATGTCTAAACTTATGCTAATGTTATACTTCCTTTATTGTCTTACTTTTATATCTTGAAATTATATAGCTTGAGCTACTTTTCACATCTTATTCAAATGGTCTTGACTGTTTAAGATAATTTGTTTTTTACATATAAATTTTTAGAACAATTTTGTCAATTTCTTAAAAAAATATCTCATAATGTTTTTATTGGAGTAGACTTAAATCTATAGATCAATTTAGGGAAGATGCATTTGCTAACAGTATTGAGTCTTCTATTACACGAAGAGAGCATATTTCTCCATTTATTTAGTTTTCTTTTAGTTTCTCTCATCAATGTTTAATAGTTTCCATCACACAAATATTGAACTTGTATTGAGAGATTTTTTCCTATGTATTCCATGGCATTTCAATAATATTGTGTATTGCAATTTAAAAAGTTTTCATTTCCAATTATTCTTTTCTACTTTATAAAAATACAATTAATATTCATATATTGATCTTGTATTTTTGACTTTGCTAAACTTACTTCTTTGATCTAGTAGGAATCAAAGAATTAGTGAAAAGAAGGGAAACAGTCTTATATTTACCCATGTACTTATCATTTCAAGTAATCTTTATTCATACATGTAGATCTTAATTTCAAACAGTTACCTTTGTCTCTTATGCCAGAAGAAGTAGCTTAGAGATTTATTTTAGTGTAGGTGTACTGGGGGTACATTTTATAAAGATTTCTTTTTCTAAAAATATCTATAAACTGTCTTCCTACTTGAAAGGCATTTTCTTTAGATATAGAATTCTAAGTTGACACTTATTTTTTAGCATTTGAAATATGGCATTACATTGACTTTTGGCTTTCATTATTTCCACTAAAATTATTAAGAATTATTTATGTAAGAATTACTAAGTCATATTAATTTATATTATTACTTCTTTTTATATACATGATCCCCACTGATATGGTTTGGCTATGTCCCCGCCCAATTCTCACCTTGAATTTTATTGCTTCTTTCAATATAAATGATATGGTTTGGCTGTGTCCCCACCCAAATCTCATCTTGAATTGTAATCCCCATAGCCCTGATGTGTCGTGGGAGGGACCTGGTGGGAGATAATTGAATCATGGGGGCAGTTTCCCTCATGCTATTCCTGTGATAGTGAGTGAGTTCCCATGAGAGCTGATGGTTTTATAAAGGGCTTTTTCTCCTTTGCTCAGCACTTCTCTCTTCTGCCTCCACAGGAAGAAGAATGTGTTTCGTGCCCCTTCTTCCATGATTGTAAGTTTCCTGAGGCCTCCCCAGCCATGTGGAGCAGTGAGTCGATTACCCAGTCTCAGGTATTTCTTCATAGCACTGTGAAAACATATTAATATGGTAAATTGGTACCACAGAGAGTGGGGTGCTTCTACAAAGATACCCAAAAATGTAGAAACAACTTTGGAAATTGGTAACAGGCAGAGGTTGGAACAGTTTGGAGGGCTCAGAAGAAGACAGAAAAATGTGAGAAAGTTTGGAACCTCCTAGAGAGGTCTTCAGGAGAAGACAGAAAGATGTGAGAAAGTTTGAAACTTCCTAGAGTCTTGTTGAATGGCTTTGACCAAAATGCTGATAGTGATATGAACAATGAAGTCCAGGCTGAGGTGGTCTCAGATGGAGATGAGGAACTTGTTGGGAACTGGAGTAAAGGTCACTCTTGCTATGCAAAGAGACTGGTGGCATTTTGCCACTGCCCCAGAGATCTGTGGAACTTTGCACTTGAGAGAGATGATTTAGGGTATCTGTTGGAAGAAATTTCTAAGTGGCAAAGCATTCAAGAGGAAGCAGAGCATCAAAGTTTGGAAAATTTGCAGCCTGACCATGCCATAGAAAAGAAAAGCTCATTTTCGGGGGAGAAATTCAGGCCTGATGCAGAATTTCGCTTAAGTAACCAGAAGTCTAAGGTCAATCACCAAGACAATGGGGAAAATGTCTCCATGGCATGTCAGAGACCTTCATGGCTGCCCCTCCCATCACAGGCCCAGAGACCTAGAAAGGCAACCTGGTTTCCTGGGGTGGGTCAAGGGCCCCCCTGCTGTGTGCAGCCTAGGGACTTGGTGCCCTGCCTCCCAGCCATTTCAGCCATGGCTGAAAGTGGTCAAGGTACATCTCAGGTCATTGCTTCAGAGGGTATAAACCCCACGCCCTGGAAGCTTCTACTTGATGACGGGCCTGTGGGTGTGAAGAAGACAAGAATTGAGGTTTGTGAACCTCTGCCTGGATTTCAGAGGATGTATGGAAATACCTGGATGTTCAGGCAAATGTCTGCCGCAGGGGTGGGGCCTGCTTGGAGAACCTCTGCTAGGGCAGTGTGGAAGGGAAACGTGGGGTTGAAGTCCCCACATAGAGTCCCCACTGGGGCACTGCCTAGTGGAGCTGTGAGAAGAAGGCCGCCATTCTCCAGATTCCAGAATGATTGATCCACCAACAGCTTCCACCGTGTGCCTGGAAAAGACACAGACACTCAACGCCATATGTAAAAGCAGCTGGGAGGGGACTGTACCCTGCAAAGCGACAAGGGCAGAGCTGCCCAAGGCTATGGGAGCCCGCCTACGGCATCAGCATGACCTGGTTGTGAGACATGGAGTCAAGGAAGATCATGTTGGAACTTTAAGGTTTAATGATTACCCTATTGTATTTTGGACTTGCATGGGGCCTGTAGCCCCTTTGTTTTGGCCAATTTCTCCCATTTGGAACAGGTGTATTTACCCAATGCCTGTGACCCCATTGTATCTGGGAAGTAGCTAGCTTGCATTCAGTTTTACAGGCTCATAGGCAGAAAGGACTCACCTTTGGACATGAACTTTTGGGTTAATGCTGGAATGAGCAAAGACTTTGGGGAACTGTTGGAAAGGCATGATTGTGTTTTGAATTGTGAGGACATGAGATTTGGGAAGAGTCAGGGGTGGAATGATATGGTTTGACTGTGTCCCCACCCAAATCTCATCTTGATTTGTAGTTCCTATGATCCTCACATTGTGGGAGAGACTTAGCAGGAGGTAATTAAATCAGGGAGACAGTTTTCCCCATGCTATTCTCATGATAGTGAGTTCTCACAAAATCAGATGGCTTAAAAGAGTGGCATTTCCTCTTCTCTCTCTGCCTCTCACCTGCCACCATGTAATACGTGCCTTGCTTCCCCTTCACCTTCTGCCACGATTGTAAGTTTCCTGAGGCCTTCCCAACCATATGGAACTGTGAATCAATTAAATCTCTTTTATTTATAAATTATTCAGTCTGAAGTATTTCTTCATAGCAGCAAGATAACAGACTAATACAACTAATACACCCACCATTCCATTAGTAGATTTGAAGATTTCCTCTTTATATTTGATTTTTCAGAAGTTTCATTAGTACATGTCAAGTTTCACTTTTGGTTCTGCATAGGTGATCTTTTCAGTTTTGAATATATTTTTAAATGTTTTGCAAATATTTTCTCAAATGTGTTCTTCCCCATTGTTCTCTTTTCTGTTTCTGGGATTCCAGTAACACACATTTTAGATCACTTGATGACTGGAATCTAGATAACCTTGTTCCACAGGTTATCTAGCTTCAGTTATACTTTCTAAGTCTATTTTTAACTGTCCTTCAGTTACATTAATTTCTATTAGTCACTCTTCATGTTCACTGATTATTTATTATATGGCGTCAAATCTTCCTTTAAGTTTATCTAATATATATATTTTTTATTTCGGATGTTGCATCTTTTATTTCTAAGGTTTTCATTTTAAGGTTTCTTTTCTTTCCTCAAATTCCTCATGTCTACTCAGTTATATTCACATTGTCCTAGAAATCCCTAAACATAAGTATACTACCTGTTTTTTATTTTTTTATTTTTTTATTTTTTTTTGAGACGGAGTCTCCCTCTGTCACCCAGGCTGGAGTGCAGTGGCCAGATCTCGGCTCACTGCAAGCTCCGCCTCCCGGGTTCACAGCATTCTCCTGCCTCAGCCGCCTGAGTAGCTGGGACTACAGGCACCCGCCACCGCGCACGGCTAATTTTTTTGTATTTTTAGTAGAGACGGGGTTTCACCGTGTTAGCCAGGATGGTCTCGATCTCCTGACCTTGTGATCCGCCTGCCTCAGCCTCCCAAAGTGCTGGGATTACATATACTACCTGTTTTAAAGTCTTTGTGTGGTAACTCCAATATCTGGCTTACATTCAGGTCTGCTTCTATTGTTGATTAATATTAATTATAAGGCACATATTCATGCAGATGAAAATTTTTGGTAAATTATATAATGGACATTATAGATGAATGACTGTAGAGATTTCCAAAAAAAAAAAAAAAAAAAAAAGAAAAGAAAAGAAAAAAAAAACTACTACCATTTTCCACTAATATGTAGTTTTATAAATCAAATTCATGCATTTTCTATCTAATTCTCCCTCCACTCTAAGGTGAAGGATCTTGTGGGTCACTCATTCCATTTTATAAAAACAGCTTACACTTCATGGTTTTACATAATAAGTTCCTATGCAAGATGTTTTCAAAATATTCAACTTCTGAAAAAAAGGCTGAAAGTCAACAATTTAGTCTATTGTGTTCCTTTGTAAATGCAGAAACAGGTTCAGGATAATAAAGTTATTGTATATATTTATATGATAGAGAAGTCCTGGAACCTAAGTCTTGTGACTTTCTTACCTTGTAACATATTTATTTTAGTAAAAAATATTGCCTTCCATTAAGTAACATATACTCGTGTGAGATATGAGGAAGTGCTTCTTTATGCTTTATCTAGAGGAGGCAGGTCAGTGAAAATCCAAACACTACCATTTCAGCATCCTAGTGTTCAAGTGTTCATTTATAACTGGCAAAAGTTGCTAACAATTAACTACTCCTTCTCCCTTTCTGCCTTCTGAATCATTGCTTTTAAAAATAAGCATCTAAAATGCAGTTACACTGCATTTGAATTACAGCAGCTGTTGGATCATCCACACTGTCTTCTATGAGTATTTGGGAGTCAGTGCCAATTGCAAAGCCATCAGAGTGAACAGGCAACCTACAGAATGGGAGAAAATTTTTGCAATCTACTCCTCTGACAAAGGGCTAATATCCAGAACCTACAAAGAACTCAAACAAATTTACAAGAAAAAAACAAACAACCCCATCAAAAAGTGAGCAAAGGATATGAACAGACATTTCTCAAAAGAAGACATTCATACAGCCAACAGACACATGCAAAAATGCTCATCATCACTGGCCATCAGAGAAATGCAAATCAAAACCACAATGAGATACCATCTCACACCAGTTAGAATGGCGATCATTAAAAAGTCAGGAAACAACAGGTGCTGGAGAGGATGTGGAGAAATAGGAACACTTTTACACTGTTGATGGGATTGTAAACTAGTTCAACCATTATGGAAAACAGTATGGCGATTCCTCAAGGATCTAGAACTAGATGTACCATATGACCCAGACATCCCATTACTGGGTATATACCCAAAGGATTATAAGTCATGCTGCTATAAAGACACATGCACACGTATGTTTATTGCAGCACTATTCACAATAGCAAAGACTTGGAATCAACCCAAATGTCCATCAATGACAGACTGGATTAAGAAAATGTGGCACATATATACCATGGAATACTATGCAGCCATAAAAAAGGATGAGTTTGTGTCCTTTGTAGGGACATGGATGCAGTTGGAAACCATCATTCTTAGCAAACTATCGCAAGAACAGAAAACCAAACACCGCATGTTCTCACTCATAGGTGGGAACTGAACAATGAGATCACTTGGACTCGGGAAGGGGGACATCACACACCGGGGCCTATCATGGGGAGGGGGGAGGGGGGAGGGATTGCATTGAGAGTTATATCTGATGTAAATGACGAGTTGTTGGGTGCTGACGAGTTGATGGGTGCAGCACAGCAACATGGCACAAGTATACATATGTAACAAACCTGCACGTTATGCACATGTACCCTAGAACTTAAAGTATAATAATAATAAAAAATAAATAAATAAAAAAAATTAAAAAAAATAAAAATAAATGTTTTATTACAGTATTAAATCTTTATCTTTCATAATTATCTCCAGTATCTAGATAATATTAAAATTTATTGTATGTCAAATAGTATGTATGAAAAGGAGAATAAACAGTTAACTCGTTAAAAAAAAAAGCATATTTTATAAAACAATAACAAACGTTTCCAGGCTCAATTATATACATTTACCTTTCAGAGATAGGTGGGTAAAGAAGAACTCTTTAGTACAAGTAAAGAGCAGTTATTTATGTAAAAATTAAAAAGCAGTTGCTTTAATTTAGTAGTTAAGTAGTTGCTTCAACTTAGTGGTTGAAAACTGTTTAGATATCTATCAAACTCCTTAAATAATGTGTTTAAAATATTTTGACTTTCGATGCTAACTTTACAAAGGTACATTTCCTGCCTATCTGCCTTTCTTTCTCTCTTCTCTTTTTATATGTATATCCACAGTTTCCCAGTAGGTTAAAGCACAGATGGCTGCCTTATTGTAACAGAAGAAAAATGCTACATTATTGTATAACAGGATTAAAAATTATTTCAGCAGCAGTGGCATATGTTACCAGTTAATCCCTGTAGTGGATGCTTCCCTGCTGTTTAAAATCATGAACATATTTTACAGGCTTCCTGCAGAGCAGTATGAAATGTCATATTTGTTGACATAGTTTTAAATATAGTTTGACAAAAATTAGTCATGAAGACAATTCTTCCACACTATCTGTTTGTGGGCTTAAGTAAAAGTAGATTGCAATATCATTGCTGGTTAAAAAGGAGCTTGTAATTCCTTTGTATTCAGAAAGACTCACGTGAAAATAACAGGGTGCTTCAAAGATGATCAATAATTTTAGCATCTTCTCTACATGATATTACATGACTGACACCTAGACTACAGTAGCCAGCTGTGTATTGAAAGAATTTTCAGAATGCAAGACAGAATTATCTAAACCTTACTCTTCTTAACTAATGCCGCAAAAAGTGTCTTTATCATCTTCCCAGCAGTAACAATGTAAAATATTGACTGAGGCCGTTCTACAATCAAGTCAAGTAATTAACATTGCACTGAGTAGCATTATCTTTCAAAAATTTCTATTCTACTGTTAAATGTTCCTAATGATTACTAGCTTACAAGTGAGATTTTTTTCAACTCAGTAAGATACTACACATGAATAAAACTCAGGGAAAAGTTGTAAAAGCTGAAAGCATGCTTTTAATCAACTGTGCTTCAATAGTCTGGCTCTTTATTTTTTATTGTTTCACTAACTTCCTATTAAATATTTTTAGTTCACATGTTCTTTACCTGAGGTAACCCCTATTCCTTTATTATTGATTATCTTTTTATTACTTTTAATTTTTGGAGGTATATAGTAGCTGTATATATTTATGGCACACATGAGATGTTTTAATATAGGCACGCAATATGTAATAATCACATCCTGGAAAATGGGGTATATATCTGCTCAAGCATTTATCCTTTGTGTAACAATCAAATTAGACTTTTAAAGTTATTTTGAAATGTATAATTAAATTATGTTGACTATAGTGATTCTGTTTTGCTATCAAGTACTATGTATTCATAATACATAGTATAATACATAGGGGGTATCCGTTCCCTCAACTACTTCAATTTTTGAGTTAAAAACAATCCAATTATACACTTTACGTTATTTTGAAATGTATAATTAAGTTATTATTGACAGTAGTCACACTATTGTGCTGTCAACTAGTAGGTCTCATTCATTCTTCTATTTTTGTACCCATTAACTTCCCCTCCTTCCTCCACCAACACCCCTACACTTCCCAGCATCAGGTGACTATTCCTCTACTCTCCAGATGTTCAATTTTTTTACTTTTAGATCCCACAAGTAAGTAATCATCAGTGATAACTTGATTGTGTGTTTTTAAATAACTTAAAGAGTATAATAGAATTGTTTGTAACTCAAAGGATAAATGCTTGAGAGAATGGATAACTCATTCTCCATGATGTGCTTATTTCATATCGTATGAAAAAATGAACATGCAATGTTTGTCTCTCTGTGTCTGGCTTATTCCACTTAATGATCTCCACTTACATCCATGTTGTTTCAAATAACAGGATATCATTCTTTTGTATGGATAAATAGTACTCCACTGTGTGTATGTGCCACATTTTCTTTATCCATTACTATGCTGATGGACACAAATTGCTTCCAAATCTTGACTATTGTGAACAGATCTGCAACAAACTTGAGAGTGCAGATATGGCTTTGATATACTGATTTCATTTCTTATGGGTATACACCCAACAACGGGCTTGCTGGATCATACGTAGCTCTATTTTTAGTTTCTTGAGGAACCTCCAAACTATTCTCCATAGTAGATATTCTAATTCATATTCCCATCAACAGTATACCAGGGAGTTTTGTGAGCTTCTTGCATATTCTGGTTATTAATCCCTTGTCAGGTGGATAGTTTTCAAATATTTTCTTCCATTTTGTAGGCTTTCTCTTAATTTTGTTGATTATATCTTTTGCTGTGTAGAAGCTTTTAAATTTGATACGACCCAATTTGTCCGTTTTTGCTTTGGTTGCCTGTGCTTGTGGGGATATTGCTCAAGAAGTTTTGCCCAGATCAATGTTCTGGAGATTTTACCCAATGTTTTCTTGTATTAGTTTCATAGTTTAAGGTATAAGATTTCAGTCTTTAATCCATGTTGCTTTGACTTTTGTATATGCTGAGATTTGTGGGTCTAGTTTTATTCTGCACAGGAATATCCAGATTTCCAAGCACCATTTGTTTAAGAGATGGTGTTTTCCCCAGTGGATGTTCATAGGACCTTTGTCAAAAACAAATTCACTGTAAGTGTGTGAATTTGTTACTGGGTTCTCTGTTCTATTTCATTGGTCTGTGTGTCTGTTTTTATGCCAGTAACATGCTGTTTTGGTTACAATAGCTATGCAGTATAATTTGATGTCAGGTAATTTAATTCCTCCAGTTTTGTTAGTTTTGCTTAGTATAGCTTTGGCTTTTTGGGGTCTTTTGGGATTCCATATAAATTTTAGACTTGTTTTTATATTTCAGTGAAGAATGCCATAGGTATTTTGAGAAGGACTGCATTGAATCTATAGATTGCTTTGGGTAGAATGGACATTTTAACATTATTGATGCTTCCCACTCATGAACGTGGATTTTTTTTCCTATTTTTTGGTGTCCTCTTTAATTTATTTTATCAGTATTTTATAATTGTTATTATGAAGATCATTTATTTTTTGGTTAATTCCTGGGTATTTAATTTTATGTAGCTACTGTAAATAGGTTTTTTTGAATATCTAATTCACATTGCTCACTGTTGTCATATATAAATGCTACTTAGTTTTGTAAGTTGAATCTGTATTCTACAACTTCACTGAATTTGTTTATGAGTTCTAATAAATTTCATGTGGAGTCTTTAGGTCTTCATAAATATAACATCATATTATGTGAAAACAAGAATAGTTGGACTTCTTTCTTTCCAATTTGGATGCCTTTTAGGTCCCTATCTTGTCTGACTACTCTAGCTAGGACTTCCAATACTCTATTGAATAACAATGGTGACAGTTAACATCTTTGTCATCTTCCAGATCTTAGAGGAAAGGCTTTTAGTTTATACCCATTCAGTAAGGTACTAGCTATAGGCCTACTGTATATAGATTTAATTATGTTGAGGTATGTTTCTTCTCTTCTTAGTTTTATGAATTTGTTTTGTTTTTTGTTTTGTTTTCCAGGAGGGGACTTTTAATTGCATCAAACCCTTTTTCAACATCAATCACCTTCTGTTGATATGATGTATTACGTTGATAGATTTGTGTGTGTTGAACCATACTTGCACCCCTGGGATAAAGCCCACTTGGTCATGACGAATGATATTTCTAATGTATTAATGAGTACAGTTTGCTAGTGTTTTGTTGAGCAATTTTACATCAATATTTATCAGAAATACTGGCCTGTATTCTTTCATTGATGTGTCATTGTCTGGTTTTGGTATCAGGGTAATACTAGCCTCATAAAATGAGTTTGGATGTATTCCCTCCTCCTCTATCTTTTGGCATAGTTTGAGGAGGATTGGTATTAATTCTTCTTTAAGTGTTTGGTAGAATTTGACAGTGATGCCATCAGGTCTCAGGCTTTTTTTCACTGAGAGACTCTTTACTCAGCTTCTATCTTGTTACTTATTATTGGTCTGTTCAGGTTTTGGATTTCTTCCTGGTTCAATCTTAGTAGGTTGAATATATATAGGAATTTTTCCATTGCTTGTAGATTTTCCAATTTTTGAGGCATATAGTTATTCATAGTAGCCACTAATGATCCTTTGAATTTCTGCAGTATCAGCTCTAATGTCTCCTTTTCCACTTCTGATTTTATTAATTTGGACATCCTTTTTTTTTTTGTTATTTAGTCTGGGTAGATATTTGTCATTTTTGTTGAAATTTTCAATAAACCAATTTTAGTTCCATTGTTCTTTGGTATTGTTTTTTATTTCAATTTTATTTATTTCTACTCAGATCTTTGTTATTTCTACCACTAATTTTGAATTTGGTTTGCTCTTGCTTTTCTAGTTCTTTAATATTCATCATTAGATTGTTTATTTGATTTTTTCCTTTTTTTTAAGCCGGCATTTATAGATACAAACGTCCCTCTTCGTACATCTTTTGCTGTATCCCATAGGTTTTGGTATTGATGTGGTTTAGATTTGTTTCCCCACCTGAATCTCATGTTTAATTGTAAACTTCAGTAATGAAGGTGGGTCCCATGGGGGTGGATTTTTTAATAAATAGCTGAGAACAGTCTCTTTCGTGATGTTCTCATGATAGAGTACTCATAAGGTTTGGTCATTTAAAAGTGTGTGGTACCTCCCCACGCTCTCTTTCTTCTGCACCAGCCATGTTAGATGTGCCTGCTTTCCGTATGCCTTCTTCTATTGTAAGTTTATTGACTGTAAGTTTTCTGAAGCCTCCCTGGAATCAAAAGCCAATATGCTTTCTCTACATCCTGAAGAGCCATGAGCCAATTTAACCTCTTTTTTTTAATCTAAATTACACAGTCTCAGGTATTTAATTATAGTTACACAAGAACAGACTAATAAAAGTATGGTGTTTTCCATTATCATTTGATTCATGACATTTTTAAATTTTCTTGTTAATTTCTTCATTGATCCACTGGTCATTCAGGAGCATATTGTTTAATTTTCATTTACTCGTACAGATTCTAAAATGCCTTTGTTATTAATGTGTAGTTTTAGTCCATCATAGTAAGAGAAAATACTTGATGTTATTTCATTTTTTTGAATGTTTTAAAACTTGTTTGTGATCTAACATATAGTCTATACTTGAGAAGAATCAATGTGGTAAAAAAAGTATATCCTGTAGATTTTGATAGAAATATTCTATAAATATCAATTAGGTCCATTTGGTCTGTATTGCAGATTAAGTCAGACATTTCTCTTGATTTTCTCTGGAAGAGCTACACAATAATAAAAGTGGGGTGTTAAAGTCTTCAGCTATTATTATATTGGGGTTTATCTCTCTCTTTAGCACTAATATTTGCTTTATATATCTTGGTGCTTCAGTTTTGGGTGAATATGTATGCGAAATTGTTATTCTTCTTGCTGAATTGACTGCTTTATCATACTGGCACACCAGCTTGGGCAGAGAAGGGAGTGCTGGCATCACCTCTCACCTAACACCAGTCTTCATAGCTCCTGTCTCTTAAAAAGGCTCTTTTTTTTTTTTTTTTTTTTTTTTTTTTTTTTTTGCTTGAGGAGAGGAGAGTGAACACTTTAGCTTGCATCTTGAGTACCAGCTCAGCCACAGCATGATAGGGCACCAGTCAGAGTCATGAGGCCCCTGTTTCAGTTTCAAGTATCAATATGACATTTCGAGACACGCCCTGGGACACAGGAAAAACTGCTGCTTAAAAAAAAAAAAAAATACGGTCACGGCAGCATTCATAATCTACTAACTGAAGAGGTCTTGGGCCCTGAATAACCAGCAGTGATACCCAGATACTACATCATAGGCCTTAGTGGGCCTTTGAGACTTGCTGGCTTCAGGTGAGACTCAGCACATTACCACCTGTGTGGCTTTGGGGCAAAAGTACTTGAAAAAAGCAGGTATCAACACCACGACAGGGGCATAGAGCACCAAGCAGGCTCTTGAGGTCCCTGATTCCAGGGCTTGACTTTTACATGACACTTTTGGACCTGCCTTGGGCCAGGGAGAAGCCTACTGTTCTGAAGGGTGAGTACCAGGCCAGGCAGCATTCACTACAAGCTGACTTAAGAGACCTTGGGCCTAAAGGGAACATAGTTAGTCTGGCCAGTACTCCTCTTGACCAGGGGTGGAAAGAGTCAAGCAGAAGTTCTGGAGCTGAAGAATGCCATTGGTGTACTGAGGAATGCATTGGAGTTCTTCAGTAGCAGATTGGATAAAACAGAAGAAATAATTAGTGAGCTTGAGGAAAGGATATTTAAAAATACACAGTCAGGGGAGATCAAAAAGAATTTTAAAAAACCTAAGAACCATGCCTGCATGATCTAGAAAATATCCTAAAAAGGTCAAATCTAAGGGCTATTGACCTTAAAGAAGAGTCAAAGAGATAGGAGTTGAAAGTACATTCAATGAGTTAATAACAGAGAATGTCCCAAACCTAAAGATATCAATATCCAAATAAAAGTAGGTAGCAGAACACCAAGCATATTTAACCCAAAGAAGACTACTTCAAGGCATTTAAAAATCAAACTCCCAAAGGTCAACAATAAAGAAAGGGTTCTAAAAGCAGCAAGAGTAAAGAAACAAAAACAACAACAACAACAACAAAATCCCAACAACATACAATGGAGTTCCAATACAAATGGCTGCAGAATTTTTTATGAAAAGCTTACAGAACAGGAGATAATGACATGACATATTTAAAATGCTGAAGGAAAAAAAAAAGCCTTTCATCCTAGAATAATATATGAGGTGAAAATATCCTTCAAATATGAAGGGGAAATAAAGATTTTCCCAGACAAACAAAAGCTGAGCGATTTCATCAATACCAAACCCGTCCTACGAGAAATGCGAAAGGGTGCACACTTCAATCAAAAAGAAGAAAACATTAATGAGCACTAAATAATCACCTGAAGGTAGAAAGTTTACTGGTAATCATAAGTACACAGAAAAACACAGAATATTATGACACTGTAACTGTGCCATGTAAACAACTCTTAAGTACAAAGACTGAATGAAAGAAAATAAAAAATAATACTTTGGGAGGCTGAGGTGAGTGGATCTCGAGGTCAGGGGATCGCAACCATCCTGGCTAACACGGTGAAACCCCGTCTCTACTAAAAATACAAAAAATTAGCCAGGCATGGTGGCGGGTGCCTGTAGTCCCAGCTACTCGGGAGGCTAAGGCGGGAGAATGGGGTGAACCCGGAAGGCGGAGCTTGCAGTGAGCCCAGATAGCGCCTCTGGGCAACAAAGCAAAACTCTGTCTCAAAATAAATAAATAAATAATAGTTACAACTTTTCAAGACATAGTCAGTACAAGAAAATATAAATATAAACAAGAAAAAGGTAAAAAGAGAGGAGACAAAGTTAAGGCAAGTTTATTAGTTTTCTTTTTGAGTGTTTGTTTGTGTGAATAGTGTTAAGTTGTTATCAGCTTTTGTTTCTCTGGGAGTTTTTATTTCCCCTTCATGTTTGAAGGATATTTTACCTGGATATACTATTAGAGGGTAATTTTTGTTTGTTTGTTTGTTTGTTTGTTCCCTTCAGCACTTTAAATATCTCATGCCATTCTCTCCTTCTCTCCTGAACTGTAAGGCTTCCACTAAAAAGTCTACTGCGATATGTATTGGAGCTCCATTGCATGTTATTTATTTCTTTTCTCTTGCTGCTTTTAGAACCCTTTCTTTATCTTTGACCTTTGAGAGTTTGATTATTAAATGCTTTGAGGAAGTCTTCTTTGGGTTAAATCTGCTTGGTGTTCTAAAACGTTCTTGTACTTGGATATTGATACCATTCTCTAGGTTTGGGAAGTTCTCAGTTATTATTCCTTTGAATAAAATTTCTACCACTATGACTTTTTCTACCTACTCTTTAAGGCCAGTAACTCTTAAATTTGCCCTTTGAGGCTATCTTTAAAATTGTAGGCATGTTTTGTTGGTTTAAGTATTCTTTTTCCTTTTGTCTCCTCTGACTGTATATTACAAATAGACTCTCTTCAAGTTATTCATTCTACTATTCGATACATTCTGCTATTGAAAGAGGATGTGGGAGGCTGAGGGAGGTTGCAGTGAGCAGAGATTGTGCCATTGCATTCCAGCCTATCTCAAAAAAAAAAAAAAGAAAAGAAAAGAAAAGAAAAGAAAAGACGAATGCATTCTTCAGTATGCCAATTGCATTTTAGCTCCAGAATTTCTGCTAATTTATTTTTAATTATTTCAATCTCTTTGTTAAGTTTATCTGATAACATTCTAAAGTACTTGTGTGGAGGAAATTTCTTTGAGTTTCCTCCACACACGTACTTTAAATTATCTGTCTGAAAGGTCGCATGACTCTGTTTATCCAAGGTTGGTTCCTGTGCCTTACTTAGGTCATTTGGTGAGGTCGTGTTTTCCTGCAATGTCTGGATATGTGTAGATGTTCTTTGATGCCTGAGCATTTAAGAGTTAAGTATTGCAGTCCTCACTGTCTGAGCTTGTTTGTACCCATCCTCTCTGGGAAAGATTTCCAGATATTCAGAAGTACTGGGATGTTGTGATCTAAGCTGTATCTGCTTTAGGGAGCACTTCAAGCCCAGTAATGTTGTGGTTCTTGCAGACTCCTAGAGGTTTCAACTTAATATTCTGGTATAAGATCTGGGATAATTCTCTAGATTGCCAGGGAAAGACTCTCGTTCTCTTCCCTTACTTTCTCCCAAAGAAAGAGTCTCTGTCTCTGTCTCTGTCTCTGTCTCTGTCTCTCTCTCTCTCTCTCTCTCTCTCTCTCTCTCTCTATATATATATATATATATATATATACACCTTTCTCTCCTGTGCCATCTAAATCTGGGGGTGGAATGACATAAGTACCCCTGTGGCCATCACTACTGTGACTGTGCTGGGCCAGACCTAAGCCAGCATAGCACTGGGCCTCATTCAAGGCCTGCTATAACCACTACCTGGCTACTACCTAAGTTTTCTCGAGGCTCTGAGGCTCTATAGTAAGCAAGTTGTAAAGTCAGTCAGGCCTGTGTTCTTTCCTTCAGTGCAGGGGTTCCCACGGTCCGAAGGTGGTTCCAGAGGTGCCAAAAACTAGAGTCAAAAACATTGGAAATCTACCTGGTGTTCTATTGTACTATTCCTGAGCTGGCACTCAGGCCAGATGATGCAGTCCTTCTCACTCTTCCCTTTCCTTTCCAAAGAAAGAGGAGTCTTACCCCATGGCCACTGCCACAGCAGGTCCCCAAGGAGTACTGCCAGACTACTGCCATGTTTCTTTAAGGTCCAAGTGCTCTGCAGTCAGCTTGTGGTGAATACTGCCTGGCCTATGACTCACCCTTCTGGGCTGTGGACTCCCCTCTGGCCCTAAGCAGGTCTTAAAATGTCCAAGGGCCATGTTCTGGAATCAGAAAACCCACATGATCGCTTGGTGTTCTACCCCTCTGTGGCCAAGTTAGTACCTAAGGTGCAAGACAAAGTCACCTTTACTTTTCCTTCTGCTTTGTCAAACAGAAGAAGTCTCTTGCCACAGTCACCACAGCTGGAAATGTGCTGAGTCTCACCTGAAGCCAGCAAGTCTCAAAGCCTCACCCAAGGTCCTCGATGTATTAGTATCATTTCTGGTTATTCTGGGCCCAAGGGGTCTTAAGTCAGCCATGATGAATTCTAGCAAAACTAGGTTCTTCCTCTCAAGTCAGCAGAGTGTGTTGTTCCATTTTTGCTGCCCAGGGTAGCTCTGGAAATGTCATCTGGTTGCTAGGGCCTGGAAAGAGGACCTCATGACTCTCACCGTTGCCCTATCCTGCTTTTGATGAGCTAGTATCCAAGATGTAAGACAACGTCTCCCCCATTCTTCCCCCTCCTTTTCTCAAGCAGAAGAAAGGAGTCTCTTTTGGAGCTGCAAGCTGTGCAATCTAGGATTTTGGAAATGCCAGCACTCCCTTAGTTGCTCCATCTAGTGTTTCAGTAGGTCATGTTCCCCTGTCTACTGGTTCTTGGCTCAGTTCAGCACTAAGACTCACCTAAACATTGCAGTCCCTTGGCCTTGACTGTCTTTCAAATTTTTTTAGAGTCTAGAGCAGTTTATCCTATGGTGATAAGGTCTGTGAGAGGCCAGGTTTCCACCTCTGAGATAAGCAATTCCCCTCAGGCTAGGACTGGTTTAAATGCTCCCTCCATTGGTGGGTGGGAGCTGAGTTTGGTCCAGTTTTTATTTCTGGTATAACAGGAAAGCATTGAGCTCAGTGTCTCAAAATTGCTGCACTTCCCCTCTCCCAGCACACAGAATCATTTTCTGCACCACACCATGGATGCCGGTTGGTAGGGGAGGGATGGCATTGGTGATTCAGTACTGGTTTTTCTACCTCTTCAGTGTCTCTTTCAGCGATATGAAGTTAAGACATCATTCTTAGCAAACTATCACAAGAACAGAAAACCAAACACCGCATGTTCTCACTCATAGGTGGGAACTGAACAATGAGATCACTTGGACTAGGGAAGGGGGACATCACACACCGGGGCCTATCATGGGGAGGGGGGAGGGGAGAGGGATTGCATTGGGAGTTATACCTGATGTAAATGACGAGTTGATGGGTGCTGACGAGTTGATGGGTGCAGCACAGCAACATGGCACAAGTATACATATGTAACAAACCTGCACGTTATGCACATGTACCCTAGAACTTAAAGTATAATAATAATAAAAAAAAATAAGTAAAAAAAAAAAAAAAAAAAAAGACCAGGTACTATAAGTGCTCCCCTGATTATTTGTTCTTATGAAGGTGCTTTTCTTGTGTATCTATTTGTTAAATGGTTGCCCTTGCAGTGGAGATGGTTAATGGAACCTTGTAGTTTGCCGTTTGGCAATGTTTCCATCCCACAAATAAGTTATTTATTATCTTGATAAAGCAGAAGACAGTTTATTAAAATGTACAGGTCTTCTGCCTCATGTTAAGATAAAGTAACAGGGTAATTCCACCTATAAGCACTGAAAAACCAGACAAAATAACAGTATGAATGTATGAGATTACTGAATGAAAAAGGTTCTAGTCCATTGCTCTGTACAGGGTGGCAAAGTCAGGCCAAGACTGGTAGTCCATCTGAAATAAAAATAGGAAGCTAAGATTCTGCTTAAGCCAAGTGGCTAGAGTTCATTGAGCAGATTGTTAAGAAGAGAAATATGTCTGAGAGAGAAATCAAAAAATCTTCAAACATTCCCCGTCAAATATCAGGTGAATACAGACCAGTGTATATATGTGAGAAAAATATCCAATCCCAAGAAAAAGCTAATTGAAGACAGTAGAGGAAGCTCTGGTTGGAGCTAACTTAGTTCTTAAAATAGTGCCTGTTTCCAAAACTCTGAATGGAATACATAATAATTCAGAAGACAAAAGATAATGTACCTGGGAAGGTTTTTCCCCAGTAGTGAGGAAGAATTAACTCTAGATTAAATGAAACTCGGATTCTGCCTAACCTAGCGTAAAAGCAAGATCTAAAAGAGTAAAACTGTTTCCAAATGATTTAACCATGTCCCACAAAATTATATATATATGCACATCACCCAATGTATAAAATTAATAATGTGCAAAATTATACATTGAACTTTTAAAAATAAAAACTATAATGTATAAGATTAAAACTACATTTCCATTAATAGCAGATAAAGCATTGTAAAAAAAATTTGTGAAATTCAAAACAGCAAAATAATCTATCAAAAGTGAAACACATGGGGAAAAAAAAGCATGAGAAAAAATAAACAGCGTATCATGAAACTCTGGAAAAATTTTAAGTGACCAACCATACATGTAATTAGAGCCTTTGAAAGAGAGGAAAGAACGAAATGGCTGAGAAAAAAATAAAAAAATAAAAAATAAAGAGCTGAACATTTTCCAAATAAGATAAATACTATAAACCAACAAATTCAAGATAATAACTGAACCTCAAAAAAAAAAAAAGAAACATGAGTAATACTATGCCAACCTACATCATAATCAACTTGCTAACAACCAGTAAGAAAGGGAAAAATCTTGGAAACAGCTATAGGGAAATGAACTGTTGTGTACAAAGAAATAAAGATAAGATGGCACCAGATTGTTTATCACAAAGAGTGCAAGCTAAAATATGTTGGAGAAACATATTTTAAGTTCTGAAATGAAAAAAAAGTCAGCCAGCAATTCTTTATTCAGTAAAAATTTATTTCAAAAATACTGATAGGATTAAAACTTTTTCAGACATATAATATCTGGAAAAAATGTTTACCAATAAACCTACATTATGAGAAATTTAAAGAAAGTCCCTTAGGCAGAAGAAAATGATGACAGAGAGAATATGGATGTACACAAATGGAGAAAGAGCACTGGAAATAAGAAATACATAACTAAATATATAAAGTTTTTATTATTTATATTTATAATTTTAAAAAGCAATTGACTGTATCAGCAAATTAATAACAAATTATTCCTAGGTTTACCATACGTTGAATTAAAAAGACAAAAAGCTAAGGGAGAAGTAGAAGTATAATTTTGTAATGTCGTAATGCTAGAAGTGAAGTAGTATAATATCAGTACACAGTAGGTTATACAGTAAACTCAATGTGAGTAGAAAAGACATGAAGAGAATAAAAGAATAAATCAATAAAACAAACAAGTATTAATAATGAGTATCAATACAGTCAAAATCTAGTTCTTTAAAATTTTAGCCAGACTTAGCAGGAAAAAAAGACACAAATTTTCATATCAGAAAGGAAAAAGATGATATCATTACATATTCTACAGATATTAAATATGTTAAAAAGGATAAGAGAAGAATATCAACAAATTCATGCTAATTTGATAATTTAAATATAAGAAACATTTTCTTAAAAGACATCAAGTACAAAGCTTACTCAAGAATAAATAGATTACTGGGTGTGTTGGCTCACGCCTGTAATCCCAACTCTTCGGGAAGTGGAGGCATGCAAATCACTAGAGGTCAGGAATTCGAGACCAGCCTGGCCAACATGGCGAAACCCTGTCTCTACTGAAAATACAAATAACTAGCCGAGTGTGGTGGCGGGTGCCTGTAATTCGAGCTACTGAGGAGGCTGAGGCAGGAGAATCACTTGAACCCTGGAGGCAGAGGTTGCAGTGAGCCGAGGTCATGCCACTGCACTGCAGTCTCTGTGACAGACAAGACTCCATTTCAAAAAAAAAAAAAAAAAAGAATAATAATAGATAACCTGACTAAACTTTTATATATTAAAGAAATTGAATTTTCAGTTACAAAAGTTCCCACAAAGAAAATCACAAGCACAGATGGCTTTACTCATAAATTCTATCAAACACATAAGAAATAAGTCATGCAAATATATGTGAATTACTCAATAGAGTGAAAGATGATATAATATATTCCAACTCATTCTAGGAGGCCAGCATTCTAAGAGGCGAGTGATACCAAAACTATACAAAGATACTACAAGAAAATTACAGAAAACTATCACTCATAAATAGTTATGCAAAATGTATTAACCTTTAGGAAACCTAATCACTCCATATTAAAAAATAATACAGCATGGCAAAGTTGATTTATCCCAGGATTGCAAGGATTATTTAACAGTCAAAAATAAGTCAATGAAATTAAACATATTAACAGCCTAATGCAGAACATCCATATGATCATCCAAATAGGTGCATAAAGATTCAACATCCATTCCTGATTAAAAGTTGCAACAAACCTACAGATATCACATACTTATAGTTGAAAAACTGTATGCTATTTACAAAAAGCATAAACCAGAATAATGTGTGCACTTTCACCACTTCTGTTCAACATTGTCCTAGAAGCTTTACCCAAAGCAATATTGCAAGAAATGGGGTGGAAAGGGCTTCCAGATTGTAAAGAAGCATGTAAAGCTTTATTTATTCACAGATGACATGATAATGTACATAAAAAATTCTATAAAATCTACAAAAAGATTGCTAAATCTTATTAGTGAGTTTAATACAGTTATAAGATTCAAGATCAATATACAAAATACAAATTGTATTTATATTATCAATAAACTATCGAAAAAATGAATTGAAAATATTATTCGTAATAGAATAAAAACATAAGATGACACATCTCACAAAAAATGTGTACACTGAAATCTACAGGTCACTGAAAATTAAAGACATTTCCTTCTTTTATAAGGCTTAATTTTATAAACACACACACATCAAATTATCATTATCCATTCCATCTATAGGCAGATACTTTGGTTGTTTTCGCATTTTGGCTATTGTGAATAATGCTGCAACGGACATAGGACTGAATATAACTCTTCAATATAGTGATTTTATTTCCTTCTTATATATACCTAGAGATAGGATTGCTGGATCATATGATAGTTCTATTTTTAATTGTTTGAGCAACCTCCATACAGTTTTCCATAATGGATGTACCAATATACCTTTCTACCAAGAGTATATAAAAGTTCTTCTTTCCTTACATTCTAACCAACACTTATTATCTATGAACTTTTTAAATTATAGCCATTCTAACAGGTGTGAGCTGATGTATCATAGTGTTCTTGATTTGCATTTCCCTGATGGGTAGTAATGCTGAATGTGTTTTTATATACCTATTAGTCATTTGTATGTCTTAAGAAATAGCTATTCATGTCATTTTCCCTTTTTTAATTGAGTATTTGGAATTTTTTGCTTTTGAGTTGTAATTTTATATTTTTGGACATTAACTTCTTATTGAGTACGTTGTTTACAAACATCTTCTCTGATTCCATAGGTTGCTTTTCCATTTTGCTGTTTGCTTCCTTTGATGTGGAGCAACTTTTTAGTTATATGTAGTTCCACTTATTTTTTTATTTTCTTGCCTTTAGTTTTGTTACTGGAAAGGAGCCCTGATCCAGAGCCCAAGAGAGGGTACTTGGATCTTGTATCTCAGGAGAAAGGAAATACCATCCAGTAAATCAATTAAACATAAATATCTCTCTCTGTAGTATAGACTATAAATTCATTTGGTTTAATGCATGAAAAACTATAACAAAACACTATTTAAAAAATGGGTACTGAAAAGATACTAACCCCTGAATGTTTATGTACCTAATAAATATATATATACACCTACACTCTACCCACAAAATTAAAAATTAAAAATATAAATAAATGCATACATACAGCTCCTAATTTTTTAATATTTTTACCTATTATTTGGGGTTCAGAAGCATATGTGCTTGTTTGTTATATAGGTACGTTGCATATCATGGGGGTTTGGTGTACAGATTATTTCAACACCGAGTTAGAAAATACAGTACCCAATATACAGCTTTCTAATCTTCACCCTCTTTCTATCCTCAACTTTCAAATTGGTCCTATTTGTTATTGTTCCCTTTCTTGTGTCCATGTTCACTCAAGGTTTAGCTCCCACCTACAAGTGAGAAAATGTGGTATTTGTTTTTTTGTTCCTGCATTAATTTGCTTAGGATAATAGTCTCTGGGTCCATTCATGTTGCTGCAAAAGGCATTATTACGCTGTTTTTTATGGCTGCATATTATTCTATGGTGTATATGTACCACAATCACTTTATTCCGTCTATGGTTGATGGGCATTTAGGTTGATTCCAGGTCTTTGCTATAGCGAAGAGTGCTGCAAGAAAGAAACACATGCACATGTTTTCATGGAAGAGTGACTTAAATTCCTATGGGTATATATCAATAATAGGATTTCTGAGTTCAAAGGTAGTTCTGTTTTAAGTTCATTAAGAAATCACAAAAATGTTTTTCCAGAGTGATTAACCTAATTTTCATTCCTGCCAATAGTGCATAAGCATACTCTTTTCTATGCAACCTCACCAGTATCAGCTGTTTTTTGACTTTTTAAGAATAACCATTCTGACTGCTGAGAAAAGATATCTCATTGTAGTTTTGATTTGCATTTCTCTAATAATTAGTGATATTGAACTTTTTTCATGTGGATGTTGGTCACATGTATGTCTTCTTTTGAGAAGTGTCAGTTCGTGGCCTTTGCCCACTTTTTAATGCAGTTGTTTTTTACTTGTTAATTTGTTTAAGTTATTTATGTATTCTGAACATTAGATCTTTGTCAGATGCATAGTTTGCTAATATGGTCTCCCATTCCGTAAGCTGTTTATTTACTCTGTTGATAGTTTTGTCTGCAGCTCAGAAGTTCTTTAGTTTAATTAGGTCCCATTTGTTAATTTCTGCTTTTGTTGCAAATTATTTTGGTGCCTTTCATAAAATCTTTGCCAGGGCCTATGTCCGGAATGCTATTGCCTATGTTTTCTTAGTGTTTTTTTTGTTTTAGGTTTTACACTTAAGTATTTAATCCCCCTAAGCTGATTTTTGTATCTGGTGAAATGAAGGAGGTCCAGTTACAATCCTCTGCATATGACTAGCCAGTTATCCCAGCACCATTTATTTAATGCCATTTTACCATTGCCTTTTTGTTGACTTTGATGATGATCAGATGGTTGGAGGTGTGTAGCATTATATCAAGGCTCTCTATTCTGCTCCAAGGGTCTATATGTCTGTTTTTGTACTAGTATCGTGCTGTTTAGGTTACTGTAGTCTTGTAGCACAGTTTAAAGTTGGGTAATGTGATACCTTTCACTTTGTTGTTTTTCGTTGTTGTTTGTTGTTTAGGATTACTTTGGCTGTTTAGGCTTTTTTTTTTTTTTTTTTTTTTTGGTTCCATATGAATTTTAGAAGGTTTTTTTTTTCTAATTCAGTAAAAAATGTCATTGGTAGTTTTGATAGATATACGATTGAATATGTAAATTGCTTTAAGCAGTATGGCCATGTTAACATTAATATATTGATTATTTCTATCCATGAGCATAAAATATTTTCATTTTTGTTTGTGTCATCTCTGATTTCTCTCAGTGATGTTTTATAATTCTCATTGTAAAGATCTTTCCCCTCTCTGGTTAGCCATATTTCTAGGTATTTTAATATTTGTGTGGTTATTGTGGGTGTGATTTCATTAGTCATTTAACTCACAGGTTGGAAATTGTCATTGCTGACGATACTTGTACAATAATTTGTATTCTCAGACTTAGATGAAGTTGTTAATCAGATATTGAAAGCTGAGCAGGGACTATGTTGTTTTCTAGGTACGAAATCATGTCATCTGCAAACAGAGATAGTTGGACTTTCTGTCTTACTATTTGGCTTCATTTTCTTTTCTTCTCTTCCTAATTACTTTGGCTAGAATTTCCAATTATTATGATGAATAGGAATGGTGAAAGTAAGCATTCTTGTGTTATTCTGGTGCTCCTGAATTCACTTCTGTAGTATTCACTTGAGGATATTTGCAGCTATGCTCATGAAAAATATTGGCCTGAAGTTGTCTACTTGCTGTTGTGTCTCTGACAGATTTTGGTGTCAGAGTGAAACTGTCCTCAAAAAATGAGTTATGAGGGAGTCTATCCCCAATTTTTTTGGAATATTTTCAGTAGAAATGCAACCAACACTGCCTTATATATCTGGTAGAATTTGGTTGTGACTCCATCTATTCTTAGACTTTCTTCAGCTGGTGAACGTTTTATTATTGATTCAAGTTTGGAACTAGTCATTGCTCTCTATTCAGGATTTCAATTTCTTTCTGGTTCAATAATGGGAGGTTGTGTTTCTAGGAATTTACCCATTTCTTGTAAGTTTTCTAGTTTGTGTGCATAGAGGTATTTATAATACTATCTGAGAATTTTTTAAATATTTCTGCAAAGTTGATGGTAATGTCCCCTTGGTCATTTCTGATTGTGTTTATTTGGATATTCTCTTCTTTTTCTTTATTAAAGTAGTGAGTGATTTATCAATCTTATTTATTCTTTCAAACAACAAACTTTGTTGATCTTTTATATCATTTTGTTCATCTCAATTTTATTCAATTCAGTTCCAATTTTGGATATTTCTTATCTTCTGCTAGCTTTGGCATTACTTGGCTCTTGTTTTTTTAATTCCACTAGGTGTGCTTTTGGTTGTTAATTTGAGATATTTTTAACTACTTCATGTGAGCATTTAGTGCTATAAATTTTCCACTGAATACTACTTTAGTTGTGTTCCAGAGATTCTGATATGCTGTATCTTTGCTTTCCTTACTTGCAAAAAATTTCTTGATTTCTGCCTTAATTTTATTGTTCACCCAAAAGTCATTCAGCAGCAGATTGTTTTGTTTCCATGTGATTGTATGGTTTTGAGCAATCTTTTACTATTGATTTCTATTTTTATTGAACCATAATGTGAGAGTGTAGTTGGTATTATTTTGCCCTTTTAAAATTTTTTGAGAAATGTTTTATGGCTGATTATGTGGTTGATTTTAGAATGTTCACCATGTGCAGATGAGAAGAATGTATATTCAATTCTTGTACGGTGGAGAGTTCTCTAGATGTGTGTTAGGTCCATTTGGTAAAGGGTCAAGTTTATGTCTCAAATTTTTTTTTAGTTTTCTGTCCCAATGCTGCATTTAGTACTGTCAGAGTGGTGTTGAAGTCTGCCACTATTATAGTGAAGTTATCTAAGTCTCTTTATAGTTCTCTCAGAACTTGTTTCATGAATCTGGATGCTCCTGTGTTTCATGCATATATATTTAGGATAGTTATGGATTTTTGTTTAATTGAAGCATTTATGGTTATGTAATGCCCTTCTTTGTCTTTTATAATCATTGTTCATTCAAAGTTTGTTTTGTGTGAAATGAGAATAGCACTCCCTATTTTTTGTTTTGCTTTGTTTTCTATTAGCTTGGTAGATTTTTCTCCAACTCTTTACTTTGAGCTTATGAGTGTCATTCCATGTGAGATAGTTCTCTTGCAGGCAGCACACAGTTGGGTCTTTCTTCTTTATCCAACTTCCCACTCTGTGTTTTTTAAGTGGGGAACTTAGCTCAATAATGTTCAAAGTTAATATTGGTATGTGTGTATTTGATTCTGTCATCATGTTGTTAGCAGTTATTATGCAGACTTAGTTGTGTAGTTGCTTTATAGTGTCATTAGTCCATTACGTATATTTTTGTGGTGGTCAGTAATGGTATTTTATTTTCATATCTAGCACTCTCTTAAGGAACTCCTTTTTTTTTTTTTTTTTTGATACAGAGTTTTGCTCTTGATGCCCAGGGTGGAGTGCAATGGTGCAATTTTGGCTCAATGCAACCTCCGCCTCCCAGGTGTCCAAGCAATTCTCCCACCTCAGCTTCCTAAGTAGCTGGAATTACAGGCACACTCCACCACACTCAGCTAATTTTTGTACTTTTGGTAGAGACAGGGTTTCACCATGTTGTCCAGACTGGTCTTGAACTGCTGACTTAAGGTTATCTGCCCACCTCGGTCTCCCAAAGTGCTGGGATTATGGACGTGAGCCACCATGCCTGGCCTTAAGGAACTCTTATAAGACACATCCATTGGTAGCAAATTTTCTTAGCATTTGCTTGAAAGAATGGAAAGGAATCTTCTTTCTTTTTTTGCTTATAAAGCTTAGTTTGGCTGAATATTAAATTCTTGGCTGGAATTTCTTGTCTTTAGAAATGCTAAATATAGGCCCCCAATCTTTTGCAGGTTGTAGGGTTTCTGGCTGAAAGTCCACTGTTATCCTGATGTGGCTTCCTTTGTAGGTGATCTGCCCCTTCTCTCTAGCTACCTTTAATATATTTCCCTTTCTATTGACCTTGGAGAATCTAATAACTGTGTGTCTTATGTATGATCACCTTGTATAGTATCTTGCAGATATTCTTTGCATTTCCTGAATTTGAATGTTGGTCTCTATGACAGGGTTGGTGTAATTTTTATAAAAAACAATCTCAAACTTGTTTTCCAAGTTTCTTGTTTTCTCTCCATCTGTGTCAGGGATGCCAATGAGTCACATATTCAATAGCTTAATATAATCCCATATTTCTCACATGTTTTGTTTATTATTTTTTATTTTTTCTGCCTGAATTGATTTGAAGAACAAGTACTTAAACTTTGAGAATCATTCCTCAACTTGGTCTATTCTACTGTTAATAATTGTGATTGTATTATGAAATTGTTGTAATGAGATATTTAACTCTATCCCATCAGTTTGATTCTTTCTTAAAATGACTATTTCTTTTTTACATATATACTTTAGGTTCTGGGATACATGTGCAGAATGTGCAGGTTTGTTACATAGGTATACATATGCCATGGTGGTTTGCTGCACCCATCAACCCATCATCTACATTAAGTATTTCTCCTAATACTATCCCTCCCCTAGCCCCCCACCCCCTGACTAGCCCCAGTGTATGATGTTCTCCTCCCTGCGTCCATGTGTTCTCATTGTTCAACTCCCACTTATGAGTGAGAACATGCAGTGTTTGGTTGTCTCTGGGTTAGTTTGCTGAGAGTGATGGTTTACAGCTTCATCCATGTCCCTGCAAAGGACATGAACTCATCCTTTTTTTGGCTGCATAGTATTCCATGGTGTATATGTGCCATGTTTTCTTTATCCAGTCTATCATTGATGGGCATTTGGCTTGGTCCTTGTATCTTTCTACTGGATTACTTAGATTCCTTGGATTGTGTTTCAACTTTCTCGTGAATCTAGATCTTCATTTCTATACAGATTTTGAATTCTGTGTCTGACATTTCAGTCATTTCAACCTGGTTAATAACCACGTCTGGGGAACTAGTGCAGTCATTTGGCAGTAAGAAGACATTCTGGCTTTTTTGAGTTTCCAGAGTTCTTGCACTCTGGCTATTTTTTGTATGTGTGGGTTGATGTTTCTTTAATTATTGCTTTCCTTTCAGTTGGGTTTTCGTTTTTATATTCCTTGATGCCTTAGAAGTTTTTGTTGTGTTATAAGGTGGGCTCAGTTGATTGGCTTCATTTCCAGGAATTTAAGGGAGCAAGACAACTCATTACTCCTGAGATGAGTTGTTTGCTACATTCCTGGAATATTCATACTGGAGCCCCAGCTTTATCCTATGGCCCATTAAGCTTAGGAAGTTGCTGCACTGGAAGGCTCAAATTTTTTCCAGTTTGCAAGTCATCCTAGTCCAGTGAAAGTGCCAGCTAAAGTACTTCATGAGGGCAGTGGCAGCAGTGTCTCATCTGCCAGAAGCAGCAGTGCAGTGAGGTGCACAGTTTTCAATGTGGTAGGGTGCCTAGTTAAGGAGCCAGCAGGGGTGGGGCAGCAGCCTCTGGTCATGTTCCGGTGACAGAAACTGTATGTTAGTGGAGTGTACCTGTGGGGGAGGGGAGGCAAAGTCTGCTTACACACACGTGCCAGCACTGCAGTGGGGTGGGGCATGTACAGGTGTATGTTGGCAAAGCAGTGGATATAGGCTGTGATGGTGGATGCTGTGGGTGGTTGGTTGTGTATCAGCCGTGTTTGGTCTTCTGGAACTTTCTGATGGTTAGCTATGGTCTGCTGGTGGAGGAGCTATGAGGACAGCCCCCAGGAAGCATGCTGGTTGAGCATCTGAGGCTGCATTGCAAGCAGGTGTGGCCAAGCTGGGTCCCCAAAATATTCCAACAGACAGGGAGATGCTGATATTGAAGTTGTCTCATTCCACATGTAAGACTTCCTTGCTCTGTCCAAGTCCAATAAAGACCAGAGTCCAATGCCACCTAAAACAGCATGGAGAGCCTTGGGGATAGGTGTACCTGTCATACTCCACTGCCACTATTCCCATGTCAAATCCTCTGAGTTTCACACAGGTTGTAGTCCTGCGTTTGGCACCTCTCCAGAAAGCAATCTCTGACATCTCAATTGTCTGTGGGGGTCGTTGTGTCTCCTAGAGCTAGGATTCCAGAGTGCTGTTGCAAGATTGCGCCATGTCTCACCTGTTTAACTTATCCCTTCCCCAGGAGACAGTGGGGGCGAGAAATGAGTCCTGGTGCTTAGTAGCCTTGTGAGGGGTTCTAAAGTTTTTCTCCCTTCAGCCCACTGTCTGTGTCCTCCTTCCATATACTCTCAATGCTTTCCAACTGAACGTGATCTGTTTTCAGTGAGCCATTCATCCCAATGGCCTGGTCTCTTGGGGAGAGACGTTTTTTCTTACTGCATCAAATTGACCATCTTAACGTTCACTAATTTTTTTCTAAAAAATGAAAACCATATGATCTAAATTACTATATGATGTCTTTTATCTTGTTATTGTCACCCCCAGGGGTGCCCAGATCGTTTTATTCTAAGCTATAACAATTAACTAATTTTGAAAATGACGGATTCTCTGTCAGATAATTTTTCAATTAGCCCTCAGTTAAATCATCTAACTGAGTCATGCTGGCAAAATTAGTGCATGCAAATAAAGAGTAACCGTGTATGAAAGCAACAATAAATTAACAGCAAATTTGACAGTTTGAAAATCCACAACAAAATGAAAGTAGATGAAATCTATAAAGAAACAGTTATACAAGGAAGTATCATCTAAATTCCAAACAGTATAAATAGGAACAGATTTTAAGGAAGCTAGTTCTTCAGAGTCAATATGTAAAATAAATAGAAAAGAGTCCATCAGGAAAATTAAATGGGGAACAGCATTTGGAACAGCAATGTCAGTAAATCTCTGCATCCTTCCATGTTTATTCTGAAAATACATTATAGTGTATGTGTGTTGTGAAGTGAATTGTGACCCCTCCAAAACTCATATATTGAAGTGCTCACTGCAGGTGACTGTATTTGGAAATTGGGCTTTGTGAAGATAATTAATGTTCAATGAGTTTATAAAAATGGGATCATAATTTAATAGGATTTGTGGCCTTATAAGAAGAGAACATTTCTCTTTCTCCTTCTTTGTCTGTCTCTCTATCTCTCCAAATATATAAACCAGGAAAATGCCATGTAAGAACAATGAGAAGACAGCCATTAACAATCCAGTACGAGAGCACTTGCCAAAACTTGCCGGCACTCTAATGTCATATTTTCAGCTTCTAAAACTGTGAGAAAATAAATTTTTATATTTCAGTAACTCTATATATGGTACATTTTATGGCAGCCTGAGCTACAACTGTGTGTGTAAGTTTATGTGTGTGTGCATGTGTGTGTTTTCATAGCCAAAAAATAAGTGCATACTTGGAGCAGAAATACACAGCAATATCCCATAAAACTACTGACTTACAAGTTCAGAGTACATATACCTAGAAATTAAATTACTGACATATTTCACTGGAAAGCAGGATCTGTGTCTATATAAACACTGAAGGTAAACTGCAGTTTAAAAATAACAGAAAACATAGTTAATATACAAGCAAAGAGGAATTGTCAAATACAAATATTTGCACAGAATTAATAACCTCCAAATATTTCTGAAAAACAAACATTATGAGAAAGAGAGGTCTTATATTGAATGAGTAAAACAATTAAACATTGGAGAGAAAGTAAGTTAATAGACATTTTACAAATAATTATTTTGAACATTCTTAGAGAAACTTGGATTACAAACACATACAAATAATATCTTGAAAGCAAAGAAAATATTCAAAATGATAAGCTTATTGGATGGGGTTAATAGAAGAGACAGCTAAAAAGTGAATTAGTTTGTTCACAAATAATATTTTAAATATTCCACAGTAAACTGAGCAAGGAAGCAATGAGATGTAATATGTAAGACAAGTTAAGACATGTGTAAGATAAATACAAAAGTTCCAGCTGTCATTTGAAGGGAGTTTCTGAAAGTGAAGTTTCTAGAATAAGGGCAATCATTTGTGTTGGGTAGGGTAAAATAAAGGAAACTATTCTAAAAAGTGAACCATTTGAAATCAGCAATGATAAACTGAAGATCTTAACACTTCCAGAGAAAGATAATTTTTTTAAGATTACCTACAATAAAAATAAACTAGGATTGAAGCAAGATGGCCAACTAGATGCATCTATGTGGAACAACAGCTGGCCCTGAGAGATCGTGATGACTGGTGCACTCCTAGCAGATCTTCACAAGGAAAGCACTGAGGTTAGACAGACGGAAGACACAGAAGCTGGGCTGAAGGGGGAGAAAGCTGGGAACTCTGCACAGGGCTACCAAACACCAGGATTTGTTTCTGACTGCCAATGAATCCAGAGAAATGGGTGAGTTGAACAGACAAAGAGCAAGCCACTCTCACCATGGGCATCTGGAATTCTGGCAAGAGGAAACCCTTCGACCATCAAGGACACATGAGTTGGAAAGGACAGCTGCTTAGAGAAGTAGTAGGGGCAGCATGCCAGCAGAGGTGGAACCCAGATAATTTGGCATAGTAGTCTCTGTAGTGAAGCATGGCCAGAGGCATCTATCCTGGCTCCCATAATTTAGCCTTAGGAAAACTGTCAGACCTGAACTCTGCAAAGCAGTCTTACCCACCAGACAAGATTAGACTGACCAGAACACTCAGTGGTCTTCTGGTCTCTCCCAAAAATCCAGCCTGGCTGTGCTTGCTTGAAGTGTCACCTTGGGTGACCTGGGGACCCACATCATAGCTCCTGTGCCAGCTTACCACATGACCAAAAGAGAGCTCCAGCAGGGAAACCCCCATGGCTACACACTAGCACCCCCATTCTTTCCCTCTCACTGCAGCTTTCCTGGAGCCCACGGCCACCCCCCATATGGCTTTGCATGTGTGTGTGTGTGTGTGTGTGTGTGTGTGTATTTTGCCTTCCCTGCCCAGCCACGGTATGTGTGTATGTGCACCCTCTCCTGACTTTACTGCTGGCAGGAGCGCATTCCACCACCCCTACTTCACTGTACCTCCACAGAAGCCAGAGCATTGGCTGGTACCAAGCCCACCAGCCCTCCTCCTTCTGGTGAACTGCCCCAGGGCACCAACAGTGCCCCTAGAGTGAAACCAGGCATGGAGAAAACTGGACTCTTCCCCACTCTGGGCAGCCACGCAGGGCACACACGAACTTGCACCCATCAGCACCCTGCCCCCATGCTAACACCACCACAAGCACAACCATGTACAAAGTTGCCAGTGGGGGGGTCACCAAGCCTTGCTGTCTCTGCAACTGCTGTGAGCACACACATAAAGGCAAGCACCCCAGCACCTGCTAGTACTTTGCCACAATGAATAAACATGCATCCTACAACACTGCCACTGCTGTTGCTGCTAGTACATGTGAGGAAGAATTGATCCTGCCGCCATCACGCTACAAAATGGTTTGACTGGCACTACCCTTCAGAGTGTAGTGACCAGCAATCTGAGAGCACCTTACCTCCCCAACCCCTGCTACCAGTGTAGTAAGTTTCTAACATCAAAGAAAAAGAGAACAAAGTTGGGACCTGATGCGAGTCTGCCAGAGTTAGAGTATGTGGTCCAGGAATTGTGAACTGAGACTTGCCCCAATATCTTCCAGAAATAAAACCAGTCAACTGAACCCACTTATACTACAATCAAACCCTCAAGGTCATCAAATAGAATAGAATAAAAAAATAGCAACATCAAAGATTGAAGGAACATGAGCCCAAAAGATGAGAAATAACCAACATAGGAACTCTTATAACTTAAAAAGCCAGAGTGCCGTATGTCCTCCAAATGACTGCACTGCCTCTCCAACAAAGGTTTTGAACTGGGCAGAGATGGCTAAAATGACAGAAATAAAATTCAGAATGTGGTCAAGAATGAAGATCATTGAGATGCAGAAGTACATTGAAACTCAATCTAAGGAAGGTAAGAATCAGGATAAAACAATATAGGAGCTGACAAAGAAAATAGCCAGTATTGAGAAGAACATAATCAACATGATAGAGCTTAAAAACACACTAAAAAATCCATAATGAAATCACAAGTATTAATAGCAGAATAGATATAGCTGAAGAAAGAATCTCAGAGCTTGAAGAATTGTTTTCTGAAATAGGATGGTCAGACAAGAATAGAGAAAAAAGAGTGAAAATGAATGAATAAAACCTCTGCAAAATATGGCATTATGTAAAGATCCAAATAAATGACTGTTTGGGGTCTCTGAAAAAGACAAGGAGAATGGAAGCAACTTGGAAAATACATTTAAGGGTATCACCCATGAGAATTTCACCAACCTAGCTAGAGAGGCCAACATTGAAACTCAGGAAATGCAGAGAACCCTAGTAAGATGCTCCACAAGAAGATTATCCCAAAGATCCATAATCATCAGTTCTTCAAGGTTGAAATAAAAGAAAAAAAATTTAAAGGCAGCTAGAAAGAAAGGTCAGGTTACTTACAAAAGGAAGTCTATCAGAACAACAGCAGACCCCTCAGCAGAAACCCTATAACCCAGAAAAGATTGAGGCCTAATATTCAACATTATTTTTTTAAAATTCCAATCAAGAGTTTTATATCTGGCCCAACTAAGATTCATAAACAAAGAAACAATACAATCCTTTTTAGACAAGCAAATGCTGACGGAATTCATTACCACCAGACCAGTCTTTCAAGAGCTCTTGAAGTAATCACTAAACATGGAAAAGAAAGATCATTCCAGCCACTACAAAAGCACACTTAATTACACAGATCAATGACACTAAAACAACCACACAAATACATCTGTGTAACATCCTGCTAACATAATAATGACAAGATCAAATCCACACATATCAATACTAACCTTGAATGTAAACAGGCTAAATGCCCTAATTAAACGGCACAGAGTGGCAAGATGGATAAAGAACCAAGACCCAATGTTATGCTGTATTCAAGAGACTCATCTCAAATACAATGACACCTACAAGCTCAAAATAAAGAAATAGAGAACAACCTACCAAGCCAACAGAAAACAGAAAAAAGCAGGGTTTGCAATCTTAATATCAGATGAAACAGACTTTAAACCAACAAGGTTCAAAAAAGACAACAAATGACATTACATAATGGTAAAAGTTTCAGTTCAACAAGAAGACCTAACTATCCTAAATATATATGCACCAAACACAAGAGTATGCAGATTTGTAAAGCAAGTTCTTAGTGACCTCACAGAAACTTAGGCTACCACACAATAATAGTCAGATACTTCAAAATCCCACTGACAGTATTTGACAGATCATCAAGTTAGAAAATAGAAAATTAACAAAAATATTCAGGACCTAAACGAAGTACTGGATCAAATGGATCAGATAGATATCTGCAAAATGCTCCACCAGAATGCAACATAACACATGCATTCTTCTTATCATTGCATGGCACATACTTTAAATTCAACAACATAATCAAACAAGAAACATTCTTCAGTAAATACAAAATAACTGAAATCATAATAACCACTCTCCAGGACCAATGCTCAATAAATTAGAAATTAAAACTAAGAAATTCACTCAAAATCATAGATGATATGGAATTTGGATAAGCTGCTTTTGAATGGCTCCTGGGTAAATAATGAAATTTAGACAGAAATCAAGAAACTATTTGAACCTAATGTGAAAAAAAAACAATATACTAGAATCTCTGTGACACATCTAAGACAATGTTAAGAGGGAAATTTATAGCACTAAAAGCCCAAATTAAAATGTTATGGCAATTTTAATTTAACAACCTAACATCAATGGTATTCCTATCAAACTGCCAATGACATTCTCCACAGAAGTAAGAAAAATTATTTTATTTTAAAATTTATACAGAAACAAAAATGTGCACAAATAGTGAAAGTATTCATAAGCAAAAGAAATAAATAACCTAAGCTGGAGGCATCATGCTACTCAACTTCAAACTATACTACAGGGCTACAGTAACCAAAACAGCATGGGACTGGTACAATAATAGGTACATAGACCAATGGAACAGAGTAGAAAGCACAGAAATAAGATCAAATCCTCATCACCCTCAGATATTTGACAAAGCTCTGACAAAAATAAGCAATGGAGAAAAGACTCCTTATTCAATAAATTATGCTGGAATAAATGGCTAGCCATAGGCAGAAGATTGAAACTGGACACCTTCCTCATACAATATAAAAAAAATCAACTCAAGATGGAGTAAAGACTTAATGTAAAACCTAAAACTATAAAGACCATGGAAAACAACCTAGAAAACATAATTCTGGACATAAACGCTAGTAAAGATTTCATGATGAAGATGCCTAAAGCAATTGCAACAGAAGCAAAAATTTACAAATAAGACCTAATTAAACTAAAGAGCTTCTGCACAACAAAAGAAACTATCAGGCCAGGCACAGTGACTCACGCCTGTAATCCCAGCACTTTGGGAGGCCGAGGTGGAGGATCATGAGGTCAGGAGATTGAGACCATCCTGACCAATATGGTGAATTCCCATCTCTACTAAAAATACAAAAATTAGTTGGGCATGACGGTACCTGCCTGTAATCCTAGCTACTCAGGAGGCTGAAGCAGGAGAATTGCTTGAACTCGGGAGGCAGATGTTGCAGTGAGCCGAGATTGTGCCACTGCACTGTAGCCTGGTGACAGAGTGAGAATTCGTCTCAAAAAAAAAAAAAAAAAAAAAAAAAAAAAAAAAAAAAAAACTATCAGCAGATTAAACAGACAAACTACAAAATGGGAGGAAAGTTTAGCAAACTGCATCTGACAATAGTAGAATATGAAGCATCTATAAGGAACTTAAACAAAATTAGAAGACGAAAATAACCCCATTAAAAAGTGGGCAAAGCATGAACAGACACTTTTCAAAAGAAGGCATAGATTTGGCCAACAAGCATATGAAAAAAGGTCAGCATTTCTGATTTTTAGAGAAATGTAACTTAAGACCACAATGAGATACCATCTAACACCAGTCAGAATGACTGTTATTAAGAAGTCAAAAAATAACAGGTGCTAGTAAGGATAAACAAAAAGGAATGCTTGCAGACTGTTGTTGCAAGTGTAAATTAGTTCAACCATTGTGGAAAACAGTGTGGCAATTCCTCAAACACCAAAAAACAGAACTACCATTTGACCCAGCAATCCCATTAATAGGTATTTGCCCACAGGAATATAAATTGTTGTGTCACAAATATACATGCATATGTAAGTTTATTACAGCATTATTCACAATAACAAAGAGATGGAATCAACATTAATTCCCACCAGTGGTTAGACTAGATAAAGAAAATTTGGTCAGTATATACCATGGAATGTAACACTACCAAAAAAACGAGATATTGTCATTTGCAGGAACATGAATAAAGCTGGATGCCATTATCTTTAGCAAACTAACACAGGAACAGAAAACCAAATACTGCATGCTCTCACTTATAAGTGGGAGCTAAGTGATGAGAACATGTGGACACACAGTGGGGGACAACGGACACAGGGTTCTGCTGGAGGGTGGATGGCAGAAGGAGGAAAAGATTAAGGAAAATAACTAATAGATACTAGACATAATTCCCGGGTAAAGAAATTATCTGTACAACAAACACCCATGAAAATATTTACCTGTATAACAAACCTGTATATGTTCCCCTGAACTTAAAATAAAAGCTGAAAATAAGAAAATGGCCTAGATGAACACAACAAAATTAATTTACATTATTGTATAGTTTCCAAATCTCTATCTACCTGGAATTTTCTTAAAACATATACAATCTATTTTAATATCAGCAATAAGTGATCTACTTGGCAAATATTTGAGTGTATAAACAAAGAAGTATTAAGAAAAAAAACTAAGTTTATAAGAAGTTAGTCAACAAATTCACAAAAAGCAAACCCAAAGTGAGTAGAAAATAATGAAAATACTTTACAAAATCAAAAATTTGGAGATGTTCAATAGAAAACATATTTTTCTGGAAAGACCAATATGAGACAAAACATGGGCAAATTTGATCAATATGAAAAATAAACAAAAATAATCTGAAAATAAGATGCCACACAAAAAATATGGCAGAATTAAAAATAATATTCTGTACAACTCTATAGCAATAAATTTCAGAATCTATGCAAAAGTTAGAAGTTTTGTGGAAAATGTAAAGTATTATAATGGTTCAAGAATAGGTAGTACATCCAAACATATTAAAAATCATAAAATAAATTGAAAGGTAAGTAAAAGTATGTTTCAAAAATTAGGGAGCACTGCTGGATACAAAGCCAATATACAAAATGACCAATTATGGTTTTGTATACTATAACTTAGCAACGATAAAATAAAATGTTAAAAATATTTGTCATTTACAATAGCATCAAAAATATTTTAATATTCAGGGATAATTATAATAAAAATGTGAAAAATATATACTAAACAATACATAATAATTGTGTGAGAAACAGAAAACTAAATAAATGGAGAGATATATCTTGCTTATGTATTGGAAAACTTAATATTTTAAATATGCAAGTTCTCTTTAAGTGAATGTAAACATTCAGTGCAAACCCAACCAATATCCCAGAGTTATTTTGGCCTTTGTTTTCTAGGAAAATTAATAAAAACCAAGAAATGCCAAAACAAACCTGAAGAAGAACAAAGCTAGAGGATTTAAACTACTAGATGTCAGGAGAACCATAGTCATTAAGACTGTGTGTCAGTTCAATAATAGAAAAATAAAACTAAGAAAACTTCTGCGAAAAGTCCCACATGAGTATGTTGATGTGATTTACTAAGAATGTGACACGGCACAGTCGTGGGAAAATGGTGTGCTTTTCAATAAATGGTGATGGGTCAATTTGATATTTATGTTAGAAAAAATGAACCGTGACTCCTACCTCATACTGTACGCAAAAATCAGTTGCAGAAGAATTGCAACTCTAAATGTGAATGGTAAACTAGTAAAACTTTTATAAGAAATTTTAGGAAAACATCTTTATGACCTGAGATAAGCAGATATTTCTTAATCAGGACACAAAACACTTGTATTATAAAGGGAAAATAATAACATAGACAATATGAAAGTTAGAACTCACTAAAATGAAAAAAGGTGAAAAACAGCAAGTATTGAGAAGTATGTTTTGCAACCAAAACTCTGATACACTGCTAGAAGTGTAAACTCGTACCAAAATAACTTTGAAAAACTGATAATATCTGTTACTGACTCCAAGACTCATAATTTCTATGTCTAAGTATTCACATACTAGAATTGCAGTATCGTACACTCCAGGTAGTAAGTTACCCAGCAAAGCAGGAAGACTGCCTCAAATACTCAGGTAGAATACATGTGCACTATCCAGTGTCTAGAAATGGCTGCCCAGAACTTGCTGCAGGAAACAACGCTGAACCCTCCAACTGTGGAGCTGCAATGCATGGTGCGCACCCCTGTGGATTGAGGACCAGTTGCCCAGGAACTGCTGCTTAAGGATCTTCAATGAGTTTCATTTCAAAAAGATTCTCACTGAGGTACATTATAATCAAACTGTCAAAAGTCAAAGACTAAGAGATGATTCTAAAAACAACAACAGAAAAACATCAATTTGCATATAAGGCAAACACTATTAGGAAATTCACACTTCTCAGCAGAAACTTTGCAGACCAGGAGAAAATGGGATGACATATTTAAACAGCTCAAAGAAAAGCAAATTGACTGCCAAGAGTATTATGTCCAACAAAGTTTTCCTTTAGAAATGAAGGACCAATAAAGTTTCCTAGAAAAGTAAAGCCTAAGATAATTCATCACCACTAGACTGGCCTTAAAATAAATGCTTGAATCCTACTCCTTGAAGTAAAAAGACAATATTGACCATCATTAAAACATCAGAAAAACACAGAAGCTATAAAACTGACTGGTAGGACAGAAACATAAATGAGAAAGACAAAGAAATGAAATATTATTGCTACAGACAACCACCAAACTGCAAACATAAACAATAAGAGAAAGAAATTAACAAAAGTTATGCAAAATAATTAAAAAAATAAAATGACTGGAGTAAGTCCCAACCTATCAATAATGAAATTGAGTGTTAGCAAATTAAATTTCCAATTAAAATATATAAACTGAGGCTGTGCACAGTGGTTCATGCCTATAATTCCAGCACTTTGGGGGCTGCGGCAGATTGATCACTTGAGGCCAGGAGTTCAACAACAGCCAGGCCAACATGGTGAAATCCCATTTCCACTAAAAATACAAAAATTAGCCAGGCGTGGTGGTACGTGCCTGTATTTCCAGCTACTCGGGAGGCTAAGGCAGGACAATCTCTTGAACCTGGGAGGCAGAGGTTCTATGAGCTGAGATCATGCCACTGCACTCCAGCCTGGGCCACAGAGTAATAATCCATCTCAAAAAAAGTGTATATATGTATATAAAAGTATATATATATGTGTGTGTGTGTATATATATATAGTTATATATATACTTATACTGTATGTATATATATACATACATATACTGTATGTATATATACATATATACTTTTATATATATACATATATATACTTATATATATATATATAACTTAACAGTCCATCAACTATATATATATACACTATGTGAATAAAAAAGGCACCACTATATTCGGTCTACATGAAACTCAGTAAACCTGTAACAACATACATACACTAAAACCAAAAGGTGTAGGAAAGTTATTTCCCACAAACAGAAACCAAAAATGAATAAGATCAGCTATACATATATCAGACCAAATAGATTTTAAGCCAAAAGCTGTTAAAATAGACAAAGAAGATGGTTATGTAATAATAAAAACATAAATTCAACAAGAGGATGCAACAACTGTAAATATATATTTACCCAACACTGGACCTCCATGATATATAAAACAAATATTATTACATCTAAAGAGAGACATTAGACTCCAATACAATAATAGTTGGAGACATTAACACCTCACTCCCAAGATTGGAGAGATTATCTAGACAGAAAACCAACAAATATTCACTTAAAACTGCAGTATAGACAATATGAAACTAACAGACATTTAGAGAACATTTTATTTACCAGGTGCAGAATATGCATTCTTCTCATTAGCACTTGAAACATTCTCTGGGACAGAATCTAAAATCAGTTAGGACATAAAACAAGTATCACAAATTTTTAAAATTAAAATCATATCAAGTATCTTTTCTAATCATAATTGAACAAAACTAGAAATAAATGACAGTAAGTACTTTGGACTGTATAAAACATGTAAATTAAGAAACATGCTCCTGAATTACCAATGGATCAATGAAAAAATTAAGAAGAAAATTTAAAATTATTTTGAAACAAAGGAGAGTACAAATATGAAAAAGTATAGGACACAGCCCTAGCAGTAGTATTATAAAAGTTTATAGCAATAAACTCCTACATCACAAAAGTATGCAGACTTTTAAATAAGCCATCTAATCCTGCATCTGAAGAAACAAGAAAAGGAATAACTAACCAAACTAAAAATTAGTAAAATGGAAAAAAATAAGAAAAGAAATAATAGAGAACAAAGCAGAAATAAAATAAAAACTAAAAATTTTCCAAAAAATGAAAAAAATAATTTAAAAGACAAAAGAGTCAACAAAGCACTAGCTAGACTAACAAAGCAAAAAGAATCAAATAAATAAAATCAGAAATAATAAAAGAGATATTACAAGTGATGTCACAGAAATACAAAGGATCATTGAAGACTATTATGAAAAAATTTGAAAACCTAAAAAAAATGGAGAAATTTCTGTTCACAAAAACTTATTAATTTTGAACAAGAAATAAATAGAAAACTTGAACAGACAAATAACAAGATTGAATCAGTAACATAAAGTTTTGGATATTTCCAAGACCAGATGGCTTCCCAGCTGAATTATAACAAACAATTACAGATAACTTAACATCAACTCTCAAACTGTTCAAAAAAACTTGAATGGAGGGAATTTTTTGAACTAATTCTACAAGACCAGAGTTACTCTGATACCAAAACCAGACAAGGATACACAAATAATAAAACTAAAGGCCAATATACCTGATAAATATAGATGCAAAAGTCCTCAACAAAATACTAGCACACAAAATCCAATAGTACATCAAAAACATTGTATACCATGATAAAGTGAGATGTATCCCAGGGATGGAAGGATAGGTCAACATATACAACACAATATATTTAATACATCATAGCAACAGAATGAAGGGCAATAACCATATTATCATCTCAATAGATGCAGAAAAAGTATTTGATAAAATTCAACATCCCTTCATAAAAACTTTTAACAAATTTGGTATATAAGAAACATATCTCAACACAATAAAGTCCATGTATAACAAGCCTACAGCTAACATTGTACTAAACAGATAAAAGCTGTAAACCTTTCTTCTCAGGACTGTAACAAGACAAGGATGCTTACTTTCACCATTCATATTCAACATAGTGATAGAAGTCCTAGCCAAAGCGATTACACCAGATACAACAATAAAGAGCATCTTAATAGGAAAGGAAGAAATAAAGTTATCATGATTTGAAGACACTGTCATTTCTAAATGTCTGCTCTTGGCGCCTTTGTAAAAAATGAAGAAATATTCTATGTTCATAGTTGAGTTGACTGGAACTGTGTATATTTATTTCTTCGCTCTGTGTTCTCTTGCACTGGTCCATGTGTTTGTTTCTATAGCAAGATTTTGCCGTTCTGGTTGCTACAGCATTGTGGGTTATGTTGAAATCAAATAATGTGATGCGTTGAGCTTTGATTTTTTTGCTCAGGATTGCTTTGGCTATTCTGGGTCTTTTGAGGTTCTGTATAAATTTCAGATTTTTTTTTTTATTTCTGTGAAGAATACCATTTGTATCACATAAAATCTATAGATTATTTAGGTGATATGACCATTGAAAAAATATTGATACCTGCAATCAATAAATATAGACTATTTTCCAATTTTGCATGTTTTCTTCAATTGCTTTTGTCAATGTTGCATAGTTTTCATTGTAGAGATCTTTCACTTCTTTTGTAAAGTGTATTCTGATATATTTTAATTTTACTTATAGATACAATAAATGAGATAAAATTATTTTTCTATTGTTTCCTGTTAGCATATGGAAATTCTACTGACTTTTTATATTGATTTTTATCCTGAGATTTTACTGAATTTATTAGTTCTAATTGTTTTTTAATAGTCTTTAAATTTTTCTTTTTCTTTTTCTTTCTTTTTTTTTTTTTTTTTGAGACAGAGTCTCGCTCTGTCGCCCAAACTGGAGTGCAGTGGCCGGATCTCAGCTCACTGTCAGCTCCGCCTTTTGGGTTCACGCCATTCTCCTGCCTCAGCCTTCCGAGTAGCTAGGACTACAGGCGCCCGCCACCTCGCCCGGCTAGTTTTTTGTATTTTTTAGTAGAGATGGGGTTTCACCGGGTTAGCCAGGATGGTCTCGATCTCCTGACCTTGTGATCTGCCCATCTCGGCCTCCCAAAGTGCTGGGATTACAGGCTTGAGCCACCGCGCCTGGCCAATAGTCTTTAAATTTTTTTTAATATAAAACAGTATAATCTGCAAACAGTATAATTTCACTTCTTTCTTTTCAATTTTGTATGTCTTTTATTTCTTTCTTTGGTCTAATTGTTCTGACTAGGACTTCTGGTACTATATTAAATAAAAGTGATAAAAGTGGGGTATTTCTATATGGAAAAATGTAGCTAGTCATCTATCTCTTGCCATATACACATCAAATCAAAATGGATTATAGGCTTAAATAAAAAAAATGAAAAACTATGTAACTACTAGAAGAAAACATTGAGGAAACTCTCCAAAACATTGGGATGAGAAAAATTTTTGAGTAATATCTCAAAAAGTACAGGCCACCTAAACAAAAGTGGGCAAATGCAGCAACATCAAGCTAAAAGGCATCTACACAACAAAGAAAACAATCAACAAAGTAAAAAGAAAACATACCAAATGAGAAAAAATATTTGCGATCTACCCATCTGACAGGAAGTTAATAATCAGAATACATAAAGAGCTCAAGCAACTCAATGGGGAAAAAAATTTCATTTTTTAAATGAAATTTTAAAAATCCAATTTTAAAATCGGCAAAATATACAAATATTCATTTCTCAAAAGAAGACATATGAATGACCAACAGCATATAAAAATATTCTCAACATCACTAATCATCAGATAAATGAAAATTGCAAGTACAATTAGATATCATCTCTCTCTAGTTAAGTGACTTTTTCCAAAAGACAAAAAACAAAACAACCATATGCTTCAGAAAATACAGAGAAAGAAGAACCTCACATATTGTTAGTGAGAATATAAATTAATAAAACCACAACAGAGAAGAGTATGGAGGTACCTCAAATAACTAAAAATAGAGCTACTATATGATTCAACAGTTCCACTACTGGGTATATATTTAAAAAAAAAAAAAAACAAGAAAATCAGTACATTAAAGAGATATATGTACTCTCATGTTTATTATAGCACTGTTCACAATAGCCAAGATATGTAATCAACCTAACTGTCCATCAACAAATGAATGGATAAGGAAAATGTGGCATATATACACAATGGAATATTATTCAGCCCTAGAAATGAATAAAATTCCATCATTTGCAACAACATGAATGAAATTGGAGGATATTATGTGACACGAGGTAAGCCAGGCACAGAAATACAAATATTGCATGTTCTCTTTCATATGTGGGAACTAAAAAATGTTGAGATAGAGTAGAATGATGGTTTCCAAAGACTGATAAGGGTAGTGGGGAGGGGGGATAAGAAGAGAATTGTTAATTGATACAAAAATATAGTTAGATAGTGGGAATAAGATCTTGTGTTTGGTAGCACGATAGGGTGACTATAGTAAAAGGTAACTTGTGTATTTCAAAATAACTAAAAGAGTGGAATTGGAATGTTTGTAGCACAAAGAAATGATAGATGCTTGAGGTGATGGTTATTCCAATTACTGTGATTTGATCATTATGCATTGCATGCTTGTATCATAATTTCACATGTACCCCATAAATATGTACAACTATGATATATGCACAATTAATAATATAAACAAATAAATGCATATACACATAAGTGTAATAACTTTAAAAAGTTCTTATTTGCAGATGACATGATCTTATAAAAAGAAAATCCTAAAGACTCCACCAAAACACTCTTAGAACTGATAAACAGAATCAGTAAAGTTGCTGGACACAAAATCAACATACAAAAATTGGTAAAATTTTCATACACACATAAAGAAGTAACTGAAAAAGAAATAAGTCAAAAAAATAATTCCATTTAAAATAGCCAACTGAAAATAATAACATATCTAGGAATAAATTTAACCAATGATATAAAAGATCTACTCAATGAAAATTATATAATTCTCATTAAATAAATTGAAGAGAAAAAATAAATGAAAAGGCATCCATATTTATGGATTGGAAGAACTAATATTGTTAAAATGACTATAATACCCAAAATGACCTACAAATTCAGTGCAATGCCTATCAAAATACCAATGACATCTTCACAAGTAAAAGCAACCATAAAATTTCCATAGAACCACAAAAACCCAAAAGCCAATGCCTTCCTGAGCAAATAGAACAAAGCTAGAGGCAATACATTACCTAATTTCAAAATATTCTACAAAGCCATAGTAACCAAACAACATGGTACTGTCACTAAAAATAGACACATACACCAATGGAAGATAATAGAAAACCCAGAAATAAATCCACATATTTGCAACCATCTGATTTTCAACAAGGACACCAAGAACATACACTGACAAAAGGGCACTGTCTTTCATTAAAACTGCTGGAAAAACTAGATAGCCATAAGCAAAAGATTGAAACTTCACCCCTTTCTCTTAACATATACAAAAATGAACTCAAAATGGATTAAAAACCTGAATGTAAGGCCCAAGTCTATGAGAGTACTAGAAGAAAACATAGAGGAAATGCTTCAAGACATTGGTCTAGGCAAAGATTTTACAGATAAGACTTCAAAACCACAGGCAACAAATGTAAAAATAGACAAATAGGATTATGTGAGACTAAAAACCTTTTGCACAGCAAAGGAAACAACAGAGTGAAGAGACAACATAAAGAATGGGAGAAAATGTTTACAAACTCTTCATCTGAAATAAAATTAGTATCCAGAATACCAAAGAATCTGAAACAACAGTAAAATAATAAAAATCTGATTCTACCACGGGTAAATGATCTGAATAGACATTTATTAAAGGAAGATCTGAAAATGACAAAGGAATAGTTGAAAAATGCTCAGTATCACTAATCACCAGGGAAATGCAAATCAAAACCACAGTGAGATATGATCTCACCCTAGTTGAAATGTCTATTTTCAAAAAGACAAAAAAAAAAAAAAAAAAAGAAAAAAAGAAAAAAAAATGATGCTGCTGAGGATGTGGGGTAAAGAGAACTCTTTTATACTGTTGGTAGAAATGTAAATTAGTACATCCATTACAGGAAACAATATGGAGGTTTCTCAAAAACTAAAAATAGAACTACCATATTATCCATCAATCCCACTGTTGAATATATACCCAAAGAGAGGAAATCAGTATGTCAAAGAGATCTCTACATTGTCATGTTTATTGCAGCACTATTCCCAATAGCCATGTAATCAAACTAAGTGTTCATCAACAGATTAACAAATTAAAGAAAATGTGGAATATATACACAGTGGAATACTATTCAGCCATAAAAATGAAAACCTGCAATTTTTGGCAAAATAGATGTGCCTGGAGGATAATGTTAAGTGAAGTAAACCAGGCACAGAAAGATAAATACCGCCTGTTTTCACTCATATGTGGAAGCTAAATAAGTTGATCTCACAGAAGTAGAGAACAGAGCAGTGGTGACTAGAAGCTGGGAAGAGTAGGGAATGAGGGTGATAGAGATAGGTTGTTTAACAAATAGGAAGTTACAACTAGGTAAAAGGAATAAATTCTAGTTATCTAGAGCACTGTATGGTGACTATAATTTTTTTTCATTTTTTAACGTTTATTTTACGTTTGGAGGTACATGTGAAGGTTTGTTACACAGGTAAACACAAGTTACAGGAGTTTGTTGTACATATTATTTAATTGCCCAGGTATTAAACCCAGTATCAAATAGTTATTCTTTCTCTCCCTCCTCCCACCCTTCCACTTCAAGTAGACCCCATTGTCTGTTGTTTTCTTATTTGTGTTCATAAGTTCTTATTATTTAGCTCCCATTTATAAATGAGAATACACAGTATTTGGTTTTCTGTTCCTGTGTTAGTTTGCTAAGGATAATAGCCTCCAGCTCCATTCATGTTCCCACAAAAGGTATGATCTTGTTCTCTTTTATGGCTGCATAGCATTCCGTGGTGTATATGTGCCTTGTTTTCTTTATCTAATCTGTCGCTGATAGGCATTTAAGTTGATTCCACTATTGTGAATAGTGCTGCAATGAACATTCATGTGCATGTATTTATGGTAGAATAATTTATATTTCTCTGGGTATATACCCAGCAGTGGGATTGCTAGGTCAAATAGTAGTTTTGGTTTTAGCTCTTTGAGGAATTGTCATATTGCTTTCCACAGTGGTTGAACTAATTTACACTCCCACCAAGATTGTATAAGTGATCCTTTTTCTCCAAAACGTCACCAGAATCTATCATTATTTGGCTTTTAATAGTAGCCATTCTGACTGGTGTTAGATGGTATCTCATTGTGGTTTTGATTTGCATTTCTGTCATAATCAGTGATATTGAGCATTTTTCATATGCTTGTTTGCTGCATGTATGTCTTCTTTTAAAAAGTGTCTGTTTACGTCCTTTGCCCACTTTTTATTGGGGTTGTTTGCTTTTCTCTTATAAATTTAAGTTCCTTATAGATGCTGGATATTAGACCTTTGTCAGATGCACAGTTGGCAAATAATTTCTCCCATTCTGTAGCTTGTCCACTTATTCTGTTGATGGTTTATTTTGCTGTGCCAAAGCTGGTAAGTTTAATCAGATCCCCAAAACAGCAATGGTGAAAAGATTCCCTATTCAATAAATGGTGCTGGAATAAATGACTAGACATATGCAGAATACTGAAGCTAGACCCCTTCCTTAAACCAAACACAAAAATCAACTCAAAATGGATCAAAGACTTAAATGTAAAACCCAAAGCTATAAAAACCCTGGAAGACAACCTAGGCAATACCATCCTGGACATAGGAAAGGGCAAAGATTTCATGACAAAGACACAAATAGCAATTGCAACAAAAGGAAAAATTGACAAGTTGAGTGACTATGATTAACAATCATTTATTCTATATTTTCTAATAGCTAGAAAAGAGGATTTTGAATGTTCCCAACACAAATAAGTAATAAATGTTTGAGGCGATGTATATGCCAATTACCGGAATTTGATCATGACACATTGTATACAGCTATCAATAAATCACGCTTTATCTTATGGAAAATTATTATATACCAATTAAAAGTAACTTAAAAACACAAGAATGACCAAAAATACATGAGAACAGTAGTCCAGTACTCTTTCATTTTTAATTTTAACCATTATGATAATTTTGTAGTGGTATCTAGTTGTGACATTCCTGATAACCATTGAAATCATATTCTTCTAATGTTTATTATCCATTTGGCTATCTACTTTTGTGGAGTGCTTGCTGATACTTTTTGATTATTATTTTTTAAATTTGGATTGTTTGTTTATTTCTTATTGAGTTATGGGCATGGTTTGTGTGTTCTTGATATTTTTTATTCCCTTACATTGTTTACAACTATCTCCTCCCACTCTGTAATTTAGTTTAGATTTTTTTTTAAACTCTTGTTGAACAATGCATTTTTACTAGTGGAGTCTAAACTAGCTGTTTCTTTTATAGTTAGCATTATTTTATCTTGTTTATAAAATATTTATTTACTTCAAGATAATAAAGATATTCTCCTGTGATACTACTAGAATTTTTCATTGTTTTAACTTTACTATGTATATATAGTAAACTTACGATTGCTTTATTGTGTATTGTGTGAGAGTCCAATATTCATGTTTTTAAACTACTTTATTTAAATAATATTGACATATATAAGACTGTAGATATTTAACATATTCAACTTGATGTATTTAGAGATAACTATACACCTCTAAAACCATAACCACAATCAATGCAATAAATTCAACCACCACTTCCAAAAGTTTCCCCCGTTTAATTTGTTTTTTTTTAATTTTTTTCCCCTTTTGTGATAAGAGCACTCAGTATAAGATCTACGCTCTCAGCAATTTTTTATGAATACAATATATTTTTATTAATCATAGGCCCTATGTTGCACACTTGATCTCTAGAATTTTTTATTTTGTATAACTGTAACTTTGTCCCCTTTGACCAACTTTTCCTCATTTTCTTGCCCTGCTAGCCCCTGGAAACGACCATTCTACTCTCTGCTTCTCTGGGTTTCACTCTTTCATACGCCACACATAGGTGAGATGATGCAGTACTTATCTTTCTGTGTCTGACATATTTCACTTCACAAAATGCCCTCCAGTTTCATCCATATTGTCACAAATGTCAACATTTCCCCCCTTTTTAAGGCCAAATTATACTCTGCTGTATGTATCAACCACAGTTTCATTATCCATTCATCCATTAATGAATATCTAGGTGTTTTAATTATCTTGGCTATTGCAAATAATGGTGCAATGAACATGGGATTGCAGACATCTTTTTGTGATCCAGGTTTCAAATTTTGTTTTTGGCATATATATGCCAAAGAAGAATTACAGGATCAAATGGCAACTCTATTTTTAATTTTTTATGTAATCGCCCATATTGTTTTCCACAGAAGCTACATCAGTTTACATTCCCACCAACAGTGTAGATGGGTTCACTTTTCTCCACAGTGTTGTCAACATATTTATTTAAAATATGATCCTTTATGCACGCTCTTTAGAGCCATCTTTAACATATATCAACTGTCCATATATGTGTTGTCTATTTCACAACTCCAGACTGTTCAAATGATTTGACTGTCTTCACCTCAATCCCACACTCTCATCTTCACTGTAGCTATATAATGAGTCTTGATATCTGTTGGTTCATCCTTCCCTTATATTATTTCTAGTTCTCTATTTATCCAAATAGATTTGAAAATTATCTTGTTAATTTTCACAAAACCTAATAGAATTTTGATGGGGATTGGATGAATATGACAGAGAAGTTTAGAAGAACTGACATCTTTAAAATATGCAGTCTTCTAATCTATGAATAGACTATACTCCTCCATTTATTTTATTTTTAAAACTGTTGCTAGGGTATAAAATGCAATTGATTTTTGTATATTGACCTTGTGGCTAGCAGTCTCACTTAATACATCTGTTAATTCTAATAATCTTTTATGCAGATTTTTAAATACTTTTACATACTCAACCATGTTGTCTGTGAATAATAACTGTATTACTTCTTTTTGTAATCCTTCTCTTCCAGATACCACCTTTTGGAACTCAAGAGTCATGACTGGACCTCACCATACTGATGTTTTCTGACTGAGCTTCTTTCTACCCTAAATACAAGAGACCCTAATAGTTAGGCAGGAATATCATTGCCCCTATTCCGCCTGAAGAAGTTACAGAAGATGGATCTTTGCCCCTCTGCAACCCTTAAGATTAAGGGTTCTTTTATAAAAGGGAGGAGGGAAATGTCAGAGGCATGTGAACCAAAGCAACTCCATCTTAAATAGGAGCTGGCTAAAATGAGGCTGAGATCTACTTGGCTGCCTTCCCAGGCAGTTAAGGCATTCTAAGTCACAGGATGAGATAGGAGGTCAGCACAAGATACAGGTCATAAAGACCATGCTGATAAAAGCCAGCCAAAACCCACCTAAACCAAGATGGCCATGAGAGTGACCTCTAGTTGTCCTCACTGCTACACTCCCACCAGTGCCACGACAGTTTATAAATGCTATGGCAACATCAGGAAGTTTCTCTATATGGTCTAGAAAGGGAAGGCAGGAATAATCTACCCCTTGTTTAGCATATCATCAAGAAATAACCATACAAATGGGCAACCAGCAGCCCCCAGGGCTGCTCTGTCTATGGAGTAGCCATTCTTCTAGTCCTTTACTTTCCACATACATTTGCTTTCATTTTTTACTCTATGGACTCACCCTGAATTTTTTGTTGTGTGAGCTATAAGAACCCTCTCTTGGGGTCTGGCTCTGGATTCCTTTCCTGTAACTGTCTTCCAATCTATGAACAGGCTATACTCCTCCATTTGTTTCATTGTTTTAAACTGTTGCCAGTATATAAAATGCAATTGATTTTTGTATATTGACCTTGTGGCTAGCAGTCTGAATTCATCTATTAATTCTAATGATCTTTTATGCAGATTTATTCAGACTTTACATACTCAACCATGTTATCTGTGAATAATAACTGTATTATTTCTTTTGTCAATCCTTACTTTTCATTTCTCCTTTCTCATATTACTACAAAGGTTAAAACATGAAGTACAATGTTTAATAGAAGAGTTTACAGTTTGCCTCTTTGCCTCATGCAAATTCCACAAAAAATTATCAATATTTTATCATGAAAAATATTTAAGTTTATGGAGAAACTCTTTTAAATATTAATAAATTGCCATTGAAATTCTAGTTGCTAAGTATTTGGTTCATGAATGAGTGTTGAATTGCATCCCATAAATTTTCTGCATCTATTGAGATTCTCACATTTTTTCCTTACTCTTAACATAATGATTTACGTTAATTCTCTAATGTTAAATCAACTTTTAATTTCTATTATAAACTTAACTTGATTATGATATAGTGACCTTTTCATATATCATTTAATATGACTTTCTAATATATTTTAGATTTTGCTTCCATGTTCCTAAAGGATATTTGCATGTTCTTTTCTTTTCTTGTAATGTTTTTGTCAGATTTTGGCATCATACTTTAATTAGAAAGTAAGTCCTTCATTTTTTTCTATTCTCATAAAATGTTTAGGTTAATACTGGTGTCATTTTCTTTCCTCAGTGGTCTGTAATAATTCACTGGTGAAGTCTTCTAAGCCTGGAGTTTTGGTGGTAGAAAACTTCAAATTACAGAATTGAATTTTAATAGATGTAAAACTATTCAGACATTCTGTGTGCTTGTGTCAGTCATGTACAGTATAATTTTTGAGATATTTATCCATTTTGTGTGAATGTTTAAATGTATTCCCAATGTTATTAATATTATCCTCTCATATTTTTAATGCCTGCATGATCAGTCACATTCCTAAACTTGTCATTTTTGTCTTTATTTATCTTGATAATTACTTTATTCATAAAGGTAATTATCAATTATTTTTAAAGAAAAAACTTCTACATTTTTAAACTCCTTAGTGTATGTTTTGTAGTTCAGTAGCTTCTGATCTTAATCTTTATTGTTAATAAAAAAGTATAAAATCAAAATAATTCTTATTTTTACTGGATTTTGGCTTAATTAACTGTTCTATTTTCCAAATTATTGAGATGACTATTTAGATTATTAAATTCCAATCTTTCTTCTTTTCTAATATATGAATTTAAGGCTATAGATTTACTTCCAATCATGACTTTAGCTATAGCTCATTGTTTTATATGTTAAATTTTTATTAATTTCAAAATATTTTCTAAATTTTATTATGATATTTTGCAGTTATTTAAAATAATGCCTGCGTATATATCTGGGTATAAGTCCTAAACAATGCAAAGAACTTAGAACCCTTAATGCAAATTTATACCCTCTTACTATTGGTCTTTTTTTATTCATTTGTTTACTTCCACTATTTCAAAATTCCTTTGTGTATGAGATTTTATTCATTTTATTCATTTTCTGAAAGAAGTGACAGTATTTCATGGAGAGACATAGCAAGGTTCCAGACTGAAAAGAAATAGATGTTAAGCAGTGATTAAACATTTACTTTCAGAACAATGTATGGCCATTTTCTTATTACATTTCCACTCTCATTACCCCATATGCAAAAAATGTTGTTAATGGCAGCATTATTATTTGTGTCCAGAAAAAACTTGAGATGTCATCTCTAAAGAAAGAAAGTGCCTAATATTTTTGATTTTGTTGTGATACATCAGGAAAAAAAATACTCACAGAAAAAAAAGGCAGATGTAAATCTCTTTTTCCACAACAGAAATAGAGAGGAGAAACAGATAGTAACTTTACCCAGGAAGGAAATAAGCTAAAAACCATCAACACTCAAAATCTCTCTGTCTCTCCCCACCTTTTTTTTTTTCTTTTGCTATTCAAAGATGTTTACACCTATCCAACTGCCACCACATAACCACACATCCTAATGTAAAGCCTGCGTCTGAGGAAAAAAATATATAAAATGTGATGCATATTGCATTTAAATATATATTAATGTATGAAGATTTCTTGAGATACAATTGATTATATAAATGGCTTCAATAATATATCCCAAACTATTAGCACTGGTTTATTCTGTAAAGAAAAGTAGGAATTACTGGGAAGTGACACAGAACTTTTTTATTTTACTCTATTTCTTTGTGCTCAAAACTTTTACAACTAAAATGAACTTGGTAGATCCATATTTTATTTGTGTAGATTAAAAACATAATAGCATGAGAACTTTTTAAAAATTGAGCAACTAGTATTTTGTAGCCATTGTGTTCAGTTCTGGATTAAATATCAGTGTCATATTTTTAGTTGATTGAAATAAAAAGAAAATCTGCCATATTTTTTTCCAACCGATTGAAGCTGATCATTCCCAAGCACAAATGAGGTGTTTCATGTAATATACATGCTATATTAACTCTTTCCCTTCAAGACGTTTGAGCAAAATTTTATGTTATCAGTCAGAAGTCTCCATTTGTTAAGGATTCCTTTGATTGCTATAACAGAAACCCAACTTAAAGTAACTTAAGCAAGTTGTGATTAGGTCACTGGAAGATCTTTTCTTAAGGATAACTGGAATTAGCACCTTAAACGGTTTTAGGAATCTCTCTTGCCTGTATGGAAGAAAGAATAATCTTAGGTAGCTTCTAGGCTAACCTCACAACTTTGTAAACACAGAGAAAAACAGTTTAAAAATTTCAGTAAATAAACATTCTCAAACTATTTGGGGCTACAGATCTACTTCTGTTGGAGTAAGGGTGATTATTATCAGAACTAAAATTGATACTGGACGTAAAATAACATATACCCACTGCATACTTCAGAATGAGTCAAAAAAGCTAGCAACAGAAATCTAGCCCAAACTTTAAAAAAATAAAGTGGAGTTATTAGCTAGAAACCGGTATAATTCACATAATCCAAAAAATGTGTTAAAGCCACATGTCCAAAATTCGAACCAGACTCAAACCAGGGAATATAATGCTTTCAGGATACATTCTCTCTCTTTTGTCTCTAATTACTTTTCTACAATGCTTTACTTTTTTTTTTTTTTTTTTACAATGCTCTACATTTTTCCCACAGAGCAGCAGACATATCTGCTGCCAAGTCTGGGCTCTTGTTTTTGAAGCTTTGTGGCCAGACAAAAAAGAGGCTCTTTCTTTTCTTTTTATTTATAAGCTTTTTAATCAATCAATTTATTTATTTTTCTATTAAATTTTGCCATCTTAGCTACATTGTCAAAACATTTCAGTAAATTACTGATATGGTTTGGCTCTGTGTCCTCACCCAAATCTCATGTTGAATTGAAATCCTCAGTGTTGGGGGAGGGAGCTGGTGGGAGGTGATCAGATCATAGGGGTGAATTTTTCCCTTACTGTTCTCATGATAGTGACTGAGTTTTTATAAGTTCTGGTTGTTTAAAAGTGTGTAGCACTTCCTTCTTTGCTCTCTGTTCCTCTTGCTCCAGCCATATAGGACTTGCTGGCTTCCCTTTTGCCTTCCACCGTGATTGTAAGTTTCCTGAGGCCTCCCCAGCCATGCTTCCTATACAGCCTGTAGAACTATGAGCAATTAAGCTTCTTTTCTTTATAAATTACCCATTCTCAGGCAGTTCTTTATAGCAACGTGAGAAGGAACTAATACAATTACACTTAACATTCTGACTTCTTTCATACCTTCATATTTTGAGTCAACCACTTTGGCTAATGTTTTTAGGAGGTCCTATAATTTCTATATTGAGTATCATGACTTCCTGGTAATTAGGGTGAATTGGGTATGTGTGAACAAAAATCAGTAGATGTACACTACAGATATACCAGTAAGCTTTAAGTCTTAAAGTGTGCAATAAATCAATGTAAATTTTTTTTTTTTTTTTTTTTTTGAGACGGAGTCTTGCTCTGTCGCCCAGGCTGGAGTGCAGTGGCTCGATTTCAGCTCACTGCAAGCTCCGCCTCCTGGGTTTACGCCATTCTCCTGTCTCAGCCTCCCGAGTAGCTGGGACTACAGGCGCCCGCCACCTCGCCCGGCTAGTTTTTTGTATTTTTTAGTAGATACAGGGTTTAACCGTGTTAGCCAGGATGGTCTCAATCTTCTGACCTTGTGATCCACCTGTCTTGGCCTCCCAAAGTGCTGGGATTACAGGCTTGAGCCACCATGCCCAACCAATGTAAATATTTTATATATAAAAATAGTGTTAAGGAGATATGAAACAAGTTAAAGACTCTGGCAAAAAAATATGTTTAGCTATCTTTATTTCATAGATTATTGCCTGCATGTTGGAAATAAATATTTTGAGGTTAAAATTACAATTACATTTTGCATGTTCACTTCACTGTTATAATTTTGTGACTTTTGAGTAGAAGATGTTTATTTTGTTGCTTTAAGACTTATTTCCCGGAATTCAGTAAGATGGCCGAATAGGAACAGCTCCAGTCTCCAACTCCCAGCGCGAGCGACACAGAAGACCGGTGATTTCTGCATTTTCAACTGAGGTACTGGGTTCATCTCACTGGGGAGTGCCGGACGATCGGTGCTGGTCAGCTGCTGCAGCCCGACCAGCGAGAGCTGAAGCAGGGCGAGGCATCGCCTCACCTGGGAAGCGCCAGGGGGAAGGGAATCCCTTTTCCTAGCCAGGGGAACTGAGACACACAACACCTGGAAAATCGGGTAACTCCCACCCCAATACTGCGCTTTAAGCAAACAGGCACACCAGGAGATCATATCCCACGCCTGGCCGGGAGGGTCCCACACCCACGGAGCCTCCCTCATTGCTAGCACAGCAGACTGTGATCTACCGGCAAGGCAGCAGCGAGGATGGGGGAGGGGCGCCCGCCATTGCCTAGGCTTAAGTAGGTAAACATAGCCGCTGGGAAGCTCGAACTGGGTGGAGCTCACAGCAGCTCAAGGAAACCTGCCTGTCTCTGTAGACTCCACCTCTGGGGACAGGGCACAACTATACAACAACAAAAGCAGCAAAAAACTCTGCAGACGCAAACGACTCTGTCTGACAGCTTTGAAGAGAGCAGTGGATCTCCCAACACGGAGGTTGAGATCTGAGAAGGGACAGACTCCCTGCTCAAGTGGGTCCCTGACCCCTGAGCAGCCTAACTGGGAGACATCCCCCACTAGGGGCAGTCTGATACCCCACACCTCACAGGGTGGAGTACACCCCTGAGAGGAAGCTTCCAAAGCAAGAATCAGACAGGTATACTCGCTGTTCAGAAATATTCTATCTTCTGCAGCCTCTGCTGCTGATACCCAGGCAAACAGGGTCTGGAGTGGACCTCAAGCAATCTCCAACAGACCTACAGCTGAGGGTCCTGACTGTTAGAAGGAAAACTATCAAACAGGAAGGACACCTACACCAAAACCCCATCAGTACATCACCATCATCAAAGACCAGAGGCAGATAAAACCACAAAGATGGGGAAAAAGCAGGGCAGAAAAGCTGGAAATTCAAAAAATAAGAGTGCATCTCCCCCGGCAAAGGAGCGCAGCTCATCGCCAGCAACGGATCAAAGCTGGATGGAGAATGACTTTGACGAGATGAGAGAAGAAGGCTTCAGTCCATCAAATTTCTCAGAGCTAAAGGAGGAATTACGTACCCAGCGCAAAGAAACTAAAAATCTTGAAAAAAAAGTGGAAGAATTGATGGCTAGAGTAATTAATGCAGAGAAGGTCCTAAACGAAATGAAAGAGATGAAAACCATGACACGAGAAATACGTGACAAATGCACAAGCTTCAGTAACCGACTCGATCAACTGGAAGAAAGAGTATCAGCGATTGAGGATCAAATGAATGAAATGAAGCGAGAAGAGAAACCAAAAGAAAAAAGAAGAAAAAGAAATGAACAAAGCCTGCAAGAAGTATGGGATTATGTAAAAAGACCAAATCTACGTCTGATTGGGGTGCCTGAAAGTGAGGGGGAAAATGGAACCAAGTTGGAAAACACTCTTCAGGATATCATCCAGGAGAACTTCCCCAACCTAGTAGGGCAGGCCAACATTCAAATCCAGGAAATACAGAGAACGCCACAAAGATACTCCTCGAGAAGAGCAACTCCAAGACACATAATTGCCAGATTCACCAAAGTTGAAATGAAGGAAAAAATCTTAAGGGCAGCCAGAGAGAAAGGTCGGGTTACCCACAAAGGGAAGCCCATCAGACTAACAGCAGATCTCTCGGCAGAAACTCTCCAAGCCAGAAGAGAGTGGGGGCCAATATTCAACATTCTTCAAGAAAAGAATTTTCAACCCAGAATTTCATATCCAGCCAAACTAAGTTTCATAAGTGAAGGAGAAATAAAATCCTTTACAGATAAGCAAATGCTTAGAGATTTTGTCACCACTAGGCCTGCCTTACAAGAGATCCTGAAGGAAGCACTAAACATGGAAAGGAACAACCGGTACCAGCCATTGCAAAAACATGCCAAAATGTAAAGACCATCGAGGCTAGGAAGAAACTGCATCAACTAACGAGCAAAATAACCAGTTAATATCATAATGGCAGGATCAAGTTCACACATAACAATCTTAACCTTAAATGTAAATGGACTAAATGCTCCAATTAAAAGACACAGACTGGCAAACTGGATAAAGAGTCAAGACCCATCAGTGTGCTGTATTCAGGAGACCCATCTCACACGCAGAGACATACATAGGCTCAAAATAAAGGGATGGAGGAAGATTTACCAAGCAAATGGAGAACAAAAAAAAGCGGGGGTTGCAATACTAGTCTCTGATAAAACAGACTTTAAACCATCAAAGATCAAAAGAGACAAAGAAGGCCATTACATAATGGTAAAGGGATCAATTCAACAGGAAGAGCTAACTATCCTAAATATATATGCACCCAATACAGGAGCACCCAGATTCATCAAGCAAGTCCTTAGAGACTTACAAAGAGACTTAGACTCCCATACAATAATAATGGGAGACTTCAACACTCCACTGTCAACATTAGACAGATCAACGAGACAGAAAGTTAACAAGGATATCCAGGAATTGAACTCATCTCTGCAGCAAGCAGACCTAATAGACATCTACAGAACTCTCCACCCCAAATCAACAGAATATACATTCTTCTCAGCACCACATCGTACTTACTCCAAAATCGACCACGTAATTGGAAGTAAAGCACTCCTCAGCAAATGTACAAGAACAGAAATTATAACAAACTGTCTCTCAGACCACAGTGCAATCAAACTAGAACTCAGGACTAAGAAACTCAATCAAAACCGCTCAACTACATGGAAACTGAACAACCTGCTCCTGAATGACTACTGGGTACATAACGAAATGAAGGCAGAAATAAAGATGTTCTTTGAAACCAATGAGAACAAAGATACAACATACCAGAATCTCTGGGACACATTTAAAGCAGTGTGTAGAGGGAAATTTATAGCACTAAATGCCCACAAGAGAAAGCAGGAAAGATCTAAAATTGACACTCTAACATGACAATTAAAAGAGTTAGAGAAGCAAGAGCAAACACATTCGAAAGCTAGCAGAAGGCAAGAAATAACTAAGATCAGAGCAGAACTGAAGGAGATAGAGACACAAAAAACTCTCCAAAAAATCAATGAATCTAGGAGTTGGTTTTTTGAAAAGATCAACAAAATTGACAGACCACTAGCCAGACTAATAAAGAAGAAAAGAGAGAAGAATCAAATCTACGCAATTAAAAATGATAAAGGGGATATCACCACCAACCCCACAGAAATACAAACTACCATCAGAGAATACTATAAACACCTCTACGCAAATAAACTGGAAAATCTAGAAGAAATGGATAATTTCCTGGACACTTACACTCTTCCAAGACTAAACCAGGAAGAAGTTGAATCCCTGAATAGACCAATAGTAGGCTCTGAAATTGAGGCAATAATTAATAGCCTACCAACCAAAAAAAGTCCAGGACCAGATGGATTCACAGCTGAATTCTACCAGAGGTACAAGGAGGAGTTGGTACCATTCCTTCTGAAACTATTCCAATCAATAGAAAAAGAGGGAATCCTCCCTAACTCATTTTATGAGGCCAACATCATTCTGATACCAAAGCCTGGAAGAGACACAACAAAAAAAGAGAATTTTAGACCAATATCCCTGATGAACATCGATGCAAAAATCCTCAATAAAATACTGGCAAACCGGGTTCAGCAACACATCAAAAAGCTTATCCACCATGATCAAGTGGGCTTCATCCCTGGGATGCAAGGCTGGTTCAACATTCGCAAATCAATAAACATAATCCAGCATATAAACAGAACCAAAGACAAGAACCACATGATTATCTCAATAGATGCAGAAAAGGCTTTTGACAAAATTCAACAGCCCTTCATGCTAAAAACGCTCAATAAATTCGGTATTGATGGAACGTACCTCAAAATAATAAGAGCTATCTATGACAAACCCACAGCCAATATCATACTGAATGGGCAAAAACTGGAAAAATTCCCTTTGAAAACTGGCACAAGACAGGGATGCCCTCTCTCACCACTCCTATTCAACATAGTGTTGGAAGTTCTGGCTAGGGCAATTAGGCAAGAGAAAGAAATCAAGGGTATTCAGTTAGGAAAAGAAGAAGTCAAATTGTCCCTGTTTGCAGATGACATGATTGTATATTTAGAAAACCCCATTGTCTCAGCCCAAAATCTCCTTAAGCTGATAAGCAATTTCAGCAAAGTCTCAGGATACAAAATTAATGTGCAAAAATCACAAGCATTCTTATACACCAGTAACAGACAAACAGAGAGCCAAATCAGGAATGAACTTCCATTCACAATTGCTTCAAAGAGAATAAAATACCTAGGAATCCAACTTACAAGGGATGTAAAGGACCTCTTCAAGGAGAACTACAAACCACTGCTCAGTGAAATCAAAGAGGACACAAACAAATGGAAGAACATACCATGCTCATGGATAGGAAGAATCAATATCGTGAAAATGGCCATACTGCCCAAGGTTATTTATAGATTCAATGCCATCCCCATCAAGCTACCAACGAGTTTCTTCACAGAATTGGAAAAAACTGCTTTAAAGTTCATATGGAACCAAAAAAGAGCCCGCATCTCCAAGACAATCCTAAGTCAAAAGAACAAAGCTGGAGGCATCACGCTACCTGACTTCAAACTATACTACAAAGCTACAGTAACCAAAACAGCATGGTACTGGTACCAAAACAGAGATATAGACCAATGGAACAGAACAGAGTCCTCAGAAATAATACCACACATGTACAGCCATCTGATCTTTGACAAACCTGAGAGAAACAAGAAATGGGGAAAGGATTCCCTATTTAATAAATGGTGCTGGGAAAATTGGCTAGCCGTAAGTAGAAAGCTGAAACTGGATCCTTTCCTTACTCCTTATACGAAAATTAATTCAAGATGGATTAGAGACTTAAATGTTAGACCTAATACCATAAAAATCCTAGAGGAAAACCTAGGTAGTACCATTCAGGACATAGGCATGGGCAAAGACTTCATGTCTAAAACACCAAAAGCAACGGCAGCAAAAGCCAAAATTGACAAATGGGATCTCATTAAACTAAAGAGCTTCTGCACAGCAAAAGAAACTACCATCAGAGTGAACAGGCAACCTACAGAATGGGAGAACATTTTTGCAATCTACTCATCTGACAAAGGGCTAATATCCAGAACCTACAAAGAACTCAAACAAATTTACAAGAAAAAAACAAACAACCCCATCAAAAAGTGGGCAAAGGATATGAACAGACATTTCTCAAAAGAAGACATTCATACAGCCAACAGACACATGAAAAAATGCTCATCATCACTGGCCATCAGAGAAATGCAAATCAAAACCACAATGAGATACCATCTCACACCAGTTAGAATGGCGATCATTAAAAAGTCAGGAAACAACAGGTGCTGGAGAGGATGTGGAGAAATAGGAACACTTTTACACTGTTGGTGGGATTGTAAACTAGTTCAACCATTATGGAAAACAGTATGGCGATTCCTCAAGGATCTAGAACTAGATGTACCATATGACCCAGCCATCCCATTACTGGGTATATACCCAAAGGATTATAAATTATGCTGCTATAAAGACACATGCACACATATGTTTATTGCGGCACTATTCACAATAGCAAAGACTTGGAATCAACCCAAATGTCCATCAGTGACAGATTGGATTAAGAAAATGTGGCACATATACACCATGGAATACTATGCAGCCATCAAAAAGGATGAGTTTGTGTCCTTTGTAGGGACATGGATGCAGCTGGAAACCATCATTCTTAGCAAACTATCACAAGAACAGAAAACCAAACACCGCATGTTCTCACTCATAGGTGGGAACTGAACAATGAGATCACTCGGACTCAGGAAGGGGAACATCACACACCGGGGCCTATCATGGGGAGGGGGGAGGGGGGAGGGGGGAAGGGGGAGGGATTGCATTGGGAGTTATACCTGATGTAAATGACGAGTTGATGGGTGCAGCACACCAACAAGGCACAAGTATACATATGTAACAAACCTGCACGTTATGCACATGTACCCTACAACTTAAAGTATAATAATAATAATTAAAAAAAAAAAAAAGACTTATTTCCCTTTGAAAATACTTAAAATATATTTCACGCTTAATTATTGTTTTATGTCCACTTGCCAAAGCACTTTCCATGAGACTATATTTTTGGTTTTATAACTCAAACACTGGTAAAATACTGTCCTCTTGATCTAACTTTGTTTTATGGAACACTGCTACAATTGACATATTCTCTGAAGTAAGAACTACCAGTAATTCATTAATAGACTAGTTTTGGATTCATATTCACTCAACTAAGTTTCACATGGCTACCACTAAGTGGCAGTGTAGCAACATTCTTCTGTGTAGTATTGCTCTCACTTACTCCACTTGACATTTTGTTTCCTTTAAGAATGTCAACATTTTTTATTCATACTATTTTTTAAATGGATGGGACAATGGTATTTGTATTCTTAATTTCTGTTTTTAACTTTCAATTTTAGTTAAAATTTCTGTAATCATGCAACCTATGTAATATATCAAAGAGAAAGAAACTAGTAAATCTGGTTTGCCAACCTTTTTCCTCTAGCTGAGCATGACAATGGGATAGTTAATTTTAAACTGGTTTTGGTACTGTCTTAGAATCAAAGTCTAACCTATTGCTCCTGTTAGTAGAACCCATATGTGTGGTAGCCAGAAGAAAATTTGCCTTCACTATTTTAGCCATCACATAATATTACCTCTGGAAAAGCTTGGTGGTACATTTCACTAAGTTGAATTTTCTGTATTAATAATTACCAAATATTATCTCTGATACACTCAGAGTGCCAGAAGGCACCCTAAAGATTATCTTGTAGTCCAATCCCCTCATTTTAGGAATGAGATTTGCTCCAAAAAATGTTCAGATTATTAGCTGTGTTCGCATATCCAGTTTATGGCAAAATCAAGACTAGGTCTGAGATGTTTTCATTCTCAATCCAGATGTTTTTATGATTGTTATCTCCTTGAAACTTGGGTAATGATATATGATCCCAAATAACTTAAAACTAATAAATGTAGTCCACTATCTGAATTTGCACACATGGTCATGTATTGGTCATATAAACAAAAACTTCAGATTAACTTTCTTCCCATTGGGGTAATCTGAGAAGGAATAGACAGAAAGATCTAATTTACCATCCAAATTGAGTGTAATTTTTCTTAAGAGTCTATCATTATGTTCAAGCTTATCATTAGACTTCACAAAGACATATTTGTAAAGTATTTAAATCTTCCAATTAATATAGATTAACCACAAATAAAGAGTACATATAGAATTGGTTTAAAATTGTGTTCCTATTATAATAAAAACAATTTGCTCCCTTCAACACACAGTAGTTGGATACTCTCGCTCTTACATGGTAGGGTAAGAGTGTTTGCATTAATTTTGTCACACTGCTGCAGCTCTCCTCTTGTCACAATTTAATCCCAGCAAACCATCTGTGGGTTTAGTTTTCAGTTTTGAGGTTTTAAACTCAGGAAAACAGCAATAGTTTTGTATTAACTAACAGTAAATCATAATAAAACCTAGATTGTTCCCCTGACCTGCATAAGTTGGTGGTGTCACTATAAGTTTAGTTTCTGGAACTCTATGGGAAAAAATTCAAAAAAGGGCTCTTTGCCCTTTGTTAATTGCAAGATAGAACTTCCAACAAAGTGATGAAGAATGTGATTGTTTTTATGAATCACTGCAGAGTAACAATAACAAAATGCCAAGGGGTAAAAAGTACTGCCTCAAAAAATTGCAATTGTATGTTTACTAAATAATAATTCTCACTGAAATTAATGTAGTCTACCAAAATTTATCATATTATTATTCATAATATTGAAAGATTTTGGCATGTTACCTAAAGATTTGCATTTAAAAAAATTTTAAGAGCATACATAGCTGTCTGTACTCCACCACTGTTTATTTACCTTGAATACAATTTCTATACTTTTTGAGATTCTTGTTGTCTTACTCAGACCCAAATTGTCAATATATAAAAGTTAAATTGCTTCCAAAAACTGATTGCAAACAGGTTCGGACCAAAAACAAATCAATCAAGTAGAAATGAGTCTTAGATTACTAACAGTATATTATGCACTGAACATGATTCAAATTTTAAAAATGTTTTCTGCATTATATTTGCTAATGATTATGTTGTGATTAGTTGTGAACCAAGCAGTGTATGTTATGTCCAAAATGAACAAAGTGGAAAGCAGATGGGTGAAAAGGTTTGCAGATAAATAAGTCACTTTAGTCTGAGGTGGCCAAAGGTATCCTTCAAATGATTTAATCCCCTACCCATCTCTTAGCGGTTTGACATCCTCCAAGTTCTAACACAACCCTACCTCCCCCTACTCTACCTGCCCTGTCCAGTACAGTAGTCGCTAGCCGCAAGTGTCTATCCCAATTTAAACTGTATTAACTAAAATAAATATAATTACATATTAAATTCCTTAGTCACATTGGCCATATTTTAAGTGCTTAATACCAACATATGACTAATGACTCCTGTATAGGACAAGGCAGATTATAGAATATTTTTACTATTGAAGAAACTTCTATTCGATGGTGCTGTGAGTTTACCAGTTAGCTTAAACAATCTCACTTACATCATGTCTCATCTACCACTGATGACTACTCTCAAATCTCTCTCTATACCTCGATTTCCTCACATGCTAAATGAGAACAATAATAACTACCACATAGCCTTGTTGTGAAGATAAAACAAAACAATACATTTCAATATTTTTTAAAGTACTGGACTCATAGTAGACCCCAATTTTTTTAATGAATGAGAAATGTCTTCATTGTTGTTAATAACAACACTCTTGACCTCCAGAACTGTATATTTAACAACGTACTAAATATCTACATTTGAATTTCATACAGGAACTTCAAACTCAATATAGCCAAAGCCTAACTATACAGAACAAGACTGTCTTATGCATAATCACCATTTGAATATCTGAAGACAACCATTATTTCTACCCTTGAATTACTCTATGTTACAATCACTTAGTCCCTTTAATATTTTTGCTGGTGTTTTCTAAACCCCTATCATTTTTAAATGCTCAGCTTAAATGTCACTTCTTTTGTGAAGTTATTCCTGTTTTATTATGACATCTAGTAATTTGTTAATAAACCAACAATTGCATTCCCCATTCTACTTAAAAAGTTTTGCCTTTTTGTTCATATCCACTATTAGAACACAAGCTACCTGACCAAAAGTGCTATTTCTTATCATGACATTCTTAAATGATAGCACAGATACTATCACAGAGTAAGGACTAGCCAAACTTTGTTTGAATTAATATTTCACATATAAGAGGAGCTTTGAACTATGGGCTAAAAGATTAGTAGAGTTTAGATGGTGGAATAAAGGGCAAAAATGCCATTACTGAAGCCATCAGGGTGAGCAAGTGTAAAGTGCTTTGCGGGGAAGGGAGTGAATAGGCCAATTTCATTGGAGAAGATGATTAATTTTGGAATAAATTGTAAAATGGGTAAGAAAACATTTTCTGAGTTTGAAAGAGAGGTCTACATTATCCTATAAGCAGTGGGGAGTCACTGGTGAATTGGAACGGGGAAAGTAACATTATCAAAGCAAACTTTCAGCAAGATTAATCTGGAGATAATGGGATAGAATGGGTTGGGGGAGACACTGCAGATGGTGAGATCAGTTACAAGACTATTGCAGTGATCCATGCATGAGGTCATAACATCTTGGAATAAGATGATTGTGATGAGAAAGGTGGGATGAGGGAGAAGTTGATGGAAAAAGAAAAAAATCCAATATAATGAGAATTGAGATATCTAATGGGGAATATGGCTGTAACATGAAAGAAAATATTTGGTTTTAGAAATACTTTGATTGAAGTACCTGATGGTCAGAGCTATGAAGGAAATATCCCACATATTGTGCATATCCCAGACTAAAGCTTAAAAAAAATTTAGCCTAGAGAGATGGATTTGGGAATAGAAAACTTTGTATTACACATTATCTAATCCGTAAGAATATAGGAGATATTTAAAGGTTAGAGAACATAGGAAAACATGATGCTAGTACTGAATCTTGGGAAATGCCCGTATTTAGAATTTGGGCAATGGAAAGATGAGGCAATGGAAACTGGGAAGGAACATCAGAGAGGTAAGCACAGCTTTGTGCTATGCGTACTGCAGATGTTCCGTTCTCTTAAGGCAATGATTCTCATTCTAATGAAATTGGTGAAAATCTGATATTGTTGGCTTAATTTTTTTTTTTTTTTTTTTTTTTTTTTTTTTTTTTTTTTTAACGGATTCTCTCTCTGTCGCCCATGCTGGAGTGCAGTGGCACGATCTTGGCTCACTGCAAGCTCCGCCTCCTGGGTTCACGCCATTCTCCTGCCTCAGCCTCCCGAGTAGCTGGGACTACAGGTGTCTGCCACCGTGCCCAGCTAATTTTTTGTATTTTTTAGTAGAGACGGCGTTTCACCGTGGTCTGGATCTCCTGACCTCGTGGTCTGCCCGCCTCGGCCTCCCAAAGTGCTGGGATTACAGGCCTGAGCCACCGCGCCCGGCCAGCTTAATTTTTTAACAATGCCACAACTCTCCACAAAACTAGTTATATCTTCTCTAGTAGGCAGATCAACTATATCTGCTCTGTATTCATTCTTATTTCCACTTCCCTATACCATTATCCATGCTGTTATTATTTCTCCTGAAAAAATTTCTACGTTATTATGTTATTTTCTCTCAATACTTCAAATATATCACTCCACTTTCTTCTTGCCTGCATAGCTTCTGAGAAGTCAGGTGTAATTCTTATTGTTTCCCTTTTTTTCCCCCTGACTTCTTCAATATTTTATTCTTTAGCTTTTACTTCTTGAAGTTTCAATATGATATGCCTAGGTATAGTTCCTCCATACTCCCATTCATTCTATTTAATGTTTCCTGAGCTTTCTAGATCTGTGGCTTGATATCTAACATTAATTTTGGGAAATTCTCAGTTATTATTACTTCAAATGTTGCTTCTCTTCCTTTCTTTCTTTTTCTTCCGATTTCTCACTTCACGAATAGTTCACCTTTTGTAGCTGTCCCACAGTTCTTGGATATGTTATTCTGCTTATTTCATCCTGTTTTCTCTTTGCTTTTCAGTTTTGGAAGTTTCTATTGACATATTCTCAGTTTCGCTGATTCTTTCCTCAGGTGTGTCTACTCTACTAATTAGCCCATCAAAGGCGTTCTTCATTTCTGTTACAGTGTTTTGATTTTTGGCATCTCTTTTTTATTTTTTCTTAGAATTTATATTTCTCTGCTTACATTATCAGTTCTTTCATATTGTCTACTTTTTCATTGGAGCCCTTGGCATATCAATTATAGTTTTTAAATTTTTAAGACAGAAAAGCATAGAGATTTACTAAAAAGTTACCTGATTCTATCACTCAGAACAAAATGTTTTCTAAAATCCTACCATTTAAAATTGCTCAGCTTAAGTGTTACTTATTTTGTGAAGTTACTTCTGTTCCTTGTGACATTGTGATTTTTTTCATAAATCAACAATTGTATTCCTCATGCTACTTAAGAAGTTTTGCCTTTTTGTTAATTTCTATCATTAGAACATTAATGTTTCAGGGTATATGGTTATTTTCTTTTAATACATTTAAAATATAGGTGATATCATAATTTTTATACATTTAAAAATATAGGTGTCTAAGTTTTAAACATAAAGATTTTTCTAAGTCCAAAATCGATATATATTATTTGTGGATAATGTATTATCTACTTAAGCAAAATGATAAAATATAAATCAGCATATTCTTTTCAACCAGGAAAAATATGTGATCCATGTTGATGGGTATATGTATCTTTCCAGGTGTGCCTATATCTAAGGTTCTGTGTGCTTACATATTTTGATGTAAATGTATTGGCTATATTATATAACACACCTTTCCTCATACCATTGTCCATAATTAATTTTGTAGTACAAGCAATAGAAAAATACTTCAAAGTGCTATGGAAGATAACATGAAGAGAGAGTTGGTTATCTATGATCCTGTAAAATTCAGGATACAGTTTTAAGATGCCTGAAATAATTATTAATTTGCTTGTCAATAAAATTGATTATCACTTATTTGAGGATAGTGGAATTTATTTTTACTTTTAGAAATTCCACACTTGATGTATCTCAAGAATGAAAAAGTTAGCCACTATAAAGCAATTGACAGTCATGTATCAAATTCATTCTCTGAGAGCTTCCATTACCCACTTAGAAGAAACAAGCCTTATGGGCATTAAAGTCAAAGCTCACGGATTTCTCCAATTCAAAGAAATTTTTGAAACTAAATTCACCATATCTTTTTTTTTTTTATCAATGACTAAGGAAAACAATGACACCTAATATTCTGCACATCTCTAATGCCTACTGTGTATTTTCTTATCTCTGCTAATATGCCTCCCCTATCTCTCACCTTCAAAGTATCTGAAATGCTTGCTATGTTCCTGTCTCCATCTTTTCTCAAAAAACATTGTTTATTTGAAGTTCTTTTTAGTGGTGACTGTTTAATGTTTCTCCTGGCATCCTCCTTGGTCACAATTATAGTTTATTCTCTATCTTATTAGAACAAAATTATTTGTGCTTTAAGGCCCATGCAATTTACTCAATTTTCTTCCTCTCACTGTCGCTATGTAAACCACCTTGGACAATCAACCTCATTTAGCTTAAGACTCATTCACTTATTCAACAAAAAATTTAACACTATTTTCTAAGTCAGTAACCATTCTAGGCACTAGGCATTCTGCAGAAAACAAAACAAATTAAGTTGTATTTTCTGTTGCTTTCCATAACAACACTTTCTCCTGTTTCCTTTCCCTCTCCCCCAATTACATTTAAAAAAATCTGGTTCTAGGCCATCTTTCTCTGCTCAATTTTAACTCTTGTTCTCTGTATGTCTTATAACTCAAGTGCCATGTATATGCTGATCACTTCCAAATTAAAATAGTTGACTAAAAATTAAGTATACTCAATAAATTTGTGGGCTTAGGTTATGAGTTTGGTGCTTTTCCAAAAACTAATAATTATCGCCTCATTCATGTCCATCATTTTCATAAACAGCATCCATAGGTAATTAGCTTTTCCTGGTAAACATCATTCAATATGCTCCCACACACTTCCCTTGTATATATAAGACTACATTGTAGTTCTATCTACGTGATAGAACTAAAATTAACCTGAATGCATTTTGTTATATTATTATATTTTAATAATTAATGTTATTGTATATGCATAAACATTGATTGTTCCTTAGAACAATTAAAAACGCTTAATTTAAGTCAATGTTTTCCGGACATTAAAAACATGGTTTGTCTCAGCAGGTGAAACCACCTTGGTAACCACCATTTTAAATTGACGTAATATTTTACTTACTACTCAATAATTAAATTACCTTTTTAATTTTTTAACAAATTTATGACTTCAGAAGAAAGGTTATCATTTCTTATTGTTTTCAATAAAAAGTTATAACTTAAATATCTTAGTCCTAACATAAACCAGTTCATAGAATGAGTGTTTAAGTTCTTACTGTGTGCATAATATTGTATTAAGCATGATCAGGTAATGGTACCCCAACAATACAAGAAGTATCTTCATGAGTTCAATGAGGTGAAGAGTTTGAATTTATCAATATCATTATTTATTTAAATTGTGGATTATTATTTAAGCTTCTGAAAACTATGACACAGGACTAATCTTGTGCCAACACTGGAAGTTGGAAATGATATAAATCAAATGTAAATCTCAAAGAACCATTTGAATAACTGATTTTGTGAAAATTCTCAACAGTTTTCTGCCTCTTTTTTTAACTGTACCATAGCTACCAAGATAATACACCTCCTTAATGATTTGGGAGTATGTCCAACTCCTAATAAATTTTATACATATTTAATGATATTTAATATTTTGAACAGGCTTTATGTCTAGAACCCTTTTTGGCCTACTTGAGTAGTCTACTTGTGACAGTTCAGACTCAAGATTTTGCCATTTTTTAATTGTGGATAGGTCAATCAACACATTCATCCTTTGATTAGGGGTAAGATTATTTTATTTTCTGTTCTCTCATCAGTTTTGGGTAAACAAAATTTATGTGAACCTAACAAAATACTCTCAAGCATCCTCAGTGACCCTTCTAATTGCACATTCTTTTTCCTCCAAGGTGTCATCGAACAAGTAACTCATTTTAAGTTGTTTTTGTTTTTCTACTTCAGAAAGTTACAATTTTGTATTTAAAATGAATAGGATTGTCACATGTGTCTTCATGAATTCAACTGCCATTAATGTTTGCCTTTAACCAAAGAGGATTTTATGGTATAAAAAGAAATTGTTATAAGATTTTGCTAACTTTTTTAGAATGCCCATACATTAGAATACATTTGTTGTTTGCACATTTTGTTTATTTGAGGCCTTCACTTTTTTAAAAAAATTTTATTTCCCCATAAATATTGTTTTATATCTAATAAATTATTAACAGACTAAACTGGCAGACTGTGCACATGGGTTGATTAATTAAATATTCACACTTGAATAACTTCCTTAGCCCAATTTAAAACCCAGAACAAAATATAAAAACATTAGTTTAGACATACATCAATATGAAGTTTTAATAAAGTTAAATATTCAAGCAAATCTATTTAAATGGTGACTTTGAATGTTTAATGTTGTGCTGCAGACATGACTCACTCTAGGATGAACAAATATTGTGCACTGACCTCATGCCTTAGCAGGAAATGTTTTAAATGAATTGTCTGTTGATTAAGAAAATCTTTGTTTTCAGATAGTAGAATGGTATTTACTAGGGGCTGAGAATGAGACAGGGCATGTGAATGGAAAGTGTTGGTCAAAGGGTACAGAGTTTCCTTTAGATAGGACAAATAAGGTCTGGAAATCGATTGTACATGTTGACTATAGTTAATAGTAATGTATTTTGCATTTCATAGTTGCTAAGAAAGTATATTTTAAATGTTCTCAGTACAAAAAGTGTTAAGTATGTGGGGTGATGTGTATGTTAATTAGCTTGACTTAATCATTCCACAATGTATACATATATCAAAACATCATATTGTACATATTGTACAACATAGACATATGTTGTACATACGTATCAACAAACATATGTATGCTGATTTAAAAATTTAATTAATTAAAGAAATAACAAATAAGTACTGTAAAATAGGAAAGTTTTTCAGAAAAATAAATTTGGGAAGAAGAAGAAACAGAAATGTAAGAAGAAAAAAAGAGGAAAGGCTTAAAAGGAAGAAACTAGAGGAAAGCAGAGAAAAAGCTTCAATCCCCATATTTCCCAGGTGAGAAAATTAAAGCCTGGATGCAGGACACCAAGTAAGATAGTGGCGTTGTTGGAAATAAAACCTACAACAAGATAACGAAATAATATTCCACATGCAGGTGCTCAGAGTGGACCAAGTACCAATCTCTTAGAAGGTAGGAACCATGGGTCCATGAGACAGACACTGGCCACTGAACACTAGGTGGAGGTACTTGTCATGGAGACCTGTATGGGCACCAGATCATTTAGCTCTACCTTGTACATCACAGACGATGGATTCAATCGTTTTTTCCTTTAACTGCTTCTCAATTTTTTATTCAAGGTGATCCACTTCCCTGCATAAGCCAGTAACAATGCTGATGGGGGTGATGGGAAAAAACATTTCATTGTGCCAGTGGCTATAGGGTCTGCACTCACGTGTGCAAATCAGCAGTGGCCAAGTGGCAGTGTGGGGTAACCTGTTTGCATATGTGCACCAGCAGCAGTGGAGTTGCAAGGGGGCAGTACTGCACTATGCAACAGGAGATATTCAGCAGTTTGTGAATTATCCCATAGATCAGGACACATGGACATGGTCAAATATAGCCAGAACTACTCCAGAAGGAGCATTTTTAAAAACAATGCATTTATATCAGTAATATGAAAACACGCTTTTATTTTATAAAAATCAAATCAGAAGAAAGAGCCAAGATGGCCAACCGGATGCAACCAAGAAATCTTTCTCCATAAAGAGACCAGACCATCAAGAAGACCAACTCACTTCAAGCAGTTCTTTGCAAGGAAGACATTCAGAGTGGATGGAGGGAGGATCCTGTCCCCTGGGCTGAAGGGAGAGGAATCTCGAAACTCAGCACGAGGATGCTGAGCACCAATACTCATTCCTGGTCCCAAGCACCTCCTGGGGAAAGGATGAGTTAAATAGGCATGAAGTAGCACAATCCTGCTGTGTACCTTGGGAATTCCAGCTGTGAAAGAGTCTATGACCCCCACAGACATTTGAGCTGGCAGGGAGAACTGCTTGGAAAATAGGCAGGAAATGAGACCTCAGTCCATGCAGGGACCAGAGAGTTTAGAATAGGAATCGCTGCAATGGAGCACAGCCAAGGATGCTTATCCTATAACACTCACCACCCCTTTGGACTTTGTTAATTTTGGAATCTATACAGAACCTGATTATCTTGCCCACGGACAGAGCCAGTCTGACCTGACCATTCCTCTGTCTGTTGCCCTTTCCCAAGGTCCCTGTATGGTTACACTCACTTGCAGTGCACCCTCACATGCCCAACCAGGGCACTTTAGCGCTGGAAGTGGTGACTACCACTTCCACAGCTCCTTTACGGGCAGGTTTCACCTAATCATCAGAGACCTTCCACAGAAGGGCCCCCATGGACACTCACCCCCAACATACCCCCACTGCTTTGCTGGTACAAGCACACACACAGACCTTGCTGCCTAACTGCCATCAGTGGGCACACACACATGAAACTTGCCACCACACCCACTGGTGTGTGCATGCACATGAACACCAGCCCCATGCCATCACTGATGCACACACGAAAGCAGACCCAGGCAAAGCTGCTGCCACACTGCACCACTGACACTCCACTGCTGCCAGTGTACATGTGCACATGGACTATGCCATGCTGCCACTTAACCACGGCTGACGTGCACATGTGAGTACAGACCTCACAGCCACTGACCCAATGAAATTGTTTTCCTATCACCCCCACATCAGAGTGTTGCTACTGATAGACTGGAAACACCTTCATCCCTCCTGAACATTAGATACTTAGCTTCAAGGAGACAGAGAACAAAGCCATGGGCCTGGTCCCAGCCACCCAAGTGTTAGAGCATGCAGCCCAGGAGTGCTAAGTTTAGCCTTGGCTTCCTGAAATCCTGCAGAATCAAATCCAGTCAACTGAACCCAATTTATACCACAGTGGAACCCTGATGGGGCTGTTTGCTTTTATATCAAACAATAGATTAGCAAACAATATATTATTTGCTTATATATTGATATAACAATAATTGTTAAACAATATAAAAGCAAAAAGCCCCATCCAAAGGAGAGCAACTTCAGAGTTTAAAGGAACATCAGCCCACACATATGAGAAACAACCAGTGCAAAAACTCTGGTAACTCAGAAAGCCACCATGACTTTTGACCAAATGATGACACTAGCTCTTCTGAAACGGTTCTTAACCAGGCTGAAAAGGTTGACATAGAATTCAGAATCTCAATGGCATCATGGATCATCAAGATTCAGGAGAAAGTTGAAAGGCAATACAAGGAATTAAGGAGCCAAGTAATATGATAGAAAAGATGAAAGGTGAAATAGCTATTCTAAAAAAGAGCTAAACTGACCTGACAGAGCTGAAAATTTTCCTGCAAGAATTAATAATTCAATTGGAAGTATTAACATAAAAATAAGCAAAGCTGGTTAAAGAATCTCAGAGTTCTCAGACCAGTTCTTCATATTAACTCAGTCAGACAAAAATTTAAAAAAATAATAAAATATAAACAAAACTTCCAAGAAATATGGGTTTATATAGACAGACAAAACCTAAGACTCAAAGGCATCTCTAAGAGGGAAAGACAGCAAGCAACTTGGAAAACATATTTGAGGATATTGTCCACAAAAATTTGACCTACTTTGCTAGAGAGGTCAGCATTAAAATTCAGGAAATGCAGAGAATCCTTGCGAGATACTAAACAAGGTGTCTATCTGCAAGACACATAATCATCAGATTCTCCAAGATAAATGCAAAAAAATTAAAGGCAACTAGAGATAAAGAGAATGTCACCTAAAAAAGCAACCCCATCCGGATAACAGTGAACCTCTCAGCAGAAACCTTGCAAGGCAGAAGAGATTAGGGGTCTACATTCACCAGTTTTTTAAAAAAGAATTTCCAACCAAAAAACATATCCAGACAAACTAAGCTTCATAAGTAAAGTAAGACAAACAAATGCTAAGGGAATTTATTATCACCAGACCTATCTTAGAAGACGTCCTTAAGGGAGTGAAAAACTTGGAAACAAAAAACCATTACCAGCCAACGACAAACACCCCCCCCCCCACACACACACACACGTACATATATAAAGGACATAGACTGTTAATACTATAAAGGAATGACACAATCAAATCCACATAACAAACAGTTCACAACATGGTGACAAGGTCAAATCTGCACATAATAACATTAACCTTCAATATAAAGGACTAAATGCCCCCACTTAAAAGGCACAGAGCGGTAAGTTGGATAAAGAGACACGACCCAAATTTATGTTACCTTCAAGAAAACTATCTTACATGCAATGACACTGATAGACCTAATGTAGATGGGTGGAGAAAAATCTATCAAGCAAATAGAAAACAACAAAAAGCAGGAGTTTCTATTCTTATTTCAGATAAAACAGACATTAAACCAACATCAATCAGAAAGAAAACTGAAGGGAATTACATAATGATAAAGTATTCAATTCAACAAGAAGACTTAACTATCCTAAATATATATACAATCAACACTGGAACACCTAGATTTATAAAACAGTTTCTTAGAGACCTATGAAGAGACTTAAACAGCCATATAATAATATTGGGAGATGTTAATATGCCACTGACAGTATTAGACAGATCAAGGCAGAAAACTAACAAAGCTATTCGGGACCTAGACCAAATGGACCTAACAGACGTCCACAGAGCACCCCATGCAGTAACAACAGAATATACATTTTTCTCATATGCACATGGTACATACTAAAAAATTGACCATGCACTAAGCCAAAAAGTAATTCTTAACAATTTCAAAAGAACCAGAATCATATCAACTGCACTTACATAGAAAGTAACTAATCTGCACCTAAATGACTTTTGGATAAACAATGAAATTAAGGTAGGAATCAAAAAATTATTTGAAACCAATGAAAATAAAGTTACATCATAGCAGAATCTACAGGAGATTCAGTGTTAAAAGGAAAGTTTACAGCATTAAACACCCAACAGCAAAGTTGGAAATATCTCAAGTTAAAAACCTCACGTCATGCCTAGAGGAACAAGAAATACAGAAGAAAACAAACCTGAAAGCTGCAGAAGAAAAGAGATAACCAAAATAAGAACAGAACTTAATTAAATTGAGATGTGAAAAACCATACAAATGATCAACCAAACAAAAAGCTGATTATTTGAAAGAATAAATAAGATTGATAGACCACCAGTTAGAATAATATAGAAAAATAAGTGAGAATATTCACAATCAGAAATGACCACCAACCCCATAGAAATACAAACGACCCTCAGAAATTTGTGATAATTTCTGATAATAAACTAGAAAACCTAGCAGAAATGGATACATTCCTGAAAGCATACAACTTCCGAAGATTGAAACAGGTGTAAATTGAAATACTTAACAGATCAATAACAAGTTCCAAAATAGAGTAAGTAATTTTAAAAATCTATCAGCTATGAAAAACCCTGGAACAGTCAGACTTACAGTCTAATTCTACCACATGTATGAAAAAGAGCCAGTTACCAACCTTGCTAAAACTATTACAAAAAATCAAGGAAGAAAGACTCCTCATAAACTTATTTTAGGAGGCCGGGAACAGTCTGACACCCAAACCTAGAAGTTTCATACCAAAACTGAGAAACAGTTTGATACCAAAACTGACAAAAGAAAACCTTAGGCCAATATTCTAGATGAACATAGATGAAAAAAATATCAAAAAATCCTAGGAAACTAAACCAAAAAGTTAATCCACCACAATCAAGTCGGCTTTTTCCCTGGGAGGCAAGGTTGCTCCAAATCAATGAATCTGATTCATTGTATAAATGGAACTAAAACCAATAAGCACATAATCATCTCAGTAGATGCAGAGAAGGATTTCAATAAAATAAAATTCAGCATTACTTCATATTAAAAACCCTCAAAAGATTAGGCATCAAAGGAACATACCTGAAAATAATAAGAGTTGCCTATGACAAACTGACTGCCAATGTCATACTGAATTGGCAAAAGCTGGAAGTATTCATCTTGAGAACTACGACAAGACAAGGAAGTCCTCTATCACCACTCCCATTAAATATAGTACTTGAAATCCTAGACAAAGCAGTCAAGCAAGAGAAGAAAACAAAAAGCATTAAAATATGAAAATAAGTCAAACTATCTCTCTCCACTGAAGATGTGATTCTACACTTAGAAAGGGCTAAGAACTCAACCCAAAGGCTTTTAGAACCAATAAACAATTCTAGCATGATTTCAGGATATTAAATCTAAGTACAAAAATCACTAGCATTTCTATACATCAATGACATTCAAGCTGAGAGCCACATTAAGAATGTAATTTCATTAACAATAGCCACAAAAGAGCAAAATACCTAGGAATACAGCTAATCAGGGAAGCCATCTGCGTGGATAGGAAGAATTAATATTGTTAAAAGGGCCATATTGCCCAAAGGAATTTACCAACCTACAGAATGGAAGAAAATATTTGCAAACTATGCTTCTGACAAATGTCTGATATCCAGAATCTATAAGGAACTTAAGCAAATCAATAAGCAACAAATAAACAATCTCATTATGAATTGGGCAAAGGACATGAACAGACAATTCTAAAAGAAGACATAGACACAGCAAACAAACATATGAAAAAGTGTACTACATCAATAAGCATAAGGGAATTGCGAATCAAAACCACAGTGAGATACCATCTCACACCAGTCAGAATGGCTATCATTAAAAAGTCAAAAAAAACCAAAAACAAAAACAAAAACAAAACAGATTTCGGGGAGGTTGCAGAGAAAAGGGAATGGTTATACACTGCTGGTGAAAATGTAAATTAGTTCATCCCCTTTGGAAAGTAGTTTGGGGATTTCTCAAATAACTTAACACAGAAGTACCATTTGACCATTTGAGTCAGCAAGAATAGGAAGCCAAACACCACACATTTTCACTTATAATTGTGAACTAAACATTGAGTAGATGTGAACACAAAGAAGGGAACAATGGACACTGGGGATCTACTGAGGATGGTGGGTGGTAGGAGGGTGAGGATTGAAACACTACCTATAGGTTACTATGCTTATTACCTGGGTGATGAAATAATCTGTACCTCAAATCCCCAAGACATGCAATGTACCACGGTAGCAAATCTGCACACATACTCTCTGAACCTACAATAAAAGTTGGAATTAAAAAAACAATTCCAATCGATACTGTTCATCCTTAAAAGGAAATAATTCTGACATGGCACAACATGAATGAACCTTTGAGGACATTATGCTAGTGGAATAAACTAGACAGAAAAAGGCAAATAATGTGTGGTTTCATTTATACCAGTTGAACTCGTAGAGTCAGTAAATAGCATGGTGGCTGGAAGAGGTGGGAATGGGGAGATTGTGTTTAATGGGTATAGAGTTTCAACTTGAGAAGATGCAATTTTCCAGAGATGGATTGCTGTGTTGTGATGGTTGCACAAAAATGTGAACATGCTTAATACCACTGAACTGTACACTTAAAAATAGTTAAGACGGGTCAGGTGTGGTGACTCACACCTGTAATCCCAGCACTTTGGGAGGCCGAGGTGGGTAGATCAGAAGGTCAGGAGATCGAGACCACGGTGAAACCCTGTCTCTACTGAAAAATACAAAAAATTAGCCAGGCGTGGTGGCGGGCACCTGTAGTCCTAGCTACTCCAGAGGCTGAGGCAGGAGAATGGCGTGAACTAGGGAGGCGGAGCTTGCTGTGAGCCGAGATTGAGCCACTGCACTCCAGCCTGTGCAACAAAGCGAGACTCCATCTCAAAAAAAAAAAAAGTTAAGATGATATATTTAATGCTAAACAAATTTTACCATGATAAAATAATTCAAATTAAAAAGAATACCTTTATTCCAATGCTACTTGGTCCTTTTTCATTTTAACAAGCTAGTCTTCTTTATATAATGCCTAAACTTATTTTTCCCATGTGTTTAATTGTTACCTCTGATCTGTTTCTCCAACTAGTCCATAACTGTTGGGGGAAAACACTGATTTCATCTATAAAAACAAATCCATAAGTGTTTAGGTGGTTGCAGTATGCATATATTTTTTATTTCTCCAATTAAATTAATTGTTTCCAAAAGATCACTTCCAAAAATGTGTGTGTTCTTTTTACTTTCCTTTTATCATCTTTTTTTAGTATTGTAGGCAAACTCCTGCATGTAATAGGCTGCTTTTGACAATCCTGGAGTAGCTATATACCATTAGTATCTCCTCTTTTTGTTCAAGTTGATCCAAAAAACAGCAACCTCAGTCCAGGCAAATATGTAGGAAGGTACTGAGAGCCCCAGAAGCCCTCAGAAGCTTCTGTTTGGTATGAATAGACAAGTTGGTTATGCTTGAGAGACAATTGCAACTGTTTTACTGACACCTTGTAGTTTATATAAGTGTGACTGTGAAGTGTATCTGTGCATCTGAAGTATGTGTCTTCCTGTGTGTATACATTTATCTGAAAAATCCATAGAATGCTAGGCACTTCCTTTGAAAAGTTGCTCAATTGGTCTTGTTTACAAAAGAATGGCAGAGGAACTGGTCTTTTCACAATGGCTTTCCCTGGCTTCTTTCAAATAAAATAATTGGTGGGGGTGGGCACAAAAATGGAAACAGGTAAGTATTTTGTACCTAGGTCCTTTTGAAGAGAAATTCAAGAAGGAGAGGAAATGGATTGGTATATTTCTCAAGAACACATTAACCATCTGTCAAATACAAGCTAATGGAGGCATTAGAAAGCATATTTTCTTAGCAAGTGAAAGATAACTGAATTTTTCACCAACTGTAAATTGGAGCAAGAAAAGATGAGTAAATAATTTTGTGTTTTTAATGAAGTCTCTTTTTTAATGAGTTCTTTTGAGTAAGCTGGACAATTAGAGAACCTCATTTGTTTATTTTTTCTTCTCAATTGACAAATAATAATTTTATATGTTATATTTTTATGAGGTACAATGTGATCTTTACATTGTTATAATGTGATGTGTACATTAGGTTTACATTATGGAATGATTAAGTCAAGCTAATTAATAAATCCAGGACCTCAAATACCATGGTAGTTCATTCTCACACTGCTAGAAAGAAATACCCAAGACTGGGTAATTTATAAAGGACAGAGGTTTCATTTACTCACAGTTCTGCATTGCTGGGGAGGCCTCAGGAAACATACAATATAGCAGAAGGCAAAGGGGAAGCAAGCACCTTCTTCATAAGTTGGCAGATGAAGTGAGTACAAGCAGGGGGAATGCCAGATGCTTATAAAACCATCAGATCTCATGAGACTCACTCACTATCATGAGAAAAGCATGGGAGAAACCACCCCATAACCCAATTATCCCCGCCCAGTCCCACCCTTGACACTTGGGGATTATGGAGATTACAATTCAAGGTGAGATTTGGGTGGGGACACAGAACCAAACCATACAACATACTTATCATGTTTGGTTGTGAAAACATTTAAATCTACTCTTCTAGTAATTTTGAAATACACAGTATGTTATTATTATAGTCACCATTCTGTGCAATAGATCACTAAAGCTTATTCCATCTGTCTAACTAAAATTCTGTACCTTTGATCAACATCTTTTCTTTCTCTAACCACTCCCCTCCCCCAGCCTCTGGTAACTACCATCATACTCCCTACTTCTATGAGTTCAACTTTTTTGATCCCATTTATAAAGGAGATTATGCAGTATTTACATTTTTGTTCCTGGCTTAATTCACTTAATATCATGTCCTCCAGGTTCACTTATGCTGTCACAAAGTTTCAGCATAAAGAAGGACTGTTAGTACAGGCGTCAGTAAACATTTTCTGTCATTGGTTAGGTAGCAAATATTTTTAGCATTGTGGGCCACGCAGTCTTGGCTACAATATGACGCTGCCATTGTAGTGCAAAATCACCATAGACAATATAAATACATGGTTATGTTTCAACAAAATTTTATTTACAAATACAGTCAACAGACTGGATTTGGCCCACAGGATATAGTTTGCATAAAAATAATGGATGTTTTAATAGGCTGTAAGTACGCTTCTAACTTGAGAAAATATTATTATAGTTTAATATGATGAGCAAACTAATTTCGCTATTGGTTTCCAGCATTGTCTCTTTGAAATGTTACCTTAAGACGTTTCATAAAATATATGCTATCACTTGTAGGGGTGTTGTTACATTTCCTTTTCAATGTTGATTAAAACCAATCTGATGTGTAACAAAATATTTTAATTTTATGAACCAAATTATGTATCAAAATCAAGATTGCATTAACTTCAGTCCAAAGAAGTGGATTCAACTCTAAACTTCAATGTTAAACTAAAAGGTTGATTTACATACAAGAGCTCTTACTTGAGAAAAAATTATCAAGCATAAATAGAGATATCCTTCTTTAAAATATGTTAGATAATAAGAATTCAAAATTACATGAAAATCACAGTTCTCTTTCCAGTTTAATAGGGTGCAATAAGTCTAGGAGCAAGGAAGGAAAAATAAAACCTGTCCTTATCATTATTGTAAGGAATTTGTAAAAATACTGTATATATGTGTTTGGAATTGAGAATCTGCTAAAGGGAGAGGACCGCTATCATGGACAGACACTTTGTCATACAAAGATCTCTAGTGTGTTGCTGAAGAGTCGACTGTTGTATAATAGTATGCTATTAGGTTGGTGCTAAAGTAATTGCACTTTTCAACCATTACTTTTAATGGCAAAAACTGCAATTACTTTTGCACCAACCCGATAGAAGAACATTCTTCCTGGAGACGCTGCAGAAAAACCGAGAAAGAACCAAGAAAATGTATTGTAGTTATCAATAATGCTTAAGCAGGGAAATGGAGCAGATCAGACAATAGAACTTTTTCTACACTAATGTATTTACCGTTATCTCTGTATTTTTAAATTTGAAGATACAATAAAGCCAATTAATTTCTTTTTCATTATAAAAGAAGATATGGACCATGTGTATAAAGGGGCAAAAACACAATATGGACGTTTCTGAATAGTGAGAATATACATAAGACCAGTAACAGTCTCCACATGATACAGAAGCAAATGTTTCTTGAATGTCTTTATACGGAAAGAACTAGGATGGTCCTCTTTTAGGGCACATGGGGAATATTAATGACAGAGAAGAGTAAAGTTGGCACATTGGACTTTAAGTTTTTTTGTCAAATGAGCTCAGTGGCTTTCTCCACCGTTGGTCTGCTTTTAGAGTAATTATAGTGATTCTATAGTGCTCAGGAGAAACTCTATATAAATCATAATTATTTTTAGAAAATTTTAATGATGTAAGTTGCACCTACCCCCTTTGTTTCTTATCTGCGTAACACTAGTATCTGTTGAATTTTAACTTTTGAAAGACTTCATAATGTATGTGGGTAATTCTTTAAAATAAACTTGTGTAATAAAATTTGCTATTCTCTCTAGGGACCTTATAAATTCATTCTGAAATTGTCTATTATTTGACCAAGCCCTAAGTTCATACTTCATGCTTTTACTACAGGTGCTCTTCACTGACAGAATTCAGAGAATGGTCTTTTTTCCTTTCTTTTTATGTGTCACTTATTAAATAATGTCGAGATGAAAAAAAGATTTTGTGGTACATAGCCTCAGGTGTAAAATAAAAAGAGATAAAGAGCTTTGCAAATAAGTCTACATTCTGCCAGGTGTGCACAATATGCAATAATATAATACTAAAGGAGTTTTTCAAATTCGGGGTTTCTTTTCATCCTTTTGTAAAAGAACGAAAAAGAGAGATATCTCTGGCATATGTTCATGCAGGCCACAATCTACATGTCAGGTAGTTTGTCTCATATGCAACCATATTGTAGATGGAAGATTAACTGCTACAGTCTACCAACATTTATTTTGATATGTAAGAATCTTAACTAAAAGATTATAATTGCATTGTTTGTAACACAAGGGATACATGCTTGAGGAGATGCCTACCCCATTATACATATGATTCTTATACCATGCATACCTGTATCAAAACATTTCCTGTACCCTATAAAATATATACCTACTATGTACCCACAAATATTAAAAATAAAAAATTGAAAAGAGTCTACTAAAGCACTGTATATATAGTTCTATTCATTCACATATTAACAACTATGCAATCTTTACTCAAAGAGCGAAGTGTTGGAAATTCTCCTGTTTGCCGTTTTAATTTTTTTAGCCACTATGAGTATATATATACACCATAAACTTCACTTGGAACAATAATATTTATGCTTCAGACACCTACAACTCAAGTGGAAAGATATATGATATAAAAGACGGTACAGAAAATGTTGACTGTAGCTTTAAATAAATTTCTCCAAATATTTTTTTCTTTATGAAAGCAACAAGAGCTTAAGCATCTCCTGCTGTCTTGTTCGACACCCACTATTGCCCATCTGCCTATTGATTGGTAGGAAACTCCAAATGGGAATTTTATCTCATTAATCATGTCATATCATAGGGATTAGGACAAAAAAAAACCATTTATGCTTCACAGCAGACATCTACTGCCCAGTAAGAGAAGTGAATAAATATAAAATAGAGAGAATATCTTTACACTAATTAAAGGTCATCTGCTATAAAATTTTGCAGAAGAATTGCTTAGATTATGCTCTAATCAGTTCCCAGTCTCTGTACAATGAATAATTTGAAAACACTCTAGCATTTCAATTTTCTTTTATTTTCTCATAGCCCGGAAATATGATTATTAAAAACCATGAAAAAATTTGTCTATATATACAAATAATATAGCATGATCATATTTAATTATACATACAACATAATGAATGAAATAAAATTATGAAATTACATGATACTTTCTTTTGGTATTTGGCTTTGCATGAATTTTCATACAAGAAGACATTTATTTATAACCTCTGAAGATGAAAATCAAATTAGAGTGCACCAAAATGAAACTAATGATTACATATTCATAATTCTATCAGTGGCACTCAGAATCATATTCATATAAAGTTTCATTAATATATAGACTGCAGTTCAAATTCAAACTATATGAAGAACACTTGTCAACTCACTCATTTTTAATTATCTTGACTATTCAAGGCCAGCAAGACTATGTACAGAGCTCCTGTAGTTCCTCCACTGGTGTCCCACAGACATTATATGTATAAGATATAATTGATGATTTTAGTACTGCTTCATAACTACTTCACAACTATATTCATTTCCTCATACATCCTCAATGTACTATTCAACCAGACTGTGGCCAGAAATCATTGAATGTTCTCCCCTTAATCCACTGCTTAACTTTACCAACGAAGTTCAAAGATGAGAAATACTAAGTAGAAAGAGTTATAAAAAAACTTCTAACTGTAATGTAGGCCTTATCCTTTAACACTTTAACACTTTCTGGCCTCTAGTGTACCATTAAGTATGCTAAAATGTTTTGGTTATGTGTTACATTAAACTGTATATGTGCCAATCAAAAAGGATTCTGTGAGGACAAATGACAAGTGAAGTGAGAACTACATTGACCATTAAAAACCTCAAAAAAAAAAAAAAAATAGGTGCTGTTGCTCACGGCTGTAATCCCAACACTTTGCAAGACCTAGATGGGTGGATCACTTGAGGCCAGGAGCTTGAGACCAGCCTAGCCAACATGGCAAAAACTCGTCTCTATTAAAAATACAAAAATTAGCTGGACTTGGCAGTGCACATCTGTTGTCCCAGCTACTTAGGAGGCTGAGGCATGAGAATCACTTGAAACCTTGAGGCAGAGGTTGCAGTGAGCCAAGAATCTACCACTGCACTCCTGCCTGGGTGACAGAGCAAGACTCTGTCAGAAAAAAACAAACAAACAAACAAAAGAAACATCTCACAATATCTGACAAAAACCTGGAACGTTTGCAAAAATGATACAAATATGCCCTATAGTTTTACCATTTTCCAAAACCAATTGCCTGTGCATGAGTATGATTGTGCATGCTTGGACACACACACACAAAGAACACACACAGAACACACACACACTGTGGTATGCAGAATTCTAAGATGATCCTCAAGATTCCTTTCCCCAGTGGTACACACATTATGTAGTCACCTTCTTTTAAATGTTGGTGGAAACTATGAATGTAATGGAGTATCATTCCTATGCTTGTGTTACTCTGCATGGAAAAGGGGTTTTGAAGATGTTATTAAGCTGTTTAATCAGTTGACTTTTATTAATCAAAAGAGAAATTACACTGGGTGAGCCTTATGTTATCAGGTGAGCCAGTCAAAGACAGAAGAAGGAGCAGACATTCTTTTGTTGATCTTGAAGAATAAAACTGTCACGTTGTTGGGAGAGTCACACGGAAGGGAACAATAGGAAGCCCCTAGAAGATAAGAGCCTCAGTCCTACAACCATAAAGAAGTGAATTCTGCAATCAACTAGTGGAAGAGGACACTAAGACTCAGATGAGATCGCAGCCTCAGGCAACATGCTGAATGCACTGTAGTGAGACCCTTAGTAGAGGGACCAGGGAACTCATACTCAGGCATCTGACCCACAGAAGATAATACATTTGTGTTGTATTAAGCTGCTAAGATTATAGCAATTTGTGATGCAGCAATAGAAGACTAATATACACATTCACATATACACTTTTAATGTAAGGTTTCCATGATTAATTACTAATACACTACTGAGTATATGTGGTTGACAGGTGTTTTAAACCTTAAATAGCTATTTCTGAAGGGGATTGATGTATTGTAAATGTTTTGTGTTCTTGTATATCTATAAAATGCTTGCCCTGGCGTTTATAATTTGCTTTGAATCCAAGAAAGGAAGGATCAAAGAGGAAAACCAATAAACTAACAATTTTTATTTTGTTTGTCTGTAAAGGGGATCTTTCATTATCTCCAAATATTTAAAATTTGACCTGGAAACCTAAGTTAAACTATCCTGTCAATCACGTATGTGAGAAACTGTGGAACTGCCCTTAAGACAACCTCTGATTTATAGTAAGGTCTCATGGGATTCACCTACTAATGCCTCTGAAAAGATTTTATTCAAATAGCCTCATGATTCCAAATGGCGTCACCAATTACGTTTAGGCAATATTGACTGAGATAACAAACACTGGCAATTGTTTCTTTTCTGCATTTATACTTTTATTTCCCCCTCAAATTAAAATCTCCTGAGACACCTATTCCTCACAGTCCAGTTTGCTGGGCATCTCCACGTACATATAGGCCTAGGTACCTCCCACCTACATATTCAAAACCTAACTCAGTCAGCTTTTCTCTAAATATTCCAAATTTTGCTGTCCATTTTTTTCTCTTTGTTAACAGTATTATCATGCCTGTATGTACATAAGTTCAAAATCACATTGTCATAATTTTATATAGAGTATATCAGAAGTTTTATTCTTTTAAAAACTTCGAATAGCTAATAAACACCCTTGGTTCAAATAAAAAATGCAAGATACACAATAAAACTCTCCTTGCCACCTTCATCTCACATCTACTCAGTTTCACTCTACCTCCCATTACACACAAATGACGATTTTTATTAATTTATTTTGTATTCTGCCATAAGGTAATTGTACGTACAAAAAAATTGTAATATATTCTCATTTTTTACACAAAAGAGTTTATCCATACATTGATTTGTACATTGTTTTTTCTCTTAATATCTTTTAGCATTATTTTCTAAACAGTATATTTAGAGCCTGTTCATTCTTTTATTACAGATAAATAATATTCCATTGTACACACATGCTATAACGTAAAGAGTTCTCTTTGCTGGAAGTGTATATTATTTCTGATATGTTGCTCTTACAAACAAAGCCGCGATGAATCATTCTGCATACATTTCATTTTGTGTGTGTGCTACTGAAATGTGCAAAAATATTCCTGAAGTAGAAAAGCTCTATCAAAGGATATACGAATTGGTACTTTCGATAATTATTGCCAAGTCTTATATTGGTTTACATTCCAGTCAGCAATATTCAAGTGTCAGTTTCCCCACAGTCTAAGCAACAGAGTGTGTTATCAAACTTTTAGAATATTTTAGTGTCTTATAAGGAAAAACATGCTACTTCAATATTGTTTTATTTCTATTTATTTTACCATAAGTTTGGTTGAACAACTATTAGTAAATTTGAGAGTTATCTGTATTTATTTTTTCAAGAATTGTTTTTTTCTTGTTCTTTGCCTATTTTCCAATAGGTAATTGTTCTTTTTTATTTTTGATTTTGGAGCTATTTATATATTAGAGAAATTAGTTCTTTATTCTATGAACTGCAAATATTTTTCCTGCCAGGTACCTGTATTTGAAGTCTGGTTATGGGTTTTTTAGTCATTACTACATACTTATTTATTTTTAAATGTTAAATTCAATGGGTGTATGTACAGATTTGTTACATGAATATATTCCAGGATGCTAGTCTTTGGGCTTCTATTGATCTCACATAACTACATTTTAAAAAAACATAAAGTGGAATTATGTCATAATAAACTCATTGTAAATGCAAAATAGAGTAAGTAAAAAAATGCGTGGCTGAGAGCCACTACTCACTGCCACTACCCAGCATTGCAATAGAGGCACAGTTTCGACTGAACACATATCACTTTTGCACCAAAATAAACTCAAAAATTAAGTCAAACATCTTAAGTCGGTGATTGCAGTTTAATTATCAATCTATCATAGCTCTTGGATTTCAAGTCATAACTTGGAAGGTTTTCTCCATTCCGAGGTTTTAGATAAATTATTCCAAGATTTCTTCTAATAGTATTATAATTGTCATTTATTTTATTTTATATTTCAGTTAACAAATAATATCTGTACATACTCATGGGATGCATAGTGATGTTTTGATACCTACAATGTATAGTGAGCAGATCAAGGTAGTTAGTATACCCTTCATCTCAAGTATTTATCATTTATTTGTGTTGGGAACATTCAATATATTCCTTCTAGCTACTTAAACTACACAATATATTATTGTTAACTATAGTCATGCTACAGTCCTGTAGAACACTAGAACTTATTTATTCTACTAGCTGTAATTTTACATCCTTTAACAAATCTCTCTCTATTCCTCCCATCCGCTACTCTTTTCTATTATCCTCGGTTCTGCTTTTAACTTCTATGAGATGAACACTTTTTAGCTTCCATGTATGAGTGAGAACATGCAGTGTTTATGTTTCTGCTTACTTCATGTAACATAATGTCCATGGATAGGCCTGTATGTGTATTTCCAGTATTACATTCCCAAACTCCAACCATGCATCCCCTTTCATTGAAACGCTATTTCTGCCATATTGGTCATCTTGCCATTTTTTAAAAAAAGTTGCCTCCTTTCTGTTTAAATACCTCTGATTTAAAAAGAAAAATCCTTTTTAAGGATATACTATTTTTTCCCCCTGAACCCATAGCTGTTGTTGAGGCATATAAGGTCCGTCTAAACCCCTAAACCTTCTACAAATCCTCTCAGATAGCCTACTTTCTCCCTTTCCCATTCTCGCTGAATTATTTGCACCTCAATGGTAATACTTACAAAGTCTACCTTTCAGAATATGTTTCGTATTGGTGTCTTTCAGTAGAACAAAAGCACTTTATAAGGCAGGGACTGTTACTTTTACATCTTTTAATTATCTATACAGGTGACATAGTGTTTTCCGAATAGTAGTTTCTTAATACATTAAATTGAATTTCATTTTATCATTACTCCTCCTTTTCTTATGTATGTATGTATTTATTTATTTATTTTTCAATTTATTTTTTGAGACAGAGTCTCGCTGTGTCACCTGGGCTGGAGTGCGTGAGTCCCATCTCGGCTCACTGCAACCTCCGCCTCCCAGGTTCAAGAAATTCTCCTGCCTCAACCTCCCGTGTAGCTGGGATTAAAGGCATGCGCCACCACGCCCAGCTAATTTTTGTATTTTTAGTAGAAGTGGGGTTTCACCGTGTTGGCCAGGCTGGTCTCGAACTCCTGATCTTAAGTGATCCTCCCACCACGACCTCCCAAAGTGCTGCAATTATACATGTGAGCTACCAGGACTGTCCCCTTCTTTTTTATTATTATTACTTTTTAATATCTCTTCTTTTTCCTTCTTTTCACTATTCCACTTTCCATTATTCTTTTTGTTTCTTCATCTAACAGATATAGGTCTCAAAATCAATTTTCTTATAACAACATTTCCACCAGCAAATATAACACCCTTCAACATTCCACTATAATTGTTTTCTGTAAATCACTCCTCACTTCCCTGACCTTCTCCCACAAATCAACCATTTGAAGTCATAGTCTGAAAGTTTTTGCCTATACCCAGTTAATGGGAGAAATTTTAAACTATATTTAGTTTGTAGAATAAGTCACCCATATTTCCCAGGTTCTTGTTTGGTTCTATATTTTTACATTTTGATTTCCAAACCACTTAGAGATTTTTTTTTCTTGGGTATGGTGTAAAACATGACGTGTTATATCTTAATAAATATTTCCCTTAGTAAACAATGCAGAGCTGTAATGCAGATAATATTATGGAGTCTTGGCTGCCTTATAGCTCCCTATAGCCAGTATTTCCCAAAATATGTTTGGGATTTTAATATGTACGTCAGTTAGAATGATTTAGGCTGTAAGGATCAACTAACACAAATAATTATGACTTAAACAAAAAACAATTTATCATATATAACAAGAAGTCGTGAGGTAGGCAACTCCTAAAATGGTTAATTAAGAAGTCAATGACACGAAGGACTCAAATTCTTTCCAATTCTGGTTTCCTGTCTCTCACACATTAATTATGTTTTTCTTCATAAGCACAAAATAACTGCAGAAAGTCCAAATGTCACAGGTAGACAAAAAGCATTATCAATGGAAGGGGGTGTATTTTCTATTATGTGTCAGTATTTGTTAGAGAGAAAATTTCCTTTCCTGAAGCCAACTGCATACTCATCTTCAAACCCTCTTTGTCAAAATCAGGCCACGCCCACTGGCCCATGCCTTAGTAGAAAAAAAAAAAAAAATGCTGGAAAGGTAGTAATTAGCATTTTCTACCTTGTTAATGGAAGGTAGCCTTTACTAGCATAGAAGAAAGAGAAGGGGAGCACATATGTTGAGTATGTCCCCATCAATGTTAGCCACAATACATTTTCTGTTAAAAAGTGTTCTATGGAGAGGAATTTGGGGAAGTGACTGCTCAAAGATAAACAGGTTTCTTTGCTGCAAGATGTCTAAGAAGTCCTATTATTATAATTTATTGTAGTAAATTGTGATTCTCAAAAAGGGAGATAATTTGTGTAGCAAGTAACATTTATTTAACCATGAAAATATTTTTCTCTTGGAGATACTATTGATATTTCATCATAATCAAAGACACAAACATAACAAAATACTAGTGCTCTGAAAAAAAAAGGAATTTGGGCAATGCTTCTCTAGGCGTACTCTGCACATACCATATGTACTTTTGTATAAGCAGTCTTCAACCTCCATGAATCCATCATTCAAATATTCTACATGTTCATGCGTAATAAATGATGTCTTTAAGCTGCCTTTCACATATAAGATTCAGACTTTTTTATATCAGTTGTCAGTCAAATATTGTCTCCAGTTTGGGAAGCCTTACTATCTTAGTTGACAGTGGGAAATCATTTGAATATTTTATTATGTTTTAAGCTTTTTAGATAAAAATGGGTGGGAAGTGGAAAAACTTAAACTGCTTATACTAATGGAAAAATTTATGAGTCTCAAAAGTTCCACAGAGTTGGCATAAATATGGAAACGTTATATGGCAAAGGATGTGAATCTTTAGTCAGTTGATTAATTGAATAAAAGGGAAAAATACGGTGAATAATACTGTTACAATGTTATTGAACATTGTATATGAAAACTAGGTATAAGTGGATATTTTATCATTGCTTAGCTCTGGGAAATTTGTCCACCTTGTGGTATTAAGTCCTGTCTGTTCTCAGCCCATCCTCAACTAACAACACAGCATGATAATCCAACTCCTGTGGGCACTCCATATCTCTTCTGTTGACCATTGAACCCCATTCAGGCAGGATATTCATTCTCCTCTGACAGCTCAGTGCATTTGGGGGCACAGTATTATCAGGAATTAGCTTTCTCTCTCTTCCCTGCTTATGAAGAGGTAAATATGCCGAATTGGTTATTTAAACTTTTGTTCTCTTTCATATTTGGGCTTTTTCTATCTCCTCACAACTCTTATGCCTGGGAGGAGTCCAGCTATATATTAGGAACATGTTTCTCTCTTTATTTCTGTTAACTCCTTCCCTTGACTTACCTCTGATTCTTGTTTCCCTCACTTTGCATCAAACTGCTGCAACTGCTACAGTTGCCTAGCAGCCTAACCTGAACTGAAACTGCTTACCCCTAATCTTGAGTACTATTGCTTGTCACACATCCGAAGCCACAAGGCCTAATCCCACACCCAAGCTCAAATATACTACTCTTTCTTTCCTTTTATTTATTCCTTTCTTCTTTGGAATGAGTATTTATTGAAATTATGATATCACCTACTCTGATTTATTTAAAATGTTCAGCTTAATATAATGGAAATTTAAAATAATGTGATTGCCTGTTACCTTATGGTTATATTTGGAAAAACAAGCAAATGGGCGTAGCAGTGATTCCAAAATTGGTATAGAGAGGTGAGGATACAGAGAAACACATCAGACTCACTTGAGAAGAATGGAGTTTTTCTATTTACCCCAAATTCTCGTGCACCTATAGAGGCCCCTGTACCACCATGTCCTCATTCTTTCCCCTTCATGCATGCAAATCACTGCCTACTGAGCATCTATATTCGTCCATTATCATGCTTTTATGAAGAAATAGCAGATACTGGGTAATTTACCAAGGAAAGAGGTTTAATCGATTCATAGTTCTGCATAGCTGGGGAGGCCTCAGGAAACTTACAATCATGGTGAAAAGTGAAGCAAACACGTCCTTTAACTTTCTCATATCATAAGCAGGCTTAGTCACGCTTGGCATAGTTTCTAGTTCTCTGCTTCTTCCCAGGATTTTAATGTGGTTGATCCAGATATCTGCCTTATACAAGTGCCTCCTGGTAACCATCTCCCTCTGAAATAGGTACAACCTCATCAACTCACGCCACTGATGCTCCAACCCTACATGAACTGTGTAGATATGCCACAATGACCACTTGTCAGTCACAGTGTGAATGCATGGAACTTGTGTCAGCTTGCTCTAAATCCACCAGTTAGAACTCTTCATGGGAACCCTGCCTGGGTAACAGCCTGAATCAACAAAGGCTTGGATCCATATGTTCCTTGCTATTTCTTTCTTGTTCTTCACTCACTGGTTGAACATACATGTCCTGAACAGCTCTCCCTTTTCTATTGGCTTTGTGAGGCATGCTACCCTCTTCTTTCTGGGATTTGTAAGTAATACAATGCTTCTGTTGCTTCATGCATTTTGTTAAGTTGTGTCCTCTATGTTTCACTTTCCCAGCATACCCGAACCTAACTTATTTTCCAGTCAAGGCTCTCCTAGAGAGTGGCTATCTTGACAGGAATAAATCAAACACAAGTCAGACAAGAGACGCAAGCCCATTTTCCAGTATAAACAAGTTTCCAGCGAAAGGGACACACCTGGTAATTGGCCAGACACTTTAGGCATTAGGCCATGAGCCAGGATGAAGAAGTATCCAGAAACAGCAATGCTGTAACCATCCATTACTAAATCCCCTAGCATCTAGTTAAGACAGGGCTAGAGTTTGTAGCCACTCTCCTGAAAAAGATCTCAAGATCAAATTAGAAGAAAATATAGCAAGAACCATTAGCCAGTAACTTGTAAAAAATTTGGAATGAGTATAGACTTTACAATATTATTGAAATTTATATTACTCACTGATACTACTGTGAACAATATATGGTAGGTTATTAAAATAAGTAGAATACACCGATTCTTATTTATAATTCACAGTCTAGTTGGAAAGATGAGATAATACAAAGCTTTAAATACTAACTTTTTACCTAAAGAATATAGAGTTATGCCTTTTTTACCTTTTTTTCTATTTGTAATTAACAATGAAATACAATAAACAATCTATTTAAAGTTCTAATTTTACCTAAACCAGTTTCATGCTAATAATGAGCAAGAAGAAATCAATTAGAAATGTGCTATGATTAAGCAGGTGAGGTGAGGTTTTCTTACAGTGAGGACACCATGGAAGATGAGACACACATATCCCTGGAAGAAGGCAAGCTTAGTAATGGAATTTGACCATGCAAAACTTGTTGAAATGAATTTCAATAGGACATCAAATGCCACATTATAATATCTTTACTGAAACCTCTGCCATTCCATTGCTGGATTAACGTTTTCTTCCTTGCTTCCTTTCTTCCTTCTTTCCTTCTCTCATTTCTTCCTTCATTCTTGTCTTGTTTTCTTTTTCTTCCTCCAAATTCCCGTCTTAATAAGGACTTGTTTATTTTGAGAAAAAAAACTCAAATATTAGGCTGTTTACAAAAATAACCCACGGTATCAACTTTAAAAAGCAAATCTTAAGACTATTACATTAATCATTTGTCTAGAGGCTGTGATTGACATGCTAAAACTTATTTACAAAAACAGATTGCTACATTTGTGTTGAACAACCCCACACAGCACTCTTATGTAGGGTATGACACAAATACCTCTAATTCAATGATGATTTCCAGGACTAAACTGTACTGAATGCATAACAAGAGATCATTCTGGAGACTGTTGATTAAAAATTAAACTTTACATCCTTTTTATTAAGTTATAAAGAGGTACCAAAAATAAAAGCAAAAATTGCATGTTAAGACAGCATAATTATTAGGAGAATCAAAGGAAGTGAGAATGGGACGAGGCACAAGGAAATATGAACTAATGAACATGGAAAGGATGAGGGTAGGAAGAACAGGGAGCATGTGCTGAAGACACTAGGAGAAAAGATCTGATGAAAAGTTTGATCTTAGACAAGCACCTAAGTAAAGAAATAATGGGATAAGATTTCTAAGTCGTACTATGTGCTTGAGAGTCATCTTCACTATTGATGCTTTCTCTGTCGTCCTCTCCTTCCTCAGGTTCTTTTTCATCATATTTGATCAACTCCAGCTGATCATCACCCATCTTCATTATTGTCATCATCCAGTAGTTTCCTCTCTCAGCTCAGTCATCTGCACACCCCTTGTAGTGTAGTTGTTTTACAACAGCCCTTGGTAGTGTTAATTCTCTAGCACTTCCAGTCCTCACTGAGAGTGGACTGAGCATGAAAGTTTAAGGAAGTCAGAATACATAGGCATTTGAGGAAGCTGTCTGTGTGCATAGGGACTATCTGCAACAGTGAGAAGTTAACTCAGATAGGCTGAGGACATATAGGACAGAGAATCAGCAGGCTCTTCTATATTTCCCTATGGTTAATTTTTATCCTCTTTTTTGCCCATTCTCAGTAAATGGATAAAGAACCAACATCCATGCATTTGATTAAGTCTCAAATCTGGGAGTCAGGCATTATTCCTCCTTTTCTCTCTAACTCTATAGGCAAGAAATAACCAAGCACTACCAGTTCTACCTCCTAAGTATTCTGAATTCATTAATATCTTTCCAACTTTGCTAGTCTACCCTAGTCTAGGCCATCATCTCTCACTGAGATTATTGCAATTTAACTGGAATACTTATCTCTAGTATAGCCTCCTTCTGGTTTCTGTTCCACATTGAAGCTCTACAAATCTTCCTAAACGTACATTTGATTATATAAGCCCATGATTCATCTATAATTTTCCATTACATGGGTATACACGATTTGGTATTTATTTGTTCCTTCTGCCTCATATCTTACCCCTCTCAATTTTTAACACTACATCTACTGATACTAAACTATGTTTAATTCTCTACATATGCTGTATACTTTTTGTTGTATCTTGGCCCTTGCCAATGCTAGCCATGTATTCCAGGTTTTTTCAGAGACCCACACTTTTCTGTTTAGAATTTCTCTGCCCCCTTCCCTATCAATATTAATATTTATTTAATAACTTTTTTGAGGATTTTATAAAGTAATGAACTATAGCTGACATAAAGAAAGGGCTCATTTAAAGTAGCTATTACTACTGTTGCTTTTGTTGTTGTTTTTGTTATTTATTTTATTTCTTCAAATATTTGTTTTCCACTTGTTAAAGTGTGTCTGCCACACGTTGGTTAACCTGAAAGTCAACAGTGAGATGGAAATTTGCACGTAGGGCATTTACTAAGTGTCCTATCGGGATCATTGCCATGAGGAAATAAAGGCAACAGAACTGGACAGAGAGAGGAGCTGGAGTGCCACGTAGTTGCAGCAAAAGTTTCACAGATCCTGTAGAGAGCTCTTGTGCTAGAGTGGTCTAAATTGGGGCAAAGATGGTGACATTGAATACTCATTGGATATGAGTTGCCCCGGGCAGGGGTGTAATCTTGGGCAATGCTGTTTCCTTCTGTTATTGGCAAACAAAGAGAAGGACACAAATGATAACTGCCAGCCACCACTTCCAGCAACTAGGAGAATGAGTTTTTAATTTCTGGAAGAGGTGGCACATTCAAGGGTCAGGGTAATGGGAACCTGTGTAGTACACAATAGCACCCCCTATAGTGCCCAACAGATTTCAGATTTTCTCTCCTCCAAGAAGCAGCCTTCTTAAATAAATAAGGTTTCTCTCTCACACACACACACACACACACACACACACACACACACACACACAAAATGAGAAGAATTAAAAATAAACTAGAGCTATTATATTATCTTGGTGCAGCACACTGTACAAAAATGTGATGATACCTTTTGGCTTTCACTAGGCTTTATGTCTTCTAAACTTTTCTCTAATGTACTTGTTTTGTCTGTGTAGCGAAAACAGTACAGTTAAATAGCTGAGTTAGAATTAAAGTTCTACTGTGTGTAACACTCCACTTAGCACTGGGCAAAGCAGGAAAGAGTGAGGTTTTCAATTAACACAGAAGAAACAAAAATTCGATTTCTTTTTTAATATTTAAAGAGGTCTATTCTGAGCCAAGTAGGAGTGATGATGGCCTGAGGCACAGTCTCAAGGGGTCCTGAGAACACGGGCCCAAAGTGGTTGGATTACAACTTGATTTTATACGTTTTAGGGAGGCATAAGACATACATTTGCAGTCTGACTCAATGCAGTCATAGTGATGGTGGCCATAGGAGAACTCGTGTCACTCCAAACCAAACTTTCATTGGTTTTATACATTGTAAGAAGACATAATTCATTTCCCATTGTCACTAAGATACACAATGGGAAAATGATACTATCTTCAATAAATGGTGTTGGGAAAACAATATCCATGTGCACAGTAATAACATTGGACCTTTTTCTTTCATCATACACAAAAATTAATGCATGTGAAGTTTACATTGGTTCAGACTCAAAAGATTAAACAATTCAAAGTGAGGGCTTACAGGTCATAGGCAGATTCAAACATTTTCTGATTGGCCATTAGTTGGAAAAATCCTATTTCTGAAACTATATGTTCACAATGGAAAATTCTTATGTGCATAGAACTCATTTTAGAAACTCACCCTAAGAATATTTAAACGTACAAAATTGATAAATTTGTTTACTTCAGATCATTATAAATACGTTGCTACTGACAAAATAGAGAGGGAATGATGAGTTAGAGATTCTAATAACTATATTATCACCAAGCAGAAAAAAGCATCTCAGCTACTTGGTGTTAGATGCTACCAGTTCCAACATCCATCTCTCTAATCAAATTCTATAAAATTATTTTCTAATTAAAATGTTTCACATTTTGATGATCAGAATTTCATTATTAGCATATGTGAGCCAAATAACTTTTAGAGGTCTCTGATATTTTCCAGCCTTTCTCAAGTTTAAGAATTCTAATTTTCAAATATGTAAATAAACTAAACTGTTCTTAGAATATTAATATCATTTCATGTCATTAACACAGAAAAGTATTATCACACACCACCAGTAATTGTAAAGCTCAAGTTCTTTACATTTTGGTGAATCTAGATGGTAAAATAACATGGGGAGCAAGACGGCAGAATAGAAGGCTCGATCAATCATCCCCTGGCAAGGAAATCAATTTGACAACTATATACACAGAAAAAAACACCTTCATAAAACCAAAAATCAGGTGAGCACTCATAGTACTTGGTTTTAACTTCATACTGCTGAAAAAGGTACTGAAAAGATGGAAAAACGGTCCTAAATTGCCAATGCTACACCTCCTTCACCCCCAGCAGTGGTGCAGAGAGCATCTCTGGGGGTTTAGGGAGAGAAAACACAGCAATTGTGAGGTATTAAACACAGTGTTGTTTTGTTAGAGCAGAAGGGAAAACTGGACCAAACTCAGCTGATGCCTACCCATGCAGGGAGCATTTAAACCAGCGTTATCCAAGGGGAAATGGTCAATTCCAGGGTTCTGAAATTGAGTTCCCTCAAGTCTCACAATTGAGGACTATAACACTCTCTGTCGCCAACTAAGCTTGAAAGACAGTCTAGGATAAAAAGACTGCAAATCTTAGATAAGACTTAGTGCTGAACTGGGCTCAGAGACAATAAACTAGGTAGGCAGGTGACATACTGTGATACTAGCTGGAGAAGCCAAGGGGTTGCTGGCACCACCCTCCCCTAACCCCAGGCTGCACATCTCACAGCTCCAGAAGAGATCCCTTCATTCTGCCTGAGGAGAGGAGAGGGGAGAGTGGAGAGGACTTGGTCTTGCATCTTGGATATCAGCTCAGCCACAGAAGGATAAGGCACCTGTCAGAGTCATGAGACCCCTGTTCCAGGCCCTAGCTCCCAGGTGATATTTCTAGACACACCCTAAGCCAGAAAGAAACCTACTGCCTTGAACGAAAGGACCCAGTGCTGGCAGCGATTATCACCTGCCAATTAAAGAGATCTTGTGCCCCGAATAACCAGCAGTGATACCCAGGTAATATATTGAGGGACTTGGGTGAGCCTCTGAGTCTTGGTGGCTCCAGGTGAGATTCAGTACATTAGCACCTGTGGTGGCTCTGGGGCAAAACTCCTTCTGCTTGAAGAAAGCAGAGGGAAAAGTAAAAGGGACTTTGTCTTGCAACTTAGGTACAACTGTGGCCACAGCGGGGTAGAGCACCAAATGGACTCCTGGGGTCCCTGATTCCAGGACTTGACTCTTAGATGTCATTTCTGGACCTGTCCCGAACTAGAGGGGAACCCACTGCCCTGAAAGGTGAGTCCCAGGGCATGCAGCATTCACCACAAGCTGATTTAAGAGTCCTTGAAACTTAAGAGACCAATGCGAGTATTATGGCAGTGGTCCTCATGGCATGGGGTAATGGTGGCTGCCTTTGAAAAGAAAAGGGAAGTGTGGAAAGGACTGCATATTGCAGTTTTAATGACAGCTCATTCATAGTACAATATAATACCAAGTAGATTTCTAAGGGTTTTGACTATAGTCTCTGAATTACAGATGTCACCTCTGGACCCACCCAGGGCCTGGGGCATACCACCACCTGAAGTAAAAGACACAGGCATGGCTGACTTTGCCACAAGCTGAAAATAGAGTCCCAGGGCCTAAAGCGAACATATGCAGTAGCCAGGAAGTGGTTAGAGCAGGCCTTCAGTGTGGCACAATGCCGTGCGGGCTTCAGGTCTCACTCAATGCGGTCATAGTGGTGGTCCCAGGGTGCTTGTGTCACTCCAACCCAAGCTTTCATTGGTCAGAAGAGAGAGAGAGAGAGAGAGAGAGAGAGAGAGAGAGAGGGAGAGACAGAGACAGAGTGAGAGAGACTCTGGGTTTTTTTTTTTTTTTTTTTTTGGAGTAAGTAAGAGAAGAGAACAAGAGTCTCTGTCTGGTAATCCAGATACTTTTCTGGACATTGTCCAAGATGATCAAGGTGGTACCTTTATGAGTCTGCAAGAATTGTAGTGTTATACATACCCTCTGATTTAGGAAAAGAGAGGAATGTGAGCATCAAACTTGCTTTGGATTCTAGAACCAGGCCTGCCTCCATAAATCTCAATTTTGGAAAAAACCTCAGAGTCCCAGGCTCTAGGCCAGTACCATTGGAAGGGGTCTTATTGCCAGACTGGATCCCACAGTCAATTAAAATTTTGTGGACTACTGAGGTGGAATGAATACATTTTGTATGTAGGAACAATGTTAGTTTTGGGGAATCAGGAGCAGAATGTTATAGCTTGAATTTCCCCTTCAAAACTCATGTTGAGATTGTATTGCCATTATGACATTATTTAGAAGTGGGACTGAAAAGAGATGATAATGCCATGAGGGCTTCATCCTTATGAATGCAGTAATGTCATTAGCACTGGAGTGAGTTCTTTATCATGAGAATGAATTGTTATAGAATCTAATTTGACCCTCTTGTTCACTCATTCCCACACTCTCTTTCCCTTCAGCCTTCCACAATGGGATGATGCAGCATGAATGTTCTCACTGGATACCAGTGTAATGCTCTTGGACTTTTCAAACTTCACAACTGTGAGAAATAACTTTCTTTTCTTCATAAATTACCTAGCCTATGGTATTCTCTTATAGCCACACAAAAATGGACTAAGAAAAAACTTCAATAGGTTCTATTATTTAAAGTTTTTAAGGCATATTTTATGGTACACATTGTGTTCTCTCTTGATGAATGTTTAGTTTGAGCTTGAAAATAATGCATATTCTGATGTTGTTGAATGGAGTATTTAAAATGTCAAATAAATTAAATTGATAAGCAGCTATGTCCACTATATCCTTACTGCTTGTGTGTCTACTTCCTCTATCAATAACTGAATAGGTGGCATTAAAACATTTAATTTTAAGAGTATATGTGCCCATTTCTCTTTAAAGTTTTATCAGGTTTTGCCTCATATATTTTGATGTTTTCTTAGGTGAATTTGTGTTAAAGATTGTTATTTTTTTGGAAAGTTAATTCCTTGATCATTAACTTTATCTTCATATTTGAATAATAATTTATACTTAATATATTCTTTTCAGTTTGTAATTTTTTTCTTTCAAAACTAAATATTTCACTCAAAGCTTTTTTTTTTTTTTTTTTTTTTTGCTTTCACAGTTTCTGAAATGAAGTCCAATGTCATTCTAATCCTTATTCCTCTGTAAGTAAGGTCCTTTCCTCTTCTAGTTTTCTTTAAATATTTGCAGTTGGCTTTGTTTTTCTGAAATTTAAATGTGATGTGTCCAGGTGTGTTTATTGTTTGTTTACTTGCATTAGTGTTGCTTAGTGTTCTCTAAGCTTTCTTGGTGTGTGAATTGGTATGTGGTTTTAATTTTCAAAAAACTTTTGCTCTTTGCAATAAATCTTGCTGCTGCTCACTCTTTGGGTATGCACCACCCTTAAGAGCTGTAACACTCACCGCAAAGGTCTGCAGGTTCACTCCTGAAGTCAGTGAGACCAAGAACCCACCGGGAGGAATGAACAACTTTGGATGCGCTGCCTTTAAGAGCTGTAACACTCACTGCAAAGGTCTGCAGCTTCATCCCTGAAGTCAGCGAGACCACGAACTCACCAGAAGGAAGAAACTTTGGACACGTCCAAACATCAGAAGGAACAAACTCCAGACACACCATCTTTAAGAATGGTAACACTCACTGCGAATATCCGCGGCTTCATTCTTGAAGTCAGCGAGACCAAGAACCCACCAATTCCGGACACACAAACACCTCCTACCAGACCCCAACTCCAATATTGGGGATTACAATTTAACATGAGATTTCGATGGAGACGAATATCCAAACGATTTCACCAACTTTTCAATGGAGTTGTTTGGTTTTTGCTTGTTAATTTATTAAAGTTTTCTATAGATTCTGGGTATTAGATTTTTGTTGTGTGCACAGCTTGCCAATATTGCCCCCCATTCAGTAAGTTGCCTGTTTACTCAGTTGATATATTATTTTGCTGTGCAGAAGCTCTTTGATTTAATTAGGTCACAGCTGTCAATTTTTGTTTTTGTTACTGCTTTTGGTGTCTTTGTCAAGAAATTTTTCCCAGGGTCTATATTTGGAATGATACTTCCTAAGTTATTGTAATGGTTAATACTGTGTCAACTTGATTAGATTTAAGAGTGCAAAGTATTGATCATAGGTGTGTCTGTGAGTGTTGCCAAAGGAGATTAACATTTGAGTCAGTGGGCTGGGAGAGGCAGACCCACCCTTAATCTGGATGGGCACAAACGAATCAGCTGCCAGCACAGCTAGAATATAAAGCAAGCATAAAAACCTGAAAAGAGGAGACTGGCAAGGCCTCCCAGCCTGCATCTTTCCCAATGCTAGATGCTTCCTGCCCTCGAACATTGGACTCCAAGTTCTTCAGATTTGGGACTCGGACTGGCTTTCCTTGTTCCTCAGCTTGGGACCTTGGAATTTTGTGAGTTAGTACTTAATAAACTCATATATATATACACACACACACACACACACACACACATCTATATAGATAGATAGATAGATATAGAAAATCTATCTATATATAGATAGATATATGCGTATGTGTGTCTATATATGTATATATACACATATATGTATACATATATATATACACACACACACACACATATATATATATATATCCTATTAGGTCTGTGCCTCTAGAGAACCCTAATACTGATTTTGGTACCAAGAGCAGTTCTAGAGGAACAGAATATTAAGGATTGAGTTCTTTCATTGGTTTTGAGGTTTCTGGAGTTAGCTGCTTAATATGTAGACCCCCAAATGTTAAGGACTCTACTTCTAATAGTATGGAGAACACAGATGATCCTTGGCATGAACTATTTAGAGTGTTATGAAAAATAGATGCATCTGACACTCCTAATGCACTACTTGAGAGAGGCAAGGAGTTTAGTGACTCTAAACATAATAACTTTGACCATATATGGAGAACCAAGGAATATAATGAAGCTGGTTGGTTGCTCCTAAGTTCAGTAGACAAAGTGATAAAAGAAAATGATGAACCCAGGGATGCTATCTCCCAACTTCAGAAGCAGATACTGAGCCTCAAATCTGCTAAGATTGCCCTGAGTGAGAATAGAGAAGGAGCTGAAAGACACAAGCTATTATCAAGCAAGTGGCTGGCCTGCAACGAAAGGTGCATGCAAAGAATCACCAGGTGTCTACTGTTAAAGTGAAGGTATTGATTGGAAAAGAATGGGACCCTGCATCTTGGAATGGAGACATGTGGGAGGACCCTGATGAAGCTGGAGACATGGAGTTTGTAAACTCTGCTGAACCTCTTAGGCAGTTGCCAGGCAAGATAATGTTGTTCTCCTCAGCAGCCACCCCCAACAACCCTGTTGCTTCTAGACCTATAACTGGACAAAAGTCCCGGAGAGCCACTAGATGTGAGATAGAGAGTGTAACCCTTGATTCATAAAGCAAGTTTTTAGAGACCTACTAAGAGACTACAACTCCCATACAATAATAGAGGGAGTCTTTAACACCCCACTGTCAATATTAGACAGATCACTGAGACAGAAAATTAACAAGGATATTCAGGATTTGAACTCAGCTCTGGAGCAATTGGACCTAATAGACATCTACAGAACTCTCCACCCCAAATCAACAGAACACACATTCTTCTCAGAACCTCATCACTCTTATTCTAAAATTGACCACATAATTGAAAGTAAAAGACTCCTCAGCAAATGCGAAAGAATGGAAATCATAACAAAAAGTCTCTCAGACCACAGTGCAATCAAATCAGAACTCAGGATTAAGAAACTCACCCCAAGCCGCACAACTACATGGAAACTGAACAACTTGCTCCTGAATCACTACTGGTTAAGCAATGAAATGGAGGCAGAAATAAAGATGTTCTTTGAAACCAATGAGAATGAAGACACAACAAACCAGAATCTTTGGGACACATTTAAAACAATGTTTAGAGGGAAATTTATAGCACTAAATACCCACAAGAGAAAGCAGGAAAGACCTAAAATTAACACCCTAACATCAAAATTAAAAAACTAAAATAACTTGAGAAGCAACAGGAAACAAATTCAAAAGCTAGCAGAAGATAAGAAATAACTAAGATCAGAGCAAAAGTGAAGAAGATAGAGACACGAAAAACCCTTCAAAAATCCATGAATCCAGGAGGTGGCTTTTGAAAAGATTAACAAAATAGATAGACTGTCATCCAGACTATTAAAGGAGAAAAGAGAAAAGAATCAAATAGACACAATAAAAAATGATATAGGGGACATCACCACTGATCCCACAGAAATACAAACTACCATCAGAGAATACTATAAACACCTCTACACAAATAAACTAGAAAACCTAGAAGAAATGGATAATTTCCTGGACACGTATACCCTCCCAAGACAAAACCAAGAAGAAGTCAAATCCTTGAATAGACCAATAGCAAGTTCTGAAATTGAGGCCATAATTAATAGTCTACCAATCAAAAAAAGTACAGGACCAGACGAATTCACAGCTGTTTTCTACCAGAGGTACAAAGAGGAGCTGGTATCGTACCTTCTGAAACTATTCCAAACAATAGGACAAGGGAATCCTCCCTAACTCATTTTATGAGGCTAGCATCATCCTGATACCCAAACCTGGCAGAGACACAACAAAAAAAGAAAATTTCAGGCCAACATCCCTGATGAACATCAATGCAAATATCCTCAATAAAATACTGGCAAACCAAATCCAGCAGCACATCAAAAAGCTTATCCATCACGATCAAGTTGATTTCATCCCTGGGATACAAGGCTGGCTTAACATATGCAAATTAATAAATATAATCTATCACATAAACAGAACCAATGACAAAAACAACATGATTATCTCAATAGATACAGAAAAGGCCTTAAACAAAATTCAACACCCCTTCATGTTAAAAACTCTCAATAAACTAGGTATCGATGGAACGTATTTCAAAATAATAAGAGCTATTTATGACAAACCCAAAGCCAATATCATACTGAATGGGCAACAACTGGAAGCAGATCCCTTTGATAACTGGCACAAGATAAGGATGTTCTCTCTCACCACTCCTATTCAACACAGTATTGGAAGTTCTGGCCAGGGCAATCAGGCAAGATAAAGAAATAAAGAGTATTCAAATAGGAAGAAAGGAATTCAGATTGTCTCTGTATGCAGATGACATGATTGTATATTTAGAAAATCCCACCATCTCAGCCCAAAATCTCCTTAAGCTGATAAGAAACATCAGCAAAGTCTCAGCATACAAAATCAATGTGCAAAAATAACAAGCATTCCTATACACCAATAACAGACAAACAGAGAGCCAAATCATGAGTGAACTCGCATCCACTATTGCTAAAAAGAGAATAAAATACCTAAGAATACAACTTACAAGGGAAGGACCTCTTAAAGGACAACTACAAACCACTACATAAGAAAATAAGAGAGGACAAAACAAATGGAAAAAGATTCCATGCTCATGAATAGGAAGAATCAATATTGTGAAAATGGCCATACTGCCCAAAGTAATTTACCAATTCAATGCTATCTAAATCAAGCTACTACCGACTTTCTTCACAGAATTGGAAAAAACTAAAGTTCATATGGACCCAAAAAAGAGTTCACATAGCCAAGACAATCCTAAGCAAAATGTCAAATTGTCTCTGTTTGCAGATGACATGATTGTATATTTAGAAAACCCCGGGGTCTCATCCCAAAATCTCCTTAAGCTGATAAGAAACTTCACCAAAGTCTCAGGATACAAAATCAATGTGCAAAAATCACAAGCATTCCTATACACCAATAATAAACAGAGAGCCAAATCATGAGTGAACTCCCATTCACAATTGCTACAAAGAGAATAAAATACCTATGAATACAGCTTACAAGAGATGTGAAGGACCTCTTCAAGGAGAACTGCAAACCACTGCTCAAGGAAATAGGAGAGGACAAAAACAAATGGAAAAGCATTCCAGGCTCATGGATAGAAAGAATCAATATTGTGAAAATGGCCGTACTGCCCAAGGTAATTTATAGATTCAATGCTATCCCTTCAACCTACCACTGAATTTCTTCACAGAATTAGGAAAAAAACTACCAGGGCAGTTCTCCTGGATAATATCCTGAAGAGTGTTTTCCAACTTGGTTCCATTCTCCCTCGTCACTTTCAGGTACACCTATCAAATGTAGGTTTGGTCTTTTCACATAGTCCCGTATTTGTTGGAGGCTTTGTTCATTCCTTTTCATTCTTTTATCTCTAATCTTGTCTTTACATTTTATTTCATTAAGTTGATATTCAATCTCTGATATCCTTTCTTCCACATGATCGATTTGGCTATTGATACTTGTGTATGCTTCACGAAGTTCTCATGCTGTGTTTTTCAGCTCCATCAGGTAATTTATGTTCTTCTCTAAACTGGTTATTCTAGTTAGAAATTTCTCTAACCTTTTTGCAAGGTTCTTAGCTTCCTTGCATTGGGTTAGAACATTCTCCTTTAGCTTGGAGGAGTGTGTTATTACCCACCTTCTGAAACCTACTTCTGTCAATTCGTCAAACTCATTCTCCATCCAGTTTTGTTCCCTTGCTCGTGAGGAGTTGTGATCCTTTAGAGGAGAAGAGGCATTCTGGTTTTCTGAATTGTCAGCCTTTTTGTGCTGGTTTTTCCTCATCTTTGTGGATTTATTTACTTTTGATCTTTAATGTTGGTGACCTTCAGATGGGGTTTCTGTGACAATGTCTTTTTGTTGATGTTGATGCTATTTCTGTTTATTAGTTTTCCTACTAACAGTCAGACCCCTCTGGTGCAGGTCTGCTGGAGTTTGCTAGAGGTCCACTCCAGACCCTCTTTGCCTGGGTATCACCAGCGGAGGCTGGCTGCAGAACAACAAAGATTGCTGCCTGTTTCTTCCTCTGGAAGTTTTGTCCCAGCGGGGTACCCACCAGATGCCAGCTGGAACTCTCTTTTACGAGGTGTCTGTTGACCCCTGCTGGGATGTGTCTCCCAGTCAGGAAGCACGTGGGTCAGGGACACACTTGAGGAGGCAGTCTGTCCATTAGAAGAGCTCAAGTGCTGTGCTGGGAGATCCACTGCTCTCTTCAGAGCCAGCAGGCAGGAATGTTTGAGTCTGCTGAAGGTGCACTCACAGCCACCCCTTTCCCCAGATCCTCTGTCCCAGGGAGATGGGAGTTTTATCTATAAACGCCTGACTGGGGGTGATGCCTTTCTTTCAGAGATGTCCTGCCCAGAGAGGAGGAATCTAGAGAGGCAGTCTGGCTACAGTGGCTTTGCAGAGCTGTGGTGGGCTCTGCCCAGTTCGAACTTCCTGGTGGCTTTGTTTACACTGTGGGGGGAAGACGGCCTACTCAAGTCTCAGTAATGGCGGACGTCCCTCCACTCACCAATCTCAAGCATTCCAGGTCAACTTCAGACTGCTGTGCTGGAAGTGAGAATTTCAAGCCAGTGGATCTTAGCTTGCTGGGCTCCATGGAGGTGGATCCACTGAGCTAGACCTCTTGTCTCCCTGGCTTCAGCCCCCTTCCCAGGGAAGTGGACATTTCTGTCTTGCTGGCATTCTAGGCACTGCTGGGGTAAGACAAAAACTCCTGCAGCTAGCTCGATGTCTGCCCAAATGGCCACCCATTTTTGTGCTTGAAACCCGGATCCCTGGTGATATCAGCGCATTCGGGAATCTCCTGGTCTGGGTGTTGTGAAGACCATGGGAAAAGTGTAGTGTCTGGGCCGAAGTGCATCATTCCTCAAGGCACAGTCCCTCACAGTTCCTCTTGGCTAGGGGAGGGTGTTCCCTGATCCCTTGCATTTCCTGGGTGAGGCAATATCCCACCCTGCTTCAGCTCACCTTCCATGGGCTGCACCCACTGTCTAACCCGTCCCAATGTGATAAGCCAGGTACCTCAGTTGGAAATGCAGACATCACCACATTCTGCATTGATCTTACTGGGATCTGCAGACTGGAGCTGTTCCTATTCGGCCATCTTGCCAACCAACACAACACTATAAATTTAATATGGAACTAAAAAGAGCTCGTATAGCAAAGACAATTTTAAGCAAAAAAAACTAATCTGGAGGCATTACACTATCTGACTTCAAATTATACTACAAGGCTACAGTAACCAAAGCAGCATGATACTGTTACCAAAACAGATATATAGACTAATGGAACAGAACAGAGGCCTCAGAAATAACGCCAGACATCTACAACCATCTTATCTTTGACAAACCTGACAAAAAAAAAAAAACAATGGAAAAAGGATTCTCTATTTAATAAATGATGTTGGGAAAACTGGCTAGCCATATGCAGAAAACTGAAACTGGACCCCTTCCTTACACCTTATACAAAAATTAACTCAAGACAAGTTATAAACTTAAACATAAGACCTAAAACCATAAAAACCCTAGAAGAAAACCTAGGCAATAACATTCAGGACATAGGCATGTGCAAAGATTTCATGACTAAAACACAGAAAGCAATTGCAACAAAATCCCAAATTGACAAATGGGATCTAATTAAACTAAAGAGTTTCTGCACGGCAAAATAAACTGTCATCAGAGTGGACAGGGAACCTACAGAACGAGAGAAAATTTTGGCAGTCTATCCATCAGACAAAGGGCTAATATCTAGAATCTACAAGGAACTTAAACAAATTTACAAGAAAAAATCAAACAACCCCATGAAATGTGGGTGAAGGATATAAACAGACACTTTTCAAAAGAAGACATTTATGCAGCCAACAAACATATGACAAAAAGCTCACCATCAGTGGTCATTAAAGAAATGCAAATCAAAACCACAATGAGATACCATCTCATGCCAGTTAGAATGGTGATCTTTAAAAAGTCAGGAAACAACAGACACTGGAGAGGATGTGGAGAAATAGGAATGCTTTTACACTGTTGGTGGCAGTGTAAACCAGTTGAACCATTGTGGAAGGCAGTGTGGGAATTCCTCAAGGATCTAGAATGAGAAATGCCATTTGACCCAGCAATCCCATTACTGGGTATATACTCAAAGGATTATAAATCATTCTACTACAAAGACACATGGACACATATGTTTATTGCAGCTGTATTCACAATAGCAAAAACTTGGAACCAACTCAAATGCCCATCAATGATAGACTGGATAAAGAAAATGTGGCACATATACCCCATGGAATACTCTGCAGCCATAAAAAAGGATGAGTTCATGCCCTTCGCAGGGACATGTTTGAAGCTGGAAACTAACACAAGAACAGAAAAAAAACACCACATGTTCTCACTCATAACTAGGAGTTGAACAATGAGAACACATGGACACAGGGAGGGGAACATCACACACAGAGGCCTGTAGGGGGTTGAGGGGCAGGGGAGGGATAGCATTAGAAGAAATATCTAATGTAGATGACTGGTTGATAGGTACAGCAAACCACCATGGAATGTGTATAACTATGTAAAAACCCTGCATGTTCTGTGCATGTATCCCAGAACTTAAAGTATAACAATAATTTAAAAAATAACAGGCCATCGGGAAATGATGTCCTGTTCAATAAATAATGCTGGGATAACTGGCTAGAAATATGCAGAAGATAGACACTGGACCCTTTCCTTACACCACATACAAAAATAAACTAAAGATGGATTAAAAACTTAAATATGAAACCTAAAACTATATAAACCTTGGAAGATAACCTAAGATCCCTGGGAAAGATTTCATGACTAAGAGGCCAAAAACAATTGCAACAACAAAAAAAATTGACAAATCGTACCTAATTAAATTAAAGAACATCTGCACAGCAAAAGAAACTATCAACAGATTAAACAGACAACGTAGAGAATGGAAGAAAATATTTTCAAACTATGCATCTGACAAAAGTCTAATATCCAGAATCTATAAGGAACTTAAACAACTTTACAAGCAAAACACAAACAACCCTATTAAAAAGTGGGCAAATATCATGAACAGATATTTTTCAAAAGAAGACATACATGTGGTCAAGAAGCATGTGGAAAAAAAATGATCAACATCACTAATAATTAGATGATGCCAATTAAAAACTGCTGGCAGAAACTTTAATTAATTCATCCATTGTGGAAAGCCATTTGGGGATTTCTCAAGTAACTTAGAACTGCTATTTGACCCAGCAATCCCATTATCGGATATATACTCTAAGGAACATAAATTGTTCTACCATAAAGACACATGCATGCTTGCTGATGTTCACAATAATGAATCCATGGAACCAAGCTTAATGCCCATCAACATCACACTGGATAAAGAAAATGTGGTACATATACACCATGGATTACTACACAGCCCCCAAAAAGAATGAGATCATCTCCTTTGCTGCAACATCAATGGAGCTGGTGTTCATTATCCTAAAGAAACCAACACAGAAAGAGAAAACCGAATACCGCATGTTCTCATTTGTGAGTGGTATCTAAACATTAAGTGTACATGACATTTGTAAACATGAAGTATACACGACAAAATGACATACTAAACATTAAGTATACATAAACTCAAATAAGATATATATATATGGTATATATATTCCTTTTGGTATATATCCAAAGAAAATGATAACAGTATGTGGAAGGGACATCTGCACTCACATATTTATCATAGAACTATTCACAGCAGAAAAGATAAGGAATCAACCTATGTGTCCACCATAAGGAGAAGATGGCCATATAAAAGCCAAGGAAAGAGGCCTCAGGAAAAAAAAAAAAAAAAGTCTTATTTACATCCTGATCTTCAGCTTACAGTCTTCAGATTTATGAAAAAAAAAGTCTCTGTTGTTTAAGCCAAAAAGAAAAAAAAATATTTCAAAAAATGTAAAGTTATCCTGAAATAGAAAAGGAAGCCTTGTGACAAATTGAGTTACTGGTCATTAAGGATGTTAACACAGATGCTGGATGACAATCTGCAGGTTGCTTAAAACATTCAAGCATCAGTTATGATTCCTCTCAAAGTATTAGGTAAGTATCTATTACCCAATATTGCTGCCAAAAATAAAAGTACCAGATATTAAGGCCTGGAAGATTATGATTTATTTAAATAATAGAACTGCTGCATCATACTTTATCAAATTGGGTTAATTTTGTGATAAAAATAGTGAATTTATTTTGCAATGAAATACTACATATTATATATAATTTTGGCAATTAAGAAAATGCATAGTAAAATGCAAAAACTACATTCTGTATTGTACCACCACAAAATGTTTACACCAGCTGAATATCATTTCAATCAACTAATTATAAAGGTAGGAAGATAGATGGGTCAAAGGACAGATGGATGAATAGATGGATGGATAGATAGATATAGATATGACATATAGATAGATAAATTGACAATAAAAATGTTTTATGAGGCCGGGCGCGGTGGCTCACGCCTATAATCCCAGCACTTTGGGAGGCCGAGGCGGGCGGATCACAAGGTCAGGAGATCGAGACCACGGTGAAACCCCGTCTCTACTAAAAATACAAAAAATTAGCCGGGCGCGGTTGTGGGCGCCTGTAGTCCCAGCTACTCGGGAGGCTGAGGCAGGAGAATGGCGTGAACCCGGGAGGCGGAGCTTGCAGTGAGCCGAGATGGCGCCACTGCACTCCAGCCTGGGCGACAGAGCGAGACTCCGTCTCAAAAAAAAAAAAAAATGTTTTATGAATATTGGGTCCTAACACATGCCTTATTTTAAAAAATAAGTATTCAGTGTAAGTTTACGTGAATGAACAGAACAGGAAACTGTAATGAAACTGAATTAAATATTGTTTCACCTTAATAAATTATTTCCTTTAATTTATTTCTAAATATAAAAATTTTTTAAATATAGGTTTTTAAATTATGCACCTTTAACTCCTCTTTTAAACTTTACACACATCAATTGGCTCTCTGCCATAAAAGATAAAGACATTGGCAGTCTTTCATGTTGTCCTACCTCCCTTCCTTCCTCTTTCTGATTTGTGATTTATGCTATTAATTTTATTTCACTAAAATTTATTACAGTCTGTTCTCTTACGTTCTGTTACTGTAATTTTTATAAGTTTATATTTGTATGTATAAGCTTGTTCATTATTTTATGTTTTCACATATTCATTATTTTTGCTTATTTCTTTATTCGGTTTCATCATTAAGTAGTTTTTATTTCCAACAAAGTTTCCAAAATGTTTCTTTTACAATTTTTCTGGGTTTAGGATTCCTAACGCTTTCAAGTTTCAACATTTTCTTTTGGATGAATAATCCTTGCATCACATTTTATTTCTTTCAGGAAGAAAACAAAACAACTTTGTCTTGAAATTTAATTACTTACACATGGGATATATCTTAACCATTCAGTGTAAATGTTTCCTGGAATCTTTTTTGGCTCTTTCTTCATTTCATGGAAACTTATTTTATTAAATATTTAATAATTCTCCCAATCCATATGTTGAGTTCTTCAGGGAAACCAATAATTCATATAGGAGATTGTCTTTGTCTTGCATATCTATTTTTTTCTGATTACTTGATCTTTCACAGCTGTGTTCTCTGTAATTATTTCAAGCCTTTCCTCCATGTTATCAAGTAATTAATTTGCATTTTTCCATATATGCTTTGTTCATTGCACCTTTCAGTTTATTAATTCAATTAATATATTTTGACCCTTTATTTTGTATTGTAAGTTAATCACCTCAGTTTTTCTCATGGTTTTGCTCTTTATTTTATTTAATCTGAGTCCTTCTGGAATACAAAGCATCATTGGCAAATTTCCTTTTGTTCCTTGGGTTATGTTTTCTTCCATTATAGTTTCTTTCTCTGTTCTTTTTATTGAAAGCATCTCATTTATTTTTTTTTTCTGGTGTTATGCATAGGCTTAATTTCCATGCCAAACTTTTTCAGCTTTTTTGCACTTTGGAATTTCCTCAGCTCTGTCCAGACTATATTTTAAATCTCTATAGTGTAGGTGAATTTACCTTCCTTTCCAATTCTTTTGTGACTTACTTTTTGCAAAAAGCAGTTATTTTCAGCTGCCTTTAAAATATTCTATTCAGTTTTTCTGTCGCCTGCAGTCATGGAAAGAAGAAAGAACAATACTGAACTCACTTTTTCCTTCCCAGATTTCGTTATATCTGCTGTATCAAGATGTACCGCACCTCACTGTTAGGTGTATTCAATTCATTTGGGGTATCATTTAACTTAAAATTTACTCCACTAATTATTCTTTATACTTAGAACCTTTATTTTTCTCCGATAAATTCAATCTCATTGTTAATTTCTTCAGTTTTACAGCATCCGTTTCCCCTATTACCTCTTCAGAAGAGAGTCAACACAAAGATATTCAATTAGCTTGCTTTTTCACATTTGGTAATATTAGTTAAAATTCTCAGGCTTTTGTGGAATCACTATTATGGTATCTAAAGGACATGGGTTGGATGGGTCTTGTCTTGTTACTTTTTTTTTTAATTTTTTTAATTTTTTTATTTTTTTAAATTTTATTTATTTATTTATTTTTATTTATTTATTATTATTATTATACTTTAAGTTCTAGGGTACATGTGCATAACGTGCAGGTTTGTTACATATGTATACTTGTGCCATGTTGGAGTGCTGCACCCATCAACTCGTCAGCACCCATCAACTCGTCATTTACATCAGGTATAACTCGCAATGCAATCCCTCCCTCCTCCCCCCTCCCCATGATAGGCCCCGTGCTCTGTCTGTCACATTATTAACTGTTTCCATTCTTGGTTGTCCTTTTGGAAGTTAATGATTTTGGGCTCCACCTCTTGCGTTATTTAGTCATTGCTACTTTTTTTTGGACTTTTAAAAATTTTTGCTGTCTTCTAAATTGTTTTGCTGCTGTATCTTATTAATTTTTGCGTTGTTAAAAACCATTATTTTTTCATTGGGAGCTATAGGAGAATTGGAGGAGAAATATGCTGTCAGGTACCATTTTTCTCTTCCATTTAAAACTGAAAATTTGAAGATATGCTTTTATGTGCCCCAAGTCTAAAATTATTAGAAAATTATAAAACAAATTTATGTTCCCATGTTTGAGTAATTTTAAGATAGTTTCAATGTAAATAATACCTTACAAACTTTTAAATTACAAAGGTGCGTAAGCTAGGAAAGCATGAAAATTTGATTCTCATAGAAATAGTAGAAATCTTGATCAAACAAAATTATATAAAAAGGATAAAATTTTTCCAGTGAATATGTTTTACACATGCAAATAATGATAGAAATCTTATTTAAAGGCACACACAAAAAGAACTGAAATGTTTTCCTTGGGAATCATTTCTATTTATTTTTCATTGTTATTGTTTTTTGGCCTCATCCACTAGATTACCAATAGGAAAGTATTAAAATGTATTCATGTGATATTATTTTTGATCTTTTGACATAGCCTATTATACAATTAATGTGAACAAATGGAAAAGATCGGCCACCTAATTCTACAAATTAGAAATTTAAAGGACATATTAGTCATGTTGTTCAGCCTCCATTTTTTCTAAATATGCATTTTATTTTACTAAGAGGCATGGTTTCACTGTAAACACAGAATACACATTGATTTGGTTTTATGGTGCAGGTTTAATTAAAATTCCACCCCTAATGGAACAGTACAAAGTCCTATTTTAAGTTTATGATCTTCAGCTAATTTCATGCATTATTTAAGAACCATTATTTTGGTTTATTAACAGTCACGTGTGCATTTGATCACTTTCTTCAGTGGGAAAGTGCTGTGTATAAGTTACTAGTTATTTCAATATCATCTAAAGCCCAAGTCAGTAACATTTTTTTTTTTCAATTTGAAAGCAAGCACTGTTTATAAACTGAACAGATTAGAAAAATAATTATGATAAACACATTAGTTCATCCTTCTAGTAAGTCTGTTGTTCTGGTTCTCCCTGTTGCCAGCATCTTCACCTTCTGCAAAAGGGATGGTCTTTTTTTATTATTATTCCACCTCATGGAGAGGATAATTTGAAGGGCCACAGAAAATTTTTTGCTTCTTTGAAGCATCTTTCCATCAGTAGAGATCTCATGAATCAGACCCTCCATGCAGATGATGCCATATTTACCAAGCAATGAGCAATCAATGTGTTATCTGTCAAGGCAATGTGCTTCTTGATGATTTTGCCATAATCATGTTTGTAGATTAGTTCAGTTACCAAGTTCAGGTTTGGGTATCTCCATGCAGTATATGGTTCTACAATCCACAACATATTAAGTGAAGCGTTGTTGAGCTTAATGAAGGTTCCATTGAAGATCTGACAAAGGCAAAGAAGCTGCAACACCTTTCAGACTTTTGGGCTCACACCATTGATACTTCCGTTCCTGATGACAAATGTCAATTTGGGTTCTACAGGTGTAATACATAGAAATTGCTAGCTTTTCTTAGCATCCTAGCCATTCGAATTTCAGATCTGTGCATCTGCCTATATTCCTTGTGATAGTACTTTGCTTTTTCATAGATAAGCTTCCTACTTACCTTTCGAAGCATCTTTTGGGCAAAAACTTCTTTCTCAGGCACTTGATGTTCAGCTCTGCTAAATCCTTCACTTTTTCTTAAGCATTACTGGCACAACAGGAATCTTCTTCTTCTCTTGGACAGCCTCCATGTTTCCAGCCAGAAAGGAGCTCAGTAAAGCTCTGATAGGAAGAAAGAGAAACTTAATTGCATTTGGCATGACTCTTTTACCTAATAACAAATTGGATGTTTGTGTCTTTATCTATAGAGTACCTATTCCTAGGCAGTATGTTAACAATTAAAAATGTATCATTTTAAGATTTCTCTCCCACATTTTTTTATCAACTACTATTTTATTTGCACATGCCCAGGAAACCAAGAGTGAGTTAACATTGAAGTTTCACTTGGGTGAACTATGAATATATACACATATATACATAAATACATATTTTCATTACATTTATATATGTATGTCAGAATTAGGAACTTAGATGTTCAAAGTTATGTGTGTGTATATTAAATGTAAAAGGAAAAAGAGTCCAGAAATAATTGGTGATGTATAATATCATTTAAGTAGTTAAAATTCAGGAAAAAAATACTCACCAAAGAAGAAATGAATGGAGAACTAAAACAAATGATGTTAAAAAAAGGGCTGGGCTCTCCTAGAGGTAAAGAAATAGTGGTTATAATAAAAAGTATTACCCTATAGAACTAGATAAAATCTGATGGAAAATTAGTATTCTAAGACTTTTATCTTGAAATGATCTGTGTTTTAGTATAATGATAAAAAGACTATGCTTTTGTTTTATTGACTAAATTTTTATTCTTCATACATAAGAGATGCACAAAGAGCAATGTTTTCTGAACTGGCTTCCCAAATAATAAATAACTTGCTTAGTTTCTTTGTTAAACAAGCCTTAATGTTTCTGTATGCCATGCACTGAAGAAGTATGGAAACATTTTTATTTGATGGCAAATTCCAATTTTTCTTTAAAAGTTGGCAATATTTTGAGTCAAAAACATGACAAAACATCAAAGTCTATTTCGAAATGCTTTACATCTTAATATAGTTGAAGTTAAAGCAGTAAGTAATTTCAGAGATTTTCCCATGAGCTGCATAGTTCTTTTCATATGTAATTATGCTCTGAGTGCATTAGATAATGCTATGGTTCCCACAGCTGTATACACATCTATAAATCATTAATGAGGCAGTTAACTGAAACAAAACTGTAAAAGATTTGCATTACCCAGCAGAATCTGGCTTTAATGACATCTAGTTATTTACAATTAATTTTGCCTTTTGGAATAATAATTGAAAGTAATTTAAGATTTTCTTGCACAGAAATTAGATGTTGTCTATTCATCAAAAGTTTTCTCTCTCTCTCTCTTGTTTTACTATGTATGGAGACTCTGTCAGTGACCAATATGCAGCCTGTGCTAACAATCTTAACTAGATCAAGCCCTCTCCTACTCTCCATTCCTAACCTTTCTGTTTTCCTTCCTCCCACCTAAAAAAGGAAGGATAATTGAAAAAATTCAGAAATAAAAGGAAAATGTACCTTATCTAAAATGGAATAAGAAGAATGAGTCCAGTGAAACATACTTTTGGGGTATATTTATTGATTCTTTATGTTTTTGAAGGAATATCTTTTTCATTGTTTCTTAAAAAATGAATGTTAAAAGTGAAAAGCAAATGAAAGTTTTATGAATGTATATGCTGTAAGTATAAATACATCATAATGCTATATAGTAACTAGGACTCTATAGAAATACTTTTCAAATATAGTAAACATGCTTTGGCATTTATCAACTCATTTTATATTGCTCTACCTACATGTCATATTTTAATGATATTATTCATTTGCCACAATTTTCTATTATTATTTATTTGCAAGTCATCATACCTCAAACCACTAATATGCAATAAGCAGTCTAATGATGCCACAATGATTGTTCTTCCCCTATTTAACACCCACCAATGATGGAAACATCATAGAGAATGAGAGTGGGGATTGGTGAGAGACTTCATTATTGCTAAGAAACACCTAAGGAAGTTATCCAAATAATCGAAACTCTTACTGCAGTTTTAATATAAATTATAAGACAAATTATTTCCCCTTTTACAGTTTGTTTTTTAATGACTATCACTATAAATGAAATCTGGCCCCACAACACCAGATCGCTCCACTGCACTCCAGCCTGGCAACAGAGTGAGACTCCATCTCAAAACAAACAAACAAAAAAGAGTAGAAAGTGCAGAGACTTTCCATATACTCCCTGTCTCTACACATGCATAATCTCCCTAGTATTAACATCTCCCACTCCATGGGTTTATAGAAATGTATAAGGGCATATATCCAACACTATGGCATCACATAGAATAGTTTTACTGCCCTGAAATTCCTCTGTGCTCTGCCTATTCATTCCTCTCTCCCCGCCAACCCTTGGAAACCACTGATCTTTTTGCCATCTTTATAGTTTTGCCTCTTCCAAAATGTCATATAGTTAAAATCATACAGTGTGTGGACTTTTGATATTATCTTCTTTTCACTGGTCAGCGTGTATTTAAATTTCCTTGCTAGTTCATTTCTTTTTAGTGCCGAATAACATTCCATTCTCTGGAAGTACTGCAACATGTACTTTTGCTCCAGGCTCTACTTCATGAAGGACACAAGCTAAGGCAAAAAGTCTAATGATATTAAGATATATTTAAAATACCAGCACTTTTAATTTGTTCTTTTGCACAATTTAAAATACAAAAAAAAAAAAAAAAAAGGACTCTTGCTAAAGTTAACCAGAATGGAAACTAAAGTGTACTGCCTCAGAACGTTGTATTGATATATATACAAGATATCCAAATACATATTAGATAATCCATAAATGAATAATTATTAACAATTTAGATTTCCAGTTTTTCATCTGTCTCTGATTCATTCATTCACTCTAAAAAATGTTTGAGCCTTTAATATTGCCAGGCACTTTTCCAAGTGATGCTGATTTGGCAGGTTACAGAAACATGCAAAGTTCCTGCCCTTGTGTAGTTAAAATTTTTGAAGGGCAGATAGAAATTTGTTTAGATATTTTTGTTTTTAGTTTTTGTGGTTACATACTATGTGTATATATTTATGGGATACATCAGATGTATTGATACAAGCATGCAATGTGAAATAATCACATCCTTGAAAATGGGGTATTTATCATCTCAAGCATTTATCCTTTGTGTTACAAAGAATCCTATTATACTCTTTTATTTTTAAATGTAGAACTAACATTACTGGCTATAGCTACCCTTTTTGCCCTCAAATACTAGGCCTTATTAATTTATTCTATTATTTTTGTACCCATTAACCATCCCCAACTGCCCCCTACCCTTCCACTACATTTCCAGGCTTCTGATAACCATCCTTTTATCTCCATCTCCATGAGTTCAGTAGTTTTAATTTTCAGATCCCACAAATAAGTGAGAACATGCAATGTTTGTTTTTCTGTGCCTGGCTTATTTCACTTAACATAATAATCTCCATCCAGTTTCAGCCATTTTGTTGCAAGTACTTGGATCTAATTTTTTTACGGATGAAAAGTACTCCCGTGTGTATAACTACCACATTTTTTGTATCCAGTCATATGTTGATGAAGACTTAGGTTGCTTCCAGATTTTGGCTATTGTGAACAGTGCTGCAAGAAACATGGGAGTGCGGATATCTCTGCAATATACTGATTTACCTTCTTTTGAGTATAGAACCAGTAGTAGGACTGTAGGATGATATGGTAGATCTATTTTTAGATTTTGAGGAACTTCCAAACTGTTCTTCATAGTGGTTGTACTAATTTACATTCCCACTCAGAACGTACAAGGATTCCCTTTTTTCCACATCATCGTCAACATTTGTTATTGCCTGTCATTTAGATGCAAGCCATTTTAACTAGGGTGAAATGATATCACATTGTAGTTTTGATTTGACTTGACTCTGTGACGGCATTACTTGACCTGCCCTGGGCCAGAGGGGAGCCCACTACCCTGAAGGGTGAGTTCCAGGCCATGCAGCATTCACCACAAACTAACTTACAAGCCCTTAAGTCTTATGAAAACATCACTAATAGTCTGGCAGTACTCCACATGGACATGTAGTGCTGGTCAGAGGGTGAGGCTCCTCTGCTTTTGCAAAGAGAAGGGAAGAATGAGAAGCGCTGCACCTTGTGGTTTGAGTGCCAGCTCAGCTTCAGTACAGAGAGCAGAAGGTAGTTTGCTCTTCTCTATGAATCCTGGCTGTCATCTCTGGGCTCACCTGGGGTATGGGGCATCCTGCTGCCCTGAAGGGAAGGACATAGGACTGGTGGGCTTTACAATCTGCTGATTGTAGAGCCTTAGACCCTTGAATGAACAAAGGCAGTATCCAGGTAGTGGTTACAGAAGACCTTGGGTGAGATCTAGTGTTGTGCTGACCTCAGGTCTGACTCAGCACAGTCATCATAGTGGTGGCCACAGGAGTATATGTGTAACTCGAAGCCCCAGCTTTAGGTGGCTCAGAACAGAAAGAGGACTTCATTTGTTTGCAAGAAAGTAGGGCGAGAACAAGAGTTATCTGCCTCATCCTCCAGAGAATTTGTCTGGATCTTGTCCAAAACCATCAAGGCAGTACTTCTATGAGTCTGCAGGAATCACAAATGTATGGGGTATGGGTTGCCACCTAAAGCAGATACAGTTTAGATCCCAATGCCCAAGATTTTTTGAATATCTAGAAAAACTTCACAAAAGGATAAGTTAAATAAAAAGACCAGACAATGAAGACTACAATAAATACTCAACTCTTCAGTGTCCAGACATTGAAGAACATTTCTAGCATCAATAACATCCAGTAAAACATAACCACACCAAATGTAGTCAACAAGGCACCAGGGACCAGTCCTGGAGAAACGCAGATGTGTGACCTTTGAGACAGATAATTATAAATAAGAGTTTTGAGAAAACTTTAAGATAGCATCAAGAAATAATTTAGAATGGTGTCAGATAAATTTAACAAAGAGATTGAAGTAATTTACAAAAAAAAAAAAACAGAAATTATGCTGCTAAAAAATGCAAGTGATATACTGAAGAAAACATCAGAATTTGAATAGTAGAATTGACCAACGAGAGGAAAGACTTAGGGACCATGAAGATAAGCTACTTGAAAATACCTAGTTAAGGATTGTGTATATATATATATATATATATATCACTAAAGCATACTTACAGGATCTAGAAAATATCCTCAAAAAGGAAGAATCTAACTGTTAGTGATCTTAAAGAACAAATAGAGAAAACAGATAGTGGTAGAAAACTTATTCAAAGGGATAATAACAGGGAACTGCTAAAACATAGAGAAAGAAAGCAATATCCAAGTACAAGAAAGTTACAGAATGACAAGCAGTTTTAACAGAAAGAAGACATCATAACCAGACAAGGATACATCAATAGAAACAAAAGTATAGGGAAATATCTCTGGTGAATGATGATACAAAAATTCTCAAGAAAATACTAAGAAACTAAATTCAACAATACATTAAAAGTGGTGTTTGGTTTTCTGTTCTTGTGATAGTTTGCTGAGAATGATGGTTTCCAGCTGCATGTGTCTTTATAGCAGCATGATTTATAATCCTTTGGGTATATACCCAGTAATGGGATGGCTCGCCTGTATCAAAATATCTATGTAGCCCATAAATATATAAATCTACTATGTATCCACACAAATTAAAAATTTATAATTAAAAAGATAAAAGAAGATGTACTGAATTCCTAATGCAAGGCCCCAGAGCACACTCTTCCTCCTGCACAGTGATTGTGAATGCACGGAGATGGAGCCTTCATCAGCCTGGTGCCCCGGGACAACACAGATCAGAGCCCCTACCAGTCCATGAGAGATATGTAGCATGAGAAGAAATAAACCTTTGTTGTTTTAAGAAAAAAAAAAAAAAAAAAGTGGGATTCATCATGACTAAGTAGGATTTATCTCAACAATGCAAAAATGGTTCAACATATGCAAATCAATCAATGTGACATATCATATTGACAGAATGTATAATTCAAACCATATGATCATTTCAATTGATGCTGAAAAGACATTTGATAAAATTCAACATTTTTCCATGATAAAAACCCTAAAATAACTGAGAATAGAAAGAACATGTCTCAGTATAATAAAAGCCATACAAGACAGACCCACAGCTGGTATCACACTGAATGAGGAGAACCTGTAAGCCTGACCTCTCAGATCTGGCAGATGACAATGCCCACTACCAAAACTGTTTTTCCACATGGTATGAAATTCCTAGCTGGAGCAATCAGAAAAGAGAAAGAAACGAAGGGCATCCAAATTAGAATGGAAGAAATTAAATTACCCTTGTTTGCACATGATATGATCTAATATTTGGAAAAAATTAAAGACTCCATGAAAAAACCTTTAGAAATGGCAAACAAATTCAGTAAAGTTGCAGGATAAAAAAATCAACACAAAAAATCAGTGACATCTCTATATGTCAACAGTAAACAATGAGAAAAAGAAATAAAAAAGTAATCCCATTTACAGTAACCACATATACATTAAATACCTAGAAAGTAACTTCTACACACCAACAGCAGTCATGTGGACAATTGAATCAGTAACTCAACCCTTTTAACAATACCTGAAAAAAATAAAAGTTCTAGCAATATACCTAACCAAGGAGGTGAAAGATCTCCATGAGGAAAACTATAAAACGCTGCAAAAGAAATCATAGATGACACAAACAAATGGAAACACACCTCATGCTCATGGATGAGTAGAATTAATATTGTGAAGATAACCATACTGTCAAAAGCAATCTACAAATTCAACGCAATTCCCATCAAAATACCACAATCATTCTACACAGAATTAGAGAAAACAATTCCAAAATTCATATGGAACCAAAAAAGAGCCTGCATAGCCAAAGGAAAACTAAGCAAAAAGAACCAATCTGGAGGCATCACACTACCCGATTTCAAACTATTCTATAAGGCCATAGTCACCAAAACAGCATGGTACTGCTATAAATGAAACAGAATAGAGAGCACAGAAATAAACCCAAATACTTGCAGCCAACTAATCTTTGACAAAGCAAGCAAAAACATAAAGTGGGGTAAGGACACCCTATTCAACAAATGGTGCTGGGATAATTGGCTAGTAACATGTATGGTAATGAAATTGGATCCTCATCTCATAACTTATACAAAAATCAATACAAGATGGATTAAGGACTTAAATCTAAGACCTGAAACTTTAAAAACCATGGAAGATAACATTGGAAAAACCCTTCTAGACATTGACTTAGGCAAGGATTTCATGACCAAGAACCTAAAAGCAAATGCAATAGAAACAAAGATAAATAGTTGGGACTTAATTAAACTAAAGAACTTTTGTGTGGCAAAAGGAACAGTCAACAGAGTAAACAAACAACCCACAGAGTGAGAGAAAATCACCACAATCTAAACATCTGACAAAAGCTAATATCCAGAATCTACAATAAGTCAAACAAATCAGCAAGACAAAAACAGTGCCATCAAAAAGAGCGCTAAGGACATGAATAGACCATTCTGAAAAGATATACAAATAGCCAATAAACATATACAAAATCTTCAACATCACTAATGATCGGGGAAATGTAAATCAAAACCACAATGCAATACCACCTTTCTCCTGCAAGTATGGCCATCATCAAAAAAACAAAAACACACTCGATGTTGGCCAGGATGTAGTGATCATGAACATGTCCCACTGCTGATGGGAATGTAAACTAGTACAACCACTACGGAAAACAGTGTGGAGATTCCTTAAAGAACTAAAAGTAGAACAACAATTTGATCCAGCAATCGCACTACTGGGTATCTATCCAGAGAAAAATAAGTCATTATATGAAAAAGATATTTGCACACACATGTTTATATCAGTACAGTTTGCAATTGCAAAAGTGTGGAACCATCCCAAGTGCTCATCAATCAATGAGTGGATAAAGAAACTGTGGTAGATATATACAATGGAATACCACTTAGCCATTAAAAGGAATGAATTAATGGCATTCACAGTGACCTGGATGAGATTGGAGACTATTATTCTAAGTGAAGTAACTCAGGATTGGAAGACCAAGCATTGTATGTTCTCACTGATATGTGGGGGCCAAGTTATGAGACTGCAAAGGCATAAGAATGATGCAATGAACTTTTGGACTTGAGATGAAGGGTGGGAGGGGGACGAGGGATAATAGACTACAAATAGGGTTCAGTATTTACTGCTCAGTTTATGGGTACACCAAAATCTCACAGATCACCCCTAAAATATTGACTCATGAAACCAGACATCACCTGTACCCCCAATAACCTATGTAAAAATAAAGAAAAAAATAGGTTAGACAGTGTCAAAATAAAAACAAAAAAGAAGCAATACCCAATGATATGTTGTCTACAAGAGATCCCTCTCACATGCAATGACATCTGTAGCTTCAAAGTAAAGAAATGTGGAAAAATCCACCAAGCAACCAGAAACAGAAAAAAAAGCAGGGATTGCTATTTTAACTCAGATAAAACAGACTTAAAAGCAAGAGACAAAAAAGGACAAAGAAGGACATTACATAATGGTGAAGGGTTCAATTTAACAAGTAGACCTAAGTATCCTAAATATATAGGCACTCAAAATAGGAGCTGCCAGATTTACTGAGCATGTTCTTGGTGACCTACAAAGAGACTGAGATAACCATAAAATAATAGTGGGTGACTTCAACACTCTACAGAGAGTATCAGAGAGATCATTGAGGCAGAAAAATAACAAAGATATTTGGAACCTGAACTTGACACTTGAACAAATGGACCTAATAGGCACATGCTTGAAAATCAACCATGCAATTGCACATAAGACAATCCTTTGCAAAATCAAAAAACCCTAAATCATACCAACCCCACTCTTGAGTTACAGTGCAATAAAAATAGACATCAGTTCTAAGACAATTACACAAAATCATATAATTACAAATTACATTGAAATTTAACCACCTGCTCCTGGATGACTTTTGGGAAAATAATGAAATTAAGGCAGAAATCAAAAAATTCTTTGAAACTAATGAGAACCACGATGCAACATGCCAGAATCTCTGGGACCCAGCTAAGGCAATATTAATAGTGAAGTTAATAGCACTAAATGACCACATCAAAAAGTTAGAAAGATGTCAAATTAACAACCTAACATCACAACTAGAGGAACTAGAGAAGCAAGAGCAAACCAACATCAAAGCTAGCAGAAATCAAGAAATAATCAAAATCAAACCTGAAATGAAAAAGAATTGAGATGCAAAAAGCCATACAAAAGATTAATGAATTAAGGAGGTTTTGTTTTTTTGAAAAAAAAAAATAATAAGATAAATGGCTAGACTAATAAAGAAAAAAAAAAAAAGAGAAAATTCAAATAAACACAATGAGAAATGACAAAGGGACATTACAATTGACCCTAAAGTAGTTAAATAAAACTCTCTCCCAGCCAGGTGTGGGATATAATCTCCTGGTGTGCCGTTTGCTAATACCCTTGGTAAAGCACAGTATTAGGGTGGGTGTTACCTGATTTTCCAGGTGTTGTGTGTCTTAGTTCCCCTGGCTAGGAACACTTTTACACTGTTGGTGGGATTGTAAACTAGTTCAACCACTGTGGAAAACAGTATGGCGATTCCTCAAGGATCTAGAACTAAAAATACCATATGACCCAGCCATCCCATTACTGGGTATATACCCAAAGGATTATAAATCATGCTACTATAAAGACACATGCACACGTATGTTTATTGTGGCACTATTCACAATAGCAAAGACTTGGAATCAACTCAAATGTCCATCAGTGACAGACTGGATTAAGAATATGTGTCACATATACACCATGGAATACTATGCAGCCATAAAAAAGGATGAGTTTGTATCCTTTGTAGGGGCATGGATGCAGCTGGAAACCATCATTCTCAGCAAACTATCACAAGAACAGAAAACCAAACACCACATGTTCTCACTCATAGGTGGGAACCGAACAATGAGATCACTTGGACTCAGGAAGGAGAACATCACACACTGGGGCCTATTATGGGGAGGGGGGATGCGGGAGGGATTGCATTGGGAGTTATACCTGATGTAAATGACGAGTTGATGGGTGCTGATGAGTTGATGGGTGCAGCACACCAACATGGCACAAGTATACATATGTAACAAACCTGCACGTTGTGCACGTGTACACTAGAACTTAAAGTATAATAACAATAAAAAAGATTAGTTACCGCAAAATAAAACTTAAAAAAATAAAAATAAAAATAAAACTCTCTGAGACTATTACAATTACATCTATGCCCACAAGGTAGAAAATACAGAAGAAATTGATAAATTTCTGGTCACATGCAACCTCACAAGACTGACCAGGAATAAAATGAATCCGTTAACAGACCAATAATGAACTCTGAAACTGAAGCATTAGTAAAGCCCTGACAAACAAAAACAGCTCAGGACTAGATGGATTCACAGTTGAATTCTACCTCACTTATAAAGAAGAGCTGGTACCATCCCTACTGAAAATATTCCAGAAAACTTAGGAGAGACTAATTTTTAGCTCATTGTACGAGGCTAGCAAGATCCTAATACAAACACCTGGCAAGCACATAATAAAAAAAGAAAACTTCAGGCCAATATCCTTGATAAACATAGATACAAAAATTCTCCATAAAATACTAGCAAACTGAATCTCACAGAACATCAAAAAGTTAACCCACCATGATGAAGTAAGCTTTATCTATGGGATCTAAGGTTGGTTCAACATACGAAAATTAATAAAAGTGATTGATCACATAAACAGGAATAAAAATAAAAACCACATGGTTATCTCAACAGATGCAGAAAAGGCTGTTGATAAAATTTGCATTCCTGTATGTTAAAAGCCCTCAATAAAGTAGGCAATGAAGGAAAATTAAATAATAAGAGCCATCTATGACAAACCCACAGCCAACATCATGCTGAAAGGGCAAAAGCTGAAAGCATTCCCCATGAAAAGCAGAACAAGACAAGGATGCCCAAAGCAATTCATAGATTCAGTACTATTCCTATTGAACTACCAATAACATTTTTCACCGAATTAGAAAAAAAAAAATTAAAAAATTTATATGGAATCGCAAAAGAGTCCAAATATCCAAAGAAATTCTAAGCAAAAAGAGCAAAGTAGGAAGCAACATATTATCCAACTTCAAAATGTACTACAGTGCTACAGTAACGAAAATAAAATGCTACTGGTACAAAAACAGACACATAGACCAATGGAATAGAATAGAATTGAGAAATAATGCCACACGTGTACAACCATCTGATCTTTGACAAAGAACTTAAAACTGAATTACCGTTCAACCCAGCAATCCTGTTGTTTGATATATGTCCAAATGAATATAAATTATTCTACTATAAAGACACATGTATGTTCATCACAGCACTCTTCACAATATAAAATACATTGAATGAATCTAAATCCCCATCAACAGTAGACTGAATAAAGAAAATATAGTACATAGACACCATGGAATACTACATAGCCATAAAAAGAACAAGATCATGCTCTTTGTAGCAACATCAATGAAGCTTGAGGTCATTATCCTAAGTGAACTAAAGCTCAGAGTCTTGAGCGAACATAGATAGTAGCCAAAAGTGATTAGAACAGGCCTTGGGCGGGACCCAGAGCAGTGCTTGCTTCAATTTCACCCAGTGCATTCATTGTGGTGGTGGCCACCGGGGTGCTTGTGTCACTCCACTTCAACTATAGATGGCTCAGAACAGAGAGACACATGCTGTATGTTTGGGATAAAGTAAGGAAAGAGAACAAGAATCACTACCTGTTAATCGAGAGAATGCTCTCAAATCTTGTCCAAGACCATCAAGGTTGTACCTCTGGGTCTGCAAGAATGACAGTGTTACTCGGCTTGGGGTGCCCCCTAATCATAAACATCTTAGGTTACAACACCCAAGTCCTTTTAAATATCTAGACGTTCTTCCCAAAGAAGACAGCTGCAAATAATCCCAGAGACTAAAGACTACAATAAACACTTAACTCTTCAGTGCCCAGACACCAAACAACATCTACTAGCGTGAATACCATCCAGGAAAAATATGACATTACTAAATAAACAAAATATGGCACCATGGACCAAACCTGGAGAAACAGAAATATGTGACCTTTCAGAGAGAGAATTCAAAATAGTTGTTGAGAAAAGTCAAAGAGATTTAAGATAACACCGAGAAGGAATTCAGAATTCTATCAGATAAATTTAGCAGTGAGATAGAAAGACTCTACATTGATTATATCCCCAGGCTTACAAATCAAAGAACCAATAAAATTGGAAAAATTTTTCAGAATATTCAAATTATGAGAGAATGCAGAAACCAAAAGTTTATGGGTATAAGAGAATTGAAAAGTATAATAACGGTAAACCCTGTGAAGCTCCAAAAATAATATTTTTTCTTCAGAAGATAAATCAACTTGAATCAAAACTATTTTGCACATGGATAGAACACTGGGAGTAAGAGAAATAAAGTTTATAATATTGGGTAGGTGAAGGATCCCAAAAGAAATATATCACATTAAAGACTTGTATTAGTCAAGGTTCTCTGGAGAAGTAAAACCAATAGAAGGTGTCTATCTATAGTTTATATAGGGTATTAGCTAACATTATTATGGAGGCTTACAAGTCCCACAATCTGCTGTCTGCAAGCTGAAGACCTTGATGGTGTAGTTCACAGGTCTGAGACTGAAGAGCCAATTACAGATTCCAATCTGAGTCTGAAGCCCTGAGAAACAGGAGTACCAGGAGCAGGAGAAAACTGATGTCTCAGCTCCAACATTCAGGCACAGAGTGAGAGAATTCTCCTTTATTAGTCCATTTTCATACTGCTATGAAGAAATCCCCGAGACTGGGTAATTTATGAAGGAAAAAAAAAAGTTTTAATGGACTCACAGTTCCACATAGCTGGGGAGGACTCACCATCATGGCAGAAGGTGAAGGAGGAGCAAAGGAACGTCTTACATGACAGTAGGCAAGAGAGCTTGTGCAGGGGAATTTCCCTTTATAAAACAATTAATTCTTGTAAGACTTATTCACTATCACAAGAACAGCACAAGAAAAACCCACCCTCATGATTCAGTTACTTCCCATCAGGTCCCTCCCATGACATGTGGGGATTATGGGAGCTGCAATTCAAGATGAGATTTGGATGGGGACACAGCCAAACCTTATCACCTCCCTTCCTCCACCTTTTCTTAGGATTTAGGTCCTCAATGGACTGGATAAGACCCACTCACGTTGGGGAAGGCAATAGGTTTTACATAGTCTAATGATTCCAATGCTCATCTCTTTTGAAAATAACCTCATGAACTGTTTTGTATTGTTTTGTTTGATGGTCAGTCAGGTGTGGCCACAAAAGAAGACACAAGAGAGGCTGAAGAAAACAAAGTTTATTACACTCACAGGTCCTAGAGACAGGTGGCATAGCACACCACATAAAACCACACTGTAAAGACATTAGGGTGGTCAGGAGGCAGAAGACAGGAATGTTAGCCAGAGCCTTTATTGGAGTTTCTGTGGGAAATGCAAGGCAGTGGAGGATGACCAGTTTAAGATTGGCTAGTTTGAACAATTTTTGCAGGCTTTATCCTATAGACGTGATCCCTAGTTGTCTGGTATCTGGTCCTAGGATGCTTAAGGCTGAAGAATATTGCCTCCTGAGGTGTGTAGGCCAGATAGAAAAGTTATGGCTCTGGTTAATTTGCATGTCAAAGGGATGCCCCTAGCTGTGACCTTTGCTATCTCTGAGGATTGTCTATCCCTGAAATAGTCTCTCCCCAGCCAGAAAAGTTTTTGTATGATGCCAAAACTTCATAAATAATACAGAAAATAAAAATATACAACACATAGAGACACCCAGAATTAATTTGTTTTACCAGATATCTGGGCACCTCATGATCCAATCAAGTTGATGTATAAAATTAACTATCACAAGTCCACCCCTTTTCATCTTGACGATAATATGCATGTCATAAAACATACTTAATTTCCAAATAAAGACAATACTGGATCAAAATATCACCGAACATGATACAGCAATACTGTGTATAACTGAAAACACACTAACCCCTTTCCTAAAGGAAGAGTAATTTTGTCCTAAAGTTCTTAAGTTTTTATTCATTTACTTCATATCCTGTAACGTAAATACTATAAAGTAAAATTAATACTTAGATAGTATGATATGAAGTGAATACATCTTATGTTATGTAATATATAAACGAGAGGAAAGAAAATAAAGTTATTTGATATATTTTATACACACACACACAAACATGTTCATAACCAAATAAGGAGGAATACTCATGACAATTATAGTTCTCAGTTTAGTAACTAGTCACATGATCATGGCTGATATTTTTAATTGTTCTCTTCTCTTACCATTCTATATTTTCTTTGCCTTTATTGAGCACCACAGCTGGTCATTATTCTTTACCTGGTGTTGTAATCCAGACCTTCATTACTGAATGTTTTGTGCTAATCTGCCTGGATTAGGTTGTTTTAGTTTTCCATTGACTCTAATCACAGGCCATGATAATAATAAGAGATGCTCTAAGTAATATCCTGTGTTCCAGACATACTTTTCCTTATCTCCATTGTGGAGTAAGAGTCCAATCTTTTTTTGCTAGTCAAGATCAATCACCACAGCCAACATAGTACCTTCTTTCTTTGCCTGTTAATTCAGAGACAAAAGAGGAGTTCAAAGTGACTGGATGGCAATCTTAACTTCCAGTACAATGAAATTATTATTGTGTCTCCTGGTGGAAATATTTCTCCTTTTAGAGCTAAGTGCTCTAGGAAAGCAGGGCATAAAGTCGCAGTAACAGGAAGCAAATATTTGCTAATGGATCACTGGGGAGTTCTACCACTTTTATTTCTACTTCTTGATTCCTGGACCAATGATCCTGCTATAGAAGAAACACCACCATATATTGGACACTGATTCAGAGTATATACAGCCTTTTGGAGAGTATTGTGCCAGACCTGCAAGACATTGCCACCCAGCTGGTGCTGTAATTGATCCTTCAGTCATTCTACTGTTCTATCAAGTCAGCTGCTTCAGAACAGTGAGAAACATGGTAACTAATGGATTCTATAAACATTGGCCCACTTTTATATATATATATATATATATATATATATATATATACACACACACACACACACACATATGTGTATATATATGTATATATATATAGCGCTGTGAAATTTTTTTTATTAGAAACAATATTGTGTGGAATACCATGACAGTGGAAAAGCCATTCTGTGATTCCAAGGATGGTAGTTTTGGCCGAAACATCACATGCAAGGAAAGCAAGTCATATCTAGAATAAGTATCTGTTCTAGTAAGGATAAAATGCTTTCCTCTCCTAATAGAAGCAGTTTATTGCATTTAATGTGCCACCAGGTAGCTGGCTGATCACCCTGAAAACAGTGCCACATCAGGGCCATATATGGAACTCAATGTTGCTCTCTGCTGTTGGCACATTGGGCACTCAGCGGAGGCTGTAACTAGGTCAGTCAAGATGAGTGAAGTCCATATTGCTGAGCCCATGTATAATCTTCATCTCTGTTACCCTGGAGATTTAGTTCATGAGCCAATTGGGCAATAACAGAGGTGGCTGGGGAAAGAGTCTGACTAGTGTCAGCTTGTAACCACTGAATGGTTCTGGTTCATCTTTTTCACTTGATTATTAAAATCCTCCTTTGCTGAGCTCACATTTTGGTGATCATTCGCATATGACACAAATATCTTTACATTTTTGCCCATTCAGAGAAGTCTATCCACATACCTCTTCCTCAGATTTATTTGCTATCAATTTTCTAATCATCATCTCTCTAAGTTCCTGACCATCCTGCCAAACCATTGGCTTTTGTGCATGAATAGGTATATAATCACCTATCTGGCCATTTCTTCTTCCACACAAAGTTCACAGCAGGTATGCTGTCAAAATTCTGCCCACTGAGAGGATTTTCCTTCACCACTGTCCAACAAGTATGTCCCAGGGAGTGGCTATAGCGAAGTTGTCCACTTTTGGGTGGTGCCTACATATCATGTCAAACCATCTATAAACCAGGCCTAAGTATTTTCTTCCTCTGCCACTTGATTATAAGGCACTCCTTGTGAGGTTATAGGTGCAGGCCAGAGGAAAAAAGGTAATGTAACAAGAGTGGGGATCATGGGCATTTGGACTGCTTCTTTGCATAATTTACATATGTTGTCAGGGCCTGCTAGGACTGGAACATGTATATATCTCTTCCATTTGATGATGAAATTTTGCTATGTGTGCCCTACTTTATGACATCGCGGGTCAAATTACTACCAATTCAAGAGGGACAACTCATGTTTCATGATAACTTAGTGGCTTCTGGTCAAGCATTCAGTTTCTACTAAGGCTCAGTAGCAGGCCAAAAGCTGTTTCTCAAAACAAGAGTAGTTATCTGTGGAGGATGGCAGAACTTTGCTCCAAAATCCTGCATCTGTACTATAATCTTCCTATAGGGACTTGTCAAACGCTCCAATGAACATCGCTACTTGCCATTGACACTTCTAGAATTACTGGATCAGGTGAACCATATGATGAAAATGTCAGAGTAGGTTTCACAGCAGTCTGGACTTGTGACAGAGTCTTCTCTTTTTCTTGGACCTATTCAAAACTAGCAGCATTTAGGTCACTCTGTAAATGGGCCAGAGTAACATACCCAAATGAAGAAATATGTTGCCTCAAAAATCCAGGGGTGTCCTGGTCATAGTGCATTCCTTATGGTTGTAGGAGGGGTCAGATACAACAACTTATTCTTCACCTTAAAAGGAATATCTTGACAGATCCCACACCACTGGACCCCTAGTAATTTCACTGAAGTAGAAGAACCCTGAAGTTTTGTTGGATTTATTTATCTCCATCTGGAACAATGCCTTACCATAAGTCTGGAGTAGCTACTTCTTACTAAATCCAATCAGAATAATGCCATCAATATAATGGACCAGTGTGATCAGCGTGATATGGAAAGGAAAGGAGATCAAGATTCTTGCAAACTAAATTATGACACAGGCCTAGAGAGCTGATGTACTCTTAAGGTAGTACAGTGAAGCTGTGTTTCTGGCCTTGTCCACTGAAAACAGTGGGCTTTTAGTGGGCTTAATAGACAGGAGTGAAGAAAAAGTCTTTTGCCAGAGCAATAGCTGCATACCAGGTGGCAGGGGCTGTGCTACTTTGCACAAACAATGAAATAACATCTGTTATAGTAGATGCAATTGGAGTCACCACCTGGTTAGGGTTATAAAAAATCACTGCAATTCTCCAAGATTCAACTTTCTTCTGCACAGGGTAAATAACTGAGTTGAATGAAAATATGGTGATAACCACCATCCCTACATCTTTCAAGTCCTTGATGGTGGCATAATCTCTGCAATAACTCTAGGAATGCAGTATTACTTTTAGTTTACTCTTTTCCTAATTAAAGGCAGTTTAAGTGGCTTTCACTTGGCCTTTCCCACCATTATAGCCCTCACTCTATATAAGTCAGGAAACCAAGATGAGTATTCCTCCTGCTACTGAGTATATCTATTCCAATTATGAATTCTGGAACTGGGGAAATAACCACAGGATGGCTTCTGGAAAACAATGGGCCCACTGTGAGACTGATCTGAGTTAAAACTCCATTGATAACCTGACCTCCATAAATCCCTACTCTTTCTGGCAGGCCACAGTGACTTTTTAGGTCTCTCAAAATTAATGACAATTCATAACTAGTGACAGTAGTCCCTGAGAGATCTGAATATTTTCTTTCCTCAAGGGCAATTACCCTTAAAAAGGCTGTAAGCCCCATTGGGTTTGTCTGAGAGAAAAAACAGCAAAAATTTGTGGTTAGATACTTGGGTCCTTCCTTACAGTGACCTGACCTCTCCTTTATTCAAGAGCTTTGGGTCTGTAAACTGGCTCAAGTCTAAGAATTGATTGAGGGATGATAAGTTTCCATTTTTATGATTTAGGTTAGTCTTTTTTTTAATTGACTTAGGACTTTTCTGTTTATATGGATCAAGTAAGAATTTAGTAGCCTTCATATCTATTTTACTTCTATAAATCCCATAATCAATGAGCCAATGCCAGAGTTCTGGATGAGTCTACTCATAATTGTTGTTTTGACTCTGCTGTCTTTTATAGTAACCATGCCCACCTATTTTTGGCAGTTGAGTGCTGCCACTCCAAAATCCAATTAATCCCATTGCATTTAGAATTTCCAATTAAGTGGCAGCAGTTTCCATTTTTGTAACAATGGAAACTTCTGCCTACAGAGAAAAGCAATCATGCAGCTCTTTAAAGATGCTGGGTCTCCTTTATCAACTTATTTCTTGGAGTATTGGTGAAAGTTATGTATTCTGGACCTTCCTATTGTGGATGAGTAGGACTTAATGACAAATACACTGTAACATTTCAATCTCCATAAGCCTTTGATTTCCTTTCATTAAAGGAAGTCGGGTCTAGCATTTCCTAATCACTCATTGTGGGCATCTTTGGGTACATGTTTCACCCAACCGAGCAAACTCTTAGAACGCTTTCTAACTCTCCCAGCTACAACATTAAATCCAGAATCTCAGCTTAGTTATCTCATATCAATACATTCAGCCTGATTCAACTTAGTGTTCCTTTAATTATTTCATACCCTTAGAATTTACTCCCACACATATTCCCCAGATTTCTGTATGTATAAATTAGAAAAATTCAAGCAGCTATTTTGGAGTATGGCACACCTCTTCACGGGTCATACTATATACCTCACCTTTAGGGACCTGCCGGAAGTTGAGTCTAGTTATAGATCTAGAAGCGAAAGATGTAGTGGGGTGGATCCTGAAAGGAAGCAGCGTTGTCTTGCATGAAAATTGCCTCAGCGGAGCCCATTACAGTTTTCTCAGTCAATGCAGAGTTAATTTCCTTAAACCGAGATGGGTGTAAAATCTTATACCACTGGGAATGGAGAGATTTGGGGATATTGCTGCCACTGAGTGGGTAGTCTGCTTCCATTGGAGGCTGAGAGATCTCTTCCACTATCAAAGAAGACGCATCAGTTTTGTAGGAACTCAATGTCTGTTTTCACTCTATGGATTTGCCTATTCTGGACATTTTGTAAAAATGGGATCATACTAAATATGGCCACTAGCGTTTGTCTTATTTTACTTAGCATAATGTTTCCAAGGTTTATTCATGTTGTAGCATGCATCAGTACTTCATTATTTTTAATGGTCAAATAATTTTTATTTGCATGAATATACTGTATGTTGTTCATCTATTCATTTGTTGATGAACACTTTGGTTGTTTCCATATTTTGGGTACTGTGAATAAAGCGGCGATGAATATTGTCAAACAAGTATCTGTTTGAGTCTCTAGTTTCATTTCTTTTGAGTATATAGATAGGAGTAGAATTGGTAGGTCATATTGTAAGTCTATGTTTAACTTTCTGAAGAAACTCCAAACGACTTTCCAGTATGACTGCACCATTTTACATTCCAGTAAGCAACATACAAGGGTAATACTTTCTATACATCCTTGCCAACATTTGTTATTTTCTGTTGTTTATAATTATAGCTATCCTACTGGTGTGAAGTGGTATGTCACTGTGGTTTTGACTTGCAGTTTCTAAGTGACTGATGTTGAACATCATTTCATCTTCCTACCAGTCATTTGTATATGTTTTTGGGATAAATGTCCATCTATGTATTTTGCCCATTTTGTAACTGAAACATTTGTATTTTGTTGTTAAATTGCAGGAGATCCCTGTATATTCAGGATATTAAACCATAATCAGCTATATGATTTGCAAATATTTTCTCCCATTCTGTAAACAGTCTTTTTACCTTCTTGATAATGTCCCTTGACACACAAAAGTGTTTAATTTTGATAAAGTCACATTTCTCCTGTTTATATGCTTTTGTTGTCTGTCATTGGTTAAAATTCCACATCTCCTCTACCAAATCATATGTTGCAGTCCCAACACCTGTTACCTCAGAATATGACTCTTTTTGAAGATACGTTCTTTAACAAGGTAATTAAGGTAAAATGAGGTTATTAGGTTGGGCCCTAATCCAATATAACTGGTGTCCTTATAAGAAGAGGAGATTATGATCCAGACACACACAGTAAAAATACCATGTGAAGACACAGGGAGAAGACACTCATTTACACGCCAAGAAGAGAGGCCTCAGAAGAAACCAATCCTGATGGCACTTTGATTTCAGGCTTCTATTCTGAAGAATTGTGAAAAATAAATTTATATTATTTAAGCCACCCAATCTGTGGTACTGTGTTACAGTTGCCCTAGCAAACCAATACAGTGTCATGCTGAAAAATCCATTGCCAAATCTAAGGTCATAAATATTTTACTTCTAAGTTTTCTTATAGGAATTTTATGATTTTAGCTCCTATATTTATGCCTTTATTATACATTTTGAGATAATTTTTGCATATGGTGTGAGGTTGGGGTCCAACTTCATTCCTTTGCATATAGAAATCCCAGCTACTTAGAAGGCTGAGATAGGTGGATCAATTGAGCTCAAGAGTTTGAGACTTCAGTGAGCTATGATTGTATCACTGCACCAGAGCCAAGGCTACAGAATGAGACCCTATATCTACAAAAAAAAAAAAAAATCCTCCATTGGGCATAGATTCATGGGTTTATTACATGACTTTCAATTATATTCTGTTGGCCTATATGCCTTTTATTTTGCCAGGTCTACAATGTTTTATTAATACAGCTTTGTAGTAAGTTTTGAAATTTAAATGAGGGAATCATGAAACATTGTTCTTCTTTATTGTTTTGGTTATTTGTGGCTCCTTGTAATTACACATAAATTAGAGAATTAGATTTTCTATATTTGCAAAAAAAGACTATTGGTAAAACTTTGATAGGGATTGTGTTGAATCTAGAAATTGTTTGAGTAGTATTAACATCTCAACAAAATTAAGTATTTCTACTGTGAATTTGTGTTTTTCCCCCATATATTTAGGTCTTACTGAATTTAGTTTAGCGATGTTTTCTAGTGTTCATTGTACTATCTTCCACCTTCTTGCTTAAATGTATATCTAGGTATTTTTATGTTTTAGAGGTTATTAAAAATGAAATTGCTTTTTTATATTCCTTTTGGATTGTGCATTACTGGTGTTTAGAAACACAAGTGATTTTTGTTTGTTGAGATTGCACCCTAAAATTTGGCGGAATTTGTTAATTAGCTCTAGTAATTCTCTTGTGAATGCTTTGGTATTTTTCCATATATAAGATCTTGTCTTCAGCAATTGGAGATAGTTTTACTTCTTTCTTTTCAGTTTGGATGGCTTTTATTTCTTTTTGTTGTCTAATGTATCTGGCTAGAATTTACAGTGCAATGTTGAGTAACAGTAGTTAAAGTGAGCATTCCTGTCTTGTTCCTGACTTTGGAAGGGAATTGTTTCCTTTTGTTCACCATTGAGTATGATGATAGCTGTGTGTTTTTCATAAATGCTCTTTAATATGTTGAAGAAGTATACTTCCATTCCTAGTGTTCTGGGTATTTATAATACGAAAAAGTATTTCACCTTGTCAAATAAATGCCTTTTCTGCATCAATTGAGATAATCTTTTCTCATTGATATATTATGTGTAATATTATATTGATTTTCTTATGATTAAAAATATTTCATTGATTTCTTACCAGCCCTTACATGTCTGGAATGAATCCCACTTTGCTTTGATTTCTAATTCTTTAAATATGCTGTCGAAATCTGTTTGCTAGTATTTTACTGAGGCTTTTTGCATATATATATATATATATATATATATATATATGTATATATATATATATATATATATAAATAAAACTAAAGGATATTGGTGTGCAATTATCTTTTCTTGTGATGGCTTTATCTATCTTTGGTGTCAGGGTAATGCTCATCTCCTAGAATGGGTTAGGTAATTTCTTGGAAGAGTTTTAGAAGTACTCTTTTAAAATATTTGATAGAATGCAACATTGAGACCTTCTGGTCCTGGGCTTTACTTAATTAAGAGATTTTTGATTACTGGCTTAATTTCTTTACATATTACAGCACCATTGATATTTTTAAATTTTTCTTAAATCACTTTAAGTAATTGGTGTGCTTCTAATAATTTTTCTGTTTCATCTGAATTATCTAATTTGTTGGTATACAATTGTTTATAGAATTCTCATGATGCTTTTCATTACTGTAAGGTTGGTAGTAACATACTCATTTATGATTATGAACTTAGTTATTTGTTTCCTCATTTTCATTTCTGTCAGTCCAGCTAAAGACTTGTTAATTTTATTGTTTTTTTAAAGAACCAATTTGATTTCACTTATTCTCGTTATTGTTTTTTTATTATCCCTTTTAAAATCTCTATCCTAACTTTTTATTTCCTTCCCTCTGCTAACTTTCACTTTAGTTTATTCATTTTTGTTCTAGTTCTTCTAAGTGTACAGCTACATATTTCCCTCTGAGGACTATTTTCACTGCACTCCATAAGTTTTGGGATGTTGTGTTTTTGTTTCCGTTTATCTTTAAATATTTTTCAATTTCCATTGTGATTTTTCTTTGTTCCATTGGTCCTTTACATGTGTATTGTTTAATTTTCACAAATGTGTACATTTTCTAGTTTTCCTTCTGTTATTTATTTCTAGATACATTCTATTCTTGTTGAGAAGACACTTTGTACAATTTTATTCTTAAAAAATTTTCTTTGAGACACACTCTCACTCTGTGGCCCAGGCTGGAGTGCAGTAGTATGAGCATACCTCACTGTAGCCTCAAACTCCTGGGCTAAAATTACCTCCTTTCCTCAGCCTCTTGAGTAGTTAGGACCACAGGAAGACACCAACATGCCCAATTAAGTTTTAAAAAAAATCTTTTAGAAACAGGGTCCCAGTATGTTGTCCAGGCTGGTCTTGAACTCCTGGCCTCAATCAATCCTCCTGCCTTGGCCTCCCAAAGTGCTGGGATTCAGGAGTCAGCCACTGCAATTTCATTCTTCTTTAATTTAGAAGTTTTTTGTTTAGAATTTGTTTGTTAGAATTTGTTTTTTGGACAAACATATGGTCTATCCTGGAGAATGTTCCATATGCTCTTGAGAAGAATGTGTATTTTGCTATCATTAGATGGAGGGTTTTATATATATCTGATAAGTATAGTTGATTTATAGTGTTGTTTAAATCCTCTATCTCCTTAATGATTTTGTGTTTCATTTTTCTACCCATCATTGAAACTAGTGTATTGAAGTGTTGTACTACTGTAGTAGAACAATACCAAAGCCAGACAAAGGCCTTACAAGAAAGGAAACTATAGAACAATATTTCTTATAAATATATTTTTTAAATTCTCAACAAAATACTACTAAACTGCATCCAGGAGTATATTAAAAGGATGATGTACCATGACTAAGTGGGATTTGTTCCAAAAACAAAAGAGTGGTTTGACATAAAAAAGTCAATGAAAGTAATATACTGTGTTAATAAAACAAAAAAATCACATTGTCACAATAGATGCAGAAAAAGCATTTGAAAATATTAAACAACCTTCCACGTTAAAAAATGTCTAAAAAACCCTACTAATTGAAGGAAGCTCCTTCAACTTGTTTAAAGACATTTCTGAAAAACCGGCACACACACAAAAAGAATACTTGATGGTGAAAGACTGAAAGTTTTGCCTGTAAAATAAGTAACTAGATAAAAATATTCATTCATGCCACTTCTATTCAACATTGCACTGGTAGTCCTAGCCAGGGCATTAGACATGAAAAATAAATAAAGCTATATAGATTATAAAAGAAGTAAACCTATCTTTATCCATAAAAGTCATAATCTTATAAATAAAATAATGTAAGGAATCCACAAAGAAAAAATCTGTTAGAGCTACTAAATGAGTTCATTAGAGTTGCAGCCACAAGATCAATATAAATATTAGTTTAATTCTATACACTAGAAATAAACATTTTGAAAACAAATACATTTACAAGAGCATCAAAATAATAAGATACTTAAATAAATTTATTTTTATTTGTTTATTTATTTGTGAGACGGAGTCTTGCTCTGTCACCCAGGCTGGAGTACAATGGCATAATCTCGGCTCACTGCAACTTCCTCCTCCGGGGTTCAAGTGATTCTCCTGACTCAGGCTCCTGAGTAGCTGGGATTACAGGCATCTGCCACCAAGTCCTGCTAATTTTCGTATTTTTTAGTAGAGATGGGGTTTTACCATGCTGGCCAGGCTGGCTGGTCTCAAACTCCTGACATCTGGTGATCCACCCACCGTGGCCTCACAAAGTGCTGGGATTAAAGGTGTGAGCCACTGCACCCAGCCAGATACTTAAATAAATTTAGCTAAAGAAGTCCAACACTTGTATAAAACATTGTAGAAAAAAATTAAAGAATACTTAAATTAATGGGAGGGTATCTGATTTTTTTGTATCTAAAAACTTAAAGATGTTAAGATAGCAATACTTACCAAATTAATCAATAGATCCAAAATGATCTCTATCAAAATTTCAATACTCTTTCTTTAAATAAATGGACACATTTATTCTAATACTCATATGTCAAAGCAAGGTACTGCTGAATGTCCAAATATTGAATAACCAAAACACTCTTGAAAAAGAAGAATCAAGTTTGAGGACTCACATGTGCAGTTTTGAAAACTTATTGCAAAGTTACAGTAATCAAAACAATGTAGTACAGGCACACTGAAATGGAATTAAAAGTATAGAAATAAATTCACATACTTTGATTAATTGATTTTTGAAAAGGGTGCCAAAATCATTCAGTGAGTAAAACGTAGTGTTTGCAACAAATGGTGCTGAGAAAAACAGATATCCACATGCGAAAGAATGAACTTGGACCCTTACTTCACACCACTCATAGAGAAAAAGGGAATCCTTTTTCAATCATTCTGTGAACCCAGTATCACCCTAATATCAAAATCAGGAATGGACGTAACAAAAAAAGATAACTACAGACCAATATCCCTGATGAACATAGATGCAAAAATCCTCAACAAAATACTAGCTAACCAAATCCAACAGCAAATCAAAAAGATAATACATCATAATCAAGTGGGTTTCATACCAGGGATGCAGGGATAGATTAACATATGCAAGTCAATAAATGTGGTACATTACTTAAATGGAATTTTAAAATATCATATGATTATCTTAATACATCCAGAAAAAATATTTGATAAAATCCAGATTCCATTTATGATTGGCATAGAAAGGACATACCTCAAAGTAATAAAAGCCGTCTTTGACAAACCCACAGCCAACATCACACAGAATGGGGAAAAGTTGAAAAAATCCCCGCTGAGAACTGGAACAACACAAGGATGCCCACTTTCTCCACTTCTATTCAACATAGTACTGAAAGTCCTAGCCAGAGAAATTAGATAAGAGAAAGAAATAAGGGGCATCCAAATTGGAAAAAGTAAAACTATCATTGTTCATCAGTGATATGATCATATAACTAGAAAAACCTGAAGACTCATCTAAAAAGTTCCTAAACCTGGTAAATAAATTCAGTAAAATCTCAGGATACAAAATAAATGTACACAAATCAGTAGCACTGCTATATACCAACAACGACCAAGTTGAGAATCAGATTAAGAACATAATCCCTTACAACAGCTGTAAAAATAAATAAATAAAATCCTTAGGAATATACTTAACCAAACAGGTGAAAGATCTCTAAAAGGAAAACTACAAAATGCTGTTGAAGAAATCATAGATTACACAAAGAAATGGAAACACATCCCATGCTCATGGATGGTAGAATCGATACTGTGAAAATAATCATACTGCTCAAAGCACTCTACATACTCAATGCAAGTCCCATCAAAATATCATCATCATTCTTCACAGAACTAGAAAAAACAATCCTGCAACTCATATGCACCCAAAAAAGAGTCCACATACACAAAACAAGACTAAGCAAAAAGCACACAACTGGAGGCATCACATTACCCAACTTCAAATTATACTACAAGGGTGTACTTACCAAAACAGCTTGGTACTCATATAAAAATAAGCATGCAACCCAATGGAAGAGAAAAGGGAACCCAGAAATAAAGCTAAATACTTACAGCCAACTGATCTTCAACAAAGCAAACAAAAACACAAAGTGGGGGAGAAAACACCCTATTCAGTAAATGGTACTGGGAAAACCTGCAACCCATGTGCAGAAGAATGAAACTATATCCTCATCTCTCACCTTACACAAAAATAAACTCAAGACGGATGAAAGACGTAAATCCAAGTCCTAAAACCATAACAATTTTAGAAGATAACATTGGAAACACTCTTCTAGACATTGGCTTAGGCAAAGAATTCATGACTAAGAACCTAAAAGCAAATGCAAAATAAATAAATAAATAAATAAATGCCACCTAATTAAAACAAAAGACTTCTGCACAGCAAAATAAGTAATCAACAGAGTAAATGAACAGCCCACAGAGGGGGAGAAAATATTCACAAGCTATCCATTTGACAAAGGACTAATATCCAGAATCTACAAGGAGCTTGAACCAATCAACAAGAAAAAAACAAACAATACCACCAAAAAGTGGGCAAAGACAAAAGAAGATATACAAACAGCCAACAAACCTATAAAAAAGGCTCAAAATCACTAATCATCAGGGAAATGCAAATTAAAACCACAATGAAATACCAACCTACTTTTTAAAGAATGGCCATAATTAAAAAGTCAAAAAAAATAGTAGATGATGATGTGGATGTGGTGAAAAAGGAACACTTTCATACAGCTAGTGGGGATGTAAACTGGTACAACCACTATGGAAAACAATATGAAAATCCCTTAAAGAACTAAAAGCAGAGCTACCATTTGATCCAGTGATCCAACTACTGGGTATCTACCCAAAGGAAAATAAGTCATTATATAAGAAGACGCATGCACACACGTTTACAGCAACACAATTTGCAACTGAAAAAATACGGGAACAACCTAAATGCCTATCAACCAATGAATGGATAAAGAAAATGTGGTATATATGTACCATGGAATTCTACTCAGCCATAACATGGAATAAAATATTGGCCTTTGCAGCAACTTGGATGGAACTGGAGGCTATTATTCCAAGTGAAGTAACTCAGGAATGGAAAATCAAATATCATATCTCCTCATTTATAAGTGGGAGCTAAGCTATGAGTATACAAAAGCATAAGAATGATATAATGGACTTTGGGGATGCAGGGAGAAGGCTGGGATGTGGGTGAGGGATAAAAAACTACATACTGGATACAGTGTACTCTGCTCAGGTGACAGGTGCACCAAAATCTCAGAAATCACCACTGAAGATCTTATCCATATAAGCCAAAATTACCTGTACCCCCAAAACTATGGAAATTTTAAAAAAATGCATGCAAAATATTTATTTAAAATAGTTTAAAGGCGCTGGGCATGGTAACTCTTGCCTGTAATATCAGCACTTGGGGAGGCTCAGACGGGTGGATCACTTGAGGCCAGGAGTTTGAGACCAGCCTGGCTAATATGGCAAAACCCCATTTCTACTAAAGATACAAAAATTAGCTGGGTGTGGTGACAGGCACCTGTAACCCCAGCTACTTGGGAGGCTGAGGCAGGGGAATCGCTTGAACCCAGGAGACAGAGGTTGCTGTGCGCCAAGATCATCCCACTGCACTGCAGCCTAGGCAACACAGTGAGATTCCATCTCAAAAAAATATATATACTAGCAAATGTACTAGCAAATCAAACCCAGCAGCACATCAAAAAGCTTCAATATACTCAAACTCTAAAATTCATTTTAAACAAGAAAATAACTCAAATGGCTCAAGCAATTTTAAGAAAAATAACAAAGCTAGATAATGGAACAGAACAGAGAACCCAGAAAAGAAATCAGAGATCTACAGCCAGTTGATTTTTAATGAAGTCAACAGAAACATATGCTGGGGAAAGGACACCCTTTTCAATAAATGGTACTGGAAAAATTGGATTGTCATATGCAGAAGAAAGAAACTGGACTCCGATCTCTCAACACATACAAACATTAACTCAAGATGGAATAAAGATCTAAATGGAAGACCCAACACTATAAAAATCCTAGAAGGAAACCTAGGGAAATCTCTTATAGACATTGGACATTGGACATTGGTCTAGGCAAATAATTTATGACTAAGACCTTAATAGCACAAGCAAGTAAAATAAAAATAGACAAATGGGACTTAATTTAAAAAAGAAACTTCTGCACAGCAGAAAAAATAATCAAACAATCAACAGAGTGAAAAAGAAAATCTGCACAATGGGAGAAAATATTTTCAAACTACGCATCAGAGAGAAGACTTATATCCAGAATTTACAAGGAACTCAAACAACTCAACAACAACAACAAGATAAACCAAATTATCAAATTAAAAAGTTGGCAAAGGGTATGAATAGACTTTTTCAAATAATGGTCACCAGGCATATGAAAAATTATCAATATCAGTAATTATCAGAGAAATGCAATTAAAACCACAATGAGATATCATCTCACACAGGTCAGAATAACTATTATTAAACTGACAAAAAATATGAGATATTAGCAAGGATGTGGAGATAGGGGAATGCTTATGTACTTTCGATGGGCAAGTAAATTAGTACAACCTCTAAGGAAAACTAAAAATAGAACTACCATCTGATCAAGGAATCCCACTACTAGGTATCTACCCAAAGGAAAACAAATCATTATATCAAAAGATAACTGCATTGTATGTTTATCACAGTAGTATTCACAATAGACACTTAGGAATCAACCTAAGTGTCTATCAATGATGATTCAATAAAGAAAATGTGGCATATATACACAATGGAATATGATTGGGCCTTAAAAATAATGAAATCATGTATTTTGTAGCAATATGGATGGAACTGGAAGACATTATCTTAAGTAAAATAACTCAGAAACAGAAGGACAAATACCACATATTCCCACTCATAAATGGGAGTGAAATAATGTGAACACATGGACATAGTGTGGAATGATAAACACAGAAGATTTGGAAGGGTGGGAAAGTGGGAGGGAGGGAGATGATGAGAAATTACTTAATGGGTACAATGTCTTTATTCAGGTGATGAACACACTAAAAGCCCAAATTTCACCACTAAGCAATATAGTTATGTAATAAAATGGCACTTGTACCGTTTAAATTTATGCAAATAAAAATGGTGACAATATCGTGGAAAGCAGTTTAGTGATGTCTCAAACTGTTAAGCATAGCGTTACCATATCATCCAGTAATTTCACTCCTACATATATAGCAAAAATGAAATAAAAGGTGTTCAGAACAAAAAGTTGTACACAAATGATTTCGTGACATTATCCATAAAGTCAAAATCTGGAAACAATAAAATGTTCATCAATTGATGAGTGGATGAAAAAGTGTGTATCCATAAAATAATATATTATTTAACAATAAAAAAGTATAACAAAACTAATGCATGTTACAACTTGGATGAGCATTGAAAACATTATACAAATTAAATATTTTATTATTGCATTTATATGAAATATTCGGAATAGGCAAATCCATAGAAATAGAAAGGAGATTGGTGGTTGCCAGAGGTTGAGAGGAAGGGAAATTGGCAGTGACTGTTAAAAAGTATGGGGCTTTTAAGGGAGGTAATAAAAATGTTATGGAATTAGTGGTAATGTTTGCACAACATTGTGAATATACTAAAACTCACTGAATTCTACACTTAAAATGTGTTAAAATGGTGACTTTCAAGTTATATGTGCTTTATCTCAAATGAATATAAATAATGCCAATAAATCTGAGCCCAGTGATTCTACATCTAACAATTTTTCTTTAGATGTATACATATATCTATAACGTAATAGTATTTTGCAAACTTAAATGTCTAACAGTATGAGATTAGTTAAATTAGTGTACCTACACAGAATACAATGGATTCATTAGAAAACATGTTATAGGCCCCCCAAAAATGGTAGTATACATTGTTGTATGAGTAAAAGAGGCTTCAAAATAGTATTTACAAGATACTTCAGCATGTTGGTCTGACATATAAAGAGGTTACAGGTCATCACTGTCATCCTTGAAACAAGAAAAAAACTGAACTAAAAGCAAACAACTCTTATTAGATTCAACAGCGAATTGAGGTAGAGGGCAAACCACTGTCCCCAAAACTGGAGAGAAATGTCAGTGCTGAAAGTTGTAGCTTACCAGTATCAGAAGCCTGCCACTGGAACCAGTACTGTTAAGAACACTTGATCTCTAATTGATGAGTTGTTGAAGGCACAAGGTGATCCAGCTTGAGAGGTAAGAATCTTGAGGGGACTGTTTTAATATGGCACCCACAATTTTGTAACTTTTGCCTCCAGAAAACCTACCACATTCTAAGGGTAAATGGTGGAGAGAAATCCTCTTGTGATACTCCATAGGGAGGGGAAAAGTAAGCATTTTGTAAGATAGCTAGAGCATTTGGTTCTCCTTAAACATTGGTCATTCTCAAAAATAAAATAGTGTTTACCAGAGACTAAGTTACATGGTTTTTACTAGAGTCTAACTGGCACAAGGGAAGAGAAATACCCAACTCCAGTGGCCCAGCCATACTGTCTTACCTAAGGGAGAAAAATCTAAGGAGCACTTGTGAAAGTCACAGCCTAGGGACACATGCTTCTAAAAGATTGAGATCTAATCACAAAATCCTTCCTGTCCCTCACATCTTACTGCCACATCAATAATTAGATTACGACTTAAGGACTGCAACATTCAGACCCTATTTTTAAAAAAAGAGTCTCTAAAGAAGCTCAACAGGAAGACAAAAACAAGGACATGACAGAAAAATTGAGTATTTGACACTAGAGCTACAGCAAATGGTAAACACAGACTAGGTCTCAGTCAGATAAACATAACGTTTCACATTATTGTTCATGTTACTCAATATATTAAACCTGGATTTCAACAAAAAACTGCAAGGCATGTTAGAAGACAAATATACAGAATAAAGAGGCAACATAGGTATCAGAATTAAACTAAGATATGACAGAAAATTTGGAATTATGAACTGAAGTAAACATAATTATGATTAATGTTAATCATAATTAATGGGAAATTAATAAGAAATGTGGACAACATGAAAAACACATGGGTAATGTGAACAGAAAGATGGAAACCATAAGAAAGAACCAAAAATAAATTCTAGAAATCAACAACACTATAAACAAATGAAGAATGTCTTCAATGGGTTCATCAATTGGTGGATGTAAAGATCTGAATATAGAAATTTTCAAAACTAAAATGCAAAGAGAAAAGTAGTAAAAAATAAAAGGTAGAGCAGAATATATAAGAACAGTGAGACAATTATGAAAGGCGTAACATATGCATAATGGTAATACCATTAGAAAAAAAGGAAAGAAATGAACAGAAGAAATATTTGATGCAATAATGGCAGAATTTTCCAAAATTAATGACAGATATCAAACTACAGATCCAGGAAGCTAAGAAAACACCAAGCAGGATAAATACCAAAAAAATCTACATCTAGGTACATAATATTAAACTGCAGAAAATCAAAGATGGAGAAAAAATTTTGAATGACGACATAGGGAATGAAAACACCTTACTTATGGACAAATAAGCATAAGAATTACATTGAAAGACTCTATAGAAATCAGGCAAGCCAAAGAAGAATGGTGTAAAGTATTGAAAGTGTTGAAAGTAAAGAACCATCAACCTAAAACTCTGTGTCCAGTGAAATTATCCTTCAAAAGTGAAGGAGGGATAAAGGCTTTCTCAGACAAACAAAAGATTGAGAAAATTAGTCATCAATAGACATGCCTTGCCAGAAATGTTGAAAGTTGTTTAGAGAGAAAGAAAATTATATAGACCATAAATTCTGATCTACGTAAGAAGATCAGGACACCCACTTAAAATTTAAAAGATAAGTTGAGTTGAAATCCTAAGTAAGGAAACATTAGAATCATACAAAATACTCATTTAAAACCAGAGAAAGCAGAAGAGTAAAAGACAAAATGAGAAACAAAGAACAAAGTTAACAAATTAAATATATTTAAAAATATGGTAATATTAAACCAACTATATTTATAATCTCTTTATATAGGAATGGTCTAAATACACCAATGAAAAGGCACAGATTGTCAGAGTGGATAAAAAATCAAGTCCCAACTCTATGCTGTCTTCAAAATATGCATAATATGATTCTAATTTTGTAAAATCTTTTTAGATCTATATTTGTATCTTATCTCAAGAACATCTAGAAACAAGGTGAAAAGGATATAAATCAAAGGTTATTGGTGATCATATATTGATGGTTAAATTATTGGCAAATTTTATTTTATTTCTCCCTTCACATGTTTTAAACATTAACAAAGAGATAATATTGTTTTCCTAATAAGAAAAAAACAGTAAATTTTATTGAAATAACACTGTAATTGAGAATGTCCATGCATTTTATAAATCGGCATCTAACTTTTACAGACAAAGTTATCTGAATTAATCAGGACCCATGCTGAGTAATATAATATGCTGATCCTAGTTACGGATTTCCTTAGCACAATGTTTTATTAATACACGTTTTTATCTTCAAAAACTTTAAATACTTATCATAACATTTAGTATTCATTATAGCAAAGTTAGAAAATTCAAATAAGAAAATCACCTCTATTTATAATACCATTTCCAACCTTACAATGTGTGTGTGATTATGGCATATAAAATTTTGTAGTTTGATTTTTTCCTAATTTATATATTGTACACCTCTTCTTGAGCCCATTAATATAAAAAATGACTACAGTTCAGTCTCCTCATGAAGATGCCATAATTTTTAAAATTTGTATCTATGTAAGATTTAAGGTTTATTCCATTTTCTCTTGATAGAAAAAAAGTTACTGTGAATAACTTTGTCATTCATTTTTGTACAGTTACAGCAAGCATATTTATAATAGAACAAGTACAAAGCTAAAGGATAAGCACATTTATATGGCTTTTGAAGCATATTGACAAGTTATCTCCCCCAAATTTAACAATAAACCCTATCAACTGCAGTGTGTGACTTTTTCCACACAACTTCATTAACTCTGGCCATAATGATTTTTTTTTTTATTCTTGTCAATATTATAGATAAAAGGAAGCCCTCTCATTTCAACTTGAATTTTAATATGTGAGGTAAATAAGTTTCAAATTTATATCTTTTTAAAAATAAATTGATTAAATATCCATTTTCATTTGACAGTTTTTTATTGATTAGCAATAACTCTTTATATATTACAATTATTAACTCTTCATCTGTCTATATTGCAAATTTTTTATCTGTTGTTGTCTTTCAATTTTTGTTTTGTAGTGTGTTTTACATACAGGTGTGGTTGACTGCTAAGAGCCAAATCCATCAGTCTTTATTTACCTTTATGGCTTCTGCCTCAAAAGTTATGCCTCCAAAGGCCTTTCTCTTTATAATATGATATAGATATTAATATGTTTTAGTTTAATGACTTTTGTGGTTAAGTCTAATATTATCACTACTACAATTTGAAATATCTAATATTATTATTACTATTAGATTTGAAAAATCTAATATTTGAAACATTTGCCAATGAAAAATTTAGCAGTCATTAAGTTTGCAAATTCCATGTAGACACATTTAAAATATCTTCTAATGAAGAAAATTATTGTCATTCTTAAACAAAATGTTTCATTATTATTTTTTGTAATATTCTACAACCACAAACATAAAATTATGCAGATAGAGGTATGTATGTACATTTATATATATTTAAACCAATCTACTCTTTTTTCTCTCCTTCAGAAGCATATGTTATTGTCTTTGTAGATATATGTGTACATGCATGTTAACAACGTATGGGTTTATCAAATAATTGATGCTTTAGCCATAATTTTTCACTGTCATCATGGCTATATACTAAAACATTATACAGTGACTGTGTTTCAAAACATTCCTGGATCTGCTCATATAGTATGGTATTATATGCATTTGAAGGCCTATAATATATTATAGTAACATTTTTATGTCTATGGTTATACTGCACAGCAGCCAAAATACATCATGTTATTAGAGAGTGTACTCATTATGTGCCATACATCAATTATCAACGAAATTTTCCTTTAGTAACTACTTTGGATAATTCATAGTTCAAATATGCCTGTTCTGATGATGATAGTGATGCTGATGACTACCTTTTAGTTAGAGAAATCTAATATTCTGTGTGTGTGTGTGTGTGTGTGTGTGTGTGTGTGTATATATATATATATTTTTTTTTTTTTGACGGTGTCTCGCTGTGTCACCCAGGCTGGAGTGCAGTGGTGTGATCTCGGCTCACTGCAAGCTCCTCCTCCTAGGTTCATGCCATTCTCCTGCATCAGTCTCCCGAGTAGCTGGGACTACAGGCGCCTGCCACCATACCCGGCTAATTTTTTGTATTTTTAGTAGAGGCGGGTTTTCACTGTGTTAACCAGGATGGTCTCGATCTCCTGACCTCGTGATCTGCCGGCCTTGGTCTCCCAAACTGCTGGAATTACAGGCGTGAGCCACCGTGCCCCGCCTATTCAGTATACTTTTGAGTTTTAATCAGTACACAGTAACTAGAGCTATTTTAATTTTCAAGGTAGACTAACTTAGTACTGGATAACAGTAATGTGCTTTGTCCTCAGTTTTTTTCACTGAAGATTGTTGTCTGATAAGAAATTTTTCTTTTATAAAAAATAAATCGAAATGCCTTCGGTAGCACTCCATTGCTGCAATTTGTCGTCAGGCACTGTGAGACAGACCGTGTTACAAATACATATTTTAAATATTTAATTGCATAATAGGTAATGCTGTGGAGATGGCCATCCATTGGAGTTATGCTTTTATGGCGTGAAAGTTGCTGTGGTGCTTTACAACTTCTGCAAGTGATCTTTCTAGATTGCAATCACACATATATGCTTTACTCTTTTCTATACTCATCACTGGGGGCTCCCTCGTATAGCGAGATATTCACCTGGAAAGAAAATCCCACTGAGAAGCATTACTATTCCAGAGCACTTTGACATTGCTGAAATACAAATGTTCATGGTGTAGAGATATGTTGTGGCAGCGTGTTTCATGGGAGTTACAAAGAGAAAATGGTTGGATTCATATTAATTAATTTGAATGTCATATTTAGGAATCAATCATTGCCCACAGATAATCCTAATTTGCTCTTATTGAGAGTATGAGAAAATTCAGCAAAAGAAAATATTAGTTACAAGCTATTTGGATAAAGTTGAAATATTTTCGCTTCATACCCCGGCCTGTCAATATATATCAGCAGCAAGCTAATAAGAATTTAGCAACAGGTTTCTTCTGTGAAACTTATCAGTTCCCTAAACCTCATTTGCCAGTAGTTTGACACTTTAAATTATTTTTAGAGGGACAAATTAGAAATCAAGGACATATCAAGCCAATATCGGTGTAGTTTACAAAAATGTAAAGCAGGTTTTGAGGGGAAGTACTATGATTACAGTACTTTCCCTCTAAACCTGTTTTACATCCCTCAGAGATGTTAAAGAAAATACAGACACTTAGTTCTCAAAGTTCTCTGTGAAACATTTTCCATTAAACTTGACTTTTATTCCCTAAATTACGCCAGTGTAAATGCACTGGGAGATCAGTCATAAGAGGAAATAGTAGTGTTCATTCTAGCAATCAGCAATAACCGTGAGAACTGATTGACAGACTTGTGCCCCGAAGTTTCATGCTAAGAGTTCACAGAAGGATATCAATACAGATGGCCCTGGGCTGATATTCTAGGTGTGTTGAAAAACTGGCTGCTCGGTGACAGAATATCAGATGTAATCCTAACAGCATTTTATTTTACTATTTGAGTGTAATAGGAACGCTGAAAATCTGGAATTTAGAACAATGCTTTATCCTATCTTTTTATTTTACTATGGAAGTCTGAGAGCTAGTCTTAAAACAGTAACAAAACACACACAAAGCCTTCCACATGGCAACTGGCTCATATATATATATATATGGATTTCTGAATTAGGCTATGATATATATATACACATATGATATATGTATATATATGTGTATGTATATGTATATGTGTATATATATGTATATATATCATAGCCTAATTCAGAAATCCTTTTAAAAAAACAAAAAAACCCCAACACCCTCAAAATGTAAAGTAGAAATCACTGGAAACATTTTGTAGAGACTCTCCTCACCTCAATGCTCCCCCCTCCCTTTTTTTTTAAATTGAGACAGAGTCTCGCTCTGTCTCCCAGGATGGAGTGCAGTGGCGCAATCTCAGCAACCTTCGCCTCCTGGGTTCAGGTGTTTCTCTTGCCTCAGCCTCCCAAGTAGCTGGGACTACAGGCGCGTGCCACCATGCCTGGCTAATTTTTTGTATTTTTAGTAGAGTCGGGATTTCACCATGATATCCAGGATGGTCTGGATCTCCTGACCTCATGATTCACCCACCTTGGCCTCCCAAATCTCATGCTGGGGTTACAGGCATAATCCACCACACCTGGCCAATGCTTTCTTTTTAAAAATTAGAGAGTGAAGGAATACTTCTGCCTTTTGTTTCTCCCAAACTCATCCCTTGCTTCCTGATTTTGGATGCCTTTGAGAATTCTGATTTTAGCAAAATACAGGAGGTAAGTGAATAACCGTTTGTATAAGTTCTAGAAAATTATTTGTTTTGAGCAGAAGGAGACACAATTGGAAGTTGCTGTGCATCTGTAGCAGTCAATATCAACTTCAAGTGAAATGTAAGTCAAGGTGGTGGAAACATTAAACCATCCCTTCACAAATAATACGACAAACACTAAAAGAATGAGTACTATGTACCAGATTCTGCGCTAAGTGTTCAATAAAAGCATTAGTTCATTAATTCATTTTGTATTGGGGGTGCTGCATGCTATGGTAGATATTAGGAGAGTTACAGAGTAATGAAGACAATCTTGAGTCCAGTGGGGAGACAAATACAATTGAAAATAATTCTAGTATAATGTCACAGGCCAATAATAAATTAAAAGCTACCATTTAGTAGTTGCCTCCTTTGTACTAGACATTGTTCAAATTATTTAAGTACTTCAACTCCTTTAATCCTATATAAATCCTGTGGGTAGTATTCTCTACATTTCAGACAAGGAAATTAAGGCTCAGGGTGGGTGTATATACATATTTTTTATGTCAGAGACAGAATTGAGATTCAAACCTGTTTCTCTGTTTCAAAAGCCTGTGTTCTTTGACAGGGAAAAATGTATAGGTTACTAAGCAGATTAAAAATAAATGGACCTTTCTTCCGCAGAAGGCAAGTGAATGTACTCGGTCTCAAAGGAGTACACAAGATGGGAAGGAGATACTGACAGGGCTGGCTTTGGCACTTAAAACTGGCTTCACACAAAAATAAAATGGAATGACAAATTTGTGGTAAAAATTTATATTTTTCATAGAATGACATTAAATTGCAATTTAAAAAAATGTTAGCAAGAAAAAGAGAACATGGCAGAAAGGGAAAACCTTTATATATAAATTTAATGGCACTTATTTCTTGCTTTTTAAACACGGGATTCCACATTTTCCTTTTGCACTCACCCCCAGGGATTATGTAACTGGTCCTGGGTCCTGATCATTTTAGGCAAAGAGAGCATGAGATTTAAGGAAATGGAAACATTAAATATATACGTTGTGTAGGTTGTGGGTGTATGTTTAGCATACGAGGGGATGTAGCAGGAATTGAGATTTAAAAAGTAAGACTGCCTTGTATGCCATCCCCAATTAGGGAGGAGGCATTAATGGTTTGAGACTAATAATAACATGACCCTAATAAAATCCTAGGAAGAGCCCTCTAGTAGTTTGGTTATGATAGCATGCAGTTGAAAAGACTACTACCTAAAAGACGAGTTGGACTGAAATTCTTCAGGTAGGAGATAATAGAGGTGTAAATTAAGATAATAGCAATTGGAAGGGAAATGATTTTGAAATATATTTCTGAGGTAGATGTGATAGTATTCGATGACTAGATGTTGGTTATAAGTCAAAGGAAAAATTCAGAATGTCTCTGAGGTTTCTAGCTGGAGAGATTCAGTGATGGTTATGCATTAACTAAGAAAAGGATTATTCCAAAAGGGGCATGTTTGAAAGAGAAGATAAAAAATGTTATTTTGAATATATTTCATGCCCTTCATTATTATATCTGAATGAATATATCCAGCAGACACTTGGAAGTGTAAGACCAAAAGTGTTCGTGTACCAGTAAGACAATATTTTGTTACTTTGGTAGCAATTTTGAATTGCCTGACTTTCTGATTTCTGGTCATATATATTCAGAATTAGCTTCTAAGTTCAGAAATAAGTAAATCAGCCTGGGAGCCTGAAAGATTGTTCACAAAGTCTCTGGTCTAAAAACGTAGTATGTATGCCTGTTGGCTCTGACATAAAGACATAAATTTTACACCTATTAAAATTTAATGAGCTTGAGTATCTATCCCTGAGACCTGTGTCACTCATGCCATACTTCGTGGAGAAGAGCTCTTACAAGAGTCAAGGTTGTACAATAGGGGAATATATGAAAATAAAGGAAAGTACATTCCCTTAGAAACATGTTGAATAACTGATATCGAATGAAATGATTTGTGTGAAGACAATTTATCAAATGCAAATTGCTACAAATATGTGCTATGGTTTTAGTCACTCTAGGTCAAACTAGTCATTCACAAATACCAAGAGAATAAGACATTTTTTACCTTCACATAGTTGCAGATATTATAAGAACTAAGAATGAGTGGTTAACCTGGGAGAAATAATGGGCAGTTAAAGCACTGGAAGCTTTTAGGGGCTTTAAAACCCATCAAACCCTATGGGCTATAGAGTGAGAACTTAGTACGTGGAGCCACCTTTATTTTTTTAATTTTATTTTCCTTTAAATGCAAAATAGTAATTGTACATTTTATAGGAAAATGTGATCTTTTCGTATGTGTATACATAGTGGAATAATTAAATCCAGCCAGTTAACATATCCATCACCTCACTTACTTAATTTTTGCAGTGAGGACATTTAAAATCTATTATTTTAGCAATTTCGAGATAAACAATGCATTATTAACTAAGGTTACAATGCTGTGAAATTGAACACTAAAACTTATTTCTAGTGTATAACTGAAATTTTATACTATTTGACCAACATTTCCCCTTTCCCCATTCACACTCCCAACCCCCAGCATCTAGTAACCACCATTCTACTCTCTACTACTGTGTTCAAACTATTGGATACAGAGGAGAGAAAATTTAAGGGGAAAAAGAAGTAAGAGGAGACTTTAGGTTTATTTCTTCCTGGAGCACCAAGATATTAAAGATGAAAGAACTTTAGGGGAATAAAAGTGGCATTTTTCTGGAAGTAAATTGTATATTTGCTTGCAGGTGGCCTGACCTTTCTTCCTCTAGTGAACTGTGTTTGTCCTTCAAGTTGCAAGTGAGATGTCTTTTTCTCCAGGAAACATAGAACCATCTGTGCTTCAACCCCCCAACTGTCTGTCAAAGCTAATCATTTGTCCATGGGAAAAAAAAAAAAATCTGCCTCGTTCTGAATTCTGTATTAAACTCCAAAGATACAGCACCCAGTGCATTCTTAGTAGCAGGACATATAATTATTCTTCCTCATTTCAGTATGCTGGCTGATAGGAGCAAGGACTTTAATGGGACTGTAAATATTGTAGGGGCTCTGACTTTGGGGTTAGCTTGGTCAGGGAAGTACAGGTAGTAAGAAGATTTCAGTCGGACTTTGTCTTCTTAAGGTGGCAAAAAACCCTATGTCTAAAAGTAGTAAAAGGAGTGAGACTTTGGAGGGTAGAAATGGAGATGAGGCCTAGCTGATGCCATGGTTCACGTATAAAAGATGTTCAGTTGTAATGACACTTAGAATTCAGGGATGATCTACATTAGTAAAGTTGAAAATACTAGATTGATTGAGATTTCAGATGAAATGTTTTATTTCAAATAAAACTCCATTTCTGGCTTATGATTTTATAGATATTTGTGGAAGCTTAAATGCAAATGTTAAACCTTGCCAAGAACAGTTTATGTTGATTGACCCGTGGAACACCTCACATTCTCATAGTTAGCTAGGATTGTTAAGCATCTGTGAAAATTGATAGCATGTGTACCATCCTTGATTATGCTGAATTCTCCTTTTAAATTAAAAACATGTAGAGAAAAACATAAAAGTGCTATTTTATGCCATGTAATTGTCTCTCTTCCTGAAACTTCTCCAATCACTTTATCCCACACTGCTCTCAGATTGATGTTCCAAATGAGTTGCTGTTATATGTTCATTACTACCTACTCACCCTGTTCTATAATATAGCCCCATTTTAACTATCAAATCTTATCTCCCACTAAAGCTGGATAAGAAGTCTGTGCTTTCTTAGAGTGAATTTCTTTCTGTTCCATGAATAGTACATACCATTTTACTTTCTTACCCTGGGGCTTAGCTGGTACTGAACTCTTGCCATTGTCCTCTTCCCACAAATCCTTCTTGTTATTTAGGGCTGTAATCAAGTTTCACAAAACCTACCCATTATTCTTGCCCATAACATGTGTTTCCTTCTTTATCTCTGTACCATACATATTGGCATTTAATTATCTAACATTTGTAGTGATTTTTAATCGTTTATAATGTGAATTCTGTTTTCTCATTTTTATTAGAATTTTCTTGCTATATAAAGTATCCTTTTCTATGTCAGACACAAAATTATACCTAAACACTTAATTTTAATGCTCCTGTTTGACTAATTAAGATAGATTTTGAGGTGTGTTAGTGTTGCTCTGGAACTTCTAAGATCTTTACATACCGCTAATCTCATAAATGGCATGACAACCCAAGAGGCATACTCTACCTAATTTTAGCACAAATATTACACAAAAGATTATGGGTTTCATGCATTTAAAAAAGCACCCAAAAGTGAAGAAATATTCTCCCCATGAGAGCATAATGAGTTATTGTGTAATGCCCTAAAATGTTTATTCGTTGAGTTCAAATGCATTTGTGGTTATTGTAGCTCTCTTATTTGAATAAGTGAGAGAAGTTGTCCATGAGGCATAGATAATTCTGAAGATATTAATAAATATGTCTGATAATCAAGGAGCTTTAAAATTAGTACAATTGCCTTTCTGGAGCTTCTGCCTCCCATACTTCTAATGTATGAGAACATAAAACAGGGTTCCATGGTTGTGTTCTCAGTTGGACTATCGTTCAGTTTAAACCTAGAAACTTTAGGGAAGGATTGCAGGGTAATTGATAGAGGTTTAAAAAATGAACTCTTACATGGCCAGTTGGGGTCAGGAGAGGGGACTTTTTGTTCAGAAAACTAAAGAGCTGAGCTTCAGAATTATTATTATAATCTGGGCATTTTATATTCAAAATGACTACCTCCCCTCCCAATGATTGCCTACTATCTTCATACCTCACATTTGCTTTACATCTCATAATTTAGCTACTCACATGCTTTAAGAGAGAGTTGAATCAGGTGAAACTGGACAAATGCCCAGGTTTGATTTCAGTAATTCATTGACAAAGGGAAGCAGGAGTGTTTTGTGCATATATCCTCTGTGTGTGCACACAAATACAAACAGGAATAAAAACTATGCTGATTCCTTTTACTTTGCCTGTAATATCTGACAGATTTCTATAATTTTAAAGGAGGGAGTCATTTAGCTATGTTTGTGATTGGGGGTAGTTTTCCTCCAAGTTCAAGCTGAAGTGGTAAATTTTAATTCAATATCACTTTTGATCTTTATAATGCTGACAGCTGTCTAACAAAAGCAGCAGCTCCTTGACATTGTAATTCTTCAAATAGTAATTGTTTGCCTCCTTTTGATATATCGGACATTTGATGGTCTTTATAGACGCTCCCAATCACTCCCTAATCTCATATTCTATTTTAAATTATTTTTAGAACACCATCTACATCGACACCTATCCCTAAGTAAGAGGGCACAAAGCTAGTGTTTGCTGGGTGAGAGAGGCCTTTATAACCTAATACATAGGGGTTCAGTTATATATAAATAGCAGTATATGTGAATGGCATATGTTGGGAAGAACAAAAACAGCTGTATCTGGCAAAAAGGTTAGGTGACTTGTAAGGAATGGGAAGACACTCAGACTAGGATTGTAATTATAGATGACAGTGTTATGAGTATGTCTGGTGGTGGGAGCAGCTGTAATCCCTCACCCCTACTCCATGATTAGGGAATTTAAGGAAGTCAGAGACCATAGGATTTGCTTGAGGCTGATCCAACTGCTACAGCCATATTCCCAGGATGAACATAAACTGTATTTTCTCCAAAGAGAGTGCATAGGAAAATAACGTAATGTGGATCCTCCCAACCCTAGGATAAAAGCATTTACTGAGAAAGAATTGATATACAGTGAAACCACCATCCAGCAATGATGGAATTCTTAGCCTTGACCCAGTTCCTTTTCTTAAGGCTAAGGTTCCTGTGCTTTTGGAGGAGGGAGGTGGTTGTGAAGAGGAGGATGTGGAAGAGTTGTCAAGGGGTATCAGTGAAATGACAAGCAATCCTATCCCAGTAAACTTGAAGGTACATGGTGAGCCTCACTCCCAATATTTTTCTGTCTCAGTTTCTTCTGATGGGTCAATTAAGTGGGCTTTCAAATAACCAGAAGATTCCTATAATTGCTTTCACTTCCTTAGAAGTCCTAACCATCCATGAGACCCAAAATCAAATTATGCCCATTGATGTTAAGCCGGTGCAAATAATTGCTACCAGGTGAGATAAACCCACAGGCAGCATTAGGCACCAGAACACCTGAAAGTAGGGCAGCTACTAGCACATGCTTTCTGTGATTGTTAGATTGACTTTTAAATAGTGCAAGCCTGAATATCATATGTCTGCCTATTGAGGACTTGCTTTGTGTGTTATGGCAGGGGCTATAGTATGCTACCAGAGCAGGCCTGCTTAGCAAACAAAAATCTTAGAGATCTTTGTCCTTTACAACACAGAAAGAGCTTATAGTCCTGTCAGAACTCTCAAGATTTCCATAAACAAGGACGGTGTGGACATGATAGTGAGAAGAAACATCTGTGGATTTACCAACATGGTTCCAAAGTAGAAGACCTAGTCATTGGGTGACCAGCTAGAATAATACTGTGAGATACAATACATTTCAAAAGATAGGCAAGGAGTGGGAGTGTCGCTGCCACTTCAGAGGAAAACCTGAGAGGTTTTATTATCAACCAGAATTTGAGTGAGCTCCAGCGTTTCACCAGAAGTGAACCAAGAGAAGCTAAGAGCACAGATTAAATAAACTGTAGGGCAGGGCTATAACTGGCCTTGGTTTTTCACCACACTGTGATGGGCACTTGGATATACAAAGAGACTTGATATTTTGGGGGGCCAGAGAAGATACATACCCCTTCAGTTTTGTTTGCTTTTTAGTGTAGGTGGCTCTAGAATAAACTTTTGACGATAACAGATGCTCGGAAAATATTTTCCAGTTCTTGGTGCACCCATTTTTCCTGCTTCCCAGTGTAACCCTTCCTCCTGGAAGCAGGCTCACTAAGCACACGTAGCTAGGAAAAGGCAATCCAGTGTGAATCAATATAACAATCGAGGACGGGAATATCATCCTGCTTAAACAGATGAACTAAAATAAGAACTGTGTTCATATCTGCTTGAAAATAACAAAACTAGAGGAAGATTTGCAAACATCTTGCTAGTTCCTGTATTTTGATTTGCATTGACTCTACTATATGTTTCAATGGCTGCAGATGGCAGTTTGAAAATAAATACTCAGTGACAATTGACAAAGTCAAAATGTTTTTATTTATGCTGAAGTTTAGCAAGTACATTTTTAACAAAGAAGGTATACTTTAACGTTATGTATAGTAGAACAGGGAAACCATACATATAAGTTTCTAGTCTCTAACACACTACTGCATTTTTTTTAATTTAAAAGACAAAAAGCCAAGTTGAAATGAGCATAGAAAAGCATCAAATATGGTCAAGTTACTTTAGCCATTAGGATTTAGCTCATATTTTTAAACTGGTCTATCTAATGCAAGGACAAAGTTTACATCATTGCTTTTAAAATGTACACGTGTTTCTTTCTTTTTTAATGTAACATAGATTAAATAGCTCCTTCAGTAAACAAAGCTTTGCTGATAAACAAAATTGAAATAACTCCATGTTGAATAGTTTCAGAGATAAACTGGAATCACAAGCATCTTCATTTATGTAAAGCCAGCGAGGACCTTTCAGGCTGAATAAAACTGTTGTGCCATTTCTAAACAGTAATAGTTACCTCCTTTAAAAAAAAGAAAACAAGTTAGTTCTTATGAAGAATAATTCTGATACGTGCTTAAAAATACTAAAACTTCTATCTTCAGGAACCTAAAATGATCTGATGTAACAGGCTCAATTTAGTGTTGGTAAAATTTAACATTTCTTAACATTTCTATATTTTCATCTGTCAGTTTTCAAAGATCCTTCAAATTTCATGCTATAGCTTCTGTTCTTCTTTCCACAGCACTGGAGACATTGAAGACTGATAAAGGCTCTTCATGAACCATATTATAATGTCTGTAATAATCTATATTACTTTTTCTTTTTGTATATAATGGTGCATCTGAAATACAATTCCTATAGTTTACCAAAACAGGGGGAAAAGAGTATCTGGTTATGATCTAAGATAATGACAGCTTTGTACATTTAGAATTTCCTCTCCCGGGTTGACCCTGAGACTGTGTATACTGCATGAAGGGAGACTAGTTCCGAATTATCATTTTAGCTACAGTGTTTAGTCAAACCGGTATCCCTCTAAATGATAGCAATTAAAAGAGCCCATGCCATCCTAGAGTTAGATAATATTTAATTTGGGTGGGTAAAAGTTATTATTGGAAATTTGTTTTTTAAATTTTATTCTACCTCTTTTTGTCAAACCTTGTTATTTTCCACAGCAATGGCTTATAACCCGAGTCTCTATTTAGATGTGTTACAAAGATTGGCTTTTGGTTACAAACGAAGTCGGAAAAGAAATGTGGATGAATCAGTACAAATCCATTACTTGTGCTTGAGAAATATTTAAAGACAATATTTCTGAGTCAAGTGGTTTATTTTAACATATAATGGAGAGGACATTATCATTGTTGGACTAATATGTCTAATCTAAAATATTAAGTCAATCTGGTCAAAGCTTATTAGGAGAAAAGTATACCCTTTTTAAACCTTGGGTTTAGTATCTTTAAAATCTTTATTCTTTCTGTGTATAAGGTATCATGGTGAGTAGCAGAATTTTCTAGATAATACCTCAGAACCAAAAATAAAGATGTAGTAAGGTAACAGACGAATAAAAGATTGGGGTTTGGGTTAGTCAGACTCATGGAGGGTTGGACTTCATCAGAGGGCAACCAGACATTTTTCCCAAGAAGCCCATGGAATTCACTAAAAGTTTTCCAGGGACCAGAAGAAAACAGAGCTTGAATTTTTGGACACTGGTAATTGTTCCAACTCCTTTGTGGAGTCTGAGAATATTTACTCTGATGAATTGACAAATATTTGCTTAGTCCTCCAGTCTACCTCATCCTATGTATACAAAGCCTAAATGTCAAAGGAAAGCTCTTCGACATGAAACGACAGTCATTTTACCAGGATTGAAATATATACATTATAGCTAAAGCTTAAATCATGCAACACAAATTGTGAACATTACAAACTGGATAGCAATGGCACACACTATGTCCCCTTAAAAAGGGTACATGAACTCAGCAATGAATAGCGAAAGACAATCACCATCTGTCCTTTAGAAAAATGCAGTTTCTCAAAACTTTCTACTTTTGTTATGTTTATTTCTTGCCTTTATTTAGAGACAGAAATATTTGCCCACATCCTTTATGTGTCTGCTTACAAGGCCTATTAGGAATAGCTCCCACAGCTGCTCAAAAATTGAAAGAAAAACTAGGCTAGCAAGAAGAAAACAATATTAAGTGAATCCACTTTTCTACCGGAATACAATAAATTGAGATTTCATGGTAGTGAAACTTTTTCTCCCAATTTTGAGGACAGGAGCAAAATAGACCCCTGTGTAGCATGCTGTATAATGTTGACACATATTTGGTTACTGTTTTACATGTGCCAATACTGAATGATCATAAGGAAGATGCCAGTAAGGAACTGCTAACTGACACCGATCCTTGGAGCAATCTCAAAGTTTGCCACATTTCAATTTCAAAATGCATTTCAGCTATAATATGAGTGATTTATCACTTAGTAGTAGCTGTCAAAGTAATCTCCTAGATAAACCAAAAACATCTGGAACCATAAACAAAGAGGAGTAGTAGCTGAATTTTAATCCAGACCCAGTGTGCTCACTTCATTAGGAACAGGAAACAGCTAATTAGTAATGGAATGTTTCATATTCTTAAAAGGGTTTGTTCTTGAGCTCCAAACAGAGATGATCTGATATGAACTCTGGATGTCAATAAGATTAAAGATTAGGAAGAGAAACTAACAAAGTCTCTCCAAGGGAATGTTATGGAGCTTGGGAACTTAAAAAGAGGGACACACACTGATATTTGGGGGGAGCTGACAGAGTTTATTGCTTTGGGATTTATCAGATAGGTAAAAAGAGGAATTTGATACATACAAATGTGACCATTTTTAAAGTAAAAACAAAGGTCCATGCAGTCCTTCCCTTAGCACAGCACTGCCTGACGTGGGCATAGGCCATGGCACAGAAGGTCAGTGTGGGCACTCCATACAGGAGATGAACCTCTCCTAATCAATCGAGTTATCTTTACTGGGCCATAAATAGCTTCTCCAAACTCAAGTAAATGTGAGACTTGCCCTCTGTGGTATATATCCTAAACTTATGAGCCGGAATAGCTAAAATCATGAATCATAAACGAGGCAAATATATGGGAAAAGGCCAGAAAAAAATACACATGGGGAGTCCTCATGGTTCAAACAAGGTAAGTTAAACATATCTACTTATTTTAAAAAAAGACCTTAGTTTATTTTGAAGTGACTTAGTTCATTTGGAAATTCTATTTAATGATGAGACTTTCTCGGATGTTATATTTTTAGTCACCTGTCATTGTTATTTATTTCAGATACTTGATATTAATAAACATTTTTATTTGACTTGCTTCAAATCCTTCTCTGTGACTTATTTCTAATTTGGTATTATTTCACTGAATTGAGCTAAAACAGTACACCTACTCGATATAAGCAGACCTTCTACAGCCCATGAAGAATGCCAGAATCCAAATGCTTATGCTTTAGAAAACCTTCCTTCAGAGCATGGAATTACTGAAATGTCACATTGATATGAATTAATGGAATATTTTTAAGTGTTTAGAGTGGGTGGCCATTCCAGCAGAAATTACATATACTGCCATGGGGAACCTCTTATTAGAAAATGGATAAAAACTCAGTTGGCCTTTTGCATAAGATGCTCGGTGCTTCTGTCACACCAGAACTTAATGCTAGGGCAGACGTGAAAACAACACAACGGATTAGATTTTGTTTAATGTAAGAAGGGCACTTTAGGAGGGGCATTAAATCTTTTTGGTCATTAGATTACCATATAACACATTGGAATGCTGTTCTATTAGATTTTTAGTAGGCATCAAAATGATGATAACAGGTATCTGCCCCCAGCCAATGGCCAGATCTCCTCTAAGTAAACAGTTAAAAACATCTGAGGCCATTTCCTGCACAATTCAAGCCAAATGACCCATTTGATCCTAATCATTTGAACACATTAGGAATCTGGCTATGTCTAGACCAGAGAGTGAACAGTAGAAAATATCCATAATCTCACTGACCCATCTGTCTTTCTCTTTTCTTTTGCCTGTAGATTTTTCATCCTGTTTGCTTATTAATAGCTTAATAAAGAGGAAGCAAGATTGGGGATGGGAAGAGAGAAGAAAACAGTAAAGGGGTATTTTTAGCAGCTTGGGTATCTGTTTTTATCATTGCATTCTTTGCAAATCAGGAATGTGCTAGTAGAAAGGGGTTAAAGGATTTGCTCCACCATCAGCAGTTCAAAGGAAAAACTGGGTGTGGTAAAATCTAAAAACTAGAGCTCCTTATATTTTCTTAGAGAACACTACAGGCCAAGTGCTTCTTTTAGAAATGAGAGCTCCAAAGCAGTGATAACAAATATCGATCATTTGCACAAATGATTTACCACCTGATCTAATTCCTGTTAAATACCAGGTCAGACAAGAAGTTATTTCACAGTAATTGCAGCTTAAAGTAGGTGTGTCTGCATTTTAATTTGTCTCACACTATTTAGAAATAGCAGTTTCTCTGTCTTAAAAATTCTTCCACCTACTTACCCCACTAGGACTCTGTGTGAATTAATGTGATAATGTCTTTGAAGCACTATGAGCTCCTTGAGAGAAAGAGGTTAAAGAAGTGTAAAGTGTGTTCAGTCATTATTATGACTATCCCCTAAAAACCTGTGAAGCCCATTCTCTAGGACATTTGTCCTGTGTGTGTAAGGTTCTATTTATCAGTAATGAACAAACAGTAATTAAAGGTTCCATATTTTAAGGATTTGAGTATGAATTCTAAAGAATTTACAACACTAGATAAGCAGGTAACTGCTACAGCACCCTATTCGTGCCTATGATCAGTTGGAGTTCCGGCATCAGTGTTCAGGCTGCACAGAAAAAACAATAAGACCTGGTCAAAATTTCATTCGAACAAAGAAAATTCAAAATCTACTCAATGCACTTCACTGAAAACCACAAACTCACTTTATAGTATTTCGCTGTGCTATGTATTTTCAAGATTTGAATAAATCTCTCTGAAATTAATGTATTATTTTATTAGGTTGATCTTTTAATCAAATATTCATTTATATGAGTCTCATTTTATCAAAAATGAAATTATACAAAGGTGAGCAAAAGCGTAGATTTACAGAAGTTTAAAGCTTAATCTTATTCTCTAGGGGTGATATTGACAATATAAGTATGGTGTAAATGATATTCCCTAACTCTAAAATATGCTTATGAGCCCCTTGTGCATGTTCTTCTTCTTTACAACCTGCAGCAAAATGCATAACTAGCTTAATAAGCAAGGCATTTAGGAATTGTTTTTTCCTCCACCGTCTAAAACACGAGTAAAGGCCTATACTGTTTTTTTGTGAGTCGAAGTCTTTGCTAATGACTGCAATGTTCCCTCAGTATGAGATTTCCTTCCCTGACAGGATGGTTATTTGAAAGTAATTGCTCACTTTTTATTTTTCAAGAAACTACCAAGAACTGTATCTATAATGTGTTTAGAGGATTATATTTACAATAAAATGCATTTGTGATTTTTCTTACCCAAGGTTCATGTTTGCTTCCAAATGTCTCCTCACTACTTCTTTACCTCTATAAATAATGAGACTGCAGTACAAACTAATAGAATTCACACAAGTATACTTTAGGCTATCAAACCTTTCTTTTGAGGTAGCTAAGCTATTCTTGAACTATTGACAATATTTTGTAATGAGTTCTACAGCTAAGAAGTTCGTTCTATGTTTTCTTTATGTTGGTTAATCAGTGCTGTGCTTCTGATTTACAAATGGGCACTATATTATTTAGGAGCAAGTAAGATCATCTCTTGAAGGTCATGATTTCCTGACCTGAATAAGAGAGAGATAAAATAATGTGCTAGTTAATGCTCCACTTGTTTTCCACTTCAGTCTTAGATTCAATCCTAATTAAATGTAGAATTAATTGTAGAAACTCAACTTTAGTTGTGGAAATATGTTCAGAATATGATATTCTCAAATCAAAGAAGTGACAGTAGTGAGGTTAGTTTGGGGTCCAGTCAGTTATTATTGGAGTAGTATAAATATGAGTTACTAATTTGAAAGTAGGAAAAGCAGACAATTGCAAGCAAGGGGAAGATACAATATAATGTTTGATTACTCTTTGTCTAGAGAAGAGCACTATTTTGGAGTCATTTTTTCAGAAGGTTCTGTTGCTTATTTTTAGAACATGACATGTTTTTTAAAAACAAGAGGTTTCTTGAAAAGAATAACCATTTGGGCTCATTAGCCTTACAAATATCTGACTTACAATTTAATCAAAATGAAGACCAGGATAGGTCAATAGGTCATCTTTTTTTTGTGCAAATGGTATCATAAAGGAGTATCAAACTATCTTACTCACTTGTAATACACCCTGGTTTTGTGAAATAATTATTTAATACATCTCTTTCCCCTTTTTTGAATCTCCAGTTCTTAGAAAACATTCCCTTAAAATGGAAGCATGAATGCCCTTCTGCTCACACATGGGGATAAAATGCAAAGATATCATTAACTATAACTATCTATGGGAGAGCACATTCTTTAGCGGAAGCTTTACACATCACTTATAGGCCAAATAGTTCACTCTTACTGAAATCAATATTAGAAAACACAAAATCAAATTTGTGTGTATTTTATAGGGCACCATAATAATGATATCTTGTACTTGTCATACTTATCAGATAGTATGTATCTAACTTATTGATGAGGAAGAATAGGCAAATATTATGATACCTATTTTACTAAAGTTAAGGCAGAGAGTAGGTAAATGACTTCTCAAGGTTAGTAACTGAGTTAGCGAGTTAGTAACTGAGAAATTCTGACTACTAGATCAGTGCTCCTTCTGCCACTTCATTGTGCCTCTCACATACTGGTTATAAAACAGCAATAGAAGTGCACGTGTCCAGTACAGAGATCTCCAACTGTTGAGTCACATTAAGAGCTTTAGAAATACTGAAATTCTATTTTTCATCTTAGAAGAGAGAGGAAGGGAGAGGAGAATAAATGAAAGCTAACGTGTATGGAACACTATGTCAGGAGCCACTCCACATGTACATATGGCATATATGGAATGCCATCTTCCTTCATTATTTTCTTGTTGTGGATAATGCTACAGTGAAAAGTACGAATTATGTTTCTATGCCATTTCTCTAAATAATCTGAGACCAAGTCCCCCACTTTCCATAAGCATATAAGTTACAAAATGTTTTTTCTTCTTCTTTTTTCTTTCGTTTTCTGAGACAAAGTCTTGCTCTGTTGCCCAGGCTGGAGTGCAGTGGCAGGATCTCAGCTCACTGCAACCTCTGCCTCCCGGGTTCAAGTGATTCTCCTGCCTCAGTCTCCCAGGTAGCTGGGACTACAGGTGTGTACCATCACACCTGGCCATGTTTTGTATTTTTAGTAGAGATTGGGTTTCTCTATGTTAGCCAGGCTGGTCTCTAACTCCGGACCTCAGGCAATCTGCCTGCCTTGGTCTCCCAAAGTGCTGGAATTACAGACGTGAGCCACCACGCCTGGCCACAAAACGTTTCTTAAGGTTCTAATTGATTTGAGTTTTGTACAGGATGCAGATTGGAAATATTTTAGTTAATATTTTAAAGTATAGTTAAGTTCTATTTTTAAATGACTTTTAACTACTACTTTTGTCTGCAAAACTTATAGAAGAACACTATAATACTCGATTTTAAACAAATAAAAATATGGAGGAAAGTGAAAAATGAAAGTAATGGATAAACAAATGTTAACTTGTACAATGTTAAAAATGATGACATCCAACATTTCCCATAGAAGGTTGAAATGTGGTTCCCAGGAAATTGTAAGATTTGAGGGTTTATTAGTCCTATTGAGGGTTTTTCCTCACACGTTATTAAATGGTTGCTCACAGATGCTGAGATCAACATTACCTTTATTCATTTTTATTATTTTAATGAAAACAAGAGCGCTTAGACATTTGTGAAATGTTGCAGGAAGTCAGGGATCCCGAATGGAGGAACTGACTGGAGCTGTGGCAGAGGAACATAAATCGTGAAGATTTCATGGACATTTACCAGTTCCCAAATAATACTTTCATAATTTCTTATGCCTGTCTTACTTTAATCTCTTAATCCTGTTATCTTCATAAGCTGAGGATGAACATCACCTCAGGACCACTGTGATAATTGTGTTAACTGTATAAATTGATTGTAAAACATGTGTGTTTGAAAAATATGAAATCAGTGCACCTTGGAAAAGAACAGAATAACAGCAGTTTTCAGGGAACAAGGGAAGACAACCGTAAGGTCTGACTGCCTGCAGGTTCGGGCAAAATAAAGCCATACTTTTCTTCTTGCAGAGAGCCTATAAATGGACATGCAAGTTCAGAAGATATCGCTACATTCTTTTCCTAGCAAGGAATATTAATAAATAATACCCTGGGGAAGGAATGCATTCCTGTGGGGAGGTCTATAAATGGCCGCTCTGGGAGTGTCTGTCTTATGCGGTTGAGATAAGGACTGAAATATGCCCTGGTCTCCTGCAGTACCCTCAGGCTTACTACACCCTGGTAAATCTGAGGTCAGACCAGTTCTCTGCTCTCGAGCCCTGTTTTCTGTTGTTTAAGGTGTTTATCAAGACAATACGTGCACTGCTGAACATAGACCCTTATCAGTAATTCTGCTTTTGCCCTTTGCCTTGTGATCTTTGGTTTTGCCCTTTGCCTAGTGATCTTTGTTGGACCCTTATCAGGAGTTTCTGATTTTACCCTTGTCCTGTTTCCTCAGAAGCATGTGATCTTTGTTCTCCTTTTTGCCCTTTGAAGCATGTGATCTTGTGACCTACTCTCTGTTCTTGCACCCCCTCCCCTTTTGAAATCCTTAATAAAACTTTCTGGCTTTAAGGCTCAGGTGGGCATCATGGTCCTACCAATATGTGATGTCACCACTGGCGACCCAGCTATAAAATTCCCATTTGTACTCTTTCTCCTTATTTCTCAGCTGGCTGACACTTATGGAAAATAGAAAGAACCTACTTTGAAATATTGGGGGCAGGTTCCCCCAATAGTGAAAAAACAGGAAGATAGGAAAGAAATGTTTGTAAAATAATGATGCTTTCTTGAAAGCTAATAAAGTAATTGTTGGAAATGTTGCTCCAAAAATCATTTGCATTACTGACAAAAAGTAGATTCCAGTTGAAGTATGTGGATCATTACCAATGTTAATTTTCAAATATTAAAAAAGTAAAATGTAAACTTGAAAGCATCAAGAGGTTAGGGGCCTTAAAGGAGTTGTGTATAAAATCCAAAAGAATGTTTTTCTTTATATTCATTTTAATTCCCAAAAGGTAATGTTACATGTCTATTATAAATGAAAAGTAAGTTCCATAGAGTAAATAAATGAAACTTTATGCTAATGCTACATACGGAATTCCAGTCCAAAATTAGTTAAGTGGTTGAGAGTGGTGGCTCATGCCTGTAATCCCAGCATTTAGAGAGGCCAAGGTGGGTGGATCACCTGAGGTCAGGAGCCTGAGACCAGCCTGAACAACATGGTGAAAATTCAACGTTAGCCAAGTGTGGTGGCCCACGCCTGTAATCCCAGCTACTTGGGAGGCTGAGGCAGCAGAATTGCTTGAACTCGAGAAGCAGAGGTCGCAGTGAGCCAAGATCGTGCCACTGCACTCCAGCCTGGGTAACAAGCATGAAACTTCATCTCAACAAATATAAAATTAAATTAAATTAAATTAAATTAAATTAAAAAAATGTAAAATTAGACAGCGAGGCTCTGTTGAAATCTAGTTCTGACAGACAGAGTGAAGTGAGTGTAGTCAAGAATAAAAAAGGTTATTTCTGTTACTATTTCAGCTGCTCCACACAGTTTTAAATAGAAAAGAGAGTTGTATGGTATTTATCTAAATTTTATAAATATTACCCCAATCTTTACAAACTTTTAAAAGCAGAGGTGATTATTAAATTATACCTAGTTTTAGACTATTTTAATTAATGAACTATGAAGCAGAGAAGCCTCTGCCCTTTCCCTGAACCCCATGCACTGTTTTGCATTGGATAATACTATAGTCTTGTTGCACATCCTAACTAGCTAACTATGTGAGATTTTTACAAGAACGGATTGATAGTGATGTACAGTGAGATAAATGAATGAGAGTTAAGATTCCTGTGTTTTAGTTCCCACTGTCAATGGCAAGCAAATTAACTTAGGTTATTTTCATACTTACAAAACAGAGGTTAATCACATCTTTCCAAACTACCTCCCAGAAATAATCCTCCTAGAGGATATGATGTAAAGGATGACACAAATTACACCATGCTATACACATAATAGGTCCTGCCTTTCTTTTTTAACTATTCCAATTTTAGGCTATGAATTCCTCATTCTTAGAATGATAAGTATCTTGGAACAGAACCTCCACAGATTCATGTGGTAGCAATATCATAATTTTAATTTTTAAAGTACTTTGAAAATAATGGCATATTATTACAATCTCCTATGAAAATGCTGTTTGTTTTATTTATTAAAACACAAATGTGGAAGTAAAAAAGTAAAACTTGACTTAATCCTTTAATCAGGAAAATGTTTTTTCTTTTGCATGTCCTTCAGGTATACCTGGGTTGGGGTTGGTGTATGGTGAATCCCAAGCTTAAAAAATTGTATTGTATATGTAAAGAGGATGGGGCATAAAGCAACTGGTCAAACAGTTATCAGCGTTAAGTTAAACAGCCCTTCCTAGATTATAGTAAAAAAAACACCTGTTAATTAGTGAATTACTCCTGTAGACTCAACATGCTGAATAGCAGAACAACTTATCATGGCTTGCAAGTCTCACTATTTGCTATAACTGCAATTTGATCTGTTATATAATTAAGATGTAGCTAGAACTGCAAGTCTTTGATCTATATATGAGATTGTATGTTACCATCATAATTACCACGACAGTCTTGTGGTCACTGAAAATAATTTTGTTAACAACGCATGTGTGTGGTGCAAGCCACTCCATGACAACCAGGCCCTAAATGATTAAATAATTAATGCAAGCTCTTCCCATCCTCCTAAGAAAAAAACTAGAAGTATAAATTGTACTATGGTCTGCCAGGTATTTCACAGCAGAGAGGTACCACCAGTCAGGATAAAAATCCTGTGGAGGATGAAGAAAATTAGGGGAAATACTTTCTGAGGAAGAAAATAGAAAGATTCAGGCCATTTAATAAACTGTACAGAAAAGCATTTTTGCTGCTTTAGAGAAAGATGCTGGGATCTTCTCTGTGGGGTGTGTGCTAGAGTCTTTTCCCATTGTATGATGGTCACTGCAATAAAGTCTGTCTAGGAAATAAAAGGATCCTACTCTTCAAGGAAGCATTTAAAAGAAAAATTTTAAGACCTACTTCCCACAATTCCTCTGGTCCCTGACTTGCTATATACCTCCACTTTATAAGAAAATATTTTCACTTTACAATGGGAACATCAGAGTACCTGTGTATATCTTCCAACACAGTACAAGGCATCAATGGGAAGGAAATCAATAATTAATGGTTGATGAGTTTAGGGTAGGAAGCAGTCAGTGGAAACCCTAGCGATGGAGAAAGATGGAGAGCACACTGTGGTGGAGGAAATTAGAAAAGCCTATAATAAAATTCCATCTGTTTTCCTTTTAATTTTTCTTGTCATATCACATACATGCCAATAAATCATACGTGATGTATTTTTTCTGACTCCCTTTCATGCTCTTACTATCACTTTTCTTACTATTCTTCCTAATTCTACAGTGATAATCCTATCCCAAGGGTAGTTGTTTTTAGGAAATATTGGCATGGCATCTTAAGTTCTTTAGAGGAATGTTGTTTTAGGTTAGTAAGCAAGAACCAAAGAGAAAAGATAATAAGGAGGTCTAAGGGGTCAAGGAAGGATATACACTGTTCAAATTGATTTTGAGAGAATTGATAAAAATAGACATATTCACATATATTTCATATTATGAATATATATTAAATGTTCTAGGCCATAAGCTATGCATATTAAATTATGCCCTAGACTATAATTTTTAATATAATAGATGTTAAAATAATATTTGCTGCTTTTGCAGTCAAATGACACTTTTTTTGCTTTTAATTCTTCAGTGGCACCTTCACCAGGTACTGCATAGATGAGATCATGACTTTTGTATCTTTGAATGACCAGTCTGTACTCTTTATAAGATCCCTTTTATTTCTGAGCAAAAATAGTTCAGAAAAAAAAAAGTTCTAGTAGTTTTACTTTTACATGAAATTTTGGTTTCCTTTCACATGTAGATTTGACTTAATATCTACTTCTAGTGTTTCAGTAGCAAAAGGAATAAAAAAATTATTTAGGATGCTACTACATTTATGGAAAAAATATCGGAGGAAAATATATTCCAGTGCTAAATCATCTTGTGTCTTTGTCAAACATGTATACATAAAAGAAAATGTAAAAATTATTCACAGAGATTGACATTCCATGGGCAAAACACAGTTAAACATTTTGTGGTTTATTTTTTTTCCTCAAGCAAATGCAGTGGCAGATACAGGGACAGTATGTCACTGTGCCCTTGTACTTTATGATATCATCTCCCCTGAAATTTATTATTTTATTTTATTACTATAAAGTCAGTTCATGGTGACAGTTGTCTATTTTCTAAAAAGTAGGAGCTTCATATTCTGTTTTTGTTTTAACTATTGTTATTAAGATGTTAACTTCAATTTTTTTAAATTTAGGAAACATGCACTGTCAACTATACCACTAGCCACTAACAATGAAATATAGTCATACAAAAGTTAACTAAGGTATAAACATGCAAAAGGAGAAGTCTCCCTGAGATCATAAAATGATGTTATTTTCTGTTCAGCAGTTCATGTTACTGCTGTTCATGCTAATTAATTAAAGGAGCTGTTGCAGTAATGTGCAAACAGGGAATCTGAGAAACTGAGAGGGCTTTTAGGTCTCCAAGTGAAGTTAAGTCAATCTGGGCGCAGGCAATCAAATGTAATGAAATCACTTGTCGGTGCTAAGCTTGCAAAAACTCTGAAGTTTGACTAGGGAGTAAAAGGATTATAATTAGATTTCCAATAGGATAATAACTAAATGGCAGAACGCAGTAAAAAGAAATATTACTTTGTTAGCTAATGGTACTGCTGTTCAGTTTTAGTTTTTATCAGCACACTTGTAGTTGTGCTAATTTAATTTGCTTTTATCAGCAAAAATGCACTACGCAAATGGCACTTGAATGTCATTTGCAAAAAAATCATTGATCTGAAGGTGCACTTAATGACACCTAGTATGTTTATTTTATGTGAAACAGGGATTGGTTGATAAGATGGTTGATGTGCTATCTTGCAGGCCCTCAACTGAGTTATAGGAATTTGGATGGAATGACATTAGCACAAGTGCTCCACCAAATCCTTCATCTCTAGAGATAGCGGACATAACCACTGGAGTAGTGTATACACATTGTGTGATCACCAGAAAACATTCTGCAGGAGTTGCTATGGTAGACTCCCAAAATATAAAAGATACAGATACCCTTTTATGGAAACTTGGTCTATGCATATTATCTTCTCTGTCAAACAACATTCAAAGCATAAAAGACATGAAATAACTAAGCTGAAGAGATGTATTATATACATATAATGTATTACATATAATACATTATATAGAATACATAATATATATACACTATATACAGTATATATATAAAATCTTATATATTTAAGATTTCTGGTACATGTGCAGTTTGTTTGAACTAAAACTCACGTGGAAATTACCATAAAACTGGATATGACGTTTTTGCTTCCGGGGTGGTCATGTAACGTTTTCCCAAGTGCCTTTTAAATTCTTAAGAAGATGTCACAGTGGAATCAATTGAATTTCAAAGGGAGAGTACTAGGTGAATGACAGATGTCTATCTAGCAGAGCTATTGACAATAGGAAGAGAAAGAACTTTCCTGATGCTGGAATTTTTCCTGTGATGGAGATGAATTTTGGAAATGGTATTGTATTGGCATACATGAACTGACCCTCACAAACAATGATAGGAAATGATCTTTCAAGTTAAAAAATAGGTTTCAAGGGAGATGGAAAAGATTGAAACAGTATCAAAATAAGTCACAAAAAAGAACTATGACTCACAAAACCAAAATTAATAGGAAGAACAGAAAAATAATGGCTAAGCTTGCTTTTCACGTTTTCTGAGCATTATACATTTTCTAAATTTCATAGATACATTTAAAAGCAATGTTTATATTTTTATTATTTTACAAATAATAGGCAAAATGTTTGGGATTTTTAGATGATTATTTGACCTGATTGATTTGGTAAACTCTATTTAAAATTATTTCTGATAATATTTTTAGGCACCTATTTTCCTGGCTAAAAGAATAAAATTTGCTATTTTTTTAAATTAAATTGTGATTCTACTGTCATATTAACATAAGACATTAACTCTAGTTTTTCACAAAGGGATGATGGGGTTTTATCATTTACAGTGCTTAAATGTTGTGCTAAGAGAAGAGATAATGTGTATTTTTCCATTTGTATCACTTTTATATAGAATCTTATTTAATATAATGTAAAAGATAGACATCCAATAAAAAATTATTAACCTACCATATTTTACCATATATAGACAATATTGAACATAAATACTAGACAATGTAATTTTTAATTTGGAAAAAATACAAATCAGCTTCTTTGTTTTAAAATAAATTCCATCTCAATCCTTTTAAGACGAATCTAATTCTCTCATATTTAGCAAGTAAAAACTTGTAGAACTTATTAAAAGTATGTACAGTGAAAACAAGTATTAAATGTGTCCTTCCCTAAGTACAAGTAAATATGCAAAAGCCATTCTTGGTAGACGTCATAAAAAAATTTGGAAATGAAGAGTGGATCCACCTTTTGCTTATATCTCCTAATTGCCCACAAATAAAATATCACTATTTGCTACATGGAAATGAAATAATTTTAGGACAGTTCAAAAGCTTGTATTTCTCTCAGAGTTAAGAAAGATGTTACTACTATGAACTAAAGGTATCATATAAATTAAACGAACAGCAATAAATCAGAGGTACAGGTTAAAAGATAATAAAGATAAAACTCACTAGTGGTGTATTCGGATTACCCTCTCCAGTTTCAAAGCTGACCTTAAACCCACTCAAAGCAGGGCACACTCAAGTTCAACATTCCTTAAAGACTATGTCTATATTTGTGTGTCACTGATTCAGAAGGGATCAACTGCTTCAGGCTATTCATCTCTACCATGGAGCTGGTATGTGATGGCAACCTCAAAAACCGAGCCCACAACTAGTGGGGCACTTCTTAATGAATTTTGCTGTGATGAATTGGTTGGACAATTGAATTCCATTTGAATTGGTTTTGCTCATGTAGACACAGCCTTTAAGCTGAGGGAATAAAGCAGGCAAGCACAAAAGGGATAAGAAACAGCAAAAGCTTCAATGAATGAGGTAAGCATGCATGCTTTTACACCTAACATAGTTAATGCATTAGTTAGGTCTACCCAGCTGCAACAGAGTCATGCATCACTAGAGTATCCATGAGAGCTAATGTTTCTGGTTTTATAAAGATGACTCATAAAACTACATGTAAAACAACTTAGGAAGCTACCACACAAAATGGTGACCTTCAGATGAACCAAAATGGATATTTTGGTCACATCCAGTTCTGTTACCTTTATGTAGATCCACTCATCACACAGTAGAAAGGCACTGATTAATTCCAGCAAGCAACATATTCATAGTTGTCTTCATTTTTCAAAGTTAGGAAATAGTTTTCTCATTACAATGTTCTTTATTTTTTATTAGAGTGAGGTATTTTATCACAATAAGTGTGAAAATAAATGTAATCTGCATGCAAAGTTCTAGAAGTGCATTGGAATCAACCGGGAACATTTTCAGTGGTCACATTTAACTCATATTTTTATGTGCTTTTGCACTCCAGTGAGACTCTATAGTGATTTGTGTCATCTGTTTTCTTACTACTAAATATTGTCAAATATTTTTAAAGATGTAAGCATTTGTGATAATCATGGAAATCACGAATTATAAGTCATGTCCTGATTTTCATACTTAAGTGGTCTCTAAGATTAACATCAAAATTTAAAGGATGAAAAAAATGTTGTCTGGAACACCTTTAAAATTTCGATAAGTTATACTTATTGTACCTGTGGCTTTTACAAAGGGTAAAGTGGTGAAATTACAAAAATACCTCATGGTATTGTACACTTTGAAAAGGTAAATTACATTCACATGTATGCATTTTTAGAATATACCTGATGTACAAATGTGTATTCTTTTTACAGCTAAACGTATTTGCTCACATTGTATATGTAAAATTATTAGTCCCTATGTAACCATAGTTATTGGGTTTTCAAACCCATGTTAAGTATTGTTTTCCTCAAAAAAACTGCAAATTGCTTCCTGTGTCATAAAGTAAGAAGGGTTAAAACTTATTTATTTTATTTATAAGAAGAGTATCATCATAGGAGCTCATCCCCACCTCATCCCCAGGGGTCACATAATAAGCAGTCATAGAAACAAGTTTGCAGTTGACACTACCTTGCATAGCAGCACTGTCATGAGGAGTCCCATTGTTTTCTATTTCAATATCTGGAATTCCAGTATCTGAAATAAGTGACATGCAAGATTAAGGTACAATGAGGTGGTTCCTGATTTCATTTAAAAGGAAAACTCCAGTAAGCCAGTACTTTGGTTCTACAGATAACATAAGACCTTGGGTGGCATTTTCGTTTTTTGTATGTCTGTTTTTAACGGCAAGAGGGAGGATTATAAACCGCAGCTGAATCTTACAATTGAGCATATATTTCTAGTTATATTGTAAATACCTCTATTTTTTTCATTCTCTAAAAATAAATCTTAGCAAAATAGTCTGTCCATTAAAACCCCCTAAGACTGTCAGGTTAACTTGCCCCCATCCTCATGCTATATTTTCCCTTTGTAAGATGTGATTCATGATATTATTTATGATATATATATATACACACACACACATACACACACACATATATGTGTGTAATATATATATCCACATATATGTGTGTATATATATATAAAGTGCAAGTGAATACCAAAATATTCATTACGGTTTGTGGTCTTCATGTATTACTGGCTCTAGGGGCAAATGTTTTATGATTGTGCTGCTCAGGTAAAAGCTAGTAATTTTGATGTAAAAAGGTTCTGTTTGTGTGTGTACACATTTATTTGAACATTTACTTGAAATTGGGTCTGAGTGAGATGAAACAATGTTATGAGGCCTCAGAATTAAAAATAGAATCAAAAAAGTTTGGAATGAAGATCTTTCATAATTCAAGCATCTCCGTTTACAGGATCTGCAGGGATTAACTCAGAACATGTTTTTTTCAACCCGGTACTCCCTAGGCATGGCAACACTGATGGAATCTGCATTAAAGGAACAAGCATTGCATAGCTAATCAAAATACAGTTCACCAAACAACAGCATATTCTAACATGAAAAGATCTAATGCACCTACATTTTAGGTGCAGGGTGGTTATCAGTGTTATTGCTTCTACTGCAGAAGTCTGTAGGATTTCCTATTATTCCAAGGCTATTTGTATCTCCTGAACAGTGGTTATTTTGACTGGTTTTAATTCATGCTCTAAAATACTTGGTCTCAAATTGATTTTTTAATCATTCCTGGACAAAATATATCCATTTCCCTCTCTCCCTTCCTTTCTTCCTGCTTTCCTCTCTTTTTTTTTTCCTTCTTCTATTTTTCTTGAATCAGTTTTGCTTTGTTTACCTTGAGAGTGAAAGTCCAAATCAGACATTACCTTTTAACATCCTCAGGCCACTGTCACTAGTGGTGGCTTGCTTAAGTGCCTGCTCCACTTGCTCTCGGCGCTTTGATTCAAATTCCAAGGCTTCCTGCAATTTTCTCTTGTTTTTTTTCTCCTTTTTCAGGCGCTTTTGCATGGTAGCTGAAATGTAAAAACGTAGCTTGCAAAGACTTGAGCAATGAAATAGGGATGCCAGTTTTGATGAATTATAAGCCACAGATATAGATATAGAGAAATATAGAAATGTTTCACTTGACATATGATTAGCGTTCTTTTGGTACTAATTCTCATTAGGGTCATCTAAAGAATGCTTTATATACTGTATTTCAATCACACAACTGACTTCTTTCTATTTTCACACTTCCAGAGTGTATGTTCTGTAATACACATGCATTTCTATGATGGTGGCAGTGGTGGTGAATTGTCTTCTACTTTGAGTCTCTATATGCGTTTAATGATTCATTAAACATTTTATAATTCTCTCAAGAAAAATATTCTTTTTATTCATCAGGTTACTGATTACTATTCATATTTCAAAATGCAAAAAAATCCTGAAAATATCTATTAGCTTGCAAAATATAGTCCTTAAAACTGAAAATGGCAAGTGTCCATTCCTCTGAAATGTTACCAGTTGTAAAGGCAAATATCTGCCTGTTTAATGTACATATTATCAATCTCTCTCTCTCTCTCTCTCTCTGCCTCTCTCTCGCTTTTTCTCCGCATGTGTATATACAGTCATAGGCTGCATAATGAGATTTCAGTCAATGATGGAACGCATATACAATGGTGGTTCCATAAGATTATAATGGAGCTAGAAATCCCTATCACCTAGTGACATTGTAGTCATCCTAATGTCCTAGTGCAATGCATTACTAGTGGGTATGTGGTGATGATGGTGCAGATAAATCTACTGTGCTGCCAGTCATAAAAATAAGAAACTTTCAAGTAAGAAAAACACTTTTATCTCAGTTTTACAGATGAAGAACCTGAGTCCTTGACAGGTCAAGAAATTTACCCAAGAAAACACAGCCACTAGTTTTCAAAGCCTGAAGACCAAAGATCACATAGGTAGTTGTTTCAAAGCCTAAAGACCATATAATTGGCCAGGGGACCAAGGCAGGTGACCTCCAAGGTTTCATGTAGCTATATTATTCTATGGTTTTAAGTGTTTAATCTGCAAAAAAATATTATTATATAAGTGTTTTTAATCCAAGTAACACACTATGACTAGTAACCAAAAGGAAATTAGGTAGAAATTGTTTCTGAGTGTGGAACATTGTTTCCTTCGATTAGAAAAAAAAGTTTTGTAAATTATTTTAATACATACATAGTTTTATATATAGTTATCTATAATTTTATGTATGTAGTTACATATATTCTTCATATATATATACACATACATATCACACACACACAGACGGACATAGTATGTTTACTATATCTTTGGAGAGATGTTATTTTATGATCATAATATCAATTTCCCCTCTGTCTTTCCCATCACGTGACTTTAGGTAAAGAGTAAATTCTTTGTCATTAAAAGTGGGGTATACCGGGTGTGGGATCTTTAACGAAGTAAAAGAAATTTTAATGATTATCTAGAACAACTATTGTAATAGGTGAGGATACTGAGATTCAGAGAGATGAAGTATATAGTTTCTATAGATCAATCAAGATGACAAAGTAGTTTCCTATAATTATGGTAGTCATTACAAACAAAATGCTAAAAAAGGTGCTTAGCTACATATTAGACATTTGATAAGCATTAACCCTAGTAATATTAGTAGTCATGATAATGGCAGTAGTAGTAATAATGAAAGCAATAGTATTAGTGGTATTATTATTATTATATTGTGATAAATGCTACATTTATTAAATACAAATACTTCACAGAAAATTTGATAATAGATACAATATTATACCTACCATGTCTAAGGACTTTTTAAAAAACAATAGATATGAATTATAAATACAGACCTGATGGGTCTATAAAAAGTCAGTGAACAGAAATCAAAATAAATAGATCCCTAAGGCCGGGCGCGGTGGCTCAAGCCTGTAATCCCAGCACTTTGGGAGGCCGAGACGGGCGGATCACGAGGTCAGGAGATCGAGACCATCCTGGCTAACACAGTGAAACCCCATCTCTACTAAAAAATACAAAAAACTAGCCGGGCGAGGTGGCGGACGCCTGTAGTCCCAGCTACTCGGGAAGGCTGAGGCAGGAGAATGGCGTAGACCCGGGAGGCGGAGCTTGCAGTGAGCTGAGATCCGGGCGACAGAGCGAGACTCCGTCTCCAAAAAAAAAAAAAAAAAAAAAAAAAAAAAAAAAAAAATAGATCCCTAAAAGTTAGAAGCCAATTTTACCATATGTAGTGGATTTTCATAAGCCAATTTAAGAGCCTTATTATATTTAACATACAATTTTTTTTTGGATGTTTGGTATTAAGGAACTCTCTACTAAAGAAATGTGACTTATGACTGTTAATCATAATATTATATTTTGTATACCAAATATCAGAAATATATCAATTTCTCCAAACATTAAAAAGATGGTTTAGTCTTTGCTTTGTAGTATTTCATGAATTTGACAAGATAAGCAAAACGGGCTTAATTCTTTTTAAGTGCAAAGACTAAATTTCCATTTTGAATGAAACCAATGATTCCTAGGCCCTAAGGAAAATATATAGTATGTTTTCCATTTTATAAAATAAATTTCAGAGTATAATATGCTACTTTCAATTAGTATAAAGTTAGTAGATTTCATGCAACTGTAGTCATCTTTCTTTGTTCAGGTAATTATATTTGCATTATGGATTTTCACACCTTTTCTTTGCCTGTCTTTTCCACTCTCTTTGCTAATTTTAGGCTTTGTGACCCCCTACACAGAAGAGTAAACAGGGAAGGGAAAGAAGTTGAAATTCATAAATGTCATGTTTATGGCTGTTTAGTATTTTATGATAAATATAGGGAAGATGTGGAAATTATTGACTAAAGTTAAGTTTTTAATTCTCTGTGGTTTTGATATGAACTATTCTCATTTATTCATTAATCAAGTGGCTACTCACAGTTGGAAAGTTAATCCTATTTGTGAACAATTGTAAATATCTCCATTCCTTCCCTTTTGTCTTCATCCCTATTTCCGCTACTCTAATTCAGTCCTCCTCACCACTGCCTGGATGACAGCAATCTCCTTTTGCATAGTTTTCTTTTTCTCTAGTTTTATATGCACTCCCCCAATCTATTCCCAACATGGTGGTGATTGATCCAATTGAAATCAAATCAGATCATTCCACTGCATATCTTTTAATATTTCACATCACCTACAGGATAAAGTCCAAGCTTTCACATGATTAAAATTGTCCTTCATAATGCAGCTTCCACTCCCAACTTTCTCCATCATCTCCCACTATTCACTTCAAAAACCTCAACGACATTATAATAAATTGTATTTAGTTATCCACGTATGAAGTTTCTTGTCCCCAAGCCTTTGCTAACTGATACCTCTGTCTAGCTTGCCCAAATCACTTAGGTTTTCTCATACACACACACACACACACACACACACACACACACACACACACACACATATATATTTGCCTCCTGATCTTTCAAGATTCAGATTCAGGTGTCAGTATCAGGAAGTGTTCCTTAACCACCGTCAACAAACTAAGCTAACGACTCACTCTCTGTATAATCATATTGACTGGAATGGCTGCTTTTGCCACTTTGTGTTAAAAGTAAACGATTGCACTAGATCTCCAAAACATAATCCTTCCAAAACAGAGACTGCTTTTTATTCGTGTTATAATCCCATAATCTAACACTGTGCCTGGCAAAGGGTATGCATTCCATATATAAGGAATTGTTAGATTATTTATATTCAGGTGAACTTTATGAAATTGTGAGATAACAATAAATATTCATGTTTCCAAATCTGCAGCTGGCCCAAAGTGCAGACATAATTCATTTTCTTTTAGTATAAAGAGCGATGTTTTGGTTTATACACAGTACTTAATTCTTAGCTTATCATTTGTTTTCGGCAATTCCAAGATATCTCAGAGAATATTTCTATTAGTATTGAAAATACCTCCAGCATAATATTCACTCTGTAATTGAACTTGTAAAACTTACTTCTGCTTTGAAGCTCAACTGCAAGTTGTCTTTCAAGGTTTTCTCTAATTTCTCTCTCTCTATAAAGCTCCAGTCGTAGCTCCTTCTTTTCTTGTTGAATCTGCTTCTCCTGGATGCGAGCATTATCCAAAGCCACTTTCAATAGACCCTGTCAAGGTACAGGAAATGACATGCAGTTCATCTTATCTGTTTTAATTTATCAAATATAAAATAATATATGTAGGTGCTAATGTCTTGTATTACATTTATTTTGTTTATAGAAATATTGTTGACCTGAATGTTGGTCAACAGAGTCTCCACGGAGGACAGACTATCAGCAAAAATGAATGGTCCAGGGAATCCAGCGGGCAATGCCTGCCCAGGAGTCAGCTGTATCTTGTCCAAGGGTGACTTCATTATTGGAATTTGTACTGGTACCTCTTCTGCAAAAACAAAATTAATATCAGAAGGTTCACAGATTAAGAGCTCAAAAGTCTCACTATGCCACCTCTACCAAGCATCTATAAAGATTTTGTTTCTAAAACTAAATGACTGACATTCTCATGATTAGAAGTCATATTTATTCTCCAGCTGCCTCTAATTTCAAAAAATAAATATTTCAGTAAAGAACTTGTGAAACTGAAACAATGCTTATGGCTAAAGAGGTATAAAATCTGCAGAAAAAAATTTAAGATACATACAATTGGCATATGTGTTTATAAATATCTATAAGTTAAATACTCAGATAACTTCCTGGAAAAACATAAGCAACATTTTATTTTTTCTTCTCTAAATCTATTAATCTGTCAATCAATTTATTTATCTTGATTATTTTAACAGCTTTAATGAAGCATAATTTACATAAAATAAAATTCACCTATTTTAAGTATACACTTCATTTTTAGTAAATTTCTAGAGTTGTCTAATCATTACCACAAATCTATTTTAGAACATCTTAATTTCTCCTATAAAGACTCCTCATGTCCATTTACAATTAATCTTCTTTCCCACCTCAGCCCCTAGAAACCATTAATCTGCTTTATCTCCAAAGGTTTGCCTTTTCTGAATGTTTCATGTAAATAGAATCCTACAATACATGGTTTTTTGTGTCTGACTTCTTTCTCTTAGCATGTTTTTTAATCTTATCCATGTTGTGGCAAGTATCGGTGGTTTATTTTTATTGCTGAATAGTATTTCACTTCATTAATGTACTAGCTTGCATTTAAACATTTTCTAGTTGATGACTATTTGGATTGTTTCCACTGTTACTTTTTTTTTTTTTTTTTAACACTTTAAGTTCTAGGGTACATGTGCATAACATGCAGTTTTGTTATATATGTATACATGTGCCTTGTTGGTGTGCTGCACCCATTAACTCGTCATTTACATTAGGTATGTCTCCTAATGCTATCCCTCCCCACTCCCCCTTCCCCACAATAGGCCCCAATGTGTGATGTTCCCCTTCCTGTGTCCAAGTGATCTCATTGTTCATTTCCCACCTATGAGTGAGAACATGTGGTGTTTGGTTTTCTGTTCTTGCGATAGTTTGCTGAGAATGATGGTTTCCAGCTGCATCCATGTCCCTACAAAGGACACGAACTCATCCTTTTTTATGGCTGCATAGTATTCCATGGTGTATATGTGCCATATTTTCTTAATCCAGTCTGTCACTGATGGACATTTGGGTTGATTCCAAGTCTTTGCTATTGTGAATAGTGCCACAATAAACATACGTGTGCATGTGTCTTTATAGCAGCATGATTTATAATCCTTTGGGTATATACCCAGAAATGGGATGGCTGAGTCAAATGGTATTTCTAGTTCTAGATCCTTGAGAAATCGCCACACTGTTTTCCACAATGGTTGAACTAGTTTACAGTCCCACCAACAGTGTAAGAGTGTTCCTATTTCTCCACATCCTCTCCAGCACCTATTGTCCAGTGTTACTTTTTATTTCATGGAATATCCCTTATCAGAAAATAACATGTATGACATAAAATCACAAGTTACACATATTCTCCTCTTTTATTTTTATGCTGTATTCTTCAATAGTCTCATTACTCAATAAAGAGCTATGAATAGAATTTTTGTTTATAAATGTTTTATATTTGCTTCAAACAGATATACCTAATTATAAAGGGAATCCCCTCCTACTTTGAGAACACTGAACACTTGGTTATTCTGGCTGACAGTCTTTCATATGACCTGCATGAATTAGATAAATTGTCTTCTGTAAATGCATATGTAAAAAGAAACTGCCACTGAAAGGTAATCTTGGGATGTTAACGAAACAAATTCAGTTACTCTTAATTGGGTTCATCAGCAGTGCACGACGGGGTGAATCATAGCACCTCACACAGTTACGCTGCTCACTGGAGTATCTTAGTTTCATCAAGAGAGCACAGGTAAAGTTTAAAAAATATGCATCTCTCTGGTCAGAAAAAAAATTCAGTGACTCCATATATTCTAATGAGACTCGCTCAACAGAAAAGACTTGGCTTAAATCTAGACATAACCAATTTCATACGGTTTGGAAACAACAACAACAAAAAAGGTCTCTTGGTTCTGGTTCCTGTAGGTTTGGAATATGGATTTGTCATATATTGACTCCATTTTGCAATTGCAAGCAGCCTACATATGCAGTGTGCAGAGTCTTGAGCCCATTAATTTAACAGTTACCGTTTGCTGTGGAATTTCTCGTGTGGGAAGTTGTGCCATTCATTTGTGGGAAACTTCAGTGAGATTACTTAGTACTATCTCTGAATAAAAGGCTCTTAGTATGTATCACCTTTACATTTTTTATTTTTCCAAACCAACATCATTTTTAAAAATGCTAGATGATTTTATTAGAGTCAACAGTTTCACACTGTTTGAATCCAAATATTAAAAAGAGCATTTGTTTATTGACCTTAAATAATTCAATAAAATGCATGAACTATATCATTAATTTTATTTTTTTAATTTATAAAGAACATAAATTTATTCTCTCACAATTCTTGAGGCTTGGAAGTAAAATATCAAGGCACTAGAATATGACGAGGACCTTCTCACTGCATTCTCATGTGGCACAAGTCAGACACACAAGAGAGAGTGAACTCTCTGTTGCGAGCTCTTTTTATAGCTTATTAATCCCTTCGTGAAGACGGAGCTCTCCTGACCTAAACACCTTTCATGAAGTCACAACTCTCAACATTGTTGCATTGGAGATAGTTTCCAATACCTTACCTGGCGCAGTGGCTCACGCCTATAATCCCAGCACTTTGGGAGGCCGAGGCAGGCAGATCACCTGAGGTCAGGAGTTCGAGACCAACCTGGCCAACATGGAGAAACCCCATGTCTATTAATTTTCTTTAGCACAGAAAGCTATGAGAATAACTTCCCAGAAATTATTTTTTAGTAAAGCTTTAAAAACAGTATTTTGTTCACAGATGCAAATGTTTTCTACAATTCACTTGTAGTTTATTTTTATACTCTAGTTATGTAACTCTGACTATTTAAAATTAACCCTAAACTCTTACAAGACATTTGCCTCTCTACTTTTTTTTTTGGTAAAGTCAGTGGTAGGTTTAGAAGAGTTAAACTATGCCAGAGAGAATCAGCCCATTATCACAAATTCTGTGACCTTATTCAGCTACATGGTTTCATTTGAAGTATTATCTCATAAAAACACTATTAAAACATGTCTTAGGCAGCAGCTCTAAGGTTTCTAAGGTACATTTCTCAACAATTAACCACAATGTTATGCTTCAATTGCATTATTTGATGTCTATATTTAAGTACTATTTTTTCCTTCTCCACATGAATGCATTAAGTGGATGGAATTACTTTATAATGATGATATATCAATATTTATAACAGCTGGAAAGGTTCTGTACTTTTATACTGATGTTTATAAATCTTCAAGTATTAATTTATGTAGCCTGGAAAAGCTACTATTATAAAATGAAGTGCTACAAAGTTATAACATTAACTTCCTGCTGATTCAGAGACAATATAATCATTTCCCTGAATAAATATTTTGTGTCAAGGACAGAGCTCTTAAAATAATGGATTCATTGTTACATATCACTTACACATATGTATAACCTCAGTGGTGAGACTCTGAGGGTTACTTTACAAACAAGATAGCTGAAAAGGAAAGCAATACATTTAGTATGCACAAAACAAAATTATAACTACATTAAATTTGTTAGAAGTCTTCTATTTGAAGATAAAAAAATGCCATTAAATTGGCTGAAAGGAAAATTACTATTGACGATGAAGACAGGTTGCTTGGTCTATGGTTTATAATGTTGCTGTACAGTAAATTGGAGTTTCAAAATAGTATTACTCTTCTTTAAAGAGATAGACACAGCTGAATTAGGTGTTGCTTGCTGCAGTGAGGATCAAACACAAAAAGAATCATATTTCATCAGACCTAGTCAACACCAGGAAAATAAATAGAAATATAAGAGGTATGCAGGCAATGATTCATTTTGATAATCTGGCCCAAGAGAGACACATAGAGACAGCACACGGATCTAAGCTTCTATCAAAAGACAAATAGGACACAGAGGGTGGGAACTGGGATGACAGTGTAGCAGAGGTCACATCGATTTTCAGCAGCAGTTTTAACATGGATGAGATAACCCTGGACTCTATTTGGTCCATTGTTCATATCCTACCTGTCTCACAAGCAATAAATTTCCTAGTCCTAGAAAAAGGGCCATAAAGAAGAAGGATTCTACTTATGACTTCTTATGATTAAGTTTCTGTGCTAACCAAACATGCTTTTCAGACCAAGGTCACATTGCATGTTAAGGTCCATAATAGCCCAAAAGTAGTGGAAGTGTATTACGTTTTAGCGTATGCAAGAGGAAACTGTCAAACTATTCATCAGATTTTTTTTTCCTATTTAACTCATTTGCTACAAAAATGAATGGTAAATGAATTGGAAATCAATTTCAATCTTGTAATATATTTTTACATCTGAACAGCATCCGAATTCTTTTCAGAATGTAAATAGGTGCACTGTCATGCAGGAATTTAGTAGATAGGGTTGAAAAATCCTAATTGGCAATAAAATTTTAAATGGGCAAGTACTAGAAGCATAGGCCATTGGTTAAATAAGAGCATCTCTTACTAAACACAGGAAAAAGGATTTTGATTTTTTTGATTTAAAAAGCTGGTATTCAAAATGTAAATAGTAAAAGCTTTATCAGTACATAGAACATAATAGTATAAACTACAAAGTAAAGATAGGAGAACTGCTATTTAGTCAAGGACATGAGCGACCTCTCCAGTTATTAAAGCAAGGTGGAAACCACTTTTATTAAGCCTGTTTGTTAAACCTGCCATACATACTTTGTAATAGCGATTGAGCATCCACTTAGAGAATAAGTTCTTCATTTTAATATATTTCTTAGAGTCCAGATGAATAGATAAAAAAGTTGATGAGAACTTTTGTAGGAAAGAAAGATAAACATATAGTGAATACTCAAAATAGAAAAATCACCCAGAAAATTAAGTCCAGGCTGCTAGAGGCTCTCTACATGACTCTAGTGCTTATTTTCCCATTTTTCATGGAGTGTCTCTCCTCTGAGCTTTAAGGATTGTGATACAGGAATATAAACTTAACACAGCTGACTAAGCCAGCCGTAGAAAAATGTAGCTCCCTACCAGGTCATCAGGTTTATTCGTTATCAAGTAAATTATACTTTATTATTTTTTTGAGAACTTTTGCCTAAATACAGCTGTCCCAAGTGACTCTTTTTTTTTTTTTTTTTTTTTGGCAATGTCATTATTATTACATTCAGGACAAGTGAGACACCTGTTTCCCTCTCACAAACTGAGGAACAATTACAACAATAAAATGACCAACTGCTGTGTAATGTGACCTGCGTGAATATAAGGAAGTGTACATAGCTTCAATGACTCCTCAAGCATTGCCATCATCAAATGTGGAAAAGAAAAGCTTGATCCCCAAATTGTTGTATTTCTTTAAGGAGATGAAATAAAAATAATACAGATAAATGAAAACAGAAAGCTAATAGCAAAGGAATGAAGATGTATCAGCCTGAGAAAGTGACACAGATACTCTAAAACCAATTATGCCCATTTGCTGTGGATCCTTAGATTAGCAATTTCATATAACAGGCTCCTTTATAAATCATGTATTAGAATTCAATCGTCTTTCAGACAAAATACTATTCCAATAACAAATATTATGTTCAATGAAAGGTTTGGAAGAAGTATGATACCCTGTTCTTGTCATTAAGGAGTGGATACGTTAGTTAGGAAAACAGTGGATGCTTAAGCTTGAATCATGTTCATGTGGCATAGATTGTTATTTGCCTCTGGGAGTTCAAAGGAGAGATCACTGTAGTTTGGAGTGAACCCTTAATAATCTATTCACTCTCTAGCTGAAAGGCATTCCCACTGTCCTTCGACTAAAGCCCCACAGAACTTCCACGTGATATTAGGTGTTCTAACAAGAAAAACTTTCTTGCTCAAATTAGTGTTCAGAAAACTGACCTAAACAATATTTAACAATTTTCCTTAAAGCTAGGATTGCTAGATCCATTACAGGGTGCTCAGTGGAATTTGAATTTCAGATAAACAGCAAATCATTGTTTAATATAATTATGTCCAAAATATTCCATGGGACATCTTTAGACTAAAAATTGATTTCTCATTTATCTGAAACTCGTATTTCATAGGGCACAGTTTTCCTTTATTTTTAACTTGCTAAATCTTTTAAAGCAGAACATCTCAGACTCCATTTCACACATCACCGCTAAAGAATATACTCTTGTAACCAAATACCGTGTCCCAAAATCCTATGGAAATAATTTTTTAAATAAATAAAATGCTAATACTAAATATTAACAAATGTTATATGTCAAGATAGGAAGCAGGAGCATAACGAAGAGCAAAATACACTGGAGCCTGATTGCTTGAGTTTGAATCCTTGCCATATGATTTGTAGGACCCTGGGAAAGTTGCTTAACCTTTCTATGCCTCAGTTTCTTTATCTGTAAAGTTAGGATAATACACCTACCTCTTACGGCTGTTATAAATATTAATGAACTACTATTAGCAAAATTGATAGAATAATTTCTGACCTAAAGTAAATCCAATATAAGTGTTTATTAAATAACTTAAATGGTAGTTGAAAATTTACTGAAGTGGAAGAGGGGTATATAGTCATATATTTGACAAACTAAGCATCTATTAACACCTCATGAAACACAATGTTTGGAAATATCCTTCTCTAGGTAAAAATTGGATGAGCCCAGCTTAACCTTAAATTAGCCCACTTTTACTTTCCAAGTCATTAAAGGCCTGAAGACACAAGTCCGTGGTTTTTAACCAGGAACAATTTTGTTGCCCAGAGCACATATGGCAATATCTAGAGAAATGTTTGATTGCCAAGACTACGTACTGCTGACATCTAGTGGTAGAGGCCGGTGATGCTGCAAAACGCTCCATAAAGCATAGGAAAGCCCTTCACCCCCAACTTCCGCTAGATTCCCAACAAAGAATTATCTGGCCAAATGTCAATACTGGTTGGGAAGCACTGTTCTTTCCTATTTTTCATATAGGAAAATCTCAATGAAAGGACAGTTAACTAGATTTCCCCTTCTACAGGTTGTGGATCCCTTATTGGAAAATCTAAAGTCTGAAATGCTTCAAATTCAAAACTTTTTGAGCTCAGACATTAAGCCACAAGTGGAGTAATACACACCTGACATAATGTGACAGATCACAGTCAAAATACAATAAAAACTTTGTTTCATGCACAAAGTTATTAAAAACATTTTATAAAACTACCTTCAGGCTAAGTTTATAAGGTGTATATGAAAAGTAAATTAAGTTCATCTTTAGACCTGAGTCCTATCCACAACATATTTAATTATGTATATGCAAATATTGCAAAATCTGAAATACCCAAAATTAAAAATGATATGACTTGGACCTGTGTCACCACACAAATCTCATGTCCAAAATCCTCAGTGTTGGAGATGAGGCCTGGTGTGAGGTGATTGGATTGTGGGAGTGGAGTTCTCATGAATAAGAACTATGGTGCTGTTCTCAAGATAGTGAGTGAGTGACATCTCATGAGATCTGGTTATTTAAAAGCATATGACACCTCCCCATCTATCTCTTCCTCCTGCTCTGGTCATATAAGACATGCTTACTTCCCCTTTGCCTTCTACCATGATTGAAAGTTCCCTGAGGCCTCCCCAGAAGTCAAGCAGATACCAGCATCCTGATTCCTGTACAGCCTGTGAAACTGTGAGCCAATTAAACCTGTTTTCTTTATAAGTTACCCAGTCTCAAATATTTCTTCATAGCAGTGCAAGAACAGACTAATACAGAAAATTGGTACCAGAAGTGGGGTATTGCTATAAAGATACCTAAAAATGTGGAAGCAGCTTTAGAACTGGATAACAGGAAGAGATTGGAGGAATGCAGAGGGTCAGAAGAAGACAGGAAGATGAGGGAAGGTTTGGAACTTCCTAGAGACTTTTTAAGTTGTTGTGACTAAAATGCTTATAGATATACAGACAATGAAGCCCAGACTGAGGAGGTCTCAGATGGAAATGACAAACTTATGGGAAACTGGAGTAAAGGTCACTTGTGCTATGCTTTAGCAAAGAGCCTTGCTATATTGTGCCCCTGCTCTAGGGATCTGTGAAACTTTGAACTTGAGAGTGATGATTTAGTGTATTTGCCAGAAGAAATTTCTAAGAAGCAAAGTGTTCAAGATGTAGCCTGGCTGCTTCTAACAGTGTATGCTTTTATGTGTGAGCAAACAAATGACCTGATACTGGAACTTATGTTTACAAGGGAAGCAGGGCATAAAAGTTTGGAAAATTTGCAGCCTGGTCATGTGGTAGGAAAAAAGAAGCCCATTTTCTGGTGAGGAATTCAAGTGGGCTGAAGAAATTTGCATAAGTAAAGCGGAGCTAAATGTTAATAGCCAAGACAATAGGGAAAATGCCTCAAAGGCATTTCAGGGACCTTCCTGGCAACCCGTTCCATCTCAGGCCTTGAGGCCTAGGAGGGAAAAAATGATTTCATGGGCCAGGCCCAGGGCCACACAGCCCTGTGTAGTCTCAGAACACTGCTCCCTGCATCCCAGCCATTCCAGCTTCAGCCGTGGCTAAAAGGGACCCAGGTACAGCTTGGACTGATACTCCAGAGGAAGAAGCCATAAGCCTTGGCCGCTTCCATGTGGTGTTAAGCCTGCAGGAGCACAGAGTGCAAGAGTCGAGGCTTGGGAGCCTGTGCCTAAATTTTAGAGAATGTATGGAAAAGCCTGGTTCCCCAGGCAGAAGCCTATGGCAGGGGTGGAGCCCTCATGGAGAACCTCTATGAGTGCAGAATAGAGGGGAATATGGAGTTGTAGCCCCCACGCAGAGTTCCCACTGGGGCACTGCCTAGTAGTGTATCTGTGAGAGAGGGCCACCATCCTCCAGACCCCAGAATTGTGGATCTACCTACAGCCTGCACTATGAACCCGGAAAAGCCAAGACAATCAACACTAGCCCTTGAGAGCAATTGTGGGGGTTGAACCCTGCAAAGCCACAGGGGCAGATCTGCCCAAGGCCTTGGGAACCTATCTTTTGTACCAGTATGCCCTTGATCTGAGACATGAAGTCAAAGGATACACTTTTGGAGCTTTAAGATTTAATGACTGCACTACTAAGTTTCAGACTTGCATGGGGCCTGTAGCCCATATCTTCTGGACAATTTCTCCCTTTTGGAATGGGAGTATTTACCCAATGCCTATACCCTCATTGTTTTTTGGAAGTAACTAACTTGTTTTTGTTCTGTAGAGTCATAGGCAGAAGGGACTAGCCTTGTCTCAGATGAGACTTTGGACTGCAGACTTTTAGGTTACTGATGGAATTAGTTAAAACTTTGGGGTACTGTTGGGAAGGCATGATTTCATTTTGAAATGTGAGAAGGGCATGTGATTTGGCAGGGGTCAGGGCAGAATGATATGGTTTGGATCTGTGTCCTTACTTACATCTCATGTCAAATTGTCATCCCCAGTGTTGGAGATGCAGCCTGGTGGGAGGTGATTGGATCATTGAGAGAAAGTTCTCATGAATGGTCTAGCGCCATCTCCTGATGCTGTTCTCATGATAGTGAGTGAGACAGTTCTCATGAGATGTGGTTATTTAAACATGTGTGCCAAGACAGGCTTGCTTCTCCTTTGCTTTCCTCCATGATTGAAAGTTTCCTGAGGCCACCTCAGAAGCTGAGCAGATGCCAGTATCATATTTCCTGTACAGCCTGAAGAACCGTTATCCAATTAAACCTCTTTGCTTTATAAATTACTCAGTTTCTGGTGTTTCATTATAGCAATGCAAGAATGGACTAATAATGGAAACCTGTCTGGTCTGAAGCATGACAGATAAGGGATATTCAAACTGTAGAGAATGTAAGAAGCTTAATAAGAAAAAAAAAAGTCAAATAAAAATTTAAAACTAACAAAATGCTTTACAAGGTGTGTTTTAGAGTTTTTATGCATTTCATTTGAGATTGCTACCTGCATGATTTGCTCAAATGGTATCTTCTTTGTGAAATCTATACTGACCATCCTATTTAACACTGCAACTTGCACCCCTATTTCTACCCCCATTGAGATGATTTCTTTTGTTCTGTAAAATTTAGCACCATTTAATATACAGTATAATATAATTATTTATTGTTTTATTAAATATTTTATTCCAGTACAATTTAATCTTTTTGAGGTCAGTGACTTTTGTCTGATTTTTATTTGCTCACTGCTGTCTCCTCAATATCTAGAATAGTCACTATTATGTGTCTATAACCTATGCAATGAATTGGATATGTAGACTGGTAATCTTAAAGCCCTGTAAGATTTCTAATCATCAAATTGATTCCACTATTTCTTTTTTATTCAAAAAGACAAGATTGTACATGAATATATAATTTATTTATTTATTTACAAATATGTGGTAGAATGAAGGAAGAATGGGGATAGAGGTAAAGAGTTTCTGGTCAACTCTTAGTCTTTCCAATAAAATAAATGATTACTATAATCTACAAGTATTGTGACAAATTGAAATTTTACAATTTTGAAAAATAGCTTGTATAGTTGTCACAGAATGTCTAGTGTAAATTTATTGAAATTGTCTACATAGCATAGTCCTCTGAGCAAAAAAATTTAAAACATAAAGCTTTCTGTCCCACACACAGTTTCCCATCATCTCTGAGATGATCTATTAATATATCAGAGATAAAGCAGAGCTGACTGGTTTTTTTGGAGTAACTATATATTTTATAGAGCCTAGAAATACAAAACTGCTGAGGGTCCAGAAAGAAACTAGAATTTGATCTAAAATCGGCAAAGAAAAACAACAACTTCTGATATAAACAACCGAAAAGCACCACAGGCATGTATGTACAAGTCCCTTCTCCAGAAAACCAGCCTGGCTACCTCTGTGTAAAAGGCTGCACAAAAAAAGTAACATTTTATCAGTGCCGAGTAACATTGTAACATTCTGCATCATAAACTGGCAAACAAGAGGCAGGATTGGGAATGGGTATGGTAGAAAGAAAGTTGCTGTTTTAAAGTGATGTATTTGGGATAGATGGAGGAGGAGGGCACCCATTTCCATAAATTAGATGACCCTTCCAGGTGATAATGTTTTGTAACTCCGGCTCATTTGTAAAATGACTTTGTGCCTTCCCTCTGAAATCTGAGTATGCCAGCCATCGTGGTCCCTCAGTGGCAGCTTTCAACCTGACTGTGTCAAGTCAGCCATGTTGCCCATATTCCCCAGGATTCTAACATAGGTTTGCTTTTAGTCTTACTGGGGGCTCAGGCATCTGGCTGGCTGAAGAGGCTGTAAAGCAGATTTCTCACTTTGCTTCCCTGCCTGGAGACATCCAGTCTTTTTTTTTTTTAACCAAGAAAGAAACTTCTTTTCTTAACCTAGCACAGATCAGGAAGGGAAATTTACTGTTCTGACCTGGCAATTCAGGTGCCAAATTTAAAAATCATTGTTTTCATATTTGGTTAGTTAACTTATCTGAGTAGAGAGAGTCAATGGAAGGTAGAAGAGAGCAGGTTATTCATCCAGCACTTTAGAGCATAGTTCTCAAACTTTATCATGCATAAGAATGCACTGAAAGTCTTTTAAATACACATTTCTTGCTTCCAGAGTTTCTTACTCAGTAGGTATAGAGTAAAACCTGGCAATTTGAATTGTTAATAAGTGCCCGATTGATGCTAAAGTTGCTGGTGTGGGAATCACAATTCAAAAAACAACTGGGCTATATAAAGGTTATTTTTTGCTACATTTACAAGATTATAACATGATTTCCTATCACAATGTATTTTTTAACTAGTTATTTTTCACATTTCAAAACATCATTTCAACAATGATACCTAATTTTAAGTACGTATCGCCAAAACTTCAAGAAACTGAATAAAATTAAAGACATATATCAACCAGTCGGTTTTATAGATATAGAGGTTCTGAAAATCAATTTACACTGCAGAAAAATATGTGTGGGGGCCAATTTGTAGCATAGATTCAGGAAACAAAATAGTAAAAAACATGAGTCTATACAAATAAAAGGAAAATATTTTTCCAAGAATGAATTCTATGGATTATAATTAAATTGTATCCCAGAAAGGTATAAAGAATATATTTTAGAGGATTAACATTAAAAATTGAAGATAATTCAAAATCAGAATGACATTACCACGTAAAACTTGGGAAAACAGTCTATATAACAAAGAATTCAGTTTGTCACCTCCTATAAACTGTTTCATGAGGAACGTGCCCTTAATTACACAGATTTGACATTTTTATCAATATGCTCACTCATAACTGTGCAATTATACCTGTTTGTAATCTATGCATATTCATATTTTCATGTTACCACAGTACTAATGCTAGACAATTCTGTTTTCATTAGCCATTTCCTTCCCTTGCTCATGCATACACACATGTATGTGCACATACCCCCACAATCACTGAGAATATATACTGAGATTTCAGTCTTAGCTAAAATATGGAGGCACTGGGTTTGGTACAGTGGCACGAATCTGTAGTTCCAGCTACTCAGGATGCTGAGGTAGGAGGATCACTTGAGCCCCGGAGTTTGAGGCTGCAATGCATTATGATCATGCCTGCAAATAGCCACTGCACTCCAGCTTGGGCAATGTAGTGAGACTCCACCTCTGAAAAAACTTAAAAAAAAAATTGAGGTACTGAGGCATCACATGTTTTATACAAAAAATTAAGGGCTTTCCTAATAGATGAGTTTGATACCACAACTGCAACACTGTTATAAACCTAGCTAAATCAAAATGTCCCTAATTAGTTATTTTAGAAAGTTGAATTTTATTTAAAATATATATTTAATTAATAAGGCAAAGCACTGTAATTTTCACATTTTTTTTTTTCTTATCCTGTGTAACATAGACATTAAGATAATAAAAACTGTTGCGGCCAGGCACCGTGGCTCAAGCCTGTAATCCCAGCACTTTGGGAGACTGAGGTGGGCAGATCACTTGAGGTCAGGAGTTCAAGACCAGCCTGGCCAACATGGTGAAGCCCCATTTCTAATAAAAATACAAAAATTATCCAGGCGTGGTGGCAGGTGCCTGTAACCCCAGCTACTCGGGAAGCTGAGGCAGGAGAATCGCTTGAACCCGGACAGCGAAGGTTGCAGTGTGTCGATATCACACCACAGCACTCCAGGATGGGAAACAGAGTGAGACTCCATCTCAAAAAACAAACAAACAAAGCTGTTGCTTCTCGCCTGAAAATTTCTTAAGTTTTATCAGAGAAGTTGGTATCTATTCGTAATGCTTAATTTAACAACCTTTACAAAAAGCACAATCCTAGTTTCAGATGCTGTCTATTGCTATGAAAAATTCATACCATCTTATGGACACTCTTTTTTGATAAAAATAATAATAAAATAATTCATAATCTATATCCAAAGAGGCAAGGATAGGTAAATGCCAGCACTAGAACACATTAATGTGCCATTTTGTTTTGTGTTTTAATGCTGCCTCTTCTTCATCTTCATTTCTAGTTTGTGGGGACTGATTCAACTTTACTTTCTTCTATTTCAATATTCTCAACTTAATGACTTTTATCAGAAACACTTTTAAGTACCTAGTTGTGCATTATATTGTGGTATACATCAAAGTGGTATAAATTGAAGAGTGTGGTAGTGATTTTCTCTAATAACTACTAGACAAAGAGTAATATTTTCAAAAAATTTTCAATTAATTAGAAACCTTTCAAAAATGTGTCATGCAGTTGAATGTAAATGATTATACAATGGTTAATCATCTGATACGTCCCTTTCTGATTTAAACTTATTTCCTATGAGTCTGCCTTCTTCTTATAGCATGGTAAACATTACTGAATATCTCTGTGTGTTGAGATGCTACACAATGACTCTATATGTAGAATACAAAGATCTACCTCAGTGTGTGTAGGAAGTTTAAAGGAAAAAATTAAAATGCAAAACACTTAGCATGGTGCTGAGCACAGAGTTGGCCCTGAAAAAGATGAGCTACATCTGAAGCTATGCCAGCCTTCGAGATCTGGAATGTTCAAGAAAAAGAAGTGCACTGAATATACATTGATTCCGGGATTCACCCAATAAAGTCTTCAAAAAAATTTACTCTTGTATTGAGTGAAGAATTTAAGTAGTGTATCAAGAATGAATTAAGGTATTATAGCATTGTATTTTGTCTTCCTAATAACCAGACAAAAGAATAAACTTGTAATTCTGTAACTGAACTCTCTCAGATTATTTCTAAGGTAGTTTGAGCCTGAAGTCTTCAAACTACCTGAGTAGTATGAATTGACGCCCCACCCTGCTTTGGCTCTCCCTTCATGGGCAGCACCCACTGTCTAACCAGTCCCAATGATTTGAGCTGGGTACCTCAGTTGGAAATGCAGAAATCACCTGCCTTCTGCATTGATCTCCCTTGGAGCTGCAGACCGGAGCTGTTCCTATTCGACCATCTTGTCAGCCACCGAGTCGCATTTTCCCCTCAATTTTAAGTTGTAAATTTATTCCCATGGAGACATGCAAGTGTAAGATAACTGTACTTTCTACTAAGCATATAGGAAAAGGGGGACAGTTTGGGGTCTGGCTGTTGGGAAGGTGTGGCCGCAAGACAGGCTGGGAAGATGCCAGTGGCAACGATGAAGGAAAATGACTTCCGTTTCAGAAAGTTGTTGGATCAGAGCCAAGAGTTCCAGGCTTTTGGAGGAACTGCTGTTCCCCCAGTGTATGGTCAGCTTCTAGCTTTTTATTTGCTCCATAACGACAAGAATAACCCAAGATATCTTTGGTAAAGAATACCACCTGCTATAAAATCTGCAAATTCTGAACTTGGGAGAATTTGCTCAGTAGGAAAAAAATTCTGGCATAGAGATTTCCTTGGGATGTATACAACCCTCAATGCTTACCAGTAGCCTAAGATGTTCCAGTCAATTATGGAAGCACTTAGAGATACAACAAGGAGATGAGCCTTTGCCTCGCCCTTTCAAGCATATATCTCAATAATGGCTGATGATTTTGCAGCCTTTGTTGGACGTCCTGTAGAAGAGTCTGTGAAAAGTACATTAAAACAAGAATGGCAAGCTGACCCCACCATAAGAATGGTTATGCCCAGAAAGCCAACTGCAAGGGCCCCAGATGTTTCTTTTAACAAGTTTATTCTCTTGCCAGCGTGAATTCCAGTTCACCCAATCTCCAGTGAATAGCAGTTATCCAGATGGACGGGTTATGTGGTTTTCCTTGATAACTGATTTATCACCCTGAGTTTAAGATCCACCTTCAGAATCCTGTATATTGACAAATATAGAAATGTAAAGTTTTAATTTTCAATTTGTTGCATAGATGAAGCACCTCAGCATTCCTTACCATGTGATAAAATACACATATAAAGTACAATGCTGTATGTACATTTTGTTCTTAAACATTATGTTGAATAGTTGTTGAAACAGTTCTCATTTTGTAATACTTGACAGTCTGGATGGAGTCTCTCATTGCTACAGCAGTTAGCTTGTTTTTTAGTGACTTGTGCAATAAGATTTCCTGTTTCTTGTGGAACAGTTGTTGTCAACTATCTCTTGTCTGTGCAGAGGCCCCAGCACACACCGCACTCTCATCTGTACCATTGTTGTATAGTTGTAATGATTCATTTGGAGTTTGAGGGCAGTATCTGTATTGCTAGGGATTATGATTTACCCTCTTTGGAGACTATGCTCTCTTTTCTCCCCAAATTCTGAGAGCCACTGATGTAAAAATACAGAAATATGTCTGAGAAACAAATCAACCATTTTTATACTAAACCAGTTTGCTAACTTTAGATGTTTTCCAATGCTGTGAGTACATCTATTGGTGGCAGTGGAGGGCTTGCACGGAAATGTGACTCATTTAAGATATTCATGAGAAGTATTAAGTTGTATTATCTCCTTTTATAAGATGGGAAAAGTTAAGTGTGGAACGCATTATATGAAGAAAGAAGCAATTAAGATATGTGATACACTTTGTACAACTATCCAATGGCCTATTGATTGCTTGTATTTATCCTCTGGGTCAAGTTCTGCCCTTTGCAGAAATACTAAATGAGTCTTTCATTCAGTGTGTGACACCTCTCTGAATATTTGAAGTTGCTGTTTTATATCTACAGGTTAAAACAGACTTTAGTTCATTTATTCTGCTTTAGTTCAATAAATATTTAAATGAAAAAAAGACAATATGAAAAATCTATCTTAATTTTTCCTGGCAAATTCGACCTTATTTTACTAATGTTAACATTTCTTTATTATTACTATTATTATTATTATTATTATTATTATACTTTAAGTTCTAGAGTACATGCGCACAACGTGCAGGTTTGTTACATATGTATACATGTGCCATGAAAATTACTTACTGTTGTTACAAATATTTACGAATCCATATGGAATGGCAAATGTTGAAGCAAAGACACTACAGACATGTTTCACTTTTGCTAATAGCCCTAGTACTTGAGAATTTTTTTCTCATTTTTCTATCATAAGAACTTTAGTTTGAAAGAAGAATCTTAAGTGTTTACTGAATATAAAATTATGTCTATGCTGAGGCCGGGTTTATGCAGACAGTAAGAGTTTGATGGTTTTATTAGCCTGCAAATATAAATATATATTATATATATACTGATGTATGTAAAATAAATATTTATTAAACATCTTAAAATCTGTCAAAACTTGAAATGTAAAGAGAAACATAGTCAGTTCTCAACTTCCAGTGACATTTTAGATCACTATGATTTTCTCCTCTTTTCTTTCCCAATTGGATTCTATCCTTATACACGCAATAGTCGCCCCTTATCTGTGATTTCATTTTCCAAAGATTTCTGTTACTCCTAGTAAATGACAATCAGACAACAGGGGAGTACAGTACAATAAAATGTTTTGAGAGCAAGAGAGACCACATTCACATAATGTTTACACAGTATATTGGTATAGTTGTTCTATGTTTCTATCAGTTATTGTTGTCAATTTTTTACTATGCCTTATTTATAAATTAAACTTTAACACAGGTATGCATGTATAGAAAAAAAAAACAATATGTGTAGGGTTCAGTACACTTCACTGTTGCAGGCATCTACCAGGGGTCGTGGAACGTATCCCCCACAAATAAGATGGGACTACTGTACTCAGAGCCAATGATACTTCTTTAGGAGGAAAAATATTTTTAAGATTTACTTGACATGAAGCCCTACAAAATTCAATGATTAGTATTAAATGCAGTTGTTTAACATTTTCTGTTTTTATGAATGTGTAAATATTATGAACTCAATAACCAGAGAAATTCTGGAACATGAAGAAAGGAAAATAAAGATAAAATTAATATGTAAAATCTTTCATTACCAATATGTTGTAATCAGATTTAAACAAAACACCCAAAATTTCTGCCCTAAATTCCAATTCTATGAAATTGGCATATTTTTATGAGTCACTTATTTGGATAAAGTGCTTTAAAAATCAACTTTATAACATTTGAGTCCCATGAAATTATTTTCAGTTTGGTATTGAGAGGTGAAGCCAGCTGAACTTCCTGGGTCGAGTGGGGACTTGGAGAACTTTTCTGTCCAGCTAAAGGATTGTAAACACACCAATCACCACTCTGTGTCTAGCTAAAGTTTTGTAAACGCACCAATCAGCACTCTGTAAAAACGCATCAATCAGCGCTCTGTGTCTAGCTAAAGGTTTGCAAACACACCAATCAGCGTGCTATAAAAATGGACCAATCAGCACTCTGTAAAATGGACTAATCAGCAGGATGTAGGTGGAGCCAAATAAGGGAATAAAAGCAGGCCACGAGCCAGCAGTGACAACCCACTCAGGTCCCCTTCCACGCTGTGGAAGCTTTGTTCTTTCACTCTTAACAATAAATCTTGCTGATGCTCACTCTTTGGGTCCACACTCCCTTTATGAGCTGTAACACTCACTGCAAAAGTCTGCAACTTCACTCCTGAAGTCAGCGAGACCACGAACCCACCAGAAAGAAGAAACTCCAGACACATATGAACATCTGAAGGAACAAACTCCGGGCACATCATCTTTAAGAACTGTAACACTCACTGTGAGTGTGGCTTCATTCTTGAAGTCAGCGAGACCAAGAATCCACCAGAAGTAATAAATTCTGGACACAGTATCATATGTTAGTCATTTCTGCATTTGTCCTGAATCTGCCTTCATGTTTGCTTTGGATAACCTTAAGGAACATGCGGCTGAGTGTGGTGGCTCATGCCTGTAATCCCAGCACTTTGGGAGGCCGAAGCAGGTGGATCACGAGATCAGGAGATCCACACCATCCTGGCTAACATGGTGAAACCCCGTCTCTACTAAAAATACAAAAAATTAGCCGGGCGTGGTGGCGTGCGCCTATAGTCCTAGTTACTCGGGAGGCTAAGGCAGGAGAATGGCGTGAACCGGGGAGGCGGAACTTGCGTGAACGGAGATTGTGCCACTGTACTCCAGCCTGGGCGACAGAGTGAAGATTCCATCTCAAAACAAACGAACAAAAACAAACAAAACCAACCAACCAACCAACCAAACAAACAAACAAACAAACAAAAGAACATGCTTCCATCACCTGAATAGCTATATCTATTCACATCACTTTGAGATTTTAACTTTCTTGATTCTATTTGATCACTACGGAAGATCACTTTGCTCACTGCCTCTGTGTACATTGTCACCTCCCCTCCATTATTCATTTCCCATTAGACATTTTTCCAGTGTGAATGGCTAAATACTGTATTTTTAACACGGCATTGAAATTACTTCATCTTCTTGGCAAATGACAAGACATTCTATCCTATCTCTAGTTAAAATGCCTATATTAACAGATGGTGAAGTGCATCATAGTCAGCCTGTGATTCTCAACCACCATCAATAGCACAATTTCTCGGCAGAATTTACTAATAATCCATGTAACCATCTAACCTTACCTACCACTGTCTCTGACAGTTGGTGTATTTAAAAAAATTATGAGGGTGAAAAGCAATACAATATGCTATTCAAGTTTGAACACTGATGTGTATTGCTTTATTGCCACTGCTACAAGTTTCCAGAAGATACTTTCTCATCTGGATACTTACAACATGTGTTATCTTCCCCCATTTGCCTAGAAAATTGACTCACTGGTTAGCAAAATTCTATTATTGATACGTTGTAGTTTTTTAAACCTTGTCAACCCAAACTTTTGAAGCATATAGGGGTTGCATTTTCAGGTACCAGGTAATTATTTCTTATTTGCTTTTCAATGGAATAATACAGGTTGTAAAGGAAAATTTTACCATTATGTTTTTCCGTGCTTAGACTTCACAAATGTTATATCCCATATCAGCACCAAGGCCAAAAACTGTAACACAATAGTGGTAGTATCTCCACAGATATAAAATACTCCTACTAAAATTAAGATATAAAATAAGAACAATTACTTAGGTCTACCATAATAAAAGAATGGTCTTAAAACTGTATTATTCATAATAATACTGACATTCCCATTAGTACTGTGGCATGCGCTTTCAAAGCTGTATACCCTATTCAAATGACATGGTGTCTTTTTGCAATACTGTTTGTGTCCAAGCAGATACAAGGTTTATAGAGAATGCATCTAGGGAGCCATAAAACTGGTGGTAAACATATTTCTCCATGGTATTTTAGTACTTGGAAAAATTCAATCACAGGGAAATGTTTTGTTGTAAATATCTTAAAAGGCTTATAAAGGCAATGGCTTCCCATAGCACCTGTTTCAATAATTTTAAGAGTGAGAATAGGTCTTATATACCAAAGCTCACATTCTTTACATTTCTTTTATTTTTACATGTCTTGCTTTCGAAATTTAAAAAGAGATTTAAGTACAATGCACTTTGTGTGCTAGTATGACAATGAATAATCAGGCTTCCAACTTGCAGTGTTACCACGTTTTCCAAAATGAATCCAGGAAATACATTTTCACTTTGGCGTAGGTTTTACTCTTTCCGTACAAGGTATCGTTCGATGACTATAATTTGGCAAATAAAAATGACATGTTACATGCTCAATGTGCTTTATGTGTTTGTGTAAGTTTTGAATGAGCCAGAGTAGAAAAAAAAGCCCTCAAAGTAGAGAACATTAGAGTTTAAATTAGAAGCAAAAACAGTTTAATGATAAATTCAGAATTTTTGGAATTGAAATTTGGAAATATTTGTTTTTGTTTTTATGATCTTTCTTGCTATTACATTTTGCCTTCTAGTCAGTCCTCAGAAATTTTATTTATGTTTTTGAATGGGAACCGTGCATGATGTGTGTATATTCTCTCCCTACCCTTCAAGATAGAGTAAAATGGCACTTCCTACATCCTTCCTTCATCCCAAAGAGTGTATTCTCTTATATGTGTCTCAATAATCTATTTTATTAACCAGTACCTTTCTTCAGAATGTACTAGCAAACAATCCACAGAGTAAAGACACACTACACCCATTGAATGGGAGAAAATATTTGAAAACTATTCATCCCACAAGGGTCTAACGTTCAGAATATACAAGGAACTCAAACAACTCAATAGCAAAAAAAAAAAAAAAAAAAAAAAAAAACAAAACAAAAAAAAACCTAATAATCCCATTATAAAGTGGGCAAAGGACATGAATAGACACGTCTCAAAAGAAGACATACAAATGGCCAACAGGTAGATAAAAAAGACTCCACATACTAATTATCAGGAAAATGCAAGTTAAATCCCCAATGAGATCTCATCTTAGAATTGTTATTGTTAAAAAGAAAGAAACTAACAGGTGCTGGACAAGATCTGGAGAAAAGGGAACTGATACAAAGTTGGTAGAAATGTAAATTAGTACAATCACTATGAAAAACAGAATGGATATTTCTTGAAAAACTAAAAATAGAACTACCATATGATCCAAGAGTCCTACTACTGGATATTTTTCTAAAGGAAAAGAAATCAGTATATCAAAGGAATATCAGAACTTGCATGCTTTTGTAGCATTATTCACAAAAGCAAAGGTATGGAATAAACGTAAGTGTCCATCAAGGGATGAATGGATAAAGAAAATGTGGTATATATACACAATAGAATACTACTTGATCATAAAATAGAACGAAATCCTGTCATTTGCAGCAACATAGATGGAGCAGGAGGTCTTTAAGTTAAGTGAAATAAGCTAGGTACTGAAAGACAAATATTATTTGCTGTCACCCATATGTGGGAGCTAAAAATTGTCTTATGGTGGTAGAGAGTAGGATGATAGTTATCAGAGGCTGGGACAGGTAAGTGTTGGGGGAAGGAGATGAAGAGGTTGTTTAATGGGTGCAATCATATAATTAAGTAGAAAGAATAAGTTCTGTTTGATAGAAGAATAGGATGACTATAGTTAACAAAAATATATTATGTATTTCAAAATAGCTAGAAGAGAGCATTTGAAATGTTCCCAACACATAGAAATGGCAAATGCTAGAGGCGATGAATATCCTAAATACACTGACATGATCATTTCACATTCTATGCTTGTGACAAAATGCCACATATCTTGCATAAAATATACAAATATTACATATCAATAAATTTCACTGGCAGTTTCCAATTGTTTTGCAAAAAGAATAAAGTTATAATAATGAAATATAAAACCTCCACCTATTATCTAGCTGCCTCTTTTTAAAATCATGTAACATGCCTGCCAAAATATTGAAGCCTAAACACGAATCATTCCTCTCTGCCTCTCAAAAATGTCCACACTTTTGAAGAAAGCAAAGGTATAGTACAAAAATATTTCACTTTGAAATCCTACACAGTGTAAATTTTCTGACCACACATATGGAATCTCACACTATCTACTAAAATATGTTCTTCAAATGTTATTTATATGCTTTATCAGTAATTAAATAATCTGTAAAACAAATCCCCATAACACAAGTTTATCTATGTAACAAACTTTTACTTGTACCCCTGAACTTAATATAAAAGTAAAAAAAAAGTTCACATGATAATGTCTTAAATCTCTAGATTTAAATTATTTGAGAGTGGGGACTATGACTTACTCATTCTTTTTCCTCTGCAGAAGCTATCATTTTGCTATATACGGAGTGGACATTCAATAAGTACCTGTTTTCTAAATTACATATGACCGAAAGTCATATGAACATTTGAAATAAGCTAGAGCTGCCTAGAGAGCACATATTAAGGTTTACAACACAAAAGCCTAAAGGTAAATAGATTCCTAGACTGAATTCCTAGAAACTTCCCATGATCTTTAATTTAAGGAAAGAGCACTCAACAGGTTAATACTCATTCTGTTGAATGTGATTGAAGTGGGATTGTTCAATATTGTAAACATGTCTAGTGGTCAGAAAGTCAGTAATTAGAAGAGGATTTGAGGCATTGATTCACTGGTTATCAAATCCATATTCCCTAAGTTCAAAATGAATGGGTTTCTATAAGTGGGAAAGAAGTGTATGATTCTTCTAGCATTACTGGAGATGATTTCTTTAAGTAGTGTTCCATGCTTAGTGTGAACTAGGTTCTTACTCTCTGAGAGTTAATTACCAAATTGTTTTTTTTTTTTTTTTTTTTTTTTTGAGGCGGAGTCTTCACTCTGTCGCCCAGGCTGGAGTGCAGTGGCACCATCTCGGCTCACTGCAAGCTCCGCCTCCCGGGTTCGCGCCATTCTCCTGCCTCAGCCTCCGGAGTAGCTGGGACTACAGGCGCCCGCCACCGCGCCCGGCTAATTTTTTGTATTTTAGTAGAGACGGGGTTTCACCGTGTTAGCCAGGATGGTCTCGATCTACTGACCTCGTGATCCGCCCGCCTCGGCCTCCCAAAGTGCAGGGATTACAGGCGTGAGCCACCGCGCCCGGCCGACCAAATTGTTTTATGTCCTTAGTAACAACGTACTACAGCTGACCCTTGAACAATATGGGTTTGAACTGTGCGGGTCCACTTACACAAATTTTCTTTCACCACTGCCACCCCTGAGACAAGACTAACCAGTCCTCTTCCTCCTTCTCAGCCTACTCAGCATGGAGACAGTAAGGTGGAAGACCTTTATGATGATATACTTCCATTTAATAAATAGAAAATATATCCTCTGTTCCTTATAATTTGCTTGATAAGATTTTCTTTTTTCTAGCTTACTGTATTGTAAGAATACAGTATATCATACATGTAACATACAATATGTGTAAATTGACAATTTACATTATCAATAAAGTTTCCAGTCAACAGCAGGCTATTAGTAGTTTCAAGTTTTGGAGAGTCAAAAGTTATACATGTGGCCAGGCATGGTGGCTCATGTCTGTAATCCAAGCACCTTGGGAGGCCGAGGCAGGAGGATCACTTTTGGCCATGAGTTCCAGACCAGGCTCGGTAACATAGCAAGACCCTGTCTCTACATTTTTTAAATTATCCAGCCATAGTGGTGCACATCTGTAGTATCAGCTACTTGGGAGGCTAAGGTGAAAGATTCCTTGAGCCCAGGAGGTTGAGGTGGCAGTGAGATATGATTGCATCACTGTACTGCAGCCTGGGCAACAGAGCAAGACACTGTCACTTAACAAACAAACAAACAAACAAACAGAAGAGTTATATGTGAATTTTTGACTGGAGGCAGGTGGTGGTTCGTGCCCCAACCTCTGCATTGTTCAAGAGTCAATGGTATTTACAATGTAAAGTGGATTTATTCTATTCAAGTTATAATATTTAGAAAAACAGAATTTTAAATTTGTGGATTCTAATCTCTTGGGTACTTGTTCTTTATTACGTACAACAAATATGATTTAATACTGAATGCTGTACTTTCAAAAAAAGACTAGCCATAGCCGTATACAACTTGAGCTGTGTTTATGCATACAACTATATTGACCCTTATTGTTGAATCATATGGGTGTAAAACATTTAGTAAATTCAAACAAAAAGAAACCAAATCAATTATCTTGCAGAGCTGACATCTTTTCAGATTGAATTGATTGTCCAATTCAATTTTAATGACAAATCTCTCTGTGTGCGCATACATGTGTATGATAGCCAAGGGCATATAAAACTTAAAGCTACTCTCTCCATTTCTACCAAGAAACACAGTACGCTTGTGAAATATTTTTCTAGGCAAAATAAAATAATTTCCATAGCACTGAAGTATTATCCAAAATTGAATTACAACCGAGAAATTCAATTATTCATTGTAATTTTCCTTTGGTTAATTCCATTCCTCTACCTTTGTCAAAATGTGCATCATTTGGGAAATAGGTGACATCTAATTCTATTGCCTTGACAAAAAGGCGGATTTATGAGTCCTTCTGGAATCATCTTTTATTTGCAAAAATGTTACCTCTATGCTGTAGCATCTCCAAACGCAGAAAATGCATTTACACACAAATGTATAGTATTTAACTATATTTTGTCTTCTTATCTCCCTTCGGTGTTGTGCACATGGCCATATCTTATACTTTGTTCAAATTCATTTAGAAGAACCAAGATAGAGCTATATCCTGTTACCTAGGGCTTAAAAGATGTCAGACTCCTTTTCACACCTTATGAATAAACACAATGATTTAGAACATTTTCACTGAAAATACTTAAAAGACAGGGATATGTTTTATAAATTGTATGGAGCATTTGAAATAGACTCCATCTATTGTTTTTGGAATTTTTTTTTTAAACTATTGATACCAGATATAATCTTTTGGGTTTTAATGGTTTCAAGAGGTTGTTGCAACCTAAAAGTTAGGGTAAATGTATTTGTGTTAGCTATGCAAACTAAACACTATCCAAATACTCAATCATCCTTTAAAGATCTAACCTAAGGTTGAATACCTGATGCTGGAAGGACACACAAAAATTCCATCAGAGACAAGGGTGATTCCCTTCTTTCACAAGGAAGTTAAAATTACCTCATGGGAGCTGCTGTCCTTTTCCATTACTGAAACCACAGAGAAGCCTCTACAATTTAACCATTTGTAATAACAAATAACAACTTTGTTCTTATTTCATGAATCAGTAATCATGGTTACACAATTTTTACATTCAAAGTAAAATGATCTAGAGTAATATAAATTGAGAATAAAGATTTGTCCGAGGGGGAAAAAAATCTCTTAAAATGTAGACATATGGATTTTAAGAGTACCTCTTGAAATTCTCAAAAACTGGAAAGCTAACCCCATAATTAAGGACAAATCAGGAGAAAGTGTACTTAGATGTACCTTAGGAGTAGAGCCAGCCTATTTAAAACAAATAACTCCTAAATATTCTTAGAGCCCCAATCAACTTTAAATTTCAGTTGGTGTTTTATCAAGGAGGTTAAAAAGAAGAAACTTAAAGTGAGTTTCCAGTGACTTAAATGTGTCTTCTATGTAATGTGAATGTAAATAAGGTTTTGTTTCCTGACCGATAGTTTCTGAGCAGTTATTTTCCTCTCTACTCTGCAATTCAGCCATTGGTGTGAGAAAAATCTCAATTCAGTAACAATAAGGGAAAGGGGAAATCCTCATTAGATTGAAGTGTAGGTATTATCAGTCAAAATAAAAGAAATCATCATGGAGAAGAAAAAGTGAGAAAGTGATATGATTACAAATAATGTTTTGCATATCATTGCAGTCCAATGATTGTGAAAAGACATGCAACATGTAGAAGAAAATTCAATTGCATGCACTGGGGTCTCAAATTGGAGTAGTTAGGTGGAAATGAACAGACAAGAGACCCACACCCCACCAAGAATGTCAAGAAACCATAAGGTGGTGGTCAGGTGGTTGTTAAGCTGTCTCTCTAAAATAATAATTGGTTGCAGCTAGCACCAAGGAAAGTCAGTCTCCCAGTAGATAGAAAACACGTGAAGCTGGTGATCAGCCGCTTCCCAATGAGATCTCAGGAGCTGGGCGAGTAGGCTTAAGCATGTACACTAAGAGGCAAGCAAAATGGCAGAGTTTAACTGGTATATAATCTTCCTATAAGAATACTCGACTGATAAGGAAAAAAACATCTCAAGTGAGCATGCTCACAACTTCAGTAAACTGCGCATGCGGCCTCTCCCAAGTGCTAGCAGGCCACTACCTATGCACACAGCCCACCTCAAGGGAACAATAAGACACAGACCCTGGAAGCATGCCAACATATAAAACCCCAAGTCAATAGGTCAAGTAGTGCACTCGAATCTCTCAAGTTGCCCACTTGGCCCTCTTCCAAGTGCACTTTACTTCCTTTCGCTCCTGCTCTAACACTTTTTAATAAATTTTCACTTCTTCTCTAAAACCTGCTTTGATATCTCCTCTCTCCCTGCCTTATGCCCCTCAGTACAATTATTTATTTGGGGGAGGAAAGAATTGAGGTTGCTCAGATACATATGGATTTTCTGCAGCTAACAAAATAACATGTTGCATTACAGTGTTGTGCTTTGGAGTAAAAAACCCTATTTATGTTTCACATTCTGGCCAGTGCATCGACCTTTACTTCACACTGTAAAATAAGTGCTGACTCATTTTCTTTTCCTTTCTTTCTTTTTTTTTTTTCTTTTTTCTTTTTTTTTTTTTTTCGGGGAGACTGAGTTTCACTCTTGTTGCCCAGGCTGGAGTGCAATGGCATGATCTCAGCTCACTGCAACCTCCACCTCCCGGGTTCAAGCGACTCTTTTGCCTCAGCCTTCTGAGTAGCTAGGATTACAGGTGCACGCCACCACGCCTGGCTAATTTTTTTTTTTTTTCTATTTTTTAGTAGAGATAGGGTTCCGCCATGTTAGCCAGGCTTGTCTCAAACTCCTGACCTCAGGTGATCCACCCTCCTTGGTCTCCCAAAGTGCTGGGATTACAGGCCTGAGCCACCACCCCTGGATGTGCTGTTTCATTTTCTAGCTCTGAGAGAGTAAACTAGATCTTTTAATTTTCACTCAAAAGTGTCAGCACAAAATTATTATTTTCCATTTAAAACTCTAGAAACATGCTTCTATGTGGTCACTAAATGTTGGTGCTATTTTTTTAAAGATTTATTTTTCAACCCCTCGTTAAAGGCAATTGTATTAGTCCGTTTTCATGCTACTGATAAGGACATAACCAAGACCGGGCAATTTACCAAATAAAGAGGTTTAATGGACTTACAGTTCCACATGACTGGTGAGGCCCCACCATAGTGACAGAAGGCAAGGAGGAGCAAGCCACATCTTACATGGATGGCAGGAGGCAAAGAGAGAACTTGTGCAGGGAGACTCCCTCTTACAAAACCATCAGATCTCATGAGACTTATTCTCTATCATAAGAAAAGCATTATATAGACCTGCCCTGATGACTCAATTACCTCCCACCGGGTCACTCCCACAATACATGGGGATTGAAGATGAGATATGGGTGGGGACAGCCAAACTATATCAGCAATGATGATGAACAAAATTATTTTTGGAGGAAAATGTTTTTTACTGCAGTAATCTTAAATTTGTTCATGGCTCCTGTTCATTAAATTAGAAATATTTTCCCAATCCAGCAGCCAAAATATCATGCTGGAATTGGCACATAAAATCTTAACAGAAAAATGTTATGTAGAATTATTTATAAGTACTTTGTAAATAATTAAACCAACACTGCTGTGAATGTTTGAGAAGCTACCATTTTCTTTATCTTTTATGACAATATCAGTAAGAATTTTCATCAGACCAATTTGAACATGCTGTTTCTATCCACTTTCTTATTAATCACTTAGAGTAATAGTTTGGCTGTCTCCTTACTGTGATGATAACTATGACACAAAGGCATATGGCTTGTGGCTTGGACTCTGCAGGTTGCAGGTATCAACTGTGATATAATCATTAACAAGCACTGATAATCTAATGGGCAGCAGGTTGCTCTTTAGGTAATAAGTGCATGTGCATCTCCACTCTACTACTTAATATTGCAAAAACTTCTGGTACTGCTCTCAGTGCTCCAGTTTGAAGGGAGAGGAAATAGTGCCAAGATGCATATTTTGTTTATTTCAATTCTGTCACACCACTGAAAATGGTTATCTATCTGACTGTCTTCTACCCTGCCTTCTGTCTCCAACCTTTCTTCAGAGTATATATAGTGGGGGTGGTGTTAGGGGGTCACTATGGTCTACATTTAGTATTATAGAAGAAAGGAGCAGTGTTCCAATTTCTTGTCTTCATGGCTTCTCACGTATAATGTTATAGATTCCTGTATATTCCTATAGAGAGTTTCTTCTTGTGATAGGATTGTTGAATTCTGAGATAGGAATCCTCAAATCTTGTTTCTGACCGTGTTTGAGAGCTAGTTTTCTTAGCTTGTCTTTTTGTTGAAACTTATGAGAAGAATATTCTTTGAATTGTAATTTGAGGAAGCATAAATGAAGCATACATGGCATATATGTAGCATATAGGAAGTAATGCCTTTAGAATTCTCCATTTTTCAAACTTCATCTCTACAATTCTACCTGTGGTCCTGTTGACTTGATGAATTATGGTCCTAAGATTTTCACATATTAAAAATGGTTTTTCTTGACCATATGCTGCCTGACTACCACACCACTCCTCTTCTTACATTTTGTAGCAAAACTCCCAGAAAGAGTTGCCTATACTTACTTGACTGTCTTATGAACTTACTTCAATTAAGCTTTTGTCCCATCTGTCCAAAGATCCCATTCTTATGAAGGTGGCCAATTATACATATTTGTAAGTCCAACGGTCAACTCTCAGTCTCAATCTTACTTGACTTCTCAATAGCTTTTGACACAGTTGATCATATACTCCTTAAAATATTTCCTTAATTTGAATTCCAGGGCATCATTTTCTCTTAGTTTTCTTTCTACATCATTTACTCCTCCTTCACAGTTTCCTTCAGAAGTTTCTCTTCATCTGTCAAGCCTACACTGGAATGTCAGAGGGCTAAATCCTTGGGCTTCTTTTCTTTTTAATCACTCCTTTGGTGATTCTGTCCAATTTCATGACTTTAAATGCAATCTATTGGCTTATTATTCCAAATTTTATACCTCCAGCATGTACTTGTCTCCTAGATTTCAGACTGTATATTTCACTGCTTACTCAACATCTTCAGTAGATGTCTTACAAGTACCTCAAAATTTACATGATCATCTCCCTTACCTAAATTCTCCTTCTAGAGACTTTATTTATTTTTGAAAACCTTTTATTTTAGGTTCAGGGGTACAGGTGCAGGTTTGGTATACAGGTAAATTGCATGTCATGGGGGTTTGAAGTACAGATTATTTCACCCCCAGTTGATAAGGTTAGTACCAGATATGCAGTTTTTTTTTTATCATCTCTCTCTTCCCAACCTCCACCTCCACCCTCTAGTAGGCACTGGTGTCTGCTGTTCCCTTCTTTGTGTCCTTGTGTATTCAATGTTTAGCTCCAACTTATTAGTGAGAACATGCAGCATTTGGTTTTATGTTCTTGAATTAGTTTGCTTAGGATAATGGCCTCCAGCTCCATCCATGTTGCTATAAAGAATATGATCTCATTACTTTTGTGGCTGCGAAGTATTCCCTGTTATGTATTTACTACATATTCCTTATCCAAGCTAGCACTGATGAGCATTTCAGTCGATTCCATGTCGTTGCTATTGTGAAAGTGCTGCAAGGAACATATGTACTTATGTGTCTTTATGATAGACTGATTTATAGTCCTTTGGGCATATACCCAATGATGAGATTGTTGGGTTGAATCGTAATTCTGTTTTAAGTTCTTTGAGAAATCACCAAACTGCTTTCCACAATGGCTGAACTAGTTTAAATTCCCACCAGCAGTGTATAAGTGTTCCCTTTTCTCTGCAGCTTCACCAGCATCTGTTATTTTTGATTTTTTATTAATTGCCATTTTGACTGGTATGAGATGGTGTCTCATTGTGATTTTGACTTGCATTTCTCTAATAATTGATGGTGCTGAGCATTTTTTCATATGTATGTTGTCTGTGGGTATGCCTCCTTTTGAAAGATGTCTGTTCAGGTCCTTTGACTACTTTTTATTGGGGATGTTTGTTTTTGGTTTCTTAATCTGTTTACATTCCTTATAGATTCTAGATATTAAACCTTTGTCAGATGCATACTTTGCAAATATTTTCTCCCATTATGTAGGCCGTCTGTTTACTTTGTAGATTGTTTCCTTCTTTGTTTCTTTTTTTTTTATTTTTTGTCAGTACATTGTAAGTGTATATATTTGTGCGGTACATTGGATGATTTCATACAAGTATACAATGTGAAATAAGCACAGCATGGAGAATTAGGTATCCATCCCCTCAAGCACTTATCCTTCAAGTTACAAACCAGTTACTCTCTTTTAGTTACTTCAAAATTTACAATTAAGCTATTATTGACTATAGTCAACCTGTTGTGCTATCAAATAGTAGGTCTTATTCATTCTTTCTATCTATACTTTGTACCCACTAACCATCACCAACACCCTCTCCCGACCCTCCCACTACCTTTATCACTCTCTGGTAACCTTCTTTCTATTCTATATGTCTATGAGTTCAATTGTTTTAATTTTTAGATCCCCAAAATAAGTGAGACTATGCTGTTTGACTTTTTGTAACTGGTTAATTTCACTTAAGGTAATAATCTCCAATTCAATCCATATTGTTGGAAAGTTTTTTGTTCTGTGTCTGATTTATTTCACTTAAAATAATAAACTCCAGTTCCATCCATGCTGTTGCAAACGACAAGATCTCATTCCTTAATATAGCTGAAGAGTACTCCATTGTGTATATGCACCATATTTTCTTTATCCATTCTTCTGTTGATGGATACTTAGGTTACACACAAATCTTAGCCACTGTAAACAGTGCTGCAACAAACATAGGAGTGAAGCTGTCTCTTCGATTTACTGGTTTCATTTCTTTTGGGTGTATACCCAGCAGTAGGACTGCTGAATCGTATGGTAACTCAATTTAGATTGTGAGGAATCTCCAAATTGTTCTCCATAGTGTTTGTACTAATTTACATTCCCACCAACAGTTTACGAGGGGTTCCTTTTCTTCACAGCTGTGCCAGCATTTGTTATTGCCTGCCTTTTGGATATAAGCCATTTTAATTGGGGTGAAAAGATATCTCATTGTAGTTTTGATTTGCATTTCTCTGATGATCAATGATATTGAGAAGCTTTTCATATGTCTGTTTGCTATTTGTATGTCTTCTTTTGAGAAATGCCTCTTCAAATCTTTTGCCCATTCTTTGATGAGATTATAAGATTATTTCCTATACAGTTGTTGAGTTTATCATATATTCTGGTTATTAATCCCTTGTCAGATAGGTAGTTTGCAAATATTTTTTCCCATTCTGTGGGATGTCTCTTCACTTTTTTGATTGTATCCTTTGCCATGCAGCAGCTTTTTAACTTGATATAATCCCGTTTGTCCATTTTTTTTCCTTTGATTGCCTGTGGTTGTAGGGTACTGCTCAAGAAATTTTTGCCAAGAACAATGTCCTAAAGATTTTCTCCAAAGCTCCCCTGCAGTAGTTTCAGTTTGAGGTCTTAGATTTCTGTCTTTCAATCCATTTTGATCTGATTTTTGTATATGGTGAGACATTGGTCCGATATTTCATTCTTCTGCATATGGATATTCAGTTTTCCCAACACCATTTATTGAAAAGAATGTCTTTTACCCAGTGCATGCTGTTAGTAACTTTGTCAAAAATAAGTTGGCTGTAGGTGTGTGAATTTGTTTCTGAGTTTTCTATTCAGTTCCATTGGTCTATGTGTCTATTTTTATGCCAGTATCATTCTGTTTTGGACACTATAGCTCTGTGGTATTATTGAAAGTCAGGCAATGTGATTCCACCAGTTCTGTTCTTTTTGCTTAGGATAGCTTTGACCATTCTGGGTCTTTTGTGTTTCTACATAAATTTGAAGATTGTGTTTTCTAATTCTGTGAAGATTGTCATCATTTTAATACAGATTGCACTGAATTTATAGATTGTTTTGGGTAGTATGGACATTTTAATAATATTTATTCTTTCAATCCATGAACATAGAACATTTTCCCACTTTTTAGTGTCCTCTTAAATTTTCTTCATCAGCATTTAATACTTTTCATTATATAAACCTTCCATTTTTATGGTTAATTACTAGGCATTGAATTTTGTGTCACTGTTGTGATATTGATAATGAGATCTCTTTTTTGATTTCTTTTTCACATTGTTCACTGTTAGCCTATAGAAATGCTACTGTTTTTTGTTTGTTTATTTTGTACACTGCAACTTTACTGTATTTTTTTTTATCAATTCTAATAGTTTTCTTGTGGAGTCTTTAAAATTTTCCAAATATGAGACCATATCATTTGCAAACAAAGATACTTTGATTTATTTATTTCCAATATGGATGCCCTTTATATCTTTCTCTTGTTTGATTTTTCTAGCTAGGACTTCCAGTACCATGTTGAGTAACAATGCTGATGTGGGCATCCTTGTCATGTTCCAGATCTTAGAAGAAAAGCTTTCATTTTTTCCCCTTTCAATGTGATACTAGCTGTAGGTCTGCATAAAATCCCCATATATATATTCCATTAGTTCTGTCCTTCTGGAGAACCCTGACCAATACAGATTTTGGTACCAGGAGTGGTTCTGGAGGAACAGAATATTAAGGATGGAGTTCTTTCATTGGTTTTGGGGTTCCTGGAGTTGACTGCTCAATATGATTAGACCCCTAAATGATAAAGATTTTACTTCTAATAGTATGGAAAACACTGATAATTCTTGGGGTGAACTGTTTAGCGAGTTATGCAAAATAAATGCATTTGACACTCCTAATTCACCACTTGTGAGAAGCAAGGAGTTTAGTGACTCTATACATAATACTTTGACCATATGTGGAGAACCAAGAAACATAATGAAGCTGGTTGGTTGCTCCTAAGTGGACAAAGTGATCAAAGAAAATGATGAACTAAGGGATTCTATCTCCTGGCTTTAGGAGATACTGAGCCTCAAATCTGCTAAGATTGCCCTGAGTGGGAGTCTTGGCTCCTGTAGAGAAAGAGCTGAAATTGTGGAAAAACAAACACAAGCTCTTATCATGCAAGTGGCTGATCTGCAATGAAAAGTGCATGCACAGCCTTGCCAGGTGTCTACTGATAAAATGAGGGCATTGATTGGAAAAGAATGGGACCCTGCAACTTGGAATGGGAATGCGTGGGAGAACTATGATGAAGCTGAAACACTGAGTTTGTAAACTCTGATAAACCTTTCTTGCCAAAAGAAACAGCTTCCCCATCCCCAGTAGAGGCAACATCCCCTCGTGGACCCATACTGCCATGAACCTTTCCATCTTTGTTTGAGGAGATAAACCCTGCACTGGCTGAGGCAACAATTATGGCCTCCCCTGAGGCAGGTGCCAGGTAAGATAACGTTGATTATCCTCAGGAGCCATCCCCAACAACCCTGCTTGCTTCTAAACCTATAACTAGACTAAAGTCCTGGTGGACACCTAGGGATGAGGTTGAGAGTGTGACCCATGACGAGGTGCGCTACACTCGAAAAGAACTGTCTGGGTTTTCTAATTTATATAAGCAGAAATATGGAGAACAGGCAAGGGAATGAATATTAAGGGTGTGGGATAGTGGGAAGGAATATAGTATTGAATCAGGCTGAGTTTATTGATTTGGGCCCAAGAAGTAGGTACTCTACATTTAATGTTGTTAAATATAACAATGCTGTTAAATATTGTAAATTTTTCAGCTCTATTAGATCTGTTTGGTTCCTTCTTAAAATGGCTGTTTTGCATTTCATCTCTTGTATATTTTTATTGTATTCCTTATATTCTTTGGATTGAGTTTTGACTTTCTCCTGAATCTTGATCCCCATCCATATTCTGAATACTATGTCGGTCATTTCAGCCATTTCAGCCTGGTCAGAAACCATTTCTGGGGAACTAGTGTGGTTGTTTTGAGGTAAGCAGACACTCTGGGATTTTGAGTTGCCAGAATTCTTGTGTTGTTTCTTTCTCATTTGTGTGGGCTGATGTTCCTTCAATATTTGTAGTTGCTGTCCTTTGGATGGGTTTTTTTGTGTGTGTGTTTATATTCTTTGATGCCCTTGAGAGTTTCATTGTGGCATAAGTGGGGTTCAGCCCACTGGTATCATTTCTGGAAGATTTCAGGGGGTGAGGGCTCAGCTTAATCACTCCTGGGCTGTGTGCTCTAACCCTGGGGGATGGGTATCAGACTCCCAGCTTTGTTTTCTGGCCTCTCAAGGTTAGAAAACTGCTGCATTTGGGAGGATGAGATATTCCCAGTCCATGAGCAGCAACAATCCAATGGCTGGTGCCAGCCAAAGTGCTTCACTGGGGCAGTGGCAGTGGGATGCATGCTTGCATATACATGCCAGCAGCAACAGTGGCACAGCCAAAACTTTCCATATTGGTACTAGCAATGAAATGCTGAGAACAAAATAACTTTGGAAACAACCTCGTCTTCTGTTTTCTTCTCACATGAACTAACAAATCCCTCAGTGAACCGTTTTGTCTCTACATTCAAAATACATCCAGAATCAGGTCACTTTTTACCATTTCCATTGCTGCTACCCTGGTCCAAGGCACTGTAACTCTCACATCACATTACTGCAGTTGTAATTTGACTCTTCTTTCTGCCTCAGTTTCTGCTCCCCTCCAGTGTATTATTTACCAGTACCCAGAGTGATACTTTGAGACATATATCAGGTTATATCTCTTTTCTGTTCAGAATCCTTCAATGGCTTTCCATCTCCAGAGGCTTCCTATCTTCTCAGAAGCTTCAATTTTAAATCCTTAAAATAGCCTATAAAGTCTTACATGATCTGGATCCCTTTAATTCTCTGATTGTGTCTGCTACTGCATTCCCTTTCATTCCCTTTGCCTCAGCCACACTCAATCAAGGTCTTTACATTTACTGTTGTCTCTGGCTATAATAATCTTTCCTCAGATATCAGCATGGTTAGCTCCCTCATCTACTATACAAATATTGCCTTCTATGATGCTTTTTATGGTCACCTTATTTAAATAGAATGTATTTAGTCTCTACTAACACAGACCATCCTCTTGTCTGGTCTATTATTTCCATAACACTTATTACCATGTAACATTAAACAAATAGGTAATAGAAAGACATTAATATGCAAATATAATGTTATATTTGTGTATATGCATATTTATTATTAACCTCATTACCTATTTCCTCCAACTAATATAGTCTTCATAAGAGTAGGCAATTTTGTCTCTTTTATTTACTGGTGTATATTTAGCATCTAGAATACCCCCTGGCACATAGTAAGATGTCAATAAATGTTTGTGAAATGGTTGAAATAAAAATGAAAATATTGGCCAGGCACGGTGGCTCACACCTGTAACACTAGCACTTTGGGAGACCAAGGCAGGTGGATCACAAGGTCAGGAGTTCAAGACCAGCCTGGCCAAAATGGTGAAACCCCCGTCTCTACTAAAAATACAAAAATTAGTCGGGCATGGTGGCAGAAGCCTGTAAACCCAGCTACTTGGCAGCCTGAGGCAGGAGAATCACTTGAACCCAGACAGCAGAGGTTGCAGTTAGCTGAGATCACGCCACTGCACTCCCACCTGGGCAACAGAGTGAGACTTTGTCTCAAAAAAAAAAAAAAAAAAAAGGAAAAGAAAATATTACTAAGGTTCTAGGTTTTTGGGGCATAATGAATGTCTGTGGCATTTACAGAGAATAGCATTCATTTAATAATTCATATATTGGGCTGTGACTTTCTTTTCTATACTCCTAAACTAGTAGTTAGTTGTTTTATTACTACCTAACATTGCATGTGTTTGACTTATTTCTAAACTTACTGAAGAAACCATTCTTCCATTTTTGGCTCAATATCACTAATCATCAGAGAAGTGCAGATAAAAACTACAGTGAGATATCACCTCACCCCAGTTAGACTGGCTATTATCAAAAAGACAAAATATTAATAATAAATGCTGGCAAGGATGTGGAGAAAGGGAAACTCTAACACTCCGTTGATGGGAATGTAAATTAGTACAGTTATTATGGAAAACACTATGGAGGGATCTCAAAAAAATAAATAAATAAAACTACCATATGATCCAGCTATACTATTACTGGGTATGTAGCCAAAGGAGATGAAGTCAGTATATCAAAGACACATCTGCACACCCAGGTTTACTGCAGCACTATTCACAACAGCAAATATATGGAATCAACCGAATTGCCATCTAGAAATGAATGAATTATACTTTTGATGTCTTTGAACATCATGCTTAATGACTATTTGATGATGCATGTAAGTTAAAGATTACTCAAATCCATATTTTTCTTATTTTAATTCTCTTTTAAAGAAACTTTAAATGAAATGTATATATGTTACCTGGGGCATCTTGATAGACATTGTCTATTTTTATTTATACCAAAATAGATATTATTGCCATTAAAGTTGCAGATCACAGTTTATCCACTCAAAGGAATGTGACAAGGGGTGACAGCAGAAAGTGTCACAAACTATTTCAGAAAGGAAAACTGAAAATTTTCTTAGTAACATATTTAAATATAACATTTTTATTTAGAGAGGGACAAAAAAACCATCTACTAGGGGATTTATTTAAGCTATTTAAATGACATGAATGTTATAAATGCAGAATAAATAATTATAGAAAAATCTATATTTATTTGTATAGTTATTTGTATTTTCATCAAAACAGTGATGTTTAAGGATATAGGACATAATGTGAAACAGAGCCAGAAACTAGAGAATCACTTAATATCAGGAGGTGTGTCTTTCAATAAATTTTCAAAATTTGGTAAGCTTCCTTTCTCCCTGAAACCAATGATAACTGTCTTCTCTAGGGATTTTTTGATGTGCAGGGACAAGTGTGAAGGTATACTCAAGAACTTTCGTCCCAGATAGTCTCCTTCACCAACGGGTAAACTCTTAAAGTCTAAAAAATGTGCTTGTTCAAGGAAAACCAGAGTTTTCCCATTTGTACACCATTCTCAGTTGACTTAAAATATATGTGGTACTATGGAGTAAATATTTGTATTCTCTCAAAATTTATATGTTGAAACCTTAATCTCCAATGTGATGGTATTTGGAGGTGGGGCCTTTGGGAAGTAATTAGGTTCAGATGAGATTGGTGCATTTATAAGTGAGATTCAATCTCTCTCTCTCTCTCCACCAAGTGAGCAAACCTGGAAACAGGCTCTCACCAGACATAGAATCTGCCGGCACCTTAATCTTGGACTCTTAAGCTATTAGAACTCTAAGAATAAAAAAGTTTGCTGTTTAAGTCACTCAATTTATGGTATTTTTGTTATAGCAGTCTGAACAGATTCAGACATGCTCTTTTGGAGTTTTTATGAAAGTAGTATAGTATATGATTTCCTTTACCTCCTATATCTAGTGCCTGTGCCAGATAGTCTGGAAAAAAGCGTGTTATAGTTATTAAGCAGGCAGGCTCTCAAGTCAGATGGCCTAGGTTCAAATTAAGTTTCCACCACTTACTGAGTGACCTTCTCTCTATGCCACAATTTTACTATCTTTAAAATGGGCTTAACAATTGTATCTACCTCGTAATGTGGATTTGAAGTTTAAATGAGTTAGTAATTGTAAAGTCCTTAGAGCCATACCTGGCCTGAGATAAGATCTTATTAGATTCTTATTGTTATAATATTTTTTTAAAAATATTTTTGATGTGAGAGAGTACCTAAGAACAAAATGTAAATGCAAATGCAACACTTCCCTGGTAGAAACACGGTACTTAAGAAGTTTTACATTTCTATTAAATTTCTATTGTTTTGTTCTGCTTAATAACAATATGAACTGAGCACATTATTATCCTCTGGACATTTATTCATGTCACCTAAAACAGCAGTCCCCAACCTTTTTGGTAAAAGGGACTGGTTTCATGGAAGACAATTTTTCCACTGACAGTGAGGGAAAATAGTTTCAGGATGAAACTGTTCCACGTCAGATCATCAGGCATTACTTAGATTCTCATAACGAACCCACAACCTAGATCCCTCGCATGTGCAGTTTACAATAGGGCTCACATTCCTATGAGAATCTAACGTCACTTCTGATCTGACAGGAGGCGGGGCTCAAGGAGTAATGCTCCTTTGCCTGTAGCTCACCTCCTGTTGTGTAGCCTGGATCCTAACAGGCCACAGACCTGCACTGGTCCAAGGCCCAGAGGTTGGGGACCCATGAAATAAAACACCTCATATCTTCACTCTACTTAAACACAACATATTCTTCCTCCAACACTTAACTCAGGTCCCAACTCTTCCACAACACTTAACTCAGGTCCCAACTCTTCCACAAACCCTTCGAGACTACGCAGTCCATTCGACCTACACTTAAAGCAACAATTGCCTGTACTAGTCATTTGCAAAGTAATCTTTTTATGCTTTGTGACGTTCACTTTTCTGATGTCTTTATTATTCCTAAATACACTATAAAGTCCCTATAGAGAGGGCCCTGTCTTTAACCTCTTTACATTCCTGTAGCACCTAGAACGCTGCATACATGGAAGATTCACCATAATTATTTGTTGATTATGTTTTACGCTATTCTATTTTGTACATGGTAATAATATAATAAGATTGATTTCTAAAAGGTCCATATACAATAAAAGCCCTGTTGCCTAAGTTGATATCCATCACCGACACATAAGTGTATGGTCATTTGTGTGTGTATAAACATGCAGGCACACACAATTATAAATCCTGTCATGAATATAATTGCTTTTCTCAATGAACTTCTGTGAAATAAAACACAGCTAATGCCTCCCACTTACCATTTCCACTGAAATTATGGTTTGCAGCTTGTAGTGGGAAAGCACTATGTAAAGGATCCGAACCATTGTGTTCAGAAATGCCATTGATTGTCTTTATTACTAGAATAACAAACCCTCCAAAATATGATAGCAAGTAATATGATCATTTCCCTTGGCAGCACCATTAAACCTGGCAGTGAACTACTTCAAACAGCTGTGAGTGTTAAACATTAGTTCAGCCTTAAGTAGATTTGGCTATTAAATAGCCAAATGTGCACTGCAGTCTATCTGAACGTTAAAAGCACCTTTCAAACTTAATTTTACAGAAATCTTAATGACCAGAACAAACTATTGAAGGCAAAAAGAAAAGTAATTATTTCAACAGATGAAAGGAAACAATAAACGAATGTTAATGTTTTAAAAAGGGGGCTTTAAAAAAGAAGTCTCATTTTATAAGGAAATGTTCTGAGCTCAAAATATGATGATGATACTTAAGCTACTGTTTACATAGGAATTATTCCTATTTGCATATATAATTCTCGGAGGGGAGGGAATTAACAGCTTTTCTAAACTTGAGTTATTAAGTGAAACACCAGAAGAATATTTGTTTTCAAAAGGGAATTTCATTAGTTTCCTTTTTAATTTTAGATTTTTAATTTTTGTGGGTACATAGTCTTTGTACACTGTTGGTGAGAATGTAAATTAGTCCAATCACCGTGGAGAAGAGTTTGGAGGTTCCTTCAGAAACGAAAATTAAAGCTACCATACGATTCAGCAATCCCACTACTGGGTACATACCCAAAAGAAGGGAAATCATTAGTTTGTAAATGCCTAATTTAGACATTTTCTACAATGATTAGAACTAAGAATGAATCACAATGGTAAATGGGCATGACCAGAAATGGAAAAGGAAATGACAAAAGCAGATGCAAAAAGACTTCGATATGGGGTTGTGGTGGTGTGGTGGTAAAGATCGATTGCGAATTTGAAGTCCAACGCATTTCATTGTCTTTTCCCAGTGCTGCCAATGGGTAACTCTGAGAATGTGTTGAAATTCTAAACTGATAGACAAAGAACATAACTAGTGAAAAAAGTAATGGTCTTGGAATTGTTCTCTCTTGTAGATATTTATAAGTTAAAGGTATACATTTAAATTATAAAATTGGCAAAATCATCACATCAGCATAGTAAAAAATACTTTGAAAGAAAATGAACAATTATTTACTAATAAAATATACTTAACCAAAATCAGATTTGTATGAAACCAAGTTTGAAGTATATGCATTATGTATAAAATAGTCTTCAACACCATTCTGTCAGAATTTTTTCCTTAAGGAACAATGTAATTTTGCTGCACTAAAGCCAGTGACTAAATTTTACTCTCAAAATTCTGTATAGAAATACAGGCAATGAAAACTAAGCTAATACCTAAGTATTCTCCCCCAAGCATTTGTGTCTTTAGCCAAGATTTACAATTTCTTCTTAAACAGGATGAAGAACTCTCTCAGATTCTACTACGTTGCCAATAACAACAGGAACCTTCTTTTCAGAGAATTAAATAGGTTCTAGTGGCATACAAAATTAAAATGAGGTGAGCTGACCACAATTTAATCAGGTTCCTTAGGTTTGGAAAATCATTGGTTTAGTTACAAATAATTTAAGGTTGGATTTGTGGAAGAAATTTTAGTTTTCTCAGTCAGATTTTAAGCCCTTGGCAAGCAGGAAATAGATCTGTGTGGTTCATGTACTTCCACGGAAGCACCTGATTGAATGCTCCATTTCTGTGGGCTTACAGGATGTTTTCCTTAAAACAATAATAGCACAACTATGACTGTCTTATATAGTAGGAAAAAACTGTCCTCAAGGGGCTTAGGAATTCTCTAAATGTCTTTTACTGATGATGATGTGACTCCCTTGAGGCAATTCAGCCCCAGATTTCATTTCACCCTGTGGGTCTAGTGAAGCCATTTTTGAACACTAGTTCTATGCAATGGAAGTAGAAATATAGCCTGTCCTATTTCTGGCAATTAAAAAGGGAATAATAACTCTGACAATGTATTTTACCTTTATGTTTCCCACCCTTACCAAACACAGTATTATTTGTTTTCATTCTTTTTTTTTTATTATTATTTTTACTCTACTTGCAAGCTGAATAAATACAGTGTTCTATCTCCACTATTCTTAGATGAAAGGAAAAACACTCAAGCATTGCTTTTAATGATTTCACAAGCTCTAAGTTTTCATGGTTTTATCAGTTATATATAATGAAGATGAGTGAGTACTTTGCACTTTGTACAGTATAAGTACTTCTATAAGGTTAAAATTGGGAACAATAAAAAATAAACTAGGTTTGTAAACCCAACAGGAGTAATTGGAACTGGAACTACTTCAAGCTTCTTGCTATTGGGACTGTTAAATGTTCTAAGACAAATAGTTATTTGTTCTACTAATTCAGTCTCCAAGTATTTTTTGTTGGTTTTGGTGAGCATAATATTATACTAAGCACAATAATAATAGTAATAATTATAAAGGTGCCAAGACCTGTGCTAAGCACTTTACATTAATTATCTCATTTATTCCTCAAACCAACATCAGAAAACAGGTACTATCATTCCTCCATTTTCTAGCTGAGGAAACTGGCATTGAAAGTTAAAAGATGCTTGCCCAAACTCACAGCAAAGCTCAGAACTGAATCCAGTTCTGTCTCACTCTAGATTCTGCACTGTTAACAGCTTAACTACACAGCATAATCCCTAGCTTGTAGTAAACTGAACTAATATACTAACATTTCACAAACAGAGTTATCTTCTGAAAAAGAACAGACACTAGAATGATGAGGCTTTGGTTTTTGAGTTTTTCTTGAAGTAAAAACTCTCAATAATGTTTGCTAATAGGGACATACCTAAGCTATGTGTGTAAGGAGGTGAATGGAATTCAGGACACCAAGAGATTAAAAAAAAAATGACATTTACTTGTATTCTAGAAGGGTACACATGTATTAAAAAACAATGTAAAATGCAGCCTTCCACAAAAGAAGTAGCGTCATGAGAAAACTTGGGTTTCAAGTTTTGTAAACGCTGCATTTTCAATATTACAGTGTCAGTCTTCATTCACTCTTTGACAAGGTTGTCAATCAAATAGCAATCTAGTTTTGTGAGACATTAAACAAAGATCAAAGCAATGATACTGCTGAGTTAACATTATCTTCCTACTTAAACACTTTCATACTTTAGCATCAGTATTAACTTCAAACTCATCTTTCAAAGCAAACAAAATGGTAGAAACTTTAGTATCATTCTTCCCCATGGAAACCATAATTGCTAGCTCTTAGTCAAATATTTTTGAAACATTTCTTTCAATTTATATTTTAAGGAAATGCAGAAAGCCTTTTTTAGTGTCTATTTATATATTTTACATATTTTGTTTTATCAGTAAAAAGTAATGCAGTTAAACGTGGAATATAATTTTCATTCTCACTTTAGAACAATGGCAAATGAAAGGCATCAATAATCAATTTAATAAGCAAGGAAACTCAGAAAATACATGCAGTGGAAAAATAACTTCTGTATCCTCCTCAGCAAGCTGACTTATAAGCAGAGCTAAGCCTAACTCCTGGATATTATGTCAGCACAAGCCTCGCTTTTAAGCAAACCATATGAGATTTCTATGATGCTCATATGAAAAGGTTATGAATATTTTTGTTTACATTTTCAAAACCATGCCCTGGTAAACATCACCAAAAACCCCCAATCTACCACACAAATAAAGTAGACAAAATATGGGATGTAAACACACATTGATGTGATATATTATCTTTTTCCTGGGAAGTAGGCACTGAATGCTTCACTAAATTCCCTCTCTTACTAGCATTTTGTGAGTACCATTGGGGCATATGGCACTGTATTAGATGTTACCACATTAGCTGAAAATAAGGGCATAGTCCTCAAGGAATGTTCTGTATCTTAACTGTGCTTGTTATATACAAAGTCCTCAGAACATGTTAGAACTAAATAATGTTGAATTAATTATTTGGTTATAGATAAAATTTGCCCAAAGTGTGATATTTTCCCTGGAAAAATAAGGAATGTAAATATATTTGGAAGCTCAACCTTGTCACTTTACCAAATAATGATAGAAACTGTCAGGTGAGAAACATACTCTGGCTATCTCTGACTAAAGGAATTGATAGATTTATAAATGCATCTTTTATGTACAATTTGGAGGTGAGAGTTGGGCAAGGAGGAAAGGCAGTCTTTTGTTTTAGGTTTTCAATTGACTAGGAAAGATGAGCTAATCTGACATGGAGAAACCAGAAGCAAGTCAAGTAAATTGCTGACAACGACCTCAAGTCAAAAATCAGCCAAGAGCTCTCCATGATTCCTCAAAATATGTTCTGAACTAAGGTGCCTAGCACTTGAGTATCCTTCAACACATTGAAATTAGGATGCTTTCTTGGACTCCGCGGGTTTTTTTAGAGCCAAGCGTAACTCATCACAATAATTTTGCTGTAGAAATATAGCCCACCTACATGAATATGTGGTATATTAGTGCCTGAATTAAAAAAAAATGAGTGGCTCTTATGAAGTCATTGATGAATGTCTTTGTGTGCTTTAAAATTTCTGGTGACTTCACTCTGTATTCTCCATATAAAACGGGGACAGTCTAAAGGACCATTGTAATTGCACTTTTCTTTTTGCTGCTTTTTTCTTTTTTCTTTTGTATTTTATTTTTTTATAGAGATAGGGTTTTGCCATGTTGCCCAGTCTGGTTGTGAACTCCTGGGATCAGAAAATCCTCCTGCCTCAGCCTCCCAAAGTGCTGGGATTACAGGTGTGAGCCACCATGCCTGGCCTATAATTGCACTTTTCTACCATTGATACACCAGAGAAATCTCACAAAGCTTCTGTCATCATTTAAGCAATCAAAATCAATAACAGTATTTTGTCATTAAAATAAAAAATGTGACTTTTAAGGTGAAATAACTGTATCCCAACCTACTCCGACATTGCAAAGAATATAAAAATGTTTGTCTTTGATTCCTAGATGATTATATGACTATATGTCTATATGACTACAGATACATGCTCCTAGAATTTAAAAAATTATAAAGTAATATTATAATGTTCTAAGTCATCTCAAATGAACCAGTCCTATACATACCCCAGCGCTTTTCTAAAAATTAGTTGTAGTACACCTTGAAAAATGGTAATGTGATACCTCCAACTTTCTTTTTGTTTAAAAGCACTTTGGTTACTTGGACTCTCTTTTGGTTCCATATGAATTTTAAAACAGCTTTTTCTAATTCTGCACAAAATGACATTGGTAGTTTCATAGAGATTGCAGGGGATGTGTAGATTGCTTTAGGCAGTATGGGTATTTTAACCATATTTGTTCAATCCACGAGCATGGAATGCTTTTCCATTTACTTGTGTCATCCACGATTTCTTTCAGCAGTGTTCTGTAGTTTTCCTTGTAGAGATCCTCTACCTTGTTGGTTAATGTATTCCTAGGTATCTATTTTGTTGGTGAATTTGTCATAGATGGCTCTTATTTTCTGAGGTATGTTCCTTTGATGCTTAATTTGTTGAATATTTTTTTTATCATGAAAGGATGTTGGATTTTATCTAATTCTTTTTCTGCGTCTATGGAGATGATCATGTTTTATGTTTTTAATTCTGTTCATGTAGTGAATCAAATTATTGATTTGCATATGTTGAATCAACCTTGCATCCCAGGAATAAAGCCCACTTTATCATGGCAAATTAACTTTTTGATGTGCTGGTGGATTAAGCAAATTAACACAGAAACAGAAAACCAAATATTGTGTGTTCTCACTTACAAGTGAGAGTTTAGTGAGTTAAACTTTGAATACATACAAATATAAAGATGAAGACCACAGATACTATGGAGTCCAAAACAGGGGAAGTATAGAGGCGGCGAGGACCAAAAAACTTCCTATTGGGTTCTATGTTCACTATTTAGGCAACGGAATCAATAAAGGCCAAACCACAGGAACATGCAACATACCCTTTTAAGAAACCTGCACGTTTCCCGAATCTAAAATAAAAACTAATAAACAAATAAATATAATTACTTTGGGACACCGACATTACTAATAATGAAATTCTGCTGAACACCCAATCTGTCTCTTTAACATTACAATTATAATAAGTGTAAGTGGCCCTACAAGAAATCCATGAATCACTTTTGAATTATTAAACATGATGAGAGAATTCATAGTTAGGTTTGGTTCGAATCTGCATATGATCTGTAACTTAGAAATACAATTGTATATACTAACCTACAGGGAAAATATTCATTATGATATATTATAAAGTTGATTCTTAAATATCCACAGAAAGGGAAGACACCAAAGAAAAGAAAATCCAATACAGGTAATAATCCACAACAGTAAATTCTTTTGATTGTGAATTATATGATTTTATTTATTTATTTATTTTTTTGAGACTGAGTCTCGCTCTGTTGCCCAGGTTGGAGTGCAGTGGTGCGATCTCAGCTCACTGCAAGCTCCGCCTCCCCAGTTCACGCCATTCTCCTGCCTCAGTCTCCCAAGTAGCTGGGACTACAGGCACCCGCCACCATGCCCGGCTAATTTTCTTTTTTTGTATTTTTAGTAGAGATGGGGTTTCACTGTGTTAGCCAGGATGGTCTCGATCTCCTGACCTCGTGATCCACCCACCTCGGCCTCCCAAAGTGCTGGGATTACAGGCGTGAGTCACTGCGCCCGGCCTATATGATTTGATTTTTAAGATAATTTTCAATTGTAATTACTTTGCTTAAACATGAACTTGCCTCAAATCCCAATTTTCACAGCAAACAGCTTTAGTTTTTTCCTCTTCTAATCTATCCTGCAAATGACCAACAGATATACCTTCCAAAAATAGTGTTTTGAGCATAGTACTCTAAGACTTGTGAGATACATTATTAAACCTTTACCCTGAACTTGCTAAAACTCAAGTTAGAATCTTGCTAACTCTCTACAGCTGTATCTCCTGGCTTTTCCTGGCATTTCATCTATAATTCACCAGTGAATGAACCATTTTTTTAGTTAAAAAAAGGAAAAAAAAATAGCTGATTCATTGTCCATAACATACTTTATGAAGATGGTCAGGCAGTGTGGTAGAGGGGAAAGAACTTGGAACACCCAAGTTCGAATTCTGGTGTTGTGCTTATTAGCTGTGCCAAAGTGGTCAAATTCCATAACCTTTCTCTTCTCCAATTTTCTCACCTAGTTCTTTGAATGGAATTCACCTATGAAGCATTTTACGTGTATTTATTTATTGCCTAATTCGTCTAATATAGTGAAGGGTAGCCTAGGCCAACTGAGATATACTGAAATATAAATTTGCCAAAGAGAATATACGCAGTGGCAAATAACAGAAAATGTCTAAATTAAGTGTTGACATCAGCGTGTCACTCTATAATTCAGTTAATAGTACCTGGAGGAGAAATGTCTAAAAGCATACGCACTAATTAATTATGCAAATATATTCTCAGACCACCTACCAATCTGCATTTCTAGTAGGTACCCTCCTTCCTTGATACTTTATGGGGAAAATGCAAATATCATTTGATATTGAGGACATTTCTTTCTCTGTGACATTATGCTCAAACTAGGAAGGAAAGAGAGGAACATATGTTTAAATAATGCCACAAGTAAAATACAAATTAACAGTAGTATAGGAAACAAGTACTGCTTCAGAGGTTCTAGCCAACGAATTAATCCCCTGTTTACATCTTATGAAGCCCATGAGTAGATAAAGCACAAAGGTTCAAGCCTCAGTGATACTGACTTCCCCATAATAGCAAAATTCTATGGTCAATTAAATCCCTAATGTTAAATTATTAAAGATCACTCTTCGCTGCCACAAACCATTGGATATAGGTCGGGCATACAAAAGATTAGGCAACTGATTATTTAGGACATGAGTGACAATTTCATAAAAACTTGTTTCTGCTACTTTACAAAATGGGGCAGAAGAAAATTTAAATGTATCACTAGGGTACAGCAAACCATGTTGAACAGCTGCAAGTGAGAGGCTAATTTGCTCATCAGCTATCAATTTCTTTCAACTGTGGGTATTAAGGATGTAAGTAAGACTCTGTGAATGCCACTAGGAAAAAGAAAAAAAAATCCCTGGACTCAAGATGTTTAGAATCTTGTTGGTGGGAAAAACTAGGGAAGTTTGAAATTAGTAAGAACAACTCACAGAAGAATATAACATGGAGAAAATACGAATACTAGTAAAATAGTCCAGTATTTGGGCCTTGAAAGCCTGATTGGGATTTCAATAAATAAGGGTTGAGTGTAAGACGTTTTCAAGCTTAGTCAATAGCAAGAACAAAATAGCAATGTATAAAACATAAATGTGGTGCACATTCAGCAAACAATTTTTAATCTAGTTTGGTGCAGGAAGAAAAGAAAAGGCTAGAGAGAGAATTTGAAGATGTGGTTAAAGCAGCAATGTGTTGGAACTGGTTCACACCACCTCGCAAGAGCTTACTATTAGCATCTCTTGCCATGTCTGCATTCACTGACATCACGCTGTTACCTTGAATTTGGCCATGGTGGGAAAACTTACACCATATAATTCAGCACATGTTGCAAATCAGGGTTTTGTATTTATTTGGGTTGGGAGAGAGTCAGTTAACAAACACTTTTTAGCACACTTCTTTTTTTTTTTTTTTTTTTTTTTTTTTTTGAGACGGAGTCTCGCTCTGTCACCCAGGCTGGAGTGCAGTGGCCGGATCTCAGCTCACTGCAAGCTCCGCCTCCCGGGTTCACACCATTCTCCTGCCTCAGCCTCCCGAGTAGCTGGGACTACAGGCGCCTGCCACCTCGCCCGGCTAAGTTTTTGTATTTTTAGTAGAGACGGGGTTTCACTGTGTTACCCAGGATGGTCTCGATCTCCTGACCTCGTGATCCGCCCGTCTCGGCCTCCCAAAGTGCTGGGATTACAGGCTTGAGCCACCGCGCCCGGCCTGCACACTTCTATTTTAAGAATTTGAATGCCAGGGTCAGAAAAATATTTATTTCACAGTACCATTAGGAACTATTTAAGAACTTTTAACAGAGGGATGATTTGATTTAGGAGTCATCTACTGAAATTGGAAAGTTAAAGCTATGGGCATGGACAGAGTTTCCAAGAAAGAAAATACTTACAAGAATTCTGAGGAAAGAGTTCTGGGAACATCCAGGCTTGGAGAAGAAAGGAGAGAAGCTTACTGGTGAAATACATAAAAAGAATAGTCAGAAAATAAGGGGGAAAATTAGGATTGGTCCAAGTCATAGAGGAAAGAAATAAGTGTCAAGAATGGTGTACTTTAAACAAGGAGGTAAAATATCACTACAAGGAGAATTATGAAACACTGTTGAAAGAAATCAAAGACAACCCAAATAAGTAGAAAAATATTCCATGCTCATGGTTTGGAAGAATCCATATAGTTAAAATGACCATACTGCTCAAAGCAATTTATGGATTGAACACTGTAGTATTAAAAAAAAAAGCCATTTTTAACAGAATAAGAGAAATGTATTCATTTGGAACCAAAAAAAAAAAAAAAAAAGCCCAAATAGACAAAGCATTCCTAAGCAAAAAGAATAAAACCAGATGCATCACATTACCTGACTTTAAACTATAAGGCTACACTAAGCAAAACAGCATGGTATTGGCACAAAACAAACATATAGACCAATGAACAGAAGAGATAACCCAGAAATAATGCTTCACATCTCCAAATATCTGATCTTCAACAAAATTGACAAAAGCAAGCAATAGGAAAAATACTCCCTATTCAATAAATGGTGCTGGGGTAACTGGCTAGCCATACGTGGAAGAATGAAATTGGACCCCTACTTTTCACCATATATAAAAGTTAACTCAATAGGGATTAAAAATGTAAGTGTTAAATCCTCAAAATACGAAAATCCTATAAGAAAATCCAGGAAATACTCTTCCTAAACTAGGCTCTGTTTGGCAAAAAATTTATGGCTAAGTTCCCCCAGAGCAATTGCAACATAAACAAAAATGGACAAGTGGGATCTAATTAAATTGAAGACCTTATGCCCAGCAAAATAAATTACCAACAGAGTAAACAGACAACCTACAAAATGGGAAAAGATATTCAGAAACCATGCATCTGACGAAGGTCCACAATCTACAAGGAACTTAAATCAACAAGCAAAGACAAGCAAACAAAAAATGCACTTAAAAATGGGGAAAGGACATGAACAGACACTTCTCAAAAGAAGATATACAAGTATCCAACAAATATGAGAAAAGTGCTCAACGTCACTTATTATGAAAAAAAAAATGCAAATCAAACCCACAATGGGTATCATCTTGCCAGCAAGGATAGTGATTACTAAAAAGTAGAAAAACAGGCCAGGCGTGGTGGTTCACGCCTGTAATCCCAGCATTTTTGGAGCCCGAGGCAGGTGGATCACAAGGTCAGGAGATCGAGACCATCCTGGCTAATATGGTGAAACCCCGTCTCTAATAAAAATACAAAAAAAAATTGACCGGGCATGGTGGCGGGCGCCTGTAGTCCCAGCTACTCGGGAGGCTGAGGCAGGAGAATGGCGTGAACCTGGGAGACGGAGCTTGCAGTGCGCCAAGATCGCACCACTGTGCTCCAGCCTAGGTGACAGAGCAAGACTCCGTCTCAAAAAAATAAAATAAATAAAAATAAAAATGAAAAAATAAAACAAAAAGTATAAAAACAGCATGTTTGTGAGGCTGTAGATAAAAGGAAAAGCTTATATAATGTTGGTGGGAATGCAAATTAGTTCAGCCACTGTGGAAGGCAGTTCGGAGATTTCACAAAGAACTAAAAATAGAACTATCATTTGAACCAGTAATCTCACTGCTGGGTATATACCCAGAGAAAAATAATCCATTCTATCAAAAAGGCACATGCATCCGTTTGTTCACTGCAGCACTATTCACAAGAGCAAAGACATTTAATCAACCTATGTGCCCATCAACAGTCGACTGGATAAAGAAAATGTGGTACACATACAATATGGAATACTATCTGGCCATAAAAAAGAATAAAATTATGTCCTTTGCCACAACATGGATAGAGCTGGGAGCAATTATCCTAAGTGATCTAAAGCAAGAACTAAAAAACCAATACTGTATGTTGACACTTGTAAGTTGGAGCCAAACACTGCATGCACATGAATATAAATATGGGAACAATAGACACTGGGAACTACTAGATGGGAGAGGAAGGGAGGAAGGGATGGGCTGAAGGATCACTTGTTGGATATTGTGTTTACTGCCTAGGTGATGGGATCATTGGGAGCCCAGGTCTCAGCATCACGCAATTTACCCAAGTAACAAACCTGCACATGTACCCTTTAATCTATAATAAATGTTGAAATGTAAAAACAGGAAAAGAAATTTCACATATATAATCTCATTCTTGGATGATGTTGTATGGATATAACATTGTGGTAGTTATATACAAATTTGTTATAATATTTTTTCATTTATATCTAAAATTAGAATGTTCATTTAGATTCAATTCATTTTTAAGCAGTAATATTTTATTCGGATTTAAATAACAAGACCTGAACATTATTATTAGATTGGAATATATAAGAACAGGTCAAAAAAGTTTCTGAATATCCATGGTCACAGCAACCAGAGATATTTACTCTTAGCATTTTAGTGTATGTCTTTCTAGTCTATTTTCCATACCTTTATTGAAACATATTATTTATATTAAAAAGTGCATAAATTATAAGTATATAAGTCAACGAATTTTCACAAATTGGACATATTTGTGTAACGAGCAATCAGTCAACAAACAGAATATTACCAAAAACCAAAAATTCCCCTTACATCTCTTTCTTGTCATTAGAACATCATCTGTCCTAAGAGTAACCATCCACTTTGGGAGGCTGAGGCGGGCGAATCACAAGGCCAGGAGATCGAGACCATCCTGGCTAACAGGTGAAACCCTGACTCTACTAAAAACACGAAAAACAGGTGGGCGTGGTGGCAGGTGCCTGTAGTCCCAGCTACTCAGGAGGCTGAGGCAGGAGAATGGCCTGAACCTGGGAGGCGAAGCTTGCAGTGAGCCAAGATCGCACCACCGCACTCTAACCTGGGCGACAAAGCGAGACTCTGTCTCAAAAAATAAGAGTAAACGTCATCTTAAATTTTAACACAATAGATTCGTTTGCCTATTTTTGAACTCTATATGATTGGAATCAAAGTATAATTATTTTCATGTCTAGCTTCTTTCAGTCAGTGTTACATTTGTGGGATTCAAACACATTATTGTTTGTGGCTGTAAATCATTCCATTTCCTTGCTGAATAGCATTCTATTTTTTGAACATATCTGAATTTTTTTACTCATTCTACGGCTCATGGGCATTTGGGTAATTTCCAGGTTTTGGAAAAAATAGCGCTGTTATGAATATTTTTTTATAAAGCATGATATGCTAGTGGTGAAATACATTAGCTTTCAGGAGCCATTAAGATTTGGAGATCATTATGTTAAGTGAAATAAGCCAGGCATAGAAAGACAAACATCACATATTTTCACTTATTTGTGGAACCTGAAAATCAAAACAATTGCACTCATGTACATAGAGAGTCGAAGAATGGTTACCAGAAGCTGGGAATGGTAGGGAGCTTTGGGGCTGAGGTGGGGATGGTTAATGTGTACGAAAAAATAGAAGGAATAAGACCTACTATTTGATAGCACAACAGGATGACTATAGTTGATAATAACTTAATTGTACATTTTAAAATGAAGAGTTTAATTGAATTGTTTGTAATGCAAAGGATAAATGATTGAGGGGATGGATGCCCCATTTTCCATCATGTGCTTATTTCACATTGCATGCTTGTATCAAAACCTCTCATGTACTCATAAATATATTCCTACTATGTACCCATAAAAATTACAAATAGAAAATTAAATTAAGAAAATTAAAAAGTGGAGTGTTGACATCTTAACAAAGATTGTGCCTTTGTTACTCTGAATTAGCTACATGCAGATGGATCTCTAATCTTTCTACTCATTATCAAGAAAAATACTCAATACCTAATTTTCCCAATTATCTAGGAGCTGGATGCCTAATTCCAGAGACTAGTAAAGTATCTTCCAAATGGAAAGCTCTCAAAGACAGAATATGGAGGGGTGGGGAACAAAATTGCCTTTCTCTCTTCGTTTCCATGACCATTAATGAGCAGAAGATTATAAGAATTTATACAAAAAGCTCTAATTATTTGAAAATAACTGCTTGTGGATACCAGTTTAGAGATAATAAGGTCTTTCAGATTTTTTTTCCACTAGTCTAAGTAATGATTTTTTAGGGAATAACTTGAGAGAGCTTTTGCAGGAAGTTAATGAACTGACCTAGTCACTTCTCCCTTTTGATATATTTACCGTTAAATGTCTATGATTGTTTGAATGTTTTTTTTTTATTTGTTTGCTCATCTCTTTTGACCTTTAGCAAGTGTGAGTCCACATAGAAAATCCTTTAAAAGTAATTTCTTGAAATGCTTCAAGATGGCTGACTAGACGCATCTGTTACTTGTTTCTTTCATGGAGAGGAACCAAAATAGTGGGTAGATAATCACCCCTCAAATAGACCATCTAATAGAGAACAATGGTATTTAACAGACAAGCGATAGGAAGCACTGAAATCAAGGAAGTAGAGGGAAACAAGGCTGTCCACTTGTCCAGGATCAGCTGGGAGCCTGAAGAGGCTCCTCAAGCAGGGAAAAAGTGAGTGAGAGACCTCCAATGGTCCACATTTTTGCCACAGGCTCCTACAATCCTAGCCATGGGAAATCTGCTCAACACTTGCAGGTCCTGATACTAACATAGGGAGCTACCTGGAGACCACGCAATGTCATTTATCTAGAGAGGGATATCATGCTGAGTCCCACATACTGACCAAGTCCTAAGCAGCTGCAAAATGGCAGCATTTTGAGAGCCCAGCCACAATAATACTGTATCCTGCTCTAGGATGGTGTAGCATCTAGACATATCTGGAGCCCCATTGACATTACCTTCCCACAGCTACCACTGCTGGGGACAAAGTGTGAGACACTAGCAGTGAACCTTCTGCCTTATAGGAAGGGCAGTCACACAGTTTCACATGCCCCAAGTGCAAATTACACTTTCTGCAACCTCTGCCTCTTCTGGCATCTGCAGGGCTAAGGCATGAGTGAACCACATGTTCTCCAGCCACCTGCTTATGGATGCTCCCACTGAGAGCATCTTCACTTCCCTCAATAATAGGGCTATGGCACAGCCAGTTCTACTCACACCTGAGCATCCTGCCTACCACACCCAGCAACTGCAGACACCACCAGGGGACCTGAGAGCTGGTCAGCCTTGCCTTTGCCAACCCCATGTCTGCACACTTTCCAGGGGTCTGGGAATCTCCCAGCCCATTTCAACCAGTGTTGGTACCTGTGCACTCCTTCCAGAGTGGAATATAAAACCCACTCAATCTGCCACTACCACCACAATTGGTACCCACACATATGCACAATCTGCTATCTAGGAGACTGGCCTCCAGCCCATCACAGGTATCACTAACACCAAAATGAACTGCTTGGATCTCAGAGGGTTGTTCCACCATGGCTACTGCCATTGTCCATACAATGCCCACTGCCTAAGGACTAAATAACTGAATTACCCACCCACTGAGCCAACTGGTTATATTCCTAGCATCTAAGCAAGCCATGTGGAGGCCCAAGAATCAGCCTTTTTAGAGCCACTATCATGGTGCCAGTGTATGCCACACTGGAGCCCCAAACAGGCATTCTTGAACCACTCCTGCCAACACTGGGGCTCAAAGACTTGCTCATTTGGTATCCTACTCTTTTTTTTTTTTTTCTTTTTTTTTTGAGACAGAGTCTCGCTCTGTCGCCCAGGCTGGAGTGCAGTGGCACGATCTGGGCTCACTGCAAGCTCTGCCTCCCGGGTTCACGCCATTCTCCTGCCTCAGCCTCCTGAGTAGCTGGGACTACAGGCGCCCGCCACCTCGCCCGGCTAGTTTTTTGTATTCTTTTTAGTAGAGACGGGGTTTCACCATGTTAGCCAGGATGGTCTCGATCTCCTGACCTTGTGATCCGCCCGTCTCGGCCTCCCAAAGTGCTGGGATTACAGGCTTGAGCCACCGCACCCGGCCTGGTATCCTACTTTTTAGAAAAATTTTGCCACAGCCTCCACTAACAACCACACTCCAAGCCACCAATGAAATAGTAGGTGTTTATATGTCAGATTTTCTTTATCCAGTCTATAATTGATGGGCATTTGGGTTGGTTCCAAGTCTTTGCTATTGTACATAGTGCTGCAACAAACATACATGTGCATGTGATTGTATAGTAGAATGATTTATAATCCTTTGGGTATATACCCAGTAATGGGATTGCTGGGTCAAATTGTATCTCTGGTTCTAGATCCTTGAGGAATCGCCACAATGACTTCCACAATGGTTGAACTAATTTACACTCCCACCAAAAGGGTAAAAGCATTCCTGTTTCTCTGAATCCTTGATAGCATCTGTTGTTTCCAGACTTAAAAGAATGAGTTCATGTCCTTTGTAGGGACATGGATGAAGCTGAAAATCATCGTCCTCAGCAAACCAACACAGGAACATAAAACCAAACATTGCATGTTCTTACTCATAAGTAGGAGTTGAACAATGAGAACACATGGGCACAGGGAGGGGGAACATCACACACTGGGGCCTGTCGGGGTGGGGGGAAAAGGGAGGGAGATCATTAGGACAAATACCTAATGCATGCAGGGTTTAAAACCTAGATGATGGGTTGACAGGTGCAGCAAACCACCATGGCACATGTATATCTATGTAACAAACCTGCACATTGAGCACATGTATCCTAGAACTTAAAGTAAAATAAAAACTTAAAAAACAAAACAAAAAGAAATAATGGATATTGCTAATGCCATTTACTGTTGAAAAAAAAAAATCACACAAAAACTACACTACTGCATGCATCCAAAATCAGAGCCAAAGTATGCTGCAAAACAATCACCAAAAAACATCTTTAGGAAAAAGTCCTCCTTTAAGAAAGCAAATTTAAAGCAAAAAAAAAAAAAAAAATGGAAGAAGCAACTTTCACACCAGATGTGCAGATATCAACCTAAGGACACAGGAAACATTAAAAAGAAAAGAAACATGACACCTCCAAAGGAACAAAATAATTCTCAAGCAACAGATACAAATAAAAAAGAAATTTATGAAATCTTGGAAAAATATTTTAAAATATCGATGTTAAAGAAGCTCAGTGAGATACAAGAGAATACTGGAAAAAATACAAAGAAATCAGAAAAGCAATTCAGAATATGAGAGAGAAACTTGCCAAAAATATAGACATGATAAAAAAGAATCTAACGCAAATTTTGGAACTGAACAATTCATTGAATGAAATAGAAAACATATCTGAAAGCTTCAACAATGAACTTACTACAATAGAACAAAGAATCTCAGCACTTGAAGACAGTATTTTGAAATAACACAGTCAAACAAAAGTCTAGAAAAAAGAATTGAAAAAGTATGAGCAAAGCACATATGTCTTATGGGAAATGATAAAATGATCAAATATTCAAATGTTCAATGTCCCAGAAGGCAAAGAGAAAAGCAAAGGTTTAGAAAACCTGTTTTATTAAATAATAGATGAAAATTTCCCAAGTGTAGCAAGAGACTTAGGCACATAGATATAGGAAGCTCAAAGACCTCCAAATATATGCAAGACATAAATGTGTTCTCCATGGCACATTACATCAAACTGTCAAAAGTAATAAACAATGATAAAATTCTAAAAACAGAAGGAGAATAGTGTCTAGTCACTTATAATGGAACCCCAGTTATTTCTTATGAAAAAGCTTACAAGGCAGGATTAAATGAAATGATATATTCAAAGTGCTAAAAGAAAAATAATGCCATTCAAGGACACTATACTCAGCAAAGTTATCATTCATAAATTAAGAAGAAATAATTTTTTTCCCAGCTAAACAAGAGTTGAGGGAATTAATTGGCACTATACTGTCCTGATAATAAATACTCAAGGGAGACCTCCACCTACAAGTGAATGAAGACTATCTACCATCATGAAAACACACAAAAGTACAAAATACACTGGTAGAGCTAGCACAAAAACAAGGAAAACACTCAAATGTTACCGTTACAGAAATTCACCAAACCACAATGGTATCTGTAAGAGAAAAATAAAGGAACAAAAAGTATACCATCAACCAGAAATCAATAAATGAAAGACAAGGAATAAACGTTCGCACATCAATAATAACCTTGAATGTAAATGAATTCAACTTTCCACTTAAAAGATATAGACTGGCTGAATGGATTTAAAAAACAACAACAACAACAACAACAACAACTATATTCTGCCTATGAGAAACTCATCTCGCCTGTAAAGACATATGCAGACTAAAAGTAAAGTGATGGAAAAAGATATTCTATGCAGATGAAAACCAAAAGTAAGCAGGAGTAGCTATACTTAGATAAAACAGACTTTAAGTCAAAAGTAACAAAGAGAGAACAGAGACAAATAAAGTAAATATATAATGATAAAGGGATAAGTTCAGCAAACACGTCTAAAAATTCAAAGCATATACGCAACCAATACCAGAGAACCCAGATATGTAAAGCAAATATTATATCTGAAGACAGAGATATCTTCAATATAATAATAGTAGGGGATTTCAGCACCCCACCATCAGCCTTAGACAGATCATCTAGACAGAAAATGAACAAATAAATATTGTATTTAAACAGCACAGTATATTTGTGGGAGGTAAAAATTAAAATAACTGAACTCATGGATACAGAAAGGAAAAAGATATCTACCAGAGTCTGGGCATGGGAATGGGGGAAGTGGTCATGTTTAATGGGTACAATAAAATAGAAAGAATAAGACCTAGCATTTGATAGCACAAAAGGGTGACCATAGTCAATAATAAATTAATTGTACATTTAAAAATAACTAAAAGAGTATGATTGGATTGTTTGTAACACAAAGGATAAATGCTTGAGGTTATGGGTACCCCATATACTACCATGTGATTATTATGCATTTCATGCCTGTATCACAATATCTCATGTACCTCATAAATATACTAATGTAACAAAAATTATAAATTATAAGATAAGCTGCAGGTTAGACCAAATGGACCTAACAGACATTTACAGAACATTTTATCTAACAATTACAGAATACATATTCTCATCAGCACATTAAACATTTCAAAGGACAGATTATATATTAGAAGACAAAATAAGTCTCAACAAATTTTTAAAAATCAAATCTTATAAAGTATCTTCTCAAACCACAATGGATTCAAACTGAAAATAAATAATAAAATGAACTTTTTGGAAACTGAATAAACACAGGGAAATGAAACAACATACTCCTGAATGTCCATTGGGTCAAGAAAGAAATTAAGGAGGAAATTTTAAAATATCTTGAAACAAATGAAAATTGAAACACAACATACCAAAACCTGTGTGATACAGCAAATGTAGCGCTAAGAGAGAAGTTATAGCAATAAACGTATTTATCAAAAAGCAGAAAGATTTCAAATAAACAATCGATGCACCTCAAGGAACTACAGAAGGAAGAACAAACCAAACCCCAAATTACCAGAAAAAAATAACAAATATCAGAGAAGAACTAAACCAAATCAACAAAACATAAGGATGGTTTTTTGAAATGATAAAATTGATAAACCACTTGCTACATTAACCAAGAACAAAAGAGAGAAGACTCAAAGAAACAAAAGTGAGAAATGACATGTTAACATTAAGAATGCAGAAATACAAAATATTATCAGAGATGCTTAAGAACAACTACACACTAACAAACTGAAAAACCTAGAGGAAATAGAAAAATTTATAGACACATACAGCCTGACAAAATTGAATCAGAAAGAAATAGAAAATCTGAACAGACCCATAATGAATAATGAGATTGAATTAGAGTATTAGTCAATTCTCACACTGCTATAAAGAACTACCTGAGACTGGATAATTTATAAAGAAAAGAGATTAAACTGGCTTATGGTTTTGCAGGCTGTACAGGAAGCATGGCTTGGGCAGGGCTCAGGAAACTTACTTACTCATGGTGGAAGGCTAAGAGGAAGCAGCACGTCCTACATGGCTGGAGCAGGAGGAGGAGAAAGTGAAGGGGGAAATGCTACACACTTTTCAACAACTAGATCTTGTGAGAACTCATACACTGTTATGAGAACAGCAAGGGAGAAGTCCACCCCTATGATTCATTCACCTCCCACTAGGCATCTGCTCCAACACATGGGAATTACAATTCGACATGAGATTTGGGTGGGGACACAGAGCCAAACCATATCAATTAGTAATGAAAAGTATAGCAAGAAAAAAAAGTCCAGGACCAGATGGCTTCATAGCTGAATTCTATCAAACTTTCCAAAGATTAACACCGATTCTTTTCAAATTATTTCAAGACATTAAATTAGAAGAAATTCTCTCTAACTCATTTGACAAAGCCAGCATTAGCCTGATATGAAAAACCAGACAAGTATGCAACAAAAAAAGAAAACTACAGGCCAGTATCCCAGATGAACATAGGCACAAAAATTCTCAACATCATAAGGTGTATTCTACATCTTGGCTCTTATGAATAGTGCTGCAATCAACATAGGGGTGCAGAATGTTTGTATCAAAACATCATATTTACCTCATATATATGTACAACTATTATATATCCATAATACTTAAAAATTAAAAAAATAAAATTCTAAACAAAACACTAGCAAACAGAATCAAACAGAAAATCAAAAAATACATGATCAAGTCAGATTTATTGCAGGTATGTAAGGATAGTTCAACATACACAAATCAGTAAACACAATACATCACATCAACAGAATGAGGATAAAAAAATACGATCATCTCAATAGCAGAAAAAGTATTTGATAAAATTCAGTATTTTTTCATAATAAAAACCTTTAAAATAGGTAGAAAAGTAGCATAACTCAACATAATAAATGTCATATATGACAAACCCACAACCAACATCATACTGATTGCAAAAGTTGAAAGTCTTTCCTCTATGAGCTGGAATAAGATGAGGATGCCCACTTTCAGCATGTCTATTCAACATGGTACTGGTAGTCCTAGCCAGAGCAATTATATAAAAGAAAGAAATAAAAGTCATCCAAATTAAAAAGGAAGGAGTAAAATTATCCCTGTTTGCAGATGACATGATCTTATATCCAGAACACCTAAAAATTTCACCAAAAAATCTTACATCTAATACATAAAATCAGTAAATTTTCAGGATAAAAAGTAGCATGCAAAAAATAAGTAGCATTTCTATACAATAAAGAAGTAGTTGAGAAAGAAACCAACAAGGCAATCCCATTTGCAATAGCTACAAAAATTAAAAAAAAAAAAAAAAAAAAAAAGCTAGGAGTAAATTTAACCTAAGGGGTGAAAGATCTCTAGAAGAAAAACTACAAGACTCTGATGAGAGAAATTGAAGAGGACACAAATAGATGAAAAGACATCATGTTTTCATGGATCAAAGAGTTAATATTAAAATTACCATAATGCTCAAAGCAATCTACAGATTCAATGCAATCTCTACTGAAATACCAATATCATTTTTCATGGAAATAGAATAATAATTCTAAAATTCGTGTGGAATCAAAAACAGCCCAAATAGCCAAAGGATTCCTGAGCAAAAAGAACAAACCTGGAGGTATCACACTGTCTGTCTTCAAAATATATTGCAAGGCTATAGTAGCCAAAACAGCAAAACAGCATGGTATTTGGTATAAAAATTAGACACAAAGATAACTGGAACAGAATAGAGAGTCCAAAAATAAATCCACCTATTTATAGCCAACTGATTTTTCACAAAGGCACCAAGAATATACATTGGGGTAAGGACATCCTCTTCAATAAATGGTGCTGGGAAAATAGGATGTCCTTATGAAGGAGAATGGAACCAGACCCCAGTCTCTCACCATATAAAAAAGTCAGGCCAAGATGGAGTAAAGCCTTTAATGTAAGACCTGAAACTATAAAACTACTAGAAGAAAACATAGGGGAAATTTTTCAGGTATGCTATGATCTAGGCAAAGATTTTATGGCTAAAACCTCAAAAGCACACAAGATAAAAAACAAAACTAGACAAATAGGACTATACTAAACTAAAAGGCTTTTGCACAGCAAAGGAAATTAACAAAGAGACATCCTGTTGAATGAGGGGAAACGCTTGCAAACTATTCATCCAACAAGAGATTCACATCCAGAATATACAAGGAACTCAAATAAGTCCACAATAAATAATAATAAATATTATGTTAAAAGTGGGCAAAGTGCATGGGTAGACACTTCTCAAAGGAAGACATAAAAATAGCCCACAGATATATGAAAAAAAGTTCAACATCACTAAGTATGCAAATCAAAACCAAAATGGGATACCTTCTTACCCCAATTAGAATGGCTATTATTAAATAGATAACAAATAACAGATGCTGGCAAGGATGCAGAGAAAAGGGAACTCATACACTGTTGGTGGGAATATAAATTAGTGCAGCTACTATGAAAAACAGTATGGAGATTTCTCACAGAACTAAAAATGGAACTATCATATTATCCAGGAATGCCACTACTAAGTATTTATACGAAAAAAATAAATCAGTATACCAAATGAATACCTACAACTCACATGTTTTTTGCAGCACTATTCAGAATAGCAAAGACTGGGAATCAACCTAAGTGTCCTTCACCAGATAAATGGATACAGAAAATGTGGTATAATACACAATTGAATACTATTTGGCCACAAAGAAAGAATAAAATTATCTTATTTACCACAACATGGATAGAATTGGAGGTAACTATGTTTAGTGAAATTAGCCCAGCAAAGGAAGACAAATATCACATATTCTCACTCATATGTGGGAGATATAAAAGTTGATCTCGTGGAGGTGGAGAGAAAAATGATGGATACCAGAAGCTGAGAAGGGTGTGAGGGTGGGAGGGGGGTATGAAGAGAGGTTGGCTACAATGAGTACAACCATATATTTAGATAGAAAAAAATATTCAAATGTTAGATAGCAGAGTAGCAAATATGTAATAAAAACAGTGTATTTATATATTTCAAAACAGCTAAAAGAAGACTTGAAATGTTCCCAACACATAGACATAACTCAATGTAATGTACACCCCAAATACTCTGACTTTAGAATTTCATACTCTATGCATGTAACAAAACATCACATATACCTCATAAGCATGTAAAATATTACGTATTAATAAAAATGTAAAAAAGAAAAATAATATTTTTAAATATTTATTTTCCATTTAAGTCCCTTTTAATCTGTAATGCCTGAGGCATGACAAGTAAGTCAAAAAATGATTAGCAACTTGCATTTATCTTTTAACATGTATGTTTTCATTTATTTTGTTTTGAAGGCAATATATTAGATATGTACATATACACATGGATAGAAATATATAAGACAACAGAGATTTATTATATGTATCTATAAAAATGCACCTATATGAACATTCTTTTATCATAACATCCTATGTTTTCAAATAGAGTACCTGGTTGAAGCCAATGTTTGAAGCTGTTTATGTATCTATTAATTTTTTGTTTATTAAATTACCAAGGGTTTTTTATGAGAGAAAATGTACTATGTCAAATGAAAATTGATGCTAAAACATGTATAGACTAAAACAGCAAAATAATAAATAAATAGATCGTGTTTTCAAAGCAACATACCTATTACGAATTTGCTCAATGGAGTGCATTAGACATTAAAGTAGTTAAAATAGTAATTGGCACTTTAGCTTCTCTCTTCAGTGGATCTGAATTTCTACATCTCTTTCAGAATAATAAAGATTTTTTTATCTGCTTCCCATTTTGCATCATTCTCTGTATTTGCCTATTTTGTTACAGTTTCAACAAATAAATAATAAAGAAAAAGAGGTTGTTTAACAACATGTGTTCATAGAAGTAAACCATTGGTCATATCAATGTTAATGAATCCACCGAAGATAAAAATTCTGCATGTAAAGGAGAGTTAACACAGTGATGTAAAAACATTGAATGCTTCTTTATTGACCTAATCCAGATAGTCTATTAGGAAATTGTGGGATTATAACTCTACTTAGGATTTGGAGGCAAATATTTTCTGGGCACAAGTACATTAGCTAGATGCTTTGATAGATACTATTTCTTTACAATGACTTCTAACCCTCAATCAAAAAAATATTGTTTCTCCATTTAAAAAGATGAAAGGTATTCTCTGAAGTTTATTAGTCCCTCCTGATACCTAGATAAATGTTATAACTTATTGCTGTATCCTCATTTATATTTTTTCCTATCCTCATTTATCTTAAACTAGCATTTTTTCTGTCACCTTGTCTGTCTGTACTACGTTCTAGATGATTTTTTCATATCTATTTTTCAGTTCAGTACTTCTTTCTTTAGTTTTATTCTGTTGGTTAACTCATTCGTCTAGTTTTTAATTTCAATGTTTATGTTAATTTATTTCTAACAATTATATTTGGTACTTTAAAAATCTGTTTGGAAATGTTAGTAATATCTAGTTTCTTGCTTATTAATTTAATTCCATGTTTTAATTCCCTAGGCAGTTCAGATAAAGTGTAAAATAAATATATGTCTGAATACTTATGGATCTAAATCTATGCTTAGCTGTTTCTGTGATGGTCTCATGGTGGTTGGATTCCTTGTGTGTTTGAACATTTGTTTTCTTTTTTTATTGTGAGCTCATATTTGGTTCAGTTTAAGGGCCTCAAATACAGGTAGTGAGATCAAAAGATAAACCCTAAGCCCACAGTAAGGTGTGGATGCTGAATTTGAGACTCCTCTTAATATAGACAGGACCTTGAGGTCAGTAGCACTCTCTTATCATAAACAAACACAACTTTACTCTGAAGAAAAGCACCTGTATTTTAGATGCATTTTAGAATTATTGCATTCGCTGTGAGCTCCTTGGGGACAAGAATAATATCTCTCATCATTACATTCTCAGTGCCTGAAATAATGTAGGGCACAGAAGACATTATTTATAAAAATAATTAATGGAAATCATAGTAAGAACTGGAATTATGATCCGGATAAAACTGTGCATGTGACAGCTCTTTTTGTTATCCTAACACTGCCACATGAAATGCTAATTAGATTTTTATAACATTCACTCTCATAATGAAATAACAAGATCAGGTCTGATCTATTGTCATCATTGAAACCATCTAAATTCCTCTGTTTATGATAATATAAACAGTAAATACATTTATCTAACTATAATGCGTCATAAGGAATTTTTAATACTTTTTAATTCTTTTTCCCAGTGACTTATATAATGCAGTTATCTAAACAAATGCATCCAGAATGAATGAATGAATGTATTTATTCCTGCTTTGGAGAAATTCCTATTTGCACCTGATGTCGAGATTTATTATAGTTCTCAAACATCCTTATTTAGACAGACAGCATGAAAATCAGTAATAACACATACAACAGACTGGAAGTAACTGGAGTGTACTTCTCTTCCTTTAACCAAGAGCCATTTTAAAACAATAAATGAACCATGATGTATGTGTGTAGGGGTGTCTGTGTGTATGTGTGTATATTTTTAATAAGGCTAAATTCTACAGGCAGCATTGGAGATTATATTGAATTAAAAGATATGAAATATGAGAGCTCAAATAATATAAACTTACTGCTAATTCTATATTAATAATCTTTTAGTCATATTTATACAACTGCTCTAATAACTTCATATGATGATATTAGTGTAGTGATAATGTGGTTTATATTCAGGATTAAGCTAATTGAAAATATAGTAATTTGAATACAAATGTACAAATATCAGTTTACTTGATTCTTCTCTATCATAAAATAGAATATTTTTAAATGACATTTTACTTCTTCTTTTTCCAAGACTTCCATAGTCACCCATCATTCTGGCAGGATTTGTTATGCACGGATATAATCTGCAATTACTATTAAGAAAAAATGTTATGTTCTGATCCAAAACAATCAAATCTATGGTTCCTGCAACAAATCAAATAGCCTTAGTTGTATTATTTGTAATATTATAATTTAGTCATCCTGGTTCTTTAAAATGTGTGTGTTGAGATAATAGCACTACTACATGTTGATTATTAAAATTATAGAATAATTATGTGTACCTTAGCCTTATGTCAAGGTATTTATACAACTATTTCTTTATTTCTCCAAAACAGACATAAAAATGGCCAGTAGATATATGAAAAATTGGTCAACATCAGTAATCACAAGGAAATGCAAATAATAACCACAGTGAAATACCACCTTTCACCTGCTAGTATGATTTCATCAAAAAACAAAAGATAACAAGTATTAGAAAGAATGTTGAGAAATTAGAAATTTGTACAGTGTTTTTCTATCATTTCAAATTTTATTATAGGTTAAAGGGTACATGTATAGGTTTGTTATATGAGTAAATCATGTGATTCTGAGGCTAGACGTCCCAGAGTATTGACACCCAGGCAGTAAGCATAGAACCCAACAGGTAACCACCCCCCTCCCTCGGTTCCCATCTTTACATTAATATGTATTCAATGCTTAGCTCCAACTTATAAGTGAAAATATGTGGTATTTGGTTTTGTGTTCTTGCATTTGATTGTTTAGGATAATTGGCCTCCAGCTCCATCCATGCTACTGAAAAGGACATGATATTGTTCTTTTTATTTCTGTAATATTCCATGGTGTATACGTAGCACCTTTTCTTTATCCAATCCACTGTTGATGGGTAGCTAGGTTGATTCTGTATTTTTGCTTTTGTGAATAGTACTGAGATAAACATATGAGTGCACATGTATTTTTGATAGTTGGCTTTCAGTCTTCTGTGTATACTTTTCTTTTTTTTCCTATTTCCTTCCTTGCTGCCTGCCTGCCTTTACTTCTGTCTTCTTGTTTTTTTGTGTGCTTCACCAGTATTTACATATTGTGAGTCCAACAATGCACAAAATTTAGTTTAGATTTAGTTTAGCTAGAATCTAATTATATTGTAGCATGAGGTTCCTTCATTGTATCTAATTTGATAGATTAGATAGAATAAGAGCCAACTAAAGCATAGGTGGCTCTTATTATTTGCAGGTATGTTCTCTCAATACCTAGTTTATTGAGAGTTTTTAACATGAAGGGGTGTTGAATTTTATGGAAAGACTTTTCTGCCTCTGTTGAGATAATCATGTGTTGTTGACGTTTTCTTTTCACACTAGTGTCTCACTTAGCAAATCATGTGCTTTTTGTCTTTAGTTCTGTTTATGTGATGAAACATATTTATTGATTTTCATACGTCGAACCAATTTTGTATCTGCGGATGATGCCTACTCGATCATGACGGAGTAGGCTTTTGATATACTGCTTGATTCGGTTTGCTAGTATTTTGTTAAGAATGTTTGTATTGATGTTTATCAAGGATATCGGCTTGAGGTTTTCTCTTTTTGAAAACTCTGCAAGGTTTTGGTATCAGGTTTTTGTGTTAAGTTTTGGTATCATAGAATGAGTTGGGAAATAAGGATTTGGAGAAACTAGAACCTTGTACACTTTTAGTTGCAATATAAAATTGTGCAGTCACTCAATGTGGAAAACAGTATGGCAGTTCCTCAAAATATATTTTTAAAACAAAAAAAATCGACATATGATCCAGCTTTCCATTTCCATGTATAAAACCAAAAGTATTAAAAGCAGGAACCTGGACTGATATTTGTACACCAACATTAATACCAGTATTATGCACAATAACAAATACATGGAAATAACCCAAATGCCAATTTATGGATGAAATAGATAAATACAATGTGGTATATAATACAATAAACTATTATTCAGCCTTAAAAAAGACAGAAATCTTGTCATATGTGACAAGATGGATGAACCTGGTGGACGTTTGGCTAAATGAAAAAAGCCAGTCACACAAGGACAAACACTGCATGATTCCACATATATTAGTTATGTAAAATAGTCAAATTCATAGAAACAGAGAGTGAATAGTGGTTGCCAGGGACTGTGGAGAGAGAGAAATGGAGAGTTGCTGTTCAACTGGTACAAAGTTTCAGTTATGCAAAATGAATAAGTTCAAGAGATCTGCTGTACAGCATTATACCTACAGTCAACAATAGTCTATTGAGCACTTAAAAATGCATAAGATGGTAGGTCTCATATTAAGCATATTAAGTTTTTACAACGAAGAATAATAATAGAAATATAATTTACTTAGAAAAAGCAATGTAATGAATTGTACTAATAAAGTACAAAAACCACAGTGTCATCTTGATACATATAGAAAAAGAATGTGACAAAATACAACGTGTTTTCAAAGTAAATACACAAAACAAACTAAGCATAGATGAAAACTTCCTCAATCTGATAGGAGACATCTATAAAAAGCTCACTAATCACATCATATTTAATGGTAAAAACTGAAAGCTTTCCTCTTAAGATCGGAAATAAGACAAGGATATTCACTCTCACCATGTCTACTCAACATTGTTATCACAGTCTCTAGCCACAGAATTAGGCAAGAAATGGAAATAAAAGGCATATAGATTGGAAAAGACAGATAAAACTATCTCAATTTGTAGATGGTATGATCTTATATAGAGAAAATTCTTAAAGAAACTACAAAACTCTACTCATCTGACAAAGGGCTAATATCCAGAACCTACAAAGAACTCAAACAAATTTACAAGAAAAAAACAAACAACCCCATCAAAAAGTGGGCAAAGGATATGAACAGACATTTCTCAAAAGAAGACATTCATACAGCCAACAGACACATGAAAAAATGCTCATCATCACTGGCCATAAGAGAAATGAAAATCAAAACCACAGTGAGATACCATCTCACACCAGTTAGAATGGCGATCATTAAAAAGTCAGGAAACAACAGGTGCTGGAGAGGAGGTGGAGAAATAGGAACACTTTTACACTGTTGGTGGGATTGTAAACTAGTTCAACCATTATGGAAAACAGTATGGCGATTCCTCAAGGATCTAGAACTAGATGTACCATATGACCCAGCCATCCCATTACTGGGGATATACCCAAAGGATTATAAATCATGCTGCTATAAAGACACATGCACACGTATGTTTATTGCAGCACTATTCACAATAGCAAAGACTTGGAATCAACCCAAATGTCCATCAGTGACAGATTGGATTAAGAACATGTGGCACATATACACCATGGAATACTATGCAGCCATCAAAAAGGATGAGTTTGCGTCCTTTGTAGGGACATGGATGCAGCTGGAAACCATCATTCTTAGCAAACTATCACAAGAACAGAAAACCAAACACCGCATGTTCTCACTCATAGGTGGGAACTGAACAATAAGATCACTTGGACTCAGGAAGGGGAACATCACACACAGGGGCCTATCATGGGGAGGGGGGAGGGCGGAGGGATTGCATTGGGAGTTATACCTGATGTAAATGATGAGTTGATGGGTGCAGCACACCAACATGGCACAAGTATACATATGTAACAAACCTGCACGTTATGCACATGTACCCTACAACTTAAAGTATAATAATAATAAATAAATTAAAAAAAAAAAAAGAAACTACAGAAAAAAATCGTAAACAATCTATGTAAAAACCATTAAAGCTAAAAAATTAATACATTTGAAGAATATAAGAATATAGGAAAAATAATTATATTTCTATACACAGCAGTGAACAATCTGAAATTAAAATTAACAAAACAATTTCACTTATAAATAAATTTGAAAACATTTAAAAACAAAATATAGGCATACCCTGTTCTTTGCACTTTACAAATACTACATATTTTACCAACTAAAAGTCTGTGGCAACCTCACATTGAACAAGTCTATTGGTGTCATTTTTCCAATAGCACTTGTTCACTTTTTGTCTCTGTGTCACGTATTGGCAATTCCCATGAAATTTCAAACTTTTAATTATTATTATAACTGTTATGGTGGTCTATTATCAGTGATGTTTGATGTTACTATTATAATTGTTTTGGGACTCCATGCACTGTTCCTATATACAATGGCAAATGCAACTGATAAATGCTTTCTATGTTCTGACTGCTTCACTGACCTGTTGTCCCCCCATTTCTCTTCCTCTGCTCAGGTCTTCTATTCCCTGAGATACAACAATATTGAAATTATGTCAACTACAAATCCTCCAATGGCCTCTAAGTGTTCAAGTAAGAGGAATAGTCACATGTATCTCACTTTAAATCAAATCTAGAAATGATTAAGCTTGGTAAGGAAGGTATGTCAAAAGCCAAGATAGGCTGAAAGCTAGGCCTCTTGCACCAAACAGGTAGCCAAGTTGTGAATGCAAAGGAAAATTTCTTGAAATACATTAAGAGTGCTACTCCAGTGAAAACACAAATGACAAGAAAGTGAGCTAGCCTTATTCTTGATATGGAGAAAGTTGTAATTATCTGGATGGAAGATCAAACAAGTCACAACATTTCTTTAATCCAAATCCTAATCCAGAGCAAGGTCCTACCTCTCTTTAATTCCTTGTAGACTGAGAAAGGTGAAGAAGTTGCAGAAGAAAAGTTAGAATCTGACAAATGTGGGTTTATGAGGTTTAAGTAAAAGAACAATCTCCTTAACATAAAAGTGCAAGGTGAAGCAGCAAGTGTGGATGTAGAAGCTGCAGCAAGTTATCCAGAAAATCTAACTAAGATCATTGACGAAGGTGGCTACACTAAATAATAGATTTTCAATGTAGACAAAACAGCCTTATATTAGAAGAAGATGCCATCTAGGACTATCATAGCTAGAGAAGAGAAGTCATAACTGGCTTCAAAGCTTCAAAGGACAGGCTAACTCTCCTGTTAGGGGATAATGCAGTTGGTGACTTTAAGTTCAAGCCAATGCATTCTACTCTGTCTCTGCTTTATAGATGGAACCATGAAGCCTGGATAATGGCACGTCTATTTACAGCACGCTTTGCTGAACATTTTAAGCCCACTATTGAGACCTATGGCTCAAAAAGAAAAGATTCCTTGCAAAATATTACTGCTCACTGCAAACGAATCTAGTTACCCGAGAGCTCTGTAAAAAGAAATTCAGTTTTCATGCCTGCTAACACAACATACATTCTGCAGACTATGTAACGTGGGGTCATTGTTTGACTTTTGGGTTTCATTATTTAAGAAAGGCATTTGACAAAGCTAAAGCTTCCATATATGAAGATTACTCTAATGGATCTAAGCAACATAAATTGAAAACTTTCTGAAAAGGATCCATCATACTAAATGTTATTACAAACATTTGATTCATGGAAGGAGGTCAAAAGCCAACATTAACAAGAGTTTGGAAGAAGTTTATTTCAACCCTCGTGGATGACTTTGAGGGACTCAAGACTTCAGTAGAGGAAATCACTGCACATGTGAAAATAGCAAAAGCACTAGAATTAGAAGTAAAATCTGAATATATGACTGAATTGCTGCAATCTAATACCTGAATGGATGAAGAGTTTTTTGTTTTTTTATGGATGAACAAAGAACATGGTTTATTGAGATGGAATATACTCCTGATAAAAATGTTGTGAACACTGTTGAAATGACAACAAAGTATTTAGAATATTACATAAACTTAGTAAAGAAGTGGTAGAGTTTAAGAGAGTTGTCTCAAGTTTTGAAAAAATATTACTGTAGGTAAGATGCCTTCAAACAGCATTGCATGCTACAGAGAAATCTTTCATGAAAGGAAAAGTCAGTTGATGTGGCAAACTTCATTGTTGTCTTACATTAAGGGATTTCCACAGCCACCCCAACCTTCAGTGACCACCACCCTAATCTGTCAGCAGCCATCAACATCAAGGGAAGGCCCTCCACCAGTAAAAAGATTATGACCCGGTGAAGGCTTGGATGATTATTACCATTATTTTAGCAATGAAGTATTTTCAAAGTAAGGTATGTATACTGTTTTTTAGAGTTAATGGCATCACACAGTTAACAGACTACAGTATTGTGTAAATATAACTTTTACATGCACTGAGAAATCAAACAATTTGTGTGACTTGCTTTATTGCAATATAGGATTTATTGTGGTGGTCAGGAACCAAACACATGATATCTCTGGGGTATGACTGTGCTGAGGAGTAAACTTCAAAGAAGTGCAAAATGTGTAGTTTGAAAACGACAAAATATTGCTGGAAGAAATTAAAGAGAACCTAAATAATAGAAAAATATCTTGTTTTCACAGATCAAAATAATTAATACTGCTTATATGGCAACACTAGCCAAATGTATCTACAGTTTCAATATAATCCTTGCAGTAATTCCAGTTGATATTTTATCAAAAACTGATCTAAAAATTCTCATAGAAACACAAAAGATCAAGAAGACCCAAAGCAATTCTGAATAAAATAATAAAAAGACTCATACGTCTTTATTTTAAAACTTATTACAAATCTAGAGTAATCAAGATAGTATGATACTGGCAAAAGAATAGACATGTAGATAATTGAACAGAATTGAGAGTCTAGAAATCAATGCTTAGTTTTACAGAGAAGTGATTTTTGATGAGGGTGCCTACTTAATTCAATGCGGAAATGTTTAAAACAAACAGTGCTAGGATGATCGAATATTCAAATGCAAGATAGTGAAGTTGGTCCCCTATTTAACACAACAAAAATTAACTCAAAGGGGAGTACAGATCTAAGTGTAAGAGTAAAGCGTTCTTAGATACAACACAAAAAGCACATGTGTCAAAAAAAATAGATAAATTGATCTTTATGAAAATTAATAACCTGTCTGTCAAAAGATACTATGAAAACAGTAAAAAGATAACCCAAAAAATGGGATAAAATATTTATAAGTCATATGTCTGATAAAGAGATTGTATCCATAATATAAAATGAACTCCTACAACTTAAAAACAAATGAGAAATTAAATTAAGGAATGAAAATGCCCAATTAAAAAATGGACAAAGGACTTAAATAGATATTTGTCCAAAGAAGATATATTAATAGCCAATAAACACAGGAATAGATGCTCAAAATGATTATTCATCAGCGAATACAAATCAAAGCCAAAATGAGATAATACATCGCAAACATTAGTCCAACTATAATCAAAATCACAGAAAATAGTAAGTGTTGGAGAGAGTGGGGAGAAATTAAAACCTTCATATATTGCTGGTAGGAAATGTAAACGGCTGCATCCACTTCATTAAAAAGTGGACGGAGGACATGAACAGACTTTTCAAAAGAAGGCATACATACAGCCAGCAACATATAAAAAATATTCAATATAATTGATCATTAGAGAAATGCAAACCAAAACCACTATGAGATACCATCTCACACCAATCAGAATGGGTATCATTAAAAAGTCAATAAACAACAGATGGTGGCAAGGTTGTGGAGAAAAAGGAATGCTTATACACTGGTGGTGTAAACTAGTTCAGCCACTGGGGGAAGGAGTTTGGCGATTTCTCAAAGAACTTAAAATAGAACCGCCATTTGAGCCAGCAATTCCATTACTGGATATATACCCAAAGGAATATAAATCATTCTAAATAATGCATGCACATGTTCATTGTGGCACTGTTCACAAGACAAAAGACATTAAATAAACCTAAATGCCCATTAAAAACGTGGTACATATACACCATGGAATATTATGCAGTCATAAAAAAGGACAGGATGATGTCCTTTGCAGCAACATGGATGGGGCTGGAGGCTAAGAGAGAGAACTAATGTAGGAACAGAAAACAAAATACTGCATGTTTTCACTTATAAGTGGAAGATAAATATTGAGAATACATAGAAACAAAGAAGAGAACCAAAGACAATGGGGCCTACTTGAGGGTGGAGGTTGGGAAGAGGGAGAGGATTGAAAAACTACATGCCAGATACGATGCTTATTACCTGGGTGACAAAATAATCTGTACACCAAACCCAAGTGACACAGAATTTATGTATACAACAAACCTGCACATGTACCTCTGAACTTAAAAGTTAAAAAAGAAATATGACAATGCTTTTATTCAAGGTGAAACATAATATATCTATTATTGTGATAAAAGGACGTTAAAACTATTAGCTGTTCATCTGTAGGCTCTGAGTTAACATGTAACATTTCAATGGGCTAAATTCTTGGGCTGGGTGGTGAATTTATTGTTCAACTATTTCTGTAGCATATCAGACTTGATTAATCAGAGTGTTTGGGGCATTTTACACATAGAGAGTTTTCTATTGAAAACATTTACTTCCCAGTGCAGAATATCACAAAAACCCTATTCCCAATAGCAGTTTGAGAGATAAGTGGCTGCCAGAGGAAGGGGATTTTACTCTGTGCCTTTGCTTCCATACAGGTAAACTAGAGTGAATAGTCATCATTGCTGTACTCTAAAGAATCCCAGAACTGACTGTTAAAGACCACATAACACAATGTCATAAAGTGATTAATTTGGTCAATTTATTTGACAAAGTCTGTGAAAAAATAAAATCAAAAGCCTTATTTGACTGATCAGTCAGTTTATTCAAAATACTTGATTCAAAACTAAAATCACAATATTGGGCACAGTCAAAATGGATATCAATGCCGTGAAAGCTCAGGTCATACAGACTTTGAGACATGTATTATAATGTCATCCAGTTTTACCAGGTACAGTAAGGGTGGGCTACATGAATAGTCTAAAGGTATGTCTTTATGTTCTGAAAATTCCTTCATAATAGCAAAGCTGGCATTTTATAATTTTCAGAGCTATAAATCATTTTTAAAATCATGATGATACTCAAAGCAGATGTGAAAACATATGTTTGCCACAGTTGTATAAACTGCTTATTTGTCACAGTTAATAAATGTTGACACTTCTACTTTAACTCATTCCCTTTTAATAACTAAACTCTATTTCAGGAAAATATGTTTTTTTTCTTACCATCACAAATATAACTGGAAGGACTTGACATAGAGAATCCCATTTTTTAAAAAAAACCTTTCCACTATAACTGGGGTGCAGTTTCATATGCCACTCTTGCTTATTAACGTCCTCATCAGGATATGTGACCAACTTATTTGATTTAAACAAGTAAAATTCTACCATTCCACAGCAAGAAATTCAGAAATACCAGTGCATACTACTATATATTTTATGAAAATCAGTTACTGTGCACCTGTAATAACGCTCCAGCTGATTTTTCATAGGCCACAATAGTGTACACTTGCGTGCTGCAGCACACAGGACAGCCCCAAACGCCATATTGACTGATGGGGTTTGCAACTCTGATTGTATTATACGCATCATGCACAGCTTGGGACTTTCCTAGCAAAGCTGCTTTACTACCAAGGTGTCCTTTAAATAGTCATGAGATGGTGGGGAAAAAAGTTTCGGGAACAAATTGTTGCTGGGTTATAAACGAAGTTTCATCTATAACTAGACTTTCACTACCTGTGCAAGAGTTTGGGTAGTTTAATATCATGAACCTGACTTTCATTCTGACAACGAATCCAAAATCAGTCATTTGCATTTTGGAGCCCCAGAGGGTATAGCCTTTCACTGTCAGGCTAAGAAAAGACAAAACATGTGGCTAGGAAATCAACCATAGATCAATGAAATTAAAATCATACATTATTTCAAATTCCAATGAAAATGCTCATCTAGTAATTATGAAGCACATTCAGTTTACAGAAAAGAGAAAATATTCTTCATTAACTCTCCAGTTCATGAAGTATTTTTTTCTATATATTATGGGCACCTTTAGTAGATAGAAAAATTTACCCTGTGGTGAAGTACAAATAAACTATCGGATGACCTGAGAAATTATATGTTAGCTACTGTATAACTCATGGTGACAGCAACAATGTATCATCTGTGCCATATGATTATGTATTTTCCTTTTCTCTTACCCTTTCAGCCTTATAAACAAAGTTGTACTCAGCTTTCATATTAGGAGAGCATCACTTTAAAATTCTTTATCTTCCTTGAACAGCTCTCCTAAGACAAAACTGGATACTATGCCGAGGTGATACATGTACCTCAGCTGATCAAAAGGCAGGTTGAGATAATATGTATCAGTATTCCAGGTAAATACCTGATGGGCTAACTTGCTAAGCTTTCATCTGAAATGTCCAAATTAGTATATATTTTAAAAATCACTTTCAAGGATTGACAGAAGCAGCTCCCCTGTGTGACAGCAACTCAGTTTTGTCAAATATAACCGTCAACTATAACCAGCAAATGGTGAATCATTTAAACATAGTTTAAAAAGTAAACATATAATACAAAGGGCGTCAGGTGTCTCTGAACTGGCATAGTAAGAAGGCTTAAGATAAAGTTTCCAACCACATGCACAGATAAATTTCAGGTGGATATGTAATTTATAACCTTCCAAATAAACAAGCTTCAGATAAACATCATGTTTTCTACTATTAAAATAACTTATCCAAAGTTAGTATGAATCTATTCTTACTAAGGGAAATGTGGATGCAGTATACAGCACACGGGTGTTAACTGAGTTAGTATCTGATTATTATATGTGTATCAAATAAGCAAAAATCATTTTACCTTTATTATGTTTTTGGAATTTTTTGATGGTTAGTCCATTATCCTGAACAACAGTAAGTCCCTCTCTATTGCTGGGCATCATAACTATAAATAAGAGATGTAACTGAATAGTTTTCTATGTAAATACCCAGAAAAAAAGGTAGAAAACATCACACAAATGGCTAATATAATCTAATAACAACTAACATAAGTTTTATGTACTTCTATTTCTAAAACAGTAGAAAGATTTTTTTGTTGGTCTGAAGATCATATAATGAAAAAATCAGTAAGCTGCTTGATCGTGTGAGTTCTAAAGTATAATTAATATATAAACATATATACATATGAACTTGTTAAACAGAGCAAGATTGATAGATAATATAACTTTCTGGAAATTATTATGATTCTTTATAAAACATATTGAAAGAGAAAAAATGTTAATTTTCAGAGTTTATAATTTAATTTTCTTTAGTCATATTTTATTCAAACATTATACAGCCCTAGTAATAAAATATGGTAACTGTAAATGTAATATGTAAAAATTCTCAAGCCGTTTTATTTATTTATAGACAATCTTGGTATCATTGTTAGACAACTGTGGAATGTGCATATAGAGCCTAATTACTGCCAGTGTAATTAGAAGTAAACTATACTGTCAACATTTTTTTCTAGGATATTACATTGCTTCGGATATGTTTGATTTTACTTCTAAGTATAAGTTGCCCATTCTTTTATGATATATCTATTACCAAGTATATTTCCCTATGTGCTCTGCTTTTTAGCCAGCACTCAATAAATAATTATCTCTCTCTCTCTATCCCTTTCCCCTTTTTGTCTCCTTCTTCCCACTCTCATCAATATGAATGGTATCCCAACAGAAGAATGTGTCCTTTTGCTTCTTGATTCATTAGTGGTCACTCATTTGTAGACTCTCGTTCTTTCTAAGACTTTCTTGAATCAGTCGTACACAATGTTGTAACAACCAGGTAGTCTATGTCAGAGAAAAGAGTAAAGCTAGAAGATGTCTATCAGGTCTTCCAGGAATTAAACTTACTCTCTGAGAGACATTAGCCTCAAGCTCTGATCTACCGGTTCTTAACCCTGGCAGAACATAAGAATCTACGGAAGAAATGCTGAAAAGCAAAACAAAATACTGCTGCCCAGGCTCTATTCCAGACCAAGTGAATCAAACTCTGAGCATGTGGCCTCAGCATCCATATTAATAAAAACTCCATAGGTGATTATATTTGGGAGCCAGATGTGAGAAACACTATGCTCACCATGAAGCTAAAGAGCTCCAAAAAACATATAATACTGACAAGCTAAGTGAGTTTTGGATTAATTTCCCCAAGGGATAGTCTTCATCCTTCTGAAATCTAAAACCTTCCTTAATCTCCCAAATTTCTCTTCCCCCAAGAAAATACATTATTTTGGAAAGGCTGAAAGCAATAGCTATTATGAGCTGTAAACATTCACAGTTCACTTAAAGAACTTCCCCCCTTTAAGACTAAAGGGATAGCAAAAATCATTTTGCCAAAAAGAAATGGGTACATAGGAGATTGGACTGTGTAGGTACAGAAGATTAATGAAGATTTTACCTAACTCAACTGATCGGTAATTACTATACACTAAATGAGAATTTGTTACAGCTGAATGTACCTGTCGACTTCTATATACCTGAGTAGAATTAGATAGCAGGAAATGATAAGTAATCAAAGTCAAGTCACACAGAGAAGAGTAATTTTTATCACTCACACTTCCTTGGCACTTTTTTCACATAATGTTTCATTTCACCTCTCAATAATCCAGCGCATTAGACAGGGTGATAAGGTTTTTTTCCATATAATAAGTAAAGAAACTCATCGTGGTTAAGTGGCATACACAAGATGTTATAGCTAGTTAGTGCCAGACCTACAGCTAGACTAAAGTTCCCAATATGCCACATCACAACCAATTTCTGGAATAGTGTCTATGGTGTAAGGCTTCTGAGACAACAAAATATATATAAACATAGGGGAAATCATGTTAAATATTTGTGATCTAAGTTGTTGAGATTGTGGCAAATCTTATATTGATTCACTTTTTTTCACTCTTAAAAGGGGAACTGCCTAAAGGATATTTCAACTTCCCTTATTCAAAAAGATGTTGTGACTGTGTCAGGTGTATTGTATCACATATAGAACTCACATATACTCTACAAACAGTTCATCATATTAATTCCATGAGATTGAATGATACAGTAAAGGAAGATCTTTGCAGAGAACAAATTTCTAATAATGTAAGTTTCATTTTGTTGGTCATATTGTTTCAGCAATTACGAATGACCAACTTTCAAAAAGCTATTTATATTAAAGAGGTGTCAGCTTCCCCAGCTTTTCCCTCTCCTCTATTTTTCCTAACAACTAATTTCCTGAAACAATATTTTTCAATTACCTGTTTCCGAAAAGTTACTCACCCATTCTTTCCAAGTGATGATCCATCTGAGAGGGAGAACTGGACACACTGCTGCTGGAGTGGGAAGAGGTCTGGCTCCCAGGACGATGATTCTCTTCCAGAGAAGGAGCAGGAGAAGGACTCTCTGGGATCCGCTCCTGACACAAAAGGAAACCCAAAAGGAAATGTCATCTATGCGCCAAGTTTTTATGTTGGTTGAGTCCATACATTTCAAATGCTGACCTCTCACTTATTGTGAAAGTGTACTCATCTACTATAATTCGTCTTACAAACATATCTTTTTTTTTTGTTATACTTTAAGTTCTAGGGTACATGTGCACAACGTGCAGGTTTGTTACATATGTATACATGAGCCATGTTGCTGTGCTGCACCCATCAACTCGTCATTTACATTAGGTATATCTCCTAATGCTATCCCTCCCCCCTCCCCCCTCCCCACAATAGGACCCGGTGTGTGATGTTCCCCTTCACGTTTCAAAAAATATATCTTTAAACAAAAATATATTTTTGATTCTTGTGAAATTAATAAAATATCATGAGGGCTAAATTATGGAAAAAGACAAAAAAGCATATGGTAAAGGGTCAAGAAAAGTTAATTTCCATGTGCTCTCCTAAAAACTTCATAAATGATTAATAGTGTAGGTGTGTTTTGAAGGTTATTGTTATTGTAACTTCTAGATTGATGTAAAGTTCATAGCAAGGCCTGAAGGGTGATACTCCTATCTCATTAAGAAGGAGAACTCCCAAATGTAAAGACTTGAGAGCCCTGGAATAAAACTCACAAATCGTGGCCCCTGGTACAAGTTGAGCTTTTCTGTGTGGACAAAATTTATGCAAATAATATACTTGTATATTAGACACTTGTAACCTCTCAGACCTTAATAACTTATGTTGAATTCTGCCAACAAAATATTTTAATAGCCTGGGCACGGTGGCTCATGCATGTAATCTCAGCACTTTGGGAAGCCGAGGAGGGTGGATCACCTGAGGTCAGGAGTTCAAGACAAGTCTGAGCAAAATGGTGAAACCCCATCTCTACTGAAAATACAAAAATCAGCCAGGCATGGTGGCAGGCACCTGTCATCCCAGATATTCGAGAGGCTGAAGCAGAAGAATCCCTTGAACCCAGGAGGCGGACATTGCAGTGAGCCGAAGTCGTACCACTGCACTCCAGTCTGGGCAAAAAGAGCGAAACTCCATCTCAAAAAAGTATATATATTTTAATAGTCACAGTACATGATTATTTTTTTCAAACTTAACGCTACTATCTATCAAGGTCACTTCTTCTAGTATTCCATAGATTTTTTGTAGTTTTCAGTAATGAATTTTAATAAAATATTTTTGCATACTTCTTCAGTAATTATTATGGCTCTCAAGACTTCTGATTATTAAAATTGCTATAAAACACTGAAGCTATTCACTGTGTTTATGCATCACAAATTGATGAATAAATCAAAATCATTAAGTTAATTTGATCAATAAAAGAACCAAATTGCAGTGCTTATGCATATATTCAATAAATGTGACTGGGTGATAGACATGCTGGGACAGAGAATGTTCTATAAAATATTTAATTCATCCATAATAAATTTCTTCAATTAAATGTTGTGGCTAATTATCTGTAATCACATCATTATTCTAATCACCATAACATTAAGAAATAATTTGTCAAATATGTGCTTGTACATTTCCACATTGATTTTGCATGAGAAGCCCAAATAACCCCCCTAAAAACTGTTTGTTTAATGCAAAAGTAATAGCATGAGAGTTAAAATTTATTATTTCATTAGTAGTAGTTAACATTATCCAATGTCTGGCATTGCAGTAGGCACAATGATGCCACCTCCCCAACTTAAAATCTCCAATCCACATCTTAATCCTAAGAACCTGTGAATTTGTTACTTCACATGGCCAAAGGGACTTTGCAGATGCAATTGAGAATTGTGGAATAGGGAGATTATACTGGATTATCTTAGTGGACCCAATCTAATCACCAGGATTCTAAACTGTGGAAGACACAGGCAGAAAAGAAGGGTCAGAAGGAGAAATGATTGCAGAGGAATTGTCACAGAGATGCAACATGGCTGGCTTTGAAGATGGAAGAAGGGAGCCATGAGCAAAGAAATGTGAGTGGCCTTTAACAATAAACACTGGGCATTTCTAGAGGGGGAGAGAGGGAAAGGGGAAGGGCTGAAAAACTACCTATTAGACACTATAGACACTACCTAGGTGACG